>NW_024543975.1:2737500-3988055 GCF_018167655.1 Microtus oregoni | reverse complement strand
CACACATACATATTCACTTGCCAATGACCAGTTGAAACTGAATTTTCACACTCACAGGTTCTCTTGGGGACAGACGGACTTAAGTGTTTATATTAAGTCACACTAGCACATCGACACAATCAAGCAGCGTATCTAGAGACCCCACCTTAGTTTACTGTAGAGCAGATGACTGGAGTGATAATGGGTTTTTGGAGTTTGGGCCTTGTGCTGAGTTTCACTGCTGTGCTAGACCATGTGTCTGATTTGGCTCAGCATGTAATCATAGAGACATCTAGTGGTAAGCTTCAGGAGTACATCATTAAAAAAATAAATAAACCAGTGCAAAGGTCCCTTTCTACAGGGACACCACTGACCACTGACTGACTCTGTTCCCTCAAAGTGAAACCCAGTGAGAAAGGGTGGATTGAAATGGTCCATTGTGCTGAAGTGATAGGATGCTCTGGGATGGGAAAAAAAAAGGGCAGTAATCACTTAAAATAAAATGTGCTAAGAAGTTCTATTTAGGTATGTTTTCAGTGGTTTTGATCTACCTAAAAGGAGGCTATCTGAAGGACTGACCACTATCAACCACCAGCACTCCCCGCAGAAAATTTTCTCATTTCATAAGTGACAATATTAAGCATAGAAACGTTAGTATATGGTTTTTATTGTACAGCAAAATACCAGTTTCCTTTTTTTAAAAAGTAACATAGTATCTTGAATTACTAGGTCTTTTAGGGTTTCTATTGCTGTGATAAACGACCTTGACAAAAAGCAACTGGGGGAATAAAAGAACTGATCTCAGGATACAGTTGCATTAGCTGAGGAACTCAGAGCAGGAACTCAAGAGAGGAAACTGGAGTCAGGAACTGAAACCGAGGCTGTGGAGGAATGCTGCTCACTAACTTGCTCCTCATGACTTGTTCCGTTTGCTTTCTTATACAACTCAGGACCACCTGCTTAGGTCTGGCAAGGCCCGCAAGGGTTATAAGATTATTAGACTCTCCCTCATCAACCATTAATCAAGAAAATGGCTCGTGAACTTGACTACAAGCCAGGCTTAAGGAAGCATTTTCTCAGTTAAGATTCCCTCTTCCAAGAAATGCATAATTTGTGTCAAATTGACGAAAATCAATCAGTACATTCATTAACACTTTGATATGAATCTGATTACAAAAAGTTAAAGGTGAACTGAAGCGGGACGATTTGAAGCAGCATTTTTCGAATAGGTTATGGCAGTGCGTACAGTCCCAGTTACACTAGAGGTTCAGGTTCAGAGAGGGAAATGGTCGATCCCAGGAGTTATATGCCACTCTGATCAACATAGAAGTCCCCAATATTTTTCTTAGGAAAGAAAAGGAATGATAAAGTAGCAGGAAGGACCGCTATCATAGAACTGTATAAGCATCAGACATGACCTGATTTTTAATTAATGAAACAGTATTGTACATCAAAGTTACACATAATTTAGGAGCTATAATATAATTTTAAGAACAGTTTAAGAATTGGACAAGGAAATAAAGGTAAACATAAAAAAGGGTAAAATACACACTGAAGACACACATGTTCATCCTGTCTCTACCCAAACACAAGCACACAAGCAGATTCTCCCATCTCTAATCCCCTCTAAGATGCTATACCCATGGCCAATATTCTAGATAAGGTTTAAGATTAAAACCATTTGCTTCATTACAATCTAAATCCAAAATAATGAAAGCAAATTCAACACTGAGATCATGTTAGTCTCTGTGATGGAGAAGAAGATAATAAAAAAAACCTATGGACTGCGCGTTCTCCTGCAAAGTACTTCAGTATCCTGGGTACTAAGTCCTGATACCAGGGTAGTTCATGAGAAAGAAGAGGGATCTATCGCTTGTTTCAGAGGATGGTATATGAAGAGTGGGGAGATTTTACAAATGGCCACATTGTGTCTTCTACTCTCCATACCCCAATATATATCCTGATGTCACAAATAATGCTATAACATCTCCAGTGATGAAAAGAAGGCGGAAAATGTGTAACTTTTCTTTTTCCCTCAATAATTTCAGTCAAATCCTTTCATTCTTGATTTTTCTGCAGTTTTCACGGTAGGTTTAAATTAAAATCAGTCATTCTGAAAGAAGAAAAGTAACATGAATTTTAAATCTGGCTTCCATAGTTGTCAATTTTTTTTAAAGTCTTTCTTACTAACCCATAATTGATGGAGGAAGGTCATTGGTTAAATAAAGAAACTGCCTTGGCCCTGATAGGTTAAAATTTAGATAGGTGGAGTAAACAACAGAATGCTGGGTGGAAGAGGAAGTGAGCTCAGATGCCATGCAGCTCTCTCCAGGGTAGACGCAATGCAGCTAGCCACCAGGTCAGACATGCTGAATCTTTCCCAGTAAGCACACCAAGTGGTGCTACACAGAATATTAGAAATGGGTTAGATCAATATATAAGAGCTAGCCAATAAGAGGCTGGAACTAATGGGCCAAACAGTGTTTAAAAGAATACAGTTTGTGTGTTGTTATTTCGGGTAAACCTAGCCGGTGGCAGGAGCTGGGTGGCGGAATGCAACCCGCAGCTCCCACAACACATAATTCTATGTTTAGATTCCCAGCTAAAAGCATATCAATTCCATCTGTTGCTCTTGTTACTCAATAACAGGTTAATGGATGGCATATAAAGGAGCTTGCTACATGCATGGACACAGGTCCACCATGGCTACCAAATGACAACCCATGGGCCTGCAGCTGTCCTTGGACTCACTCTAAAAATGTGAAATGAATTTTCGAGCCTCTTGTCTGGTTCCTAGACTTCTCTGTGAGTATACTGAGACTCGTTTAACATTGTTATAGAGTATCTTATCCATAGCCACTGTTGTTGGTGTCGTTTTACCTGAAGACTGTAGAACTCTCACAATTGGTGGAAATACACAGAGGTATGGGAATCTGTTTAACACACTCCCCTGAAGATTTTATTTGTGAAGAGATCAATGAGACTTCAGAAATCTTCTTGACTTCTTTCAATTCTACATATATGCAGGGCAGCCTCTGACCTTGAGAATGATATCTTGTCAAGGCCTTTGGTCCGATAGCCTTTTTCCCCTCAACTCACCATTCAACTACAAACTAATATCCACTATGCTGCTTAATCCCCTGTTTTTGTATTACACTGGGAAGGACTCCAGGATCATGAGTTGTACAAAAACAAATAGTCATGCTACACAGTGGTAGCAAGTGCTTTAATTCCAGTACTCAGAAGGCAGAGAGAGGTGGAACTTTGTGAGTTCGAGACCAGCCTGATCTACAAAGTGAGTTCCAGGTCAGCCAGGGCAGTTATACAGAGAAACCCTGTCTCAAAAATCAAACAAACAAATAAAAGAGAATTCATTATTATTAAGATGGGCTTAAAAGCATTCCTACCATTTGTACATTTGTGTCCTGATAGTTCCCTTCCTGTGGAGATTGGAAAGATCATTCAACCTGAGGAAGTTAGACTTCCTGCTTGGGAAGAGAATTTCTTCAGTCAGTATTAAAGGGAGGATGTGGGGCAGCTTGAAGACTGCAGATCTGCTCAGCTGCTGCTCAGTGAGCAGCTGGTAATGCAGCATTCATATCATGCTGGCTCAGCTAAGAATACTCTTTCTATTCTTGCCTGCTCTTTGTTTTGTTTTGTTTTGTTTTGAGGATGAGGTGTTAGGGAAAGAAGCAGCATCTGAATGCATTTCATGGTTATCCTGCATTTTAGAAACCAATGAATTCTCTTAGTCAACCTCAACAACACAGAGGCTACCTGGTCCTCCAGGAAAACTGCCAATCTCTGAAAGATTCTGGTTATTAAAAATTCCCAAGGTTTATATTCCTAGATGTTCACTTAGACCCAGTTATAGATGTTGCCCCTTAACACAATCGCAGTCGTTGAAAGTGATGGAAAGGCTATATGGTTCAGAAATGCTTTGATCTAAGAGGATATTATTGCACACTGCTTATTGCACATATAAGACAACATGCTATTGGAAAATATCAACATGTTTCTGCAGTCGAATTTTATGGAAATGTCAGTGCTCTTACCACGGACAAATGGTCATATATTCCATTATTAAGAAGAGTGAGTTGACCTGTAACAGCAGAAGTGGTTGGGTTCCCAATATGAATTCATGATTGAATAACGGTTAACTCTAACACATCGAAGAGCATGCTTTATGCACCTTATTGAAGATGATTAGGTTCCTCAGGGAGTTGTGTCATAAAACAACATTTCATCTTTATATATTCACATATGAATCACATGAGGATTAGCTAGTATGCAGGTTCCCATCCACAGAACAATTGTTATATAAGTCACTGTTCCCACAGGGCTTTCAAGGGGCACTGTTAATTTACTAATTGTTAATAGATGTTTCATAAAAACAGTGTTCCATACTTGAATAAATGTGGGAAAAAACTGAATTTTATCAAATTAAGCATGGAGGTTAATACAAGACTTCCAAGATCCTTCAAATATCATTCTTTACATATCTTTGTAAAAGAAAAGAATAGTATGGAGTATTTTACATATCTATGAGATGTAACAATAGCTTAAGCCTTGGACATATGGAAGTGTTTGGTTTTGAAAGTATATTAGATGATTTTCTGTGGCAATTGTGTAAGATATACATACATCATTTCACAGAAGTCACTATTTTAAAGATGTGACAGGACCACATTCCATATTACATTTCATTGTAATTAATATAACCTGTCTACTTTGTCTATTGCTTTGATAGCATTCAGAAAAAAACTAGAATTAACTGCTAAGCCAAAAAGAACCAGGGAAGAAAGTTTGTTGAGGAGATGAGGACCCACAAATTTCATTTTCCATTCCATCATAATTCATGCCAGACCGTGGTTCTACCTCCAAAAGATAGCTAAAAGATTGAAACATACCCCAAGTTTAGTCCTGTTTTTAAGCATCCCCCTTCTGTTGATGAGTTTATTCTTATCATTTTAGTTCCTATGCATATAATTTCAATTTTAAATTGCCAGGACTTCTTCATAAAGACATACACCCATCCATAAAACAACAACTTGGGTAAAGAAATTCAACTCGTCTAAGTCCCATAGTAGCAATAACATCTCAGAACTTGGTGAAAAAAAAAAAAAGCAAAAAAATCTTTTACAGAAATGAGTCACCCACTTTCACTGCCTGATGTACAGAAATCTTCTATGTAGCCATAATCGTCATAAAGAGCCTATTTTATAACACCAGCTTCTACTTCTGAAGCCGAGTCAGTGGGACGCAGGCTATAAAATTCCACTTCTTCAAATCATTTTCCCATGCACATCACAGCCCAGCTCAAATGACCTCTACCAGTGTTTCCCATAAGTGGAGTAGAAATCTCTGCTCATAGTTTAAGACTTCCAAGAATTAGATCTTTGAAATAGGGTTTCAATGTCCAGCATTTAAGAAGGGGAAGATCTAATCACAAATACCTTTCCTATAATGACTTTCTATTTGACAACCCTATGAATCTGATAAATGCCTGAATCTGATGATGTGTGAACAGATAAAAAAAAAATAACTGTGCATCTGAACATTTTTCCAGGTAATCTCTTCCTTCTGACCTCCAAATATTCAATCCTTTTCGTTCTTTCAACTGAGGGGAAAATACTGTTTCTAAATACAGTTCACAGCTGACACAAATCGCAGCTTAGTCTCTGACAATGGACATCATTAAAGCTTAGATTTGATAGTATCTGATAACAAACTCTACCCTGCCTTACTCCATCACCCTGAATTGACTCATCTCTTCCAATGCAATATTGTTAAGAGGACAAACTTGTGCAAAAGATAAGGCTCGAATTAATAGATGTATGATTTAGTTCCAGTAAAATTATGTTGTCATTTATTGTTTGCAATGCTGTCTTGCAATGTTTTTCTATCTAGTTTCTCACAGACATGTAGCTATCAAACACACTTGTCTATGGTGCAAAACTGTGGAGATTCACTGGGGTGGGAAAGGCCAAATAAAATATTCCAGTTCATACCTTCTGTATGCCAGCCTTTTAACAGTTCTCCTTCATGCCCCTCTGAAGGCAATACTATCTTTCTTTTCATTCCTCTGAGGAATGTTTCATTTTCCACTGTTCATGTATCTACGACTGTCTTCATTCATTCCAGACATGTTTAAGGATGAAAATCCATTGACTTTTGTATGCAAGGGTGATAGACATTATGTTGGATCTGGGAATGAAAGATCATGGTGTATGGACTTTGTCTTGGGCAATCTTCACAGACTTATGAGATATAGAAAAAAAAAAACATGGACAGACTTCTGCAAATAAGATGTACATGTGTCGTACTTGATGTTTACATGATGCTAAGACTCAGTTTCTTGTTTGATCTTCAGATCAACATAACTTATTGAGCAATTCAAAGGACATACTTGGTAAATCCATTACACAGCAAGGACTGAATAAATACTGAAGAGACATGACAACTGCTCATTTCGATCTTCCGTGTGAAGCTGTAAAGAGCATAATACAAGGCGATAAGCAGATATACAAAAGGATTTTCAAATAAACCCAAGAAAGGTCTGAGATAGAACACAGTTCAGAAGTGCTATTCTGCCAAGAAGACCAGAGTTATGGAAGGATCATCTGCTTTCTAGTTAGGAAATGAGCTGTGTGGTTCAAAGTAAAATATAAATACAACTTAAAATGTTGCAGCACAGGGAAAAATGGTGTTGCGCTGACCTTCCAAACAAAGCCTGATAACAATGAGAAAAGAAGAAAAGAAAGTAAAAAGTGTAAACTATCTTTAAATTATGTAGATGATCTAGGCATAATTTGAAGGCATAATTTTGACCCTATGTCTGATAGACTACAAGCACATTTAAGGTAAGGCCTACATCTTCTCAAATCTTGCTTCAAATGGGTATTCAAAGAGTGAAAATACCCCATAAAAATTATCTGAAATGCATATGCCCTTTGATTTTTAAAAAATAGAACCTCAAGGAACTTGAGATATAAGTGCCTGTGTGTGTGTGTGTGTGTGTGTGTGTGTGTGTTGATTTGTGCGTGCGTGAACATGGGAAGTAAGGATATTGCTTCCTAAGAATGTGTACAGAACAATTGCTGAGAGCATCAAATCTGATAGAATCCCAAGTACCTATTAATGTGTTTGCGAGGGTACAACAATCCTCAGAACATATAATAAAATTTTACTCCCTGGGTGGTGATAGCGCAGGCCTTTAATCCCAGCACTAGGTGAATCTTCTGTGAGTTCAAGGCCGCCCTGGTCAACAAGAGCTAGTTCAAGGGCAGACTTCAAAGATATAAATAAACCCTGTCTCAGAAAATCAAAAATAAAATAAAATTTGACTCACTGCATGTGGGTATATGTGCATTCAGGTATGTGTGTGTGTGCATGTGTGTGTATATGTGTGTGTATACATACCTCATGTCTTTTAGGTTTATTTGAAAGTTTTTCTTCCTTTTATATCAACTAGCTTGCTTAATATTCTTTTTTCTCAATGTTGCTTCTCCAATAATTGGGAAAATGTGGTGATTTGTAATGGGCCTGCAACTCATTAGTGTTATTTATCCAGGTTCTACTGTATCTCACCAGACACACAAACAAGGCTGCTGCACACATCTGTTTCTGAAACTCTTTTTCATAATCATCCATAATATTTGTGCTTTAAAACTGGGAAATGATTACCCCTTAATCAGCTGTTTGTTTTACTGGGCTGCACAAATATAAGTAGTATAATCCATAAATAATTTTAGAATAAATCATAACAAAATTTCCATTTGCATAGAACTTTAGAAATTTAAAGTATTTACAGCTTTTAAAGACATCTAAGCATACACACACACACACACACAAACACACACATATACACATATTTCCTTAAGAAAGAAGGTGTTAAATGACCTAGAAAAGATTTCCAACTACAGGTATTTGTTTATCCAGGTGGATGCTCCAAGATTTTTAACAGCCATATTGCTCTACCTTTCTACCTATTTAGCTTTCAATTTTAAAAATATGGACTTCATAATTTTCCAGAAAGAATAAATTTAGGAAATGAATATGAAGTTGCAGACAAATGAAAAACACAGAATACATGCCAGTTGTTGTGATTCCGATTTGGCAGATAAAACATTTCTCCTTCTGAAGGATGTTTATATCTACCAACAGCAAATTGGAGGCAGTTGTCAAATGCTCGATGTGGGTCTGCAGACTGGGGAAACTTGGCAGTCTTAAAGCCAAATCAGTCACAATCCCACTCAAGAATTTGAGGAGCTAGCCTGGTGTGCTGTAAGCAACCAAATGGATGCTACCACTGTGAAGTTCTAAACTGCTTAAAACAAGGAGTGCACAGGACAGAGACTACAACAGATGCAGACTAGGAAAGGGTTAATGATACCTCCATATGAGAAAGTCAAGTTGGGACTGACCTTGGAAAGTTGAAGCTGGGAGAAAGCTGAAAGAATAGGAAAGCCAAGAGGAAAGATGATCCTCCTAGTAAGTATGACAGATGGGAAGGGTTCTTGCTAAGAAATACGGGGGTGGGGAGGGATGACTGAGGTAGAGAAATGTGTCTTCTGATTCTGGATTCCCAATTTAGCAATCATTACTGAGAGTGACTAAAAAGGGGAATGGACCGGTCCTGGGCACAGACACAGGAAGAAATGAACTCTTCCTATTCTTGTTTCTGAAACACAGAACCAACATGTCGACAAATACTGACAGCAGTGACCTAAGATAATAGCTGATTAAGAAGTTGGTAGAAAAAAAAAAACTCTCTCACTTCTTCAAGTAGCTGTTATGGTTTTGAACAGGGTTTTGAATTAGAATTTCGTGATTTCAAAGAGCTTCTCTTTTCTTCTGTTTTTCTGGTAGTTTACCTTGAATCGAGACCCTAACTCAAATATCAGGATACCCTTTGAAGAAAGCTAGCACATTTGCAAGTCCTTCATTGCTCAATTGTCCTGGCTGTATATTGAAAGAAAGAGAACAATTTCTTGAAGCAGAGAAAGTACCTCTTACATCTCTCAAACCTCAAGCCAAAGTGTCATGCTAAGACTGAAAGGTCAAAAGTTAGCTTTCAACCAGCTCTCCAGGTTTTGGTTGGTATTCTGATCAAAAGTTAAAGAAATGAGAGTGGTGTTAGTTATATCTTGATTTTCAACTTCTCATTTTACAATAATAAATAAGGTAAGGGAAGTTTTGAAAAAGTGTTTTATGGAGAAAAAATTCAACAATTCGGGAAAAAAATTAACTAGAGGGTATTGGTAAATCTAAAAGAAAATAAAGGGAGGAATAGAGAATAGGGCCAAACTTTGTTTAAGAAGAATAAAGGCTCAAATTGGAGGAGGTGGAGCACCTGGGTTGTGTAGCCATATTCAATGACACAGACATCTACACAGCTTGTAATGATCTATTTCTTTAGAAAAATCACAAGTTGAATAAATTTGGTTTCCCTGTCAGCATCTCCAGAATAAAGATGTACCTCTTTGCATGACTGTGGTGCATCTGTAGCAACTTCACTGAGAATATCTTGAGGGCTCTTTTTTTTTTTTCTTCAAAAAACTCTGGAAGGGCTCAAACCCTTTCTTCATTTTTGCTCGCTATTAAACTGTTCATTTAGTATCAGACCTAGCTATCTTTCTGTATTACATTTCCAACCAAGAATGCCTCTGTTTTGCTTCTGCAAAACTCTGAACTACTTTGGCTATCATGTTAACTTCTCCTTTATCAATGTAATGGTAATATTTTAGTGATTACTCATATTGCTTACACTTTTGTTCCTCATAATAATTAGATTACACATGCAGTAAACCACATAATGTGTTCAGCAAACAAATACAGAGTAGACATGGCAAAAGAAATGGTTACAAAAATTGAAGAATAGAATATTTTCATACCAAACATTAATTGTTCAGTAAAAATTTTGATTTAGTGATGTCAAATATCTCAACTAATATTTATGGCTTCGTTGTGAAATTCAGACGTAAGAATTAGGTTTGATTACTGATTATTGTTAAAGATATATTTGTCCATCTGATGAATCTCAGAGAAAACAGAATATACTAGATACGTGGAACAGAGCTGCTCTTTGAAGATTCTTGTGGGAGTAGAGGGTTGAATGGAGGTATGCTGACAAAGATGATAGAAATGAATGCCAATCTTGGAGCTGCAAAGATATACAGAAGAGGGAGGCAAGAAGGAACAAGAGGACAAAAAAATGAAAGAGAATGAGGGAGGTGTAGCATCAATCAGAAGAAAACATGAAGAGATCTTTAGTTAGATCTTATTTCAGGAAAGGTCTTGTACCAAGGTGGACCTGCTGACATTTCAAACCTAGTCTCATATATTCTATGACACTGAAGTCAAAGGGAATTTACTAGTAAGATGCTCAACACTTCCCAATAGGCCAGATTTCTTGAAAGAAAAAAGATCCTAATCAGACCATGTAAACATGGTTTCTCTTTAAATAAGGAAGTGCTGAATTCTGCCCTCCTGTAAATCTGTAGTCCAGATTGCTTATGGACATGAAATAATATCTACACCAAGCAAAAATCAAAAAATCTATTTGCTTGCTACTAGGTTTGCAGCAAAATATGTTACTTTATTAGGATAACTATGCAAATTATTTGTCCTTCACATTTTTACTGTTTTATTCAAACATTATCTCGGTATGTGTAGAAAATCTACTTTACTTAAACATATCATTTATATTGATTCTCTAATAGATTCACAATAGGTGAAGTCACAGGTTTTATTTTAGGGAATTTTTGACAAATGTGCCCTGAAAATTTATCTACTCCATCCTTGATTCTATGACTTGACACATAAAATACACATATGTAGATAAAAAGTCTTGTGTACTAAGAAAGTACTGGAACCTGTCATCACTGAGTAACCGAGTATTTTTCCATCAAGCATTAGCAGGCTATGTTGTTTCTTACATACATACTTGCATAAATATAAATGTATATCTAAAATCATATAAAAATACAGTTGAATATTTTCATTGCATCTAAACTCTAGATAAATTTTGTACAAGAATGAGAGATTTAAAATTAAATTTTCATGCTTTTTTTGACACAAGCAAGTCGAAGGCAGATTATTATCTCTTCTCTTTAACTAGAAAACTTTGCAGATGAGAAGATTGCTCAGTCACTAGGATAAAGTGCTTGCTTTGCAAGGCATGAGGTTCTGAACTCACTTTCCAAAACCCATCTAAAAATCACTGGTCATATTGGTGGACGTTGTGATGCCACTACTGGGAAGGCAAAAAGAAGTGAAGCTGAGACTTGCTGGCCAGCCAGTCTAGTCCACTTGGTGAGTTCCAGGCCATTGAAAGGCACAGCCTCAAAAAAGGGTGAACTGTACCTAAGGAATGAAACCCAAGGCTGTTCTACCCTCCACATGCACTCTCCGTACACACAAGGGTGCACACACATATACACAAATGTAGGAGCTACCAAAATGTGGTTTCGTTTCCTCCTTTTTATAACAAATCTGGGAGTTCCATTCTAGAATTACAATTTCTTCAGAACTTTTGTATCTGTGTGTCAGACAGACAAAAACACTTAATATTGTTCGTTCATGTCATATAACTGTTTTAATACCTTCAACATACAAAAATAATCCTATAAACTAAAATTCTAAGATACAATCATAATTACTATTAGTGATGATTAAAAGCAAACAATGTTCCTTAGTATCACAATGAAATCCTTTGTAATGAGAGAAAATCCTATCCCAATCTCTGTTCGTGGTGGTTTATAAGATTGGCTTTTCCTAGTCATTTTACAATTCTGCAAGTCAAGGTACTGAAGTACAGATAGAAAGTTAACCTACCCAAAGTTCCATCACTAAAAAAGTGGGTACACAGACTGATACTTCCCATGATGTTCATTCTATCAATGCCTCCAAACTTTCAATTGAAGTATAATACCCCACCTGATGCCAACCATTCCAATAAGACTTGTAAAATCATGAAAGAAAAAGATGCCTGCCTCAAGCTCTAGACAAATCTAATTACCATAAAATATAAACTACTAATGATGTACTGTACAGAGGATATTAACTGATTCAAAGGGAAAATATTCTCGGATCTCTTAGAAACAACAATGATTTTATATATATATATGGACACCATAATGTAAAAGAATAGATTTGAGGTTTTTTTACAATTCTTTTTCCATTTTCTTTTCTTTTCTTTTTTTTTTAATTTCCGCCTCCTCCCCGCCTCCTTTTTCCCTCCCCCTTCCCCCACTCCCCACACCCCACTCCCCTCCCCCTCCCTCTCCAGTCCAAAGAACAGTCAGGGTTCCCTGCCCTGTGGGAAGTCCAAGGTCCTCCTCCCTCCATCCAGGTCTAGGAAGGTGAGCATCCAAACAGGCTAGGCTTCCATAAAGCCAGTACATGCAGTAGGATCAAAACTCAGTGCCATTGTCCTTGGCTTCTCAGCAGCCCTAATTGTCTACCATATTCAGAGAGTCCAGTTTTATTCTATTGTTTTTCAGTCCTAGTACAGCTGGCCTTGGTGAGTTCCCAATAGATCAGCCCCACCGTCTCAGTGGATGGGTAGTAACCTAAAATCTAATATTTGGGGTAAAAATTTAACCTCCTTTTGCTTTGTGTACTGAGAAAAGTTTGTACAGATTTTTTTTCTCTTTACTTTATGAGTGTTTTGAATATGTATGTGTACCATCTGCATGCCTACTACCAGAGGTGATCAAAAGAGGCATCAGATCCTTTGGAACTGGTTTTGCACATGATTGTGAACCTTCATGTAGGTGCTGGAAATCAAACCCTGTTCCTCTCCAAGATCAACAAGAGCTCTGAACTGCTCATTCATTGCCCTTGCTCCCAAATTCACTAATATTTTAAGAGAGTACATACATTGCATAACTGTCCAGAACACAGAATACAACTATTACTTTTTGTGATAATTATAACTTACTACATTAGTTTGATGTGCATTGTCAATATAATCTGCAGTATATGCTGGAGAAAATTTCTTTAGCTCCATCCCCAGGTTGTGGCACTCAGGGCAGCAGTGTGAGTATGTTTGTGTTACTGTGAATCACTGACATCTATTTTCCCTCTTTTGCTGCTCTAGACATGAATTATGTAAAATGGAATTTTAAGTGCTGGGAGTTTAAATTCTGTCTTTGTTACAAGCAAATCATAAAGCAGAGTCCATTCATTACTGGAGAGTAAGAGTCCACATTCTGAAGGGCAGAGCCCAGCTCTGTTCATGTACAGGGAAAGGCTGACTAGGCAGAACAGAAATACCTGGGTCAAGTGGTACCAGCCGTGCAGAGTTAGCAAAGCAGAATTGGCCTCCTCGCTGACAGCTCAGCTAGCTACATTAATAGGAACAAGGCTTTTTACATCTTTAGCAATATGTTCTTGAACTAAATAAAGGTCGTACACAATGACATAGCTCCATATGGGTCAGATGCTAGAAGAGGACTCTTAATTCTGTTAAGCTATCAAGTCAAAATTCTAAGGAGCAGTCCTGCGATTGCAGCATGCCACATTCAAATGCTGGAATTGCAGCAAAGGGAAATGAAGAGAGACCTGCACGTCTCACAGAAGTGACCACCTGGCAGTGCCTTTCAGCTAGCTACCTAATAAATAGATATCTTTCATTGTCAGTGATCAAAAGGAGACAGTAGATAGAGCAATGTTAACAGCATTTGCTGACATTTTAATTGTTTCTGTAGCGACATATGGATGGATGCACATGATTCTACTTACATTCAGTATCATTTTGACAATTGTAAGCATAAGTGCAACAACATCTGGAAAGTGCTTCGGCTGCTCTGAGAAAGTCTGATCAATCCTTCAAGCTAACTTACAGAAACATAGCTTCATCTCTCCAGCTTTAGCCCTCTGCATAAGATAAAAATATCCTGAATCAGGTTGGTCCTTCTCTTCCTCAAACTAGATTAAGATTGATAAAAAACAAATAAACAAACAAACTGTGAGCTACCAACATAAATCTAATTTCATATGAAAGGTTTTACTGACTGAATTATGAACCCATCAGAGAAATCTCTTTGATTGACTGTTCCTGTTTTATAGAATAGGAAACGTAGGCTTTGAGAGATGATCTATTCCAAGTCTGTTCAACTGCAAAGCTAATGTTGTTAACATACATTGTCTTTATCGCTGCCTTGTAATCCTAGTCTGTCTCATACATGCAATTCAATTTGATAATGCTTGTCCTCATTAAGACCTGGCTGTTATTGTAGATAAATATGCTACCCTATTTTTACAGTTTCCAAAAGCCACTCAAATTCTTTTTTTTTTTTTTTTAATTTATTTATTTATTAAGGATTTCTGCCTCGTCCCCACAACCGCTTCCCATTTCCCTCCCCCTCCCCCGATCAATTCCCCCTCCCTCATCTGCTCGAAGAGCAATCAGGGTTCCCTGACCTGTGGGAAGCCCAAGGACTGCCCACCTCTATCCAGGTCTCGTAAGGTGAGCATCCAAACTGCCTAGGCTCCCACAAAGCCAGTACGTGCAGTAGGATCAAAAACCCACTGCAATTGTTCTTGAATTCTCAGTATTCCTCATTGTCCGCTATGTTCAGCTAGTCCGGATTTATCCCATGTTTTTTCAGGCCTAGGCCAGCTGGCCATGGTGAGATCCCAATAGAACATCCCCATTGTCTTAGTGTGTGGGTGCACCCCTCGTGGTCCTGAGTTCCTTGCTCGTGCTCCGTCTCCTTCTGCTCCTGATTTGGACCTTGAGATTTCTGTCCGGTGCTCCCGTGTGGGTCTCTGTCTCCTTTCATCGCCTGATGAAGGTTAATATTCCTGAGGATGCCTATGTGTTTGTCTTTGGATTCACCTTCTTATTTAGCTTCTCTAGGAACATGAATTCTTGTGTACAGTTTTATTATGGACTAGAATTTTTGAATCCTACAAACTCTGTAATAGCCTGTGTATCCTTGCCAAAAAGTTAGAATTTCCAAGTGTCTTTCTTCACCTTGTTTTCTTCCTCTTTCCTTCCTTCCTCCCTCATTACCTCCGTCGCCCCTTCATCCCTTCCTTCCTTCCTTCTTTCCTTCCTTCCCATTTATTCCTCCCTCTCTCCCTCCCTTCCCCTCTCTCCCTCCCTATCTCCTTTCCTTTCTTCCTTTCTTCTTTTCTTTTATAGTCACTTCTGGAAATCCAGTACCAATAATCATTTTACAGTTACAATGTTTTCTATTTTTCATGAATCTACAAATGTTTTGACTCCTATAGCCTGACCAGTCACTTAAAAATTTATACATGTATGTACATACATGAATACACACACACATATATATATTATATATATACACACATACATATATACATGCACAAACAGAGAATCTACCAAGCAACTACAAAAGGAGGTAAAGTTAACAGTTGGAAAAACAAGCAAACTATAGCAAAAAATAGTACTATCTGATCACAAAGAAAACACATCTTGTTTAACAGATTTCATTTAAAAGTGTATCGGACAAATAAACTTTGTTTTCAAATTATATTTGAGGATCTTATTAAGCAGTAAACAATACTGTTGGATATCTTCTGATCTCAATCCAGAGTTTACTGTCTCCTGGTTATAACTCAAGCCTCCACTATGCCTTATCTTAGTTATTGCTATGTGGTCCCAAATTTAATATAGATAATTGAATGGGATTATTCAGTCTATTTCAACCTTAAACTCCGTATCCAGTTCACAGAACAGTTAATCATCTTTTCTTTTGTAATAATGGAAATCCCATAAAATTTGTTTTTAGTAGTAAGGAACAATAATTAGGACATATAATACATCCGTTGCGTAGATTATTTATTCCATCTGGAGACTCAAGACGTTGCATTTCCTTCAGAAGGTTGAAGCTCTGACCCTGTTTGCACCATCATTGTTTGTATCAGCCTAAGATTTTATGTAGCTCTAAGTTGTAGTAATGACTCAGCAATCAAAACCTCAGGGTCAGGATGCTTGGTTTGTTTGTTCTGACAGGGCCAGAGAACCAAGAGTTCTTTTTCATATTGAACTAACTGGATAATCTTCCTGGCTTCCTTTAAAGGATCTCAGAAGCTAACTTTCCAGCTGTCAACTCTGTCTGTTTGAGAGTGAAGGAACTATTCATGTGTTAAGTGTCCTGGGTATTAAAAGCATAGAAACACACTGGAGAGTGTTGGGTCTGGTTGGCTGAGTTGAGCAAAGAGCCAGAGAAAGGTCTTCCCACTAACTGGAATTAAAAAGAGGAGGAAATGGAAGTTCCCTTATTCTCCCCCAATAAATTCAAAGCAGTCCTTTATCAATTCATTCTTTATAAATATCCTTGCATCTATTTATTTGAAGGAACATCATTGTCTTCAGTGGGTATGCTGACATACTATTCCTACTGAAATGAAAGTTCCCATCCCTCCCCTTTCCTTGCTTTTTGCCTTTGAGTTCACTAAGCAAGAAAGCCAAGCCTGTTAAACCTCAAAATATTCTCTACCAAAATTCAAGGTTCAAAAAAGTCTGCCATGAACCCTGGAGAAAGGTCTGAGCAAAAGCTGTTTACTGTTGCTATACCTGAGCTAAACATAGTGAGGCAAAGTTGCATTTGCACAAACAGCCTCAGGAGCCCTTGAGATGCAATGGCTTTGCTTTATACATTGGGCCAGCTGAAGTCAGAGCATTCTGGGTTGACTGATACTTCACTGCTATTAGTAACCTAAAATAACTGATAATGAAAACATTGCAACTTCTGGAAGATTCTCTCCTTGCAATTATTAAATCTCAAATAAATAAAAGACAGAATAATATCCGTTTGCTTTCAAATGGTGTTGAGAATTCATCTACACAATTAATTTCCCCGCACCCCCAGTTTAAATCCACATGCATACTGCCTGAGAATGTGAGTGGGAAGGGGGCAGACAAAGTTAGACAGTCTCAAAGCAAAGAGGCACTAGTTTGTTGACGTCCAGAATGGCATTAAGAAAGGACTTCTCTTTTTTTCCAAAGAGTAGTATCAAGTAGATGACCCCAAGCACTGCCCACTCTTCTGAGAACTAGTTATCAGAAGCTGCAGGTGAATGAGCAGTTGAGAAGGAAAGGGATAATCAGTATCTTCACAGAGTCTGGGAGGCCCCGACAGCCTGCTGCTCCCTGCTGGCATCTGGAACTTCCCTGCCCTTCTTTTCTTAAACTTTGTGTTTCTTATTTATGTATCTACTACTGACTTTAAGTTTCATGATCCTTACCTCATCCTCTCCTTTAGAAAAAAAATAAAATTCTGATTATGACTGCTACTGTGCTCCAGCCACTTCAATAAAAAAAAAAAGAATAGAAAATGCTCTTTTTATAATAATGAAACAATAGCTAGAATCTATGAGAAAAAATATGCCAGTTAATAATAGCCAGTAAGAAGGGTATATCATGACGTGTGTCTCAGAGTTTTCCCAGAGAGAACTGTGTGGAGTGTCAGTCACAGGGCCAGCTGGGGGCAGGGAACAGCTCTTAGCAGCTGCAGTTAAGCTCCTCCAACATCCGTGTACAACAATCATTAGATAACCTTGTCTTTACATTTCGTGTCTTTGCTTATTTGGTAATTTCCCTTATAGGAAAGAAGAAGAAATATCAGTTTCTTTTAGTATAAGGTCTGACATCTCCAAACTTGGATGCAGTTATGAATCTTTGACTACATCAGTCATTTTTGAATAGATCTCTTATGCTGTAATTAGCATCTTTTAGCTAAATATAGTCATCAGTAGTTGGAAAGCATCGCTTAGGTGTGCCCTCCTTTGCCTAGTTAGCATACTTGTCATCTCTGCCATGAACATGATCACAACAGTCTTTAGAGTTGGCTCACAGCCCACAGAAAGTCCCCACTCCACTTCAAATACACCACCATAGACAGTTCCCGAGGAAGACCATCATTCTAGCACTTTCGCTTGGGGATTTCGGCATTTTAGAAATCTATTTACAAGTTGTTTTCCCTATTTGATAGAAGTGAGGTGCCAAATCGGACATAAATACACTCACAACTACAGAGATGCAGACACAGTTACAGGGAAATAGTATTTTCCTTTCTTGAGATCAAAGAAAGGTAAAATGTTACCTTCATTTCAGTTTCAAGGAAAGAGAGGGGCAAAGATTTAAGGTACAGGTAACCACCAGGGATCATTGAGGAGCCTGAGCCCAGCAAGACGTGTGACTGAAGTCACATGAATTCCGATGCTGCTTTCTTTTACAGCCAAGAATACATAATTAGGAGCAATTTTCAACCACACTTCCTTCTCTCGGGACTGCATTGGTTGAGAAAAATGTCCCCAAACAACAGATACCGGTAGTCTGAAGCAGGGGACACGGTGTTTAAAAGGGTTAATGAGATACAGCAGGAAGAGTCAAACCAAAAGTGAGCCTGACAACACAAACAGTTCCCACTTTGTTCTCATTTGCTCCTGGTAGTGGCTGTGCTCCCGAGCACATATAACTGCTCTTGGGAAAAAGAAAAAAAAAAAAAAAGATCTTCAGGACTCTACTTTTCAGTTATTATAAAAGTCTGATTATACCCCCACTGCCATCCCATGCAGTCTCTGAATATGTTCAATTTTGCTTCTGTCTCCGTACTTCTGCCAGCAGCTAACCTCAATGATTTGCCCCTGAATTTTAGAGATTTCTTTTAAAAAAGGCAGCACTTTTTATTTTTCTCACAAATTTGCAGATTTCCTACATCCAGAATTCACCATGAAAACATTAAGAAGAGGTGTATAAACTGACAAAGGCGGCGCGAGGGGGGGGGTGATCATTCAAATAGAAATGGAAATAACCTCTTTGGCATGAGAATAACCCCAAATGCCACACACTGGTTCCTCTCTGCATTACAATCGCAAAGTGTGCGCTTATGAACTACATATGGAATCGGAAAACACAAACATCGTAACAAAACAAGGTACCAGAGCTGAGTGGTCTGGTGACTTACCTTCTCAAGTGGATCCTCAAAGTTCACCAAGGAAAATTTTAAATCCTCTAGCTGGTCATACACCACTCTAATTTCCTTTCCTCTTCTCTCTCTCTGTCTCTCTCTGTCTCTCTGTGCGTGTTTGTCACATAAGAAAAAAATAATCAACTTTCAAAGGTTCCATTTATTTGATCCACCAGCAACGGCAAGAACGTGTCCAAGAGACTCCGCCAAAAAGTAACCCAAAAACTCATCAAAGGCGAAAGGAGCCGGGGAGTAGGGCAGAGACGGGGCGGTGAGTGATGGGGGACTATAGATTGGGAGCCCCACTGCCTGGAGATTATTTTCACGCTGTTGAGATCTCGTCTTGTGCGTTATACCTGCTTTGGTTGTCACACAAATCCACACACACAGGAAGGACACTTACACAATCTCTTTCACGAGAAAGCAGTCACCCACACGCAGGAACACATACAAACACATAAGCACTCACAGAAGCCTGTGTGATGAAAACTGTGAGTAGTAACCTCCAAGAGGTGCTGTGAGCTGCAGAAGCTATGGCTTGCGGTTACCTTCCCAGGTCTGTGGAGAATCAAAAGAACATCCAAAATCAGGGGGGTGGGGGGTGAGAACTAGATCCCGGATTCCTCTCCCCGAGGCAGATGTATCAAGCCAGGAGCGAGTCAATCAGCAGAGGTGTCTGCTTGCACGGTGCCCCGGATTATGGCAAGGTTATTAATCTTGATGCGCTGCATGCCCCCACCCCCACCACTCGGCAGCCTGCATTGAGATGATTGCCAGAGCCGTGTCTGTCCCTGCTCTACTGCATTTTGCTCAGCGCTCTGATGCTGCAAGGGAGACACAGTGGAGGCAAGAATACTAATAAGGTGGTTAGCTACAGTTTCTTCAAGGCAGTCGGTACGCAGTACAGTAAACGTGGACTTCCCAGGGCTCTGTGTGTGTGTATGCCTGCTTGTCTGCAGGGAGGGCAGCGAATCCATCTCCCGCCAGCAGGAGAGATGGCTTGCATTCTGCTGCGGAGGACTATATTATCAGAATAGTCACTGTCCTGCATCCATTGTTTCTGACAGTATTTTGCTTGGGATGAAGAAGGGGGGTTAAGGAATTAGAAGCCTGGAGCTGGTATTTGAAAGAGGTGGAGAAAAAAAAAAAAAACACACAAAAAGTCCAGGGAGACAAATTAGCTTTATAAATAGGCTCCAAGGAGGCCAAGGCAGATTTTTAACATGCTGCTGCCCTAGCTGTTAAATGGAAATACAAAGCAATTTCAAAAACCAGCCTTAGCCTATAAATCTTAGAGTTGGCAACAAGTATCTGAATTTGACTGATGGGACAGTGGACAAATGGATTTCTGGGGATATAAAAAGTTTGCTCATGCCTTCTTCTTTGTAGCCTGGATCCAGTGAATGCTGAAAACCAAAGTTCAGTCATTTAAAATGTGAATTTCAACTTTTATTTATTATTATTTAATTGATGTTATTTATGTTAGTGTATTATTATCATCATTATTAATTACTATTATTATTCTCAAGTTGTAGAGAATATTTGAGTGGCACAGTGACACCGTATCCCTTTTAGTACCAGAGCATGTAAGTAAATAGATGTCTAATATACTAAATCCCTCAGCTGCTGGACCCTAGTCGTCTTCTTTAAAGTTGAGACTCACATTGCAATACTGCTTCTTTAGTCAAGGATACTCACTGACTTCCTTCAGTTCAATTAAAACAGTATATCTGGAAAATAATTGCACAAAGGGAGAAGATGAGAAGAGTTGTGGAGCTTTGTAATACTGGGTATGCCCAGCAGATGTCACAAAATAGGAGGGAGGCAAGAGAATGCCACCCAGAACAACAAACATGAATTAATCATGTGTTTAATAACACAGGTTTAATAAAATAGATGATGTCCACTTGAAATACTGAAATTCTATAAAATGTAAAAGGAAAAGGTACCCAGAGAACAGCCCCACATGTGTAGTTTTCTGAGTTTTCCCCTCCAGTCACCATTCCGCATGATTCATTATCTATCATTAATATTGCACAAAATCTTATCCCACTACGATGGGGACTTTTGCCTCTGATGGCTTCTGTACTCTACAAAACAGAATTCAGTATTGCCTTGCAAATACAACAATGACCAGATAAAGACACAAAACTGATACTGGAATGAAACAAATTAGGTGATTAAAGATTAATAAGTAAAGTGTGTGATATTTCAATTTTAACACAATAATCCTGTTTGATCTTGATCATGGTAATAAACATCAGCTTTATAGAATTATTATTACTGTCTGCTATATCATTACAGTCTCCTATTACTGAGCTGTACAATATTGATAAATACATAATCAAAAAAATACAAAAACCTTTCTATTTGAGCTATTATTTTTTGTTTTCAAGGTTAATTTTGTTCTGAGAATCAAACCCAGGACTTGTGTATGTTAAGCTGAATCCTGTCACTAAGTTACAACATCACTTCCTCTACGTATGACAGCTTTTTCAAATATCTTCATATCCCTGTAGCTTTCATTTAGCCAATTGTGACTAATTAATGAAAACCCACTGCTTCACAGCACAAGTTTGTCTGTATGTCAATAGAACATGGAGTTGAAAGCTTGGGTTTGAGAACTGACACAGATTTAGGTTCACATGTTCCAGTTACCTTCCTTTAAGATAATCTCCAGGGAACTGTGTGCCTCTGTATCATTTTATTTGTTGATAAAAGAGAGGCCATTTTGATGTCACTTTTTGGGAGGATGTTTATATCTAAATAAAATTATATAAAGACGAATAAATCAATATTTACTGTATGCTTCATGTATTTACTGACACAGCCTAAGATATATGTGACATGTATGTTGATGAACAAAGTAGATATTGATTCTTATTATAGTAGTTCTGCCTACATAGAGCATCAGGTGACATCAACCAGTCAAGCCTTTCGGGGTTGAAAGTGTGTTTTTAAATTTATTCTTACATATAGCTGTTTCGATCTCATTTTTGTAAGGCTATAGTTTCAAATATTTGGTAGTCCTTGCATGTGCATTTATATGCATGCTTGCATCCATCTGTGTGTTTCAAGACTAATGTGGGGTAAAATTTCACTGTCTTGATTGCCTGACATCTGGACTCAAGTGGAATAAGTATTTAGAAAGACAATTTAATGGTCATGTACTGCTTCCTAATCAAGACTTGCTTTGAAGTCTGTAGTGTCACCAAGCCTCAAAATACTGGTTGGTCCTTAACAAAACAATGAACTGAAGTTCTGCCATCCACTAAAGTGGATACCCTACTTCCCAGTGAGATTACATGTGAAGCTGGAGAGATTGGATCTAGGAAGATCTACTTAGCAGAATGACACATTGATGTTTAAACACACTGTAGTAACAGACAAGTCACTCTTATTTTCGTGGGTCCCTTTCTCCCAGTAAACAGGGACAAATATGTAACTGGCTTCACTCAAAGCCTTCATTCCTGGCATGGTTTGCCCTGCTAGCACCCTGGAGGGAATATACAAGTGTTATTCTTTTGTTTTGTTTTTAAATATTTGTATGATTATTTATTTATGTATATGGATGTATATGAGGAGGACAAAGGGATGTCAGTTTGCCTGGAGCTGGAGTTACAAGCAATGCTGTTCTGTCTGTTATAGGTAATCAGAAATGAACTCAGGTATATTCTCTTAACCACTGAGTCATCTCTCCAGTTCCCAATAAATGCAGTTTGTTTGTTTTTTTTCTCGGAGCTACAGACACAAGAAGAAAAATCTGGACAAACAAGAGCTGACCAGTCTTTCCCAGTTCATTACCATTAATCCAGACTTTCTCTGATTGCTTTTATTTAATGCATCTGCTCATAAAAATACAGATGCTGTCTATTGGATCTTTGTTTCTGAAGGGTCTCGTGCGCTATTCTAGATAAGTTGACATGATTTTCACTGCCTACATTTTCTTTTATTATAGAGTATTCATGCGAGAACTTTATGATGAATGAGGTAATGTATTATTTTGTTTTCCTTCAAGTGTCTTTTTTTGTTCATTTAAACACTGCTTGGCCCATTTCTATCTAGCCTCTTCTAGGCTATTTCTCACATATTAATTTAGCCCATTTCTAATCATCTATGTAGCACCGCTAGGTGCGCTTACTGGGAAGATTCTAGCCTATGTCCATCCTGGGTTGGAGCTTCGTTGCATGTGCCCCAGAGAGCAGAACTATCGCATCTGCCGGGGAGAGGGGAGCATGGCATCTCTGAGCTCACTTCCTCTTCCTTCCAGCATTCTTTTCTGTTTACTCCACCCACCTATGTTTTAACCTATGAGGGCCAAGCAGTTTCTTTATTGCTTAACCAATGAAATCAAGAGATTTATATATGACACTCCCACATCACTTCCCCTTTTTCTGTTTAAACAAAAAAAGGAAGGGTTTAACTTTAACATAGCAAAATTACATATAACAAAACAGTTATCAAGCAAGAATTACAGTTACAATATCTATATCTATTTTATCTTTTATCATAATAATGGAAAACTATAACTATAACTATCTATCTATTTTGCAACTCCATCAAAGACTCCAGAAGAGTACAATATTACCTAAGCAAACAAAAAGTAAGTAACTTTTAAAACTCTAGAAATGACAGAGACATCTCGCTGCCTGTACAGTCACCCAAAGTTCCTCTGTACAGTTGGGGCATCCATCTTTGGCCTACAGGCCCATAGTTTCCATCAGACATTTCCACAAAGCAGGAAATTTCAAAGGCAGTCACTATCTGCTTGTCCTGAAGAATGTCTTGCAGACTCTTTTATGAATCAGGAACCCCAAAAGACCATCTCACCTTTAGGCAAGTTTAGCAGTCCTCTCTCTGCGGATTCTCTGTGTCCAGTTTATCCAGTAGTCCAGGCAAGAACAGTTTCTTGCCCAAATGGCTATCAAACTCATGACTTTACCCTTATGAGTGAAGTTCTAAGGAAGAAACTCAAAGGAGATGACATCTGTTTTCTATATGACGATGTAGCAAGTAGTAGGTAGGGGACCATCTACAAAAAAGGATGAGGACCCTTACCAAAGCTAGATTATCTAGTAACACCTTTACTGCGAACTTAATTCTTCTCCAAAACTAAAACAAATTTAGTTTTTCTGCTTAAGCTGCTCATTCTGTATATGATTGCATGAGAAATTAGTACAATTCATAAATGATCATAAGTGGTCAATTCCAAGACAAAACATTTCAGATTTTAACCAAAAATGAGATATTAATTTAAATGCCTAAATGCAAAACTTCTTGTCTATTGATCATTGAGGAATTATTATCTACCTTGTAAGTCACTTGGCAAGGAGGAACAAAAACAATATGGTGGCCGCAGAGTAGCAGTTGCATCTGGCATGCTACAGAGTTTCAAAAGCACACATACGAGATAAAAACTTCAGGCCATATAATTTGAATGTTTGCTGATAGACCCAGGTTTCTTCAGTGGGTATGTTGTGATAGAGTGGACAACTTGTATAGTACAGCTAAGCAAAAATTCCTTTGCCAACCAAGTTGTTTCTTAAAGATTATCTTCTATGTCATTCTTAGTTTCATAATGATTCCCTAGCCATAAGCTGAAATATATGTAATGACAGAAGCAGAGAATTCCAAAGAAGATGGTCCTTCTTCACTTTATATACTAGAGCATGCTTCTCTTTTAGATGTCATTATTAGGATGCCTCAATTACAATAGGTGTACAAATAATCTTTTTGAGCAGCGCGTTTGAATTAAGGACAAACCTACATGCTCTACACACATTGCATACGTAGATTCTTGTTATGCTAAAATTTTAAATTATTGTAGGAAAATGAACCAGTCTTGAGTGGACAGTAGATATATGAGTCACTTTAACATGTACTATTTTGGGTACCAATACTGACTGTAAAAGGACTCGATCCCAGTTAATGTAATATTCTTAGAATCCCCATGTAAAAATTCTAACTTCAGATTTTCTTTTAAACTCAGTTTACCCATAGCATGCTACCTTGCTTCTGGTTGCTATCTGTGTCATGTGATATGCAGTAAGGACAGAAGAATGCAAATAGGGCTTGATATTTGTCTTCCATAATTGGTTTTAAAATAGTTTCCTTGCATGCCAAACACTCTGTATTGCTTTTCTAGTGTGAGTTACCACCTAACCTGCTGGGTAGAGCAGGATGCTGCTGGTTTACTAAACATGCACTCCCCGATTAGTTCATCTTCTGGAGCTCTCATTATTCACAGCTTCGGTGTTACTTGGATCTTTTATTTAAAGTGTTTTAGCAAGTTGCTGAGAATTCGACACGATCATATGTCTTGTATTATTTAGCTCAGTTATTTATAACATAAAGCAAAGCTTAGGAAATTGTAGCATAAATAGTGAACTACTTGTATCCATTTCTCCGTGAGCTTCGGACCTGGACTTTTATAATAAATTCTGCTCATTAATCAAAAAATGCTCACCATGTAATATTTATTACACTTTTATTATTTTATGCACAATATGGATTTTCATAATAATGATTTTAAAGACTAGTTTTTATAATTTATTTGTTTCCTAGAGAATTGTATTTCCCTAAAACTGCAAGTACTAGATGAATTTTGGATGAAAATTTGATACACAAAACTCTGTTAAGGAATATAGAACATCTTGTTTCATATTTACTTCTTTGAATATGAACTTCTGAATAACCTCACAGTGGTCAGTGTACATCCTCAACAAACCATAGTAATGTAAGATTAATACTTCATATTTTTTGTTCAGCAATTCATAATCACTCTACTCTTTTAATTTCTGAATGATGCTCTTCCTGACATTGAACACTTGCATTCTCTTTTTAAGTCTAACTGGAGATGAATCAGTTTTATTGATCTCCTTTAAAAGTTCTCTGTGTTTGATTTCACTTTACCAATTTCATTTTAATTTTTAATTTATTTTCTTTTCTTTGAGGCAGGGGCTCATTATGTAGCTCAAGCTGATCTGAACTTGCCAAGTAGTATAGAAAATCATGAGCCTCCTAAGTGATAAGATTATACATGTTTGCTAAAAGGCACAAGTTTGTCTACCTTAGCTGTTTAACTTTTATTTTCCTTGATTTATCTTCTGCTTCAAATTATTTTATATAATTTGCTCAATGGATACTTGGTTTTTGTTCTTTTTGCATACTTATATTGTCTAGGTCTTTAGATATTATTAATCTATGAATTTATGGTTTTCATCAAAATCTGAAACTTCTTAAAGCATTAATATTTTATGTTTCTCTTCAGTTGGTCTTCTTTGGTGACTCTAATTTCTATGTATATTGGGTATCTGCCCCTCCCACTGAAAATCTGTACTTTTTATTCTTTTTTTGTTTTTAGTTTTTTGTTTGTTTGTTTTTGTTTTTTCAAGACAGAGTTTCTCTGCAGCCTTGGAGCCTGTCCTTGAACTAGGTCTTGTAGATCAGGCTGGCCTTGAACTTACAGAGATCCACCCGCTTCTGCCTCCCAAGTGCTAAGATTAAAGGTGTGCACCACCACTTTCTGGTTGCACTTTATTTTAATACTTTTTCTTTTGTTTCATTTTATAAAATATTCATTGTATAAATCTTCAAATATGCTACCTCTTTCTTCTATTGCAAAATGTCCTATCAGCTCTGCCTATTTTCTTTAAAATCTCAGATATTATAGTCCTATGCTTCTATATTGCATCTGTGGCAATATATTTTGGATCTTTTCAGTTAAACTTTATTTTCCCATAATATGTTTTGTTTTTATCTTTTTTTCTTAGAAGCATGGAATTCATAATATATATCTTTGCTATTCTTGTCTATTTAGTCTTTCATCTGTATTATTTCCAGACTGACTTCAGTTGATTTATGACTCCCACTCACAATGGGTCATAAATTACTGTTTTCATGAATTCCTGGCAATGCTTATAGCTTGACAAGAAATTTTGATCATTCTTATTGAATTCTGGTCCTTAAAAATGATTCCTATTATGCTTGGGAATCTACTTACTTAGAAGCAGTTTGAAGTTTTCAAGTTTGAGATTGTTAGGAAGAGAAAAGGAACCCATGGTCTAAGATTCTTTTACCCCACCAAGGAAGCCATGTCTCTGTGAACGTTCTACTGTATATCCCATTTATTTTAATATTTTCCCAATTCTGGTTGGAGAAGCATAAAACATCCTGTCCTTCTGCCAACTACAGGATTATCCACCTTTATCTTTTCTATAATTCTGTCTCTAGTCAGTTCTTCTTCCTCATCAATCAGCCTTCAGTGAAAACTAACGGGACCATGTGGTGACTTTCCAAGAATTCTCAAATTACACTCTTCTCTCTTTCATAGTCTGTAATGTCAAATTTGAATGGTTAGTCTCATAAAAAACAACTTTATTGTGTAAACACAAAGAGACTCATGGCCTTCATCAGAGTTTATTTTTCCAACTGTATGACTAAGAAACTCCCCAAGTGATAAGTAGGGGTGTCATAAAGCCTATCTTATGCTTCCATGCAACCCAGTGATGATTGTCTAATGGTAACCAATGAATTGTCTAATGTCCAATGAATCTTTTCATTCAAACAATTGTTTGCTTCTTTTATTTAGAGAATAAGAGTAAATCTATGTCTTATTATTCTGGTTTGGCTAAATTACCCATTCAAACAGTATGTCTGTCCATCTGTCTGTGTGTGGGAAGGAGAGATAGAGATGATAGATAAATAGATAGATGATAGCTAGATAGATGATAGATAGATGATAGATAGATAGATAGATAGATAGATAGATAGATAGATAGATAGAAGCATAATTAATAAAAACTCAGAGACAAATATTGGGATTCAATCTGAAGATCAGGAAAACAAAGCAGCCAACCAGCCACCCTGGCTCTTACTTCGACCTTAGGTCAAAATGGTGATCCTGCCTCCAGGAAAGCTCAGAATGATACTGAGACTGACGGTTGTCTCCTCCAGTTTTATAAACCTCTCTAGTTCTGGGATTGAGGGAGTGCACCATTACTGCCCGGTTTCTACGGCAAATTCATTTGGTTACTGGGATTAAAGGTGTGTGTCATTGTGGTTAGCAGGATTAAAGGTGTGTGTCTTTGCTGCCTGGTCTGTAAGCCTGGCCAGTGTGGCTATTTTACTTTTCTGATCTTCAGGCAGGTTTTATTTATTAAAATGCAAATTAAATTCCACTACAGGATGGGAGGGGGAGGTGGGCCACTATACTATAGAATATTCTTCTTTACTGTGATAATATCCCTGACAAATGAAACTTAAAAGCGAAGGGTTTATTTGGGCTTATAATTCAAAGGTTTATTCCATCATAGTGAGAAAGTCATAACAGCAGGAACATGAGCTAGCTGGTCACATGGTGTCTCCAGTAAGACAAGAGAGAGAAATTCATGTTGCTACTCAACTCTATGCTTTTCATTCAGCCTGGAATTCTATTGCCATTTGAAGTGTTTCTCACCTCTTCAGTTCAATCTCTAATAACATTTTCATAGATATCCCTAGAAGTACATGACATGGGCTGCATGGTGACTATGGCTGCTAGGCAGTTCCAGCTTTCAGCATTGCATACCACACTTCTCCAGCGCTTTTTACTTCCATTTCTAATAATTCTAATATTAATGCCTTTCCATTTGGGAAATTTTATGTGGGTTTTGGTAAAACATAAAAAATGTGTACAACTGTAGCCTCTCTACACAAAAATTTTCTTTGGAAAAAAAAAAAACCTGCCTCTGTGAAACCAGGAATTTCATTGTACCCTCCTAATTACATCATGAACAGGAAGGGTAGATGTTGCGGGAGCTCCTTCCACTCCTTCAGCCAATAGCCACTGAGATACCAGCCCATTGGGGCATGGTCTCTCTCCTTTTAAAAAAGCAGCCACTTCCCTCTGCTATCTCTCTGGCTTCCAGGTCCTCTTCAGGCGACTAGGCTCCCTTCCTGATTGAGCAGCAGGCTGTTTGTTGTCTGGGACGGTGATCTGTAAGTTTTTCCCCTTTAAATAAATAGCTTCTCTATTGGTCATAATTCCAAACTGGTGTGGGATTGTTTGTGATTTATGCCCTCAGGTAGAGATTTACTAGACACACATGATCCCAAGGATGAAATGACTGCAATTCAGATCACAAGCCGAGGCCATTAAAGGCAAGAGTTCCATTAATAAAAAGAGAGAAATTAGAAATGGTACAGTATAATAGGGGAAGAATAAGATATCACAACCTTCCATTTTGAGAGCATATGAGAGGAATAAGCCCATACTGCAAGACTAGGAAATTTTATAGTGTCTGCTCCCCAGAAGAAATCCTTTTCCCAAGGTCATGCATTTGGACAAGTGTTTTCATTCTTTTGGGAACTTAAGGAAAATACATGCTTGATAAACAATCATTCTTTTATCTAGCAAGCAGAACTTACGGCTGTTCTATTAATATAGGATCAATGCCTATTGTCAAAGTGAATGTTAGATTCCTCATTCTCTAATCTCAAGCTATACCCCAGCTCACACATCCTTTGTCTCCCATTTAATCCTATGTGTAACTATACAGTAAAAAGGTGGGATTTTTCTCTCAATTAAATGTTGCTGTCTGTCATTTTTATTCACCCTCAGATCCTGTTGACCCCCATTCCCTCAGTCTAATCTCCGCCCCCTTGCCGCCAACTCATTACATCCTCTTTGGGACCTGATACCCTTTTCCCCTGCTGAAGCAGGTGAAGCAGGTTGTCTGACAATAGCTGATGACAAAACCCAACTAAATTAATAATAAAAATTAACCATCTCTGTGCTAATGAAATCATAGTGACAGTAAACCAGTTGGAAAATAAGTTTAGATATCTTAGATTGTTTAAGAGGTGTGATCAAATAAAAGATTTTAATAGTCTCAATGAGGATTATTTTAAACCAAGTGATTACACCTCCCTTGAAACTTGTGGACTAATAATTAAATCACGATGATTGGCTATGGAAAGCTCTAGAAATTGTGCTTTCTGGGCACAATGAGGAGCAAAGATGAAAGATCAGTTCTCTAATATCAACATGAAAGACTTCACATTAGCTTAGCAGTCTTTATATACATTTCTGTACACATAGTGTGATACAGATGAATCAAATCTAAAAAGTCACAAATTTGGTTTTTGTTGGCCATGTATATATAACACAGATTCTCCCCCAAATAGTGTTATTACTTTAACATGATGCTAGATTACTAATGAAGAATTGGGACCTTATGTTAAAATCAGTCATGATAAACTCTATTCCAATGTGATTTAAAGGAAAAAAAAAGTCCAGCCAACTAAACAAAACAGTCACTGTGCATTCTTGTTTCTTGGCAGAAGAGCTGTGTTCATTGAAATTCCTTAAGACCTCTGGTCCATAAAACCTTTAGGAGAAATAAATTCATAACAGTTTTCAAGTAACACGAAATTATGGAAAGTAACACATTGTCATTAAAAGTGTTCACTATTTCTTGCCACTCTAGTTTTATTTATAAACAAGAGATGATTTGTCTCACCTTACTTTGAAGCTGACTTCTCTCATGATTCCTATAAAATCATGGGAGTTTGAACAAGCTACCAATGGAGACCATACCTTTTTCCATAGATCAGATACTTCCAAAATTATTAAAAAAGAGAGACATTACCTGCAAACTAAACTTTCATGAAAACAGAAATCTACCCTGAGGTCAAGGTCTGCTTGAAAGTATCATACACTGAGTGAAAGATCAGGCCATTAGCACTAACTAAAGTAACCCAAATTTCCTTTACTTTATTTGGATTTGAATCATTAAATTGGTCTACTAGATTACTCCAATTAAAATGATTGGGATTTCAAAGGCAGAATCTTACCTTAAAGAGAAGTTCCAGTGATTTTGAAGGGAAATTTCTACATTTAAATGTGATGCCTGATTTCAAGAGCAAGCTCTACAAGAGGGCAACATTGAAGTGTTTAAAGATGCTGTCATAAACTGAGACACTTCTTTAAAAAAAATCACAGAAGAGCAAAATACGTAGGATCTGAGAATACTTTTGCATTGCTAAATAAACAAAACAAAATAAAAACAAATACAAAAGACCTTTTTTTGTGTTGTCCTCATAATGCCCCTAATTATAGGGGTCAATAGTACCTTCCTCTCTATGTGTTTCTCTGGGACTAAACTGAGACTAAACAGCTGTGGGACCAGGTGGGACAGAAATGCCAACAAGTAGTCCAGCCCTACTTTCTCTCTTAGAACATTAAAAAAAAAAAAAAGGACTCCGCCCAGAAACCTAGCTGATGACAGGGGCTTAGTTTGCAGGTAATGTCTCTCTTTCGTTTTTAATAATTTTGGAAGTGTCTGATCTGGAAAGATAATGATTTCTCACTTGATAAATTCTTTGTCCCTCTGTCTGCCTTGTGTCCTTAAGGACCTTGAGTTTTTGCTTTAAATCAGGTTTTTAAGGAGATGGGAGATAGAGGTTTGATTTGATTTTGTTTGTTTTGTTTTTGACTATTACTTGGATTTGGGTACTATGTTAGTAGTGTCTTCCCGCCATTAGAAAAAGGCCAAATAAAGCATGCAACCTCTTTTTTCAAACTCACAGTCACTAGGGAAGAGAAGACAACGGTCACAAGGCAGTGACACTCCTCTATATTTGCCCAGAGGCAAGGAGTATACTACAGGGGAGTTGGCAACAACAATTAATAATTTTAAATAGACTGTCTAATTTTCTTGGAGATTTTCTTAAACTTACTACTGTCTCTATGTTAAGGCTACCATAAATTGATATTGTGACTGTTGAAGACCTAAACAAGCTTATTGTCTTTGTTGCTATAAGTATTTGATTGTACTACTTCTTAAAATGTTAATTGCAATTTAAATTACAATTTTGAATCTTTTCTAGGTAATCTTAATTGACTTGTCTTGTTGACTAGTAGGAATGCTGCTTCTAATGGCTTAATTGTAGAATTCAGTAAATCTATGAGGTTCCTCTACCTAAAGATGGTGGGTTATAAACATGCTCATGTGGACCCCCCCAATACATAGATGCAATTGTACACGGTAGCTATAGGAGAGGTCCATTGTCCTCATAGATAGTCATGATCACAAGAATGGTCTCAATTACATCATTAAACAGATTCAGTCACCCTCCTTTAAAGTCACTTTTAGAAGAATGACTATTTTGTGTTTATTCCTCTGCCCCTTTCAGCTTCAAAATGAGTTATATGTGTAGAATGGTGCCAATAATGTAGGAATACCATTTACTATCTCTCTCATATCCAGACAATTGGGTAGCTCTTTTCATCTTATTCTCAAAGTTCCATCTAAGTCCCAGACCTCCAAAACCCTGAAAGTAATTGTAAAACTCTTTTCTTCCAATGTTAACCTTTGATGCTATGGATTTCACCTTCCCATTTTTTCTAATTGGTGCAAAAATAGATTTTCTAATTGAATTGTAATAAACTCATAATAGGGAAGTATATTAATTCAAATTTTCTCCAACACAGAAGCCTAGGTGTGTTCCACACATCACTGTTTCTACTTGACATTTCAGACTAGAAGGAATTAGTTAACATGTCAGAAGTTAGAATATAAGTGGTTTTCATAAAATTTTGATTTAATTTTTTTAGAAAATCTGAGCAAAAACCTACTTCCTGTAGCCACAAATGTAGGTAATCAAGATTCTCTTTGTCACAAGTATTATAATGAAACTTACATTTTATAGTATAATAATACCTTACAATTTTATTAATCTTCTAGCTTCTTAAAGTATATGAAAAAGCCAACTAGGTCATTGTATTAATATGATTTTTGAACTAAAAGTTGCCAGTAACACCTAGTATCATGAAATATTAAGGAAATTTCTCTTTCATTTTCTTATTAAAAGCTAAATGCTTAAAATAAACTACTTCTATACCAGTCTTGCATTAGGAATCAGATACAGTGATGTTATTAAAATCTTTATAAATACTATTAAAAATACTCCTATGTAACATTTAAATATTGCTATTAATATTGTGAGAAAGAATAAAATAAAAATTATAATCTTCCCTTGGTATCCATGGAGGATTCATTCCAGGATGCCCTATGGATACCAAAATCTGCAGAAGCTCATATTACTTATATAAATAGCACAGCATTGCATATGATGGATACATGTCTTTCTCTCCACTTTAAATCATAAAATCATCTACAGCCTACTTACAATCCAAATACCACTGAGGAAGTGCTATATCAATAATTGTCATACTATCTTATATAGAGAATGAGGAGAAGGGGAGGGAATGCCTATAAACACTCACTACAGTGGTAAAGCCTTCCTTAAATTTATTTTAAACCATGGGATTATCTCAAACTGCTCATCCTACCCAGTGCAATTCAAATGTTTATGCAAATCATCGTCACACTATATTGCTTAGAGAACAATGACAAGGAAAAGTGTCCGTACATGCTCACTAAAGACATAAACACGTTTCCTAAGTATTTTTGCTCAGCATAATGGATGGGAGCTATAACTGGAAGAGGCCTATTTTCACATTAAAAGAGGCTATTTTTTTTTTAAAAAGGCAAATGCCTCTCATTTAACAAGAAATCAAAGAAAATACCCACCAGCTAACAGTGCATGGCCAAGATAAGTACCAGGATTAGAAACAAGTTTGCTACCCACAATTTCAAGAATTTCTAAATATAATTATTCAAGCAGTCAAATACTTTTTTCTAATTAATATGATGATTGCAGATAGTAAATGCCAGATTTTATTGTAATAGTTTGGCTTTTCTCCTGCTTTAGTTTTTAGAATTTTAATTTCTTATTGTCTCTGGTTGCTGTTCATAAGACCCTGTTTATGTCAGGATAGCTTGTAACAACATCATGATATTATATCAGATTTATTTTCTCTGTCCATGTACCTTCCAGTATGCAATGGGTTTACTATAAAGCCTAAAAATGTATCTAAGTCTAAGTCATTAGATTTTGTATGTAAGAAATTACCACAAATAGTCCATTTTCTCTGAGCATACTTTGACTCTATGTAGATCATATCAATTGGAATTAATCATTATTTTCTCCTACTTAATAAAAAAAGAGATAGTTCACATTTATGGTCTTATTTTAAAAATCAAGATGTGTTTGTTATCAACTATACCCCCAGAAGCTGTATATAATGATGCACTCTGAGTGAATGGTACCATTCCCTAAATCAAGAAGGAAACAATTATATCAACTAATTATTGACAGAAGATAGATGATGGAATTTCCAAATTAGTCAGTGCTTCTAAGTTTTGATCAATGGCAAAACAAAATAATTTATACTTATTACCTTCAGGTAGAGTTAATGAATATTCTTACATGATTAAATTGTTTTTCTTGGAGTACATTAAATATGGAAATAAAAATGTTCTGTGTGATTGACTCTTATATCCTAAAAAGCAGGTTTAATATACATATTTGGGAGCATAAAAGAGGGGAACTTCATTTTGATTTTTTTCATTCCTTATATCTCTAAATTTATTGTTGTTTTATTCATCCATCAGATATTAACTAAGTTCTATTCTATTAGAAAACCATGTGAGATAAGCAGAAAAGATTTTTATTTAGTGGAAACTGAATTTAGTGCATATTATATCAGTTTTGACTGACACCATAGAATGTGAGTGATGTTTGCCTTTGTAAGACTTTAAACTTTTGCCTTCCTTTCCACATCTTAGTGCCAAAGGCCACTGTAAATTTGGCCAAGTTATTTTCCACTTTGTCATCCTCTGTGCTCATTCTAGGATGTAGGAAATTAAACCGAATTTACTTAGTACTTGATTCTCAAGCCAGGCAGATTGATAGGATTGCTCATTACAAGTCAACATATTGTCATTGAAAGACCCTACAGACCCCCTCCCCAAAACCTGCAGCAAGCATGCTCCCAGGGGAACATCCTGTTTGCTTTAAAAAAAAAAAATTCTCCAGATCAACAGCCAGCCTGCTCTCATAAGACCATCCCATGTGCTTGAGAGAGCAGGACGTATATGAGATAGGAAGACTGCAAGGCAGGATATCGATAAGATAGGACATCAACAAAGCAGGTTGACTGCAAAACAGGATATCTATAAGATAGGAACAGGATGACTGTTGCCAGACATCCAAGTTGAGAGAGGAAACCATTCATGCCCCCAGCCTCATTCCAATAACCATGCTTTTGCTTCTGTAAACTTGCTTTTTGCTCTTCCCTATAAAAAGCCCGCCCTCCAGTTGGCAGGTGCACAAGTCTTCCGAGAGATCTTGCCGCCCGCAGGTACCTGTGTCTACTCAATAAACCTCTTGCGATTTGCATCTGTGCGGTCTCGGCCTGTTCCTTGGCGTTGGGGAGGTCTTCTCCCGAAAAAAGTTCCTCGTTGAGGGTCTTTCAGTCATCTTGATTTATAAGTATAATAACTCTAATCTAGAACAATATACTTGGGCCTTTAAAGTCTCATGTTTGTGTGATGATAAAAAATACTTTTAATACATCTATAATAGATCCCATAGTCTTTAACACTGATAATGCTATTCTAAAGCCTAAAAGTCTCTTCTGAGAGCCAAGACAAACTTTTATAGATGATCCCATACAAAATCAGAAAACAAGTTATTTCCAATATACAATGGCACGAAGCTAATACAAAAGGAAGGCATACGAGCATAACAACAACAACAACAAAAAAAAAAAAACTGGGCTAAATTGGGAATGAAACCCCATAATGTAGACAGAACACACCTCAGCTCTTTGTTCAGCATCTAAGACTCTTGATGACATCATGGATTCCAACAAGGTTTAGGAGCACCAACCCCTCAGTTATGCCTCCTTTACCACACACAGCTATTCTCTTAGCCCAGGTCTACCTTACACCTGCAGCTTCCACTCGTGGACAATGCCACGGTCCTGCCATCTCCAACAGCCTGAGCTCTGTCACATCATTTAGGCTGCACCTTCACATTTTCATGCAATGTCCTCCTCAGGTCAATTTGCATGGAATTTCATCCTGGAGCACATAGTCTGACCTCTGGAGCTTCCTGCAACATTTGTGAACTCTTCCATAGCTCCACTTCAATTGCAGTTTTGAATGCCTGAAAAGTCATGCCATGTGCATGAGGATATTGAGATTACATGCAAGCTAAAGATGTCCTATTCCCAATATTCCCCATAGTGGTAGTAGCTTCTGTGAAGTTTGGTCATTGGAGTCAGGAAAACATTCTCTAAGCCATTTTGTTCCCTAGGGATTCACTTGAGAACCTTTCTCTATATTCCGGCTATCTTCTTTCAGTCTTTGCATTTTCACAGTAAACAGACATCCATGAAAGGGATCACGCCTACAAGGAAGCTTTCCCATGGTCTAAATACAAAGCTTTAGTTTTCTTTTTAATGAAGTTAATCTCTTTTGGAATTACAGCTGCTTTATCACCTTCCTTCTCTTCAACTCTAAACTCACTCAGATTTCATTCTTCACCTAGCTGCCTATTTCTCTTCCATTTGCAGTCTATCATGCTGAATACAAGAACAACGAGAAATAACCACACCACAACCTGTATGGTGACCCGTCTTAAAATTCTCTCTGACAAACTACTTGGTACATTTCTTTTCAACTCAGATTTTCTGGACATTAGTAGACAGTAAAGTAAAGTGATGGAAAATAACTTGAACAGACTATAATTCAGTCCCCAATACAGTCCATGTTAATCCTCCTCCATTGCATGAGCTGGGCCTTCACTCTCTGCATTTTTATAGATGTTTTCTGCCTACAACATTCTAAAGTTTCCATACCCTGTAGCGCTAATCTCTTCTATACTTCTCTTGCAAGCCAGTACCCAAGGACTAAGAGACACCTGGTCTGTTTTACCACAAGACCAGGATTCTATGTACCTATTTCCTACACTGTTCCTTTTAAAAAAAAAAAAATTAGTGAAAAAATTTACAACATAAGCAATATAAGGAAAGAAAGTTTTGCTTTGACCTATGGTTTAAGTTCATCATGGAAGGAAAGTTGTGGAAAGAATTGCTTTATCTGTGGCAGTGGGAGAATGAGGGAGGGGCTCACAGTGTGCTCACTCTCAGGAGGGAGAGAGAAATGAAAGCTGCTACTGGCTTTTTTTCCCCTTTGTCTTCTTTTGTGTATTCTAGGCCCTGTAGGGAAGAATCTCCAGGATTGGTGTTGCCCACATTCAGAAAGGGAGCTTTCCTTCCAACTTAAAATTTTCTGGAAGAGCCTTCACAAACTTGTCCAAAGTTTGTCTGCTAAGAGATTCACTCTATATACTGTCAGTTGAGGTTGGAGCGTAAGCATGACTACACGGTTCACTAGTATTTTCTCTTTATATATTTGGAGCTCAAACTTAATAAGAATTCATTAAGAATTGTGGTTTTCGTATGGATCTATATAAACTTTCATTTAGTGGGTGTTTATATTATGAGATATACCATACCTGAAACTATAACCAAGTTATATTTATATGTATAAAAATATAGACACTGCCCCAAACCCTCCTATCCCCCGTGACCACAGAGGAACTTTGAAATACAGGCTGCAAACACACAGAGAGGACCAAGCAGCGAGTAACTACCCAACCTGAGGGACAACTCTCTTTCTAGACCCTCTATACTGGGGCAAAACTCTTGGCCCTCCCCCACCTGCCTTGGCTTCTCTAGCCAGACAGCAGACAAGCTTCCTGCAGGTAGGCTTCTCCAACACTCCCACTGCATCAAGCAGACCCTGTAAGGTACAAGTCCTACTCAGCTCCCAAACACTCCTATCTCCTGCCACACCAGAGAAACTCTGAAACAGGCTGCAACAACAGAGAGGACAAAGAGTTAGGCTGCTCCAACACCCCCACTCCATCGACTGAACCCTACAAATTACAAGTCCCACTCTGTCCCCCAAACCTACCTATCCCCCAGAAATCTCATAGGAACTTCTAATCACAGGCTGCAAGTATACAGAAAGAACCAAAAGGTGAGTGACCACACACCCAGTAGGACACCTCACTCTCTAGGCCCTCCAAAGGGGAGAGAAACCTGGGCCCCTCCACAACCAGCTTCTCTAACCAGTCAGCAGGCAAGCTTCCTACAGGTAGGCTGCTCCAACACCTCCACCCCATCAACTAGACCCTGAAAACTACAAGTCCTACCCAGCCCCCAAATCATCTTTCCCCCACCCACATCCTCAGAGGAACTCTGAAACACAGGCTGCAGCTATACAGAGATGTCTAAGAGGTCAGCTATTTCAACAACCTCAAGCATCAATCAGATCCTGTAAGCCACACGTCTCACTTTGCTCCCGAACCCTCCTATTCCCCCATGACCTCAGAGGAACCCTGAAGCACAGGCTGTAACTACAACACAGAAAGGACCAAGAGAGAAACTCTGAAGCACAGGCTGTGACTGCACAGAGTGGACCAAGAGAGAGGGCCAAGAGATACCTCAGTGGCTCCCTGAGACACAGAGAGTGACAGTACAGAGCAGACCAAGAATAGTTTCCAAAGACACAGACAGCCACTGCAAGGATTGAACCAAAAGGCAAAGACACTGCTGACACCAATTGGAGAAAGAGGGTAGGCGCCAATGCAAGAATTGATTCAACTAAAAAGCAACTTGATAATACCAGAACCCAGTGGTCATATAGGAACTCACCAAGGACAGCTGGCCTGGGTCTGAAAAAGCATGGGATAAACCGGACTTGCTGAACATAGCGGACAATGAGGACTACTGAGAATTCAAGAACAGTGGCGATGGGATTTTGATCCTACTGCACGTACTGGCTTTGTGGGAGCCTAGGCAGTTTGGATGCTCACCTTACTAGACCTGGATGGAGGTGGGTGGTCCTTGGACTTCCCACAGGGCAGGGAACCCTGATTGCTCTTCAGGCTGATGAGGGAGGGGGACTTGATCGGAGGAGGGGGAGGGACATGGGAGGTGGTGGCGGGGAGGAGGCAGAAATCTTTAATAAATAAATAAATAATAATTAAAAAAAAGAAAGAAGACTTGATCATCCTAACCCAGAAGAGGCAGAAGAAAATGATTTTAAATGTAACTTTATGAGGATGATGGAGACCTTTAAAAAGGAAATAAAATTCCATTAAAGAAATGGAGGAAAAGGCAAACAAAAAAAATTGGGAAAAAAAAATCAATAAATCCCTCAAAGAAACCCAAGAAAAGCAAGAAAAAGCAATCAAATAGGTAAAGTAAACAGTTCAAATGGTTCAAAACTTGACTGAAATAGAGGCAAGAGGCAATAAAGAAAACACAAACTGAGGGAATTCTGGATATGGAAAATCTGGGTAAATGAATGGGAACTACAGAATCAACTTCCCCAAAAGCAATGTGCCTTACCCTTTCTGAGGAGTGGATGGAGAGAGGGAAGGGGGGAGGGAATAAAATGAAGGGAGGGAGGGAGAACTGGATTAATATGCAAAATAAAAAAAGAGTTTGCTTTCTTTTTTAAAAAATAAAATAAAAAATATGAACCTCATACATTATTTCTGAATATGCAATATATTTTGACCTATGGGTAGCTCTAATTAGATTTTAAAGAAAACTTCACATAAAAGGAGCAGTGATGTGACAGTCACAGAGATGAGCAAACATCTACACACTTCCTGAATTTAGCGAAAAGTAACTTTCATTTCAACCAGGAAAGAAGTATTCTCACTGGAACTAAGAGACATATTTTAAGTATTGTCTTTCTAATACTTTAGGTAAAAATTGAGGAAACAAAACCAGGTGGAAAAATTTGGCTTATTATAAAGAACTTTGCTTCCCCTGAAATACAGTCATTACTAGTGAAAAAATACACATTTTTAACTACTCTATGCTTTCTTTGAAAACTTATAAGCTTACTAATGAAATAAGCTAGTGCTATTATCCTTAATATAAAATAATTTATTTTTACTTAACCGTATTGAGTCATTATTCTAACAAACTTTATTTATATGATAATTTTATTTTCTATTATATAAGTTTAAAGAAAATTTCCAAGACATAATCTAATTTTAAACTTGACTGTTACTAAATTGAACTGATTAAAAGAGCATTCACTAGGTAACTAGGTAATATTTAACTAACACAGAATATTGAAACAGTATTTATGAAGCGTAACTTCAAGTTGATATACATTTCACTTCCAGTATTGATATTGATATGATATAGTCATATAATAATTTTTAATGCATGAATTAATTTTTGATACTTGAAATATATTTTTACTGTGACCTGTGTTGTTGTATATGACTAAGGAGTATACAGATATGTATTATATTAAAATGATATCCTAAAATGAGAAAAAAGATTACTAAAACATCTGGATTAATAAAATATAATAAAAGGATCATCATATTACGGGGCAGCGAGATGACTCAATTAAAAGTACTAGTTGCTCTTCCAGGAGTCCTGAGTTCATTTCTCAGCAACCAAATGGTGACTCACAACCACCTGTGATGAGATCTAGTGCCCTCATTTAGCCTGCAGGGACACATGCAGGCAGAACACTGTTCATAATAAATAAATAAATCTTAAAAAGAAAAAAAAAATAAAGTAATTAAACTTTTACCATTTGGGTAAATGTTTGCTTTGAAGTTTATGCGGTAAACTTTCAAAAAATTCATTTTAAATTTTTTCTTATTTTGGTGTATCCTCCATACCCTTCTTTAGCTCTATCTTGATGCATAAGCCCTTCCATTTTTAATATTATCTTATTATTGGTATCTCCTTATGGAATATATTTTTTAAAGGGGTACCTTTTGTTTCTTTGTGACCTAATTGTATGATTGGAGTGGCCAGTTGTCATCACTCAATAAACACTGTCTCCTTGGAGAGAACCATGATAAAAAATAAACAAACAAACTCAACATCTTCAGTGAAGAAGTAGAACAGAAAAATATACACAGTTCAAAGTAGTCAGAGGAATAAGATCTAGTTAGGAGAGCAAGTGGTTTTCAGAGACACCTGTGAACAAGGGCAAAGGCTCCAAAGATAAAGACAATCAGAAGAAATGGTGTGGGATGATGTTGAGATTTCAAAGAAGAGTATAAAGACAACGAACAAGAAAATCTGGCCATTGGTCTTTTCACCTGTTTAAATTTAAAATGTATTTACATGTTGCATAGTAGATTTTTATCATGGATACTTTGCTTTATTACAGATTTACACCTATTTTGTCTTTTAGATGATGTTATGTTATTTGAAACTGACAAATAATGCTCCTTTTAAATATTGCTATCTAGTAATTTTCTGCTGGTATACAAAATATAAGTAATTTTGGTACACTACTTTCTGTCTTCCTGACAACTTACTACTTCAAAAAGAATGTTGAAAACATTTGGTATTTTCATATCAACAGGTACAATCATGTCTTTGATTTCTATTTATTTCATCCTAAGAAGGAAGACTTCTAGCTTGGTGCTGAGCAGAGTGTGGCAAAGTCCTCATTTTTGTTCCTTGAGAAATGGGTTCGTCTCCACCAGGCCTGCTTAATATTTATAGGTGATACATAAGTTCAACTCCAGGACTTTGAATGTGAGAGACAACTGCTTTAACTCTGAGCTAATTCCCTAGACTGCAAATGTTTTCAACTGTCCCTAATTTTTTTTGAGGTTTGGGTGTATTTTGTATTTATTTTATTATAGATACTACATTTTTCACAATTTTTGTTTGTACTTTTTATTCAACTTTATTCTATTTGCTTATGTTTCATTGCATTGGGAAATTTTTGTGGTTGTTGCAGGTGCAACAATGTTTCTAACTATCCTCTAAAATTTTATGAAAAGATAACATTTGAATATATCAAATAAAATATACATATCATGGTGATTTAGTTCCTTTTGCTCTTTCTCCTAAGCATGACCACATACATGCACAAACACTCACAATCTCTCATGTAATGATGTGCTTTCAATATTGCTTGGGCAGCAGCAATGGGGCTAAGTATGATGAAAGTGCTTATCTCATTATCCTGTGCTCCAGAACTTAGGAGCTGGTGCAAGGTGAGAACCAAATACTGGAAGTTGTCCTCTGCCTTCTGCTGATCACACACACACACGCACGCACGCACGCACGCACGCACGCACTCACGCACGCACGCACACACACACACATATATCACTAAATATCCAATTATATTTATAAAATAAATGACTTCTGATCTAACTGTAATATCTAATATTTTTCCCTACTGTTTCTTCATTGCTCAGCTACTAAGTTTACGGTCAGACTCATTTTCTGCCGGCTATAGAACTTTGACTAACATTTCCTTTGGAGTAGATCGACTGGTGACAAAATGTTAGTTCTCCCTCATATGTGAACATTTCTATTTCATCTTCTGTCCCGAAGGTGATTTTCAACGTACGTAGAAGTCACCGTTGGCAGGGCTTTTCCTTAAATCTATTGTTCTGCTGCCTTGTGACCTAGATTGTTCTGGTGAAAAATAGAAAACAACTTTTTTAATCCTCTACAGAACATCTTCGTTTTCTCCAACTGCTTTTAAGTTCTTTCTGTTGTTGTTGTTTAGGGGTTTTGTTTTGTTTAATCTTCGGTTTTACTCTGTTTTGATGTGATACTTTTGTACAATTTTCACTCTTTCCTTTTTCTTGAAGTGGCCCAGTCTCACAGGTATTTCAGTCTATAAATATGACTTCCACTAAATTTCAGAGATGTTAAGTCTCCTGCATCCATTAGTTTGTGCAGCAAATAGCACTTTCATGTATATAAAACAGTGTGTGTCACAGGCACATTACACAGATGGAATGTTTTTAACCCCATAATTTTCTTCTTGTTATTTTTATGGTTTCTCTCTCTCTCTCTCTCTCTCTCTCTCTCTCTCTCTCTCTCTCTCTCTTTTTTCCTGAAATCTCCCATCTGTTTCTGTGGTGTTTACAGTTACGTCACAAAGTACAGTTGTGATTTCTGGATACAGTTGTTTTTTTCTAATATGCCAGTCCAACATCTGGGTCAACTTATAGGCAGCATCTGATACTAGTCATTGCCTGAAAGAACATGATAAGTCTTTCTGGTACATTGTACAGAAGACCAAACTTCATTGTGCTATACTTATAAAACCTTCAATTGTGTTGAATACATGCAAAATCATTTTAACGTTCTCTGCAGAACATCTGGTCTCTATTTTGGCAAATGATCAATAGAGTGTGATTAAAGCTTTGCATCCTATCAGTCACCTGCAGGTGATCTGTCCAGAATGGGCTTTGCTTTCAAACCTTTCTCTGAACTAATTGGTCTTGTACATGATGGTTCACAGTGAGCTCAAGATGTCTGCAAGTTTACAGTAGGATGTCACTCCATAGATGTCTTCTCTCTGATATTTGCCCTCATCCTTCAGGTCTGAAAGATTCTTTTTGTTAGGATGTAGAGAAAAACAGGCAAGCAGAAAACAAACAAACAAAATAAAGTAAAATAAAAAATGCGACAACAACGAGAAAAATAAGCAAACAAAAAACAAACAAGAAACAAAATAATAAAATAACACAACAACAACAAAAAACTGAATTTTAATATTTTTTACTCCACTATTGTTCCAGATAAACTGTGGATCCTAAACACACAAAGAGAGACACACAGACATACACAGACACGTGCACGCAAGAGCACACACACACATGAATACAAGAAGAAGCTGGTTCCTTTTCACAATTCTTCCTACTCTTTTGCATGTTTTCAGTAAGTTACTCCTTTTTGTTTGTTTTGTTTTATTAGTCTGCAGTTACAGGTAGGAGAAAATGACTGTTCTGGGCATATACTATGTTGGCAGCACATCATTTTTTTTTCCTTTTGTACATTTGCTTTTATTTTTGTTAAATCAATAGCTAATTTTACAGTAGCAAAACGTATAAAGGCTCATGAAGAGGCACTGTAGAAAACAGTATGACAAGACTATGGTGACACTGCTTACATGTCAACCAAAGAGTTGCACGTTTATGTGCAGGAGGTGACAGAAACCTACGTTTGTCACGTCACTCAAGCCCTTCAATGTAGTAGCTGTCTTCAAATGTGATTTTACTGAGGCTTTTCCTCCTTCCTTCCTTTCTTTTTTGTCTGTCTTTTTAAAACAATTCCAAGATAGAAATGAAACTATTTCAAGTTTGCTTCTATATTCTAGTCATGGCGCCAATCTTATTTCCCCAGAAGGCGTTTCTATTACTGACAGTGGCATTCAGGCACTGACAACCACACATTCCCTTATTATACAGTGCATAACGTGAAAAAAAAGAAAAAGACCAATAAAATCACTGGTCCTGCTTTTGGTGAACCAACAGCATTTGAGGCAGGTTCACCTTATGCCACAGGCACACATCCCTCTGACATAAACTGGCCATTGTGTAACAGGTAGAGTTCTAAGTTTGGCATTTGGGTGTAAAAGACTGTTGCTCCACACATTAGCATAAAAGAGCAAGGACTCTTCTCTCCTCGTCATTTATCCTTCTCTATAGAACAGTCCCTATTGTCTCTGGTAAATCTCCACGTTGTCCTTTTATTCTGTGACTTTTGAGCATGCCTTGCTTAAACTGAGATTTTCCAAAATGGAGTGAGACATAAATGTGTACCAAGAATATTCATCAATCAAGTTTCACGAAGACTGGAGAAGACAAGACAGGCCAGAGGAAGACGCTGAAGAGTCAAGTGACTTTACAATACATCCACCATCTCTTGGAACTTTAGAGTTATGGGAGCCTTTTAGAGTGCCCTTGGAGCCTGGTATGAAAGCAAGGGGCTTGAATCCAAAATTATGAAAGTGAAGAGAGAATGATACAACCTGGAGGCCACCCTTGCCAAATAATAAACTCAGAGTCAATCAAACTACATGAGTAAGACCTCGCTGGAAGGAAAAAAAAACAAAAACAAAGAAAAAAGCGATCCTCTCAGAACTGAGGCAAGAGACAGACCTTTTGTACAGTCTTAACCAGAAAATCCACTAAATGTGGCTGACAGTATGGTGTGCCAGTTTCTTCTGAATTGAAACATTATTTCCATGAGTGAGTTTCAGCTCAGTAGACAGCTCAGAAGGTCAATAAAAGGTCACTACGTTTGGGAAGAAGAGGAAACTTGGAAGTTTCTCCAGGGCCTCTCCCCAACAGTACAAAAAGGTAAACAAAGGAAGGGGAGCAGACTCACCAAGTAGTTGCAGGGAAGGTGTTCTCGGCCAATACAGAGGCATGCAGACTCACCAAGCAGTTGCAGGGACAGTGTTATCTGCCAGTACAGAGGCTTGGGAACTCTTCAGAGTTCTGGGAATTCAGTTCTAGTGAGTCATTACCAGTATTGGAATGGGCTTTTTTGGTGATGAATTTGCTTTGGAGTTATCCTTGTTCTTCGTTAAGTATCTCCTTACTCATATCCCTATTAGTAACCACAATAACAATCCTATATATTTACTAAGTTGGACTTTTGAGCAGCTGTTACTGTGCGGGAGGAAGGGTGGAGGAGGAAGTAGAAGAAGGGGGGGAGAGGGAGAAAGAACAGCAAGAAGAGAAAGAGTTACAGAATATCCATCAGTGACCTAAAGACCTCCCAACAGGGCCCACTTCCTAATGATTTTACAACCTCTTCAAAATGTGACATTGGAAATCAAGCCTTTATCACATAGAAGCTTGGTAAAACCTTTGTTCAAAAGAAATAAAGCAGCCTGGCGTTGGTGGCGCATGCCTTTAATCCCAGCACTCAGGAGGCAGAGGCAGGCTGATCTCTGTGAGTTCGAGGCCAGCCTGGTCTACAAAGGGAGTTCCAGGACAGGCTCCAAAGCTAAAGAGAAACCCTGTCTCGAAAAACCAAAAAAAAGAAAAAAAAGAAAAGAAAAAAGAAAAAGAAATACAGCAAGTGTTGTACACACAACATAATATGCTGCTTAAATAACACCTTAAATACTTAGGGCTTAGTTGTGATACACATGTATTCACTTAATGAACTATCTTCAAAAGTTCTCAATAAATATGTGCTATGTACCTGGTTTTGCAATATAGAATAAGTGTATTGATAATAATAGCTGAGATGTTTAGTCTTGATATTTTCTAGGAAACTGGTGTGGAAGGGGTTAATACTTGGTGTAATAATACCTAGATAGGAAAATTCTCCTCTCCCCCTATGACCTTGCTATTATTATTATGTACTATTATTCTCCTAACAAATTTGAGTGGTTTTAGAGCCAGTTGAATTAGGCAGACCTTCAAGTATCTTATTTGTTTCCCTGTTTTTGTTTGTGTACTTAATTGTTATCTGTTTCTATCCCCCTGCAAGTTGGCAGCTTGCCTTTGCAAGATCAAGCTTGCATAGTCCACTATCTGTGGGGTGGGAGGTGGGGAAGAGTGGGCGACAGAGATTGCTTGTTCGGACAAGACCTCTTAAATTAAAAAGAGAGTTTAAAATAGAAAATGTAATTTTAACACATGCGGATATCCACATGCTGAGAAGACAATTCCATTGTATTTCTTCAAACATTAAAGAAAAGGAGGAAGAAAAACAGCAAGAGAGAGGAGTGAGGAAAATAAAATTAGGACATCAGACTGAACACAGCCAAGCCGTTGGCAAAGCTGGCAGAGATGCTTCTGCTTGTGTGTATCAGAGCACAAAGGGTCTGTGCCGCTGACCAACATGGATCACACAGAAGGCTAAAAGGGTTTTAAAGAAGGATAAGCAATATCACAATTTTTCTTTCATATGTGAGTCAATATAATCTGACACATACTATTTATGTGAAAATTCATGATGTATTTTTATTTCTGTTCAGTAGATGATTTTTTTATCATTTTCAAGCAAATTATGTTTTTTTTCTGAGAGAGAGATTGAGATGGGGTGGCTAGAAAGAGGGAAAGAAGGAGGGAGGGGGGAGAGGGAGAAAGAAAATGTGTTTACAAGATATTAGAATACAAGAGCTCATAGTTACTCATACTCTCTTTTTATGTAACTGCAGAAATGGCTGTTACTGTCCTTTTTCTACTTCTTGACTCATTTCCAAAAGGCTTCTATTGCCACAATTATCACAGCAACAATATTTTCTGAATAGCAAAATGATTTCCCAATCCAGCTATTTTAAGACAGTCTGATTTCACACTAACAGAAGTGAATATGGTCCTGTGGTTGGTTGTGATGAAGGAGAAATAGTATTTAACAATAAGCATAACCGAGACAATGCTGCTTTATGTAGAAACAGTTTCATTGATGCTGATTCACCTGTCCATTTGGGTTCATCACTTCACTGACCTTGGAATAGTGCATGTGGGGATATTTACTGTTGCTGCTTTCTCTAAATGCATCTCTTTTATGCTGGGAGAGTGTTCTCATGTCTATTGAGCTTCGCCCTAACTCAGTTCCACAGACCACAGTTGCAATGTTGCAACATGGCTACATGACTGTATGATTAAACATCTGTCTGTCTGTCTAGATATAGAAGCTTATGTATCTTACAATCTTAAGTTATGGAATGGCATTCAAATTCAATCTGTAGGTTTTGAGAAAATTTTTGAGAAAAGAAGCCCTTGTCTACTAAAATAAATAACTAACTAAATAAATAAAATAAAATGCCAGATGCTGATGGCTATCTTCTTTTTAGCCAAGTCAGGGAATCAGAAAGAATGTTCTCTAGGTTCAAATTGAGAGGAGTTTGGAGAAGAAGGGATATATACTTGTGTGACATTGACAGGGTTCTTCTGGACTACACAATTGTACCTGGTGTACACCCTATCATGTTTCTCAGCTATATGAGCTAATCAATTCTGTTCTTCATGTTCAGGTAAAGTAAGATTCCCCTTCCCCCTTAACCTTAGCAAAGCCTGATGAAGTCAGGTAAAGTCTGCACAATCGGTGCATTTACTCATTATTCTTTCAGAAGTGTTTGACTTGGGAAGAAATAAATTCCCACAGAACTTCCAGTCTTTTTTTCTTTCTTTCTTTTTTTCTTTTTTCTTTTTTTTTCTTTTTTTTATTGAGAAAAGGAGAAAAAAAAAAAACAAGTTTCCACCTCCTCCAGTCTTAATCTAAGAGATAGGTATTGGGTCAGGATCCCGAAGATCAAGTTCTCAGAACCAAAGAGATTTATTTACCCCAGAGGGACACAGGTCAGGGAATAAAAGACAAAAGCAGGAGACAGAGGACAAGAGAGATGTGGACGGGGATAAAGCAAAGGTAAAGTGGTGTTTGTCCTGGAACTGAACAAAGGACTGCCTCAGTATAGAGAGGAGACAGATGTGGCCCATAGACAAACGGTATACAAAGGTTTACAAAGCTAAAAGTGGAAATCCTGTGTTGGATGAGGCATTTCCTTTTGATTGAGAATGTTAATTAGGATAGACATATAAGGCTTTTGATTGCTAAACTTCAATACTTTGATAACTGAACCTTAACTGTCCGCCTCAGGAGGAGGAAGTGGCCAAGTAAGGGAATAGACTTTGGTGGTTGCTTTAGAAAGGTAGTCTAATGGTTCTTAGGAAGGGAGAGGGCATGTGGGAGAAAGGTGAGACCTGTCAGAGCCACGTTTGCCATGCTTGGGGTGGGTGTTAGAATCCCTTCACTTTCTCTTTGTTTCATTAAACCTTATATGGGAGAAGATGATTCTGGAAGGAGATGGGCTGTGTGCTCTCCCCATCAAATGGCAATGTCTGTTCCTCCTCTGTAGCATGGGACAGCAGCGTCCTAGATGTCACTGAGGACCATGACTCGGTAATGCTGAGTATTGAGAGTATTGCTTGCTCAACATTCTCTGCATGCTGGTTGTAATTATTATTTTTGAGACAATACCCCAAAACACTCTCAGACATACACAAGCTTAAATAATTTTCATCCCCAGAATAATCAATTTCCTGAAACAAGTATATTAAATCTCTCTCTTGTGCCTGATATTGCAAGTGAAGTTAAGAATTAAAGAGTAAGACCAGTTCTCTAGTGGTGGCTGAAGATAGGCTAGAGTCTCAGGAAAGGAAAAAGATTGTGAAGCAGGATCAGATAAAGTGGATCAAACCAAGAAGAGAGCTTTGATGTGTACTCCCAGGATCTGTTATTTTTTTAAGCCTGGTTTTAACAATCACAGAGGTTTCTTTGTTTTTATAAATGACCTACAATGAAACTAAAGTGATTGAACAAAATTCATATATTCATATTTATCTTTTAAGACATGTTATTCTATTTATTGTGTTTATCCATGTTTTATGTTACAAGAGATAGCAAGCAAGGAATCCACAAATCAAGATGCTGTGTGACACAACACTTGTGTCATTCTTTAGAGATTTTGAGACTCTAATTCAAATTATAAAGCAGAGTGCCAGAGTAGAAGGCAGAGTACATTCTGCCACAATTCTAATTGACATGTATTTTTATCTGGAGAAATAAAAAATAACCCAAATCATTTAAAATGATTCTGTTGGCAGCAGTTTCTAGCTGATAACTTTCATCTGTGCAGCAAGAGACTCTGTGACCTTGAGAAAATTATATGACTTTGTTGGTATGGTAGGAATTTTGAGACACTATGGAGTCATAAAACTATAGTATCTTATTCAGGATTATTTATGAAAAGATGTTTAAACGTAGTACAAAATACACCTGACAGCATAGCTTATGAAACAAAAACATTCATTAAACAAAACAGTTTCAAAAAAGGTAAGCAGGTGCTCATTAGCAATCCACATTCTGTCTGAAGACAAGGGACAAAATCATACCAGATGGAATCTGATCAGTTTACAAGGTGTATGGCAACTTACTAAATGCTAGTTATTCATAAATTTTCATATTTTGAAAGATACTCACATATCCTGTCTTCAAAAAACTGATTTTTGCCTTAATTTTATCCTCACTGAGAATGTGATGTATGAATAATGAGTCTCAGAAAGTATTTCCTCATCCTGAGATAAGTCTCCCTTGGGCAGTTTAAATGCACACATGTGGATGCAGCATCATGTCAACACAGTAGCATGGCAGTCCTAGGGAAACCACAAAAACATGGCATCCAGAACATTACTACAAACTCCATAAACCCATGTTTATAAACTCCATAAACTCCATAAAATCATGAATGAATCTAGATGTGATAGCATGCAGCCAAGGAAGATGGTAAGAGTTGAGGCTTTTTCAAAACCAGATTCAACATCAGCTCCCATTCTACATAAATGGTTTTCAGAAAAATATTTCTCATCTGTAAGATAGGAATGATAATATCAAAGTTGGATTTTAGTGGAAGGATAAGGGAGAGCATGTTTTAATGGATAAAGACAATAATGGGTGCTTTTAGTCTTATTCTTTGTCATCCACCCTAGATACTTTAGACAAAGAAAGGATGGTCTTGCAGTTTGCTGAAACCAGGTTTAAAAAATAACAGATCCTGGAGGTAAATGTAAAGAATTTACCCTTGAATTCTTCCCTTTCTCTGAACCTAATTCACTATTCATTGTCTTCCTGAGAGTCACCAGTTCTGAGTTACACTTTCAGCTTTGCCTAGAGAACTGTTATCACTCCCTGAGTCTTAAGTTCATTGACAACCTTGTGCATGATACAGTGATGTAGGAAGTTCTTCTTTATTTGTGTTGCTTTTATTAGTTAATGAATAAAGAAGCTTCTTTGTCCTGTGTTAGAATAGAGTTAGGCAGGTAAACTAAACTGAATGCTGGGAGAAGAAAGGCAGAGTCAATGAGACACCACTTAGCCCTGCTGGAGACAGACACTGGGAATGGAACATTGCCCGATATGCCACAGCTGCATGGCAATACACAGATTAATGGTGATGGATTAGTTTAGGATATAAGAGTTAGCTTAAAATATGCTTAAGCTATTGGCCAAACAGTATTGAAATTGATAAAGATTTCTGTGTGATTATTCAGTTTAGGGTAGCCAGGAATTAACAAGTGGTCTTCTCCAACTTTACAAAAACTTTTTTGTTCTCTTTCAGGGAATTTTCAACTATAGTCCATTTATCAGGGAACAAAAGACAGGCTTGGGGCCACTGCAGGAGTGACTTGAGGTCATACATGGAGTTGGTGTCTCCACAGGAGGGAACATTCTTCACGGAAAAAATACACAGGAAACTTATGTCAATTTCCTAAGATGCATCATGACAGAAATAAGAGACATAAAATATCTGATATAATGTCTGGCCAGTAGCAAGGACTGAATAAGAGCCCATAATTAATGTTAAAGTTGACATATGTATAGACAAACGTCACATATGCCATCATTGAATGAACATTTCCTGAAGCTCTGATTATAACTTAAATACTGGCCTGTCATTTCTTGGAAACAGTGAGAAGTGTCTTTTTTCAATGTCAAAGAGAGTGGCAATATTTGGCTAATATCTCTTTTGTTCAACAAACTGTGGCCTTTATGAAATGGTTTCTGGATATAGAATATGGCCATTTTGTTATTTTTATTACAAAGTATATGATCTTTCTATAAGCTTATATATAAATTTGTCCTTCATTTTTTTTTTTTTGCAAAATAAGCATCATGGTGTGCAATCCCCTGATGTGAATCTTTCTGGAAAAATATTTCACACAACTTTTAGGAAGTAACATTAGCCTTGTGCATCTCACTCCACAGCTGTGCAGAGAAAAAGGATGGAAACAACTCTTCTAGATGTAAGACAAAAAGGGTAGTTCATTGATGCAGTGTTCCTCCCTCTGCCTAACAGGGATGCTCATGAAAAACTCTGGAAATCTGAAATTCTCTTAGGAAAAGGGTGAACAATGTGTCAACTAAAGTGCATAACACAAAATGTCTTTGTTCTCTGTACATGTGCCAGAAGCACAAAATTTCACAAGCCTGAAAGAAGAGTAAATACTGATTTCTTGCCTGGTTTTTCAACTGTCTACATGTAAAAGTGTCTTTTTCTTGTCCTTTTCTCAGTATTCCTATAGAAAAAGAGAGTTTACATTTTATTTTTTTTGTGTATGCATGTGTGTATTTCTGTGAATGTGAGTTTGCAGGTGCGTGTGCATACTAGGAAATTGGAGTTGACTTTGTGACTTGTTCCATGGATCACTATTTGTTATGATTTGAGACATGATCTTTCTCTGACCTAGAACTCACCAAATAGGTTAGTTTAGCTGGGATACATATTTATCTATCTCCCAGTGCTATATTAAAAGAATATATCAGTACATCTAGCTTTCTTCTTATTGGAATTGAGAATCAAATTTAGGCATTCATGCATGTAAGGCCATTACTTTAATGACTGACTATTTCTCTAGATCTAAGTTTAAAATTCTGCAGTACATTTCATTCCAAATCAGATATTGCAAACACTGGCTCCAGTATACAATTGAGGATATCAAGCTCAGATTCTTCCTTTGACATATTGTGAAAATTAACGCACGAGTATCATGGAGAACTTTAAAAAAAAGCAAAGGGATAATGAACAAAAGTAACTGACGTTTACTGTCCTCTTTGAAAAATAATATACTACAGCTTGAGGTTTGATTCCTCAAAGTCTCTTTTACTTATGTTTATGAATGTCTACTATGCTTTGAATAATTGATGCTCCAATGTGGCAGGAAGTGTTTGATTCTATCATGGGCATGTAGGGAAAATATTTTATATCCATTGATACTCATCTGCCTTCAAACCTCTTAACTGTGACTGTGGCCATTCTGGTGCCATGATAGCACCATGAAATCTCAGAAGCAGATTTGATCTCTCGTGATCTTTGAAAGCAATAAAATGAGTTTGCTTGATCCAGGCTTCATCAGTAATAAACACCAGATGCCTCAATCCTTAGTTGAGACATGAATGACACCAGTAAAGAGATTTCATGTGGAATGTATTTCTCAGTACTGGGGACAGAAATTTGTGTTCCACCCAGTCCCTCAGACATTCAGTCCATTAAGGACACAGAGGAGAAGGTAGATTATTGAATCTAATTTTACAGAGCTGCTTAGACAGAGGCACAAAGTTTTTAGAAATCTCAATGCATGGTGGTCATGGCACTCTTGGAAAGACTTGCCTTCAGAAACTAATGACCACCCTATATGCTTGTGATTACAACGGGGAATTGCATCTATACTAAGACATAATAGAAATTTGGTACTTCTTGTGGCTGCCTGTTTTCAGACTGTAATTATTGGAATGTCCTGGAGACTGTATGAACTGATTAATATTCATTATTAAATTTACTGTATAAATTTTGTAAACATAGTTTTGTGTTTTTAGCAGAAAATTCTAGGTGACCTAGTTACATTTTTTCAACAATAGACCTTCATTAAAAATTTTATTCAGGGGCCGATAAAATTCAATATCATATACACATACCAACATGCCTTTAATTTCATCATTTGCTTCTTAAATTCTAACTTCAAAACCCCTCTGGAGGGGCTGGAGAGATGGCTCAGAGGTTAAGAGCATTGCCTGCTCTTCCAAAGGTCCTGAGTTCATTTCCCAGCAACCACAAGGTGGCTCACAACCATCTGTAATGCCCTCTTCTGGCCTGCAGAAATAAACACAGAAAGAATATTGTATACATAATAAATAAATATTTTTTTAAAAAAACAAAAACCTCTTTGGAATCTACTTCATAAAATGTTAATGAAAGATTTAATATTTTCCTCTGGATCTTTATGCCATTGTATAACATACATGATTCACAATTGCTTCCTCCTCCTGGATTTAGAACATATTTTTTAGGAGCCAATTTTATGCTCATATTTATACCTTAATCCATTATTCTGAATGTATCTTTTTAAAATTAATCTTGCTTTACCTGAGCACAAATTTACAAAATTGATTGATGTAGAGTATATTTATGCATTGTTCCAGTATACAGAATGTTTTAGTGTTTGAGAAGGGAGAAGTCTCCATGGTTCTTTTTGTTCAAGATATACTAGCAATTTGGTTGAGCTAATTCTTGGGAATAATAATTGGTTTCACTGACTAAGTAAGGTTTCTTGTCATAAAATCACTTGGTTGTTTTTTTTATGAACAGGGGAATATTAGAATGATATATATCATAGACAGTAATAAGCCATGACTGTTTGGGGGGAAAATAATAGGCTGGATTGTAATTCTGAAGCTTTGGATGGACTTGCATTACATGTACTGAGAGATAAATGACAAATGATTTGGGATTCCCCCTGTATGCTGTGAATATGTTTTATTACCATTGGTTAATAAAGAAGCTGCTTTTACAGAGTATAGGTAGGGGGCGAAACTAAACTGAATGAAGGGAGAAAGAAGGCAGAGTCAGGCAGATGCCTTGAAGCTACCAAAGGAGAAAGACATCATAAACATAAAGGTAAGCTATAGCCTCATGGCAATACACAGGTTAATAGAAATGGGTCGATTTTGTATCTAAGAGCTAGCTAGGAATATGCCTAAGCCATTTGTCAAACAGTGTTGTAATTAATATAGTTTCTGTGTGATTATTCAGATCTGGGAAGCAAAAAAATGAAAGTACAGTCTTCACTTATAGGCAAAGTCACTACTGACATCCAAAATGTTTTGTTGCTTTTACTATTATTTGTTCTTTTCATTTTCTTCATGCCAGCCAGCCTTCCCCAGCAATGTTGCTTTCATTGCATTTGGCTTGTCCTTTCCAACTACCCTAAACACAAGAACGTGAGGCCTCATCTTAGCAGCTGGGCCTCTGCTGATGGCAGCAAGCCATCTTCTGACTGCTTTGAATTTGTCTAAACAAACTTCTGTTTTGCTACTGTGTTCTAATAGGAGATCTTTGCTGTCTCTGACATCTCTGGCTGAGTGAGGGACTGTGCAGAGAGCTTCAAATGTTGCTCTGTCAAAAGTGTGGGGAACTGGAGATCAAGCCACTCTATATCTGAAAATCAGAAACAAGTGCACTTATTTGGCTGAAATGTCAGTCGCCCTGCTTGGAAAATTACGCTCACTTCTTCATTCAAACCCTGTTACCTCTTCAGAAACAAACGATTGTATTTGTTCTTTAAAGCTTGGTAGACATCAGTTAAAATCCAATAAAAATGGCTAATACAAATGGCATATCTAGCCCTAGGCTTTTACTCCAATCAAAGCTTCTTACACGTAGGTTCTATTTTAAGCACCTGGGTAGTCATCTTGGACATGTTAATAACCTCAAATAGCACTCTTTGAAATAATGTCTAGTCCTGTTTCCTGTTTCAATTACATATTTAGTAATTACGATATTTAGGATTAGAACTCCCAAGAAAGGGATCAAAATAAAAATCTCAAGGTTTTCGAAAGTTCTTTTTTCTTCATACATGTTTGTAATCGAGTTGCATCTGTCCCACTAAGAAGGTGAAGCATAATGAACTTTAGTGCCCACTAAATAAAATAAAAACAAAGCAATCTACACTGCATTCACACAACCACTTGAATTTCTTACCAAAGCCAGAAGAGGGCAGAAGATGCTGTATATAAGAGGATATTTGCATAAAAAAATGTTTCTTTGGATTGAAATACAAAGTAATCACATTTCAGACAAAGATATGAGAAGTGTGTTTGTGTGTGTGTGTGTGTGTGTGTGTGTGTGTGTATTCTACCCTTTTAGTATCCATTGATTTGCCTACTTTAAATACAGGGAATCAAATTCAGAACTCCACCGATTCTGAGCAAGCACTCTACCTCTGAGCTTCACCTCCAGCTGTCATCCTAATTTTAAGAGTTCTCAGCCCAGTGTGAAGAAGGAACATTGACTAAGGGGGCAAATAGGTTTTCATACCTCTCAGCGAGTTCTCTAGACTTTCTTTTCTCTAAGCCGAAAAACGTGATAAACACAAAAAGCATCAATATTTATTCAGATATGATATCTGTTGTTTATAAGTAATCTTTTTATAAGTCTGTATAGGTAAGACACTGGAGAGATGTCCAAGCCATCAAGAGGGAATGACCTCAGAGGACTGGAGTTCTACTCCCATACTGTCATCTGGTATTTCACAACCACCTGTAACTACAGCTCGAGTTGATCCAACACCTCCAGCCTCTATGGGTTTCTGCATTCATATGTGCATACCACCCCAGCCATGCATAATTTAAAATAATAAAAATAAATCTTAAAATGCTATTCAGGTGCGAATCTTGCTAGGCCCATTTTACAGAAGATGTTAAGGTGGGTGTAAATTCCAGCTTCAGTTTAAACCACTAAATTTCAAAATCCACGCATATGCTCACGTGAGCCTTTTTTCAACATTGTAATGGAGGATCAGTTCGGTGCTGCTAGGTAAAATGACTTAACATTTTTAGGGCATTTCTGCCTGGCATGAATCCTTTACAAAAATTATATTTGAAAGCAAATAAAATCACAGAATCACCTATAGTAACAAAGGAGTTCACTCTGAGGAACAAGGTGCAGATTTTCTGGGAAGTGCTTTCCGTTCCAGGCTCCAATATAGGTCTGGGCTTCTGTGGTGCAGCCTCTTTGCTAAACAGCACTACAATATATCCTGCTCTTCTGTGCATTGTTGAACCACAATGACTCCCAGTTACTGCCAGTTTGCCTGGACCCCTTGTCACAAATGACTCATTCTTAGCACTTAGGAAAAGAGGTCTCTGCTTGAAGATCCCTGTGTAGGATCTAGTGGTGAGAACCATTCATCTGCCATCAAGGGACTATAAGCAGATACATTCTAAGCTGGCTAAAACACATTGAAAATTAATAGCAAAAGTAGTTTATAGGGGGCTGTGGAGATGACACAGCAGCTAAGAGCAGTGGCTGTTCTTCCAGATGACCCGGGTTCAATTCCTACCCTCCACATAGCACTCACAGCTGTCTGTAACACCTGGTCCAAGGGATCTCATATCTTCACACCAGTGCACATTAAAAATTAAGTTGCCAAACAATGGTAGTGAGCACCATTAATGCCAGTGCTTGGGTGGCAGAGACAGGCAGATCTCTGTGAGTCTGAGGCCAGCCTAGGCTATAGAATGAGTTCCTAGAAAGTCTTCAAGGCTACAGAGAAATTGTGTCTCAAAAAAAAAAGTGCGTATAAAAACTTACCAAATTAAACTCTATGACTGTATTTGGTGTATTAAGCACGCTAAGTCACTATTGGGCAATATATCAGAGTCCCAGGTATAGATAGAGGACCAAACAACCTTTGTGTTAGACACTGCTTGTTATGATCCCTGAAGGGAATGAACAGGGACTCTGTTCATTATAGATAAAGAAGGCTTAGACAGTGCAGATAAGCCATTCTATTTATGTGTATTTGTTGGGTTTTCTTACTGAAACCTGAGTAGCATCAACCAGTCCACAACGGGAGAGGTGACAGGTCCACCAAACGGCATCAGTGAAGTTCATTGCACAGCTTGCAGAAAGCTGTATCAGAGAGGAACCTTTTCCTTCCTTCCTTCCTGGAAGTTGTTTATGGCTTAAGTCACATCCAGGAGCCTCATGAGCACTGTAACCATGAGAGAATGTTTCAGTCTGAGGGAATAGCTCTACAGCAAGCACAAGGCAACAACTTGCTAAGTGATGGATAAAGCAATCAGTATATTCCTAAAGATGAAGCAAGAAAGAAATAAAGAATAAAAGAAAGTATAAAGAGAGGGAGTGAAATACAAGAGAGGGGCGACCCTTCTAAATTTAAAAACTGATCACATAGACTGAAATGTTGCTGCATATGCCTGAGTTCATCATCTCTCAAATGGGTACTGTGCCTGTCCTCCAGAGTCCCTGAAAGTGTACTGGGGGAAAATGAACACACAATAATTATATGAGAGAACCTAGAATAATTCCTGGCAACCAGCAGAAGTTGATGAATAGTAGTGATTATTATGATTATTAGCTTCTAGTTCCTATAACCTTTAATAATAGTCCAAACTCGGTAGAAATCTATTTCTCCTTGCACCACAAAAGAAAAGCCAAGTCATTTTGCTGAACTGTAAATGCACCAAATTAAATGCCCAGGCATGTGAATTAGCATAACCAATATCTCTCCACGAAATTGGCACTCAATATCTCTCAGCACATAATCTTTACCATCAAATGAATGAGCTCCCTAAAATAAGCACATTAGTTAGCTACAAGAGACAAGCAATGTTAATATCTACAACAAGCTACAAATTACCCAACAACTATAACACATGTTTTTAGAGGAATCCAGCAGAGTAAAGAAGATCTGACTTCAGCCGTGTAAGTGTGAAGCTGCAAGGAGCTTCTATTGAATGTCTAGGGAAACCTCTGCTTGGGAGCTTGGAAAAAGGAGAGAGAGTGAAGAGGAGCCCGTTCTTCTTCCTGGCCACGAATGCTTGCAAAGCAACCCTTTAGAATTTTTTCATAAGCAAATGAATCTGGCATATTTGTATGTCATGTTTTCTGGCATTCTACCCATCTTAACAAACAATCTAAAATGTAACTTAATATTTTTCTGCCCTAAACAATTGCCATGCCATACTGAGGACCACTGCTCATCCTTCTCAAGGACCATGTTAAAAGATAATTATCCAAATTCGGAGCAAGCAAAAAACCTTTAGAAGTTATTATTTTAAGTGGTTAAATGACCTAAACAAAATACAGATTCAGGGATGTAGCAAAACTGGAGTTAGTATATATGTTTGCCATAAATTCTCAGACCCATTGAGTCTTGTCTTACTTCATCACCCATTAGTTCTGCTCACTAGGACCATGGCATGGGGCATCCTGATGTCATCCTGTTTGGCTTTCAAAGTGTGGTTCTATTTTACTTTTTAAAAAGTCAGTGTTGCTTCTTTGTCTCCCATTCATCAGTGCAAATACTTTCTGTCAATGCATATCTAATCTTGAGCCTCTGCCTCCAGAAATCATTCAATGAACAGTGATGATTATTTAATCTAACATTCAAGGCTCTACACATTGCATCCCCTGATCACTTTGTCTTGTGAACTCTTTCCTATGAACAGGCACTGCCTTCCAGTCAGCCGGCATTACAAGAAGTTTGCCCATACCTTAGACTTCCAGTTCCAGGGACTTTTCACCTACCTGTCATTTTCCTCTTTCTGACTGAGTTCTTCCTATTCTTTTAGCTCACGTTCCCACCTACAAGGTCACATGCCTCTGCTTCCTTTAGCTTTTCTATAAACTGAGGTTTCTCTTGTCTCCGCAGTCTTTCTGTATAGCACCATTGCTCCTGAATGAAAAGTTTTTCTGAATATTCTTCTCTCCCTTCTGGATTGTTAGCTCCTTGAAGGCAGAAACTGCCTTACTCACCATTATATTCCCAGTGCCCTAAATAAAGCCTGACATAGTGTAAATTCAATAGCTCCTTTTAATCTAATTCCTACATTCTGACTCCAAGGTCTAAAAAAGTCTGGTATTTCAGTTTACCTCTCTACCATTTAATTACCTACTATTTGCTTTGCATGGATTAGCTACAGCTCACCAATTATATGATAAGCTACTGAAGGGCAGATATTGCTTTATTCCTTCTTATCTCCTCTAGGGCACAGCTAATAATCAGCAGCTTTCTATGGATAAAGGAGTTTAGAAAAAATACTGGTATGTTTAATACAAGGAATACTTTCAGTATAGATTTTAGAATCTCAAGAATCTAGTATATATATAATATACCATGAATTCATAAATGCATGCATGCATACACACCTACCTACATACATAGAGATACGTGCATGCACACACAGAGAGCAGTAAAGAGGGAGAGACAGAGACAGGGGCTTAGATTTAAGGTGATTTAAGAATGTGTGTGTTAGGTGTGGGACACCTCACTCAGGATAGTGTTTTCTATTTCCATCCATTTGCATGCAAAATTCGAGAAGTCATTGTTTTTTACCGCAGCGTAGTACTCAAGCGTGTATATATTCCATACTTTCTTCATCCATTCTTCCATTGAAGGGCATCTAGGTTGTTTCCAGGTTCTGGCTATTACAAATAATACTGCTATGAACATAGTTGAACAAATGCTTTTGTCATATGATAGAGCATCTCTTGGGTATATTCCCAAGAGTGGTATTGCTGGGTCCAGGGGTAAGTTGATCCCGAATTTCCTGAGAAACCGAAACACTGACTTCCACAGTGGTTGCACAAGATTGCATTCCCACCAGCAATGGATGAGGGTACCCGTTCCTCCACAGCCTCTCCAGCAAAGGTTATCCTTGGTGTTTTTGACTTTAGCCATTCTGACAGGTGTAAGATGATATCTCAAAGTTGTTTTGATTTGCATTTCCCTGATTGCTAAGGAAGTTGAGCACGACCCCCAGACCCAAAAAGATGAATATGGGATGTACTCGCTCATAATTGGTTTCTAGCCATAAATAAGGGCCACGGAGTCTACAATAGGTGAACCTAAAGAAGCTAAGTAAGAAGGTGAACCCAAGGAAAAACATATAGTTATCCTCTTGGCTAAGGGAAGTAGACCAAATTGCCGGGGAGAAAATGGGATCTTGGGGGTGGGGTGGGATGGGGGTAAGGGGAGATGGGGAGAGAAAAGTTAGAAGGGAAGGAGGGGGGACCTGGGGAAACAGGATAATTGGGATAAAGGAAAGGTGGACAGGGGAGCACGGAACCACAATTCTTAGTTAAGGGAGCCATTTAGGGTGGGCAAGAGACTTGACACTAGAGGGGCTCCCAAGTTCCCAAGATGAGGTTCCCAGTTAGTTCCTTGGGCAGCTGAGGATTGGGAACCTGAAATGACCCTATCCTAGAGCAATACTGACGAATATCTTGCATATCATCATAGAATCTTCATCTGGTGATGGATAGAGATAGAGACAGAGACCCACACAGGAGCACTGGACTGAGCTCCCAAGGTCCCAATGAGGAGCAGAAGGAGGGAGAACAGGAGCAAAGAAGTCGGGACCACGAGGCGTGCACCCACCCACTGAGACAGTGGAGCTGATCTACTGGGAGCTCACCAAGGCCAGCTGGACTGTGACTGAAAAACCATGGGATAAAACTGGACTCTCTGAACATGGCGAACAATGAGGGCTGATGACACACCAAGGACAATGGCACGGGGTTTTGATCCTACTTGTTGTGCTGGCTTTGTGGGAGCCTAGCCAGTTTGGATGTTCACCTTCCTAGATATGGAGGGAGGGGGGAGGACCTAGGACTTACCACAGGGCAGGGAACCCGGACTGCTCTGTGGACTGGAGAGGGAGGGGGAGAGGAGTTGGGGGAGGGGGAGAAGGGTGGGGGGAGGGGGAGAGGAGTTGGGGGAGGGGGAGAAGGGTGGGGGGAGGGGGAGAAGGGTGGGAGGAGGGGGAGGGAAATGGGAGGCTGGGAGGAGGTGGAAACTTGTTTTTTGTTTATGTTTTTTTTTCTTCTTTTCTCAATAAAAAAAAAAAGAATGTATGTGTTAACATCCATACTCTTAATTACCCCAAGGTTTTTTATTATTGTGTTTTGTTTTAATTTTGTAGTTGCATTTTTCTCACAACTTATTATGTTTGATTAGAGAAGAGTAACATAAATTTATTGAGTCATGGTGTACATTAATATGGTCAAAAAGGAAAAAAATAGGTTTTTTACAATGCAGTAAAGTTGAATATGGCTATGGAAATTATTAATCTGTTAGTGTACAATAATTCATAAATACTTGTTTCTAACTTTGAATCATCATCAGAAAAGCATTTGAAACATGTAGGAACTAACATGTTGCTATCCCACTACCTAAAAGATAACATACTTATTTCTGTCTTCCCCTCTTGTGCTTTTCTTTCCTTCTGAACACAAGTTGTCAGATTTGCCTCCATACCTTGATGCCCTGTTTTCCTCTCACACAACTGTGTGTTAGTAAGTATGCTCACTCAGTGGATAGGTAAAGGGGATGACCCAGGAGTCAGGACCCACATTCCTCTACAACTCCTCTTAAAGATACTTAGATGCCTCTGACCTCCATGCTTGATCCTTCGGTCTTCATCTCCAAATATTCCCTTCAATAGGAAGACACGACTTGGAGGAGGTAAACTTAGTGTGATAAAGCCCTAAATAAAGTCTTCACAGACATCCAGCTTATCTTGAAGACACCTGCTGACAGAAATGGCGTAAAATTGCTTTCTCATTGACATTAATTGAAGAAGCACCAAAGTAAACTATGTGGCCCAATTGAAAACTGGGACAGCAAAAGCATTTTGATGTCATGTTTCTCTCAATCACTGGAAAATTTTGAGACACCACCCTGTATTTATTGCCGGCTTTCTGCCTCCTGCCTAAAGGAATTCTTTTTATAACAGAACTCCTTTTAAAGTAAAGTGGAAGAAATTCCAATTCTGTGATCTGATACTAATTATCTCATGAATATATTAAAACATTGCTGGATGATTCTGTAAGAAAAAACTTTCAGTGTATTTTAGTCCACTTGGTTGCTTACCGGGAGTCAAGAGTAAATACTCATACATGGAGGTCATGCTGTTGACTTCGGCTTTACTGAAAGATGTCTTGGTTGATCACACTGATCAAAGGCCTGGATGTAGGACTAAATTCCATACAATTTTTCTAGGGTACTTTAATGCAAATTATCTTTATTTATGAACTATGCCAGGCTAAACTTTATTCTTTATGAAAATGGGTTGCCTCTGTGACTCAAAGTTGATGCCTCAAAAAATAACAAGACAGTTATTAAAAGGTTGAGGAAATGTTCTGGAAAAGGGCACCAGAAGTTAATGCATTTATCATCTACCAATATTTTTGCCTTAAGCCCAACTTGCCTGCTTAGTCTTTAGTTTGCTGATGAAGCTGTCTAGCTGACAGTGATTTTCAAGAGTTTAGTTGCTGTCTTAGGCAGCTTTTAATTATTGTGCAGAGACATTATGACCAGAGTAAAATGTAAAATTGAGGGCTTGCTTACAGTTTTAAAGGTTGAATTTATGAACATCATGTGTCAGGCAGGCAACCTTAACCTTACATTTGATATCTGATCCACAAGGATGGAGAGAGAGAGAGAGAGAGAGAGAGAGAGAGAGAGAGAGAAGAAGAAGAAGAAGAAGAAGAAGAAGAAGAAGGAGGAGGAGGAGGAGGAGGAGGAGGAGGAGGAGGAGGAGGAAGAGGGAGGGAGGGAGGGAGAGACAGAACTGGGAATGACATGGGATTTTAAAATCCTTCCCAAACAGTCCCAACAATTATGAACAAAGCATTCAAATATATGAGTTTATAGGGACCATTCTTATTTAAACCACTACAGTCGGAGTTGAAACTTTATGTATAATTGATGGTGGGGAGATAATAATTGATCATCTAGTATAATACAGAGTAGGTGATCTTTCCTTTTCTAATAAGTAAATCATTCAACTCTAATAGCATCGCCATAATTATAGATACTACTATACAAATAATTTGACAATCAAATCAAATCTGGCTCAGAGAATTGAACAGTTTTCCAAATTTGATAGCTACAAAATCAGAATCATTCTATCAGCAATCAAATTCAGTGCTGTATGATGCATATGTTGGCAGGTGTGGATTACATAATAATGTATAAAACAGTTATTATACTTTTAAGTAGAGTTGGCTGTTTGCTTTCTACCAAATTCCCACTTAAATTTCTATACCATACACATAGAAAATTTATTCACTTATTTAGTTAATTATTTAGTTATTGTTTTCTTGAGACAGTGTCTCATTTTGTATTACCGGATGTCCTGCGAGTCATTATGTATAATAGACTGGAATGGAAATTATAGAGAACCCACTGACTTTGCCTCCTGAGTGTGAGACCTAAACACATGGGCCAACTACATTTGGCTTAGACAATTTAATTAGATTTCATTTTTAAAAATAAACATATAAAGGAACGTATAAAATGTTTAAGAAATGTAAAAAGACAAAACATAAGTAAAAGCCATGCAGTGAGTCTCATATCCTATACGACACAAACTAAGAATTTTTTTTGTCTGTTTGTTTGTTTTTTGTTTTGTTTTGTTTTTTGCTTTTTTGAGACAGAATTTCTCTGTAGCTTTGGAGCTTATCATGGAACTAGCTCTTATAGAACAGACTGGTGTTAAACTCAGAGAGATCTGTCTGCCTCTGCCTCCAGAGGGCTGGGAATAAAGGCTTGCACCATCACTGCCATTTTTTGATTATATGTCATATTTACACAAATTACTAAGAGACCTTAGCTAATAATTTCAAATTCACAAGAGTTTAATATTCAAACAGTCATTTTCTCTTTCCTGGAAATATGATGCCTAGGTATGGATATACGTTTGCTTTCTCTGTCTTTCATTCTGAAGCCATTTCAGGAAGAGCAGAAGCCACTCTGGGGCCACTACCTTCTCATCGTCACGAGACGATGAGCCATTCCACACAAGGACATATAAAGTCCATCAATCAGATCTGTTCATATTCAGTGCCCCAATAAATCCATGTGGAGAAAGCCTGTGGCTCTTTCATGAGGTAGGATGAGCAGCTGCTGTGCACTGTCATTGTGCTGCTGCTTTTTGGAGAGGTAAATCATCTAAGGAGATGTTTCTGAGAAAGGCTTGGTTCTTTATTTGAATGAGATGCCGAGTTGGCCTCAAGTACCAAACATATCATGTTGATTTATTATCCTGTACAAAGTGTAGCTGAAAATGGGGACTAGGAGTGAGAAATAGTAGCCTTAAAAGTGGAAGTTCAGTGCAACTGGGCCACAGCTCATCTCCCTTTATTAAAACTGAAGAAAGGAGAACCTTTTAGATTAATGAATGAAATGTGGTTATGGGAAGGAAAGGCTACTGTTTCATTCTTGATGTAGTGTCCATCAAGCTATACAATTGTAGACCTACTCACACAGAGTTATAATAAAGATGCAACAGCAGATGAGGAAGTTATGGATTCTGTAGCTTAGGTCTCTAATATCCCCGCAAAGGCCTCTTTATGGAAGGCCTGGTATCAAGCCTGTGGTGTTTGGGGACAATAGTAGAAGTCTTAGTAGGTAAAGACTAGTGAAAAATTAAACCACTGTGGCGAAGTGTACCCTTGATGAGGTAACTGTGATACCAGTGTTTTCTTATTTCATTCTTTTCCTTATGGTTTTCATGAACTAAGCGATTTTCTCTGGCACACTATCTCACCATAATGTGCTGACTGTCCACAGTCACAAAACCAAAAGAATTAATCAAACATAGAGTGAAAACTGAAATCAGGAGCACAAAAGAAGTCTATATTTTTATAAGTTGTTCTTTCAGTTATTTTTTCCAAGGATCAGAAGTAAATGAAATAATGAGGTAAGAAAGAGAATAAAAGAATCAACCTAACTTCTGACCATTTGACATAGAAGCTACCTAGAGTTTCTGAAAGCTGAGCCTTACCTTGCCTGCACTATCCTTCCTGCTCCACCTTACAGGGTGACTCTTAGATTGGGGAACTATGACAAGATGTTTGGGAAAACTGCCTATATGTATCAGAACTAACCTGGACTCATAGCTCACATTCACTGGACTGACAGCTAAGGAATGTCTTTGTGTGCTAAAAATATCCATTCTAAGATATCATCTTCTCTCTGCATAAGAATTCATATGGGAGAATGAGTAGAAGATAAAATAACTAAGATACAATCAAGCTCTGGATCTAAGCAATCATCATATACATCCTGTAATTTCTTTTCCACTAGAGCCAATTCTCCCTCAGTCTTAGCCAATAGTTTTCCTAGACTATTTAAGTCCTTATCATTTCATAAGGTTTAAAATAAATTACTTAGTTCTTGAGTTGTTAATCAAGTTGTGGGCCATAGCAATTTATATCTCCCAACAATTTCTGAAAATCATTAAGAGTTCATAATTGATCTCTCCTGATCCAAGCATTCAAAGCTTGGAACAACAGGGAACTCATGTGTGACACCTTCAAAGACCGACTGTCTTTACAAATCAGCATACTGGACCTCACCAAAAAGCATATCTTGGGAAATTTCCATACTTCTAGTGCTACTTTATTGTTCTATGAACCTAGCTTCCTCTTTCCACCATATATTTTCCATTGTAACTGATGACAAGTTTCCAATATTGCTGATGCCAACTCTTTCCAGTCTTGTGGAAAAAATTCTGCTCCTATTACCCATGAATTTAACATCTGCTTCACAAACGGTGAATTCACACCTTATGAAAGGTCCGCTTTTTTATATTTTTCAAATCTATCATTTCTACAGGATTCCAATTAACTTCTGCATAGCCTTGGGGATTCCTATCTTCTGGTTGTTGTTCTTATACAGTAGCTGGATGATTTAAACTTGGTGTTCTAATAACCTTAGGCAGCTCCTCTTCAGTTTCATAAAACAATGGTGCAGTAGGTTCTGCTTTAAATTACTCTGTATATGTCTGAGTATTTTTCTTATTTTTATTGGAAGTATTTCTGAAGTTTTTATCTTTTCAATAATAAGTCCTTCTAAGGCTTGTCAATTATTTTAAAAAAAATTTCATTAGTAAGTCTTTTGAAGACTTGTATCTTACAAATCAAATTTTTCTTATTCTCAATTTTTGAGTGTTTCCAAGACTTCTATCTTATCACCAGTAAGTCTTACTAAAGCTGTGTCTTATCATATTTTCCATAGTATATAACCACTTTTTAAAGTAAAGTATTAGTTACCAAACTGACAGTAATTGCAGTCAACATTAATGTCAATACCAGCAAAGTCATTTATCTCCTCATTTAAATTTCTATTTTAAAACTACCCATAATAGCAGTATACAGGGTCCTAGAACCCTGCATTATGTTCCCCATTCTTAATGTGGAAAAGATCTTTCTTTTTAATATTATTTGACTCTCTCCTAAATGACTTCCTAGGTATTTCACCCAATCTGTTGACTTCTCAGTTTGTTTGCTATGTGGGCAGTAAACTCAAGCCCCTCCCACAATTGACAAGTGCAGACTTGCTTTTTGGAGTCCCAGCAAGCAACAGCCTGCTACTGTGAGTGTTTGCACAAAGAGACCCAGGCAGCAGCTGCAGCAGAGCTGACTGGGCCAACATCTCTCTCCATGTGGTCATGCCACACTTTGGAGTGTTAGCTGTTGTTTTATCTTCACCACATGTCTGCACCTTCATCCACTCCTATTTGAGCCACAAATTGCAACTCCATAGTTACTAGCCTGCTTCCCTGGAAGTGGTCCCACCACTCAGGCCACAGTTCTGTTCCCACAGGCACCAGCTCTGTCACTGACACTAAAGGCAACGTTAATTAAATCTGTATTGTTCTATTTATAAATAAGATTCAAAAGTTTGGGTGAAAATCTGCTAGTTCAGAGAGGTTGAGTAGGAACCAACTAATCTGCTCTCCTTGCTGGTATCTCCCATAAAGCCCATCCTTCCATTCCACCAAAACAAAAACCAGATGCTCTACTCAATATCTCCCCCTACTACTTCTAGTGCATCTCTCTGTCTCTTACAGATGCCCTCGAATGTTCTATGATTACTTGCTGTCAACTAGTTGCTCATTCAGCCTCCAACCCAAGCTTAATTTTATTCAATTAATGCAAATGATAACTTGGGGTAGACAGTGTGATTGAATATCCCCTGTCATGAAAAACTGTATGAAATAACTAGTAACTAAGTACCAACCACATGGAGCCAAGATGAGACAGCTGGTAAATATTCATGTGGAACAAACACATCTCAACAAGCAAGCTGAGGTTAGAGAAGACAAGATCAATTAGGACTGAATAAAACATACAGTCAAGTTGCCATTAAGTAATTGCATTTTCTCTCCCCATTTTGAACACTGGAATAGTAAACACAGAGAGGAGGTGAAAACATAAAATACAAGAAAAAAAGATGGGCTGCACACATCATTTTCTCAATGCACGTTCCAGACAAGAATCACAGGTATAACCAATACCTACTAGAAGAGCTGTGGTACACAAGTTTAAGACAGAAAGGACTAGGTTAGTTATGCATTAAAATGAGTCTTAATATCTAAAAGTACCTGCAACTTATGAGACTCTAATGAAATGTTATTAATTGCTGTAATATGCAACAGGGGAAGGGTCTGAGTGTTCTGCTAAATGGCAGTTCTACATGCATTTCACTGAAAAAAAAATCAAATGAGATAATTTAAAAATTAATTTCAAGAATTAAAATATAGGTAATCTTGTTTTTGCTTTGGAAAATTACTGGAGAGGACACAAAATTAGATGAATGTATCCAGTATGTCAGATAAATAATATAGGATTTAACACTGTTCCCTTTCCAAGGTGGGACATAATACACATATAGAGAATAAGACAAGAAGTAAAATAGAAATGAACTTAAAGTCAGGCTGTCAGTTGTGGTACCTGGTTCTTGATATTTCTGGACTATAAATACTGGGATGCTGAAGAGTTTTCAATATATTGTAGCTATAACTAGCTGCATACAAACATCTCTCTCTCTTCTTGAAAATCCTACATCTATTTTTATGAATGTCAGTGGAGACTGTCACATTTCATTCACCCACTTTATTTCCTTCTTTCTCTTGGCTGATAGATTTATTCCTTCATATACTTCTCCTATTATCTAATTATAATTAAAATTTTACTTTGTTACTATTCTTGCACCACCTAGATCTTGATTTCTTCACCCCGACTTCCAATACCAGTTTTCTATGTCCATACTAACTTGGTCTACTTGCTAAACTCACTGCAAAGAAATACATCTCTCCTTTTATTTGACTCTGAAACATCTAGTCTTTGTCCTTTTCCTTAATTTTTCTTCTAATTCTGGTATTTGAGTGAAGTTTACATTTCCCCCTACTAATCCATACTTTCTCCGATACCCTGAGTTAATCTAATTGCTTACGACGTTCAACTATTAGCTTTTTGAACTTCATTTTTACCTTGTGAATGATAAACATAATTTTTAAGCCAAACTATAAATGTCTACAGCCTATTAAGGACTTCAATACTGCAAATGGTACTTAAAACCAATATAATTCATTCTTGAAAATCACACTGAAGCTATTTTCTGGAAGTATAAACCTCAGTCAATGACAAATACTTTGAATCTCAAGCTGGCCTCCAGTATACATCTTCCCAGTGGTTCCAAATGTTTAAATAACATGAAGGACAGATTCAATGGCCATTTTCTATAAGATCTCAATCCCTTTTGCACATGGTTTAAAGATGATTAAGTTGGATGAAAACCAAATCCTTGCCTATTCCTTCTACTTATGTTATTTCACCAGATTAAAATAACACACCAATTATCATTGTGCAATTCTTTTCATGTTCTTTTTCATCTCTTTTCCATCTGTACAACCTGGCACCAACTTTTATAAATTCTCTGCACTCTATTCAGGCCTTGATGAAAGAGAGTACAGTATAATTGGACAATATGGTGTAGTTAATTTCTGTCAGTCCAAAGACAGTTAATGGAACCACAAATCACCAAAAGGGGTGAACTTTTTTTCATTGTTGTTACAAAATGGGTCAAATTTGTTTTCCATTATGAGTCTGCATTGTGTAGGGTACAGCTATTTTGCTCCTATTTTCTATTCAGAAAGTGCCTCTCCTTCCTACTGCAATAGAACAGAAATGTCTGTATTTTTCTGAAAACAGATGAACCTCTCAGCCTGGATATATAACACAATGACCATCTCAATTGTAACTGTCCCAATTTGGAAACCTTCCTGCGCAATGTCTAGACCTAGTCTTTAATAACCATCTTCACATATAAGAAGAGTTATTGTATAGCAAATGTACCTCTGAACAGAACTGAATAAGTGGAAATCACTTTGGGCTAGAGCAGGTCTAGGCAGCATGGATGTTAGGAATAATTCTCAAGCAATAATACCGAGTTGGCCATAACTCAATAATGTCACAATAGAGTATTAACCAAGTTATCCTTCTGGTGTCCATTTACAGAATATCACTAGGTCAAAATGTACCAGATAGAATATGGAAAGTCTCTGGACAGGGTGTGACCAACATCCAGTTCCCTAATCCTGACAGACATCATTGTTTGATCTTGAAACTTCTACTCAGTTGAGATACCATGATAGAATTATTGTCACTGTTATTCTTCACTTGACGTTACCCACAGAATAGAGTAGACACAGAATAGAGTAGAATAGAGTATTTGCCACCAAATACTCCAAACCATCAAAAAAGGATTCTGAAGACTCAGGTCTAGACACTGTAATTCTATATTTTATTGCCAAATCTAATTTTTATTTGGGAAGCCTTTTTACCCTCTCAGAATAACATATTCCAAGAAAATCGAAACATCAGAGGCAAAGTTTCTGATGTTAATGAACTAAATGCATCACTACACTGTCATGATTATACTTTAGTGGAAGAAAAAATAAAGCTATATAGATATTTAAAGGAAAAATAGGCGACCTAATCAGATTGGAAAAATTCACTATAAAGGCAATAAAATATTTTACTTGCTACTCTTTATAATACTTATTAGAAAGGAGATAAAGTCCTTGTTGACTAATTGTGCATTTTCATGCACACAGCATACAGGCATATGTTCACTATGGCACACATATGAGAATCAGAGAATAATTTTAACCCCACTAGACACACCATAGTGGGACAGTCTCTCTAGTTTCTTGATGCCCCTCTACAGTACTTCAAGCTCCCAGGAGATCCTCCCGTCTCTGGGCAGTAGTTCTTGGATTATAAATGCTCTTGTTAGCAGACTATCTGGCCTTTGGCATGAGCTTCAGGGATAGAATTCTTCAGGTTTATATAACTAGGTCTTTTGTCCACTAAGCAGTCTTCCTGGCTTGTGAAATCCCTTTTCTAAAATGGGTTTTGTACAAGAATGTAAACCACTCCCAAAGTGAGACAGGATTTAAGCAGATGTCTATCAACTCTTATGGGCAAGAATAGGTGCAAACTGAGGACAGCATGATGTGATAAATGAAACTGTCCTGGAGGAACTGGACTGATGTGCATTGAGACTCAGGGCTTCTATTCTCTTCCAAAGTAACCAGACACACAAGGTTCATTCTGTCAATTTACAACTCACAAGTTAGCTCACTTGCGTGGCTAACAAATCCTTAGAAATGTAATATGATGAGGGTTAGGAGTTCAGTTTTTAATAATTTCAAAGGTAGCTTTCTTTCCATTTAAAAATGTTTGTAATTGTAATATAATCACAATATTTCCTCTTTTCCTTTCCTCCCTCCAAACCCTCTCATATATTCATCTTCAGTCTTCTTCAAATTCACGTCATCTTTTTTTTCTTTAATTCTCAAGAAGAAAATATAGTCTATAGGTACAAGGGTGTTTTCTGGTAAGCAAGTAATGACCAAATACGACCTCCCCAAAAGGAAACTTTTCCACCTTTCCCATTGCCTCTTTTCAGGTATCCCAGTTTTTAATTAGATGGCAGGTTTTGACTCTTTCAGAGACATCTTTTTGCAGTTTCTCCTGTGAAATAAAGATCTGCATGGTAGATCCAAGCCTTTATGCTTCGTTGACCTACATTTTGCAAGACTAAATGGTAAAAGAAAAGGGAGTCAGAGAGGAAAGCTACTGGGATGCAGTGATGTTATAATTCAGGGAAATGGACAGAAAGACTGCCCACACTAGACTTATGAAAGTATGTCACTATGTTCTTTTCCATTTTACCTATATTTTAACTTCTATTATATAAATGTATATCCATAAACATCCATAACTATGTAGCAGCTTCTTATAGTTTTAAGATAACAACATCATATTTTGCAAGTCACATAGATTTAGAGACAAAAATACATGGTTTTGCATCCCAATTCTGTCATTTTCTTGTGTGTGACTTTGGGCCAGTTTAATTAAACTTTATGTATCTTACTTTGAAGTCTTTTATGTCACTCCCATTCTATGCTTTTACAAGATGCTTAGGGGCTTGTCTGACTGAAACTGGTGATTGAGCAAGGTTACTTCTCCTGCTCCATTATAAAAATAAATAAATGCAATAAAATACTTGGGTAATTCACTTGTAGTTAATTCCATTTAGAAATGCAGGAGTCACCAGGCCAAAACTCAACATTTCCTCAGATAGCTAATGTAAGTTAAGATCACGCCTCCAACTTAAGGTTTCTGGAAATGCTTCAGGTGAAGCTTCAGGAAGACATCAGGAGTTTGGAGGACACCTTGTCTGAGTTCAAATGTCAGCTGCTCCTCTCCTGAGATGTAAGACTGCTGTGGGACAATGGTTTTACCCTGTAAAGATTTGGTTCTTGTACTTGTTTAATAAATTCTGATTGGCCCAGCCAGGCAGGAAGTACAGGTGGGGTCACCAGGCAGGAAGCAGAGGTGGGGCAATGAGAATTATGGGAAGAGGAGAGTTTCAGTGTGGAGTCCTGACCCAGATGCAGAGAACGCAAGATGCCTAGTGGAAAAAGGTATCAAGCCAAGTGGTTAGCCCAGACAAGTATTATGGGCTAGTATAAGTTATAAGAATTAATAAAAAGCCTGAGACACCAGGCCAATCAGTTTATAACCAATGAAGACCTCTGTGTGATTTTTTTGGGACTTGACGGCTTCAGGACTGGGTGGGACAGAAAACCTGGGTCAACATACGATTTTGGAGAAGTTGCTAAAATCCTCTGAGCTACAGTTTTCTCATTTGTAAGATGAAAGCAGTTACATGTTCTACACTTGCAGGTTGTTCTGAAGGTTTAACTATTTCCTGACAGAAAATTCTTATTTGACTGTCTGACGGACATGAAGTGAGCAATATATAAGTGCTCACTACCAATGTTATGTCTGTGGAGCTTGTTTATCTGATACATATAAATTAATAACTAAGGGAATATGCAGCACCTTTCATATGATAGAGTCTCAGCTATGCAATAATTTCCTAATGATGAAATAGTTAATGAGTAGTTTAGGAGGTGTGGAGGGTTCATTTCCCTCACTTTTATTTGAGTGACTATATTCAGGAGAATCTTAGCATTGCTTTACCTTCTAATTGCCACTGTGTGTGTGTGTGTGTGTGTGTGTGTGTGTTAAAGAGAGAAAAGAAAAAGACACCATGAGAAGGATTTGGCAACTGGCCCTGAGGTGGGAACACTTACCTCTACTTTATTTGCATTGTTTCATTTTAGGGAAGTAGATGTGGACTTGTTTCTCCATGGCAACAACACATTCTCAATCTTCCTGTTCTTTTACTTACACTTCACTCAGTTATAGACAACATATTTTGTGGTAGCCTTTCACATAAAACATTCTTTCTGATTAAATATTAAAAGCTATAATGGTCAGATCTACTTGCAGAGAATAGACAACTGAGTCAGTGGGAAAACATAACTAAATATAGTCCCTCAGAGACTATCTATCTTAAAAAAGAGACAGATAAATCTATAAAACTGCTTGAAGATGATAAATCAATCTGAGAACCCAACAAATTACTGGACGTGACACATTTTAAGTATGAATAACCATATACACAGTGATTACTCCTATTATTGTTGGCCTCCAAATATGAAATTTTGAGGGGTCCCAGACAAGGTGGCTCAGTAGGTAAAGACACTTGCCCCCAAGACTGATTAAGTTTCATACCTGGAGACTGCATGCTGTAAGGAATGATCTCACTTTGGCATTTCATATGGGCACTGTGCATTTGTTGTCTATAGTCACTGTGGTATGTGTACCTACACAGAGACACACTGAGAAACACCCACAAATAAAATAGATTAAATTTAATCAAAATAAGTTTGCTTTTTTAGTGGATCTTCAAGTATAATTAATTGTAAATATCTCAGAAAAGAAAATAGGGACTGACCATTGTTGAGATACTCATAAAATGAACTACAGAAAACCAAGGGATTTAAGATGTTAGGTGATACAAAATAGTGACTGGCGTCTATGTGGCAGTGTTCTTTCCCTTCCCAAATCCGACTTTAGACAAACCTGTGGGTAAATCTCCCTAATTGCTCCTGGGAGGCAGATTGCAGCATTATCCCATTTTATGGAGAAGGAGTCTATAAAATGTAGGTTTAAGAATTTGCCCAAGGCCAGGGGAAATTTGTTTCAGAGTCCTTCACAGAGTTTAAGCAGTTCTGTGCTGAATCAGAAAGGTGAGATTAGAGCCCCTTAAAGTTATGAACCTCCTAATTCAATTTTAGACTCAGCTTTGTCAAATGAAAAATGTTTTGTGTATTTTAATTATACCTCTGAGGAAGTGCTTCACCACTGAGAATTGAGTAGGCATATGATTGATGGACCACTTCTAAAACTAAAGCCACTTTGCCCACAGTAAATTCAGTTCTTTATTTCTGATTTAAATCTATCCCCTTCCCCACACTTAAAACCTAGGCTATCAAAGACCTACTTATATATTATTATATATTAACTCATGGTTTTTGTGCTCATATGATCAATACATTTATGTGAACCAGGACACATGTTCTCTGCTCTATGGCATGTGTAGGACCCAGCCATGACAAACTCAGCAGAGGCCTGAGTCTCAGTAGTTTACTCTGAGGCAATACCCAGTTCTGATAATGACCACAAACTGAGACCACCCCAGCAGCACCCGGAAGCAGACCATCCAAAGGAAATTCCTAACATTGCAACCATTGTAGATAGCACCACCTACCAGCACATATCCATTGGTTTTCACCAGGACACCCCTAGACAAATGTCAGTCACAGGAGTTCTAAACCTTAGAAACCCATCATCCCACACCTTGCTAATGTAACTTTTCTGATTTGTGCCTTTAAATAATGCCCTCTAGAAGACTGGGGTACATCCTCTTGCCTCTGCTGCACCAGTTGCTTTGACGTTATTGTGCACACAATAAACCTTGCTTTTGCATTTTGGTGAGTCTGTCTCCCTGGCAGACTTTTGCAGTCCCCATGAACTGCACACAACAGCAAAGAAGATAACTGTGCCAAAATGAAGATTGACTGCTTCATTCATTGACATAGCAACAGAATGATTTTTTTTTATCTGCTACACACTTCCTGCATATTGAGTATTCAGGAGTGCCCAGATCAAAACACATGGAAGGAAGTCTAATCCCCCTTTGAGTAGAATAGGCAAGAGACATGATAAAGAAATGAAATGTACAACATGTGATATAGTAAATAAATTAAGAAAAGATAGAAAAACAGATCAGGACAGGATACAGTGGCGAAAAAGGATGCTTATATATGTAAACAATGACAATGGGGATTAAACTTTGGACCTGTGGCACACATCACAAGTTCTCTGCCACCAAGCTTTGTCAGACCAAGTTCACAACCAACTTCACAAGTGACCTGATGCATAGATTGTGTTTTTCTTGTTTTGCTGTACTGAAATAAAATCACCAGGTAAAGAGAGGACTTTTAACTGCAGGCAAACCTAATTTCACAATGATCTATCAACATGCTGCAGGAATGCTCATCTGAAATTTTAATTGATTTGTAGTTCTGTATCATTGCTGGAGATAGCTGGCAACATTACACATAAGTAGACTGTGCTTCTTTAACAAATAGAAACTAGTACTGGCTTCGCACAGTTGTTTTGCCTTTATAGTTATTTTTTTAAAAAAGCTTGCATTTTTATTTCAAAATTTCTCAGTGTCATGTTATACTAAGAAACAAATTACTTTGCTGTCTTTTATTCTCATAAGAGACCATTCATTCAATAATTCACAAATCCTGATCACTAAAATTTACTTTTTAAGTGACTTTAAAATTTTTGCCAATGAAAATTTCGTTGGTAAAATTGATAGAATGATTATATACTTATATTATAAATACTGTACCAAAGACTTAACTTTTGTAAATGGAAATTGTTATTTTGATTATCTATTATGCCATGTTTTAAATAAAAAAAATTAAAATTTCAACTGGAAAAAGATTCATAGTACAAATTAGCTACTCATTTTCTTTATTTCTTTATTCCAATGCTGGTTTCATGAAATTGCCTGTGGTTGACTTGTCTAAAGCATTGACAGTCTGACTGAGACTGTCTTTCCTGATTTTGTCCAAGCTCTTACAAACTTCAAGTTGTGAAAGCAGAACATTCACAGAAAGAAATGTTATGCCCAAATCCACAAAGACCCGCAAAAGCCAACAAGGAAACTAAGAGTCCCGTATTTAAAGCAAAGAGCCTTTATTTTAATCAAGTTTTCAAACTTGGTCTCTCTGAATATCCAATGTATTGGAATAACCAGAAAGCACCAAGCTCAATTAGAATTGGGTTTTTATAGTAGTAAAGGTGGGGGTGAGGGGTTTCTGAGGTTCAGGATCCTTGATTGGCTGACATTTGTCTAGGGTGTCCTGGTGAATGTGATCTGGCAGGTGTTTTTATCTACAGCGCTTGGAATGCCAGGCATTTCTTTTTAATGGTAGGGGTCGGGTTATCTCAGCTTGTGGTTCTTTCCTGTTACCATGTATTACTTCAGGGTAAACTATTGAGACTCAGGCCTTTTATTAAATTTATCGAGGGCTGAGTTCTACTCTGGCAGGTGATAATGGTTGGAAATAAAGAATTTCCTTTGAGTGACCAGTCCATACTTAACTAATCATGGCTGGTCCCCATGAGAAACATTTATGAAGAAGCAGATGAAGACTGTAGAGCCCAGAAAATATGACTATAGCTCACTGTGTTTGAAGGTGAAGGAACAGGAAGAGTAGAGCCAGAAATCTAGGTTAGCCTGTTCAGTGACTCTGTTCCAGGAACTAGCTGACCATAAAGTTAGATTATAATCTTGAGAATAATCTTGAGAAATGGGGAGTTACCCCCTTGTGATTATCACTGGTATTTTTGGAATTTTCCAATGACCCCCTCCCTACCACATTTGGGTTATTGGATTACGGTTTCTTCTCTTAAAAACCCCTTCTCCCAGTTACTTGGGGTCGAACTCCTACCCTTGCGTGGGAAATGAGTTTCGGCCCCAGTGCACTGGTTCCTGTCCTGTCAATAAACCTCATGTGATTGTAGCAAGGATGGTCTCTCGTGAGTTCGTGGGGGGTCCTGTTATCCCCAGACTTGAGTGAAAGTCTCTCTACACTGGGGGTCTTTCATAGTGACTTATCAAAGAAGGTAAAAGCTGTCCACAGACAACATTTTAAGTTATCTGAATGAGAAGGCAGGTTTAGGAAAAAAAGGTAAGTCATTTAGTGTTGAGGAAACTGATGGCTGCATCAGTTTTTTTAGGGGGAATTCTTGGCTTCCCACTTAGGAAGGAGTTAAAATGAGAAAAGATTTTTACTGAGTAATTAGAGAAAGTAAGGCTTCACCTTGCCTCTCTGTTTACACAGGTTGATTCCAGAATGACAGAGTTACCAGGGAAACTGAAACTCTCTTTCAGAGTTGCTTTTTACATTAACATAAGAATTTAGAAACAGACTAAAGGAAGCTCAAAGACAATTTTATTGAGTTTGAGAGAAAAACAAAAAGGCAAGAATGCTATAAATCTTGGGGGCTGGGAAGAGGGTGGGAAGAAGAAATAGCAAAAAAGCCAGGCCTCTTGAATTAGGGTCCAGGAAAGTTGGTATGCTCAGTGATGGAGGTAGGTGCACAGCTGTGCAGTGGAGGATGTCAGAGAATGAATAAACAATCCCAGAGTGTCAAGGAGAGCAAGCTTAGATGGAAGAAACCATGGCCAAGGTTTTGAAAGAATGCATGGAAGTAAACTGCAGGAAAAATTCAACCTTTTGAGCTTCGAACTTAAAACATAGGCAAACATAGCTATGGTAATCTGTGAAATACTGCACCAAGGGAGAGCCTTCTGGAAAGTGTAAGTACAATATCTCATCAAAGGAATCACTATTGTTCCCCTCTCCTCTGCACATCTTCAGGAGAGTCAGCTTTCCTGTGAAGGCGGACTCCTGGCAAATCTATTGATAGGCCCACCCAAACAAAGGAGGAGACAAGAGTTTAGTACATTTAGTCTTTACAGCAGACCAGAATGTCATACCTATATTTGGAGTCAAAGATTCTATTTTTTAATTTATTTAGCAATTCAACAAAACTTTTTAACTCCTTATGCAAGGTAATTTAAATCCTTGGGAGCAGAGATTACCTTTGTAGTTTTACCAGGGAAGTGCGAAGTGAGAACCAAAGCTGACCACAAGGGAGGGGCCCATATTTAATAGCCTCAAAGCCTACTAATCTTGCTACCTGTTTGGGTTAAGGCTTCACCCTAGCCCCTGACATCCACACATCCAAAGAGTCTGGAATATTTGCATGGAAGCTCCATCCTAAGTCCCCTCCCCAGGGAGTTGACTCCACCCTTGAGAAAATTTCGCCAATGATCCCTCATCATGGCTCCTCAAGACTACACCTACAGGGTATTTAAACTGCCCCCCAGAGTACAAACACATGTTTTTCTGGTCTTCCTTCCCAGACTCCTTTCTGTGGGGCTGGAAAACCACCCAAGAGCAATGGTATCCATTAAACCTGGGCTTTTTCTAATTCTGTTTGATTTGTTCTGATTTGGATTATTGAATCAGCAGAGCGGCTTATTGGGGGTGCAGAATCTTTTCACTACCTAACATTCCCCTTCAAGAGTTGATACCCTAAAATGTTTTAGGAGCTGGCCTAAAATTGGGAAATACATCTAGCACTTTTTTACCATAGAAATCCAGATATCTAGTTCTAAACATGTTCACCAGAAATAATTGGTGTTTGGACTGCAGCTTTGGTTACACCTTCATGGCAGGAGAGACATGCATATGTAGGAGAGAAGAAAGAAACCAGAGGTCTCTTCTGGCATTCTTTACTTCTGACCCGGACAAAATCAAGGGCATTCCCAGCATCAGGCTAAAACCATTGATGAATGCTCCTATCCATATGCAGACCAGTTCTCCTATTCTCAGGAGTACTATAGTCTGTTGGTCTGAGTAAAGGAAGTACTTCTGTCCTGTTTTATAGCACACAAAAGAGAAACTGAATGATTCTAGCTTTGGGAGTTAATAAATGATTGAATCACTTAGCAAGGGTTCAGAGATTCCCAGAATGTTAATAAAAATACTATCAACAATATTAAACATATATGTAGCACATGCTGTTTCCAGGTCTCCTTCGATAATCAGTATTCATGATCATTCCTCAAAGTAGGTAGCATTATCCATATTACAAATAAAGACAAAAAGACAAAGAGAGTTAACCTATAATTTTAAATCTAAGAACCAAATTTAGAACAGGATAAAAAAAAAGATTGTCAACTTGCTAAAGACCTTTGTCAACTTGCTAAATATCCAGTGTTAATTATAAAGCATTGTTTTATGAAACTTAAAATTCTATTTTGTTTTCATCATTTAACTCATATTAACTCCTTTTCCATCTTAATAAGTAATTTATACTTTATTTTGTCCATCATTTGAACAGTTGCCATTTCTAAGCCATTATAGTCTCACATTCTCCATAGCTTGTTTTCAGCTTTAAACTGATAATCATAAAACTTATTATTTTTCTTATTTCAGAACACTTCACTGAGCTCAGCTGGAAAGGCTTTGTTGGAGGAAGGACTTTTCATGTGGTTGCAGTTTTTAACAACTGAAAAACTGATATAAAACCTTCCTCATTCACACCGGCATCTGGTTGGATAGCAGGAAGTCTTGAGCCTCTGCAGGCATCACTTTCTACCTGACTCCTTACTAAGGCTAGAGCAAGCACCCTTGATATGTGGCCATCTTGTAGAAACCAGTTAAGTGACTTGAGCAAAGTGTTGAAATTTTATGGAGTCTTGTTTCTGAGAGAAGTATCTATCCTTCACCAAAGAAACAGATAAATGTGATTATATAGTTATCTAAATCAGTGATAGAGAAGGACTTTGGTGTCAGTTTATATCACTAATCTCCCAAGATTAAACCTCAAGCTAAAAGGGCAAAGAATTTTATCTTATAAGTCAAGAATAAGCTTTTCAGATTTTTTCCCAAGCATGATACTCTAGAAATTTTCAACATCTTTTAAATTATGAAATAATATGCTATATGATGCTTACAAAATGTCATCAACAAAATTTAAGAAAACAATAAACTAATAAGGAGCACAAATCTGGCCAGGAACCTCAGTACCGAAAGCAGATCACTGCTGGACATTAGACCTAGAAAGTATTCTGTTGCTGTGATAAAACATCATGACCAAAGCAACCTGAGCAAGGAATGATTATTTTGGTTTATGTATTCTGATCATAGTCTTTTATTAAGAGAAGGCTAGACAGGAAGGTAGAGGCAAGAACAAAAGTAGAGTTCACGGAGGACCACTCCTTACAGGCTTGTTCTCCTTGACTTGTTCAGCCTGAATTTTTTTGTATAACGTAGGACCACCTACCCAGGTATAGCACTACCCACATGGTCTGTACTCTCCCACACTGATTATTAATTGAGAAATGTCCTGCAGACTCACTTACAGGCCCCTCTGGTGGAAGCATTTTCTCAATTGAGATTCCTTCTTGCCAGATGACTCTTAACTTCTTGTCAAGTTGATAAAAAACCTCACCAGAACAGAACTCTCTCTTTTGTCTTCCTGTGATAACTGTTGTCTTTAGATGAAAACTGACGCTGCCTTTCTAAAGGAAGAATTTAACTTAAAAAATGTCGGAAAAGTTTTAGCTACGTCATTGTAATTTATGCTAACTTCCATAGGAGCAAGGATCTCAAGGTGAAACATTCTTCCCTTGATCCTTCACAATAGCAGGGATTTCTTCAGAAACAAAGAGGATGAAAGCATAGCTATCATGTGTTGCCCCTCTAATTCCACATCACTGACAAATTAGTTAAGGTTCTTGTAGAACATGAAAAGAAATATAAAGCACTGCCCATATTCCTTGGTTTCTTTCCTTAGAAACTGAGTGAAAAATTAAAACCATGACAGAATGTTTATGTGTCCAAACACTCCTGTGGCTTTTGAAGGCCACGTAGACTGCAGGGGGAAGGGACACACATGCTGAGGTATAGACAGTAAATGCCCCACTGTGCCTAGATATGAGGTGTAAAAGAGGTGCAATATTAGCAGATATTTGGGAAAAAGTTTGGACTGAACTTCTAGTCCTATGAATTTGTTTTAAATGGCAAAGGTTTTTGAGAAGGAAATTCTACCATTTTAGTTTTAGATTTAGAATAGTGACAGAATCACAAATGATTGGCATAGCTTATGTAGCCTGCTCACTACTTTTCTGTGTCAATTTCCTTTCTGGGGTAATTTGAATGAATTTTCCTACATATGTCCTGGGTATTGGAATGCTTGGTCTCCAGCTGTTGACACTGTTTGGAGGCTTCGGAGGTGTGGCATTGTTAAGTGTGTCTCTAGGAGTAGGGTTCAGGTTTCAAAAGCCATGTGCTGTGTCCAGCAAACTCTCTGTTTATGGTTTCAGATATGAGTTCTCAGCTGTTCCTGTATCTATATCTCCTTAACCCTCCAGAGCAATAAACTCCCAATCACTTCCTTTCCTAAGCTGTGCTTTGGTCATGGTGTTTTATCATAGAAATGAAAAGCGACTGAGCCCCTTTCCTTTATGGTAATGAAAACCGTACTAGCTTTCACTAACTACTCTCTGTTTTGTTTGTTTTTACTTAAGGAGTCATAGTCTCCTTTGAAATATACTTAGCAAAAGGTGCTTTTATATAAGGAAGCCTTTATATGGCTCCTTTTGTAAAGGATCATAGACAGAAGCAGCAGACTTGCAGGATAACCATTTCCTCTACCTAGGCCCTGCTCCATATAATCCCTTAATTTGAGTTAAAAAAATGGAAATTTAATTCAAAGGTTTGAAATAGTAAAAGTTTGAAATTTCTCCTTTTTCAGCCAGGAAAGAATAAGAAACACTTGAAATAAACTTAAACAATAGCAAGGAACATTCTTCTTCTTTTGTCTTCCCCAGCAGGGACATTTTGCAATTCATACTACATTTGTAACATTCTCACAGAAGTACTGAATTAAAAAGGAGCTTTGATTTCCCAAGTGCTTCATTTCTGGGAATACCTTTCTTACTGTGAGTTGTACTACTACTCCCTTGACACTGAGTACAGTTTGATTCATGTTACAACTTTGAGGAATGCCAGAGTACTCAGACTATAAGAACTCCCAAGTACGTCACGTCAATTCACCTTTTAGGTTAGTATCTGACACAGGTAGGAATGGATGTGAATTCCACTTGACATGGGGATTTGACATGCAATCATGTAAAAATTGCATTTAAAGCTGGGAAAGAAAGGACTGGTTTTATAATGGGAATATCACATGCACATAGGGAGAATGCCTGACTCACTGATGGTGGCAGTAGCAACAATATTGCATCTTAGTGACTGATGATGACCTGTCCTGTTGATGATTGATTCCTGAGGGCAGAAGAGTAGAACACCTGAATGCGAACAGATTCCATGAAAGACATACTTCTTTTTTCCCCTGTTGTTCTTTGTGAACAAAGATTTTCAGTAAATCGTCTTTCCTAAACTCAGGAGTGTACACTTAAGTGAGTCCTTCTAAAATTCCAGTTTCTCTTACAGTTCTTTTTCACATACCAGTGTTATCAAAGGTTAAGGAAGAGTTTTCTGATTTTATGTTTAAAAATCTTCCTAATATTGTTTATTCTATTTTTGTCTGCCCCCAACACAAGAAACGAGAGGAGGATGAGATGTAAGGAAGACAGAGAGGGGGCTGGACACAGAGAGGGGCATGAGATGGAAGGAAGACAGAGAGGAGAGTGGGACACACGGAGAGGGAGAGCACACATCTAGGATAAACCTTGTTCAATTATTGATGTTATTTGAAACTCTACCGAGGTTTTCTCAGGTTGCCCCATTTTCCATTAGTGTTTTTGTCTAACCATGATGAAACACTGTCCTTTCCTTCCGTCTAGTCCAGGTCATCTCAATTCTAAAAAATGAAAAATATTATTTACCAAGTTCGCTTTGTGTTCTTTGCAATACGACAATCTATGTAAATGAAGTAAAACTCACATCTTGGCGGAAGGTGTTTGATTCTTTGTTTAAAAGGCTTGCGCTTAAGCTGTCAGAGAAAGGAAGGCCAATCACATCTTTCTCTGATATAAATCAGATCTTGAAAATCAAGAAGAAATTGTTGTTTCTAATGAGACACGAATATTACACAGAGACGACTGCTTTTTTTTTTCCTGTGCAAACAATGTGATTAACCATTAAATTCAGGCACAGTGTTGACACATGTGATCAGAAGTGCTTTCCAGTCCAAGGTGCCTTAGAAATGTTGTCTAGTGATACAAAGGAACACAACCGCCATCCACTTCTCTTTAAAGCAAAGAGATGGTTTGGCTGTGAGTTTCATCTTCTGCTTCCATCAGTTGCTGGATGACAAAAAACAACCAAACAAACAAAAAAACAAATGATCTGTATGCCCTCATTCCCATACAAGAGAAATATAATATTTATGAGATTATTTTTGGAAAAGTGAATGGCATGGCAAAACTTAGGTATCACATACATGACAATGTCATTCAAACCAGACACTAAATTAATAGCCTATGATAGTAAGAATAATAGTAAAATAAATTTTAAAAATGTGTTAGCCCTGTTTTATTAGTTGGATGAAAGAAAACTTGTCAGAAAGAAGGTAGAATAATATGTGCTTGATTTATATGTAGAAATTTCATTTCTTTTGTGTTTTAATCCTTTAGAAATTTAAATTGGTGAACTCAAATCAGATAATATTATAAAAAAATCTATCTTTCTTATATGTGGAATAATCTTTTTTATATCTGACTAAATTATTAGTAAACATCTGAGCTTATCAAGTTTTTTTTTAAAAAGGAAGAAGATGTAAAATGAAGGTAGCTATTATTTACATAGCTCTTCATAATTGCTGGGATTTATAGGGCAGATATTATGTATCAGGAAGTTTTCTAAGGTTTAATTTTGTTTATTTTCAGAGTAAAGATGAGGAATGTGTACTGTATGCTAGTTACAATTCAGTAACTTATGCAAATTTTTACTATTAAGAACAGCAGTAGGTAGTCCCAAGTCCACTTCTTTCACACACCAAAGATTTTGGTTCCTCTCCAGAGATCTGTGGTTTAGACCACATCTGGTAAAAGCCTCTTTCTCCAGGCATTCATAGCAACTATGGTCTATACACATCCTTCCAACACTGCTCACGTATTTATAAACATCACTGCAGAAATTTGAGATACATGCTGAAGAAACTTGTTATGGTGGGCACAGCATAATATAGAAGGAAGACAAAGAATACATTGTCCACATCCATGAAATGTTAATAGGAGAAATGTAGAGCACTTGGAAACTAAGAGCTATGTGAAGGTGAGAAGGGCAAAGGAAGGGAATGGAGTATGGGAGCGTGCAGAAGGGCATTGGAGCTGGGTGGTGTTGAGAGGTAAAGATAACCCTTATATCAAGGTGGTATTTAAGGAAGCATCTGAAGAAACAAGAATTTTGATGCATGTTAAATTTAAAGAAGAATGCTTCTAAGAAAGGTAACACTTACAGGCTTATGAAAAGCAAAAGACAGTAAGTATTCTCTATGCCGGAACAAAAACAAAAGGCAGGTTTGTATAGAAGAGAGCAATAGTTAAATTTATCTGAGAGACAACACTGCCTAAATGAACTGTCTGAGCTTTGGTGTCTATGAGATGAGAATCAGAGAAAGTTTGGTAGCAAAATGACATCAATAGTAACTTTATGGGCTTGTACTAGCTCGCTCCAGCTACTGTGTTAAGATTGCATCATAGATGCTTTAAAGCGATGGCTCACACCTTCAATCCCAGCACTGAGGAGGCAGAAGCAGGCAGATCACTGTGAATTTGAGGTTCAACTGATCTACCCAATGAGCTCTGGGGCTACATAAAATGAACCTGTCTTATAAGCAAAAACAAAGTGATTAGAATATAGAACAAAGCAAAAACAGGAGACCTTGAGGATGACCACACAGGATTAGAAAAGTAATATCGTTCGGGATAGATAATAAATGCAGGGCAAAGAGAATCTCTGCTTAAATTAGACACAGCTATTAAGAGAGGAAAAAGGAGAAACAAAATTCAAGGTTTTTACACTCAGATATTATAAGGATTGAATCTTCCTAACAATTTTAGTTGAGACAGGCATGGGATGCACAATTTGTCTTAGCAGAGTCTAAGAGAGTCTGGAGTTTCTCTGGTGGTGGAATGATTCTGACATGGACAGAAATTTGAACAAAAATAGGAAAGAAGGTCATGCTACTTTTTAAAGTCCACTATTCACTTCATTGTTGTTACCAAGTAGGTTCTTGTCTCTATTTGCCAGTGGACTGGAAATATGGCCTGTTTTGGAGGTGCAAATCTGGTAGAGTGGCACATAGCATAGCAACCAGGTACAATGTATACAGTTGGAGAAAATAACAGGGCTAAAGATTGGTCATTGGACATAAAGTTGTAACAAATCAAAAAAGTGGTGTGTATAGGAACAAAGATAGTAAGAAAGCCAAGACCACAGCATTCTGAAAGCCTAGTGAAAAAAGGGTGTCAAAGAAGACATATTAAGAAGATGAACATCCAAACTGGCTAGGCTCCCACAAAGCCAGAACATGAAGTAGGATCAAAATTCTGTGCCATTGTCCTTGGCTTCTCAGCAGCCCTCATTGTCCGCCATATTCAGAGAGTCCGGTTTTATCCCATGCTTTTTCAGTCACAGTCCAGCTGGCCTTGGTGAGCTCCCAATAGATCAGCCCCACTGTCTCAGTGGGTGGGTGCACCCCTTGTGGTCCTGACTTCTTTGCTCATGTTCTCCCTCCTTCTGCTCCTCATTGGGACATTGGGAGCTCAGTCCGGTGCTCCAGTGTGGGTCTCTGTCTCTATCTCCATCCATCGCCAGATGAAAGTTCTATGGTGATATGCAAGATATTCATCAGTGTGGCTATAGGATAGGGTCATTTCAGGTTCCCTATCCTCAGCTGCCCCAGGAACTAACTGCAGACATCGCCCTGGGCACCTGGGAGCCCCTCTAGGTCCAAGTCTCTTGCCAACCCTAAGATGGCTCCCTTATTTAAGATATGTGCTTCCCTGCTCCCCTATCCAACCTTTCTTTATCCCAATCATCCCGTTTCCCCAAGTTCCCCCCATCCTCCCCTTTTCACTTTTCTCTCCCCATCTCCCCTTACTCCCCTCCCACCCCACCCCCAAGATCCCAATCATCTTCCTAGACCAGGATGGAGTGGGGAGGACTTTGGACTTTCCACAGGGCAGGGAACCATGACTGCTCTTCAGACTGAAGAGGGAGGGGGAGAGGAGTGGGGGGAGGGGGAGAAGAGTGGGAGGAGGGGAAGGGAAATGGGAGGCTGGGAGGAAGCGGAAATTTTTTTTTCAATAAAAAAAAAGAAAAAAGAAAAAAATAAATGACAAATGTGCAGGCAAAAAAAAAAGACATATTAATACAATGGATCAAGCGTTAGTATGGTGCTTTGTGAAGGACTGAGAGCTCATAGACTTTTTCTTATACAGTTTGACAAGTTCATTGTTGAAAGGCCTCCTTGTTCTGGTCACACTCAGGTAGTGATGGCCATGAGACTTTTAGGATGTAGTTTCTGATGTAGCTAGGAGACACAATCTCACAGCAAAGTCCTTGATTCTCTTGCTCTTTCTGTCCCTTCTTCTGAAATGTTTCTGAGCCTTAAGTGTGGAAATGTTTTATTGATGCATTAATTGGGTTTGGATACATATATGTATACAATAACAACTAATAAATATAGAAGAGGACATGAATATGAAGGAAAATATGGTAGGGTATGTGGGAGGATTTGGAGGGAGGAAAAAGAGGAGAGAAAAGGCATAATTAAAATACTATGTCAAAAAATAAACAGCAACCAAAAGAGTTACCAGTAGTCAAACATGAAGATCAAGAGTGGTACACTGCTTTTGGCATGGTAAGACCACTTTCATTAAGGCAGTAGAAACTTGAAGCATTATGTTTGAAGGAGAAAAAGAAAAGAGAAACTCAATGCAAATAGAATACACACTGTTTTAAACTTACAATGGGAAAGGAAAAATGGAATAAGATTATCATATTTTATTGATAAGGGAAAAATTATAGTATATTTGATTATTTATTGGAATGATGCCAACACAGAGGTAAAAAAAATACACACATGGAGAAAAGGACTGTATTTAATGATATTTTCAGGGTATTCTAGAAGAGATATGGAACTCAATGTACAGATGTAGATAAAAAAAAAAAACTAAGATTCGGTAAGAAGTGTAGCTAACAATGCCCATATGCTGGCAGATATGAATGAAATGGCAGATGTGAATGAAACTTTTTCTACATTTGTATCAATCATGCCAGTAAAGCCAAACCATGGTCATTCAGAATGTTGTAACAGAGCAGAAAGAGAGTAAACAAACACAATGGAATGTGATTGGCACCCTTTGGACTTACATTTTGTTGCTTTCAGATTTTAATCTAACATGTGACCTACATGTGTCATTGAGCTTTGTTTCGCTATAAAGTATAGATCCTAGGTAAATGAGATTAGAATGTATATAGTCCATGTTTTGTGAAAGAAGGTTCATATCGAGACAGCTAGAAGAGGGCTGCATTTGAATGTGAGGAAAGGGTTGTAACCGACTACTGTCCTGAGTAAGGAAGGAGGAGAATCCCACAAACTTATTAAAATACAGCGCTAAGTCAGCAGACTCAAAGAATGAGAGTCCCAGCGGCTCTGAGGATAATTTCTTTCTAAGCAATATTAAATTAATAAAACAGTTACAAAGTTACCATCTTGTAGCTCACTTGCCTTTGAACTTAAAAGGAGGGTGGAGTTGATCTAGGTGGTCATTTAAGGATATTGCTCAAACCCAGATCATTAGATCAGAACTCAAAACCAAAAAGAATTTGAGAAATATTTTTATTTAATTTGAAATCATCAAAAGTTAAGCAACAGTTTAGAGAAAGTAACACAAAAGGAGCTAATGTTGTTTATATATCAAGAAAAAGAACTCGATGATTGGTAAGCATGAAGAGTAGTGACATGTGGTAGAGCATTGACATAATAGGAGGAAAGGAGATTGCATGTCAGGGCTTTTAAGTAAGGGTGTGGGAAACAGGAAAATGGCCGTCTGGTTTCTGGCACTGGTGTTTTAAAAATTGTGGCAAATAAAATGACACTCATCAGCAGATTGCAGGAGAGGTTTCCTGCAGAAACATAAGACAGGGCATACCCAAAGGACAGAGTGAAGACACGTAGAATTTTCCTTATGATGGACTATTGTTTCCAGAAGTCACTTTGCAAAGGTTTTAGGGAAGGAGAACGCAAGAAGTTTGTGGATTTTGGGAGACAAAGAATGAGAATGATGTATTCTACTTGTTATTGTAAGATCTCAGAACTAGCCCTGCATCCTCATATAGTGCGGTTGTGCTGGATATTACATATTTACAATGTTTTAAAAGAGCAGTACTAAGCCAGGAATTGGTGGGGCATGCCTTTAATCTTATCAGTCAGGAGAAAGGCAGAGGCAGGCAGATTTCTGTGAGTTTGAGACCAGCCTGTTCTATAGTCAGGGCTACAAAGAGAAATTCTGTCTCAAAATCAAAAAAAAAAAAAAAAAAAAAAGAAAAAGAAAGCAAGAAAGAAAGAAAAAGAAAGAGCAAAAAATGAGATGGGATAGTTCTAAGAACTGTGACTAATCTCAGTTTGGGGATTAATGAGTCCTCATTTCATCCCATTTTGTATACAAAGACAGATGAGTTTGTTTTTAAATTATGGAAATCCTTTGTCTAAAAGTAAGAGGGGAGGCCCCAGGTGTCTGTACAAGAAGATTATGAATATGCATATGTAATTATGGGATGGGCGTGCTAGTGTGATACATTTGAAAGTAGATTCATTAGAACAGCAAAGTAGACTGAGAGTGTTTAGCATGGTATGGCTGTAGACATATCTCGTGTAGTTCTGTCAGGCTAAGGACTTGAGTGAAGGAAAGGGCTTTCTCTTCCCAAGACTAAACTGAAGGCCATCATAGTGGGAGTTTCTTTTCCTTTATATCAATCCATCTACATCAACATACAAATTTTAACACACAGATTGCATTCAACTCAATATCAGGAAGGGTTTTTGTTTTGTTTTGTTTTTGTTTTTGAAAACGTGTCAATGAATTTCTTTTTCACCTTTCCCACACACTATACTTGTGTTCACCTTCAGAATATCTTTGATATTCTTTCCTTCACAGTTGCTTTTCCTTAGCAATTATTAGAATATCCTGCCCATGTCTGTATTGTAAATTTTCCACAAGGCCACCTCAGTAAGTGGACTTAAAGGATCTGATCTTCCTAAGTTAGGCGACAGCCCTCTGTGCATTGGAATCTTATGATAATAAAAGTGATATTTCTATAACTTGAGACCCAAATATGACTGCATGGCCAAAGTTGTTATAACATCTTAGAAAATCAACACAGCAGACAAAGCAGTGTTGTAGAAGCTCTAGGATGTAGATATATAATCCTTATCTTGGAACAGCACTGGAGTTCAGTGGTAGAATGTTTTTTTCTAGTTTTCTCCAAGTCTTAGGTTCAAACCTCAGCACTACAAGCAAAAGAAAATGAGTATTCTGAACTTTCTAATGCTTGAAACAGCACACTGTGAGAAATCATATGCAGTCCATAAGACCACATGAAAATGTGCTTTTCTTTTAGAGTCAGATTGTTCTGTATGTACAGAGTCAGCCACTTGCCTCCTACAATTTCTACCCAGCTGCCACCACTGAAGCTATTCTTGTCCACTCCGCATCCTCCTTGTCACTCATCCAGGTTAGCAGGAGTTCTGGAACTATGCCCAGGACAGGTTTCTAGGAAACCTGTTATATACAAGGGAAGGCATGTTATTATGTCTAGATATGTCTGAAGGTCATGGAACAGAATAAGATTCTAAGCTTCGCATTAAGAAGGCCCTAGTAAAACAGCTCATTCTGAGAAAATGAGAAGTATCAAAAATGACTGGATCTCCATTACAGAGCCCATCCTACCCAGATGAATTAAACACACTCATGAAAACAAAAAGAGAAAATTAATTTGCAGGAGTAAATCAAATAAGATTATAAATATGTTTCCATTAAAAAGCAACCTTGTTCAGGAAAGAAAAGCTCATACCCAGTGTTTGCCAGTCCCTGTACCTCCTGAAGGGGAGTCGCCACAAGTAGGATCTGTCTGACGACCCAGAAGAAATACAAAGATTATCTTCCTAGCCACAGGAGAGAAGGAAAATGATCTTTTCTCGTCATTTGCAATAATGTGAGAACTGACTTAAGTGGTTTTCCTTTCAACATTACCATTAGTGTGATATAAATACATATGGTGTTTCATGGCACAGTCAGAATGTGGAATGGTCGTGTCGAGAATGCTCGTTTTGCATGGAGGTTTTACTAATGCTTTTGTATTGGTTCCTTCTTCTGTTGCCAATAACACACTACCACAGACTTGGGGACTTATAAAGAGGAAGCTTTATTTTGCTTCATGCATCTGCAAGTCTAACACTGTGGCGCAGCATCTGCAGAAATGCTTATTGTTGGCTGAGTCCCAAAGTCTGCCAGTGCATTGCAAAACAAGGCAGGAGGTGTGTGTGTGTGTGTGTGTGTGTGTGTGTGTGTTATTTCTTGTCTCTCTATTTGGTGGTTTGAATGAGAAATATAGTCCCTTATAGACTATTTTATTTGCGTACTTGGTCCCCAGTTGATGGCGCTATCTGCAAAGATTAGGTATAGAATATTTGGAAGGTATCTCTTGGCTGGAGGAAGCACTTTACTGGGGTGGGCTTTGATGGTTTATTCCCTTGTCCCTTTTCTAGGACTCTCTCTGATTTGTGTCTATGATTGAACATGTGATCAATCTGCTTCTTGTTGTCCTCCTGTTGCCAGCATAGCTTTATGGACTCCAGAACTATCATCTGAACGCTTCCTTCCTTTTGCTGCTTTAGTTCATGGTGTTTCCTCGCAGCAACAGAAAAGTAACTAATACACCCTTTGTCTTTTAAGCCACCATGATCGTACTGGGCATCAACCTAGGACAATATCATTTTATAAGTTCACCCCCTCAGGGCCACACCTCCAAATACCATTCTCAACAATGTAGATTAATGTTTAATAAGAGATACTGAGAGGGGACACACAATAAAAAGGAGAAATTATTAATTTTTGTCTAAATATTTCCTTTGTGCCATCTCTTTCCTTGTCTTTGAGTGAGAGGAACTAACAGGGAAAGAAGTAGTAAGAAAGCTTGAGGTAAATTAGTTCCCTCCTTTAACTCATACTTAGAACATGCAAGAGCACCAAGAGCAAAGGTAAGCTTAGATCCTCATTTCCTCAGCCTAGGCCGTGCTGAGGATAGCCACACACCAAGGGAAACCACACAGACCTCGTGTCATTTTGTTTGTTTTGTTTTGGTGTGTGTGTGTGTGTGTGTGTGTGTGTGTGTGTGTGTGTGTGTATGAGAGAGAGAGAGAGAGAGAGAGAGAGAGAGAGAGAGAAGCAATTATTACTGTAGTTTATATGTAACATGCTATGAAGAAGAAAGTGTTACCCAGAACTAGTGCATGGAAACCATCCATTTATCCCCAAAAGAACACAAATTCTCAGCATCTATTAGCAGATTCCATGGCATTGTGAAATCTATAGTCAGTCACAGAACATTCTGAGAGCTAAGACACTCTGATGTACCTGACCTACCAGAGTTCAGTCTTCTCATCTAGTGAATGGAAACCACCTCTCCTGGAAAAGGGGTGGTTGGTAGGTAAGATGAGAACCAATCGTCTGGCTCAGGACCTGGTGGGGAATGTACGATACCTCCCCCAGATTCCCACTGACCAGGGATGCACATTAATCCTACTTGCTCATTTAGAGGTTGAAAGATGCTTCATGAGAAAAAAGGCCTCTGCACTGCCCATAGTTTAGGAGTTGGAGAGATGACTAACCAGTTAAGAATGCTAGCTGTTCTTCCAGAGGTCCTGATTTCGATTCCTAGCAACCACATAATGTCTCACAATCATCTCTAATAGAATCTGATGCCTTCTTCTATCTTGCAAGCATACATGCAGGCAAAGTAGTCATATACATAAAATAATTGCTTTTTTTTTAAAAAAAAAATAGGAGTTTACAACTATGTCTTTGCTTAGAAACCTCAAGACTACTTGTTTCTGTTTAGATATGGCTGGATCACTAGATCCAAAGTAAATCAGGTTCTCTACTTTGATACATTTCTGGTGTTCCTCAACTCTCAGTGAGTTTTCCCCTTCTCTTGAAGCCCACTGTACTTGCATCTGTACTCCTTGCTTGTGATTCCATACAGTTCAGTCTTATTTACTTATGCCTGTCTCCTTAGGGGATTACATGTTGAGTGATGCTTTTTGGATTAGCTCATTTTACAGCTTATTCAGTGCTTTGCCACATTGTTTGTGCTAACCAGTTAGAGTCACTGCCTTCTCCAGAGCATTGTAAGGTCTTTCCTTGAATGATATCCTTTGATTCTCACAATGACACAGAGATATGGTTGTAGGTCATTCCAGGTTCACAGAGGAGGAAGTTGAGGCTTTAAGTCAATCTCCCACATCTAAACTCCACAAAGCCAAACAGTTGTGGAGTCTGCTTTCAAATGGATAGAGCTCCTTCCAGAAGCCAAGATCTTCACTACTGTGCTAGTGATATAACGTGATTGCTATGAAGGTGGACCGTCTCTCCCACTCTCTGTAGGACTGCAACTGTGACAGAGCAGATAACATGACAACATAGCTATCTAGTGCTCTGCAGAGGATGTGGTGCTCAGAACTTAATGCATCTGCAGAGGTATTTAAATTAACTTGTCATGTTTCCTCCTACACGAGCTGAGAATTTGAGTCATCTTTTAGGAGAAGCAGCATGGTGCTGCTGCTGAACAGTCTCATGCAGCACTCATTCGGATATCAGTTTCCAAGCAGAATCTGCATCATGACACAAATCAAGGTGTATATAGTGTGCACTGGGAGACAGATGATGTCAAATAGCTGCTGAAAAACAAATCCACGAGGTGTAACAAGCCAAGATCATAAACAAGCATAGGCAGTGACACTCTAATTATCTTGGTAATGGGAGCCTATGGGTCTCACCTGGCTGCTTATTCAGCCAAAAAAGTTTTTCAAGACACTGGCGCAAATGCTTTCAAGTCAAATCATTCATTCAGATGCCTAAAGAACATAGGGCCCCACAGACAAGGGCTAGAAAGCTTCTGTGTGCATATATATATATATATATATATATATATGTGTGTGTGTGTGTGTGTGTGTGTGTGTGTGTGTAAGTATGTGTGAGTGCAAAAATACATGTGTGCATCTACCACTACGCATATGCAACTTGAGGGTGAAGGTTAGAGCACAACCCTGGGTGTCATTCCTCAGGAGCCATTTTCCTTGCTCTTTGAGACAGAGACTCTAATTCATAGTAGTCTAGGATCTGTCTCTATACAGTTAGACTTCAAGTGTGTGCCACCAAACCTGTCTTCTAAACATGGGTCTTAGGGAGGAAACATTGGTCCTGATGTTTGAAAGATCAACACCTTCTTGACTGATCTATCTACCTAGCCCAAGAAAGCAGTAGTTTTCAAATTTCAGGGATGTAACAAATGGCTCATATGTTATACCCTCTATCTCTTGCACACACATGCACACACACACATACACACACATACTGACTTAAAATGAGGTTATAAACTGCAAGGTGTACATATTAGTGAAAATGCACAGTTAATACACATAACCTTTAGACTACCATTACTCGGTAGTCCAGCACAATGTGGAGCATCACCTATCTACTCTGTAACACATGACTGACCAGAAGCTGTGACTGAAGTCACTGCCAGCATCTCAAGAGAAAATTCCATCAACACTAGGCCAAGCAAAGATCAAAATCCAAAGTACACCATATAGTATTTTCTTTTTTTGGCCATTAAGAAATTATAAGGGGAACAAAGAAAGTCAAGTGAAGGACTTTGTGTGATTGTGTATGCATAGATGTGTGTTATATTCTTGCAAATACCAGCCAATGTGTTGAAGATAAAATGGGCTAGTCCAAAAGAAGGTCCAGAATTCAGATCTATCAGACTTAGTATTTGCCAACACCATCCCCCATTCCAGACTCTAACTAAGGCTTTTATAAAAGCTTACTTATGTCTACTCATTTATGAAAAACTAAAGTGTATATATAGGCTGTGTCAAGATTTGATTAGTGAACTTATAGTGTGTAAAGAAGGTTCATGATCTGTGTGCTGACACAGCTATACATGATCACATGTGGCAGCATGCATAAACCCTTCAGACCACAGTCGAAACACCGGGTAGAGTTAAGAAGGATGTATAAAAAAATAATTACATAGACAATGTCAGCCCCATGCTATTTTCATTTTTTTTCTTTCTTCTCAAACCTTCTTACGTCATAACTGTTGAATTTTACTAGCCTAACCTTATTGGTTCTTTAGAAGTAGTTACAAAATTAACATAGCCTCATCAGGCAAGAAATTTCCTTTTTCCCAAAGAAGAAAGACAACATCCTTTTTTTTTCCTTTTTTGTTTTTTTACTTTGTGTGGTGTGATACATATGTGTGTATAAGCTCTTGTGTATGAACATGTATCCATGTAGAGGTCAGAAATAAAAGTGTCTTCATCTTTATCTCTGACTGTTTTACATTTCATTTACTTTTTAAAAACATTTTCAACATTTTATTTACTTTTATATTTATGCTTATTTACTTACTTATTGAATATATGGAAACACAGCTCAAGGAAGTCAGAGGACAACTTGAAAAAACTGGTTTTCTTCTTCAACTATATGAGTCCCGGTGATGAAACTTGTTGACAAGTGCCTTTACTGCATGAGACATTTCATCAATCCTCTACCTTATTCTTTGCGTTTTTGAGACACGATCTCTTATTGAACCCGAAGTTTATCAGTTTGACTGAGTAGTTTGCTCCAGGGTTCCTTCTGCCTCTGCCTCTTTCTCCTCAATACTGGGATTACAGATACATGCCACCACACCCGATTGTTACATGGCTGCTGAGAATCTGAGCTCACATCCTCATATTTATGCTGCAAGCACTTTACACGGTGTATTACCTACCCATCTCCATTGAGTCTTTTTGAATCACATCAAAAGCTAGATATGATATATATATATATGAATATATATATATATATATATATATATATATATAAGCTACAAAGCTATATCAGGAACTTGCTGTTCAGTTGGAGTTATTAGAGTAACATTACATTAAATAGAGAATTTGTAAATAAAGCCATAGAATAAGATTCTGACTTATACTAAGAAAGAAAAACATTACACTAGAAGAGTAATAACAATTTTCACTGATGTTTTATTAAAATACATTCTCCATGCAGAATGCCCCCTTAACATTTTCTTCACTGCGGGGATGATGGTTCAGCAGGTAAAAGTGCTTGCTGTGCCAGCCTGGTGGCCTGAGTTTGAGTCCTGGAACGCAGGGTGGAACGAGAGAGTAACCTCTAAAAGTTATCCTCTGATCTCTCTCTCTCTCCCCCTCTCCCCCTCCCCACACACAAACACACACATACACAGACATGGCAATGAAAGTGAATGAGGGTATGAGAAACCTACACACTTATTTGTACATCATGGAGAAGACAGACTATGCCTAGGAAGCAGGTGTACAGTTGTAAATCAAGTGATCACACTCACAGACACAGGAAGAAAGAAGGAGCCACCTCTGCCCTTAGTAAGTCCTCCTGAGTAGTACAAACACACAATTTGATCTTATATTTCTAGCTCCTTACTTTGATAGAACACACATTTGATATTTGAAGCCTCCTAGATTTGTAATTTGCTGCAAAAGACACACAAAACAATTGCATTCAAATGATGAAAATATACACGTGTAGATTTGTAGATTTGTATATATATTTATATAGACTTGTAATTTGTTGAAAAAACACACAAAACTGCTTCTTTCAAATGATGAATATGTATGTGTATGTCTGTAGATTTGTATATATATTCATGTGGACTTGTAATTTGTTGCATAAGACACACAAAACTACTGCATTCAAAAAATAAATATATATTTGGATATATGTGGATTACCTAATTAAAGACGTAACAACAGCATTCAATCCTATTTGCACTTTGCAATTTTGCAAATCTTTATAAATATTATCTGAATTAAAAGCCCCCTTAGTACAATTATCAGTAGACATTACAAAACAAATAAGTTTAACAGAATACAAGAGACAAGGGTTTGATAATTACGTACTCAAGGAGATGGCAGGAGGTTGTTAAAAACATATTATTTTCTCCACTTCTTTCAAAACATGTAGAATTAATGGAGAGGAAGTTTTCCTTGGGCACATATTGATTAGATCCTATAAGTCTGTAAGTCAGCTACTGTTCTGAGAAGTTGTTGAATTATCAATAAGACATTAAGAGATGTTTGAAAGATATGAGAAATGTAAAAACTTCAAATGTGTTCATCTATTCATGCTTTTAACAAATGTCATGGAGCCGCCTACGGTCTAAAAGACACATTTTAGTTCAGAAACTACAAGTTTCTGTCTTTATAATGTATTAGGCTTCCCTGGGTGAACAGGTAAAGTATGTGCAACTTTAGAACTACACCAACTGATATCAGCTGGCAGCAAGTAATCTAGAAAGTAGCATTGGGGATGCTCCTGAGCATGTGTGTTTTGGAAGGGAGAGAGTGGTGATCAGAAAGAAACATTTTAATTGAAATTTGAATAATTAGAAGAATGTAACCACATGTTGAGCTGATAACAAGATATCCAGGCAATAAGGACAACAAATGCATAACCTAAAAATCAATACCAAGAGACAAATTGGTTAAATTTGAATATTGAAGATGGGACAGCATGGGGGCATCCCAGTGGCATGGAGGCAGAGTACTCAGACACTTGAAGCTTTGTGTGACTTGGAAAAGCCTAGTTGCCGTTCGTATCCCCTCTGCCTGCTTCCACAGATTCCAAGTTGCCTAACTCATTCCAGATGTCTCCCACAGCGTTCCCATATACACCTCTAAGAAAGCTCACTGTCACTGGATGCAAAAGCCTGCTAGCAAACATGTAACATTGAAAATTAACTGCGTCACTATCTACCACTTTGCTGACTGACTTGGAATTTTAAATTCCATGGATTTTAACCAAAATCCTGATCTAAATATTGTGTAGGTGTTTTCAAATATATTTGTGTTTTCTACTACAATTATTTTTGTTTGTTGGAAGAGAGGAAGCATTTGTCCTTTGGACACACAGAATATCATATCTGAGACGAGATTCAAACAACAAATACTCACTAAGCTTTGTGAAAAATTCACAGATATTTACCACTAAGGCTTCAAAACTTACACTCAAAGTTAGCATATATGGCTGTTGGAAAAATGAATTAGTAACAAAATGTGAGAAACAGTAGTATAGGAATCTGAAAGTCTAGACTTGATTCTGTCCTTAATTGTAAGGATGTCAAAATTAAATCAATTCCTATGGAATGTATGTTTTTGCATCCTTGAAGGGAAAATAATGGACAAACAACTTTAATGTTCTTTCAGCATCTAATATTTCCGGAAAAGATTATGCATTCTGCTCAAACTCTGAACCGACTCATTTCCTTTTCACTATGTGCATCCTATACCTCACCTGTGCACCCCCCCCCCATTTTTATTATAACGGACTACTACTATTTGGATGGCTTCTTTGAAGTGAATAAAGTCAATTCAAATTACAAGGTTAGCATCCTCAAAATTTCCTTCCGTAGAGTAAATTGAATGCATGGTTTTATGCACCAGAAACATTTCCCTTCTCATATTTAGAGAGCCTTTTTCTGCTTTGTGGTATTTGAGCATTTAAAAAAAAAAAAAACATTCATTCAAAGTGGGGCTGTCTGGCTTGTCTTGTATTTCCCAGAATATACAGTAATTCTGGAAGGCTCTGATTTCATTTGTGGGGATTTCCAGATCTTCTCATAAAACTCAATAATGCTTTTGCCTGAGAGCATATTTTAGAGTACAGATATAAAGACCTATGTGTTTCATCAAGATTCATTGCTTTCATATTATTTTCCATTTGGGAACAATATCATCAATCTCATAGGTAAATATTCAATTATGTAGTATATTTTTACTCCTCTTCTGTGTGCACTAAAGACAGCTAATTAATTGTCATGAATTTTATATTAAAGGATGATGGTAGAATTCCGAACCTGGCCAAAGCATGGGATCTCCTTTTATTATCGATTTAATTTGTTGTTTTGGATAGACCATTATTATTATAAAATATTGTTTTAAATGCTTAATTATTTTACAGTTGGGGAGGATAAAAACAAATAAATTGGTCTTAAGTGACTTTTGAGTTATTACTCCAAATTCAGACTTTATGGCAAACCTACTAAACAACATTTTATTGAATCCTCATAACACTATACGACTAACCCCTTTCCAAAGATGAAGGGCACATAGATTAGAAACATAGTTTGACTGTTGTCAAATAACTAGTGACTGGTGGAGTAGAGATATCGGACAGTAAAATTCACATATTAACATCACAGTGTTATAAAGAGACACTGACTGCCTTAACAACATTTTGTTCATTCAGACAAAAGAGGTGGAAATGGTGAATTTGGAAATTGTGATGCTGGAGACGGTATCAATTTCAGAATAAACACTAAAGGGGGAAATCGATTAATTTACAGGATTTGGCAATATTTTCAATTTATAGCAATATCTGTTGCCCCCATGTGGTTTTCTGTGTTACAATCCTCTCCTCGGAGCTCATTTCTTCTCTCTTTCAAGAATATTTCTGCCTTAGGACTTGGCTCTGTAACTCTGGATATTTATTACAGAAGGAAAGTAGGCAATGAAAAGGAATTGTGCTAAGAAAGGCTAGAAGTCTAATTATATGTTGACATGTATATCTGGTTATGCTTTTAATTATTTAACTTAAGTAAAATGAAGAAAGCTCTGGAAAGGAATCATGAGAATTTCCCAGGAGTTATGAAGCTGGAAACTTTTGGAAATTTGAAATCAAGAAAACAACACCAGAATTTACCAACTCCATTCTTTTTTGTTGTTGTTATGCTGTATATATTTTCTTTTTTATTCTCTCTACTGAGTTATATATTTTTATCTGCTCCCCTCCCTATTTTTCCCCTCTCTTTCTACTCTGTCCCATGGCCCCCATGTTTCCAATTTACTCAGGAAATATTGTCTTTTTTTACTTCCCATGTACATTAGACCCATTTGTGCCTCTTAGGTCCTCTTTGTTGTCTAGGTTCTCTGGTATTGTGAATTATAAGCTGGTTTTTGTTATTGTTGTTTTATGCCTAAAAGCCACATATGAGTGAGTTCATATGATATTTGCCTATCTGTGTCTGGGTTCCTCAATATGATGTTGTCTAGATGTATCCACTTGCCTGCAAATTTCAAAATGTCATTATTTTTTTCTGCTGTGTAGTATTCCATTTTGTAAATGTACCACATTTTCCTTATCCATTCTTCGGTTGGGGGGCATTTAGGTTGTTTCTAGGTTCTGGCTATGACAAACAATGCTGCTATGAACACACTGAACACATGTCCTCGTGATATGATTGAGCATCTTTTGGGTATACACTGAAAAGTGGTATTGTTGGGTCTTAAGGTAAGTTGTTTTCTAATTTTCTGATAAACTGCCATACTGAAATACAAATAGCTTGTACCACCTTTCAATCCCACCAGCAATGGAGTTCCCTTTACCCCACATCTTCCCTAGCATAAGTTATCATCAGTGTTTTTGATCTTGGCCATTCTAATAGGTATAAGATGGTATCTCAGAGTTGTTTGCATTTGCATTTTTTGATGGCTAAGGATATTGAGCATTTCTTTAAGTGTCTCTCAGCAATTTTAGATTTATCTGTTGAGAGTTCTCTGTTTAGATCTCTATCCAATTTTTTTTATTGGATTATTTGTTCTTTTGTTGACTAATTTCTAGGGTTCTTTGTGTATTTTGGAGCTCAGCCTTCTGTCCAATGTGGGTTTGGTGAGGATCTTTTCCCATTCTTTAAGCTGCCACTTTGACCATCTATAATGATGGAAAGTATGGTTGGGTATAATAGTCTTGGCCGGCATCCATGGTCTCTTAATGTCTGCATAACGCTTGACTAGGACCTTCTGGCTTTCATTGTTTCTAATGAGAATTCAGATGTAATTCTGATAGGTCTGCCTTTGTATGTCACTTGGCTTTTTTTCTTTGCAGCTCTTAATATTCTTTGTTTTTCTTTATGTTTAGTGTTTTGATTATTATGTGGTGAGGGGACTTTATTTTTTGATCCAGTCTATTTGGTGTTCTGTAAACTTCCTATATCTTCACATGCATATCTTTCTTTAGGTTGGGAAAGTTTTCTTCTATGATTTTGTTGAATATATTTTCGGTGCTTTTGAGTTGGGCTTCTCATTCTTCTATCCTTGCAATTCCTAAGTTTGATTTTTTTTTTCACGGTGTCCCATATTTTTATGTTAAGCTTTTGTTACATTTATTGTTTTCTTTGACTGGTGAGTCTATTTCTTCTACTGTATTGTCAGTGCTTGAGATTCTCACTTCCATCTCTTATATTCTGCTGTTTATGCCTGCATTTGTGGTTCTTGATCATGTTCTCATAATTTCTGCTTTTATAATTCACTTGGATTTTTTTAAATTGTTTCTATTTTGGTTTTCAAGTCTTGAATTCTTTCTTTCATTGGTTTGATTGATTTTTTTTCTTGGTTTTCTTCAAGGGATTTGTTGATTTCTTACCAATTTTTATTCGTCCTTCCCTCCATTTCTTTGAGGGAATTTTTAATTTCCTCGTTAAGGGCCTCAAACATTCTCCTAAAATTAATTTTAGGTCATTATCTTCTATTTCATTTATATTTGGGTGTCCAAGTCTTGTTGTTGTAAGGCCACTAGTTTTTGTTGCTCTTTGTGGCGTTGAGTGTATTCTTACCTTGTCTACCAATTGTTCCCTCTGATTGGTATAGTTGGGGCTGTGTCTCTTGTGATCAGTCTTCCAGGTGCCAGTGGATCCAAGACTCAGATGGTTTCTCCTTGTGGTGCAGTGAGGGCCATGGATCCAGTCAACCCAGAGGTCACTCTGTGTTTTTAATGGTTGCTCAGCACTTCAGGGATTTGCTCTGCAATACCAGGGGTCATTGGAGCCTGGTCCTATGGAGGTTGTTTGCTTGGGGCTTGATGGGAAAGCTTTGTCAAACAATTATCTTCAAAAGGTGAGACCAAGTTAGCGTGTGGCTTTCTGGGACTTAGAGAAAAACAGGCACAGGTCCCAGATGCTCTTTCTGTGCTTCCCATACAGTACAGCTGAGCTTGGATTTCTCATTCCTGTTTTGTGAGTTTTTCCCTTATAATAAAAAAAAAATATAATTGCTTTATCTTTTATCTAGCCTGGTTATTTCACAAATTGAGCTAAATTCTACAGTTAGTGCCTAATCGTGGGACTCAGGTCTCCAGCGGGTCTAGCCAGTCACCATCAGGCTCCACACCATTCATTTGGGTGTAGAATTCCTGCACAGTGGCCCTGAGTGGCCATTAGCTGCAGTCTTTCATATTTTCTCATTAAACATCTCAGACAGAAGTGTTGGCCACTCACCACTGCACGGCTGGCTTCTGGGTCCAGAAGAGAATGCCGGTTCCCCTGCTTTCTTGCTCTTTTTGTGCTTGTGTGGCTGTGAACCTGTCAGGGAATTCCACAGAGTACACAGTCTGTGATTTGCACTAAATAACTGTTTTTAATCCAAGCATGCCTTTCAGAATTTAATGCTAAAATCAGATTCAAACCGACCAAGCAACTCCAAGTGCTCCATAACACCGACTGGCAGGTAACCATTATTGCACCTACTGCAGCTTAAACTCAACAATAGGTAATATTTATAATTTAAAATATAGATTATAAATTTATAATTTAAAAGGGCAAGATGATGGACCATTTAACAATCCAGGTGTTCAATAGCCTTTTTACTTATATCACGTATAATGATATGCAAGGTTTCTATGATTTCCCTTCTAATCCCTCTTTTGATTCTGGGGATTATCTTCGTCTTTCATATTTTTCCTTTAAAAACATGGTTTGATAATAGGACCGAGAATGAGTTGCTTTCAGAAATGATACACTCTTTACAGAATGATAATTACCAACTAAAAAAAATTGACACTCTGGAGAAGGATACAACCAATTTGACAAGCAAAACCCAGTTAATTAAGGCACTTTTAGAAATGATACTGTCTTAACAGACTGATAACGATCAACTAAAAGGAAAATTCAGCACTGTGGAGAATGACACAATCAATTTGACAAACAAACTCAGTCAATGACAGAGGTGCTAAGACATTGTCTGAGAGAATTCATACTGTTAAATGTATTAATCAAACTCTGTCAAAGGGTAATGATTGACTGATAGAATGTCTCTCCAGGAAGGTAATATGCATGTTATAAAAAATTATGCACAAAGATGAGACATTATCTTATTATCTTTACTGGACAGACTTAACTATGAAATAAGAATTATTGAGAAAAAGGAATATGACTTATAAGAACAGGTGATATATATATATATATATATATATATATATATATATATATATATATGGCTTTTTACTTCTCTAAATCCAAGCATGATGTTAAAAGGAACATTCAGTGTTTCTGTCTCATGGCAGGAACCATCTGGTATGGGACAGAAGAAAGACTTCAGGAAAAATTTTACTTTTTCCATGCCTATTATATCCACATCATATTCTTTATTAAGTTTATGTCTATATGAATAATGCTTAAGTTTTCTATGATGAACAATAGAGTTCCCCACAGTTCCTTTTCCTGCAGTAATCATTGAAGTTTCCAGGAAGATGATGGAGCCCCATAGCAGTAACTCCACCGATTGAGATGACATTATGATGCTGATTGTGCTACTGTAAGTCTGTTTTTTTGGGTACCACCTGTTAAAATAAAGCACCTTCTCATGACATTCTGGCCAGAACTCCAAATAAGAACTTTGGGGAAAACTCTATGAACTGCTCACAAATTGTTTGCAACTATACTAGACAGTAATTTTGAAACTTAACCATCACTTTACTTTTGCAGGATCCCATTAAAAGAACATTGCCCCCATGACAGAGGAAAGTAATTTTAGGGGACAATGTCTCTTCTCCCAAAAAAGTTTGTCCTCAGCCTTGGGAGCAACATTTAGGGATTGTTGATTTTTATTGTACTAGGTAGAGGGTTGGGGTCGGAACTATATAGGTTAAGAGATGTTTTTTAAAAAAGGAATAATCAGGAATAATCATAGTGGGTAACACAGTGAATACTTGAGAGCTATTATTTATGGATAATTTACATTGGTATAGATTTTTGTATATTGATACAAGTTCAAATTATATTTGCTATTCCTGTTTACAATATTTGTACACCTATGCAAAGTTATTCTGTCAGATTGTATACATTCATGTTTCTACCTCTGTTTAAGATATTTCATATATTGATACAACTTTTAGGATATATTTTCACATTGCATTATATATTATTCTTACCTCTAATCAAGATACTTATACATTGTTTACATTTTGAGGTCATTGTCCTCATTTGCTGCACATTGGTTTACAGATTATTTAATATTCTGACATGATCTTTGTCCTTAAGTTATACCGGTATTAAATATTGCAGGTCAATAGTTGTTCATGATTGTTATGCATATAGTCAAATCAATTATGTTCTTTAGATACATAGAGATTATACTCTGCCTAGATAAGTAATCTTCAACCACTTCAAGGATCTGTAGAACATGGCATTTAAATAACTTATGGTTCTGTTGACATGAGACATGATTGTTTTTTAAAGCATCAATCTATTCCTGAGAGAATATGAACCCCAAAGACACTTCATTGAGAGTTTGTTTTCATCTAGGCATTTGTGCAAGAAACTGCCCATGCCTCAACCACTGAGAAAGTACATAGTATCTGGACTGGATAAACAGGACACAAGGAAAAGGACTGCCAATCCTTGCCATGACAGGTAAGATGGTTCTGAAAAATTCCCTGCCTTTGAAAATGGTCTGTCAGTTACACAAGGCTTTAGCCAAAGTTGGTTGCTTCAACGTTGCAAATGAGACTTTGATTGATTGTTCAGGTAGCCAATTGTCTCTCTCATATACTTCTTCCTTTGGAAGCTGCTTGATTGCACTTCCTGCCTACTCAAGTAATATTATCTCCCTTTTTAGGACTTGAATGGGGTTGAAGATTAGATAGTCATGGTTATCTTCCTCTTATGATTTAGCTAAGCCTATTTTTGATGTAAGACTTACACTCTTTGAAATAAAATGTTTATTAAAACATTCATCATGTGCTCCTTGCTTAATATTGTTTATGTTGTTTTTTTAATTTTATATTTGATATCTGTTATTATTGTCTATAGTTTTGTATTGAGTTTGGATCTCTCTTGTTTAGACAAAGTGGGGAGGTGATGGGGAAGCTTAACCAATTATTTTCAAGAGGTGGGACCATTATGGTGTGGTTTTCTGTGACCCAGAGAAAAATAGGCAGGCACATGGCCCAGGTGTGCTCTCTCTCTCTCTCTCTCTCTCTCTCTCTCTCTCTCTCTCTGATTCCCATGTAGCACAACTGAGCTTGGACTTCTTGTTCCTGTCTCATGAGTTTTTCCTTTATAATAAATAAAAATATAATTGCTTTATCTTTTAGCTAGCCTATTTTTTTCCGAAATCGAGCTAACTTCTACAGGGGCTGTTCTTACTGAGGTAGCTGCCTTGGACCTGCTTTGGAAGATGTTGGATCAGGCCTGTTCAGTTAGAGGTTGCTGGTTCAGGCCTGCTCCAGTTGAAATCTCTGTCTCCAGCCTGTTCTGGTAGAGGTCACTGGCTCAGGCCTGTTCCCCAGATGTCCCTGGCAGGAACCTCCTCCTTCAGAGGTCCCTGACTTGCACTCAGTACTGCAGACGTCTCTGAAGTGGGCCTGCTCCCTTGGTGGTCACTCCCTTATACCTGCTCCTGTAGATGTTGCTGTCTTAGGCCTGCTCCAGCTGAGGTCTGCTCTGGAAAAGGTCACAAGGTCAGACCTGTTCCCCAAGATGTCCCTGGCTTGCACCTGCTACTGTGGAGGTCCCTGACTCATGCCTAGTCCTCAGAGTTCTTGAGTTCAGGCCTGCTCGCTCAGAGGTCACTCCCTTGTGCCTGTTTCTGTGGAGGTCACTGCCAACTCCATTCTTAAATCCTTCTAGTAAATATCTGTGCCCAGAGAATGTATATGTGATAAAATGATGCTCACATTTTGATTAGAGAAGTGACATATATGGCCCGAAGAAGCCTGTCAAAAGACTGGCTGACTTTCAATATTCTCAAATAAGAATTTTAACATGAACCACTGATGCAATTTGGGTGATGAAATCCTCATAATGTAGAAAACCACCCTCCTTATGTGCTAATCAGGATCCAGGGGAAACAGCTACCAACTAGTTACAATATCACGATGATACACTATAGTAGAGTTCTGTAAAGCTGCGCCATGTTTATTAGAACTTTAGGCATATAGAATGTCTTTTTTTCTTGCTCTCCAACTTACTAAATGCTTATTGGAATGAGACTTTACTGTACGAAAAAATCATTTGAAGTCAATAAAGTGCATTTAAAAATAATAGTTGTATAACATAATGTTTGTCATAATGATATAGGTTTCTAACAAAATATGGTTAAGAGTAAACAAGTGAAGCTACTGATTATCAATAAATCCCTCGTTGAATTTATCATTCAGGGAATCTAAATCTCAGGCATCTAATATAAGTGTTGAATGCTCTTAAATTCTCAGCAAGTTTAGCCAAATATTTGAGTGAATATTTGCATATGACATATTATCTTTCATTTGTATTTATATAATATATTAGAGATTACAATTAATCTATAGTGTAATACATTTCCACAAATGTAAAATTTTATGGGAAACATGAAATATTATATTAAAGACAATCTATGATTTTAAGATGTACATTGTCTCATGTTCTCATCCAGGAAATAAATACTCATGGGATGATACTACATATGATATGGCAGTGTCATTTTTAATAAATTTATAGATTTTTGTTTGCATATACAGATGAGTAACTGGTATTAGAGAAATGCTTCAGCTTCTAACAAAAAGAAATATTGAATATCAAAGCAACTGTCATTCTAAAGACAATATATATGAACACAGGAAAATGCAAAACAACTGAATAATAAAAAGGAAAGAATTTAATAGTGATGAATTTACTTATGGAACTGCCATTATTCAGAGAATGTTTAGTGATTCTGAGAAGAAAGAGATCATGGATCAAGAAGTAAGAACCCAGAAGGCCAATGCTGATAGAAATGTTAGAGTTTGGGCAGGTATTAGTTCACTAAAGGACATATTTAATATCCCTAGGAGGGCTCAAGCTAAATAGAAATTAATTAAAAAAAGAAAAATGATGAATTTCTGATCTGTAAAAATATTAGGTGCCACAGAATACAAATGGCACTTGGCCAACAGTCCTAGAAATACAAAACTTAAATAAAAGATATTCAGTCTTATTCAGGCTTTAATATAGATATTATTTCATGCCATCCAATTGTTAATTAACATGCCAATCAATCACCATGCCTGTTTGTAGGGATGAGTGAATCTATTCTATACACTACTCTTGTATGTGTTAATTCATAATTTGATGGAGGAAGGTCATTGGCTAATAAAGGAACTGCCTTGGCCCATTTTATTGGTTAGAAGATAGGTGGGAGGAGTAAACAGAACCGAACGCTGGGAGGAAGAGGAAGTGAGCTCAGACTCGACAGCTCTCCTCTCGGGGAGCAGACGCCTGAGAGAGACGCCATGCTCCGCTCTCCCGGGCAGACGCACGCAATGAAGCAAGCCGCCAGGTTAGACATGCTGAACCTTTCCCGGTAAGACCGGTGCTCACAGATTATTAGAGATGGGTTGATCGGGATGTGAGAATTACACTGTAAGGGCTAGAGCTAAAGGGCCAAGCAGTGTCTAAAAGAATACAGTTTGTGTGTTGTTATTTCGGGGCATAAGCTAGCCGAGCAGGCGGCCGGGGTGCTGGGGATGCAGCCCCGCCACACCTATTTCAACAATAATTATACAACTTTGGTAGATTGAATAACATATACTTGAAGAATAAAATATAACAACTTCATGTTTTATAACAAACTCAAACACAAAATTAAATAGTTCCAGAGAACTAGAAAGTCCATCTAAGCATCCATGTGCACAAACTCACATACATACAAACCCAAGTTCCAGGATGAAGTACAGAAAAATGGTTTCCAAGTACCGCGTGAAAGGGTAATAATAGACAAGAATTTTCAAAATTGAAGATATACATTATTATTAAAATTAAGAAATCAGCAAAACCCAAAATGAATAAAAGTAAAAGAATGAAATAAAAACCAAACAAAAATAACTATAGGCATATTTTCTTTACTGAAAATTTATACAATGTTTTCTGATCACAATTTCTCCTCCCCAATCTCCCCCCACATATCACTCTTCAACTTCAGGCCCTCTCTCTCTCTTTTTAGAAAAAAACACAAAATCAGAAAATATAATAAGTGGTGCTGAAGAATTGTCTGTATTCTGTCAATCATATTTTAAATAAACTCTGATTGGCTAGGCAGGAAGTATAGGCTGGAAAACCAGACAGGAAGTAGAGGTGACAGGAGAATTCTGGGAAGGAGGAAGCTGATTCCTATCATTCCAGCCCAGACCACCAAGAAGCAAGATGTAACATGCCCAGCTGAAAGGTACCCAGCCATGTGGCTAACATAGATAAGAATAATGGGTTAATATAAGCTACAAGAGCTAATAAGTAGCCTGAGCTAATGGGCCAGTCAGTTTTATAACTTATGGGGCTCTCTGTGTGATTTTCTTTGGGGCTTGCCAGCTGTGGGGTACTGGGTAGGACATTAAACCCAACAAGCCAGCCTTCATGTTACAGAAAAGGCACACACACTACAAAGCAATATGAGACACAAAAAAACAAAACAAAACAAACAAACAAAAAAACCACTGAGTTCATTTTCTGTTGGCCATATACTATTGGGCATGTGGTGTACTCTTTAATGTGGTTTAAATACCAAGTGAGATATTCGTCAGTATTGCTATAGGATAGAGTCATTTCAGGTTGCCTATCCTCAGCTGCCCAAAAGACTAACTGGGGACATCACCATGGGCTCCTGGGAGCCACTCTAGGGTCAAGTCTCTTGCCAACACTAAGGTGGCTCCCTTAATTAAGAATTGTGGTTCCGTGCTCCCCTGTCCAACCTTCCTTTATCCCAATCCTCCCTCTTCCCCAAGTTCCCCCCCTCCTTCCCTTCTAACTTTTCTCTCCCCATCTCCCCTTACCCCATCCCACCCCACCCCCAAGATCCCAATTTTCTCCCTGGCAATTTTGTCTACTTCCCATAGACAAGAGGATAACTATATGTTTTTCCTTGGGTTCACCTTCTTATTTAGTTTCTTTAGGTTCACCAGTTGTAGTCTCCATGACCCTTATTTATGGCTAGAAACCAATTATGAGTGAGTACATCCCATGTTCATCTTTTTGGTTCTGGGGGGGGGGGGGTTGACCCTACTTCATGTTCTGGCTTTGTGGGAACCTAGCCAGTTTGGTTGTTCACCTTCCTAGACATGGATGAAGGGGTCGGACCTTGGACTTTCCACAGGGCAGGGAACCCTGACTGCTCTATGGACTAGAGAGGGAGGGGGAGAGGAGTTTGGGGAGGGTAGAAGGGTGGGAGAGGGGGAGGGAAATGGGAGGCTGGGAGGAGGCAGATACTTTTTTTCCTTTTCTCAATAAAAAAAGAATAAATAAATAAATAAATAAATAAATAAATAAATAAATAAAATTCCAAGTGAGATTTGATTGAAGGAAATTGGTTCTTCTTTTCCCCTTGCATGTGGCTGTCAGCTGGAAATAGTTTCTTCGTTATGGATAGGCGAATGTGCTCATTTACTTCTCTCTGCACTAGGACTCCCATATGTCTTGAACATGTGCAAGACCTGTGCATACTGCCATAGTCTCAGTAAGTTTATATGTGATACATTCCTGCTAGAATGTATCTGTCTAGAAGACATTGCTTCCTTGGTGTCATCCATCCTCTCTACCTCCTCTTCTGTATCCCTGTATCCCTGAGGGAAGGGATTTAGTGAAGACATCCCATTGAGGAATGGGTGTTCTAAATTCACTCACTCTCTAAACTTTGTCTAGTTAAGTTCCTGTATTACTTCCCATACACTGCAAGAGGAAGTTTTTTTTTTCTTTTTGTTTGTCAGATTTTATTATATTTTTTTAAAATTTCTTTAAACTTATTTTACATACCAACCACAGTTCCCCCTCCCTTCTCTCTTTCCACTCCCTCTGTCTCATCCCAATCCATCCCCCATCCACTCCTCAGAGAAGGTAAGGCCGTCCATGAGGAGTAAACAAAACCTGGCATATTAAATTGGGGATAGACCAAGCCTCTCCACTCTGCAGCAAGACTGAGCAAGGCATCCCACCATACGGAATGGGTTCCTAGAAAGCCAACTCATGCATCATGGATGGATCCTAGTCTCACTGCCAAAATCCCCTCAAAAAGACCAAGCTATACAACTGTCACCAACATGCAGAAGGCCTAGTTCTTTCCCATGGAAGCTCACCAGATGTCAGTACAGAGTTTGTTGAGTTCCCATGAGTTTGGTTCAGCACTATCTGTGGATTTCTCCATCATGATCTTGATCCTATTTATTTATATGATCCCGACATTTCTCTTTGATTAAATTCTTAGAGCTTGGTTGGTGCTTGGCTGTGAATCTATGCATCTGCTTCCATCAAGTCCTGGATGAAGGTTCTGTGATGACAGGGTACTTACCGATCTGATTACAGGCAAGGTCACTTCAGGAACCTTCTCCACTATTGGTAGGAGTCTAAGTTGGGGTCATCTTTGATATTGGCTGAGTGAGAAACTGATCTATGGGCTTGGCAGAATGTTTTTAGTCATTATTTATTGCTGCTCTTTTAACAGAACAATAGTATTTGTTTTTTCCTAGGTCAGTGCCCTGTATAATCCTAGGTTCTTGGCTACCCTAGTAGTGCCAGGCAGGACTTCCATCTCATAAGTGGGCTTTTAATCCAATCAGGTAGGCAGTGATTGTTTCCACTATGTTTGTGCCATTATTACACCAGCCTATCAAGCAGGCAAATAACTGTTGTAGATCACATGGTTAGTAGTTCAGTTGATGGTTACCATTCTACTCAGACAACATGCAGAGTAACATCTAGTCTCCTGAACTTTAGTTAATATGGCTTAAGACTCTGCTTAGGTAACAGATCAACTTTTCAGTATTTAATGAGATATGTAAGTATTGTATTCATCAATAAGGCCTTATCATTAGTTTGTGAAGAGCAACTAATACCCTTAGTAATAGCCTGAGTAGTTTGGGATTGACATTGGGCCCCTTTGGTGAACAGCTCAATTGGATATAATCCATTACTGGCATTGGAAGTTTCACTCAGTGTCAAAAGTGGTCAAGTTGGAGCATTGTCCTCCTTATTATTTGGTACTTCCAGTTTAAATTTTGTTAATATATTTTTAAAAGCTTTTGCAGTAATAAGTTTCCATATGTACACCCAAATGGCCCTTATTGTTAGTTGTCCATCCCTTTATTCCCTCCCTTATACTCCTCTTCCCTTCTCTTTCCATTTAATTCTCCCGTTCCAATCTGCCCCTAGTCTTTCCATATGAATATATATAATATATATTCTCTCTATAATATATATATATATATATATATATATATATATATATATTCTATTTCCCCTTTCTTGGAAGAACCCCCCTACTGCTTTATAAATAACTTTTGTGATTATATGGATTGAGCATGTCTATTGAAGGCTTAAAAATTAATAATTCATATATAAAAGAATACATAGTAACTTGTTTTGGGGGAGTGTCTAGGTTTCCTTTCTTAAAATAATTTTTTTCTAACTCATCCATTTCCCTGATAATTTCATGATTTCATTTTTTTGTAAATTGAATACTATTCTAGAATTTAAATTTACCATACTTTCATTATCAATTTTTGTTGATGAACATATAGGTTCTTTCTGATTTCTGTCTATTATGAGTATAACATTAATGAAAAAGATGAATAACTATCTTTGTTGTAGGGCATAGGGACTTTTGGATATATGCCCAAGAAGAGTTTAGCTGAATCTTGAGCTAGCTATAATCCTAGCTTCCCAAGGAACCATTGCACTGCCTTTTACAGTGACTATACAATGTTACACTCCTACCAACAATTGATAATTGTTCATCTTTCCCCACATCCTTAATAGCATGAGCTATCATTTGTTTTATTAATATGGGTTATTCTGACTGGTGTAAGTTGAAATAACAAAGTGGTTTTGATTTACATTTCCCTGAAGATTTAAGATATTGAACATTTTTTTAAGTGTTCCTAAGAAACTTCTGTTTAATCTTTTGAGAACTGTCTAGTTCTTTACCCCATTTATTACTTTTTTGGATTATTTGTTTTCTTGGATATCTTGCTTTCTGTTTGTGACATATATATATATATATATATATATATATATATATATATATATGTGTGTGTGTGTGTGTGTATTTATGTAATATATATGTTAGTTATCATGTATCAGATGTGCATTTGCTAAAGATCATTAGGTATCTTGCCACTTTGCCTGAATTATGCTGTCCTTTGCCAAACAGAATCTTTTCTATTTTATAAGGGCTGTATTATTAATTAGTTCTTGTGCAAAAGATGTTCTCTTCAGAAAGTCATTTGTTGGCTATTTTGGTCAAGAATCAGGTGTCCATATGTATGTGAACTTAATCTGGGTCTTCAGTTTGATTCTATTGGTCAATGTCTTTATTTTTTGCTTAGGCACATTATAATATGACTACAAAAAAAATGAAAAACAAAGAATATACCACAGAAGCTTCTACTTCATAGACCCAGGAGTAGTGTAAGAAAATAGAGCAAAATTCCATTTTTATAATTTATATTAACAGGAATCAATAGTACTTTACTAAAAGAAAAAAATCTAAATACAAAGACTATTTACTTTTTGACTCCATTCATATGCTATGAAAGAAGATGGCTGCACAGAATGGTCAAAAGCTGATTGATTAGTAGGTGTAAGGAATGAGGGGAAGGAAAAGAAAATTAATAGCAAGGGGAAATTTGGGGACTGATAGGAGTCTAATAACAGGAAAATCATATGAGTATATTATCACTGGCACTAAACAAGATATGTCTCATTATATAATTATAAGTGATCATTCTTCTTATATGAAATATAACTCAATAAAGCTCATAAAACCTTAACTAAAACTAGAGTAGGAACACCAATAACAGACATTGCAATAGTTACAGTTCTAGTATGAAACAGCGGTAAATGTAATTATTTGTAATGGTTTATAAATCAAGATACATCAAAATTTATGGTATAAAATCTATGACTAACCATATAAGCTATTAAAACTTAGCTATGATAATTAAATGCAATAACAGAATTTCTACTCCAAAAGTTTGCCAGAGTATTAATACAAAGAGTATACAAACAGGCTGACTCAGAAGAACCAGAGTAATGGTGGATATTAACACTGTCAACCTGTGTTGTACAAGAAACAGCTTCTAAGACAATGTTAAATGAAAGCAAATGTCTTAAGTGAATCATACATGAGATGGAAATTGAAACATGAGTGGATCCTGAAGAAAATGAAATTTCCATAAGACAATGAGACAAATTCAACTTCAAGTGAAAGATACCAAAGGAAGTAAATTCAGTAAGAAATCATGTCAGACTGAAAATTTAATAATACTGTTCAGAACTCCCCAGGACATGTTGTCTGAAACAAATAAACAAGATTTAGTGTTTTGCCAACACTCTATACATAGATAAGGGAAATCATAAGACAAGTACATCCTCCATGCAAACACCAACATTTTAGAGCACAACCTTTTGGCCCTTGGTCAGTTAGATACCCATCAGTGCAGCACAGCACAGACTTGTGGCTACCACACACCTTTGCTATAGAAATAGCAATTAAATTGATAACAAATCAATCTAATTCTCCAAATGAAATATTAAGCTTGTCAAACTCACTAAGACAATGTGATGATTATGATAAATATTTTTTAAATATGAGGACATGTGTTATTAGTTGGAATAGTAAGAAAAATGATACAGTGTTCATTATCTAGACAAGAGAATGCTGGTATGGTAATGCTAAGCATTTAATGAAAATTTAAATTCTTAAGGCTTTGAGTTGAACAAATAAAGTCATTATTATTTGAAGATAACATTATTGATTATCTAAGCAATATGATATAATCAATAGTATACTCTTAGAAGTATACAGATAATTTGAGACAATTTCCATGTTTTAAAAAAATGTAGTTTTACAGAAGAACAAGAAAAATATGGGAAACAGATTTAATTGCTAACAGCAAGCATATAATATCATCAATGAAAAATGGGGGAAACAGTTAAAGAATAGCATACGCATGTTCTAAAATAAATAAGACTATAGCATTTAATTATGATTTAGACTGAGCTCAGAGAACCCTACAGAAGAGGGGAGGAAGGATTGTAGGAGCCAAAGAAGTCAAGGAATCAAGAACACCAAGAAAACACAGCCCATAGAATCAACTAAACAGGGTTCATAGTGGCTCACAGATATTGAGGTGGAAACCATAGAACCTGCATGGGTCTGGACTAGGTGTAATGATTGTTCTATCTCTTTAAGAGACAAACAGTGCCCACTTGCTCCCCCATCTGCTGAGACAGGCTGATCTTCAGCTTCTAGCCTGAGTTCTCTCTCTTTTCTGTCCACATCTCAGAGAGGCAGCTTCCATCTCTCCCTTCTCTCCTCTCTCTCTCTCTCTCTCTCTCTCTCTCTCTCTCCTCTTTTCCCTTTCTCTTTTCCCTTCCATAACCACTAAATAAATATCCGCCCTTACTCTGTATGTTATACCTATCCATCTGTCTCCCACCCACTGATGCCACGTGGCTTGCTGCCTGGGACCAGCTGCCTTCAGAGACCTGTGGTTTGTTCTTGTGCACTGTCCCTGCCTGGGACTGGCTGCTCTAAGGGCCCACTGTTGCTGCCACATGGCCCACTGCCACTGCTTGGAGACCTGCAGCGTTTCTGCTGCCTGCCGCCACTAGGGATCCACAGCAATTTTTAATAATCCATTTCATTGGTGCCATGATTCAGGTAGGCTCTCCTACCCTGAGTCCCTCTCCTGGGGTCAGGATCCTATATCGGGTATTTTTTTCCACAACAACCACGTGTTCCAAATGCTGGAGCGTGATTTCTACAGTGTGATTTCTACTCACACCCCCGGCTTCAATTGGTGAGTTTCCCCATTCTGGTCAGCTTAACCATTTGTCACAACCTGAAGAATTGACCATTGAGTTCTGGCAACCCTCTGGTGTTCCTAGAAATGGGGGAACTGACCCCATCCACGGTCTTCAAGGCTATGGTTATGCCTGGTTGTGCCCTTCACTGACATTCATCTCTGGATTGCTCCCTTAGCTAAAATTGTGTTTGTAATGACCCAGAGCAGATTCACCTCTGACTGTGGGCTCAGTGTCCCTCAGATTCTTCCTTCTCTTTTCTTTTTCATTTCTTTTCTTTTCTTTTCTTTTTCTTTTTATTTTTATTTTTATTTTATTTTTTTTTATTTCCCTTGCCGTGGAAGGCTGCTCAGAGCGGCCTCTGGCCTTTCTGGGTTCCAAGTCACCCTGACCAGATCTAGCCAGGCCTTATTTTCCCACTCAATGCTGGGGGGATGCCCTCCCATGGGTCTTGCCAAGGTCACATGCTTATTCACACCCCGACTCACTGTGCACCTTGTGGTGCTGCCATTTCATGGGTTTTCACAATTTTAGCTGTGGGTAGCAAGCCATCCATGTCTGTCTCCCCTGAGATGGAAGCATTTTAGAGCCCCCCAAACCCCAGGCCTTAATGTCCTACTTTTTTAGCTCTTACCATCACTTTGCCAGGGTCCCACCAGCTCCACTTTTATGGGAGCTTTCTAACTACTGTCAGTGCACAGGCAAATGGAAAGGGTTTTCTCAAACTGTCCCAGCCACTACTGCCAATAAGATTGGTTGGATCCACAGGGCAGCTTTTATTTTTTCAATTCCAGCCTTTTACTCCCCTCTGCAGCTTGTGGCATGGCGGCTCAGCCACAGGGCAGATCACGCCTCTAGGTCTCTTTTATTAAGCTTAAAATTTCTACAGCTCAAAGATTGTGGCTTTTCCATATAACATGTGACTGTGGTCATTTTGGCTGGGGTCAGGTGACTTCGTCGCCATCTTGGCTGAGAGCCAAGTCAGGTGACCAAGTCCTGCCATTTTTACTGAAGTATACCCTTCCTGGTCCCTCTGGTTTACTTAAGTTTTGTCCCTGAATTCCTCTTGTTGACTCTGTTACATGTGCTTTGCACAGTGGCATGCCTTTGGTAGGCCCACTAAGAGCATCCACTTTGCCCAATTCCTGTTCACTCTGTGTGTGTATGTTCATTCATGTAACTTAAATGCACCTATGCTTAATGTTATAATTGTTCATTGCATCTTATTTCAGACTACAAAAACAATAAGTCTCCTGTTTTAAACTGGTATGTACTTTTAAGTCTCTTACAAAAATACTTTATATTTAATTTAACCCTTATTTAAAATATATTAAGATATTTTCTATTATTGCCAGTTCTATTGCAAACAGTTTTTTTTTCTTCTTTCTATCTTTTTACGAGTGTAAATATTACCTGTTGAGAGCCAGTACAGTCAAGCTTGGGCCCAGCTCTCCAGGCAGATTCTATATTATAGCTGTACCTGATAAACAGCCCTCAACTGCTCAGAGATCTGGGAAATATGGTATTTAAATATTTAATTATTAAAAGACACTTTATAACAAAAAGAGACAGGTTGGCTCCTAGCAGCAGCACTCTATTTCCTCCAAAGAAGCCAGAAGAGAAACGGACACACAACAATGTCCATCCATAATTTTCTGCAACTGCCAAGTGCTGACCACTGGGAAAAATTGCCTTTCATCTAAACTGAAGATCTCCAAACATGTACAGAATTGCACTGTCCCTGCCTGGGATTAGCTGCTCTCAGGTCCTGCTGCCTGCTGCCTCTTGGCCCACTGCTACTGCTTGGTGGTGACCTGCAGCACTTCTGATGCCTACTGCCACCACAGATTAGCAGCAATTTTTAATAATCCATTTCACTAGGACCTTTACATATGTGCTGTAATTGTTTAGTCTGGAGTTTTGTTGGACTCCTAACAGTGGGAGGTGAGGCTGTCTCTGACTCTTTAACCTGTTTATGGGACTCTTTTCTCCTACTGTGTTGCTTTGTCCAACCTTGATATGAGGGTTTATACCTAGTCTTATTGCATCTTGTTATGTCCTGTTTGGTTGATATCATTGGAATCCCTGCTCTTTTCTGAAGAAATGGAGGAGAAGTTGATCTGGGGAAGAGGAGAGGTGGAGAGGGGCTGGAGAAAAGAAGGGAGGGAAGCCTGTGGTTAGGATAGAAGTATGAGATAATAAAGGAAGGAAACATCAATAACAGGCAGAAGGTAAGTATAAAACTCTTATAGATTGGTAATATATGAGCTGAAAAATACTTAAAAATTGCTGCTTACGATAGGTAGTTGAAATTTGTCAAATACTTAGAAATAACATTAACAAAAAGAACATTGTAACTTCATACTAAAAACTGTGATGATTTTCAAGAGATACTAAAATAATAAGCCACCATAGAATAAACCACGTTTCAGGTTATAATATTGTAAACATATCAACTTTATTCTAATTAGTTTATAGATTTAATGCTAACATATTTAAAAATCCAGTGATAAGTGAGTGGGGGGGGGGTTCTGGGGTATTGATGAAAAGATTGTTTCATTACATAGAAGATCTAGGCAGTAAGACAATGGCGTGGATGAATAAAAGTTATCAGACTTACATGCTATATAATATGACACCATGTTAACAAAATGTGATGTTGGCTTAAGAAATAACTCAAATTTTGGAAGAGAAAATATAACTCAAAGTCAGACCTGCATTCTCCCACTTCTTTTTATTTTCTTCTGAGAATATTATGGTGCAAGTTTTGTAGATTAATGATTCTATGTCAGCTGATTGTCCATATACAAACATATCTATCTTCATCTCACAGCATAAAATAAGGTAAATCCTACTCATATTATACATTGAAATATAAGAGTTATGTGTTAAATATTAAAAATCATACTTAAGATAATCATCTTTACAAACTTTGCCTAGGTGGATTTCTAAAATGGGATATAAAAAAGCGCAATTAGAGCTTAAAGAAAAAAAAAAGTAGTCCACTCCAAAATCAAGCACATCTATTAATAGATGTAAAATACAATGGATAAAATATGGTAAAATGGTAGGTTTCTCTCCTATTCTTGGTTTCTAAAGTGACTTTTAATACCTTCTCGTTAATACAAAAGTATGTTTTCTAGTTTTAATAATGGTGACAGTGGCCTTAGACTTTCTTTGGCTAACTTCATGTCATCAAAATTGAAAGCATGTCAGTTTTGATACTAGACTCAAGGGACAACATGTACTTCTCTTACTCAATACCATTTCTAGCTGGGTCCTGGATAAGATATGATCTTTCTATTTACTCATCTGCGAAGACTGCTAGTTAGGTTGAGTAAAGCTGAAACCAAGGTACATTCAGAAAAAGAAAGCCAAGTAAAACCCTGTGCAGATACTTAGCTTCATGTTGACTCCTAGACATATAAGTGAGTCTAAATCATTGCTATTAAGTCACTTATTTGTGTAGTACTTCATTGTACAATTGTGCATGGATCCATGTTTAACTTATATAGAAATAATTACCCAAAAGTATGATGTAACTACAGAAAAAAAAGTATGACTCTGAACTTGGATTTAGGTTTGAGGCTGTAAAGGAATTTAAAATGAACTTAGAAAACTATTCAGGAAGTATTATAGAAAACAGGATAAATACAAACACAAGTCATACAGAGGCAATGCTGTTGGTGACTTGTCTGTGACTATTTGATGGTAGGTTTACCTGAGGGACTTGTGGTCTTTTTAAAGGAGGATTTTCAGCAGGATGTTAAAAATGCAAACAAATTCTGTCTCTCACAGTGAGATACCCCAAGAACAGGGGCTTTCACAAAACAAGCAATTGCTTATAGACACAAAGAAGGTAATCAATAGTCTCTAGATTCTAGAGCCTTAAGTTCCTGGAACTTGTGAGTCTTCTGTTTTGTGTTAATTTCATTGGTTAAATAAAGAGACTGCCTTGGCCCTTAAATAGGACAGAAAATTAGATAAGCAGAGTAAACAGAACAGAATGCTGGGAGAAAGAAGCTGAGTCAGGCAGTCGCCATGATTCTCCCACTCCAGACAGACGCAGGTTAAGATCTTTCCTGGAAATCTACCTTATGGTGTTACACAGATTATTAGAAATGGGTTAGATTAATATGTAAGAGCTAGCCAATATGAAGCTGGAACTAATGGGCCAGGCAGTGTTTAAAAGAATACAGTTTCCATATAATTATTTCGGGTAAAGCTAGCCGGGTGGTGGGACACAGCCTGCTGCTCCTCACTACAATTTGAGAAATAAACTTTTTTCTTTCCAGAAAATGAAACTTTAAAAATATATTTGTTACCTAATGACAACTAAGTAGAAAGCATCTCCACTGAGAAACAGTGTAGGGACATAAGCCCTGTGTACATCACAGCTGTAACATCCTGAGTTAAGAACTCCAGAAGAAGCAGTCACTTGTAGATTCTCTTCATTAAAAATTTGGGGGTTCTTGAAATGCCCAAGGTAAGTCTAAAGTAAAGGTATGCTTTGGGAGTCAGATCGCTGTGTGTGCTAGTTTCATGAAGAGTCAGCTAGATAGTAACACACACCCAACTGTCAAAATAACTCTTTTGGTTAAGCACCAACAACAAAACTTTCATTTTGACTAAGAGACTAAACATATACAAGTGATCATGTATTTAGACTCCCTCTACAAACAAGGGATAGCTTCATTCTCAGTCTCCTATAAACATATATGGTACTTATTTAGAGAAGTGACAAATTGTCGAGAAAAATGGAATCATAAAAGATACAAAGGAGGGGTGTGTAAATGGAGCACAGCAATAAGCCTATCCATTCACATCAAGAAACTCTTCATTATGCCAGAGATATTTAGTCCCAGCAATGTCTGTCTACTGAGTTTTTAGAATTTATAAGAAACACAAATATTTATGAATACCTACATATCACTGTTTCAAATGTGGTTGTTTATTGTGACTGTTCTGACTCTGTGTGAGATTTGTATAAGTCATCTCCCAAACAGAAAGACAATATCAACCTGCCCAGAGCACAGGATTCTAGCCTATGAGCTTCATGTCACTATCAAACAAAATTTACCAAGTGTCATGGGGAAGTAAACGTATTTTGTATGTGAAAAAAAATATAAATAATTTCCAAGACAGCAACTTAGTTGTTCCCATTATTCCAAATATTTCCCTGTGTCCCCATATTACATGATTTTGTAGTTTGTTTTATTGAAGATGTGGTATTTCTAGATGCTTGGTCTTGATATGATTAATTTGTAAATGAAATATAGATAGTTAGGACAGGATGTTTGTTCTTATCCAAGGCTAATAGATATAGTATATGTAGCTTCACTTCATCTGGTCCACATGGATACCCACTTGCATTACACACACACACACACACACACACACACACACACACACACACACATTAAGATTAAGCTGGGTGGTGGTGGCACATTCTTTTAATCCCAGCACTTAGGAGGCAGATCTCTGTGGGTCAAAGGCCAGCCTGGTTTAGTTCTGGTTTACAAGAACTAGTTCCAGGACAGTTATGGCTGTTAGATAGAGAAACCCTATCTCAATAAATAAGTAAATAAATAAATATTAATTTAAAAAACATTCAATAAGTTGAAGATTAAAGAATTTGCCCTTTTCTGTAGGTATGCTCTTTGCAAACTTAATGTGGAATAAAATTACTTGGGAAAAACCTATTAGGGGAAGGCTGTCAAACTAAGATATTTTACTTTTATTCCATATGCAATCCCCCTTTTGTTGCAAACATAAACTATTACATTATATTTTAAAGTTAACTAGAAACACAACATATTCATTAAGAGATTAAAACAAAGAATCTTATTGAAGTGCACATAGGTTATATGACTTGAGATTTGAAAATAATTAAGTTTTTAGATTTAATGTAAAATAAGAAGATGACAGAAAAGTGATTCCAAAGAAAACTGTATTAGAAAAGAGCAAAGAAGTCGGGACCACGAGGCGTGCACCCACCCACTGAGACAGTGGAGCTGATCTACTGGGAGCTCACCAAGGCCAGCTGGACTGTGACCGAAAAAGCATGGGATAAAACCGGACTCTCTGAACATGGCGAACAATGAGGGCTGATGAGAGGCCAAGGACAATGGCACGGGGTTTTGATCCTACTTAATGTGCTGGCTTTGTGGAAGCCTAGCCAGTTTGGATGTTCACCTTCCTAGATATGGACGGAGGGGGGAGGACCTAGGACTTACCACAGGGCAGGGAACCTGGACTGCTCTGTGGACTGGAGAGGGAGGGGGAGAGGAGTGGGGGGAGGGGTAGAAGGGTGGGAGGAGGGGGAGAAGGGTGGGAGGAGGGGGAGGGAAATGGGAGGCTGGGAGGAGGTGGAAACTTGTTTTTTGTTTATGTTTTTTTTCTTCTTTTCTTAATAAAAAAAATTATTAAAAAAAAAATAAAATAAAATAGGACAACTTCCCTGCCCCCCACCCCCACAGGGACACACTTGGTGCAGACCAAGAGATACAAACAAAATTTGAAATTAAACTAAATCTACAAGAAACTGAAAAAAAAAAAAAAAGAAAAGACAGAAGTTTTCTGGATACAGCTTGCATTATCCAAGATGCCAGCTTTGAGGCATCTTGGTATGGTAATAATCTTTAGTAAAGAGCAGCTTCAGTCATATCAGCTACATATTGCAAGTTGGTTGTTTTGTTTTTGTTTCTCTTTTTATTGTTTGTTTGAGACAGGATTTCACTATGTAGCTGTGGCTAGCTGAGAATTCACTATGTAAATATATATCAGACTGGTATTGAAATTGAACTCACTGAAATCTGCCTGCCTCTGCTTCTTGTGGCCTGGAATTAAAGTTTTATGCCATACAACTGTCAATAGTATAAATTTTATGAATAAATTAATGAATAATATAAAGAAGATAAATATTAAATATTTCTTAATCACCCTGGAATGTATATATTTTCAATTGGAAGAAAAACTGAGGCTTCTGTGTAGTTTGAGGGGAAATGAAGAAAAAGCCTCATGTATTCCAGGCTATTCTGGATCTTACTGTGTAGCTGTGGCTGTCCTTGAACTCCTGATTCTCTTGTCTTCACCTCCATAGTCTGTCTAAAGACATGTACCCAGCTTCTAGGAGCTTTTAAACCTTGTTTAGAACTTTGCTTCAGAGTGTTAAACATTAGTCTCATTGTAACAACTGCTGAAAACAGTATCAGAGCCATGCAAACCAGTTAGAACAGATACTGTAATTTTTTTTTTTTTTAATCAAGAGGGAGTGTTCAGGGATCCCTCATGAGATCCTGAGTTCACATCCTGAAAAATCACCCATGTTTATTCTCCAAATAGTTTATTTTATTTTTTATTATTATTACAAATTTTCACCTCCTCCCCTCCTCCCACTTCCCCCCTCCCTCCATTCTTCCTCCCCCTCCCTCTCCAGTCCAAAGAGTAGTCAGGGTTCCCTGCCCTGTGGAAGTCCAAGGACCTCCCTCCTCCATCCAGGTCTAGGAAGGCGAGGATCCAAACAGACTAGGTTCTCACAAAGCCAGTACATGGAATAGAATCAAAACCCAGTGTCATTGTCCTTGGCTTCTCAGTCAGCACTCATTGTCAGCCACATACAGAGAGTCTGCTTTGATCACATGCTCCATCAGTCCCAGTTCAGCTGGTCTTGGTGAGTTCCCATTAGATCAGCTCCTCCTTTGCAGTGGGTCACAGTGGGTGGGCGCACCCCTCGTGGTCCTGACTTCCTTGCTTATGTTTTCCCTCCTTCTATTCCTCATTTGGACCTTAGTAGCTCAGTCCAGTGCTCGAATGTGGGTTTCTGTCTCTATCTCTGTCCATCACCAGAGGAAGGTTCTATGGTGATATGCAAGATAGTAATCAGAGTGGCTATAGTATAGGGCCAGTTCAGGCTCCCTCTCCTCAGCTGCTCAAGGAACAAGCTGGGGACATCTTCTTGGACACCTGGGAACCCCTCCAGAGTCCAATCTCTTGCCGACCCTCAAATGGCTCTCTTAATTTAGATATATACTTCCCTGCTCCCATATCCACTCCTCCTACCTCCCAACTGTCCCATTCCCCCAAGTTCCCCCCATCCTCCCCTTCTCACTTCTCTCTCCCCATCTCTTCACACTCTAGTCTGTTTTTTTTTTTCCTGTGAGGGTAATGCATAGCTATCCAATTCAGCTGTCTGAATCCTATTGCTTTCCGTAGATCTGTTCCGTGTTTTTCTCACTTTGAGTTAATTTTGATAGGTTTGGAAATTCATCTGGTTTTTGTAGACTTTTTTTTTCAGTTTAATGGAATCTAGTTTTTTTTTTTAGATTTATCTATTTTATTTATGCTGATGTGCATTTTGCTTACATTTAGTACCACATACATGACTGGTGCATGCTGAGATCAGAAGAGGAAGTCAGAGTCCCTGAAATTGGAATTTATTGTGATCCACGTGTGGATTTTTTAATTGAACCAATGTCCTTTACAAGAGCAGCAAGAATTCTTAATCAATGAGCCGTGTCTCTAGGACTTAAAATATACAAATTTTAAGGTATCCATAACTAAGTCTTTGAATTTCATTCCTATCTGTTTTTATGTTTTCCTTTCATCTTTAATTTTGATTAGATCTGCTGAAGCCAATATTTAAATGAAAAAAAAATTAAGTCATTATGTTATTTATGTCCAAATTGAAGCCATAAATAATTATTAAACCTGTGAGCATGGCACATAAAGTCAGACTTAATTAATCCCATGTTCATGTCATAGAAACTAAAAATAATGATAAGTATGGACAGAATTCAGGGCAGACTGCCTATGTCCAAAGTAATTCCTTCGGAATTGTATGGGGAACATTGTAAGAATAATAGATCCATAGCTTGTTTGAAGAATCAAAGAAATATAGAAACGAAATCATAAAGCAATTCAGAAACTGTTACAAAAAAGCCCCATTTTGTTTTTTAACATAAGTTGTAATTCATGGATGCCATATTTGATCTGTGCCAGACACCTCCTCATTACAGGAACCACAAACTCTCAGATTCTTTTTATATTGGAATACATGAAATACAGTCACTAAAAGCAAAATTCTCTCAGACATATCTATTACAAGATCAAAGGCTATGTTTTCTTCTTAATTAAAAAAAATTGCCAAAATATTAATAAATAGTTTCCTCTCTTATGTGTAACTACATTAATTTTTGCCATGAACCTATTGATTGGTGGATATGACAGTATTTAGAGAGAACATACATATTTGTGCTAATAAATGCCTATACAAGAATGCAAAAAAAATGTCTTATTTAGTCATATGGAGCAGATAAGGTATACATTTAATCAAGTTAATGTTTAGTTAATTACTGGATCTCTTATTCAAAATGATACCATGTAAGTTCTTATGTCAGCTATTTATTTCAGTTCAGAAAATGTTATGGTTGTAGAATTTCTTCAGCATTATCTTCCCTGGGATCTTGTGAGTCTGCAAGACTCTTTTGGTCTGTGTATTTTCCAAATCTCTACAGCTCACTTGAACTTGTATAGCCTCTTTTTTTTTTTAATGTCTATCAAAATTGAAGCATCCTGTCACATCAGCCAGCGTTGTGATCAAAGCATTTGTCAAAGCCTCAGACCCTTCATTCATGTCTCTGTGAAGAGAGAGAAGCATTTTGGGACAAAACTACTATGTGGCAAACTTTCAAAACTCAAATGCCTTCTGAAGCAAGCCTCTCTATCATATATCATGTCTGACCTATGATACCCATCACATGAATCACAACATTGTGTCAGTGAGCTAAAGTCCACAGAGGGTATCCAGTCAGAGTTGAGCCACCCCCATGAAAGTTTGTAATAAATGAGAAATAATCTGATTTGAGATAAACTTTGAACAAAGAATCAATAGTACTTGATGACAGATTAGAGACAGAATATGAAACACAGGATTCTGAGAGTGTCTTCATGTTGTAGACCTGAGCCATGAAAGCAAAGTCACTTAACCAAGATGAGATTGGTGAAAGAGAAAAATTCATCAGAATGGGAAACATCAAATGTTACATTTGGTAGATGTTACATTTAGATGTCTGTTGAACAAAGACTTTAGAAAAATTGAGAATGAAGATGTGTCAGTCATCAGCATTAGAAGTGTGCAAAGATTTCAATTTATAAAGGTATTAGAATGGATGAGTTTACATGATTAAGCATTGGATATAGATGCAAAGATAACAAGTAATTGAACATAGCTCCTCATTTAAAAAATATTTTTAAATTATTGTATAAATAGTGCTTATTTATGAAATATGATAGGCTATAGTGCTTGTGCATGATGTATAATGTTCAGATTAGCATATATGGCATGTTAGCCACTTCAGACAGTTATTATTTCTTATAAGTTATTCAATTTTTTTTAATTTCTATTTTGAAGTATTCAGTTAATTGATGCTAGCCATGATTTCATTATGGGGATCAGAGCTTTTAAAGCGGTGACAAGAATATTGCATTTAAAAACCACAAGGATCTTGAGAAAGTGGGTGTTCTGCAGGTCTAGTGGAAGCCAGACTCAGTATTTTGTCAGTGTTTCTAGTGATATTTGTTCACAAATCATACCTTGTCCAGTAGGCATCCAAGAAGTCATAAGGTGAGGAAAGGAAAGCGGCTGTGAAGAAAGTGAGAAAAAGCTTTATTTTTTTAAATCATAAATCATTTTTACTATAAAATTATATTAAAACACTCATATTATTACATTATGGATGCTATTTCTTAAATTTTTAAGAATAAGTTTGCACTTAAATTTGCAAGAGAGAATAGTTACAGTTACTCCTTTATATCTTTGATCGTTATCAGATTTGGTAAGGTTTTTATAATGAATGTTTAAAATATTGAAATTTCTAATATTTTCTGTACTCAAAGAGAGTTTAAAAATATCTTTAATAAGACCTTAAAACTTAAAGAGAATTCAATGCAAACATTTGTTTCCAGTGACATTTTAAAAAGCAAAATCTTTTTTAGGTAAATGTTGGTAATTTATGCTTTCACTAGGAAAACAGAAATTCTGTTGCTTAGGAGGAGCGGGCTGCATCTCACTGTCCAGCTAGCTTCACCCCAGAAATAATCACACAGAAATTGTATTAATTAAATCACTGCCTGGCCCACTATCTCTAGCCTCTTATTGGCTAACTCTCACATATTAGTTTAACCCATTTCTATTAATGTGTATTGCCACTTGACTGTGGCTTGCCAGCATGAGTTTAACCAGCATCCATTTCAGGCAGGAGAACCATGGCATCTGCTACACTGTTCTTCTTCCCAGCATACAGTTCTGTCTTCCCCGCCTAGTTAAGTTTTGTCCTATCAAATGGCCAAGGCAGTTTCTTTATTCAACCAATGAAAGCAACACAAAGACAGAAGAACCTCCTACACCATTTCCCCCTTTTCTGTTTAAACAAAAAGGAAGGCTTTACTTTAACATAGTAAAATTACATATAACAAAACAGTTATCAAGCAATATACAGTTACAATATTTATATCTATTTTATCTTTGATCATAACAAAGGAAAACTATAACTATCTATTCTTCAACTCCATCAAAGACTCCATAAGGATATAATATTACCTAAGTAAACAGAAAATGCATTATAAGCAACTTCCAAAACTCTAGAAATGAGAGAGACATCTTGCTGCCTGGAAAGTCACCCAAAGTTTTTCTGTACCGTTTGGGGCATCCATCTTCGGCCTACATGCCCATAGTATCCAGCAGACTTTTCCCCAAAGAAGGAAATTTCAAAGACAGTTCAGTCATTTTCTTTTGTATCATACAGAATGTCTCACAGACTTTTTCATGAAACAGGAACCCTAAAGGATCATTTCACCTTTAGGCAAGTTCAGCAGTCCTCTCTCTGTGGGTTCTTTATGTTCAGTTTATGTAACAGTCCAGGCAAGAGCAGTTTCTTGTCCAGATGCCCAACCAACTCCATAAGGAGCCTCTTTTTTTTTCTTTTCTTTTTTTAATTTATTTATTTATTAAAGATTTCTGCCTCCTCCCAGCTACCACCTCCCGTTTCCCTCCCCCTCCCCTGATCAAGTCCCCCTCCCTCATCAGCTCGAAGAGCAATCAGGGTTCAATGACCTGTGGGAAGTCCAAGGACCACTCACCTCCATCCAGGTCTAGTAAGGTGAGCATCCAAACTGCCTAGGCTCCCACAAAGCCAGTACGTGCAGTAGGATCAAAAACCCATTGCCATTGTTCTTGAGTTCTTGGTAGTCCTCATTGTCCGCTATGTTCAGCAAGTCCAGTTTTATCCCATGCTTTTTCAGACCCAGACCAGGTGGCCTTAGTGGGTTTCTGATCGAACATCCCCATTGTCTCAGTGTGTGGGTGCACCCCTGGTGGTCCCGAGTTCCTTGCTCGTGCTCTCTCTCCTTCTGCTCCTGATTTGGACCTTGAGATTTCAGTCCAGCGCTTTATGAAAGTAAGATAGTCTCTTAAACAACAGAAGGAGCCCATATTTCTCTTTAAGTAGCTGGTGCTGCCAGGAGCAGACATGTCTCATTGCCACGAAAAGCCCTAAGTGATTAAAATATTTTAAATGCCAAATTCTGTAGTTTTTGAAAGATAGGAAGAATGCCTATCTAACTGAAATATATCTCTATATATCTAGAAAATCTAACTAACATGACTACAAGCTTGACTATTATTGATGATTATCAATTAACAACCTCTATTTCCTAATTATACATTATATTTTTAAATAAACTACACAGCCACAATACCTTAAAAAAACAGAAATATACATATAACAAGATTGACCTTAAATTTATATCAGTAAAGCAAAATCCATACCAATGTATATTATTTATATCTACATCATTCTGTAATAACTTTCAAATACACTTCCATCAAGTTGCATATAGTATTCTATTGTCTTATTATTCCATCATATGTCCTGCTTAAAATATTCATTTTTATCCTTAAATTTTATTTTTGCTTTCAGTAATATTTGGTGGATAATTCCTTTGTGGATAATGATTCCATCAAACATCAATTATAGTTGTTTAATCTTAATTTTAAACTTTTTGTTTCTTTGGCTTATACTGTTAGTGTGTTTTCCCTTATCAATTGGTGTCAAATTTGTTTTTTAAACCATAAAACATGTCATCACCAGTAAACTTACATAAAAATTATGGTCTAATTTTTTTAAGATTTACAGATTTCATTGTTGAATATTTGTGATTTACTTTTTACCCAGTTTTTCACATGCTTTAAATTTAGTTTTAAAATGTTTCTTGATTTAAGTAATATTACATACATATTTGTCAATTAAAAGCAGATAAGTGTTTTAAAATCCTTTATTATTTCCATTGGACTGTAACTAGAGAATATGCTTAGGAAGCATCTATTGCATCAGTGTTTCAGCTTTGTCTTGTGTCCTACAATGTATATTAATTTTCTGGATAACTGAGATACACTTTAAACATCTTTGACATGAAATGAGGCATAATAATTGAGTCATTTGATATCCAAACTGAGTTTTGTTTTTATGCATCTGCCTAATTCTGAACATACTACATTGAAGATTTCTGTTAATATTATTGTTCTTATTCTAGCCAGTATAACATGTTCTATTACATCTGTTTTTCTCCAACTGGATTCTTTGTACGATCTCCCCTCCAAATTGTCAGGAAATTCTCTTATCTCTGCCATAAGAGAGCATAGTTGTCTATGAAATAAGAAACAAGAAAGGGGCCTCTCTTCACACTCTCGTCTGTTGTTTTCTGTAAGGGTAATGCATAGTTATCTAATTCAGCTATCTCTGATGAGACCACTCCACCTCTTCACCATCTAATAGAATTTCCAGAGCTGTATCTGCTTATTGAATATTACCAATGCCATTGGAATAACTATTTTAAATTTCATGACACTTAAATTCATTTGTCGCTAAGTTTAAATAGTCACATGGAACGAATGAATAAATACATCATATAACAAGATAAGGGTAACTTTTTATTATAAACTTTCTAAATGTTATCTGTTTGCCTTGATTAGAGTGTGTATTAGTTTCTTTCAATGTCTTGACAAAAGGCCACAAAATGTGTAGTTGAAACTGGAAGTAATTCTCTGAATATTGAAGTTAGACATCTGAAATTGAAATCTCAGCATTTTCAGAGGTCTCCAAGGCTAGAAGGGGCACGCCCAGCTTCTTCCACCTTCTGGCATTTCTCTACAGTCTTGGATGCTGAGACTGATGCAGTATCATTCCTTTATCTGCCCGTGTCTTCATATAGCCAGTCCTAAGTTAAAAATATAAACACATTATGCTGGAGTGTATCATCTGCAAAAATGTCCCAATTTATTCTCTTCCTAGATTACAGCATTTTCTTTTACATTTAAACAAACATTATTATAGTGTTGGTTCTAATTACATTTGGTGTTTTGTTCTATTAGTGTTGTCCTAAATTTCATGTTGATATCATAATCCTTTATGATATTTAGGAGGTGAAAATCACATGGGTATAGACAGAAGGTGTTTGTTTGTTTATTTCCCACCTGCCACACTTAAAATAATTGCACAGAAACTATACTAATTTCAATACTTTTTGGCCAATAGCTTAAGTTTTTTTAAGCTAGCTCTTACATTTATATTAACCCATTTCTACTGTTTTATATTTTACTACAAGGCTCAAGGTTTACGGGTAAGCGTCTTTCTTCTTCTGGAGCTACATGGCATCTCCCCAACTCCACCTTCTTTCCCCCTTATCTGCTTGAAAATACCACTTTACTCTATTCTGCCCTGCAATAGGCCAAAACAGCTTTATTCACTAACCAAAAGCAATACATATGCAAAAGGACTTCACACACTATTCCCTCTTTTCTGTCCAAATAAAAAGGAAGGTTTTAACTTTAATATAGTAAAATTACATATAAATAACAGGTATCAAGCAAGAATTACAGTTACAAAATTTATATCTACTTTATCTTTAGTATAACTGAGAGAAACTATACTTATAACTATTGTTTAACACCATCAAAGACTCCAGAAAGATATAATACCTAAGTAAACAAAAAGTTCATTGTAAGCAACTTCCAAAACTCTAGAATTGACAGAGATAACTTGCCTGGATAGTTAATCAAAGTTCATTTTGTAACAACGGTACTTCCATCTTCAGCCTACAGACCCATAGTATCTGGCAGACTCTTTCATGAAGCAAGAACCCTGAAGGACTTGTCTCATATTTAGGCAAATTTAGTGGTCATTTTTGTGGGTCCTGCATATCCAGTTCATACAGCATACCATCAAGCAGTCAGGAAAGAGCAGTTTCTTACCCAAATGTCTAACTCCATAAGGATCCTCTTGGTTGACCATCAAGCACTTGAAGTAGATTGGTGCTGCCACGAGCAGATGAGTCTCATTGTCATGAAAAGTTCTAAGGTTTAAAAACATTTTAAATGCCATATTCTCATATTCTGTTAGTTTTTGAAAGCCTATACAATGAAATGTCTCTTTGTACTTAGCCCATTTACAATCAAAATATTCAATGAAAACACAATAATATACATAATCCAAAGTCTCTAAATGTATTCCATCCTTTTGTGGCTTATTTTTCTTACTCTGTTGCCTTTTTGCAAGTTTAGTATTTATTTTATTATCTTTACATCTTTAATCTATGACTGTCTGTACTCCTTTATATTATAACTGTCTATACTCTTTTTCGTCTCTCTTCAAGCCTACACACATTTATATAACATTGTGACCCATTTAGAGGTCTTTTCCAGCTGAATTTGTCATGATTGCATACATATCTGTAATTATATTTTGACCAGGAACACTTTTTTTAAAGTGCTAAGTGGCATGGCTAAGACCAACTCTATAGCCCTGACTGTTGTCTTCACCAAGTCCAACATGGCAGAGGCATGTTCACTGCTTCTGAGAGCCATGCAAAGCACCCCAGCTCCAGGTTCCCAGTGGGTTTATGCCACCATAGAGCAATTTATAACACACTACTCACAGACCCCATTTCAGTGCTCAGCCTTCTGAAAGAGTCAGAGCTGTTTATGCCCATATCATGGACCAGGAAGCCTTTCTCAAAAGAAGCTGTTAAGCTTTTGCTCTCAATGGTGAGCCAAGAAGACCTCTCTTTTTTATTGATTAGTATTGAGCTCTACATTTTTCTCTGCTCCTCTCCCTGCCTCTCCCCTCTCCTTCAACCCTCCCCTAAGGACCCCATGTTTCCAATTTACTCAGGAGATCTTGTCTTTTTCTACTTCCCATGTGCATTTGATCTATGTATGTTTCTCTTAGGGTCCTCATTGTTGTCTAAGTTCTCTGGGATTGTGATTTGTGAGCTTGTTTTCTTTGCTTTATGTTTAAAAACCACTTATGAGTGAGAACATGTGATAATTGTCTTTTTGTGTCTGGGTTAACTCACTCAAAATGTTTTCTGCTTCATTCATTTTTCTGCAAAATTCAAGATGTTGTTATTTTGTTCTGCTGTATAGTACTCCATTGTGTAAATATACCACATTTTTCTTATTCATTTTTCGGTTGAGGGGCATTTAGGTTATTTCTAGGTTCTGGTGAAGACCTCTCTAAAAAGATCAGTGGTGCCCCTGCTTGCTTCCAGAAAAAGAGCTAGTTTGATTGAAAAGGCGGTTACAAAGACGCTGCGCTAAACTCTGGTGTGTGTGTGTGTGTGTGTGTGTGTGTGTGTGTGTGTGTGTGTAGAATTCCTTTTTAAACTCTCTCAGTTTTATGTGGATGTAGTCAGCCCACATTCAGATGCCAATTTGTAGATGGAGGCTGTTCATTCATTTCCTGGCCACCCAGACCGAAAATAATCACACAAGAACTATATTAATTATAATACTCTTTGGCCAGTAGCTTAAACGTATTTTTAGCCAGCTCTTTCATCCAGTTTTTTTTTTTTTAGTTTTTTTTTTTTTTTTTTTTTTTTTTTTTTTGGTTTTTCGAGACAGGGTTTCTCTGTGGCTTTGGAGCCTGTCCTGGAACTCGCTCTGTAGACCAGGCTGGTCTCGAACTCACAGAGATCCGCCAGTTTTTAACATCTACTAAGGCACTGAAACAGGACCCCATTTTCATCGTGACTCGGCAACAGCGCCACCTGCTGGATAATAGGTAATATGGCAGTTTTCGTTTCTAACACAAATTTTACTGCTTTGTTTTCACTAATACAATGGATTAGTAAATTTATATTTACTAATACAATGGATTACGTCATACAAGGTTTATATGATTATGGGGATACCTTGATTTGCTTGTTACTAGGTTTCAGTTTTCTTTTCCATATTCTATCATTAAGGAAGAATATGGCACTCCTAAGAACGATAGAATCTTTACGACCTAATAATGAACAACTAATTGACAGGATTAAAATTATTGAAAATCAGAGGTTTTCTGAACAAGTGGATACTATGACAAACAAAATTGACTCCATATCCAAGGGTATTAGAAAATTACCTGAAAGGGTTCAGGCTGTTGAATTTGACGTTCAGACTTTATCACAAAGTTTTGATAAGGTAACAGACAGAATGTACCTCCAAGATGGGAATCTACATGATATACAAGAAATGTTTAAGGAGGAAATGTTATCTTTGAAGGAAAAAATTAAAGCTTTGGAATCACAGGTGCAGAATGGGGACCAAAAAATTGATGCCTCAGTGAAATCACTGGAAATATATACAGGTCAGGAGATTCAGGATTTAAGAGAGACAATAATAAAAAGATTTGAAAAGATTGGAGAAATTATTGCAGCTGGTGAACAGAATAAGGAGGCACAAGGACAGGATACAATGCCTCCACCAGCTATTAGAACTGGCTTACTCAGGGTTCTAGCAACATACCCTATACTTAATTCTGACGAAGCGTCAACTTCTAAAGGCTCAAAGGGAGTCAGAGAAGCTAGATGGACGCCAATAGCAATGAATGATCTGAAAGAAATTAAGCAAGCTGTTATTAATTTTGGCTTGCACAATGCATATCTAAAGGAAATGATAAGGACTTGGGCTTCTAATGCTAGAGCTACCCCCCATGATTTCCATCAGTTAGTGTCTGCAGTTTTAGATAATGGACCTTCCTTGATGTTTGGAATTTATTTCAGAGAAGAATTCAAACATATGGAACAGCAAGGAAGAACAAAAGGTGTTGAGGTTTCCCAAGATCAAATTCTTGGTGCAGGAGAATATGCTGATCCACAGGTCCAAGCTCTTTATAATGATGAAGTACTGTGTCTATGTCACCAAGCAGCTTCAAATGCTTGGAATAGGATACAAGACCAGCAAAAAAGGGTTGAATCATATACCAGAATTAGGCAGGGACAGAGAGAACCCTTTATTGACTTTTTGCAAAGATTAATTAAGGCTCCGGACATAGGGGTAACAGACCCCGAAGCTAGACAAATACTTCTTGAATCTCTAGCTTTTGAGAATTCAAACATAGAATGCAAAAAGATAATTGGGCCTTTAAAGTCTAGATCAGCACCTATGGATGAATGGATTCAGCATACGATGAATGTTGAGACGTTTAGCTATAATGATGAATCTTGGGTAGGAGAAGCGATTTCCAAAGCAATGAGGAGGCATCAAACTGCCAGGTGTTTTAATTGTGGTAAATTAGGACATTTGCAAAGGGATTGCAGGCAAAGAATTTCTAGGAATAATATCTCTTCTGGGAATGACAAAAATAGGAGACCTCGGCCTTCAGGTATATGTAGGAGATGTGGTAAAGGCCAGCATTGGTCCACCGAATGTAGGTCAACAACAGACAGATGGGGCAATCCGATATCATCGGGAAACACCTTGCGGGGCCTCTTGCAGGCCCCCAAGCCAACAGTGGCCCAGTCATTCCCAGTCACAGTGGAGAACGTGCCTCACCAAGAAAATTAAAAGCTCCAATTTCAGTTGTAAAAAGTAATACTGGTCTAAATGATGAATTACATGTGGAGGATGAGTCAAAAAACCCAGCAGGACAGAGTAAACATATATTTTGGCAGACTTCTATTAATGATCAAAGACCAAAGCTAAGAGTCTGTAAAAATGGCACTTTTATTAAAGGCTTATTAGACACAGGTGCGGATGTAAGTATCATTACCCCAGAATCTTGGCATCCAAATTGGCCTCTTCAAGAGGTAGATGCTCAGTTCCTGGGAATTGGAACCCTATCTCGTGTAAAACAAAGCACAAGATGGGTTGAATGCATAGGGCCCGAAGGGCAAATAGGAAGACTAAGGCCATATATAGCCAATATTGCCATAAATTTATGGGGTCGTAACCTGCTACAGCAATGGGATACCCAGATTAACATTCCTGTAGTTCCAGGAACTCATAATTCTGGGAAGGATATGATGAGGTATTATGGAAAAAGGTCACCAGCCATTCAGGCTGTACAAGAACATACAGCAAATACCAAACCTTTAGAGGTACCAACAGCCCTACCTTTAAAATGGCTAACTGAGAAGCCAAAATGGATCAAACAGTGGCCTCTAGCTGAAGATAAACTACAGGCATTGGAACAGCTGGTGCAAGAGCAAGTAGATGCTCACCATATTGAAGAATCAACCAACCCTTGGAATTCTCCTGTGTTTATTTAAAAAAGAAATCTGGTAAATGGAGAATGGTGACAGATCTAAGAGCTGTCAACAAAGTAATTCAACCTATGGGCCCACTACAATCTGGAGTTCCTTTGCCCTCTCTGTTACCAAAAAGATGGCCTCTTATAGTTATTGATTTGAAAGATTGTTTTTTCACTATACCATTACAAGAAAATGACAGAGAAAAATTTGCCTTCACAGTGTCTATTTATAATAATTCTCAGCCTAATAGGAGATATTAGTGGACTATCCTCCATCAGGGTATGCTCAATAGTCCTACATTGTGCCAATATTTTGTAAGTAAGCCATTGGAAATAATTTGTAAACAATTCGCCAAGTCCATAATTTATCATTACATGGATGACATCTTGTTATCTGATTCAAATAAAGATACTTTAGAAGGGATGTTTGAAGTAAAGAAAGTCTTGCCTAGGTGGGGATTACAAATTGCCCCTGAAAAGATTCAAAGAGGAAATTCTATTAATTACCTAGGTTACAGAATAGGGTTAGAGAAAATTAAAACACAAAAGGCACAAATTAGGAGAGACCGGTTAAAGGCTCTTAATGACTTCCAAAAATTGTTAGGAGACATTTCCAGTCTGCGACCAGCTGTTGGGATAACACCTGATCTAATAGTTCATTTAAACAAAACCTTAGATGGTGATAAAGATTTGAATAGTCCAAGAAAACTGACAGCTGAAGCAGAAAAGGAACTGACAATGATTGAGGAAAAATTACAGGAGGCACATGTGGATAGGGTGAACCCAAATCTTAGCTGCATCCTAGTCATATTGCCTTCCAGAATTTCTCCTACAGGGATTCTAATGCAGAGGGAAGATATTATTTTAGAGTGGATATTTATACCTAATAAACCAAGTAAAAAATTAAAAACTTATGTGGAAAAAGTCTCTGAATTAATTATAAAAGGTAAGCTGAAACTTCGTCAACTAGCAGGTATAGACCCAGTAGAAATTATAGTGCCTTTTACTACTGAAGAAATAAAAAAGTTATGGGAAGACAATGAACTGTGGCAAAGAGCTTGTGCTAATTTTTTGGGAGAAATTAATAGCAACTATCCCAAAAGTGGTAGACTTAACCTCATAAAAAGAACTTCTTGGATTCTTCCTAGAATTGTACATGATGCTCCAATAACTGGAGCCCGTACGTTCTATACTGATGCAAATAAATCAGGGAAAGCAGGTTACAAGTCAGATGAATTGAGTAAGGTGGAACAAAGCCCTTATAATTCTGTCCAGAAGGCAGAATTATATGCCATTCTTATGGTGCTAAGGGATTTTAAAGAACCTCTTAATATAGTTACAGATTCACAGTATGCAGAAAGAGTTATCTTGCATATTGAAACCGCTGAATTTATACCAGATGACACAGAGTTGACTTCATTGTTTATCCAGGTACAAGACATAATCAGGAACAGGCTTTGTCCGATGTACATAACACACATCCGGTCCCATACAGGTCTGCCTGGTCCTCTAGCCCAAGGCAATGCTGAGATTGATCAATTATTGATTGGAAGTGTGTTGCAGGCCTCAGAATTTCATAAGAAGCATAATGTCAATAGTAAAGGCCTAAAGAAAGAATTTTCCATTGCTTGGCAACAAGCTAAGGACATTATAAAGAGATGTCCTACTTGTTCTTTCTATAATCAAACACTGTTGCCTGCAGGGAGTAACCCAAAGGGTACTAAGAGAAATGAAATCTGGCAGATGGATGTGTTCCACTTTATGGAATTTGGTAAATTAAAATATGTACACCATACCATAGACACGTATTCAGGTTTTCAATGGGCTACTGCCCTGAGCTCAGAAAAGGCTGATTCAGTAATCACACATTTATTGGAAGTTATGGCCATCATGGGTATACCTGCACAAATAAAGACAGATAATGGTCCAGCATATGTATCTAAGAAAATGAAACGCTTTTTTGATTATTATAATATAAAACACATTACAGGTATACCAAATAATCCTACAGGTCAGGCAGTTATAGAAAGATCAAATCGTACTATAAAGGATATGCTGAACAAACAGAAAGGGACCGAAAATACCCCCAGAAATAGATTACAAAATGCTTTATTAACCTTAAATTTTCTTAACGCTAATGAGAAAGGAATGACAGCAGCAGAAAGACATTGGATAATGGAAAAGTCTGCTGAACTAAATCAACCGATTTATTTCAAAGATGTGCTGACCTCTCAATGGAAGCCAGGAGATGTGCTACGTTGGGGAAGGGGTTTTGCTTTTGTTTCCACAGGAGAAGAAAAATTGTGGAAACCATCAAAATTAATAAAGTTTCAATTTGAAGAGGAGAAACCTCTTGGAAAGGAGAAATGACAACTCATCCACAATGATGATATTCATACAGGTGGTAAGAAACCATATAGAATGGGGGCAGGGTTCTGTTCTTATCTCCACAGGAAAACTCTCATCTTTGAAAAATTCAAGGGACCCTGGATGTTTGGATACTGACAGATGGAAAAATACCTGCCCAATAGGAAATATCAAGAAAACTGAAAGGATTGTGTAAGTAATATTAAACCATATTTCTAAATTTATAAAGATGGTTTTGAGGTTGGACTCTGGCTCAGTCCCTCTCCAATTCCAAACCAGTTAGTAAGAGAAAAACCCAGAGTTTCTGGAGTTTCTGTCTCATGTCAAGAGCCATGATATGGGACAGAAAGAAATATGAGTTTAGAAAACATCTTTGCTTTTCTTCATATCTATCATACTTTTCATTGAATATATATATATATATATCATGCCTTTCAGTGAACATATTCATATATGTCTATATGATTAATGTTTAAGTTTTTCACAATGAACAATGAGTTTTTCCTGAAGTGACATTTGAAGTTTCCAGGAAGAAGATGGGGCCCCATAACAACAACTCCACCTGGTTGATATGATGTCATGATACTGATAGCGCTACTACAAGACCTGCTTTGGGTACCAGCTGCACAAGACAGTTCCAACTTGGTTAGCTGAAATGGTGCACTTCTTATACAACATTTTGGCCAGACCTGCACAAAATACTCAGAGACTATCTGCAATTTTAAAAGACATTAATCTTGAAATTTAACCATCATTTTACTTTCACAGGATCCCTCAGAAAGAACGTCGCCCCCATGACAGCTAGAAGTAATTCTAGAGGACGACGTCCCCTCTCCCAGTAAATTTTGCCCTTGGATTTAGGGACATCATTTAGGGGTTGATTATAATTAGTATATGATTGAGGGTTGGGGGAGGAATTTTAGAAACCTAGGGATCATTTTGAAAAAAAAAAAAGAGGGATGATGGGATAATAGATTTGTAATTCTGAGTTACTACTTTTAGACAAATATATTGGTATAGATTCTTGTATATTGACACAAAGTTAAATTATATTGACTATTGTATGCATGCATGTTTCTACCTCTGTTTAAAACATTTTTTATGTATTGACATATATTGTATTGATATATATATATATATATATATATATATATATATAGTATATATTTACCATATTGCAGTGTACATTTCTACCTCTGATTAAGATACTTATATAATATTTGTTTATTGATATATATTTACCTACTGCAATGTATATTTGTACATTGTTTATATTTGGTGGTCATTTTCCTCATTTGTTTCACATTCGTTTATTTTCTTAGTCTTTAAGTTAGATGGATATTGAGAATTATATAGATTAATAGTCATCTAAGTTTGTCATTTATAATTAGACTAATCAGGTTCTTTAGATATACAGAGATTATATTCAGTATAGATAGATAATATTCAACGTCTTCAAAGAGCTGTAGAAAATGGCCTTTAATCTAACTCAGAGTTTTGCGGTAGTGAGACACAATTGCCCCTGGCAACTCTATTCCCGAGAGAATGTTGAGCACCAAAGACACTCCACCTGGAGCCTTTCTTTTTGGCAGAACTGGCCTTTGGGCAAAGAAATGCCCATACCTCAACGACTGACAAAGATACAGAGCATGCATCAATGGATAAAACAGGACTGTCATATCCTGCCAAGACAGGGTAAGATTGTTTTGAAAAGTTGCTTGCCTTTGAAAATGGTATGTCAGTTATGTTAAGCCTTAGCCAAAGTTGGTTGCTTCAACGCTGCTAATGTGACTTTGGTTGATTCCCGAGGTAGCTAGTTGTCTCTGTGATTTGTTGCATGTTTTGGAAGTTGTTTTACTGAACTTCCTAATTACCCAGGTAACATTATTTCCCTTCTCAGATCTTCGATGGGGTTGAAGACTATATAAATGTAGTTACTTGCTCTCATGACTTGGCCAAGTTATTTATTATACAAGACCTAAGCTAGTTAGAATAGGATATTTGTACTTATTGTATATAATTTCATAGTAGGTTTAGAACTCTCTTATTTAAACAAAAGTGGGAGGTGTTGCGAGAGGTCCTCCCACTCCTCCAGCCTATAGCTGCCAAGATACCAGTCCATTGGGGTGTGGTCTCTCTCCCTTTAAAAAAGTGGCCACTTCCCTCTCCTCTCTCTCTTCACTTCCTGCTCCACCGGCGACTAGACTCCCTTCCTGGTTGCATAGAGGGCTGTTGCCTGGGACAGTGATCTATAAGTTTTTTTCCCCTTTAAATAAATACCACCCTATTAATCATAATTCCAAACTGATGTGGCATTGTTTGTGACTTACGCCTTCAGAGATCCATCCTTAACCCCTGAGGTGAATCAAAATAAAAAAAAAAATATATTATTGGAGGGAGGTGCCACTTGTTTGTCCCATCCGCCCAGAACTGAAATGATCACACAGAAATTGTATTAATTAAGTCACTGTTTGGCCCATTAGGTCTAACTTCTTATTGACTAACTCTTGCATATTAATTTAATCCATTTCTATTAATCTGCGCATCACCATGAAGTCGTGGCCTACCAACAAAGTTTGAGCACATCTGTCTCCAGCAGCTCCATGGCTTCTCCCTGACTGCACCCTTCTTTCTCCCAGCATTCAATCCAGTCCTTCCTGCTCACCTAAGTTCTGCCCTATCAACAGTCCAAGGCAGTTTCTTTATTCATTAATCAATAAAATCAATACATAGACAGAAGGACCTCCCATACCAAAATATTATCTGACACTCTGGAGGGCTGATTCCAAAATCAAAGCTTTTCAGTGATTAACCTCCTCTTTTTTTCTACCACATGATGTTTCCAGAAATCTTGGAATCACTTGACTTTCAGCTCCATCCTTCCAGTCCCTACTTTAGTCATAAGTTCAGTCCTTTCCACTGTGCCATCTTTCTTCAAATTTCTCTCTTCTTAAGGATGCTAATCATAGATTTAGTGTCTATTCTAGCCCAGCATGACCTCATTTCATTTGATGCTAACTCTAAACATTTGACTTCTAAATAATCTCATAGTCACAAAGCCAATGGTTAATACTTCACCAAACCAAATTAGAGGAAATGCTTAATCTACATTAGGTCCAAGCTAAAGCTTCAGGGGCAGAGTTAAGTTCCTATGGGCGGAACTGTTTTGGGGTCTGAAGGGAGTCTTCAGATCCAGTTCACCTTCTTCAGTTTCAAGTAAGACTTAAACTCTTTATGACCATTGATCCCTCTCCAAACACCATCCTGGTTTGAAATCATTTTCTATGTAAAAGAGCCACCTGCCACTTTGACTTTCTGCATCATGACGATAAACACAGACTTTTTAAAAAGCCACATTGTTATAGGAACTAAGGCAGGAAGCAGGGGATTCTGCAGGGTGCTCTTTGCAAGAGTGAGGCTATTTCAGTTTCCTGGAGAGGCTCTGACAGAGAAAAGAGCTGCATGTGCTCATTAAGATAAGTGCCACATTTAATTATAGCTTCAGAAATACCAGTTCCAGTACATTCTGCGTTGGAGCAAATGTAGTTCCCATACCTTTTATTACAAATATAGATCTGAAATCAGAGTCAAAATAGTGCCACTTTGATAAAAACCTGTCTACGTTCTCCCTTTTACATAATCTCCCTTTATTTCCTGCCTGAGATTAATATTGGTAATAGACAAGAAAGGGAAACCAGGGGATTACAGCAATTGCAATTGTCAACACATGTTTACTGAGTGGGTGATAAGTGCCAGCTCTCTAATTCTGGGAGATTAGGACACAGCAGTAAACACACAAGGACAAAACAACAATCCACATATGGAGACTTGGTTTTTCCACAAGATGGTGAGTTTGGGTCTGTTTTCTATATTTAGATATTGAGTTTTCCCAAAAATTAAAGAAAAATTAAGTCATAAATTTGAAAGAGAAAGAGAGAGTGGGAGTAGGGGGCATTACAGAAGGAAATAAAGGGGGCAAAAGGCAGGGTGAAATAATAAATATTTTAATTTCAGAAAATTTTTATAAAACAGCATAATAAAATAAATATAAATAACAATTAGCAAAATAAATGAAACACAGCAGATGAGGATCTGCAACTTTGTGATACTTGTTATTTACTGAAATCTCCAGAAACATTTGGAATGTTTCTCATTGTAGAATATTGAATCTTTTACTAGAACAACAACACACCCACTGAGACAGTGGGGCTGATCTATTGGGAGCTCACCAAGGCCAGCTGGACTGGGACTGAAAAAGCATAGGACAAAACTGGACTCTCTGAACATGGTGGACAATGAGGGCTGATGAGAAGCCAAGGACAATGGCACTGGGTTTTGATACTACTGCATGAACTGGCTTTGTGGAAGTCTAGCCTGTTTGGATGCTCACCTTCCTAGACCTGGATGGAGGGGGGAGGACCTTGGACTTCCCACATGTCAGGGAACCCTGACTTCTCTTTGGACTGGAGAGGGACTGGGAAAGGAATGGGGAGAGGGGGAGAGGAGTGGGGGGAGGGGGAGGGAAATTGGAGGCAGGGAGGAGGCGGAAATTTTTTCAATAAAAAAATTTGTATACTAAAGAAATCTATTCCTTTTGTATACTTACCTCAAAATACTTCTTGTTATTAAGAAACTTAAAAACCTACTGGAAATCAAATCTTTTCCAATTATTTTATATCAAAATTCTGTGAAATTTGTTTCTTCAAAAATTTTGCTTACAAAAGTAATCTTCTAATTCATCAACTGCTCACTTGAAGCATTAAGAGTGGAGTATTTATATAGGTGTGGACTGATTTCTCTGTACTCCGTGACTTCTTCTGTAAGAAAAAAATCAGGAACAAATACATATCTAGTGCAAAGTAATATTTGTAATATTTGAGATTTCTCTTGCACTGCAGTCTTTCAATATTATTCTCAGATCTCAATTTCATGTTTAGTTCTCCATGAGCATATTTAATATTTGCATGTGCGTATTAATGTGTGTCAGTGCAGGCACACATTCGTGTTAGAGCATATCACACATATGGAGGTCTGAGAAAAACGTAAGGTGTCTACCCTCACCTCCCACTGTGAGACAGTATGTCTTCATTATTTAGAGCTCCAGACTGCATAACAGGTGGCCTGAAAAACTGTAGAGATTTCTGACCTCTGCCTATTACTCCCTCCCTTTAGAGGACTTGCATTATCACCATACACAACTATACTGACTTCACACATGTTCTAGGACTTTGAAAAGTCTTCAAGTTGACACAACAACCATTTTACCCACCAAGGCATCTTTCAAGCCCAGAAACTCAAATTTCTGGCATAGGTCATAAATCGATGAAGCCAAATAAACATGCCTGCTGATACCAGAGAATCCCTGGATTCTCTACTATAAGTGCAGTCTGAGGCACAGAGTAGGTCTGTATTAAGCACAGTTGAAAGTGATCCTTTTCAACTGTGAAGAGTAAATATTTTCTAATTGAATGTACTCACTTAGCTGTGACAAAGCTAAAACTATAAATCTAAGATGACCTCTAGTCATGGACATTTGTGTTCTCTCCAATATTTTTATTGGAATTTAAGCTTTACTGGGTTAGTATTGAGGTATCGTTGTTATAAAGTGATTAACTAATGAAAATGAAACTTATGGAAGGAATTATCTACTACACAAAATAGACAAAAGAAACTATATAGACTCTTTTTCTTTTCCTTCTGTTTTCTACCTATTAATAGGCAGACCTAAGATTTATTCTGACTGGAGATTGCAGCAACAAGGTAGCTTCTTGGAAGTAGACAGCCACATTTGCAGTCAAATCTAAAGCTTTGGACTTGGATTTTTCTCATAACTATGAGAAACAAATCTATGTGTTTTATGAATTGCACAGTCTTAGACAATTTTAATATATTTTTAAGTTATTTCTTTTATTTTTTTGTTTATAGTGTAATTACATAAATAAGCCTTCCCTTTTCCCCATTCAAGTCTTTCCATGTACTTTTCCTTGCTCTCTTTGAAACTCATTGCCTCTTTTTTTTTGCAATCTTTCATACATTTATTCACATGGTTTAGACGATGAAGTAACTGAAAATTGTATAGAAAATGATGATTTGACAAATGGTGTATTTTTTTTTTAGTTGTTGAAAAAAAAATTCCCTGCCCTGTGGGAAGTCCAAGGTCCTCCCACTTCTATCCAGGTCCAGGAAGGTGAGCATCCAAACAGGCTAGGCTCCCACAAAGCCAGGTCATGTATTAGGATGGAAACCTAATGCCATTATCCTTGGCTTCTCATCAGCCTTCATTGTCTGCCATGTTCAGAAAGTCGGGTTTCATCCCATGCTTATTCAGTCCCAGTCCAGCTGGCCTTGGTGAGCTCCCAATAGATCAGTTCCACTGTCTCAGTGGGTGGGTGCACCCCTCGTGTTCCTGACTTCCTTGTTCATATTCTCCATCCTTTTGCTCCTCATTTGGATCTTGAGCTCAGTTCTGTGCTCCAGTTTGGGTCTCTGTCTCTATCTCGATCCATCGCCAGATGAAGGTTCATATGGAGGCGGATGACTATATGTTTTTCTTTGGATTCACCTTTTTATTTAGCTTCTCTAGGATCACCAATTATATGCTCAATGTCCTTTATTTATGGCTAGAAACCAATTATGAGTGAGTACATCCCATGTTCATCTTTTTGGGTCTGGGAGACCTCACTCAGGATGGTGTTTTCTATTTTCATCCATTTGCATGCAAAATTCAAGATGTCATTGTTTTTTAACCGCTGAGTAGTACTCTAATATGTATGTATTCCACTCTTTCTTCAACCATTCTTCCAATGAAGGGCACTTAGGTTGTTTCCGGGTTCTGGCTATTACAAATAATGCTGCTATAAACATAGTTGAACAAATGCTTTTGTCATATGATAGGGCATCTCTTGGGTATATTCCCAAGAATGGTATTACTGGATCTTGGGATAGGTTGATTCCAAATTTCCTGAGAAATCACCACACTGATTTCCAAAGTGGTTCCACAAGTTTGCATTCCCACCATCAATGGATGAGTGTGCCCTTATTCCACAACCTCTCCAACAAAAGCTATTATTGGTGTTTCTGATTTTAGCCATTCTGACAGGTGTAAGATGGTATCTCAAAGTAGTTTTGATTTGCATTTCTTTGATCGCCAAGGGGGTTGAGCATGACTTTAAGTGTCTTTTGGCCATTTGAATTTCTTCTTTTGAGAATTCTCTGTTAAGATCAGTGCCCCATTTTTTAATTGGGTTAATTAGGATTTTAAAGTCTAGTTTCTTGAGTTCTTTATATATTTTGGAGATCAGACCTTTGTCTGTTGTAGGGTTGGTGAAGATCTTCTCCCAGTCAGTGGGTTTCCTTTTTGTCTTAGTGAGAGTGTCCTTTTCTATACAGAAGCTTCTCAGTTTCAGGAGGTCCCATTTATTCAATGTTGTCCTTAATGTCTGTGCTACTGGAGATATACGTAAGAAGCGGTCTCCCATGCCCATATGTTGTAGAGTACTTCCCACTTTCCTTCTATAAGATTCAGTGTGTTCAGCCTGATATTGAGGTCTTTAATCCATTTGGACTTGAGTTTTGTGCATGGTGATAGATATGGATCTATTTTCATTCTTCTAAAGGTTGACAACCAGTTCTGCAAGCACCATTTGTTGAAGATGCTTCCTTTCTTCCATTGAATAATTTTAACTTCTTTATCAATAATCAGGTGTTCATAGGTTTGTGGCTTAAAATCCGGGTCTTGTACTCTATTCCACTGATCGACCTCTCTGTTTTTATGCCAATACCAAGCTGTTTTCAATACTGAAGCTCTGTAATAGAATTTGACATCAGGGATGGTAATGCCTCCAGAAGTTCCTTTATTGTATAAAATTGTTTTAGCTATCCTGGGTTTTTTGTTTTTCCATATAAAGTTTATTATCATCTTCCCCAGATATGTGAAGAATTTTGATGGGGATTGCATTGAATTTATAGATTGCTTTTGGTAGAATTTCCATTTTTACTATGTTGATCCTTTCAATCCAAGAGCAAGGGAGATCTTTCCATTTTCTGGTATCCTCCTCAATTTCTTTCTTCAAAGACTTAAAATTCTTGTCAAACAGATCCTTCATTTCCTTGGTTAGAGTTACCCCAAGATATTTTATGCTATTTGTGGCTATCGTGAAAGGTGATGCTTCTCTGATTTCCCTCTCTGCTTTCTTATCCTTTGTGTATAGGAGGGTAACTGATTATTTGGAATTGATCTTTTATCCTGCCACGCTACTAAAGGTGTTTATCAGCTGTAGAAGTTCTTTGCTGGAGTTTTTGGGGTCGCTTATGTACACTACCATATCATCTGCAAATAACGAAAGTTTCACTTCTTCCTTTCCAATTCAGATCCCTTGGATCCCCTTATGTTGTCTTATTGCTATGGCTAGAACTTCAAGCACTATACTGAAGATGTATGGAGAGAGTGGGCAGCCTTGTCATGTTCCTAATTTTAGTGGGATGGCTTTGAGTTTCTCTCCATTTAGTTTGATGTTAGCTGTCGGCTTGCTGTAAATAGCTTTTATTATATTTAGGTATGACCCTTGTATCCCCAATCTCTCCAAGACCTTTATCTTAAAGGGATGTTGAATTTTGTCAAATGCTTTTCCAGCATCTAATGAAATGATCATATGGGTTTTTCTTTCAGTTTATTTATATGATGGATTACATTGATAGATTTTCGTATGTTGAACCAGCCATACATCCCTGGGATGAAGCCTACTTGATCATAATGGATAATTTTTCTAATGTGTTCTTGGATACAGTTTGCCAGTATTTTATTGACGATTTTCACCTCCATGTTCATGAGTGAGATTGGCCTGTAATTCTCTTTCTTGGTTGAGTCTTTGTGTGGTTTTGCTGTCAGGGTAACTGTAGCTTCATAAAAGGAATTTGGCAATGACTTTTCTGTTTCTATATTGTGAAATACATTAAGGAGTATAGGTATTACTTCTTCTTGGATGTTCTGGTAGAATTCTGCATTGAAACAGTCTGGACCTGGGCTTTTTTTGGTAGGGAGATTTTTTATAACAACTTCTAATTCTTCATGACTAACAGGTCTATTTAAATTGTTCACCTGGTCCTGGTCTAACTAAGGTATATGGTACTTATCTTTAAAAGTGTCAATTTCTTTAACACTTTCCAATTTTGTGGCATACAGGCTTTTGTAGTAAGATCTAATGATTTTCTGAATTTCCTCTGTCTCTATGGTTACGTCCCCCTTTTCATTTCTGATCTTATTAATTTGTGTATTCTCTCTCTGCCGTTTGATTAGTTTGGATAGGCGTTCATCAATCTTTTTGATTTTCTCCAAGAACCAGCTTTTTGTTTCATTGATTCTTTGGATTGTTTTCTCTGTTTCTATTTTGTTGATTTCAGCCTTCGGTTTGATTATTTCCTTCTTCTACTACTCCTAGGTGAGTCTGCTTCATTTTTTTTCTAGATCTTTCAGGTGGGCTGTTAAGTCTCCAATGTGTGCTTTCTCCATTTTCTTTAAGTGGGCACTTAGTGTTATGAACCTTCCTCTTAGCACTGCTTTCATAGTGTCCCATAGGTTTGAATATGTTGTTTCTTTATTTTCATTGAATTTAGGAAAGACTTTAATTTCTTTCTTTATTTCTTCCTTGATCCAGGTGTGGTTCAGTAGTGAATTGTTCAGTTTCCATGGGTTTGTCGGCTTTCTGGGGGTAGCATTGTTGTTGAATTCTATCTTTAATCCGTGGTGATCAGATAAGACACAGGTGGTCACTAAAATTTTTTTGTATCTGTGGACATTTGCATTGTTACTGTCTATGTGGTCAATTTTCGAGAAGCTTCCATGAGCTGCAGAGAAGAAGGTATATTCTTTCCTATTTGGGTGAGATGATCTATAGATGTCTGTTAAGTCCATTTGATTCATTACCTCCCTTAATTCTCTTATTTCTCTGTTAGGTTTCTGTCTGATTAACCTGTCCATTGGTGAGAGAGGTGTGTTGAAGTCTCCTACTACTATTGTGTGTGGTTTGATGACTGCCTTGAGTTTTAGTAATGTTTCTTTTACATACATGGGTGCTTTTAAATTAGAGGCATAGATATTCAGGATTGAGACTTCGTCCTGATGAATTGTTCCTGTTATGAGTAAAAAATGTCCCTCTCCATCTCTTCTGATTGATTTTCGTTTGAAGTCAACTTTGTTAGAAATTAGTATGGCCACACCTGCTTGTTTCTTAGGTCCATTTGCTTGATAAACCTTTTCCCAGCCCTTTACTCTGAGTAGATGTCTGTCTTTGTTATTGAGGTGTGTTTCTTGTAAACAGCAGCATGTTGGATCCTATTTTCGTATCCAATCTCTTAACCTGTGCCTCGTTATAAGTGAGTTGAATCCATTGATATTAAGTGATATTAATGTCCAGTGGTTGTTAACTCTGGTCATTTTTGCCTTTTTTTTTTTTGATAGTAGAGTTTGTGTGTTTCCCTTCTTCGAGTTGTGCTGGTGAAGGGTCATTAGATGTCTGAGTTATTGTGGGCATTGTTGGACTTCTTGGGTTGTGATTTTCCTTCTATTACTTTCAGTAAGGCTGGATTTGTGGCTACGTATTGTTTAAATTTGTTTTTGTCCTGGAAACTTATGCTTTCTCCATTTATAGTGAACGAAAGGTTGGGTGGGTATAGTCGTCTGGGCTTGCATCCATGTTCTCTTAGTTTCTACAGTACATCTATCCAGGACCTTCTGGCTTTCATGGTTTCCATAGAGAAGTCAGGTGTAAGTCTGATAGGTTTAGCTTTATAAGTAACTTGACCTTTTTCCTTTGCAGCTCTTAATTTTCTTTCTTTAATCTACATGTTTTGTGCTTTGATTATCATATGGCGAGCGCAATATGTCACTACCACAGCTGAACTATTCTACTACAGCAAATCCAAGATATTTCAGCACTGCTGAAGCTTAAGAAAAAACCTTAAAACCAATTTTATGGAGCTGATAGAGGTCCCTAAGGAAGTTAATATCCATTAAAATACATAAAATACAAGAAAAGATTGGATGAAATTAGTTAATTCATTTAAAAAAATCAAACATAAACAACCAACCAGAATGGTGGCACACTCCCTCCTAGCAATCTCAAATCTCTGTGAGCCTAGTCTACAAAGTGAGTTCCAGGACAACCAGGGATTTTACACAGAGAAATCTTGTCTTAAAAACCCAAACAACTGATGAAACAAACAAACAAAAACAAGTAAACAGTTGAAGGAAATGAATAAAATTGTTCAAGACATGAAAGTGAAAATAGAATCTAAAAAGAAAATGCAACAGGACAGAAACCTGGAAATGGAAAATCTGGGAAAACAAATAGGAACTCCAGATGCAAGTATCACCAACAGAATATAAGAGATGGAAAAGAAATTCTCAGGCATTGAAGAGAAGACAAGATAGAAGAAATTACTACATAAAGGTAAACATACCAGAAAGGCATGCATAGATATCCTTTAGTCTTTAAGAGACCACAGATGACAATCTAGACTACTATACTCAGGAAAACTTTCCATCAACATAGATGGAAAAAATGTGATATTTTATGATAAAATAAAAATTCAAACAATATCTGTCTACAAATTCACCTCTACAGAACATACTATAAAGAAATCACCAACCCAAGGAGGTTAACTATGGCACAGGTTAACTAAAACATAGGAAATAAATAATCTCACAGCCAAAAAACCAAAAGAAGGAAAACACACACATATACACACAAACCATCACCAAAACAACACAAAAAATAAGGATTAACAATCATTGGTCCTTAAAGTCTCTCAATATAAGTAGATTTTATTCCCCAATAAAAACACTGACTAAAAGAACAAATGCAAAAAAAAAAATCCATTCTTCAGTTCCATACAGTAAACACACTTTAGCATCAAAGATAGACATTACCTCAGAGTAAGGAGTTATAGAAACATTTTCCAAGAAAATGGACCTAAGAACCAAGCATATATAGCCATTCCAATAAATAAAAAAATCAACTTCAAATCAAAATTAATCAAAAGAGAAAGAAATGGAAACTTCATACTCACCAAAGGAAAAATCCACCAAAATAAAATTTCATTTCTTAACATCTATGCTACAAACACACAGATACCCACGTTTGTAAAAGATGGGTTTTTAAAGTTTAAATAGCAAATCAAACCCGACATATTGATATTGGGTGACTTTGACCCTCTTGCTAATAGACAGGTTGTCCAGACAGAAACTAATAAGAGAAAAAAATGGAACAAATAGATCATATGACACAAAAGGACCTAACAAATATCTACAGAACATTTCTTCCAAACACAAAAGAGTATACCTTCTCCTCAGTACCTCATGGAACTTTCCATAAAATTGGCTACTTCCTCAGTCACAAAGCAAGTCTAAACAGATATAAGAATATTAAAATAATCCCCTGTATCCTATCAGACCGTCACAGATTAGATGAGGATTTCAACAACAACAGAAAGCCTACAAACCCATAGAAATAGAACAACTCTCTAATGAATGACTACTGAGTCAAGGCAGAAAAAAAGAAATTAAAGACTTCCTATAATTTAATAAAAATGAATGCACAACATACCCAAACTTGTGGGACACAAAGAAGACAGTGCTAAGAGGAAAATTCATAGCACTAAGTGCCTTCATAAAAAAATTGGAGAATTTTTTTACAAGCAATTTAACCACATATCTGAAATCTTCAGAACAAAAAGAAGCCAGCATGCCTAAGAGGAATAGTTGGCAGGAAGTATCAAACTGGGGTGCTGAAATCAATAAAAGTGAAACAGAACAAAACAAAGATATATTAAGCAAAGAGTTGGTTCTTTGAAAAAATCTATAAGATAAACCATTATCAAAACTAGCTGGAAGACATAGAAAAAAAATATTTAGGTTAATAAATCATAGGATTACATGCAAGTGAGCATCCATATGATTACATGCAAATGAGAGATCATTCTAATGAATATACACAAATGACTAGTCATCTATATGAACACATACAAATGACTAACCATTCATATGAATATATACAAATGCTTTTCATAGGAGACTTTAAACTCTTTGAAGAGCAGATAAGGTGGTGGGTGGCAGGGGGAAGAAGAAGGAGGGGAAACTGGGATTGCTATGTAAAAATAAATAAAATTAAAAAATAAAAAAGTCTCTTTAAGAGGGCTGAAATCAAGAAAGGAAAGAAATAAAATGAAATTAAAAATGGATGTAACAACAGACACAAATGAAATTCAAAGAATCATAGGTCATCCTACAAAAAACTGTACTCCACGAAAAAGGAAAATCTAAAAGAAACAGATAAGTTTCTTGTTAGATACCACTTAACAAAGTTAAATCAAGATCTGATAAATAATTTAAATAGACTTTTAACCCCCAAGGAAATAGAGGGAGTTAATAAAAGTTTCCTAATGAGAACAAAATAGCCCAGGGTCAGATGGTTTTAGCACAAGATTTCACCAAACTTTCAAAGAAGATGTAAAGACAATACACCTTGATTATTCCCCAAAATAGAAAAAGAAAGAATATTGGCAAATTTACTTTATAAGACCACAAATCACACAAAAATTCAAAAAAGAAAGAATTGCAGGCCAATTTACATTATGAATATAGATGCAAAAATACTTAACGAAATAATCTTAAGTTGAATCCACAAACACATCCCAAAGATCATCACGATGATCAAGTAGGCTTGATTCTAGAGATGCAGAGATGTAGGATGGTTCAACATACCAAACAAGTCAATAAATCAGCATAGAAACAAACTGAAGGAAAAAAAAAACACATGTGGTCATCTCATTTGATATTGAAAAAGCCTTTGAAACAATCCTATGTCCATTCATCATAAATGACTTGGAGACATTAGCAATAAAATGTATCTAAATATAATTAAGGGAATTGGCAATAAGCCTATACCCAACACTTAATTAAGGAGAGGAACCCAAAGAAATTCCATTAAAACCAGAAATAAGAGAGGACAAGCAACTCTCCTCATATCTATTTAATATAGTACTTGAAGTTATAGCTACAACAATAGGGCAAAAGAAGTCTATCAAGGAGATATGAATTTGAAAAATAAGAAGTCAAACTCTTTATTTGCACATGATATTACAGCATACATGAATGATAGAAAAATTTCACGTGGGAATCCTACAGCTAATAAAAACTTTTGTGAATTGTCTGAATACTCAAAAAAAAAATCAGTATCGCTCCATTATACAAATTACAAACTGAGAAAAAAATCAAGGAAACAACACCCTCTATAATAGCCGCAAAGTAAAATATCTTGGGAGCAACTCTAATTAAGCAAATGAAAGAACTGTATGAAAAAAATTTCAAATCTTTGAAGAAAAAAATTGAAGAAGAAATTGGAAAATAGAAATATCTCCCATGCTCATGGATAGGTAGAATTAACATAGGAAATGTAGTCATCTTATGAAAACAAGCTCCAGATTCAATACACTTCCCATCAAAATTCCAATACAATATTTTTCAGATATTGAAAGGAAAATATGGAGCTTCTTGTGGAAAAAACAAAAGAAAACAAAACAGGATAGCTAAAACAATCCTGTATGATAAAAAAAAAAAGAAAAAAAAACCCTCTGGAGATATTACCATCCCTGATTGCAAGTTGTACTACATAGCTACAGCAATAAAAACTGCATGGTATTGACATAAAAACAGACAGGTATATTAATAGAATTGAACTGGAGAACTGGAACTAGTGTCTACACAACTAGACACTTGATTTTTGATGAAAAAAGCCAAAATTATACAAGGCAGAAAATTATAAATACAATTTTTTTTTTGTTTTTTCGAGATGGTTTCTTTGTAGCTTTGGTGCCTGTCCTGGAACTAGCTCTTGTAGACGAGGCTGGCCTCGAATTCCCAGAGATCTGCCCGTCTCTGCCTCTCGAGTGCTGGGATTAAAGTCGTGTGCCACCATCGCCCAGCTACATACAAAATATTGCATCTTCAACAAATGGTGTTGGTCTAACTGGATGTCTGCAAATTAAAAAGGTCCAAATAGAGTCTAGGACCTCCCAAGAACTAGGCCTGAGCCAGGACCTCTGATAGTCTGGACATAAATCTGGGACCTCTACAGGAATATGCAGTAATCACAGATCTCTGTGGGGCCAGGCATGAGTTGGGTACCTCTGAGGGAGTAGGCAGGACCGAGAGATCTCTGTGGGGCCAGGCATGAGAGTAGGCCTCAGCCAGGAACTCTTCAGGTCCAGGCATTGGTCTGGGAGATCAAAGGGAATAGGCAGGAACCTGGAACCTTTGCAGGTCTGAGCATATGTCTGGAACTTCTGAGGGAGTAAGCCTGAACCAGGTCCTCTGAAGCTGAGCCTAGACACTGAGCCTAGACACTGAGGAAGTAGATTTGAGCCAGAAACTTTTGCAGGACCAACTCCAAGCCAGGAACTTTTGTAGGAGGGGATCCAGACCAGGATTTACAGAAAAAGTCAAAGCTGGTAACCTAGGCCAAAGTAGGCCTGAGACAGCAAACTCCAAGGGAGCAGAGCAAAGCCCCCAGAAGCACTGAGCTATCTCAGGAACAACCTAGTAACCACTGTGGTAACTAGAACTGTGGCACTGACTATACCATGATGAACAACCATCTGAGCTTTGGATTCACTGCCACTTAGAAGATTAATCAACAGAGTCTCAGACAGCCCCAGCCACACTTATTAGAAGAAAAGATGAGTAAAAATGGTAAAAACACGTGCAACACCACAAAGAGCAACACAACACCAGTAAAACCTAAAAACCCTACAACAGCAAGACCTGAATGAACAAATATGGGTGAAGCAGAAGAAAATGATCTAAAAAGTAATTTCAAGAGAATGTTTGAAACTCCTAAAGAAGAAATAAGAAATTCCATTTTTAAAAAAATGGAGGAAAAGATAAACAAATTATTGGAAGATATCAGAAAATCCCTTAAAGAAAACCAAGAAAAAGAAATCAAACATATAAAAGAATCTATTTAAGAATTCAAAACTGAATTAGAGAAATAAAGAAAACACAAGCCAAGGAAATTATAAAAACAGAAATCATGAGAAAATGATCAGGAACCACAAAAGCAAGCATGAGCAGCAGAATATAGGTGATGAAAGAAAGAATCTCGCCGGGCGGTGGTGGCGCACGCCTTTAATCCCAGCACTCGGGAGGCAGAGGCAGGTGGATCTCTGTGATTTCGAGACCAGCCTGGTCTACGAGTGCTAGTTCCAGGACAGGCTCCAAAACCACAGAGAAACCCTGTCTTGAAAAGCCAAAAAAAAAAAAAAAAAGAAAGAAAGAAAGAATCTCAAGGGCTGAAGATACAAAAGAAGAAATAGACTCGTCAGTCAAATAAAACATCATATCTAACAAAAACTTAACAGAAAATATCCAGGTAATATGACACAATTAAAAGGCCAATAGAATAACAGGTATAGAGGAAGGAGAAGAAGTTCAACTTAAGAGCACAGAAAATATATTTAACAAAATCATAGGAGAAAACTTTTCCAACCTAAAGAAAGAGATGCCTATGAAGATACAGGAAGCTTACAGAATTGCAAATAACTGGATCCAAAAGCAAAGTCCTCTCACCACATAATAATAAAACACTAAACATACAGAGTAAAGAAAGAATACTAAGAGCTGCAATGGAAAAAGGCCAACTAACATATAAAGGTAGACCTATCAAAATTACACCTGATTTTTCATTGGAGACAATGAAAGCCAGAAGGTTGTGGTCAAGCATTATGCAGACATTAAGAGACCATGGATGTCAGCCCAGACTACTATACCCAGCAAAACTTTCAATCAACATAGGAGAACAAAACAAGATATTCCATGACAAAACAAGATTTCATCAATACCTAGCCACAAACCCAGCCCTACACAAAAGACTAGAAGGAAAACTCCAACCCAAGGAAGTTGGCTACATCAACAAAAACACAGACAATTGATGGTCTCATAGCAGCAAATCCCAACGAAGGGGAAAGTGCACAAATTAACATCACCAACAATGAAAACTAAATTAACAGGAGATAGCAATCACTGGTAATTAATATCCCTTAATATAAATGGATTCAATTAACCTATTAAAAGACACAGGCTAACAGATTGGATACGAAAACAGAATACATACTTCTACATAGAAGAAACAGATCTCAACCTCAAAGACAGACATGATCTCAGAGTAAAGAGTTAGAAAAAATATATACCAATCAAATGGACCTAAGAAACAAGCAGTTGTAGCTATCCTAATATCTAACAAAACAGATTCAAGCTAAAATCAATCAAAAGAGATGAAAAGGTCCATCAAGAGGAAATCTCAATACTGAACATCTATGCCCCAAATACAAGAGAACCTTCACATGTAAAAGAAACACTTCTAAAGCTTAAATCATACATTAAACCTCACACACTAATATTGGGAGACTTCAAGACTCCACTCTCACCATTGAGCAGTTCATTCAGACAAAAAAAATGAACAGAGAAATAAGGGAACTAACAGATATCTATAGAATATTCCATCCAAACAGAAACGAATATATCTTCTTCTCAGCACCTCATGGAACCTTCTCAAAAATTAACCACATACATGGTAATAAACCAAACCTCAGCAAATACAAAACAATTAGAACAACCTAACGTACCTTATCAGATCACCATGGTTTAAAGTTAGAAGTTAACAGCAATACCAATTCCATAAAACCCACAAATACAGGGAAATTAAACAATGCTCACCTGAATTGTCAATGGGTCAAGGAAAAAATAAAGGAAGAAATTCAAGACTTCCTAAAATTCACTAAAAATGACCATACAACATACCCAAATTTATGGGACACAATGAAAGCTGTGTTAAGAAGAAAATTCATAGCACTAGATGCCTAAATAAAGAAGCTGGAAAAATTCCACACTAGTGAATTAACAGAAGATTTGAAAACTTTCAAACAAAAAGAAGCAAACTCACCTAAGAGAACTAGATGGCAAGAAATAATCAAATTGAGAGCAGAAAACAACAAAAGAGAAACAAGAAAACAATACGGAGAATCAATGAGACAAAGAGTTGGTTCTTCCAGAAAAATCAACAAAATATACAAACTCTTATTCATACTAACCAAAAGGCAGAGAGAGAATATCCAAACTAACAAAATCAAAAATGAAAAGGGGGAATATAACAACCTAAATGCCCCTTGATCCAAGAATGGATAAGGAAAATGTGGTACATTTACACAGGAGTACTACACAGCAGAAAAAAATATAGACATCTTGAATTTTGCAGGAAATGGATAGAGCTAGAAAACATTATTTTGAGTGTGGTAATCTAGACAAGAAAAGCAAATATCAAATGTACTCACTCATAGGTGGTTTTTAAACATTAAACAAAGAAAACCAGCCTACAAACCACAATCCCAGAGAATTTAGACAACAATGAAGACACTAAGAGCAACTTGCATAGATCTAATCTACATGGGAAGTAAAAAAGACAAGTCCTCCTGAGTAAATTGAGAGCATGGGGACATTGAGGGAGGGCTAAAAGGGAAAGGGGAGAGTCAGGGAGGGAAGCAGAGAAAAATGTAGATCTCAATAAAAATCATTAAATCGGAAAGTTCTTGTCATACAAGTCCAAAAGAAAAAAGAAAAATGCAAATAGACCCATATCTATCACCCTCTATCAAACTCAAGTCTAAAGTGATTAAAGACCTTAACATAAAACCAGATTCACTGAACTTGATACAATAGAAAGTAGGGAATACCTTGAATGTGATGTCACTGGAGATATTCTCCTCAACAGAAGACCAATAAATTCAGACATTGAGATCAACAATTAATAAATGAGACCTTCTCTTGGCAGCTTGATATACCCTGACTCACTGATATATAAGAATGCCCTGATGTATATGAAGAGAAAGAGTGGAGAAGGAGTGGGTGGGGAAGAAGAGGAGGGAGTGGAAGCTTTGCATAGGATGAAAACACAAATCAATCAATCAACAAATCAATTATTCAAAAATGAAAAAAATAGAAATTCATGAAACTGAAAAATCTCCTATAAGTCAAAAGGTGCTATCAATAGGAAAAAATGGCAGTCCACAGAATTGCAAAAGTTTTTCACCAACTTCACATGAGGGAGGACTAATTTCTAATATATAAAAAGAATTTAAAAAAAAACTAGACATAGAAAATAAAAAATCCTTTAAAAAATGAAATATAGACATCAACAGAGAATTCTCAGCAAAGGAATCTTAAATGGCGAAGAAACACTTGAATCATTAAACATTCTTAACCATCAGGGAAATAAAAAATAAAACTACTTTGAAATCCCCTCTTACACCTGTCAGAATGGCTAAGATCAAAAACACAACTGACAGCTTAATGCATGAGCTCAAGGATGTTGAGCAAGAAGAACACTCCTCCATGACTGGTGGGTGTGCAAACTTATAGAGCCATTATGGAAAACAATATAAGTGTTATTCAGAAAATTGTAAATTGATAGACTTCAAGACCCACCTATACCACTTTTAGATATATATCCACAGGTTGCTCCATTATACCACAAGGCTACTAGCACAACTATGTTTATAGCAGATTTATTCATAATAGTTAGAAATTGGAAACAACTTAGTGATGTGGGATTTCCATCTGAATGCTATTACCGTTGTTTATAAAAGAAGCTTCTTCAGCCTGAGGCAAGGCAGAACAGAGTTAGGTGGGGGAAACTAAACTGAATGCTGGGAGAAAGAAGGCAGAATCAAAAGAGAACATGTAGTTGGAGAAGGATACTGGATCTTTGCTAGTAAATCATAAGTTTTGTGGTAAAATATAAAATATTTGGGAATGAGTTAATTTAAGATATAAGAGTTACCTAGAATATGCCCGAGTCATCAGCCAAGTCTAGTTGTAATTAACATAGTTTCTGTGTAATTATTTGGGTCATAGTGGCTGGGAACTAAAGAGCAGTTTCTGCTTATAACCTAGATGTCCTTCAATCTAAGAACTGAGAAAAATGTGATATATTTACATAATAAATTATAATTCAGCTGTTAAATAGAATGGCATCAAATGAATGGAACTAGGAAAAAAAAAACGTCCTGAGTGAGGTAACCCAGATTTGGAAATACAAATAGTACATGTTCACTTATAAGTAGATCTTACTGTTAAGTAAAGGAAATAATACTATATTTCATATAACCATAATGGCTAAGTAATGAGGAGAAGTCAAAGGGGTGCATTGATCTCTCTGAGAAGGAGAAAAAGAAGAGAGTTTTGGGTGTGGACTAGGGATGGGTAGGGATGGGAACAGGAGGGATCAGGAATAGAGTGTGGGGGGAAAGAATACTGTGAGTAATGACTGGAATTGGGGGACATTTGGGAGGGGTGATATGGGAACCTAGTTGATAGAAATGTCCTAGAATCTAAGTGGATGACCCAAGTGAGACTTCTACTAATGGAATATGCAGAACCTGAATTGGTCACCTTCTACAATCAGGTAAATGTTCTTGCAGTGAGACTAGGACATAAACCCAACCATAAAACTTTTGATCTCCAATCTGACCTGCCTGTAATATACACTGGGGTAATGATTGTGCAGAACTTGTGAGAATGGCCAACCAATAACTAGTCTAACTGGAGGCCCATATCTCTAAAGGGAGTCCACCATTGACAACAGCAGGACAGCCAGGAACCAGTGGCCAGATATCCCAGAATAGAACCTAATTTGACTGACCAAATCAAGCAAACAAGTAAACAAACAAACAAACAGAAACAATGAAATGATTCCTAATGACATTCCTGCATACTTATGTATCAGTGCCTAGCCCAATTATTACCAGAAGGATATTTTTTTGCAGCAACTGATGGGAACATATGCAGAAACCCATACCCAAACATTAGGGAAAGTTCAGGGAACCCCATCAAAGGATCAGAGAGATTATTATAGAAGTCTGAGGGCTGAGGATAGCATGAGAACACAACCCACAGACTCAACTAACCAGGTCTCACAGGGGCTTACAGAGACTCCAATGACAATTATGAAGCCTCGATGGATCTACACTTAGGCCTCTGCATATATATTATAGTTGTAGCTTGATCTCCTAACAATGGGAGTCTAGGGAATGTATGTCTCCAACTCTCTTTCTTGCTCATACTCCTGGATTTCATTGTCCAATTTTGATATCAGGGTTTGTACCTAGTCTTTTCTTTTCTGAAAGGAAATGGAAGAGGAGTGGGTCTGTGGGGAGACAGGGCATGCGAAGGGAACTTCAAAGAGTGGAGGGAGGAGAAACTGCAATAAGGATTGAAAGAAGAATGAATTAATGAATGAATGAATGAATGAATAAAAGAAATTATGGCACTAATCTGCCACAATTCAACAGTGGACTATGCCTCCCCTGCCCTCATCCTGCCATGAGATTATTCTGTTTATCTGTTATCTGCACATATGTTTATCTAGAATAATCCAGGGATGCAATTGTTCTGATTTGTGATTTTAGGAATTTACTCTTGGGATCTTTTGTGCCTTAGAAGTCATTAGTTTGAGAAAATATACTTGAAGGTGAATTGGAGTAGAAGGGCAGCCCTATATCCAGGATTTTTTTTCCCAAGACCTCAAACATCACAAGACCAATTACCAATACAATGCACATTACACTTGCCATAGACAAAAGCATGTTATAGGACACTGTACCCTATCTTCACTCTGTAACAACTTCAGCCTTAGAAACACAATGAATGACTAGGAGATATTGACTGTAGGCCAGAACCTGGAACTATCTAAAGTCAGTGCCAAGTCTTACTCTATATATTGTATCTTCTCTGACAACCCTGTGTCAAGCTCATTTTTCTGTCTCTGCCTCCATTTCTCTGGACCATCACCCTCTCTCCTCATTAGCCAAGAAAAATCCTGTCTGTCACCGTGGCCATGAGCTGGAACTCCATTCTCAGGGAGGCCAGAGCCTAATACTGAAGCCCTTGATGCCTGCACATTGTTGCTCATATACTCTCTTCACTTTCAGACTTCCTTCCTGGGTCTCAGATTTCTGAGATGAAAGGGATATTAGAGAGTTCATAAAGCACAGTGATTTCCTAGATGTAAACAGAGAATGTACTTTTATTTCCCAGCCCCCTAGCCTCAAATAATCACACAGAAACTATATTAAGTACAACACTGGCGAATGGCTTAGTTGTATTCCTAGCTAGCTCTTACATTTTAAATTAATCATAGCTACTAATCTGTGTATTGCTACTAGGCTGTGGCTTACTGGTAAGGTTCTGGTATCTTTTTTCTTGGGAAGCTACATGGCACCTACCTGACCCAGCCTTATTTTTCTCTGCATTCATTTTAGTTTTCCTGCCTAGCTATATTATGCCCTACCATAAGCAAAAATAGCTTCTTTATTAACCAATGGTAATAAAACATGTTTATAGCATACAGAGGGGAATCCCACATCAAGCATTCTGGAAATTACTACAGAAATAGTGTAATTCCTACTACCTTCTATTTACTTCAAAGTCTGGCTCAATTCTAACTTATTAAGAAACATTCTTGAGATACTTATTATTAAGTTTCTATTAAAATATTATATGTTTGCAGAGCCTAGTTTATAGCTGTGCAATTTCTATCAACCTTAATAATCCAGAAAATTTAAATGTCTGAACAGAATTTTTTAGTAGTCACTGAAATATTCTAGTTTCATGAGCTGGTCTCCTTTGGTTGACTCTCGGTCTTTCTATCTCCAGTCTCTAAACGCTCACACTAGGGCATAAAACCCAACATCAACTTTAAAGATGAGCAAGGAATGAAGCCATGCCCTTTCTCCCAGGATGCTTGTAGTATAGTAAACACAACAAATGTAAGACAAGCCTAAGCATATTTTACATTTTTATCACAGAGTGAGCTTGGAAATTTTAGCAGAAAGTCCAGGTTTGTTCTTTCTCTTCCATAAATTTATTCTAAACCTAATGTCTTTTCACAGAAGAAATATCAGATGGTCTTAATTGTTTTGTCATTTAGTCAACAAATTGATCACTCACATTGAAACACATATTGGAAGTTTGTAAATATTTAATAAGTAGCAGATATAGTTTGGGTGCATTTCCTTAGTGAGTTATTCAGGGTTCTGCCAGCATTGTGTGGAATGTGGAAGGATTCAATCCTGAAAGTTTTTTTTTCTTTGTCATATCTGATAAGACCTCAGGGGGAGCTTCATTTTTGCATTCTATTAATACAATGAGAAAAAATGAAGACATGGAAACTTTTGAGATGAAATGTTATCTAAATAGATAGGAGAATCTTTTGCCTCTGTGCAGAGTGCTTATCAATTACATGAGGATGGGTACTTATAAGCATTTGCCCTCTTAGTCTTCAGAAAATAATCTATAAACTATTGAGACACCTGAAAATCTCTGTGTTACAGCCACAGACTGCTTTTGGGAAGCGTGGATTCCCTTCAATACATATTTGTACCCTTTCTCCGTCCAGGAAATGAAAGTAGTAAATAAAGGTAGCCTTAAGCAATTAATTTTTGATATATTTTATATGTACTAAAACTTTCAGAGTTGGGGGGCAGAAGTATGGCTCAGTGCTGGAGTTCTTGCATCAAATTTGTGAAGTTCTATGTTAAATTCCTAGCCCAGTAGAAAAGAAAATGAAACAAATCTTGAAATTTATGATTATGATTTAACATAAGCACTACTAACTTTGCTAAGGAAGAAAATTTGCAAGTGAGGAAGATGAAGAGTGAATTGTGCTGATACTTGAGTTCCAGAAGTTTTCTTCTAACTCTTAAGACTCCAAATGGTGCATCACATTCTTTGTTTGCTACAGCTGTTAAATAGAGATGGATGGAGGTGATGTGGAGGTACAGGAAAGCAGACACACAGACCTTTGCAGAGCAGGCTGTCCTTGAACACGAACAATGAAGGACACCTATCTTTTCCAGGTGAGATCATGCTCACCTGGCACAGAGAGCTTTATAGACTGCTTTTGTTTGTTTGCTTGTTTGTTTTTTAAGTCAGAAAAGGCTACTTTGGGCACAGACAATTCCATCAGCAGGTCAACTTCCTGTAGTCTCCAAATAATAGATACCAACAAAGGTTGATATGTGGATCTTTTGTCAGATGTATTGGGGATCCTAAAAGCCCACAGATGTGATCAAGTCTACTGTCCTTTTTGTCTCAGCTTACTTTGGGTTTTCAGATCATTAACCTTTCAGTGCTAACTCAAAGTAAAAATGTATAAAAGGTTCATAATTAATACCTGAATTTATAAATAATACCATAAATATTAAAAGATAGGCTTATGTAGTTATTTAAAAGAAAAAATTACAACTGGATTATTTTCCCATTATTTAATCCAAATCTTCCTTCTTTTTTTTTTTTTTACGTATTTTTCTTTTCTACAAAAAAAAAAAAAATACAACAACAACAACAAACCCTGTTTACTCATTGCATCTTTTTGAACCCCTGGATAATAATAGGCAAAGGAAAGAGATGTTCTTTCCTGTTTTGTGGATAGCTCCCTCTAGACCTGGAGAGCAGCCCCTGGGATCTACAGATTCAATGTACATGGCTGCTCCTAACAGCAGTGAGACTTACACTTGGTTTCCTTTGCTTTTAATGAGAGGAAACTCCTTTCCAATTTGAACACAATTCTCCACGGAGCCTGCCTGCAGTGCTGTGACAGCCAGACCTCATTCCAATTACAAAGAAGAAGCCAGTAGCCAGTAAAGTATCCGAGGGCTGGCAAGGTTAGATTGACATTGAAATGTAGATTGGTCCTTGGCCTCCTTTTCCTCTAGAAAAGTCTCAGCCCCTTGGGGGAATGCGGGAGTTGTTGGGTAGAGGACATTTTTTCCTTCATAATTTCTCATCTGTGATACCATTACCAGCATAATAGAAAGGCAGCAGCAAATCCTCATATCCATTTTCTTCTCATCTCTGAATTGATATTTCATATAAACTTTTGTACTTAACTCAGAATATAATCTAGAAGAAAATGCACAGCCATATTATTGGGCAGTACGCCTGGTTGATAAGATAAACTTTCTTAAACACACACTAAATGTCCAATGAATTAAGTATAAGATTTAATATGAGGAGGATGCTCATTCCTGGAAAAGACAGATCCCATCCCAGTTCAATCTTAAACACATGAACATTGAAGTAAGGCTAAATTGATTCAGCAGACTGTACAGCAAACAGTAATAAGGAAGAGATCAATAATTTGAAAAAAGTGGAAAAGGATATGGAGGAGTTGCAAGGGGTGAGGAAGTAATGGAACTGATATAAACGCAGTTCTCATGCATGAAATTCTCAAGAAGAATAAAAATAAAATAAAACAATAAAATAAAATGTGATATGGTAGAATACACATTTTAAAGGAGCCGAAGTATTGGGTACTGTGAATGAGAAAAGATGTTTGATGACATACTCAATAGGAATTCAAAAATGTAGAATAGTTTATGGCTGTAGAATGTAATTGAAATAACTTGAGCACTGGCAATCTTGAAAATAGAAAATATCAACATGAATTTTAAAGTATGGTATTGCTTCTTGTCAGTCTGTGGTAGGGGAGTGTGCTGCACAGCTGAGGTGTCAGTGAGCAAATGACCCAGAATTAGAGGACTTTCTCTGAGAACCACATTTCCACTTACTATTAGCATTAATAAAAGCTGCGTTTGGAAAGTGAGGCCACGAATTACTAGACCCTCAAGAAGAGGACAGATTAGAGATCTCTTATAAAAGCAGTGTTTGCATGTTTGTTATCTAAGAAAAAAAAAGTCCTTAAAGAATAACATTATGTGGTATGGCTCTTAGCATATTTTTTAAACAAACGTGATTGGAAACTTAGTAATGTGCTAGTTCCTGTAACGTATTCAGCCTTGATTACCTTCCAGACTCTGTGTGAAACTATTTATCCCTTCTGGGAGCCTTAATAGTCCTACTTTCCCCCTGTTTATTTATAAGCAAACAATGGCAACAAAGGTAAAATACAAACCCAGCATCCCACTCAAGGTCATATTTTCTTCGGAGTTTCATTTCTGTTTCTATGGATTATCGAATAGCAGTGATGAATTTAGGTGAAGATTCAGTGTGAAATTGTGTGGCATATGGTAAGTATTTTATAATTATTGACTTAATATGAGTTCTTCACATGATAAAAAGTAACCACAGGCTATCTTAAGCTACCATTAAGGAATACACCTAATTGCTATAAACAGATATCTATAATAGCGTGGGCTTTTAAAGGAGATTTTTTTCCTTGCATGTAATGGGGAAACCAGAACTAGAGACAGGGATTCTGCTCTGTTGCCTTGAGGGGGTGCTGATTGTGTAGACATAAGGTGCCTGATAGAATTCCAAGACAGTAAGTTTTGATACCAGGCTGTTCAGAAGGAAGGGGGAAATTATCAGTATGATAGTTCACATGTTCCATTATTATGATTTCAAAAGATGCCAGCTGAATACCACATTTCTTTAATGAAAATTTTATTGAAGACCAGTAGGTGTGATGCCAGCAATTAGGAGAGGCTGGATGGTTATTTTACTATCAGCATGCAGGCACTGCCTCCCATGTTCAAAAGCAGCAGCTGCAAAGCCAACGGCTAATCTCTGGAATCACTGAATTTTGTTCAAAATAGACAGATGACTTTCAAAATGTAAAGCATAATTATCACTCATGAGTTGATGATATACACCTTTTAAAATGAAAACATTTTAATGCCCAGGAAACCAGAAAGAAATTCCTACTTTTTTTTTTCAGTTCTCCTTTATTATGTGACATGTCTGTATTTACTAAGTATGTGTCGGTGGCAGTTTCAAAAGTGAGTTATAATCCCAAGTGTGAAAATGATTGTTTCCATACACCATGAAAAGCACTGGAGGAGGAAGTAGTGCAAGTAGTATCAGTCTGTCTAAATATTGAACTGAGAAAAGGTTTTATGTGAGCTGATGAAGTGTCTCCAAGGGTAGAAGGACTTGCAATGCAAGCAAGCCTCATGGCCTGAATTCCATCCCCAGAATCTGTGATGAGGAAAGCAACCCACTTCACAAAGTTACCTTCTGATCTCTCATGCCCACACACATACATCAATAAAAAACACCTTTTAAAAAGAAACTGCTTGGTGACACAGGATGTGTCAGTAGGTGTTGTGGTGATATTTTGTTTGTGTTTAACAAATAAACCTTTTCTGAGGATTAGTGTTTGGAGCTAGCCACGAGTTAGCTGTAGAGGCCAGGCAGTGGCAGTGCACACCTTTATTCGCAGCACTGGGGAGGCAGAGGCAAGACAGATTTCTGTGAGTTCAAGGCCACCCTGGGATACAATAGAGTGATCCAGTCTAAAAGAGAATCAGAGGCAGGGCGGTGGTGGCGCATGCCTTTAATCCCAGCTCTCGGGAGGCAGAGGCAGGTGGATCTCTGTGAGTTCGAGACCAGCCTGGTCTACAAGAGCTAGTTCCAGGACAGGCTCCAAAACCACAGAGAAACCCTGACTCGAAAAACCAAAAGAAAAAAAAAAAAAAAGAGAGAGAGAGAGAATCAGAGCCAGTCAGGAGGTGGGTGGCTCAACCTTTCATCCCAGTACTTGGGAGTCACATTTTTTTAACCCCAGAACTAGGGAGGTGGAAACAGGAAGGACTACAACTAACTGGGCAGAGAGAGGAATATAAGGCAGGAGGAAATAGGAGCTCAAGGCATTCAGGTGAGAATTCTTGGAGACAGGATCTTGTTCCCTTTGGTCTGAGGATTCGGTAGAGCTTAGTGACTGGCTCCTTCACTTCTTTGATCTTTCAGCATTTACCCCTGTATCTGACTTGGGGTTTTTGTTATTAAAGCCAATTGGAATTCACACTACAGTGTTGTAATAAGGAAACACAAACTGGCGACTAAATCAGAAGAAATGAAGCTGAGCATGGAGAAGCATGCCTGAAGTCAGCAAGGGGAAGGCTGGGACAGAAGCAAAAGGGCTGCACAGGCAGTTTGGGTTAGAACAAATTCTGTCCCAAAGAAAACAAAGCCAAGCATACCCCCAAATGAGCTGACTCACCAATCCAGAGCCCAGATTTTAACACTGAAATATTCAAAATAAATTCAAGTCTAGGCAATAAAGTCTTTTTTTTTTCTCTAAAATATCCAGAAATGTTATGTATATAAAATTTCAAAGTGATTTGTATAGTGATCATCATTTAGCTTATTAACCCCAAATTGCTAAAGCAAAGCTGAGCTGGAGATGTTGAATTTGCAATCACTGCATGCCAATTTGCAAACATATTCAGCTAATACACTTCTAGAGAAACATCACAGCTCTGTATTATAAACTCGGCACATGCAGTCAAGGAGACAATGACATCCCTGTCTTTCAGAACCCTGCAGGTTTCCTGACTCCTGCATTCTGCATAACAAGGCTATTTCTTGCCAAAGGAGTGTTTTTATTACCCAATTTTGCATGCTGACTTGTTTGTAAGTACCATCTTGTTAGATGTTTGCTTAAGATTTTTCTTTTACATCTGTGGTTTGATATTAAAATGTGCTGCATGAATCAGCCTGGGTGTTGTTAAAGTCACTTTGAGGAGCTTTTAAAATTCTTTATAAGTTTGCTTGATACAGCATTGCTATTGTCAAAGCCTTCTGGCCTGAGTACAAAACCCAATTCTTAAATACGCCTTCTTTTCATAGCCAACAGAGTTTTGCTAATGATATATATTTTCTTTGACGATTATTCAGCCTGAATTTTGGTAGTACAAATTGTCTCTACAGACTTGGCATCAAATATCTTGCTTGACTCCTTGGCAAGAATACTTACTGTTGTTTTTACTTCCCTAAGAATATAAGGAAAAATCAAACAAAACAAGCCAAAACACCTGAAACATAAATCATGGCTTTCTTTCACACTTGTACCAAGGAGTATATAAGTGAAACGTATTCCACTTTGCCGTCCACCAACAGTGTTTGGTTGAATGATTATTCTGACCTCAGCTTTGTTTTCGAATCAAAGACATCATTCAGGTTGTCAACACTGTTGCTGTAGCCTTGAACCCCTGAGAAAGGATATGAGAATTCCTTTAGTGGATCATGTACAGATCAGGGGTCTGCATGTCTACACTTTCACACTCCCACTGAACATCAGCACACCAATCACACTGCTAATACTCTAACTCAGAAGGCCTGTACTTGTAAATCCTTGGATTTCTACCCACAGACTAAGGCACAGTGATAAGCTCCACTAACAGTCCTAGCCTGAAGTGCCTTGTCATGTTACACCTTTCAAACATTTCCAGTTCAAGCAGATAGCATGGACATTATCTTAAGGTAGAAGCAAACAATATCCATCTTGACCCTTGTTAAGAACTAAATGTTTACTCATATTTCTAAAGGAGTGTGAAGGCTGGGCTACTGTAAGAAGATAGCATGACAAGGGAATACACAAATTCCAGATGTTTCCCTCTGGCTATCTTGCTTTTCTGCCTTTCATGGTTCTGGGATAACACAAAACCTAAGAAACTTCAGCATATAAATTATATTTCACATGTTATTTTCTGAGCCCAACACATTGATGACAATCTCTGATGAGTCAGATGAGACTAACTAAATGAACCTGGGGACAAATTCCAAATTAGACACTAGTCGCAAGACAGCTGGAGCAGCCAGAAATAATAATCCTGTGTTTTTTGATTGTTTGTTTGATTTTTTTTTTCTGGGAGAAGCAGAGAATTTTGTTGGAGTTCCTGTACAGGCATCTGGATGGGGGGTTAGTTACAGGAGGAGAAATAACTCCAGGAGAGCTGAATCACCAAAAATTATTCCCGCATGGTGACAGCTCCTGAAAGCTGGAGGAGTGAAGCATGCTGCACAACATGCAAGCAGCCCAATAGACCCTTATTTCCTGTGCATAGCTGAATCCTTTCCAGGCAGGTCTGGTTTGTCTCTGTTTCTTGCAGGTAATTCTGTTTGCCCGAGAGTATTTGTTGGCAGTTCTCATTGCCCACATGTGCCCGAGGATGAATGCTTCTGGAGAATCACTTCAGTTCAGTTTGCATGATTTCCTGAATCTAAAATATCCACTTTTAAGATTTATTTTTATTTATATATATGTGTATATGTCTATATAGTTGTATGCTGATGGCTGCCTATGTGGATCAGAAGAGAGTATCAAATTGTCGGGACCTAAAGTTATGGTTGTGAACTGTCTCCTGTGGGAATAGGAAACCAAACACAGGTCCTCTAAAAGAACAGCAAGAATGTACTGTTGCGTACTGTCACTTTTTGCAGCCCATTGCCCCCCCCCCACATATTTACATAACTGTTGTCCAATCTATATTCTGCAATGTTTTTGATCATGGTAATATTTTCTAGGCCAAAAAGCATACATAATATTGTACCAACGTTGGTTTGGACTATATTCATAGCCTTCTTTGAAAAAAACACCTTCAAACCTCTTAATGTACTACCTAGGATCCACACATATGTCAAGCTGCATGCCCAATTTAAACAATAATAATAAGTTATTCCTCTTTGCTGAGCCTTGTTCAACCATGTTTCTATTCAAACAAACCCTCAAACACAACCTGGGAACTATGGGCGATGAACCAAATTTACCTTAGACTGGTTTTGGTGTATGCTCAGTATAAACTTTTAGGGAGAATCGCCTATTATCTTCTGCCTATGCATAATTGGGCATGCATATGACTAAACCATGATGTGCTATGGGAAAGAATGTGAACATGAGCCAAGGCCTACTTAATCCAAGACTGTCAGTTATAATAAAAAAAAAATTATCCATCGTTCTTAGTAACCCAATTCCTCTTTCTTTTAAACCCTGTAAGTTAGAGGAAAGTAGCTATAATGGGGCTATGAGCATGGCTCATGCTAAACAGACCTCCGCACCACTATTCTGGACAGGACAGAGACAAAAGGCAAAGCAACCTTAGCCTTAGCAGTGGCACTTAGCTGTTTAACATTTAAAGAAGTGCTCCTGGACAGAAAAGAATTTCAGATACACAATAGAGACAGATTTAGATACAAAAGACTTCTAAATGGGTCACAGTGTTTGATAAATGTACATAGGCTTGGGAGAGAGAAGAAAAAAAGTAAAGAAACAGTAAATATAATAAAAGAATACAGACAATCATAGATTATAGGAGCAAAGATAATAAAATAAAAATTAAACTTTTCAAAAAAGTAATAAAGTAAGAAAAATAAGTCACATAAATATGAAATAAACAAAGATTCTGGATTATGTATATTATTGTGTTTTATTTAAATTATTTGAGTGTGATGAAGCTAAGTAAAGAAAGACATTTCATTTATGGGCTGCTAAGATAAACCAACATGTATGTTTTAAAGATATCTTGACTTAAAAAAGGATATATTGCTTTGGAAAAGAGGTTTTACTTCTGTTTCCACAAAAGATGAGAACCTATAGACTCCTTCCAAACTAATGTAGTTTGATGGACCAAGATCGCCCTGAAAGGTAATTATAAACACTCCCAAAAATTACCCTGCTCAACAAAAAAGCAGAAAGTAGTTTGAGAAAACTATGCCCAATTTCCCTAAATGATTGTTTATAAATGTTTGTTTATATTTAAAGGGGGATGTGCTATAGAAATTTCCATTAGTGTGGATCTTGGTTTATTGATACATATTTAAGGTCAATTTTATTATATGTATATTTCTGCTCTTGATTAAGGTATTGAGTTTGTGCAGCTCATTTAAAAATGTAATGTATAATTAAGAAATATAGGTTAATACTCACCTATAATAGTCAAGCTTGTAGTCATGTTAGTTAGGTTTTCTAGATATATAGAGATCTATTTCAGTTAGATAGGTTTACTTCAAATCTTTCAGAGACCTTCAGAATATGGCATTTAAAGTGTTTTAAGAATTATCATGACTATGATGCACATCTGCTCCTGGCAGCACCAGTCTACTTCAAGAGGAAGATGGGGATCTAAAAGGCTCTTTATGGAGTTTGCTAGCCATTTGGGCAAGAACCTGCTCTTGCCTGGACTGCTTGATGTTATGCTGTATAAACTGGACATACAGGACCCACAGAAAAATTACTGCTAAAGTTGCCTAAAGAAGGTGAGATGGTTCTTTGGGGTTCCTGCTTCATGAAAGAGTTTGCCAGACATTCTACAGAACACAGAAGAAAGTGACTGCCAAACTGCCAATAAGTGTGAAACTGTCTTTTAAATGTCCTGTTTCATGGAAAAGTCTGCTGGATATTATGGACCAGTAGGCTGAAGATGGGTACCCACAAAGTTACAGAAGAACTTTGAGTGACTGTCCAGGCAGTGAGACATCTCTGTCAATTCTAGAGTTTTGGAATTTGCTTATACAGCATTTCCTCTTTACCTAAGCAATATTATATCCTTCTGGAGTCTTTAAAGCAGTTGAAGAATAGATAGTTATAATTATAGTTTTCCTTAGTTATGATAAAAGATAAAGTAGATATAAATATTGTAACTATAATTCTTGCTTGATACCTATTTTGTTATTTGTTACTATGTTAAAGTTAAAACCTTTCTTTTTATTTAAACAGAAAAGGGGAAATGGTGAAATAGTATGGGAAGTTCTTCTGCGTATGTGTTGCTTTTATTGAATAATGAATAATGAATCTGCTTTTGGGCAATGGCTTAAGAGAATATAGCCAGGCTGAAGATATATATATATATATATATATATATATATATATATATATATATAGCGAGAGAGAGAGAGTGAGAGAGAGAGAGAGAGAGAGAGAGAGTAGCAGAATCAAGGAGAAAAGCCATGGAGCTGCCAGAGGAAAAAGACATGAGCTGAAACCTTTCTGGTAGGCCACGAGCCTCATGGTAAAATATAAAATATTATAAATGTGTTAATTTAAGATATAAGAGTAAGACAGAAAATTATATATTTATATATAATATATATAAATGTACATTGGTATAACAATAGCAACAGTGCCCATATTTTATAAAATATTTCACTCCCATAGAAGTAAATTTCATAAAATTGAATTCTGAAATATTTAATCTGATTTTACATTTACAGTATGTCAGTCATTGTTATAAAAATATTGGATGTCTAAACCTAAAAATGACAGCTCATTTATCAGCACACATATACTTGTTTAAGAAAAATGTGCTTCTTTAGCTTATGAACAAATAATCACAAAATTGGTATTTCTATGCTCGCTGCTAAGTGTGACTGGCATAGTTAAGGGCAACTCCCCATACTAGAGCATTTTCAAAATGTCTTTTATTATATTTTCAGCTGAAATTTTATGAAACATGCTGCCCATGCCCAGAGGGCATCCCTGTATTCCACATTAACCTTTCAAACATGTGTTCCATGACCTTGAGATAAGCATGCCCTCAAATTTGATTGCCATCCTTCCTTATTTAATTGTGACCTTCAGTTGGAGTTTTGCAGCAAGGTACTCCTTAACTGAGAATTGCAAAGGTGTTTTTATAAATGAATATGCCTGGATCCCCCAAGAAAATCCTTGATTTCTTCGTTTGTGGTAGGTGTTGCTTTGCAATCAATACCCACATACTCCTGATTTTCTAAGGATAGTATACGTATCTCTCCAGCTTTTCATTTCCTTGGCTGTGCTCATGTTGGCTTTGTGCTTACCAAGACAGGGTCATGAGTTTAGTTGCAGCTGTGGTAGCGGAAATGTGTTTAATCAGCCTTAACACGGTGAAGAAAACATTTGTTGCATGGGAAACACAGAAGACCAGTCCCCATAGGCTTCATTCAGAAGTCCCTCTTGCAAAGAATAAGCAGAATTCAGAAAGAATCTGGAGAGGGAAAGGTATTTTTGTTAGAGGAACCAAAATGCTCCAGGGTTAAGAAAGACTAAACAGCATGATTTGTTTGTATGGAGCTAGTGGTGGATGTCTGCATAATGTTATGGCTCCATTGTTGTGGGGAGGAAGGGATAGATGTGCATCATCCCAAGATTGTCTCTAGTAACTCCCGAAAGGATACAATATTACATTTTCACTGTGTTTTGACATTTCTCCTTAATACTGGGAAATTACTACAACAATTTTTTCAGGAAAAAACAATCTATTATTTCTGCCTTCCCTAATAACCTGCATTCTATGTGGAGAAAATTCTTCAAAGAAGCTAATGATGGATGATCCCCAGCAGGTGTATCCTGTGAGCAGCTAGCACCTGCAGCTAGGCATCCTGTAAAGAAGCATGTTGAGATGCTAATTGCTGGGGAGTAAGGAGAGTGAGGAGTGGCCAAGAGGCCCTGAGGCATGAAATAGAACCAAGTTTAGATTCTCTGGGACAGTGGGAATCCCTCATCATCCATGCAGTTTACTACACTAGAATTTGCCCAGCACAGTTTGGTAGTATAAACATTGAACACAGGGGGAACCAAACAAGCAAAATAGATTAAGACAGTTATGTTCATTGCAATTCTGAACAACTGTAAAGTCACCTCTGAACATTCCACAATGTGTACCTTCACCATGAGAATTAAAAAGCAAATACCTTGCTCCATCCCAGAGTTACAAATGTGCCACAGGAATTTCTGAGGTGTTCTTTAGCAGACTGTACAGTAGCAAGCGTGTTGGTCTCAAGGTGCCGACCCACTGACAAACACTACTGCAGTTGGTTTTGGGGGACTGACAGTAGCTTTGGTTGCAGCTTTAAAGTTTTATCTTTTGAAGCACTAAGACTCAAACCTAGTATCTTATACATGGTGGGCAGAGCTCTCTTGAAAAGTCATAGCCAAAGACTGAGATCTCAGAGAATAACTCAGAGTGCAGGCTGGCCTCAGTCTTCCTACTTAGCTGAGGGCGATCTTTAACTTCCAATCTTACTGCCTCCATTGTGGGAGTTCTGAGATTTCATGTGTCTGCCATCATGCTTAGTGTTGCATGTTACTGATGATAGAATTAGGAACATCATAAATGCTAGGCAAGCAATTTATTAACTGGGCTACAGTCCCAGGGCCCTGAGATTTAATTTTTGAGATTTCAATCACAGAACCACAATGGAGGATAAGGCAGAGATTAGTATTCCCATTTGTACTTTGTTTACATGCTTTTGCTCGAGTCATGCAGTTTCCAACTTATTTTTGCAAATAGGAACTAAAGCCAACCCAACTGATTTCCCATTTTTGCATGCAAAAAGCAGTCTCTAGGACTTTTACATTTAATGCATTCCTACTGATATCTTAAGATGTTTTCAAATGTCTGTCTTCACAAATAATGCTGTATGTAATAAGTAACTTACATAAGTGCAACTCTGAATTTTAGTCGTGTAGTTCTAGGGTTAAAAGCTGTGTACACTGGGGCTGGAGAGATGGCTCAACATTTGAAAGCACTACTATTTCAAAGGACTTGAATTCAGTTCCCAGGACACACATGAGGTGGTTCGCAGTGGCCAGGAACTCCAGTTCCAGGGTATTTGGCGTCCCCCTCTTGCCTCCACAAGCAAATGCTACTCACATGTACATATCCATATACACACACCCATATGCGAATAGTACATATGCGCACATATATCTGTGTGTGTAAATATATATATATATGTGTGTGTGTGTGTAAAGATATATATATATCTTTGGTAAACATTATCAGACTGCCTGCAATTGTTTATTTTCTTTCTCCTTTTTAACCTTTCTTTTATGATTTCATCCTCTCTATCGCACTGAATGTCTCTGTTCCACCCCTTTAGTTTTCCAACTCCAATACATAAAAATAGCGGCTTCCATTTTTTTTTTTGAACATTTACTCAGATAGAAGTCAGAGGATACTTTTACAATACTTCCAATATAAATAAAAGCATTCAAATTCACTGATAAAAAATACTTCAAGGTTCTTTTTGTATTGCAACAGGTAATGTAAAATAAAGCGAAATTAAATGGGTCCACAGAGAACAGAATTTTAATAGTGGTTGACTTTATGGAAGAAAAATCTTACATTGATAAAATTAATTTAATATAACCTAAAGCTCTTCAAGTTGTGTGTGTGTGTGTGTGTGTGTGTGTGTGTACATGCATATCACGTCTGTGTGGAATAGGCCCTGCATATGTGTGCATGCCAGAAATCAATGGTAAGAACTGCCAATTACTCTACTCTCCACTCTATGGTGAGACAGAGTCTTTCTCTGAGGATGGCCTTTAAATTGGCCAATGTGCCCCAGGAGTACCCTATCCCCACCTCTTAACACAATAGCACACCTCACTCTTAGAAGGTGCGTGCTGGGAATTGGAGTTCAGGTCCTCATTCCTGTGCAACACATAAGCTATTCATGGAGAACTTTTACTGCCTCACATTCGCTTGGATGTTAAATGACTTTATCTATTCATCTGGAGTGTCAAAACTTCCACAACATGAAGCTGAATATCTATCTCCTGTCTTTGGGCATCTGTCAGTGGTAAGCAGAAAGCTCTTCCTGGATTTGTGGCCCCTTTATTAAGATGCAAGTAACAATGTAGGTAGGAAAAAGTCACAGTAAAACAATTAAGAGCAATTATCACATTATTGAGTTTTGAGAGGCGTTTCAGTTTCAGGTAATTGATTCCAAACCAGCTGTGAATCAAATAGATGTACCTGTGACCTCCTAAACATTGGCAGTGCTTCCTGTAGTCGTGAGGACTGCTCTAGGGCTTGTCAAGCAGGAGACTGGTATACAGAAAGGAGAGCCCCCCCTTCTTTTTTTTTCTAGTTTGGTGGCTAATGTAAATGATAATTATCTAAAGAGTTGGCTAAACTGGAGATGCATGTTCAGTAATGCTGGAGAAACTTCAAATTCTGCCCTTTTGCCAACAACCATGCGAAGCTAAAAGTGGCTTAGTTAAACTCCCTTACCACAGCAAAGGTGCTGGGAAGAGAAATATGATTGACATTGCTGAGAACGTTGTCTCTTGTCTCAGACTACAGAAAGCATCTGTGCTTCATTTACATTCTCTAAAAGTTCAACACTCATGGATGCTATTTTCACAAAGGACAGGAAAGCCAGTAAATCAGCATCTCTCTCTAGTATCAACAAAACATAAAGAGAATATCCACAGTTGAGGGAGGAGGGTCATCTTTCTATCTGTTGTTTCATTGGTTAAGTAATAAAGAAACTGCTTGGCCTCTGATAGGACTGAAAATTGGGTAAGTGTAGTAGACAGAATAGAATGCTGGGAGAAAGAGGCTGAGTCAGGGAGCTACCATGATTCTCCCACTCCAGGCAGACACAGGTTAAGATCATTCCTGGTAATCCAGCTCGTGGTGCTACACAGAATATTAGAAATGGGTTAGATCAATATGTAAGAGCTAGCCAATAAGAGGCTGAAACTAATGGGCCAAGCAGTGTTTAAAAGAATACAGTTTCCGTGTAATTATTTCGGGTGCAAAGCTAGCCGTGCAGGCAGCCAGGTGCCAGGGACGTAGCCCACCGCTCCCCTATTACAACACAAAGTGTTTCCCCTACACCAGAATCCTTCATAGCAATCAAAGACATCTTCTGCAGCTTTAGAAACAGTTTGACAGACTAAATGGTGGCATAACCAATAGAAAGACATTTTGCTACAGTTGGGAAGACTGACAGTCAGTCCCAAATTGAGGTCGTAAGTCCTTCAGATTTCTCAAAGACAGAAGGAAACATGGCTCCAGGTCTTCTTCAGTGGCTTATTGAGAGCTGACTTGTTTCTTGGTCTCTACACATCATCTTTTCCCAGTGTTCATACATGTCTAGAATCTATGTATGGGTCCCGTGACATCCTTAAATATGACCCTTAAATGAGATTATATTTTTTAAATATTTATTTATCGTGCATTGTTGTTTTTTCCATGTAAGGGTGTTGGTTCCCCTGGAACTGTAGTTACAGACAATTGTTAGTTGTCATGTGGTTGCTGGGAATTGAGCCTGAGTTCTCTGGGTGAACAGTCAGTGCTCTTAATTGCTGAGCTATCTCTCCAACTTCTAAGGCTTAGAGTTCCATGTGTGAATTTTGATGTTGACAAAGTTCAACCCAGAACAGTAATTTTTCTCTAAATATTTAATTTTGCCTAAATTTCCTATTTCTAAAATGTACAAATGACTCTTCTGGGATAATATACCAATCCTAGTTATCAGACAGGGATAGGAAATCTGTCATTGCTCCTCAGGTGCTGACTACAAGAGCATAGGTTACTTATTCAATGTTTATTTTAAAATCTTTTAATAAGTATCTGTAGATAAACAAGGTGGTTTAAAGACACATAGCTATAAACAGGAGGAATATTTGGCCTCTGTTCTTCAGTATGGCTCTGTGTGATTTTCAATCATTTACATAAGTCATAAATGCCTACAATAATAGAAAACATTTTAGACTGGGTATCATGGGAATTGAGTTATATCATACAGGAGGTTAAATTAATGTCCCAGTTTTGTTTCTCAAGGTCTACGTGAAATAGAGAGATCATAATACCAAATTGGACAGGATTTTTCAATATAAAATAACAAAGATGACTACCTAGGAAGAGGATAAGAAAGAAGAGTTTAGAGAGCACATAGATTGTAAATGTGTACATAGGCCACTATATCTAATGTTAGCGTAAAGTAGAGCACTTAGAAGAGCTCCTCCCTCCTGCTTTGGAGAGAGTGGCTACTCCACCATAGTGATACAAAACTTCATCAGGTTATAAATCTGTCAGAGTGCCTGGTTTGATCCTACCCAGTAGAGAATCTTGGAGTAGGATGAGGCTAGCTCTAAAATGTGATCCTCTGAAATGATGATTATTAAACCTCCTGTTCCATGATGTTGTAACCACTACCCTGCAAGCCAGCCTAGTGGAACAAGGATACAGGAGCCAGAAGAAATCAGGCTTCATTTAACTTGAATTTAAGATAAACAGTGAATATATTCTTAGCATAATTCTATCTCCTGTTTATCTAACACCTACCTATACTTAAGAGGGGATCTTTTATTTTGTGTGCTCAAAGTGAAAACCTTTCCACAAAGGAAACTCTGCTTTGGCAGTGATTTTTGTAGTCTCTCCAGCACACTCTACTGAACAATCCTATAACTGAAGCAATAGATTACATACATGTTTATAGTGTACAATGACAGCATCACAAAGCAAGGCAATGCAACACTGATTTTATGCTGAGTGTATGTTGATAGCAGACAAATGAGTTACTCCCCCCCCACTCTTTCCTGCTAAGATAGTATTAGCATACTTTACTGTTAATGACTGACTTGTCCAGTCCATACCCACGTTGAATATTATGTCTATTGGATTCACTTATTGTTGGTTTTGGTCAACAAGCCTGCAACAGTTAATAGCCTATCAGACAATGAAATGCTTGCACTATGGACAAAAGGTTTGAGAAGATTTTTGAATTACCACATAACTTACTATTGGTCACTGTTTCCTGGAAAATGGTATAAGCCAAATAATGACTGAATCTTCAGCTTAGAGTCCAAAATAAGAAAGCTCATATGATTGAGATTCGGCAGGTTGCTGTAACTGCTGACAGTGTTCAGCAAAACATTTTCCAAGAAAGATCAGAAATCTTAGGCTCTGTAGGATGCAGATTCTCTGTTGAGTGACTAGACTTTTTCACAGCAGTGCAGAAGGGCTATATATATATTATGGGACAAAAAAGACTGTGGCTATGTTCTATCAAATTTTATTTTCCTGTTTTTCAGGAGGAGGGGTTTTCAAGATAAAGTTTCATTGTCCTAGAACTTACTATGTAGACCAGGTAAACTTCAAATTCAAGTGAGGTCTGCCTGCCTGTGATTCCCAAGTTCTGGGATTGAAGGCACACACCACTATGCCAGGCTTCATAATTCACTTCAAAAACAAGACATGGGTGATTTTGCCCATAAGTGTTGACTGAGGTTTCTGTCCTGCTTGGTTTCTGTCCTCCCACAAGGTCCCACACCCGTTTAGCCCCAAAGAAAATCACACAGAGGTCTACATTAGTTATAAACTGATTGGCCTATTTGCTCAGGCTTCTTATTAACTTTTATAATTTATACTAGCCCATTATTGTAGTATATGTTAGTCACATGGCTCAGTACCTTTTTTAGCAGATCAGGTCACATCTTCATTTTTTATTGTCTGGGCAGGACTGCAGAGAGAATGGGCTTTGGCCTTCCCAGAATTCTCCTGTTCTCATTGACCTACCTCTACTTCTTGTATGGTTGTCCCACTATATTTCCTGCCTTGCTACTGGCCAATCAGAGTTTATTTAAAATATAATTGACAGAATACAGACCATTCTCCCACACCACTTCCCCATCTTTTTTTTAAACAAAAGGAAAATATTCATAGTCCATTTTTTTAGGGGGAATGTGAGCATAGTTTTTCAGGCTACTTCCTGCTTATTTGGGGTGCTGATAATCTTATGGGGACCTAAAGAAAATTTAGAATTATGATCAAGTCCTGACTGGAGTATCCTGTGAAGCTTGATCATCTCAGGCAGGATCTTGAATCTGTTATGGATGTAGAATTCTGACATCTAGGCCATCTGTTCCTACCAGAGATTTCTCAGGTGGTATTCCGTGATCAACATGATTTTCTTAACCCAGAATGAATGTACAGCCTCTCATTTCTTGTGGAAACAAAAGCAAATCCTCTTCTCCAATGTAAGATATTTTTTGACTTCAATTTTGAAGTCAAGGCATTTTCAAAATATTTGTCTTGGATTGATCCAGCAGTATTTATAAACAAATAATTTTTAGCAGCTGTTGCTCCTCTCTCAGCATTCAAACAATTCAAAGAGAGTATAATAACATATGTATCCAGATTCTCTGTGTGTTTTCCATCTTTACACGGCTTTATTTTAAACTCTTTCTTTTATTTTTAATATTTGGTATTTTGAGACAGAGTTTCTCTGTGTATATTTGTCGTGGAACTCACTCTGTAGAGCAGGTTGTCATTGAACTCACAGAGATCTGCCTGCCTCTGTCTCACAAATGTTGGGATTAAACGAGTGTACCACCACACACAACTACTCTTCTTTTTTTCTTTTTTCTTTTAAGGACTTTAATCTTTTTCTTTTCTCTCCCAAGCCTGCATATATTTTAACACATTTTAAACCATTTAAAGGGTTTCTTCATCTTTTAGTCTCTCTTTTTCTGACCACATGAGTCTTTAATTTACTAAACAATATGAATAGGATTAAAGCCGTGGCTTTGACACCTGGATCCAGCCATTCCTTAGCTTTCTGAGAGTCCGGGCTCATGGTGGAGGCACAGCCAGAGCCGTGTTTATTCCCATAACTCTATGGCATTTCAAGGTTCCTGCCAGAAAGCAAGCTGCAGCAGTATGCTCACAAACAACACTCAAATGCTCTGTAGTCAGACCGCCTGCCTGAAAGAGTCAGAGCTTGTCCTGGCAGTACATCCCAGAAAGCTGGCATTTTAAAGCAGAACAGCTTTTTTCCTGCTATGGCTGAAAACCAAAGAATATGTGGTCAGCTTTTCATCAACACCATTTAAGTGTTTTGTGGCAGGACCACTTAAAAGAACTGCAAGGTTTTATAGCTAAAGCTGAGTCAGGAAGCCTCTTTTATATGAGACCACTTGCCTCTAGCAAGCAGAGCCCACCCAAAAGAGTGCTGCTATCAATAAGCCATGCTTAACTCTATTATTTTATGTCTAGAACTAGTTTCCAAGCTCCGTCAGGATTTATGTGGATGCAGTCGTCCACATGTTGGTGCCATTTGTTGACTGGTTTCTGTCCTACCTGGTTTATGTCCTCCAACTAGGTCCCACATCCATTTAGCCCAAAAGAAAATCACACAGAGGTCTATATTAGTTATAAACTGACTGTCCCATTAGCTCAGGCTTTTTATTAACTTTTATAACTTATATTAGCCCATTATTCTAGTATATGTTAGCCACATGGCTTGGTACATTTTTCAGTGGGTCAGGTCACATATAAGTCACCATTATTTGTCTTAGTGTACCTGTTGCACTTTCATACCCCCCCCCCCAATAATTAAGCATAGAAAATATATTTAAAACATAAAAGAGATCATATGGTTCCTTTGAGTTATAAACTCAGTTTTTTTCCAACTTATTTAGAACAAAATCTGTGCTGCATCATGGGTGACAGAGATTCTATCCCTTGCTCATCTTTTCTAAATGGTATTGAATGCCACAATAGAAGAGTTGACCTGGGTACCACTGTTGAATCTTTTGATGTACTTTGTCTTGAGCCATGGACAAAAAAACTGGGTACCCTTGACTTGTCACTGGAGCTTTATTACCCACCTCATCTGTTCTTATTTATGATTTGAGCTTGCAAGCTTGCTCCTGTTGAAGGGACTTTTCTGTCTCTTCTTTATGGACTGAAATCTTTGAATTGCTAGTTTCTTCCAGGTCATTCAGGTCTCAATTCAAAATTACTGTGTGACACAGTCCTTCCACAAATGTTAAACCACCCTGTGCTATGTTCCAAGGTTAATAATTTCCATAGTTCATGAAAAAATTAACCGCCATATTTTGTATTGCTATGTTGATTATCTCTCTCCCTCTATTGATTTCAATATGTTATGCCAGTAGTATTTAAGGTCCTTGTGAAAGAAATGTGGGTAGATAATGGGAGGTGCATGAGGAGGGAAACAGGAGAGGGCTGGTGTGAAAGGGAGAAATAGATGGAGAATGTACTGTGAGAGATGACTCAAATAGGTTAGGGAATGATATCAAACTGGAAATTTCCTGGACTCTATGAGGTTAACCCTAGTGAGGCCTCCTGGTATGGGAAGGTATGGTGCCAGAACCAGACATCTTCTGTAACTAGGATTGGAACCCAGTGGTGAAACTGGCACACCAACTCAGTCACAAAATCTATGACCCACAATCGTCCCTGTCTATAAGATGCATTAGAGCAATGGTGGCTCAGGATATCTGGGAGTGGGCAAATTAATGGCTGTTCTTACCTGAGACCCATACCAGGAAAGGGAAACCATGTCCAACATTGTCTTGATGGCCAGAATCCAGAAGCCTAATGACTTAGAAACTCCTAGGGTACAACCCAACATAGCTATAAATAAATAAATAAGTAAATAAACCAATCAATAATATGAAATGCTTCTTAATAATATTGTACTATACTAATATTTTGGTACCTGGCCCAATCATCTTTAGTGATGCTTCCTGCAGAAGCCCATGGGAGCAGATCTGGAGAACCACAGGCAAATATTATGCAGAACTCAGGGAAATCTGCAGAAAGGGTAGGGAAGAAAATCGTAGAATCCAGGGTAGTTGAGGACAGCAAAAGAACACAACCCACAGAACCAACTAAGCAAGGCTCATAGAGGCTCCCAGAGACTGAAGTGGTAACCACAGAGGCTATAAGGGTTTGCGAATGTGCTGTGGGTCCTTATCTTGGGGCTTTCATAGAATCTTAATAATGTGAGTAGGGGTGTCTATGACTCTTTTGCCTGCTCATGGAAACTTTATCCTCATATTGGGTTATCTTGTACAGTCTTCATATGAAGTTATACACCTAGTCTTATTGCATGTTTCTGTGCTAAGTTTAACTGATGTAACTAAAAGGCCTGTTTTTTCTGAAGGGCAATGGAGAAGCAGTAGATTGGACAAAAGGAGGGGGGTATGCTGAAAGGCAAGGAGGAATGGAAGGCTGCAGTTAGAATGTATTATATGAGATAATTTGAAAAAAAAAACACAGAAGAGAAAGAAATGAAATTCACTGTGCTAAATGATGCACTCTGTATGCGAGAAGACAGCTGTGTCATTGAAGTATACATATTATGTGATGGCTAAATATGAACCCAAACTCAAGGATGAGTGAGGGTGTGATTTAAAATTTTAGATAAAAAAAATTGTAAGAATCATAAGAGACCAGTGATGGCATAGTGAAGGGCAATTCCCCTCTGTATGTTGTGAATATGTTTTAATACCATTGGTTAATGAATAAAGCTGTTTAAGCCAAAGACAAACAGAAAATCCAAGCAGATATATATATATATATATATATATATATATATATATATATATAGAGAGAGAGAGAGAGAGAGAGAGAGAGAGAGAGTAGATGGAGTCAAAGAGACACTATGTAGCTGCCAAAGGAGTAACATGCCAGCACCAGTAAGTCACAGCATAGTGGTAATATACAGGTTAATAGAAATGGGTTAATTTAGGATATAAGAGCTAGCTAGAAATATGCCTAAGCTATTGGCCAAATAGTGTTGTAATTAATATAGCTTCTATGTGATTATTTGAGTCTGGGATGCTGGGCAGTCTCAGTTTACAAATGGCAGGCTGATGTGGGGCAAATACATCCACATAAAAACTGAGAGAGCTTGGAAAGAAATTCTAGATCCAAAAGAACAGAGTTAAGCACAGCTTTTTGCTAGCCACATTTTATTTTCCAGATACTCTGTTTGCTGGTGACAAGCAAGGGCACGATTCCTTTAAGACAAGTCTTCCTGACTCAGTGTTAGTGTCAAAAAATTGCATATCTTCTTTAAGATTTGTCTTCCTAGTTCATGCTGGCAGAACAAACTCTGGCCCTTTCAGGAGGTCCAGCATTTAAATGGGGTTTGTGAGTGTTGTGTTACAAATTGCTTAATGGTGACATAGACCTGCTGCATCACTGGAGCTGAGGTGCTTGCAGAGTCGGTGAGCCTGCCTCTACTGTGTTTGACTGGGTAGAAGAAACAGGTAGAGACACAGAGTTGGTCCTAGCAATGCCCACTTAGCATTTTAAAAAATAGCAATCCTGGTGAGAAAATGATTACAGCTATTCAATAAAGACAGATTCAGATAAAATAGACCTCTGAATGGGTCACAGTATTAGATAAGTGTTCATTGGCTTGGGAGAAAGAAGAAAAAAAGCATAGACAGTTATAAAAAGAAATAGGTTTAAAATTGTAACAAAGTCTTTAAAGACATAGTAAATGTAATATAAAAGAGTATAGACAGTCATAGATTAGAGGAGTAAAGAAAAATAAGCCACATAAAGATGAATATGCACAGAGCCTCTGGATTATGTAGATTTTTATATTTTCTTTGCACTTTTGATTGCAGAGATACATAAGATTGTGGGGGCTACTAAACTAAACCAACATATAAATTTTAAAATATCTTGACTTCAAAATTTGGGTATAAGGATATGTTGCCTTGGAAAAGATGTTCTGTTTTTGTTTCCACAGAAGATGAGAACTTGTGGATGCCTCCCATACTATTGTAGTTTGATGGAACAAGAACCCCTGCAAGGTCTCTGTGAACCCTAAAAATACTTTGCCCAAAAAACAGCAGGAAGCAGTTTGAAGAAAACTAATTTCAAATTCCCAAAATGATTATTTATAAATGTTTGTTTTCATCTAAAGGGGGTTGATTATAAGTGATTATTGGTCACAGTCAATTTCTCAAAAAGATAAGTGAAATATGATATAGAGATGAATAGTGTGCACTGGTATGGATCTTGGTCTATTGATACAAATTTATGGTCAAGTTTGTTATATATATATATATTTCTGTTCTTGTTTAAAGTATTATGTTTCAACAGCTTATTAAAATATAATGTATAATTTTAAAATGCAGATTAATAGGTATTTATTTATAATATTCAAACTTGTAGTCATGATAGTTAGGTTTTCTAGATTATAGAGATATATTTCATATTAATACATATTCTTCAAATCTATCAAAGACCTACAAAACATAGCATTTAAAAGGTTTTAAGAGCTTAGACTTTTCCCAACAGTGAGACATGTCTATTTCTGGCAGCACCAATCCACTTCAAAATGATTATCAGCATCAAAGAGGCTCCTTATAGTTTGTTAGAGATTTGAGCAAGAAACTGCTCTTGCCTGGATTGTTTAATGGTATGCTGTTTGAACTGGACATGTAGGACCCACAGACAAATGACTGCTGAACTTAAGAAGGTGAGACAATCCTTTAAAGTTCCTGCTTCACATAAGAAACTACAGCCTAGTGGCAATATACATTTTAATAGAAATGAATTAATTTAAGATATAACAGCTAGCTAGAAACATGTCTAAACTATTGGACAAATAGTGTTGTAATTAATATAGTTTCTGTGTGATTATTTGGGTCTGAAGCCAGGAAATGAATGAGCTGTCTCAGTTTACAAGAGAGGTTCAGTCAGTAAAGGTCTTGTCTAGCAGTTGTGAGGATCTGCAATTCATTCCCAGAGTTCACATAAAAGAAGAAAAAAAAAACAAACACAAAAATGCTGGCTATGATTTCAACGTTGAGGTGACAGGAACAGGTTGCGTGGATCCCTGGGGCTGGCCAGTCATCACAGATAGCTACATTCTAGGCTGGTGATATACTCATTCTCAAAATATTCAAAAGCAAAACAAATACATAAGTGAATGATAGCCAAGAAAGAATACACAAGATTGACTTCTGCTCTGTATTACAATCACACACACACACACATGAATCCCTCCATAAACACACACATACAATGCACAAGGACATGAATATGCACATACATGAAAACTCACAGTACACATATACATGAACACAAACATAGACATGCAAACATGCACACACAAACACGTGTGTGCATACACAACAATACACATACATGAATACACAGAAAGCACACACACATGCACACACAAACACCCACACACTAGAGAAAATGAAGTTGTACTCTGAGATGGGCATAGGTGGACTTAATTTTACACAGAGACCCTAAAAATAAGAAAAGGCTGTTTGAAATTCAAAAAATTATGAAGAGCAGTTTTCTAATTCCTTTAAAAAATAAATTGGAAAAACCAACTGGAGCACCCAAACAATGTGTCTTCACTGGTAGTCTTCACAGTTAGACACTAGTGAAATGTGACAACTCCCTTGTGAATGGACGAATACAGGAGGTAACAGATGCTGATCAAAGTGTGACATGTCAAGGTTTTCTGTATGGACTCAACATATCAGGATTCACACCTAGAGCTCTCAGATAAGGGCAATGGAACAAATCTGAACGTTTGATCATGTTAGCTCAAGAGCCATAAGTACCATGAGGGCTGATGAATATTATATATTCAAGTTTTCAAATCTACCAAATTAAAATCCAATAAAACTCACTTTTTTTTGAGTTTATATATCTGTCCTGCTGAATGGTCAGATGCTGCCCCATCTCAGTGAAATTATGCCTTTCTTTGCCTCATTTCTGTATTTGTATTTATATTAATCTATGTAAGCCCCTCCCCACACATAATAGAGTCCAGATTAGGCATTGTAGTTGATTGTAAGAAATCATAAAATAACTGTTTCTAAACAAAGAATCTTACCCATGTGCAGATTTTATTTTATGCACCATTGCTACTGTCTATGATGGTTTTCTGCTATGAGCAAAACAACAAAAATCCAGTAATTTAGTTTTTACTTAAATATTTTCTCCCCCCTCTCTTTCTTTCTCTCTCTCTCTCTCTCTCTCTCTCTCTCTCTCTCTCTCTCTGTGTGTGTGTGTGTGTGTGTGTGTGTGTGTGTGTGTGTGTGTACCATGCTACATGTATAGAGCCAGAGAACAACTTGAGGGTATTGATTTTCTCCTACCATGTGGTTCCAAGAGACTGAACTTAGGCTGTCCATCATGGAAACAAGTACAATGACTATATCCCAACCTATTGATTTTTAGAATATTACTATAAGAATTTGTCTTATTTATTCCTGAAATACATCTGTTATTGCTATGGAAATAAGAAATCCAGGATACAGGGTTCTGCAGACTTAGTTTGTGGTAAACGTGTTTTTGTTATAAGAAGATGGGTCTTTGGCTTCATTCCCACAAGACGGAAGGAAAAGAAGCTCATTCTGGGTCTACTTCAGGGAGCTCGTCTGTCTCTCTCTTGAAAAAGAGTTCATGTGACTAGCTCCACCTCTTCAGTCGACCACCTTGGGAGTTGGGTTTCAAAATTGAAATTTTGTAGAGATACATACACTCTTCTAAATGACCATAAGGGAAATTTGGGGACAAGATCTCCATCAAATATCATCTTTCTGCATCTACATGTGATTTTTAACTCCCTTCTAAAGCCACAAATCTTTCCCTGCAGACACAAGCATATGCCCATTTGTGCATCAAATTCTAAGCGTCTGTATTGTAGCAGATGTTGACTTTTTATGTTCTGTGAAATTAAAAGCCCCTTTCATTCTATACTCTCAAAGACTAGAAACTACCTGCAATTAAAGGCCATGATTATGAACTAAGCCCGTGTGCAAGGCAGGAATCCACCAGAGAAGTTCTACACTCCACACTTAGTTAAGGGAGACATTTTTTATTTTTGTCTCCTCACTTTTTCTCACATTTTTTGAATAGAAAGTAATAAAATCCTTTAAAATATGCAGGTAGCATCCAAACCTAGCAATGGAAAAAGTGTTCAGGTTCCACAAAGAGGGGAGAGGTGATTTCTTAGCTCAAACTTTTCACTTCTGGTAGCATTGAGGGCAGGGAAATCTTAGAATAGGAAATGAATAAAAGCCCATCTTTCCCTGATATTTGGCCTTAATCTGAATATGAAATTCAAAAAACCTATAAGGACAGAAATGAATCATTTATAAATCCCTTAAAAACTCCAACTCTTCCTGAGACCGGAAAGAATACTCATTGGAACCCAAAACTCATAATGCAGTGTGGGTGGCTGGGCTACAGTGACCCAGCACCGCATGTGCTAAAAGCCAAAGCCCGGAACTGGCTTACACCAGAAATAGGAATAAACACTTAGAGAATGTTGTAGTCATCTCCAGGTACCACAATCTCTCACTCTAAGAAATTCATATTAGCCCTTGAAGTAGAATCATCTCTTTCTTTCTTGAGCTTCTGGAAGACAGCTCCTTAAACACTGTCATCAAGAATTCTTTTCTTTTCTCTTTTAAAAAAACTTTTACTCTAACTCAGTGTCACTGAGGAGAGTTGATGGGTTATGCTAGTGACTGAGATCAGTAGAGAAGTTTAATCAATTCCTAAATAATAAATCAACTTTCTGTGCCCTTTGTAATCTCAATGTAGCACATTGCAATTCAGTGCCATTACACTACATTTATCTTTAATGAATAATAAATGGTACATTGGTATTGACTGAACAAGTGATTAAATATTCCATCAGTAGCAGAACACAGAAATATTTTTAATTATTAATAAACCACAAGCTTGGCTTGTCAGGTACAATCATCTTTTGTTGGGTACAGCTTATTTCCCTTTTTATTATCATAGACTAGTGTAATCAAATGTCATTTCAGTCTACCTCTGGACATTTCCCATTCTCTGAAGACTGCTAGCCTCTCTTCACAATGATTGTAACGGGCAACAGACTTGGGAAAAAACAGTGAACACAAGATATGTATAGCTTATATAAGACAACTGAGAAAAGCAGCCAGACAGATAGCAATTTGCATCAATTCCTCTACATTGAGTTCAAAGGACACTGGTGATAAAGCGTGTGCAAGATGTTACAGTATACACATGTGAACATGATGGCAAGAACATGGCTCAGTAGGTGTATGGCTTGGTGCTTAAGACCTGAGTTCACACATCAAGAGCCCAAATAAAGGATATAGACTAAGCCCGGTAAAAGGGATGGTGGGATGGGAATATAAGGGACTAGGAAAGTCAAGTTAAGGGAAGGAATGAAGAGGGAGAGCAAAGAAAGAGATATCTTGATAGAAGGGACATTAAGGAGCTAGGGAGAAACCCGGTGCCAGGGAAACTCCCGGAAGTCCAAAAGGATGACCACAGCTAAGACTCCTTGTAGGGCACATGGGCAGCTACCATGGTTCTGAACGAAAGTCAGACAGTTGGACCCTGAGTTGTTTACACCAAGACCAGATTTGACAACAGAACCAGGAAAGATAACGTCAGTACGTGAACAGCTGGTGGACAATAGAGTAAATGTAGGGTTCCTGTTTGCGTTATAGGGTGACCTTTAAAATGATTGGTTTGTTCCTTTTCCACCCCTTCCATGGCCCTGCGGTTTTTTAACTTAAAAGATGTTTACTGCGCAAAAATAAATGAGTCCCTGCTTAACTCGATTCCCTGCTGTGTCTGAAAGTCTCCAGGATCCAGTGAGACTGGGTAATGAGTGAGCGGTGCACTTACCTTTCCTCAGACCCAGCTCATCCTCATCCAGGTGGGTTAAGAACCAGCACCTCCTAGCAAGAATGGAGATGGAGAAGGTGATGGGCTGGAGAGATGGCTTAGAGGTTAAGAGCATTGCCTGCTCTTCCAAAGGTCCTGAGTTCAATTCCCAGCAACCACATGGTGGCTCACAACCATCTGTTATGAGGTCTAGTGCCCTTTTCTGGCCAGAAGGCATACACACAGAGTATTGTATACATAATAAATAAATATTAAAAAAAACACCTATGAGTGAGTACATGTGATAATTGTCTTTAAAAAAAAAAGAGTGGAGAAGGTGCCTAAAGTGGCCTTCTTCTGCAATCAGATTGGTGACTACACCAATTGTCATCATAGAACCTTCATCCAGTAACTGATGGAACCAGATTCAGAGACTCACAGGCAAGCATTGGACTGAGGGCCAGGAATCTGGTTGAAGAGAGGGAGGCAAGATGTCTGAGCAAGGGAGAGGGGTCAAGATCATGTCAGAAAAACGCACAGTAACAGCTGACTTGAGCTTGTGGGAGCTCAGAGTCTCCTGACCGACAACTAGGAAGCCTGCATGGGACCAACCTCTGCATGTGGATGACAGTCATGTAGCTCGGTCTGTTTGTGGGGCCCCTAGCAGTGGGGCCAGGACCTGTCACTGGCACGTGAGCTGGCTTTTTGGAACCTATTCCCTATGGTGGGATGTCCTGTTCAGCCTTGAGGCAGTAGGGAGGAGCCTGGTCCTGCCTCAACTTGATATGCCATGTGTTGTTCCTTTTGGAGACTACAGTTCCCAGCATTCCCCTGGACTACAGATACCAGCGCGATGAGAAGACGATCATGTGATCATGCGCAGGACATTTCCCCCAGAGGTCTCTCCGTTCCCCATTAAAAACGAGGGTCGCCTCAAGCCGCTCTCCCTCTCCCCCTATCTCCCCTTTCGTCTCTTCACCCCCGTACCTCACCTGTTGTTACCCCCCCATTAAAGTGCACCCACGTGGGACCGCCACGTGTCCATGTCTCCTTCCTAACCCCGCACAGCCTTGTGTCTCGTGTTCCCTCTCCACCCTCCAACCCACAGAAAGAATAACACCATGCTTTGTTGACCCCCTTGGGAGGCCTTATATTTTCTGAATGGAGATGGAGGAGGAGTGGAGGCTTGGAAGGAGAAGGGAAACCATGGTTGATATGTAAATTAAATTAATAAAGTTAATAAAAAGAATCGACCTGAAGCAAACTGGAGAAATGGCACAGTGATTCATCACCATGGATGCTCTTGCAGAGGACTCAGGTTTGGCTTCCCCCACTCAAATCTGTTTGATCACTGTAACTCCAGGCTTGATCAAATTAGAAGATCGGAAAAGCCTGCTCCCTAATTCTTTACGTTTGCAACTGCCAAGAATAGCACTTCTAACTTGAAGGGAGTGTTGGCAACCTAGGAAGTGTCCAGACAGAAAAAGAGTTTACTAATTTGAGGTGATACAAATGACATTTGCACATCTCTCTGGCTCCATCTGCAGAAAGTAAAATCCACATGGTAGTGAAAGTGCAGTAGACACAGAGAACAGAGAAATGCAGACATGTAGATAACATCTCGGTTGGCAATGGCTTTTCTATTTCTCCTCAAATAGCACTTAGACCATACCATTCACCTGCTTGTCATGAGAGGGGCAAAAGTGAACCTTCACTTTGGCTAGGTCTCTTAAGAGCAGAGGGCAATGTAACACACAGGGCAGGAGAGCATAGCTGCTAATCCGAGAGAAGCATATGCAGAGACAGAAACAGAGCGCAGTCTGGAGAAGGAATAGGATTACAGTATTTCTGATGTTTTTTAGGACACACACACACACACACACACACACACACACACCATTTAGCCACACCAATACTTATTTCTAGCTTCTAGTTTCATTAGCCAAGGAAGCCAAATCACTGAAAGTACAAAGACTATAAAGGCAGGGGGAAGGAAATGAAGAAATTACCTCAGAGAAACTTCCCTCATTCCTCAGATTCTAAACATTGACATTGAGCTGCCAATGACACTGTGCAGGAAGTTCAGGATGATTGCTCCTTAGTGTGAACAATGCCTTTATACCTTCCCCGAGCTGTTAGAGAAAATAGGTAGTGATGAATGACAGTGGTTGCGGTTTATCCATCAGTTGTGTAATGGTGTACTTCTTTGTGTATGAGGTATATTCACGTGTGTGCACACCTGTGTACATATGCAGGAGTGCACGAGCCCGTAGTTTCAGGCAGAGGATAGAGCAGGCCATCTGGTGTGATCTATTAGTCCTGCCTTGTTACCTTAATACAGAGTGTCTCCCTGAACTTAACCCTTACTTTCTCTCTCTCTCTCTCTCTCTCTCTCTCTCTCTCCCTCTCTCTGTCTCTTCCTCTTTCTTTCTCTTTTCTTTTTTTTTTCTAGGCTGTCTAGCCAGTGAACTCTAGTGGGATTGCAGTATTTCTGGTAGGTATAGCTTACACACACACACACACACACACACACACACACACACACACACACACCTCTTCCAATACTGGGGATACAGGTGCATGCAGATACACCCCGACTTTATAGCAGGGCTGGCAGTTTGAACCCAGGTCTTAGTGGTATTCTTCCATATACATACTTCCTCAGATTATATTACATAAAAGAGAGAAAATGATATTATTTACTCTAGCAACACTTTAAAGTATAAAAGAGAACATACAAATATCTGCAGTGGTGCATGAAACACAATTTTATTATTATTGCTTATATAATTACACTAAAATAAATGTATTTCTAGATAGAACTTGATTTACGAATACTGAGATCTTTTGGATTTTAACTCCCAAAGATGCTAATTCAGGTATCTCATTATTTGGAGTGATAGACAAAGTCAATCTCTTAGAGTTGAAGGTAGCTAATCGAGCCAATGTCTTATGTACTCATGCAACTCCCTTCCAAGGAAAGATTGACTGATGTTCTCACAAAGCATGGCTCATATATCTCTGTCTGTTCAAACTGCATACACAGTATAAATGTACTTAATAATGTCTACTATTTTGCATTTCTCTCTTCAAATAAAAGTCTTTGCCTAGAAAGTAGATTTTTGTTAGTGAAAAACACTTATATCTGTAATATCTGAAACATCACCATATTGCTTCGGTATTCAGTTAGAGATTTATTGAGGTATCTACATTAAGGGAGCCATTTTAGGGTTAGCAAGGGACTTGGCTCTAGAGGGGATCCCAGGTGTCCACAGGGATGTCCCCAGCTAGGTCCTTGGGCAGCAGAGCAGAGGGTGCCTGAATTGGCCTTGCCCCACTATCACACTGATGATTATCTCAAATATCACCGTAGAATCTTCTTGCAGAGATGGATGGAGATAAAGATAGAGACCCTCATCAGAGCAACGAACTGAGCTCCCAAGGTCCAGTTGAAAAGTAGAAGGAGGGAGAAGATGAGCAGGGAAGTCTAGACCGCGAAGGGTTGGTCCACCCACTGAGACAGTGTGCCTGTTATAAAGGGAACTCACCAAATCCAGCTGTACCGGGACTGAATGAGCATGAGAGGAAACCGAACTCTTTGAATGTGGCTGAACATGGAAGTTGACTGAGAAGCCATTGATAAAAACACTGGGACTTGTTTTCACTGCATGTACTGGCTTTTTGGGACGCTAGTCTATTTGGATGCAAAGCTTCCTAGGCCTGGATGTGTGTGTGTGTGTGTGGGGGGTGCTTGTACTTCCCACAGGGGAGGGTCCCCTGCCCTCTCTTAAGGAGGAAGGGGGAGGGAGGACGGTGAGTGCAGGTGCAGGAGGGGAATGAGAGGAGGGGAGGAAGAGTAAATTTTTGAAGGGAAAGAAATAAATAAAAAAAAGAAAAAAATTACAAAGAAAAGAAAATTGTGTGCCACATATGATTCTGAAGTTGAACAAGGAAATTGTAATTTTAAGGCCAGCTGGGCTACATAGTGAGATTCTGTCACAGAACAAGATAAACCAAAACAGAATGAATGGGCATTAGAAAAGACAAGAATGTACAAAGCAGTCTCACAAGTCTTACTACTTTATACACAGCTTGAGCTGAATCACAATTGCACATGGTTCTAAAGTGACTTTCAATGATATAATATGTGAGCTTAAATCACTATGCCCATTAATCTAGAATTATGGTAGAGTCAATTTTATAGGTTTATAGTGAGTATTAAATATAAAACTCCGTTTAGGTTTCTGCAACAAGTTTAATGGATAATATATTTCAGTTGTTATTCATTTTATTCTTGTTATTAATAGATAACTGAGTAGATTATATTAAAATAAGTGACCAAACAGAGAATGTGTCATCCTATTTCCCAGGAGTACAAAATCTGGATATACTTGAAGTTATTCTTCTAAGGATATATCACATATGGGGTGCCATAATTAGTTATCTCAAATTGTTGATTTCTTTATTACATAAAATTTACTTAAGAAAATAGAATCAATACTAGTTTTCCTGACCCAATATTTAGGATTATTCATTTCTTTATACCTACATGCACATATTTATATCATGTGTATCTGTGTTTTGTCATGTGAGTACATGTGTGGTAGTGAGAAGACAATTTGTAGGGAGTGGTTTTTCTGTGTTCATCATGTAGGATTCAGGGACTGGTCTCAGGCTGTTATCCTTCAAAACCCTCTAAGCCATAATATTAGATCAAATTCTGGGAATCTGCATAGTATTTTGTGTGCATTTAAAGTTTGAAAGGTTGGTTTGCAAAGCAACAATATGAATTCAAATCTCTAACAAACCAGTTTAGAAAAATATCATACTCAGCATGTGTCCCTAGAGCTGTGTGCTGGATACAGGAGTTTAGTGGGGACTTGATGGTGGTTGTCTTTCTCTAAGCTCAGTGAGAGGCTCTGTCTCAAAGGATTGAAGTGGAGTGGGATAGATCAGGACTCCTGTGAATATGTAATGTGGTAGATGAAACTGCACAAATGAGCACATGCAAGAAAGGAAAAGGAAAGGATAAAGAAAGGACAGAAATAAGGAAAGGAGGGAAGAAGGAAGAAAGGAAGAAAAGAGGCTGAAGAGCAGAAGAAATCATTAAACTAACCAGAGATAGCCAAAATAATCATCCAACATGCCAAAGAATGTGTAAATATAGAACAATGGTTGAAGTTGTGTAAAGTTGGGAGAAATAAAAACAGAGAAGAACACAGTTACTGAAAACAACAGTTTGCGGAGAGGAAGCATTGACTGTCAAGAAAAACAAAAGAAAATGCTAGTTTTCTTTGCTCTCCCTCTGCTCTCCAATTTCTTACTTATAAACCCCTGTTTGAGAAAGCAGATCAAGATACCAGCATCCTGGAGACTTTTGACCTCAAAGCAAAGGCACCCCAACATATACAACATTAGGCAAATCCTTTCCACAATAGCGAACAAAAAACATCATCACAACCTTTATGATGTTTTTCACTATAACTTCAATTTTGGATTTTAATTGAAATAACTCATACATTTTTCTGTATTACTCATAACAAACCTTCAACCGAGGCACTGTTCTCTGTACATGTGTCTGAAATACACAAGTGAATTAGGTGTTTCTAAAATTCAATGTATTAATAGGGGTGGTGATGGTATTCAATAGTAAATACTTGTCTAACAGGCTGAGACCCTGAGTTCAATTACAGCACAGTAAAAAAGCAAGGCAAACTAAAACCTAATAAACAAATCACCTGAAGACCTTGCGAATAATTGAATTTGGGATTCAGTAGGTCTGAAGCTGGAACTGAGAATTTTCATTTGTAATATCCTCCCGATATATCGTGGTTTCCAGCCCAGAGACTGTAATTTGATGTATTAAGAGAAGCATCCACAACCATTTCATAGTAATATGTAACATTTGTCCCCCACAGAAAATTACAATTCAGTTAATTTGTTTATACAAACTTTAACATTTCATTAAAATGATAATGCTACATTATCTTCCCAGACTGTGTTTTATATTCATTAGAAGCATTATTGAGCATTAAAATATGGGCAAAGTATTTTCCTTACCTATTAAGGCTTATGAATTTATATGTTATATATATGAATTCATGTCCCTGTATAAATATCATCTTTATAATTCTCTTTCTTAGATAATAGGTATATATATATATATATATATATATATATATATATATATCAACGCTCATTGTCATGTAAGTCTGAAATTTGTAAATGTCAACATGTTTTCTCCTTGACCAGTGCTTAGAGAACAGAAAGTTGTGTCATTAAAATACAGTTATGGTCTCAAAACAGTCATTCTCCTATTTGTTCTGAACTGCTCTTTAGTGCAGCAATTGCTGACTTTACCTACAAAAACGCATTGCATTCCTGCAAGCACTGCAAATTTGAAAGAGCAATGGGCTGGTCACACCAAATTCCATTCTGCATTGAATTGTCAGCACAGTTCTAAGGGCTGAATCTTCACTGGACAGTTTTGCTGTGAAGCTGGGAACTTTGTTTCTCAGGAAGAATAATTTGGGGACTGCCAGCTCAGCTCATTAAGGGTGGATGGATGCTTCCCACTCCATGAAGAGGGAGTCAATGTCATCATTTTTATTTGGGCTTCTAAAGCTATAAAATGCATTTAAAAGCACATTTTAAAAAGTCATCAGTCACAATCGTTGTTTTCAACAACTTAGTGTAAATAATTTTGAACATTCTTTTTATGCACCATTAATTTAACTGTCACCATTCAAAGAAAATTAGATAATGGGTTCATACTACATCTCATGGTTCAAGACTAATATAACATTATTCATAGTAAAGAGTTATGCTCATTGTGTAACTTAGCATAATAAACAGAACTAAACATTGATTTTAAATTCATCACAGCATGCTTTACCAATAATCGATTTTAAAATATTAATCAACATGTAGACTACCAAGAAAGTGCCAAAATACTTTTCTGAATACTTGTCTAAATTCTACAAATATATTTTAAAACAACACTTGTCTAAATTCTGTAAATATATTTTACAACAAAACTCACTCACCCCTCAGTTATTGCTTCTAGTTCAAGTGTTTGATGCCAATAGCTCGGTTGCAGTTGAGGCTGTATCCCTGTCTCCTAATTTCACTCTGGAGCATTGACAGGGAAAGAGTCAAGATACAAAACATTTATGCTACTAAAAGAGTACTTTATAGTGCCTCCTGATGCTACAGTCTCTTGACTCCCCTTCTGCCTCTCAAAGTCTTTCAAACTCTTCTTTTTAATTTTTTTTAAAATTTCATTTCAAATAATTTATTAAATTTTAAGTGCAGAGTGTTTTCCTTTTTGGATTGCTCCTTTCTTTCAAAGGAATTCTGTGGAGCCATGCAGGTCTGTACAAGTTGCTGTGAGTATCACTTTCCTGTCATTATTGACGAGTAATGCTGTGTGTTTCACCAATATCACCTACTTGGAGCTGTCTGGGTTGCTTCAAGTTTCTGGTCATTTTGCATGAAGGTGTTAAGAACACCTGTATATGTGTCATTCTCTCTGGAATGTAATTGCTAAATATACGACTACTATATGGTTAATTCTTTAAAAACCTGGCAAATTGTTCTACAAAGTAACTGCATCATTTTGGAGCTGGCAGCCCACTTTTTCTGTATCTACCCTAGTATTTACTGTGTTAACTTTTAAAATATTTAACATTTTAAATTCCTGTAATTTTAATATTCTTTTGACATAAATAAGTTAATGTGTGTGTGTGTGTGTGTGTGTGTGTGAAGAGATAATAGGTAAATGATACATAGGTGGTAGATAAACAGAAAATTAGATATATGGATAGATAGGTAGATAGACAGATGATAGATAGATAGATAGATAGATAGATAGATAGATAGATAGATAGATGGCTTTTGCTCCCAGTATTCTAAAAGAAAATGATCCGGCGTCAGTGTATCTTTTTGTGTGTTTTGTGATCTCTGTTGCTTTCTGTTGAATTGATATGTTGTGCTTAGCTCCTATCCATTTTTTTTGTTGGATTGTTTAAATACTTTTCTTTTTAGTTTTCACAGTTCTTCATATTTTCTATATGTTAAAGTTTTATCAATTTTTTAACACTTTTTCTTGGTTTGTAACTTTCCTTTTGTCTTTTTATTGAAGATTTTCAGGATGCAAAGTTTTATTTTAATGAAGTTCTAATTTAATTTTTCCCCCTCACATAGGTCCTCTAAGGATCATTTCTGACTAGCACTGGGCTCAACACATATTACCTGGATTCTTGATCTTATTTTTAAGCCCATATTCCACTTTGGCATAATTTTAAGCTAGTTGACATAGGATAAATGCTGTGTCATGTTGTGATTTATCTTGTGGATTAGAGAATCTGATAATTACTGTGGCATTGTTAAAAAGATTTAACCTTTCAGCTGTTGAGCTGGTTCTGCACCATTGTCAAACCAGCTGAGGATGCCTATATTGATGGATCACTGGATTTCCTATTTAATTACTTTAGTATTTGTACCTACATTTCTTTTTTAATTTATGTAATTTTATTAGTTCTTAAAATATCTATCATTTATTTATTTATTTTACACCCAACTGTAGTTTCCCAACTACAGAAAAACTGTAGTTTCTCTTCCTCTTCCATTCCCTCCCCACTCCATCCACTACTCTTTTATTTCTGTTCAGAAATGTATAGAACTCCCATAGGTTTCAACAATTCATGGTGTATCAAGTTGCACTAGGACTAAAGCCTTTAATTAAGCCTGGACAAGGAAATCCAGAATGAGAAATAAACCAAAGCATTGGAGGCAGTCCCTGCTCCCATAGTCAGAATTCCACAAAGAAACAATGTTATACAACTTTCTCATAGAGGTAGAGGGTTTAAGTTGATTCCACACACACTCCCTGGTAGTCAGTTCAGATTCTATGAGTTTCTATGAGCCAGATTACTTGTTTCTGTGGATTTTTTTGTGATGTCTTTGATCCCCTGGCTCCTACAGTCCTTCCTCCCTCTCTTCAGCAGGATTCCTTGAATTTGGATTAATGTTTGGCTGTGGATCTCTGCCTCTTTTTCAATCAGTTACAGGATAAAGGTTCTCTGAGGAAAACTGTGGTAATCATCAATCAGATCTAAGTAGATTGCCAGCTGTGACTACATACCAACTATTGCTAGAAGTCTTTGCTTGGGTCATCCTTGTAGATTTGTGGGAGTTTCTTTGTATCAGGTTTCTACCTTACACTTGTTAGAATAGCTATGGTCAAAAACACAAAGACAATATTATGCAGAAGAGGATGTGGAACAAGGAAAACACTCCCCCATTGCTGGCAGAAGTGCAAACTTGTAAAGCTACTTTGGAAATCAGTATGGTGATTTCTCAGAAAATTGGGAGTCAATCTACCTCAAGGCTGACCTATAGCAGTCTTGGGCATTTACCTAACAGATACTGAATTATAACACTGAAGACTTGCTCAACTATGTTTATAACATCTTTATTTGTAATATACAGAACAAGGAAACCACACGATGTCCCTCAACTGAAGAATAGATAAAGAAATACTCCATTTACTCAATGATTTATTACTCAGCTATTAAAAACAATGACAAGAGGATATTTGAAGACAAATGTGTGGAACTACAAAAAAAAAAATCATCCTGAGTACAGTAAGCCAGACTCAGGAAAACAAGCATATGTATTCATTCATAAGTGGATATTAATGGTATATACTCGTTCATAAGTAGATATTAACTGTAAAATTAAGGATAACAATGCTATAATCCACATACTCAGAGAGGTTATGTAATAAGGAAGACCCAAAGTGCAACATATGGATCTCCCTGGGAAGGTGAAGTAGAGATTTTATTAGTTTTTTGAACATTTCCTTTAAAATCTTATATCATATTCACTGTTCACATATCCACACCCTCCCATTTTCTTTATTTCTCCAAATTAAATACTTTCTTGTATAGATTACCTTGGTTATTGTGCCATGATAGAAAAGCAATTAAGACACAAGAATTTTAAGTCAGTGAGGTGTGTAAAATGACATGTTAAAATTCTCTTTCTAGGAATCTAAAGTCTGTTTTCTACAAATTTTGGGTTGAGTATGAAAACTCTTCTTTTGAGAATTTTCTCACTGGTTCTACTTCCCTGGATGGCAATTCCCACTTCTTTGTTTCCAGGTTTGTTTCTATAATCCATTCTCCTGTCCTGATCAGCTCCATGACTTGTGCATATTAGCAATCAGATTCTTGAGAGAACATACTTTGTCTTTTTTCTATCATTTTTTCTTTCCTTTCCTTTCCTTTTCTTTCTTTTTCTTTCCTTTCTTTTTTGTTTTCTTTTGACCAAAGCAATGCTTTATAACATTATTATTAATGAAAATATGCACAAATTATTGATTTAAAATATTATTTATGATTTCTGTCTTTTCCTTTTACAGGAAATTTTCTTTGCATTTTTTAGTTTTTGAGACTACAATATTATTACACAATTTACCCCTTTCCTTTCCCTCTCTCCAAACCCTCCTTTTTACTTCTTGAACCATTCTAAATTCATGGACTCTTTTTACTTATTATTATATTAAATTATATTCCTAAATATATAAATACAAACTGCACAGTCCATATAATGTTACTTGTATGCAAATGTTTCATGGCTGACTATGTGCTATTAGATAATCAGTTGGTGGCCTTTTCCCCAGGGAAGACTATTTCTTCCACTCTTCACTTTCGTTAGTTACCTGTACTTCTTTGTCTAGTGATGAGCTTTCCCTCATCCATACTAGTCTGTCTATTGGTGTTATCCTTACTTAAGTCATGTTTAGCTAATCCAACATGATTATTATTGGTGAGACTTGATAAAGTATAACTTCTCTGACATAGCTAAGAGATACAGTCTCACATCAAACTTCATTTTTTTTTCTCTTTCCATCTCCCATTCCACAGTAATCCCTGAGTCTTAGTGCAGAAATTACATTGTAGATATGTCTGTTGGGACTTGGTGTCACAACTCTTCATTTTATTTGGTTGTAATTTTCTGTAATCATACCTGTCTATTACAAGCAAAAAAAAATAGTGAAAGTCGAGAGCTACAATATTTATCTGTGGGTGTAGGATAAATATTTAGAGTATAATAGCTAGGGATTGTGCTAGGTTAGTAAACTGGGTAGTTTAGGTTCTGCTTTAATTGTCACGACTTCACTAACACTGGATAGTTGGGTAGGTTTTCAGTATCAGTCACGATTTTCTTCTTACTGAGAAATTACATTCCATCCAATTAGAGAACTGTTGGCGACTGCCTATATATGTGTGATAATATTACACTCAAGGAGCCTTTCGGATATACACTAAGCTAAGAAACACCCTACAACATACTATCATAGTCATGCTTAATCTCTGTAAATCAATAAAATGATTCTCTTTTTTTAATAAAATAAGGAAAACTTATTTTCTTCTATTCTGTACTTCTGGTAAAGAGCATTTATGGGAAGTTAGGCATTTTATCAGTTGGTGATATATTGGTGTTGGCTTCTGCTTCACGCAGACTTCCAGAAGTCATTCTTAACAATTATACACAACCTCTCTAGAAACAACATCATTAATATGCCCAAGGGTTTGGCTCATTAATTATTTAATTGATTGATTTGTTTATTGATATTTGCTGTGGTGGGTGCATGCCATGGCACATATGTGGAGATCATAAGATAACTTTTGAGATTCTATTCTGTTCTTCTACCAATATCATTTTCCTCATATTGAACTCAAGTCCTTATGCTTAGCAGCAATTGATTTTACTAACTGAGTCATTTTGATGGTTCAAATGTATGCTTCGTTAAAGCTCTAAGGTGACTTTTAATTCAGTCAAGCTGACAATCCAAAGTAATCATTGCAGTAGATTTATGAACATATTTGTTCACTTACTGTATACTATCAGTAGCTACAGTGACAGGCTATATAATAAATCTCATTAATTTATTCCTTCTATTAACTAATTATTTATCCTGTGATGATATTGTGTATTCTTAAATAATTCTAAGATAATGAATGTTATATGGTCTCAACACAAATTTCCAACTACATGAGGTGATGCATTTCAAATAGTTAGATTTAATTTTGAACAATATATATAATTTTGTTAATCAATTAAAAATATAAAACTATAATAATTTTTGTTTTAAATATAGATGATTGAATTTATCTTTTTGCATATTTTCCATGAAAAATGTCTATTTAATTTGCCTTTTCCAAAATGTCTTTATTTCTTTGATCATCAACATTTATGAAGTATCCCTTTTCATTATATGAATATAATAATTGTAACATGAGTTTTTGACCTGAACCATTTAATAAGATGAATGATGAATTTATTTCTGAGTTACTTCTGTAGATTCTTGTTTAAAATTCAGTGGAAAAGCTTATTGCACTTCATAATAGCTTACAAGAAAATGAGGAAACAGAGGGAATATTGTTTAATATGGGGTGTCAGTAAGCTGGCCCTGAAATATTTTGTTGGAGGCCAATCTGGATAAATGGTTCCCTTCCTTGTCTCATCAATGATTACATTTATTATTATCTTAAAATTCAATAATGCTTTTCAACTTTCTTTGTACTTTATTTTAGGATTCCCAAATAGAGATACAAAATTATACCAGCAAGAATCTTTTAGGAGAGTTACTTTAAGAATCAAATGTTGTTATATTAATGTGGGCTTGGTTAATTTATATTTAAGTTACTTTAACCTTTTCTTTTTGTGCAGCTTTGCTAAATATATCTGAGAGTACAACAGATGAAAGTTGCTGTAAGGTAAAATATTTCTTTTTTATATGCAGCTCCAAATAGAGATAGTAAATGACAAAATTTTGGAGAAAGAAGACAGAAAAATCCCACTGAAATCACATGTCACAAAAATAGAGACAGATTTTGGCCCCTGACATAATCCATGGAAAGCCATTCTATTCTGTAGAATTGAGGTGAGGCCTTTGTATTTGACATGTGCTCTGGAAGTTATATTTTAAAAGCTTATCTTAAACTCATAGAATGGGTGATATATAGAAGTTTTGATATTGCTATAATCTTTATAAAATAGCAATCCTAAGGGTTTCCATGAAGTGAGAAAGTGTGAGTTCCTTATGATAAAATGAAGACAACATTATTCCCCCACATTCAACAATAATATATAATATTATATACCAAAATTTAAAATATGTCACACAGGAAACAACAATAAAAGAGTTGAAAATTTGAGTTTATAGTCACAGATTTATAGAAGATTTAGCTGTGACTGATACCATATCACTCACTATGGACCTATGTGTACTACATAATGAAGAGTATAATTTTATGTAACAAGCTCCTATCATGCAGAAATATGACCCACTGATTATCATCTCTAGCGACTCATAACTGCCTCCACTTGCAAGTATTTACTAAGAATTAATAGACTTCAGATACTATTAAAAATATTCTATGTGTAATTAACTTGCTTTATCAATAGAACATTGACCCTTCTAAGAAAGCTGTGCTTTTTTGTAAACAGAACAATAAATGACATGTAAGTTTACAGCATACTCAGTGGGTGCAAATCATTTGATATTGTTGATTAGACTAAGTCAGAACCTTGAAGCCTATGTAGTATCATAAAACCCCTTTCAGGGTTTAGCAATACTCAGGGCTGCCATCACCTCTAGATGAGAGCCCTACTTTACTATTAAGAGAATCATCATCACTCAAGTCTATATGAATCAGAAAGTTGGAGTGCAAGGAAAATATGGTCACCTGTACAGTTAGAGAAATGTGTGCAAATTATTGAAATTTATCTTTGATGCTGGAAAGATGGTTAAGTTCTCTTAACCAGAAAACCTAAGTTCAATACCCGGCATGCATAAGGCAATTCACAACTGTCTGTAACTCCAGTTCCAAGTATTCTGACACGCTCATATAGATACAAAGGCAAGGAAATCACCAACAGGCATACAATTTAAATATATTGATTTTAAAAGAAATACATCTCCCTTTAGTCCTCAGAGATGTCTTTTTCTATGTCTTCCTTATTTTGGGGAAAATTATCTACTTTATCTTAGTAAATCCTTGCAGTGATCAACAAACCTAATGTAATCTTATTCTTTAAAGGATTCTACTTGACACTTGGAAAATTATTTTTTTTGCATAAAGGGACAGTGTGCTTTAAAACTATAATGTAACTCAGCTTCTATGTATAAAATGAGCAAATAACACAAACCTGATACATTCAAGAGCCTTTCTACTCAATCATGCTTCTGCACACACTGTAATAATATCTGATCTAGCAATGAACATTAACTGGAAAAAATGTCTAAGATTTTGGTAAGTCATTAAACAAATGGAAAATATATGAGTTTTTTCCTATCTGTTACTCTTTTATAATAAATAATATGTCCCATATAGAACAGGTGAGATCTTATTTTTTAATATTTTAGAGGTCTTTTACTGGATGTGAATGTTTTATGAATACTCAGATGTTGGATGTTTGGTCCTTAAGCTGTGGGCAGGTGGTAAGACTTCTGATAGATAAGGCTTTCTACGTTTCTTTGATTTATTGAGCATAAGGGACTCCTTAAATGATACACGACCAGGGCCTTTTCTTTGTCTCTTGCTTCCTTGGTTTGGAAAAAAAAATATTTATTCAACTAAATTTTTTCACCATGATGTACATTCACCAGAGTCCTAAATCTGGCTAAGTAAGGCATAGTTTATCTACACGCTTAAACAGAAGCATCATTAAATTCTTCAAATTAAGTTGAAAGATATAAAATATGTATATCACCAACATAAAGTTGATATAATAATGTATTCTTACCATAGCAAGGAATTCTATTCTGAAAAGGAAGAATTTATAGCAGATTGATTTGACAGTTTGTGTTCAATGAGATCTTCTTACTGAATTTTCTGCTGGAAACTAAGTATTCTAATCCAACAGAAGTAAAAACAACAGTTTCCTGTTTATAGTCAAACACCACTTCACGCAATTGGTTGTGTTCAATCAGTAGTGGAAAACCCCTGTATGAAGGTACTGCAGATTTTTACACTCAAATGCAGAACTAAACCCCGTTCTCAAAGTTTCACTTCAGAATCAGGCAAGTTATCTATTTTAAAGAGACATCTAGCAGAGGAATACAGGCAACAAGTAGAACCACACTACCAAAGTCTGAACACACAATCAATTGTTATTCTGAGGAAATATTCGAATTCTGCTGAGTGTCGGAGCCCCTGAGAGTCCAACACAGATTCCCTAACCCGGTTGGAAAGGAGTCGCATGGAATAAAACTGAGACAGCTTACATGGTCATCATGGAAAAAGCCAGATCACCCTTTATTCTTCAAACATCTTATATACCCACACCAATTGAGCGGGAACACACAAAGGCTGTTACCTAGGCAACCAGGTGCCTGGGCTCAGGTCATGTCTGCATCTGGCAGTCAGGTAGGCCCTGAATTAGCATCTCTATAAGACATCCTCCAAATTACAAAAGGAAGGAAGCACCAAACATCTAAACTCTTAAATCATCAGCTTCGGTCAACATCTCTTCTCAGGTAATCTACATTCTAACAAAAGAAAGCTGGGAGCAGCACATCCTGGCTTTTGTTAAGGCAGAGACAGTTTGTCTGCAGAATTACATGATCAGCTCAGACCTGGCTAATGGCTTTTGTGCCATACCGAAATATGGGCCTACAGCTGAGATTCTGCTCAATGTTATACAATGCTCACTTCACAGTTCCTCTTCTCTAAACAGGGCTTTAGGTTAGACTAGTAGTCAAGAAAGGTTTAAAGATTAAGAGTCTTATTCTTAAAAAAATATCCCGCCGGGCGAATGAGGCGCACGCCTTTAATCCCAGCACTCGGGAGGCAGAGGCAGGCAGATCTCTGTGAGTTCGAGGCCAGCCTGGTCTACAGAGCTAGTTCCATGACAGGCTCCAAAGCCACAGAGAAACCCTGTCTCGAAAAAAACAAAAACAAACAAACAAACAAACAAAAAATCTTTGGCCGGGCAGTGGTGGCGCACGCCTTTAATCCCAGCACACGGGAGGCAGAGGCAGGTGGATCTCTGTGAGTTCGAGGCCAGCCTGGTCTACAGAGCTAGTTCCAGGACAGGTTCCAAAGCCACAGAGAAACCCTATCTCGAAAAAAAAAATATATATATATATCCCTTGGGGTCCCCCGCCCCGCAGCAAAGTCTGGCGGGTCCCAGCAGTGCCAGGCGCCGGCTCTAGGGTCCGGCACCCGAGCAAGCGGCTACAGCTTCTCACCAGCGGGAGGGCACGCACGTGGTGGGTCAGACATACAAACACAAAAATAGCCATAAATGTTTATTAAAGAGGGGGAGAGAGAAAGAGAGAGAGAGAGAGAGAGAGAGAGAGAGAGAGAGAGAAAGAAAGAGAGAGAGAGAGAAAGAAAGGGGGGGGGAGAGAGAGGAGAGAGGCAAAGCCCCGTGAGAGGAAAAGCAAGAAGAGAGCGATGGCGGGCGGAGGTCAGGAGTTAAAAGGAGTGGGTGTGGCTAGGGTAGGGACCAAAAGAACAAAAAAGAGAAATTCTTGATGAGTAGGAGCAGTGAGAATATGAGAAAGAGGTCAAGACCCTGATGGGGACACCCGCTGAAACAGCTTACCTACTAATGGGAGCTTGACAATTCCAACCCAATAGGGAAGGAACCATCACAGGCAAAACTAGACCCTCTAACTGTGGGTAACAGTTGTATGGCTGGGGCAGACTGCAGGACCACTTGCAGTGGCACCAGGATTTATCACTACTGCTTATATTGGCTTTTCAAAAATCCATTTTCTTTGGATAGATACCTTGCTCAGTCTAGATATAGTAGCCAAGGCCTTAGACTTTCCTCAAAGCAATGTGCCTTACCCTCTCTGAGGAGTGGATGAGGGATGGAGTGCTGACAGAGGGGATGGAGGAAATGGGAAGAAGAAAAGGAGGAGGAACTTGGATTGCTATGTAAAGTGAAAAAATGATAATTTGTTTTCTTTTTTAAAGAATAAAATATAGCAAAAAAAGAAGAGAATGCTTTATAAAGACTTCTCTCTTAGGCTTGTATTTCTCTGATAAACACCATAACTGACATGGGGAGAAAAAGGCTTATTTCAATTTACTCATCCAATTACAGTCCATTATAGATGGAAGTCAGGGCAGAAGCTCCAGGTAGGAACTGGTCCTGAGTCATGATATCTACTGTCTTGACTATTATTGCTTGTTTATCCTGTTCTCTTACACAACTCAGGGCTACCTGTACAGAGATGAACTGTACTCAGTAGGCCAGGCCATCCCACACCAACCGTTAACAACAACAACAACAACAACAAAATCCTGCAAAATTATTATCCATGGAAAATCTCATGGAGGCATGTTCTCAGTTAAGTGTCCCACTTTCCAGACAATGTTTGCCTGTGTCATAACATAAAAATTAACTACAACAGCTTCTAAAGTAAACAGAGCATGTAATTATGTAAATCTACATGGTACACACATGGACTTGATCAATAGGTACAAATCTAACAATTATGGGTATCTTTTGTGATCAAAGAAAATTATTTCTTATTTTCTACCTTAAAATAAAAGAGGAGAATGAAAGAACTTAACAATAACTGTGCCCATAAAATTGTGGAATAACTTCATAGGTTATCAAAAATATAAGAATCCTATTTGTGCATCACTCATCTATAAACAATCTGTACTAAGTGATACTTTGGATAAATACTGTGTCATATGAAATATATTGTGTTGTTCCTTTTGGAAACCACAGCTCCCAGCATTCCCCTGGACTACGGATACCAGCGCACGCAAGCACAGGACACATTTCCCAGAAGCCTTTGCATTTCTCGTTAAAAGGCGAGGGTCGCCACAACCCCCTCCCTTTTTTCCCCGCCTCTCCTGTCGTCTCTGCACACCTGTACCTACCTGCTGTTACTCCTCCCCCATTAAAGTGCAACCACGTGGGACCGCCACATGTCTGTGTCTCCTTTCCCCCGCATAACATCTTTACCCTTTAACCCCGCAGACAAGAAAGCCAGCAAAAAATAAGAACAACATATTGTCAACCAAATTCTCACTGTATGTTTACATTTTAACTAATACAGTGCATAAGAATATAAAATATATAGAATATGCATTGGTTACAGTTTATTTTTTAATTGACACAAGAGAGATTATAGGTAGAAAACACGTGTCTTTCAGGAATTTCCAACAAAGAGGATTTCTTTTTCACTGCCTTTCAGTAGCCCTACATGAATTTGGAATGTTATTAAAAGGTAGCAGAATTAAAGAGTTTATTTTACTCTAATGAGTCCTCAGTATAAAGGCTGCAAAGTCAATAACAACTTCAAAAGTAATAGACCGACTTTCTCTGTGAAAAGATGCTCCTATCATGACAGTGCTCTATGTGGTGTTTTTTTAGGGCATTCCATGCAGTCAGTAATCTTCTTGACTCTGTGTGGCTTATTTTTCCACATAGAATGGCATATACATAGAAAAGCAGTATTGGCTATTTCTCAGTGGTTTATATTTTGTGCCAAGATGTTAGTAGGCTCCAGCCCAACCTGAAGCTCTGTGTTCTTTCATAAATTGGGCTCTCCGTAATAGTTAGTTTTCTATATCTGCGAGAAACAAGCTTTGGATAAGAACTTAAGTGGAATGATCATTTGTTTTGGTTAACAATTTCTAAAGCTTAATTGATTCTGGGCCTACAATTAATAAGAACATGAACCTGTAGAACAGGGTATTCACCTCATAAAAAGCAGAAGATGAAGACATGGGGTTCTAGATATATCTTTCAAAGGTACATCCCAATGGCCAACTTCTCCTAGTTAGTCCCAACTCCCAATGTTCCCATCACCTAAGACAGTAGCAACATCCTTAGCATTCAGCATATTAGCTTATGAGGGAAATTTCAAATAAAAACCATACAAATAATATACTAGCATGCTTTTCTCCCATTAAAAGCTTTGGAACTGGTGGAGGAAACATTGGAAATAAAAGATAAACCAGAGAAAATCTGGTAGATGTCTCCTCCCCAGACTTTCACATCTGTTCTTCTGTGATTTTCCCATTTGTTGCAGAGAAGAAAGTGTGCCCTGCATCTATTTTATGGGGCATTGCAGAGGCATGTGAAGCTCATGCGAAGGTGATAATATGCAGTTAAAAACAGCCTAATTCAAATGAAATAAAATGAGATAAATTTGTAAAGAGCACCACTAGGTGTGAAGGACAGAGATCACAGAGGGCATGAGGAGCATTTAGGAAGGTGGCTGGAAGGCACATGCCAAAGGAGCCACTGTTAATTTGTGACGGGTTTGTTCTTATTCTGAATGCTGATGATTTGTCTGAATGGTGGTGTATTTTGCCGTGCCAACATTTCTCAGTTTCATGAAGTCCCCTTTATCAGTTGTTGTGCTGGGTCATCAGTGTCTTGTACAGAAAGTCTTTTCCTGTGTAAATGAGTTCAAGACTAGTTTCCACTTTTCCTTCTATCAGGTTTGACATACCTCACCTTATTCTGAGGTCCTTGATCCATTGGTACTTGAGTTTTGTGCAGGGTAATAACTACGGATATATTTACATTGTAAATGCATCCATCGAATTAACCAGCACTTTTTGTTGTAGATGTTGTTTTTTTTCCCCACAAAGGGTATTTCTGGCTCTTTTTTTTTTAATTTAAAGCAAAACTCAGCTGACTGTGGGTGTGTTCACTTATTGCTGCATCTTTAATTTTATCTCGCTGATCAAGAGGTTTGTTTTAGGGCTAATAACATGATGTTTTCATTATTATAGTACTATAGGAAAAGTTGTCATAGGAGATAGTAGTACTTTTTTGTATTTTTTAAAACAATCTTATTTTACATACCAATCCTAGTTCCCTTCCCCTCCCATCTTCCCACTTCTCCTGCCCACCTTCTCCCACTCCCCATCCACTCCTCTGAGAGTGTGAGGCCTCCCATAGGGAGTCAACAAAGTCTATCACATAACTAGAGGCAAGACCAAAGCCCTTCCCCACTTGATCTAGGCTGAGCAAGTTGGGGGAGAGCAGTTCTTTTATCATTCAGGGTTTTTTTTGGATATTCTAGGATTTTGGTATTTACAAAGGAAGAAAAATTTGTCTATTCATAATCTGAGAGGAAATATGTTGAAAATCTGCTGGATATTCCATTGAATTTGTAGATTGTTTTGGATAGGATGACCAATTTTAATCCTACTTATCCATGAGGATAAGAGATTCTGATTTTAAATTAATTCTTGTTATTTTATTATTATTCTCTAGATACCTGTTCATTTTCTAACAAGAAACAGAAGGTGTAAATCTGGATGGAAAAGGAGGTGACCAGAAACTATGAGGAGTAGGGGATCAGGAACTGTAATGAAGTTATATTGCATTAAAATATATTTTCAGAAAAAAAAACTTCTTGCTAGTTTATGACAGAATATATCAGTTATACATTAATTAAGCTTATATAAATAAAAGATTATATCTAAGCTTATATAAATTAAGCTTATATAGAATCATATGTTATGATCTGCACTCTATTTGGCTTCTTTTGATCTAATTAAATTGATCAAAATTTTCTATTATGAATGCCATTGTTAAGAATTTTAGTGAAAATACTTTCATAAAATACATAATTTAAAAAATTGTTGGAGGAAGGTAGCTAAAGAACAGTTCATGGAGAGGAGCACTCTTTGGAGTACAGCCTGGCCAAAAGAATGTGTGAGCGAAGTGTTACAAATCTATAAGCCAACCTGAGAAAGAGCTACTTAAGGATGATGACTGTATCCTCACCCATGTAAAAGCAACCCATACAGCTTTCACATCCAAGCCTGGGCTCCCTTTACAGCCTGGGATTCCTGACATTTAAAGATATAGGAGACATTTATCACAATTGTCACTTGCCATTAATTTACTCTCCCTGTGTGCATCTGTTCAAAAAATAATTAGAATTTTATGCTGCAGTAAATATGCTTGTTCATCCATTAGTGCAAAGCAAAAGATTAATTGTATTACAATGGGAATCAGGACTACAACACTTCAAGCCACAATGATAACAGTGACAGCTGGGCTGCCCATGGTATTTTGCTTTGATAAGCTTCAAAAACAAGCATAGATGGGAAAATAATTAATCCACTGGCAAGGCAGGACCAACCTTATTTCCCCTCTTCTTACATTCAGTGTACACTCACCAAAGGAAGAAGATTCTCACTGCAAATTAGAAGGGTTTCTTCTGTGTCTCACAGTGCCCCAGTTTAACGTTCATAATGAGCTAGATTGTGACAGATCTCACATTTACTTAACTCGTGCCAATTATCACAGCAAGCGAACAGATTGTGTAGAGTTGACCTGATCCGATCTCTTTAACTAGAGTCTACAGAGAACACAGTAGGCTGGGCTGAGTTTGAGATTTTGTGAACAGTGAAGTGGTGCAGAGCTTTGTGCTAGTTTAATGTTTCACTGTACCATCCTGAAATTATTTTCTTAAACCCATAAGAACCCAAGTTCTTATTTTCCCTGGGGCTCCAATTCCTTAGTCCTTCTTTAAATGTGGTAGTAATGACATATTACTCTTTTAAAATATTTCTCTTTTTCTGTCTCTTTCTTGATCACCCTGCATGGATATATGTGTATTTCCATACCTAAACGTCTTATTGATCTCTACGCAGAAATCAGCTACACATTATTCAGCATCAATGGTTGTTAGCAGTGTTTTTAAGCACAGACAAGAGTTTGCATGACTTAATTAAACACCTGGGCAATAATTTTTTTCAATGAGCTAGACTACAGATACAATGCCACTCCCTGTAGGAGTGAGAAGATGAGGATGAATATAGCATTGCTCAACTAAAACCTTCATCTTTGTTGCCTGAGCAAGAAGACCATTCCTCCCAGTTCTGATATTTCCTCACTAAGTTACTAATGAATGTCCATGACTGAAATCAATATATTACAATCAATATTTGTAAATAATCACCTTGGTAAATCATTTCAGATTATTTCATTTATTACCAAGGCAGGTGTTTACGGTAGTGGGGTGTACCAAAAGTAAGCATGTGCAGGTCAGAAAAACTTTGAGGAATCAGTTCTCTTCTTTTTTTCATTACATAGGTTTTATAGATTGAACTCAGATCTTTTGGCAGCAAGCTCCTTTTTCTATCATGTAATCTCACCGTTTCTGATGAGTCATTTGTCTTGAGTCCTGGCTGATTTCTTTATGGTGTACTGACTTCCCTGGAACATCCTAAACACCTGACCCATTAAGAAACTGGCTGATCCAAACCTGCTAGTGAGATACTACTCAGCTAGAACATGACTACAGCTAATCCTTCTACAGGATTTCTTACCTTTATTTTCAAAGGCCTTTTGGTTTGTTAAATAATACTAATCAAAACTTTTCAAAAATTTCCATGAGGTCTCAGAAATTATGTACATCTGGCCAGACCAGTAAATATGCATATTAATACCTTATTCATTGTATCTATCTCGTCGGCTTTCTCTCTCTCTCTCTCTCTCTCTCTCTCTCTCTCTCTTCTCCCTCTCTCTCTTTCTCTCTCTCTCACACATACACACACAAGCAAACACACACACACACACACACACACACACACATATATATATATATACATATATTAATTTTTAATTTGCTTTTCTATCATATATTACATCTCAACCATACTTTGCCCTCCTTCCTTCCTATCCACCCCTCCTCCATTCCTCTTCTAGAAAGGGCAGACCTCCCTGGGATATCAAACAAACATGGCATATCAAACAAACATGGCATATCAAGTTGCATTAAGATTAGGCACATCCCCTCATAATAAGGATGGACAAGGCAACCCAGTAAAAGGAATAAGGTCCCAAAATCTGGTAAAAGAGTCAGAGACAACCCTCACTTCCACTGTTAGGAATCTTACAAGAAGACCAAGATATAAATCCATAACATATATGGAGAGGGCCTTGGTCAGACCCATGCAGTCTCACTGGTTGTCCACTCAGTCACTGTGATTCCCCTATGACACCAGATTAGTTGGATTCTTGTGGTATGCTTGACCCCTCTGGCTTTTACAATCCTTCATCTACCTCTTCTGCAGGATGTTGTAAACTCCACCTGACATTGTGGTCTCTGCATCTGTTTCCATCAGTTGTTGGATGATCCCTTTCTGATAATTATGATAGGCTCCTGTCTTTTCTATCCTAGGTCTCTAGGCTACCTAGCCTTTCGGTCCTAGCCATGCAGACAGTGCCAGGAAGGACTCCCTCTCCTGAAATGAGTTTCAAGCTGGACCAGTCATTGATTGGCTGCTCACACAATTTCTGCACCACCTATAAGTTCAGCACATCTTCTAGGCATGATAAACTATAGGTCAAAGGTTTTGAATCCCTACCTTGCCTGGCTATAGGAAATGACCAGTTCAGGCTCAGTATCCACCATTGCTAGGAATATTAGCTATGGTTACTCTTGTAGATTCCCTGGAGTTTCCATTGTACTAGGTTTCTAACTGGTCCCAGATATCTGCCCCCACCAACGATTCCAGTTGTCTCTCTCAGTACCCTCTCCTTCCATCTCTCCCATAGTGTGCCTGTTCCCTCCTGTTCCCATCTTCACGTGCCCACAGTGAACACTCGGCACCTTTTTAACCAGCAATGGAGGAGTGTTCCCCTTGCTCCACATCCTTCCTCTGCAGTATGAGCTGTTGTTACATGACAAGAGGGTCCCTTGTTTGTCCCAGCTGCCCAGCTAGCCTACACCTGAAATAACCACATAGAAACTGTATTAATTAAAACACTGTTTGGCCATTAGCTCTAACTTCTTATTGGCTAACCCTTACATATTAGTTTAACCCATCTCCATTAATCTGTGTATCACCACTTGGCAGAGGTTTACCGGAGATTCTAACAGGCGTCTGTCCCAGGTGGAGCATCCATGGCTTCTCTCTGACTCTGCTTTTTTTTTTTTCTCCCAGCATTCAGTTCTGTCTTCTCCGCCTATCTAAGTTCTGCCCTATCAGGTCCAAAGCAGTTTCTTTATTCATTAACCAATGAAAGCGACACAAGAACAGATCCTCCTACACCAAACTGTCATTTGTGGTTTTGATAACAGCCCTTGTGGTTAAGAATGTTGAACATTTCTCTAAGTGCTTCTTGGTCAATAGAGACTGCTTGTTGAAAATTCTCTGTTTATGTCTGTACACCATTTTAAATGGGATTACTTGCTTTTTTGATGTCCAGTTTCTTGAATTTTTATATGCTTTGAATATTAACTTTTTGTCAGATATGAAATTGGTGAAATTTTATTCCCAGTCTGTGGGCTGCCTTTTTGTCCTATTGACAGTGTTCTTTGCCTTACAGAATCTTTTAAATCTCATGAGATCCCATTTGGTAGGTTGGTAGATGTGCATCTATTTGCATTCCTCTACACGCCCACATCCAGTTAGACCAGCACCATTTGTTGATGATGATTTCTTTTATCCAGCCTTTTATTTATTTATTTATTTATTTAAAAAAAAAACCCTCAGGTGCCCATAGGAAAGTGAAGTTTTTTCTTGGTCTTCCATTCAATTTCATTGAGAAATTTATTTTCACGCAAATACCATGTGGTTTTTATTACTATATCTCTGTAATAGAGCTTGAAATCAGTGATGATGATACCTTTGGAAGTTCTTTTATTGTACAGGATTAGTTTAGCTATTTTGGGTTTTTGGTTTTCTCATAAGAAGTTGAGTATTTTCCTTTCGCTTTCTGTAAAGAATTGCTTTGGAATTTTGGAGAGGATTGCTTGGAATTAGTAGATTGTTTTTCTCAAGATGGTCATTTTTGCTATGTTAAATCTACCTATCCTCGAGCATGGGAGATCTTTCCATCTTTTGATATCTTCCTTAATTTCTTTCTTCCAAGACTTGAAGTTCTTGTCATACAGGTTTTTTACTCACTTGGTTAGCATTACAACAAGATATTTTATATTATTCGTGGCTATTGTAAAGGTTGTTGATTTCCTGATTTCTTTCTCAGTATATATATTACTGTTTGTGTTTAGGAAGGCTACTGATATTTTTGAGTTAATCTTGTATTAGGGCAATTTGCTGAATGTGTGTATCATCTGAAGCAGTAACTGGTAGAATTTTGTGGGTTGGTGATGTATATTATCATGTCATCTGCAAATAGTGAGAGTTTGACTTCTTCCTTTCCTATTTGTACTCCCTTGATCCCCTTTAGTTGTCTTATTGCTCTAGCTAGAAATTAAATTATTATTTTGAATAGATATAGAGAGAGTGGACATCTTGTCTTATATCAGATTTCAGTGGCAACACTTTGAGTTTCTGTCAATTTAATTTGATGTTGGCTATTGACTTGTTCTAAAATGCTTTTATTATATTTAGGGAATACTCTTGTGTTCCTGATCTCACTAAGGATTTTAGCATGAAGGAATGTTGGCTTTTATAAAAGGCTTTTATGGTATCTAGTGAGATGATCGTGTGACTTGTTATTTCTTTCAGTTTGTTTATATGGCAGAGTATACTAAGAGACTTTTGGTTAACCATTCCTACATCTCTAGAATGCGCCCTACTTGATCATGAGAGGTGATTTTTTATGTGCTCTTGGATTTTGTTTCTGAGTACTTTATTGCATGGTTTTACAACAATGCTCATAAAATAAATTGGTCTGTAATACTCTTTCTTTGTAAAGTATGCGGTTTTGGTATCAGGGTAACTGGCCTCATAAAATGAATTTGGCAATGTTCCTTCTGTTTCTAGTTTGTGAAATAATTTGAGGACTATTAGTATTAGCTTTTCTTTGAAAGTCTGGTAGAATTCTATGATAAAATCATCTGGACCTGTTTTTTTTTTTGTGGGGGGGTGAGGTAAAGACTGCTTCTATTTCGTTAAAGATTATAGTTATATTTAAATTGCATATCAGATCTTGATATAACATTGGTTATTGGTATTGACCAAAAATTTGTTCTTTTCTTTAAAGCTTTCCAATTATGTAGAGTACAGTTATTTTAAGTATGACTTACTTATTATTTGAATTTTCTTGATGTCTACTGTTATGTACTCTTTTAAATTCTGATTTTGTTAATTCTCTCTCTGGATATGGGTTTGTCTATTGTGTTAATTTTCTCAAAGAACCCATTCTTTGCATTGTTGATTCTTTGAAATGTTTTCTTTGTTCCTGCTTTATTGATTTCAGCCTTCAGTTTTATTATTTCCTGTCATCTGCTTCTCTTGCATGTATTTGCTTCCTTTTGTTCTAGAACTTTAAGGTGTGCTGGTAGGTTGCTAAAATGAGATATCTCTAACTTCTTTATGTAGCCACTTAGTGCTATGAACTTTCCTCTTAGCACTGTTTTCTTTGTGCCTCATAAATTTGGGTATATTTTCACTGAATTCTAGAAAGTCTTTAATTTCTTTTTTCTTTTCTTTCTTTCTTTCTTTCTTTCTTTCTTTCTTTTTTGCTTGATTTGGTAGTTATTCAGTAGAAAGTTCTTCCTTTTCCACATAATTTTAAGCTTTTTTTTCTTGTTATTGAAATCAGAATTTAATCTGTGATGTTCTGTTAGGTACAGTGGTTATTTCAATTTTCTTATATCTGCTTCTTTGTGACCATGTATGTGCTCACTTTTGGAGAAATTTCTGTGATGTAATAATAAAAGGTATATTGTTTGTGTCTGGGTAAAATGTTCTGTAGATATCTGTTAGATATATTTGAGTCATAAAATCTGTTAGCATCAATATTTCTCTGTTTAGTTTTTGGATAGATGACATGTCAATTGATGAGAGTTAGTTATTGAAGTCTCCCACTACTTATGTGTGGGGCTTTCTGTATGATTTTAGTTTTAGTAAAGTTTCTTTTACAAATGTGGTGCCATTTTTGTGGGGAGGGCATAGATGTTCAGAATTGAGAAGTTATATTCGTGGTGAATTTTTCTTTTGATGAGCATGAAATACCTTTCCCTATCTATTTTTGGTTTGAAGTTTACTTTGTGAGATAATATAAGGGCTACACTGGCTTTTTTCTTTGTGTCCATTTATTTTGAAAATCTTTTTCTAGCTCTTTATTGTTGAAGGAGATGGGGCCTCCGTTTAGTCCTGGCGACCTGGCTAGCTTAAACCCTGAAATAACCACACAGAAATTGTATTAATTAAATTACTGCTTTGCCCATAAATTCTAACCTCTTATTGGCTAACTCTCACATCTTGATTCAACCCATTTCTAATAATTTGTATCACCACTTGACTGTGGATTACTGGCATGAGTCTATCCATCTTGGGCAGGAGAACTATGGAGTCTGCCTCACTGCCCTTCTTCCTAACATTCTGTTCTGTCTACTCCACTTGTCTGAGTTCTACCCTATCAAGTAGGCCAAGGCAGTTTCTTTAATAACCAATGAAAGCAACAGAAATACAGAGGGGCCTCCTACACCACTTTATTTTGAGGTATTTTGTGTCTTTGATGTTGAGGTGTGTTTCTTGTATGCAGAACAAGGATGAACCTTAACCCATGTCTTTTTATTGGGGAATTGAGTACATTGATATTGCTTGTTCCTGTTCTTTTATTGTTGGGATTGTTTTGTGTGTGTGTGTGTGTGTGTGTGTGTGTGTGTATGTGTGTGTTTGAGAGAAAGAGAGAAAGGGAGAGAGAGAATTTCTTTTGGTTTTGCTGATGTGAGATTTTTATGGGTATATTTAGCCTCTTTGGGATAGATTTTTCCATCTAATAACTTCTGTAGGGCTGGATTTGTGGATAGATATATTTTTTTTTTAAATTTGACTTTTTCACAGAATAGTTTCTTTCTCCATTTACAGTGATTGGCTGGCATCTGTGGTTTCTTAGAGTCTGCAATACATCTGCCCAGACCATTCTATCTTTTAGAATGTCTGTCAAGAAGGTGGGTGCAATTCTAATAGGTCTGTGACTATGTTATTTTACCTTTTTATTCTCACAGCTTTTAATATTCTTTATTTGTTCTGTTTCTTTATTGTTTTGGTTATTATGTGGTGTGGCGATTTCTTTTCTGATCTAATATTTTTGAAGTGATGAAGCTTCTTGTACATTTATAGGCATGTCCTTCTCAAGGTTATGAAAATTTTCTCTCTGATTTTGCTAATTTTTTTTTATCTTTGAACTAGGATTCTTCTCTTTCTTCTGTTTCTATTATTCTTCAATTCGGTCTTTTCATGGTGTCCCAAACTTCCTGGATGGTTTTTGCTAGGAATATTTTAAATTAATATCTTGAGAGATGAATCATTTTCTTTCTATTGTAGCTTCCTTTCCTTAGATTCTCTCTTCCATTGATGATGGAAGTCACAAAATAATCCCACACCAGTTCAGAATTATGAATAATAAAAGAATTATTTATCCAAGGTAAAACTTACACTGTCCTCGATAACAGTCCTCTGCAAGAACAGTAACAGAGTCTAGCAGCTGGAAGCAAGAGAGTGGGTGCAGGTTGTACAGCTGCTTTTACAGTATAAGAGACCATGCTCAAGTGGGCTGGTATCTTAAAGGCTATTTATTGGCTGAAGGAGCAGAATGTACTCCTATGACACTTCCCCCTTTTGTTTAAATAAGAGGGTTCCAAACTTAATGCAAAACTATATACACTAGGAATAGATATCAAGTATAATTAGAATTACAACCAACATAAACAATATTAAGCAAGGAACATATGCTAACTGTTTTAATAAACATCCTATCCTAAGGAGTCTAAGTCTTGTATAGTAAATGACTTAGCTAGATCATAAGAGGACAGTAACTACAACTATATAGTCTTCAACCCCATCGAAGTCCTGAGAAGGGAGATAATATTATGTGAGCAGGCAGGAAGTACAATCAGGCAGCTTCCAAAGCAAGCAGTATATGACAGAGACAATTAGCTACCTGAGCAATCACCCAAAGTCTCATTTTCAATGTTGAAGCAGCCAACCTAGCATAACTGACAGACCATTTGCAGAGGCAGGAAATTTTTCAGAACCGTCTTACCCTGTCTTGGCAAGATTTGACAGTCTTTTTTCCTTGTGTCCAGCTTATCTATTTCTGGATATCATATACTTTGTCAGTGATTGAGTTATAGGCAATTTCTTGCCCAAAGGCCAATTGTGCCAAGAAGAAAACAAACTCCAAGTGGAGTGTTTTTGATGATCAACATTTTCTCTGGAATAGATAGGTACTGTCAAGAGCAATTGTGTCTCATATCAGCAGAACCCTAAGTTATTTAAATACCATGCTCTACAGATGTTGAAAGTGGTTGAAAATTACCTATCTAGACAGAACACAATCTCTATGTATCTAAAGAACCTAAATGATCTGACTATATGTACAACAAACAAGAACAACTATTGACCTATAATATTTAATACCTGTATAACTTAAAGACTAAAACTTCATGTCAGAATATTAAATAATCTGTAAACAAATGTGAAACAAATGAGGATAATGACCTCAAAATGTAAACAATCTATAAGTATTTTTGATCAGTGGTAGGAGTAATATATAATGCAATCTGAAAATATATTTTAATAGTTGTATCAATATACAAAATGTCTTAAACAGAGGTAGAAAAATGCATATATACAATCTGACAGAATAACTTTGCATAGGTTTACAAATAATGTAAACAAAAATAACAAATATAATTTGAACTTGTATCAATATTCAAAAACTATACCAATGTAAATTATTGATAAATAATAACTCACAAGTATTCACTCTATTATTAACCTTTTTTTTAAAGAACAAACACAGAGTTACTTGTTTTTCCCAGCCACCCAAAAACAAAATAACCACAAAGAAACTATATTAACTAAAACACAGCGTGGCCCATTAGTTCTAGCTTCTTATTAGCTAACTCTTATATCTTAATTTAACCTATTTCTATTAATCTGTATATCACCATGAGGTCATGGCCTACCAGCAAAGTTTCAGCTAGTCTATCTCTGGTGGCGGCTCCATAGCTCTTTTTGACTCCTCCTCCTTTTTCCCAGAATTCAGCCTAGCTTTTCCCAACATTTCTGTTTTTTCCTGTCATAGGTTCAAAGCAGTTCTTTATTCATTAACCAATAACAGCAACACATAGACAGAGGGACCTGCCACACCATTCTATCTCTTATATTCTGTTGGGGATGCATGCCTCTGAAGTTCCCTATCACTTATCTGGATATTTCCATCCCCATAAGTCCCTAATTTTGTGGGTTATTTTTTTATTGCTTCTATGTCCATTTTTTTTAAAATCTGGAACAGTTTTATTCATTCCTTTCACCTGTATGTCTGCTTTTGTTTTTTTTAAGGAATTTATTATTTCTTCTTCAAGACCTTCTATCATCTTCATCAAATTGGTTTCAAGGTCATTTTTCTGTGTTTCATCTATATTGGAATATCCAGGCTTCCAGTAGTGGCATAGCTGGGCTCTGGTGGTGACATCTTGCTCTGACTGTTGTTGATTGTGTTCTTATGCTGGCCTCCAGGCATCTATGTTTGATGTTTTAGGTGCCAATGTTTGAGTTAATCTTCGTTGAATGGATACTTTTCTCCAGGTTTCTGTTTCCTTTCTGGTCTTCTAGCCTGAGTGGCCTGTGGTTCTGGTGACCAATGAGCCCCCAGATATAGTAGGTTATTTCAATTTGCATTTTGAGTACTGAAATTGTCTGTCAAGATCTGGAATTCTTAGCTGCTATGGCCTCTAGTAGAGGAAAAGGTTTCTGGGATTCTGGGTATCAATATGAACTGTGGGATTCTTGATCCTAATATGGCCTCTGGGGTTCCAGGCACAAGCATGGCCTCTGGTAGATCAGGGGACTACTACAGAAGTGGGCCCAGGTATGGGGATAAGGCCAGAGGGCATTGTTGGAGAAGCTGGGCAGACTCTAAGGAGTGCTTTTGGTCTGTGGCCAGGGTCTTACCTGCAGTTCTGGATAAAAGCATGGTAGAGCAGCAGGCTTTTGCTGAAGTTGTGGGCTATGATATGGAGTCTCTCCACATATCTTTTATATCTATATTATACATAAGATAAATTCATACATTTCTATTGAAATAGTAATGTAGATATAGAGGTATCAGATGTAGCTTGGTGAATACATCCATACACATACATGAATTTGCAATTTTATTTTCTAAAAACCTTTGGTACTTATTTATGTTCAGAGGTGCTCTGGATTCTGGGATGTAAGGATTTTTTTATACCCAGAATTATTAGTCAATGTAGAATAAATTATCAGGAAAGAAAGAAAGAAAGAAAGAAAGGGAACCAGGGGAGGGGGAGGGTGTCTTTTGTTTGTTACAACTCAAGAAAGGCTTTGTTATTGACTAGGGGCTGGTACTCAAAAATAGGTCAGGTAACAAAGCAGAAAGGCATCTTGCTTAAAGGGAAAGGAAATGCAAATTAACTGTTGGAGATTTGGGTATGTTTTAGCTCTGGCAGCAGTTGCTGAATAATTAGGGCCCAAAGGCATCCATAAATGTTGTAAGTCTTGTTACTGTAGCTAACCAAATGCGCCTGAGTGATTTCCCTCTTGCTATTGCAATTATGGGGTTTTAACTCACTGGAAAACTGATTTTGTGGCATGTATATATTTGGTGTAGTCGGCAAAATGAGCTTCTATGCCTCCGGTTTGGATTGCTTTAGAGAAAGGATCATAAATCCTCAATAAAGAAAAACAGGTTCCTAAGTGTGACAGTACTAGGGTTGTTAGTAACAGGAGAGGTGAGAGGAAGTAGGCACAGATGGACAAGCAATGCTTCCACAAAGGAGTAATTTGACACAAAAGTTCTGTAATTCTGTGTAATCATACACAACAAAATATAATGGAACATGCCATATGTTTGGTATGGATTACTATTGCAGATCAGCATTTTCTTAGAATTTGCTAATTTTGTAACTATCCTTATGCATTTATCCCATTAGTAAGCTTTGTTTGCAAATGACTTGGGATATAATATTTTATTGACAATAATCTTATATGATATTTTCTGATCCCAGTTTCACCTCCCTTACTAATTCCTAGATCTTCTCCACCACCTCACACTTTCAAATCCACCTCTTCTTTCTTTTTAGAAATCAAGTAAGCCAATAAAAAATGAACAGACCAGAATAAAACAAACAAACAGAGAGAGAAAGAAAGGAAGGAAGGAAGGAAGGAAGGAAGGAAAAGAAAGGAAGGAAGAAAGAAAGAGTACAAGAAATATACAAATATACACACTTATACAGACATATAAATGCCTACAAACAAAACCCATAAACAAAAAAACAAAAAACATTAAAGTGGAAACCATAATACATAAGCAAATGAGAAGTAAATAATATCCAAACAAAGCATTATGAGACAAAACATCTCAAATAAGAGATTTTTAATGTTTTGTGTTTTTTTAAGTTTTTGAGTTATTTTTCTACTTTTGGAGAGATGATCTCACTATATAGCCCAAGATAAACTTAAATTTAAATCCTCCCCTCTCAGATTCCCAAATGTTGAATTTGTGAGCTGCCACAGCAGTTCAAATTCTTTTACCTTTTCTTCTACAGCCCCTTACATTGTCCCTTTTTTCTTCTGTGTCTCCTGTTTGACACAGTCTTTAGTGCTAGTGTGAAAAGAGGAACAAAAATGTATGAGAAGTGCTGTGACTTATGATGTAATGTCTTACTTTTTAATGATATGATGACTCTATTTTGATGGAGGAGGATCATCTTTCTATCTGTTGTTTCATTGGTTAAGTAATAAAGAAACTGTTTGGCCTCTTATTGGCTAGCTCTTACATATCAATGTAACCCATTTCTAATAATGTGTGTAGCCCAGGAGGTGGCTTAATAAAGAAGATCTTAACCTGCATCTGTCTGGAGTGGGAGTATCATGGCGACTCACTGACTCAGCTTCTTTCTCCCAGCATTCTGTTCTGTTTACTCTGCCTATCTAAATTCTGCCCTATCAGAGGCCAAGCAGTTTCTTTATTACTTAACCAATGAAACAACAGATAGAAAGATGACCCTCCTCCATCACTATTTAAACTGTAATGTAGTTGCTTTAAAAATAGGAAGTCATCCATATCCCACACAAATTTTATCAACATAAACTAGAAGAATTTATGATAACAATTTTAAATATATCACGGCATAATTTGTGTGTCTTTTATTTCTTTATATATTAAGCTATCTAGCCACATACCTACATGCACATCCACTTTGCTTGAGTGTGTAATGGAGGCAGACACAGTATCAGAACTTGAATGTTACAGTTTATAACTTCACATTGATTCTAAAGTGCTTTTAAGTAATACACATTTGAATGATTTCTAAATATAATTTTCATATCATTTATATAAAAAATAATTATACAACATGATTTTATTTACCAAAAAGTATTTTACTTATAGCCAAGCAGAGTATATAATATGTCTAGGAATTGATTAAGGTTTGGAAATTACATCACAAAAGGTAAAAAATAATAATCATTTTTTGGTTTCCCACAGATTTTAAATTTTGTCAGGAGCCGTGTGCTCCTCAAATCATTACAGGAACCATCACCCTGGGGAGTCTGCAGATCTGTCAGGAGCTGTTTCCTCCTAGGATTATTGCAGGAACCATCACCCTGGGGAGTCTGCAGAGAACCCCACACCCACAATTGTGTTAAGAATCGTTCTATTGACAGAGCCTACCCCACACCCAAATTGGTTGTTAATGGAGAGCTATCTGTTAGCGGAACCCACCCCACATTCCAAACTATCTAGAGAACTAGGTGTGTCAACTCGTGACTTCCTGGCCTATATGACCTGACCGAAGGTAACGTCCTGGCCTATGTGACCAACACGAACCACGTGACCACCGTGGACCACGCGGCAAGATTCCATGCCCTTGCCCCCATCCCAAGCCAAACTCCTTACCCTATATAAGCTGTACCCCATTTCTAATAAACTGAGGCTTTGACAAGAACCTCCCCACTTAGCCTCCTTCTTCTCTCTTATCCCATTATCTTCCAGATAGTGCCTCTCCGGGACCCTGGAATAACTGAACTGCCAGGCGGGTTACAAACCCCAGACCAAGTAACCCGCCAAGGCAATCAACAAAATTTCCCTTCTTGTTCCACAAATCTTTAATACCTACAAAAAAAAGTTTTATCTATCTATCTATCTATCTATCTATCTATCTATCTATCTATCTTACCATGAGGTGCAGATAAAGAGGAGTGTAGAATTAATCAATGCTTTAATAATCTCTGCTAATAAATCAAGCACCATCTTAAGGTATTTTTTTGTTGTTGTTTCTGTGTGTTCAAGTCCTTTATATAGTGCTTTCTCTTGGGTGCAAAAGGTTAATGTATCTTATTTTGATTAGTAGATGACCTTGGCTGTGGAATTGGTCCAAGATTATAAAGGTTTTAGGCAATATATGATGACCATCTCTAGCAGTGGGGTTTAATTTAAATAAAAAGTTGAAGCCAATGGCTGCGTCAATTTATAATTTTAAGTTTACCTATTTTCTACAGTCTAACTTCACATGAAAGGATATTAACTATCTTTAATACACATCCTTAACATTTATGGATTCCTCTATTAAATCTGCATTTTAAAAGTTGAAAATTACCTTAAATCTTAAAAGATGTGAATGCTGTTGGAATTCAGATTCAAGACAAGTTCCTTGGCTCTGGCTTTCTCTAATACATCCATCAACTCAAATGAAATTGATCAATAAGTTCCTCTTATGCATAATTTCAGAAGCCAATCATTGTGACAACTCAACATGAACTTTATATGATAGAGCACGTGGTTTTGACATGAAAAAGTAAAGTCGTTATATGAGGAGGTTCAAGATAGGGCCATTAAGAGAGTGATCCCGTGTTATAGCATTAACCACTGCATGGCACAGAAATTTGATAGTCATAAATAGGTTTATCATACTTTCTTCCCCAATTTCTATATTTGGCTTAATAGTAAGTTGTTTGTAACCCAATCATGTATTCTGTTACTTGTCCTTATTGAAACTTCCTTTTCTTCTGGGACAGTTTTGGGAAATCTGTTCTTACAGCCAATCTACTGTGCCAGTAAAACCACCTTGAATGAAAAGAAAGAGTTAGCAATTGTTGACCACAATTATCAGTAGAGTTCTTGGGGACTTAAGAGGTTTTCTAGAAGGACAAGAAGAGAGCAAAGAGTATTTCCGGTGTTGGAGGTTTGGGGAAAAATATGGAGAGACGGTCAGCCAATAGACTTTCTGCTTTTCTTGGATTTATAAGATACTTACCTCAATTCCTTACTCCCAGAGTTTTTATTATGCTGGAAAAATTTAGGTAATCATTTCATGTCAGTTTAAGGTCAGGGTTTTAGATCATACCCCATGTGACAAAACTGCTTTCCTGCTCCAAGTATGCTAGGTCCCGCCCTCTGCTCTTAATGACAAGTGGGGTTGTCCTATCCTATGCAGCACAGCTGTGTGGGTTTCTCTTAAAAAATTCCTAACATTATCTCTTCATACAGCTCACCGCCTCTCTTCATGGCTCCTGAGAAACCACATTGGTTCTCTATTCAAGTTCTCAATATCCACGGCTTGAAATATCTCATTGAACACACTACATACAAGCAGCTGGAAATGCCCTCAGCCAGGGCCCTGTAGCAGAGTGGCAGCCCAGTCTGACCTCTCCATTTGCCACACTAGTGTGCCAGTCTATCTGCCTATGCATTCTGTCCCCAAAACAGCACCTAATTTATAGCTGGCTACCAATCTACACCCTCACCACCCAATCTCCTCCCTGGACATCTCTATCTATACTGTCAGTGTTAACAGATGTGTTCAGACACTTGGAAATTTTTAAACTGGAGATTAGATTTTAAGAAAAAGGGGGAAATATTTCACATGTTAACAATAGAAAATTTTGCAATGCATGGAATTAGGACCATGTTTACTGCTACTATGACTGACTCACAAATGAAAAAAGTAAATGACGGGATAAATAGCTTGCTGGGATTGACACAATGTCAACCATAATTATTAAGTTTGGTAATTCATATTTTATTCTTAAAAAGTGGTTTGATAAATATGGCAAATAAGATAATTTGACTGATAAATTATAAGACTTAGAAAGACTTATTATTGATAGGATATATGAAACTTTACTGATAAGATATAAAAATAAGAAATATATTCTGATACGAACATAGGAATTTAGAGCAGAACCTACTGTACCATTGTATTATGAAACTGAAGAGGAAAAGCCCAAGGTTATTACAAAAAAAAAACTTATATTATCATGTTACCATACAAGAATGGCCACCAGATGATACATAACACAAGGCCATGCAGAAGTTGCCCAGGATCCTGTAGAAGTGTTAGAATTGAAGAGATTTAATGAGACAGTCCTTTTATAAGGAATGTATTCACCATCTATGAAGAAGATGTCAGATTCATGAGCAAACTGGAACAGAATTATTCCATAAAACTAGAAAGAGTTAGATACAGCAGTATTAGAAGCTGGTACTCACTTACAATTGATATGATGGTGGAAAGAGGGAACTAAGGCCATAGAACAGTGAAATAGAGCTAGAAACATTGAGAACTCTCAAGATCAGTTATTTGGTGTGGGTAAATATGCTGATTTACAGAGACAGTCTAGATTTGATGATGACACTTTGGTTCTATACCATATTGCAGCTTTTAATGCTTGGGACAGTGCTGAAGAATCGGGAAAGAGGACAAAGTCATTTACTAAAATTATACAAGCCCCCAAAAAACCTTCACTAATTTTTACAATGTATGACTTCACTTGTAAATAGAATTGAAACAGATTCAGAAGTTAGACAGTCATTTAAACTTTGGCTTTTGAGATCTAAATTCAAAATGTAAAGGAAAATAAGGCCTTTAAGGGCAAGATCAGCACGTGTAGATGGATGGATCCAAAATACAGCTGATATTGGATCTCATGCTTTTGATGCTGCTTAAATAGAAGTGATTTCTAGAAATGTTAAGAAAAATCAAAATATTAGTTGTTTTAATTGTGATAAACAAAGTTATTTAAAAAGGGATTGTTTAGAAGAAATTCCTAGAAGCAATGTTTTTTTTGTTTTTTGTTTTTGTTTTCTCCTAGAAATAATACAAACATAAGGCCCCAGCCTTCTGGAGTATGAAGAAGGTATGGCAAAGGCCAACATTGGACTAAAGAATGTAGATCAACATGGGACAGGAAGGGAACACTTTGCAATCAGGAAACATCATGAAAGGCCTTCCACAGTCCACCATATCAAATCTGATCCAGTCATTCCTTGTCAGCAAAAGCAAAACATATCCAAAGGAGTTAAAATACGTATTGCCTGTTGCTAAAAACCACAGTAATCTATATATGATCAAAGACAGAGCATGTATATATATATATATATATATATATATATATATATATATATATATAAATTCAGGAGATATCAAAAATTTTTGCTATTAATGATCAGAGACAAAAAGCTAAAATACATATAAATTTCATCAAAAATGAAGGTTTGATATTGATATAACAATAATTTCACCAAAATCTTGATATCCAGATTGGCTTCTTCATAAGGTAAATTTTCAATTTTTTATTGGAATTTTATCTCAGGTAAAACAAAGTGCAAGATGTGTGTGATGGATAAGGTCAGAGGGACAGGTCGTAAAATTAAAACCATTTGTGGCCAACTTAGCAATCAATTTATGGGGATATGATTTGTTGCAGAAAGGAAAACACAGATTAACATTCCCCCAATCTCAGAAACAGACAGTAAAATAAAGAATGCCTCTGAACAAAATATTAAAAGGAATTGCAAAAAATAGTCATCAAATCTTTAGGTTGTACAAAGGCATGGCACAACAGCTAGTGATCTTTCAAAAGTTCCAAAGTTTCTATCTTTAAAATGCAATGGCCATTGACATCAGAAAAAATGCAGGCCTCAGAACAGTTGGTACAGGAGCAGCTAAATGCTCAACATATTGAAGAATCTACCAGTCCTTGAAATCCTCCTATAATTATCATTAATAAATATAAAAAATGGAGAATAGCAGCAGATTAAGAGCCATAAATAAATTGATTCGGCCAATGGAGTCTTTATAGTATAGAATTTTTGTACTTTCACTATTAGCCAAAGGATTGTATATTTTACTGGTTGATTTAAAAGACTGCATTTTTATGATACCTTTGATAAGAAAAACTTGCCTTCACAGTGCTTACTTATAATAATTTCCAGTTTGTTAAAAAGTATCAACTCTTCTACTTAAACAGCCAACCTTATGTCAATATTTTATACAACATCTTTGGAAATAATTCATAAATAATTTCCTCAATCTATAACTTACCAATGTATAGATGCCATCTTACTAGCTGAGTCAGATGGAAATACTTTAGAAAAAATGTTTGAAAAAGCAATGAATGCCTTCATGGGGACTAAAAATTGCTCCTGAAAAAATACAAAGAGGAGATTTTATTGATTACCTAAGATATAAGACAGGTTTACAAAAATTTAAATCACAAAAAGTACAAATCAGGAGAGATCAACAACAAACTCTTAATGATTCTCAAATATTGCTGGGAGATATTAACTAGCTTTGACTCACAGTAGGATTAATAACTCAAGAAACTTACAAGGTGACAAGGACATAAAGAGTCCAGGAAAATTATCAGCTGAGGCTGGGAGAGAATTGACTATGGTAATAAAGAAACTTCAGAACGGATATGTGGAGTGGTTGGATTCAGAGCTTGATTATATTCTGATCATACTACCTTCCATGTGTTCTCCTACAGGAATTCTTATGCAGAAAGAAGATAATATTTTAGAATGGATATCTTTGCCACACAAACAGAATAAAAATTTAAAGACCTACACAGAAAAGGTTTCTGAAAGGAAAATTAAGACTTTGCCAATTAACAGAAATGGACTGAGCAGAAATTGTGCTACCATTAACTATGATGAAATTTTCTAATTATGGGGGAAAAAATAAACATTGATAAAGAGCTTGCAGTAATTTCTTGGGTGAGATAGCAACAAATATCCCCAAAGCAAGATAATTCAGTTTAAAAAAGAACTAAATGGATTCTTCCTCACATTATAGAAAGAACACCAATATCTGGAGCCCCTACATTCTATACTGATGCAAATAAATCAGGACAGGAAGATTATAATTCAGTAAATTTAAATAAAGTGGCTCAAAACACTTAAGATTTTGTTCAAAAGTCAGAATTATATGCTATTTCCATGGTATTATTAGATTTGCCAGACCATCTTAATATAGTTACTCTCACTCAATATGGAGAAAAAGTTGTTTACATATTGAAACTACTGAACTTATTCCAAATTATTCTAAATTAATCTTTTATTTATTCAAATAATCAGAAATAGAATTCAACTCTTGTTATAACATGTATCAGATTTTAAGAAAGTCTACCATACCTCTAGCAGAAGGTAGTGAAGAAATTAATCAGCTATTAGTAGTAAATGTGCTAGAAGCCTCAGAATTTTCTAAAAAATCACCATGTTAATAGCAAGGGTTTGAAGAAAAAAATTTCTATCACTTAGCTACAAGCCAAGAAAATTATAAAAAAATGTCTTACTTATTCTTTGTATTACCAAATTCCACTAACTGTGGGAAGTAATCCAACGGATACTCAAAGAAGTGAAATTTGGCAAATTTTATTTTAGTTTGCAGAGTTTACAAAATTTTTAAAGTATGTTAACCATACCATAGATACACATTTAGTATTTCAATGGGCAACTCCTGATTCTGTAACTACACATTTATTAAAAGTTATAGCTATTATGAGAACACCATTATAAATTAAGACTGACAATGATTCAGAATTTTTCTCTAGTAAAATGAGACAGTATTTTTTGCATATTACAACATAAAGCAATTTCAAGAATACCATATACTCTAGGACAAACAGTTACCTAAAAAATCTAATTATACATTAAAAGATATGCTTAATAAACAAAAGAGGTAATAAAGACTCCCATAAATCAATTACACAAGGCTTTATTAACTTTAAAATTTTTAAATACCAATGAAAAAGGAATAACAGCTTTAAAGAGACATTTGGTAGTAGAAAAAAACACACACTGTACTAAATCAGCCTATATACTTTAAGGATATACAGACAGAAAAATGAAAATTGAGGTATGTGTTATGTTGGGGATGAGGTTTTGCTTTTATTTCCACTGGAGAAGAAAAGCTTTGGATACCATCAAAATTGATAGAAATTGGTTTTGAACAAGAGAGACCTCTTGATTAGGAGAGGCAATAGTTTATCAAACAGCATGGTAATACAACTTGCCAAAACCAGAAACTCTCCAAATTTAAAGTTGGGTAAAGTTTTGTTTTAGTCTTTCCACGAGAATAAAAGCTTCCAACTAAGGAATCTAAAGACCACTGGATAAATGAGACATCTAAAGAAGGATGAATCATGCAGAGAAAATGCCCCAAGTAGAACAGTAAATTGTCTTAATGGTATAACATACTTCCAAGAGAATAAAATCTCATAAATTTCCTCAAATGTTTGTTCCTTCTGTTCTCTACAAACAAATAAGGCAAATTGCCTTTTTGTAGTCCCAATTTAATTAAAAAACAACGCTGCTTTTATAGTTGGAGCATGACAATATCCTTGAAGTCCAAGCAAGGTTGTTTAAGGAAAATTTAAAAACTTTGTCTCATGTCAGAGGAGTCACCTGGTATGTGAAAGAAGAAAAGTCAAAATTAGGGACTATTCTATTGTCACTCATCTCATACCCCTTAGTTTTATTTTGACTCTTTAAAGCTTTTTTTAAAGTATAAATATTATCTCAAAATTTATAAAATTAACATATACATATATATTAACCTTCTATCATGATATCAATGGTTATATAGAGTACTAACTGATTCTAGAAATAGGTTTCATTTAATGTCATATATGATGTCAGATTTTCCCCTGTATTAAATATTATAACTGTAATACTTGCTTGATACCTGTTTTGTTATATGTAATTTCACTATGTTAAAATTAAAACCTTCTTTTTCATTTAAACAGAAAAGGGAAAGTGATGTGGGATTCCCCCTCTGTATAATGTGAATATCATTGGTTAATAAAGGAATATATGTAGGAGAGACCCAGCCAATCACCTTGCTAGCAGGGGGTGGGGTCCCCAGAGGATATTTACACCGATACACTTGGCCCCCAAGTCGGGCTTTTTTGCCCCCACCCCTGAGCGCCCCGGGGTGCAAGCTCGATCTTTCCCAGCCTTTGTGAGCAAGTCAGCTATGGGAGCTCAGGAAGCACGATTGGGTTCCACTGAGCATACCCTGCTAGCTTTCACAGCGCACTCCCAGCTCGCTTTCCCTTCCCCCATTCAAGTCCAGCTGTGCTTTCATCAGCAACAGGCACCCACTTGGCCCTGTATGCCATAGCCTGCGGGCCCCACCCCATCCACCAGACTTACCTGGGCCTCCTGTGTGGCAGGCAAGAATTCTAAATGAATGCAGACAGATTGTAATAATATATACAGCTTTAATGGGGAAATAGACTTACATAACCACAGGTTGCCATGGAGAACAGGAAAGCAGAAAGGACGGTTGGGAGCATGCCTGCAATCTTTATAAGTAAAAAATATCCTCGGGGGACCCCGCCCCCTGCTAGCAAGGTGATTGGCTGGGTCTCTCCTGCATCTCCCCTTTTTGTCTAAATAAGATAGAGCCAAACCAAATACAACTATATACAATAGTAACAAATAATAAATATAATAAACAATTTTGAGCAAGAAACATATATGTAGTAATAGGAGTGGCAGGGCTGCATCCCCAGCACCCGGCCGCCCACATGGCTAGCTCTAGCTTATGCCCTGAAATAATTACACGGAAACTGTATTCTTTTAAACACCGCTTGGCCCATTAGTTCCAGCCTTTTCTCGGCTAACTCTCGCACCTGGACTAGCCCATTTCTAATAATCTGTGTAGCCCACGAGCTGACTTACCAGGAATGATCTTAACCTGCATCTGCCTGGAGTGTGAGAATCATGGTGACTCACTGACTCTGCTTCTTTCTCCCAGCATTCTGTTCTGTTTACTCCGCCCACCTATTTTCTAAGCTATGAGGCCAAGCCGCTTGTTTATTACTTAACCAATGAAATCAACAGATTGATATATGACACTCCCACATCACATATAACAAAAGTTTTGCTAAACATTCTATCTCAAGGAGTCTAAATAATGTAGAGAGTAACTATAATTATATAATCTTCAACTCTGTCAAAGATCTGAGAAGGGAGTTAATATTACTTAACAAATGAGAAATATCCAAAACATGCAACAAATGACAGAGACAACTGACTACATGGGAAATCACCCAAAGTCTTGTTTGTAATGTTGAATCAACCAACTTTGGCTAAGGCCTAATGTAACTGACAAATATTGGCTTTGGGCCTATAGCAGAGCAATAGAAGAATAGAGCTAGGTGAGGAAAACTAAACTGAATGCTGGGAGAAAGAAGGGCAGAGTCAGAGAGAAGCCGTGTATGTAGCCCCACAAGAGACAGACATGCTGAAACTTTACTCAGTAAGCCATTGCCATGTGGTGATACACAGATTAATGGAGATGGGTTAAATTAATATGTAAGAGTTAGCCAATGAGAAGCTAGAGCTAATGGGCCAAGAGCAGTGATTTAATTAATACAGTTTCTGTGTGATGATTTTGAAGCTGAGTGACTGAGAACCAACAAGCAGACCCTTGAAACACTGTATGCTGTGAATATGTTTTATTACCATTGGCTAATAAAGAAGCTGTTTTGACCAATGGCTGAGCAGAATAAACCCAGGCAGAAAATCAGAACAGAGACAGAATAAGAGAATAGGTGGAATCAGAGAGATGTCTAGTAGCTGACAAAGGAGATAGATGCTAGCACCTTGCCTGGTAGTCCACAGCTTTGTGGAGATAAATATTAATAGAAATGGGTTAAGGTTAATTTAAGATATAAGAGCTTAGCAGGGGAGCGGTGGTGCATATCTTTAATCTCAACACTCAGGAGGCAGAGGCAGACAGATCTCTGTGAGTTTGAGGCCAGACTAGTCTACAAGACAGTACAGGCACCAAAGCTACAGAGAAACCCTGTCTCAAAAAAAAAAAACCCAGTTATTATAGCTAATAAGAAATACACATAAGGTATTGACCAAACAGTGTTGTAATTAATATTATTTCTGTATTATTATTTGTGTCTGGGAGACTAGGAAATGACCAAGAAAACTCCTATTACAGATGACACAAAAAGTGGGCCAACTACATTCACATAAAAACTGATAGAGCTGAGGAAGGAATTCTAGACACAAAAGATCAGAGTTAAGCACAGCTTCTTGGCAGCAGCATTTTCTCAGGAAAGCTGTTTATTGGACCCAAGCAGAGATGTAGCTCCTTTAAGAAGGTTTCTTGGTTCACACTGTCAGGACAAATAGCTCTGGTTCTTTTAGGACATCCAGCTATGGAGCACTTAAGTGGTGTTTGTGAGCAGAGTGCTACAAGTTGCTTAATGGCACATAGAACCACTATATTCCTGGAACTGGGGCCGTGAGTATGACTTGCAGAGGTGGTAAACATACCTCTGCCATATTAAAAGGCCCAGAGAGGCAGCCAGAATCCAGGGCTGCCACAAGACTTCTTACCATTTTTAAATGCTTCCTGTAAGAAAAAGATTCCAGATGCACAATAGGACATTTTCAGACCTAAAGGACCTCTAAATGAGACACAGTGTGTTTTTTAAAACATGTGCGTAGGCTTGGGAGAGAGAGGAAAGATAATATAGACATTTATAAAACTGCTTTAAAAAATAAAACAAAGTCTTTAAAGAGACATTAAAAGTAATATAAAAGAGTATAGGCAGTCATATATTAGAGGAGTAAAGAAAAATAAGCCACATAAAGATGGAATATACACAGAGATTCTGGATTATGTAGATTATTGTCTTTTCGTTGATTTTTAATTTATTTATTTATTTATTTTTTACTGTAGAGAGACATTTGATTCTCAGGGCTGCTAAGTTAAATCAGCATAAAGTGATGTCTTCAGAAATTGGGTCTAAGAACATATTTTTTGACAAAAAAGTTCTGTTTTATTTCCACAGAATATGAGAACCTGTGGATTTCTTCAATGCTACTGTGATTTGATGGAACAAGACCACTTGAAAGATCTCTATGAAGCCTAAAAATACTTTGCCCAGAAAGCAGCAGGAAGCAGTTTGTAGAAAACTAAATTCAAATCCTCAAATGATTGTTTATAAATGTTTGTTTTGATTTAAAGGGGGTTGATTATAAGTGATTAATGGTAATAGCCAATTTCTAATAAAAATCAGAGAGATATAGAAATGAATACTTTGCACTGGTATGGATCTTGATCTATTGATACAAATTTAAGGTCAATTTTGTTATACATATTTCTGTTCTTGTTACGATATTATGTTTAGGTAACTCATTAAAAATGTAATGCATAATTAAAATTGCAGATTAATAGGTAATCATTTATAATAGTCAAACTTCTACTTATATTATTCTAGATATACAGAGATATAATTAAGATAGATACATATTCTTCAAATCTTTCAAAGACCTACAGAACATAGCATTCAAAAGGTTTTAAGAAGTTAGACTTTTCTTGGCAGTGAGACATGTCTCCTGTCAGCACCAATCAACTTCAAAAGGATTATGGGATATTGAAGAGACTTTTTATAGTGTTTTTAGCCATTTTGACAAGAAACTGCTTTTGCCTGGACTGTTTACTTGTATGCTTTTTAAACTGGACATGCAAAAACCCACAGAAAAGTGACTGCTGAATTTGCCTAAAGAAGGTAAGACAATCTTTCATGGTTCCTGCCTCACAGAAGAAACTGTCAGACATTCTGCATGATATGGAAGAAAGTGACTGACAAACTGCCAAAATAGGCAAAATGGCATTTCAAATTTCCTGCTTCATGGAAAAGTCTGCCAGATATTATGGACATATAGGCTGAAGATGGCTGCCACATTACTGAAGAACTTTGGTTGACCTTCAAATTTTCTGCTTCACAGAAAAGTCTGTCAGATATTCTAGGCATGTAGGCTGAAGATAGACACCCCAATATTGGAGAGGAACCTTGGTGTAACTCTCCAGGCAGCCAGACATCTCTGTCATTTCTTAGTTTTGGAAGTCATTTGTTCAGCAATTCCCCTTTCTTCAGGTACTATTATATCCTTCTTGAGTCCTTGATTGAAGATTACATAGTTATAGTTACAGTTTTCCTTAGTTATGATAGAAAGTACATTAAGTCAAAACTATGGACTCACCAAAATAACATGCATAATATAGTATTTTCTCTGAAATTGCCAAATAGCAATGAATTGGACATAGGGAATGTATTTCTTAATTGATAATTCTTTTTATTGTATATAATTTTACATTGATAAAGTTAAAACCTTTTCTTTTTATTTAGACAAAATGAGGGAAATGTTGTGGGAGAATAGTTCATATAGCCAATTCACTGTGCCAATAATGTCATCTTAAATCAAAGGACTGAGTCAGTGATTGGCTGGTTGGGACTAACCATAGAGTTCTTGGAGGACTTTGGAGGATTTCTAAAAGGATAGGAAGAAAACAGAGATTTTCTGGGAAATTTCTGGGACTCGTAATTTGGGAAAAATGTGGAGAGAGGGTAAACCAATTGACTTTCCACTTTCCTTGGGTTTATCTTTATCTCAATTCCTGATTCCAGAGGTTTTATTATACTAGAACAGTTTAAGTAAACATTTTATAAAGCTGTGTAATGTAATCTGGTAATTTCTAGTTGTTCTGACCTGAAACTCAACCTATCTCACAGATACTGCATACCATAAAACCTAGTGATTTCATAAACAAAGTCATTCCTCTCAGCATAGCCTTGAAACTAGGCAATCCACCACAACCAGGGGAAAGTCTAAAGTACAGTGTAGTTTACATGTACCTTAATAAAGCCAGTCTCACAAGTTCTCTCTCCATTATCATTATATTTTAATGAGTCTTTGGGTAGTAAGATGCTTTGGTCATATCATGTTTTGTCTTTTTGTCTCCTCGGTGTCTCACCAAATTGTCACACTAGTACTTCACTTCCTTTTTGTTCAGGACTTGAATGTAGAATGGAAATCTTGGTAGAAATAAATTGAATACTGGACACAAATGAGCCACAAACATGTTCCCATATATAGACAAGTTTCCTTTAAGAGTATCCCCCCTGCATATATGCTATGGTGTTCTTTAATGAAATATAAAACTATAAAATGGACAGTACTTTATAAAAATACATAATGATATATTTCGACACCCATCAGAACTGGGGTAGAATGTATGCCTCCCCTCATAGGTAATTAGATCAAGAATAAAGTAGAGAGTAATCACATAACTTTCCATTAAAGTGGGGTTAATTGTGATTAAGCTCTTTTTGCTTTAGCATCAGTATCAGGTATACTTTTAACTTGTTGATTAAATACAGAGTTAGGCTATTGCCTCCACTCGTGTGGCAATCTAAAGGATCTGAAAGCCAGTGAAGGATTTTATAGAAGTATAAAACACTAATATTTAACAGCTATGATTCTGCTTGTCCATTAGTTAACTTCAACAAGTTACATTATTTATTTGAAAACCAGATAACATCTAATCTATAATGTACATGACAAGAGTACCTATGAATATGTCAAAAGTTCAAGCACAGCAGGCAATAAGAGTGGAGCTTTGTTACATTAAACAGCCGGAGTGAGAAATATGCTTGACTTAATGCACAGTAGATAGAACAAAATAATACTGCTTAATATTAACTATTGCTACTGTGTAAAGGAAATGTTAAATACAGTATAAAACCATACCTTTTGAAAACTCTAAATTTTGGGATATTTCTAATGCAATATTCAAGTTTTACCTAATTATTTTGATCTGAAATGTGACAGAATAAAAATATGGTCATCTGAGCCAGAATCGGTGGATGACTCCCCTGCTGGCAGTCTGCATCTCTGCCTGGATTCTGCACCATCCTCCAGGATTCTTTCCCAGGCTCACTTTGTCCCAGTTCCTTTCCTGCCCATTTGCTGGGCCCTGATCCCTACTCTAGCAGACTTCTGCCACTCAGGAGCAGGTACACATGTCAGAACTGGTGTGTAAATCACCTGACAGTGGAACTGCATACCTCCCTTGAATTAAGAGACTCCCCAGGTCTCTTCTTTAAGTCCAAGTCATCACAGCTCATCACTGGCCCCAGTGCTCTTCCCTTCTGTTCAACTCAAATGGTCTTTCACCACTCAGGAGCAGGCCATACTTGTCAGAACTGGTGAGTGATCCACCTGAAGGTGAAACTGTCACACTCTCTAGATTCTGTATTCCAAGACCCTTCCCACAGCTCATGCAATCTCAGCTCATCACCTGTGCCACTGCTGGAGCATGCCCTCAATCCCAGTGCATTTCTGCAACTCAGGCACGAGCCACTTCATCAGAACAGGCACAAGCCACCCACCCTTGTTTGGACAGACTTCAGCAGCTCAGATGTAGGCCACACCAGTCAAAATAACAAGTCAAGGCCACACCAATCATAAGAACAGAAACCTCATTTCACCATAGCCCAAACTAATTACCAGAAGGCTAATTCCCAGTTTGGACAGAGATTCTCTACTAGTCCAGAGGTCATACCAGCCTCCAGAAACCAAAGCCAAAAGACTAGAAAATCAAAGCAGAAACAAAAACAAGGAACAAAACTCCCATTCAATAAAGATAAGCTCAAAAATTAGGGACTAGAACTAATCATCCCAAACCCAGACACCTAAATGTCAGTGTAAAAATACAGTCAGACCAATGTGGTACCACCAGAGCTCAGCTATGTTATGACAGCAAGACATGAATATTCAAACACAGCCAAAGCACAAGAAAGCGATTTTAAAAACAACTTTAAGAAGATGATAGCAGTCCTTAAAGAGGGAATCAAAACTTCACTGAAAGAAGTTGAGAAAAGACAACAAAAAATTTTGAGGAAATAAAAAAAAATTCTTAAAACATATGAAAAAAGCCAAGAAAAATCATACAAACTGGTGAAGGAAACTGTTTATGACATGTAAATCTAAAAAGGAGCAATAAAGAAAATACAAACTTAGGACATTCATGAAATTGAAAATTTAGGTAAGCAAACAGGAACTACAGATACAAGTATCATCAACAAAACATAAGAGATGGAAGAGAAATGTCAGACATTAAAGACATGATAGAAGAAATAGATACATTTGGTCAAAGAAAATGTTAAATCTCATAAACTCCTAAAACAAAACATCAAGGAAATCTGAAATACTATGAAAAGATCAAAAGAATTCCAGCTCAATAACCCCCAAAACAAATTTAAAAATAATACAAGAAAATTTCCCCACCTAAAGAACATGCCTATAAAGGTACAAGAAGCTTACAGAACACCAAATAGATGAAATTACAAAAGTAAGGTACCACATCACATAATAATAAAAAGACTAAATAACAAAACAAAGAAAGAATATTAAGAGTTGCAAAGAAAAAAGGCTAAGTAATATATAAAGGCAGAATAAGAATTACACATGATTTCTCAAAGCCAGAAGGGCATAAATAGATGTCTTGCAGACTCTAAGAGCCCACAAATGCTATCGCAGACTAATAGAACCAGAAAAACTTTCAAAATCATTACAGAACAATCAAACATTTCAAGAGAAAGTCAAATTTATCTTATATCTATCCACAAACCCAGTCCTACAGAAGGTTCTAGAAGGAAAACTTCAACACAAGGAAATTAAATATACCCACAAAACCCAGGCAATAAATAATCTCACAGCAGCAAAACCCAAAGAACACACACACACACACACACACACACACCAAAAAAAAGATAATAACAAGAATTAACATTTACTAGTCATTGATATCTCTCAGTATCAATGGACTCAGTTGTACAGAGGACACTTGTTGGTTCCCATCTACTTGAAAGCTCGGACCTGAAATAACCTCACAGAAACTGTATTAATTAATCACTGCTTGGCCCATTATTGGCTAACTCTTACATCTTAATTTAGGCCATTTCCATTAATTTTTGTATCACCAAGTGGCAGTGAATTATCAGGTCAAGTTCTGTCTTCTCTCTCCAGCGGGGCTACATGGCTTTTCTCTGACTCCTCCTTCTTTCTCCCAGCACTCAGCTTAGTTTTCCCTGCCTACATCTATTCCCTGTGCTGGCCCAAGACTGTTTCTTTATTTACCAATGGTATTCATAGCATACAGAGGGGAATCCCCCATCACTCAATTTGCCCAGAAAAAAACACAGAGTAATGTTTGGCTGTGGGTCTACATGCTTAGACATACCACAACTTCATATGCCATGTTTTGGTGATATTCATGGAAGATCTGTCCTTTCCTAAACAGAAATGGTAGAGGAGTAGATTGGGAGGTAGTAAAAAAAGAACAGGGTGAAAGGGAGGGACTGGGAGGAAAGGAGGGAGGGGAAACTGTGGCCAGGATGTAAAATATACAAATTTAAAAAAAGAAGGAAACATACCTCAACATCAAAGCTACATACTACCTCATTCCCTAAGAAAATGTTTGGAGGAAGGTTTTTCAATTGGTAGTAATAACAAGTTAGCTGGTGTAGGTATGCTAATATTTAATAGATTTCAAACCAAAATTAATTAAAAGAGATAGAGAAGAACATTTTATACTTATTAAAGTAAAAATCGATCAGGACAACATCTCAAGTCTATGCCCCAATGCAAGGGTTGGCCTTTGTCCTCCACATCAACGATACAGATTTTATTTTGTATGTGATTGTAGATGTGTAGAGACTGGAGGTGAACTTGAAATGCCAGCCAAGAGAAATGGTTTTGTTTATTTGTTTTTTAAATTACTATTTGCTAGGCAATTCTAGGAGCATGTACTTTATTTAACCATTAAAAATACCTGGATCCTGCCAGGTGGTGGTGGCACACGCCTTTAATCCCAGTACTTGGGAGGCAAAGGCAGGTGGATCTCTATGAGTTTGAGGCCAGCTGGGTCTATAATAGCTAGTTCCAGGACAGGTTCCAAAGATAGATAAAACCCTGTCTGAAAAAAAAAAAAACCAGGATAGCCAAAACAATCTTATACAATAAAGGAACTTCTGGAGGCATTACCATCCCTGACTTCAGACTCTATTACAGAGCTACAGTATTGAAAACAGCTTGGTATTGGCATGAAAACAGAGAAGTCGACCAATGGAATTGAATAGAAGATCAGAACTTTAACCCTCAATCCTATGAACACCTGATTTTTGATAAAGGAGCTAAAAGTTTACAATGGAAGAAAAAAAGCATCTTCAACAAATGGTGCTGGCATAACTGGTTGTCAACCTTTAGAAGAATGAAAATAGATTCATATCTATCACCATGCACAAAACTCAAGTCCAAATGGATCAAAGACCCCAATCTCAATCTGAACACACTGAACCTGATAGAAGAGAAAGTGAGAAGTACTGTACAACATATGGGCACAGGAGATCACTTCCTATGTATAACCCCAGCAGCACACACATTAAGGGCATCATTGAATAAATGGGACCTCCTGAAACTGAGAAGCTTCTGTAAAGCAAAGGATAATGTCACTGAGACAAGAAGGCCACCCACTGACTGGGAGAAGATCTTCACCAACCCTGCAACAGACAAAGGTCTGATCTCCAATATATATAAAGAACTCAAGAAACTAGACTTTAAAATGCTAATTAACCCAATTAAAAAATGGAGCACTGAACTGAACAGAGAATTCTCAACAGAAAAAATTCAAATGGCCTAAAGACACTTAAGGTCATGCTCAACCTCCTTAGCGATCAGGGAATTACAAATCAAAACAACTTTGAGATACCATCTTACACCTGTCAGAATTGCTAAAATAAAAAACATTGATAGCCTTTGAGAAGTTGTGGAGTAAGGGGAACACTTATCCATTGCTAGTGGGAATGCAAACTTGTGCAACCACTTTGGAAATCAGTGTGGCAATTTCTCAGGAAATTCGGAAGCAACCTACCCCAAGATCCGGTACTACTACTCTTGGGAATATACCCAAGAGATGCCCTATCATATGACAAAAGCATTTGTTCAACTATGTTTATAGCAGCATTATTTGTAATAGTCAGAACCTGGAAACAACCTAGATGCCCTTCAATGGAAGAATGGATGAAGAAAGGGTGGAATATATACATATTAGAGTACTACTCAGCGGTAAAAAACAATGACATCTTGAATTTTGCATGCAAATGGATGGAAATAGAAAACACTATCTTGAGTGAGGTAATCCATACCCAAAAAGATGAACATGGGATGTACTCACTCATAATTGGTTTCTAGCCATAAATAAAGGACATTGAGCCTATAATTCGTGATTCTAGATAAGCTAAATAAGAAGGTGAACCCAAAGAAAACATATAGTCATCTACCTGGATATGGGAAGTAGACATGATTGCTGGGCAAAAATTGGGAACTTGGGGGTGGGGTGGGATGGGGGCAAGGGGAAATGGGGTGAGAAAAGTGAGAAGGGGAGGATGGGGGGAGCTTAGGGGAATGGGATGGTTGGGATAAAGGAAGGGTGGATATGGGAACAGGGAATTATATATCCTAATTAAGGGAGCCATCTTTGGGTTGGCAAGAGACTTGACTCTAGAGGGGCTCACAGGTGTCCAGGGAGATGTCCTTAGCTAATACCTTGTGCAGCTGAGGAGAGGGAACCTGAAATGACCCTATCCTATAGCCATACTGCTGAATATCTCACATATCACCATAGAACCTTCATCTGGCTATGGATGGAGATAGAGACAGAGACCCACATTGGAGCACCGGACTGAGCTCCCAAGGTACAAATGAGGAGTAGAAAGAGGGAGAACATGAGCAAGGAAGTCAGGACCGCGAGGGGTGCACCCACCCACTGTGACAGTGGGGCTGATCTATTGGGAGCTCACCAAGGCCAGCTGGACTGGGACTGAATAAGCATTGGATAAAACCGGACTTTCTGATCATGGAGGACAATGAGAGTTGATGAGAAGCAAAGGACAATGCCAATGGGTTTGATCCTACTGCACGAACTGGCTTTGTGGGATCCTAGTCTGTTTGGATGCTCACCCTCCTGGAACTGGATGGAAAGGGGAGGACCTTGGACTTCCTACAGGGCAAGGAATCCAGACTGCTCTTCAGACTGGAGAGGGAGGGGGAATGGAGTGGGGGGAGCAGAGAGGAGTGGGAGGAGGGGGAGGGAAATGGGAGGCGGGGAGGAGACAGAAATTTTTTCAATAAAATAAATAAATAAATTAATTAATTAAAAAAATACCTGGATCTACACAGTAAGGAGAAAAAGACAAGATTTCCTGAGTAAATTGGGAGCCTGTGGGACAAGGGAAGGGGAGGAAGGGAGGGGAGTGGAGAAAAATGTGTAGCTCCATAAATACAGCAAAATAAAAATCAGTCTCTGGCTTTTCATGGTACATGTGATTATTTCCCCCACAACTTCTGCTATTCATATTAGTACCTGACTGGTCCCAACATGCACCTTTCTATGAGGAGGCATCAGACAACAGGAAGACTTCATCTTGTTCTGGTGTTCCCCCAAAGGCCATGTTGTATCTTAACATATAAATTTGCTTTCCTTTTCAGAAATAATGTGTTTATGAGTCTGCATGGCTTTATGCATGTGAGTGCCGTGTCCATAGCCCTGATAAGAGGGTGCCATAGCTCCCTGGAGCTGCATTTAACAAGTGGTTTTGTGATCTTCCCCAATTGGATGTTGAGAACCAAATCTGGTAGTCTTTAACTGTTGCGCCATCTCTCCTGCCCTTTGGGATTTTTTGTTTGCTTTTTCCAATCTTACCACACAACTCAGACTGACCTTGAACTTTTGTTTTGTTGATCTCTTTTGTTTGTTTTGTACTAAGGATTAAACCTAGGGTTCTTATACCCCTAGATAAGTTCTGCCAGTGATTTATTGCCATTGAATTTGTAGTAATCCTCATGTCTCTGACTTTTGAATATTGGGAATAAAGGTATGTGCCTCTATCGGGTCCCAGTTTCCCAGTTGTCTATGTGTATGCGTGTGTGTGTGTGTGTGTGTGTGTGTGTGTGTTAGAACTCTAAATCCTTACTTATGAAATATACAGAACGTTGTTGTTCAATGTAGTCACTGCACTCACTGCACTGTCACAGCACCCCAAAATTTCTTGCTATAACTTGATAGCCACTGTTATTGCCAGAGCTTCCTCAGCCTCCACTCAACACCATTGCAAAATCAACTCTTTATGTTATTTCTTATTTTGTTTTGTTGGAGACAAGGTCTTATACTCTAATCCACACTGACCTGGTTATTTGTTATGTAAGCCTAACTGGCCGCAATCTTCTGCATCACTGTTCCAAATGCTGGAAATACAGGTGTGAGCTGATAGATAAGATCAGCCTTTATATCCACATATAGATGGAACTGTGGGCAGAACTGAATGGTAGAAGCGAACCACCCACATTTATGAAAGAAATACTACTAACACTTAAATCGTACATCAAAATGAACACATTAATAGTGGGACTTTGAAACCCCACTCTAGCCAATGGACAAGTCATCCAAACAAAAATTAAACAGAGAAACAATGAAACTAATAGATACTATCACTGAAATGGACCTATGAGGTCTCTACAGAACATTTCACCCATACACAATCAATATAACTCTTTCTCAGCATCTCATGGAACCCTCTCCAAAATTTACCTTATACTCAGTCACAAAGAAAGTCTCAGCAGATACATGAAAATTGGAAACTGAAAAACTCTCTACTAAATTGCCAGTGGGTCTGGGGACAAATAAAAGCAATAAAAGACTTGCTAGAATTAAATGAAAATAAATGTACAACATATCCAAACTTATGGGACACAACGAAATCTGTGATAAGAGGAAAGTTCTTTGCACTATGCGCCTATATGAAGAAATTAGAGAATTCTCATACTAGAGACTTAACAGCACATTTGAAAGGTCAAGAATAAAAAGGATCATAATACATGCAAGAGGATCAGCAGACAGGAAGTGATCAAAGTCAGGATTGAAATCAATCAAACAGAACAAAAAAAACAATAAAGAGAAACACTGAAACAAAGAGTTGTTTCTTTGAGAAAATCAACAAGATAGACAGACCCTTATCTAAACTAAAAGTCATAGAAATATATATATATATATATATATATATATATATATATATATTAACAAAATCAGAAAGGAAAAGGTGAGCATAACACAATATACAAAGAAAATGTGAAAAACCTTTAGGCCTTACTTTAAAAATGTGTACTCTACAAAATTGGAAAATCTAAAAGAAAGGGACAATTAGAAACAGCTTACCAAAGTTAAATCAAGATCAGATAAGCAATTTAAAGAGAATTACAAACACAAGAAAATAGAAGCAGTCAATAATCTCCCAACCAAAAAAGGCCAGGACCAGATAGTTTTGGTATATAATGCTACAGAATTTCAAAGAAGAGCTAGTATCAATATTGTTGTGGGATATTTGTATACTGTGTAAAGATATATTGCTGTGATTTGCTGAATAAAGTGGTGGATCATCAATCACTAGATAGGAGGCATAGCTGTGTCTTCCAGGAACAGAGAGGATTCTGGGAAGAAGACCAGAGTCATCAGCCAGACTGAGAGGAAACTAGAGGTAAAAGGTGAGAGTTGCATCACATGGTAGAACATATAATAATAAAAATATAAGTTAATTTCAATTGTAATAGCTAATGGGACAAATCTAAGCTAAGGCTGAGCTTCCATAATTAATAATAAGTCTCTATTTCATTATTTGTGAGCTGACAGCAAAGGGAAGTCTGATTATACAATAATCTTCAAATTATTCCAATTACACAATACTCCTCAAATTATTCCACAAAATAGAAACAGAAGGAAAACTCATAATTTCAAATTTTGAGGTCATGTTCACCCTGATAACCAAACCACACAAAGATTCAACAAAGGGAATTACAAACCAATTTCTCTCATGAACACTGATGCAAAAATACTCAATATAGTAATTTCAACAGAAGAATCTCTATTGTTCAAGAACCACTTAAAGAAATGTTTAACATTCTTAGCCACAAAAGAAACAAAACCAAAATGACACTGAGATTTTACCTTATAACTCTCAGAATGGCTAAGGTCAAAACATAAGTGACAGCTTATGCTGGAAAGGATATCGAGCAAGGGGAACACTTTTTCACTGCATTGCTGGTAGGAATTGAAACTTGTACAGCCACTTTGGAAATCAATATAATGGATTTCAGAAAATTGGAACTCTATACCACTCTTGGGCATATACAAAAAGGACACTTCACCATACAATAAGAATACTTGCACAACTATGTTCATAGCAATTTTATTCATAATAGCCAGAAACTGGAAAGCAACTATATGTTTCTCCATGGAAGAATGGATAAACAAAATGTACATTTACACAGTGGAGTATTATTCATCTATTAAAATAATGACAACAGGATATATGCCAGCAAATGTCTGGAACTAGAAAAAAAATCACCTTGAGTAAGGTAATTTAGACCCACAAAGACAAACATGGTAGGTACTCACTTAGAAGTAAATATTAGTCATAAAGTAAAGCAACACTCTGCTATGACCCAGAGAAGCTAAATAACAAGAAGGTTCATGTTGGGGGTAGGAGCCTGAATCTCACTGTGAAGGGGAAATATACAGAACATTGCTATTGGATGGTGGAGAACACCTGGAAGGGGAAAGAAGGATGGTAACAGGCGCATCAGATTGGGAGATGGTGTGGGGAGAGTCCTGGGAGAGACAACTGGATTCTGGGGGCACCTCTTAAATGAATAGAAACTTAGAGCAATGGAATCTCTTAGGAATCTGGGAGGGTGACCTAGCTAGCAATAGGGAGTACAGAGTCTGAACTGGCCATCTTCTTGATGAGGCAAGACTTCCAGTGATAGGGACTTGGACACCAGCCTAGCCACAAAGGCTTTGACCTACAATTTGTTCTACCTACAAGATGTGTTGGGATAAAGATGGTGCTGAAAATATGGGAGTCACCAACTAATGACGGACACAGCTAGAGACCTATACCCTGACAGGGAGCTCAACCACCCAGGACCAGGGTGTACGATCTACCGAAACATGAACAGTCAAAGAAAGAAAGTCAATAAAATGATTCCTAATGATAATCTGCTATACTCACGTAGTTGGTGCCTAGCCCAATTATCTTCAGTCAGACTCTACCCATCAAATGATGGAAAGAGATGCAGAGATCAAGAACCAAACATTAGGCAGAACTGAGGGAATCCTGCAGAAGAGAAGGAGGAATGACTGTAGGAACCAATGGGATCAAGGGCTCCCCAAGAAAATCCACAGAACCAACTAATCTGGGTTCATGGGACCTCACAGAGACCAATCCAACAACAAGGGAGCCTGCTTGGGACTTACCTATGCCTTCTGCATATACTTTACAATTATGTGACTTGGTGTTCATGTGGAACTCCTAACAGGGAGAACAAGGGAAGTCTCTGACTCTGTTCCATGCTTTTGGTGCCCATTCCTCCTCTCAGATGTCCTCGTGCAGCCTTAATAGAAGATGAGGTGCTTAGTCTCACTTCAACTTGTTAACCTAGGAATGCTAATATTCATGGGATGCCCAACTATATCTGAAGAGAAATAGTGGAGAAAGAGTAGAAGCAGTGTGAGGGAGAGGGGATGGAGGTGGGACTGTGAAGATGCGAGGGAGGGGAAATAGATTGCGATACAAAAACAAAAAGAAATTATTACCAGTCTTTAGGCATCTATTTTTAATTTTTTTGTCTTTAAAGCTAAAACACAAAACACATAGATTTCTATGAAGATGAACTATCTTCTAGGTTTTTAAAAAACTTTTTTTGGCAACTATATTCAACACCAGTTTCTCACTTTGTTGACTGCCTGTGGTGTTAATTGTACAGAATGTGCTAGCACAATAAATTTATCTCTTCATCATAGTTTCTTTCCTGTTCTCATGGGCATGCTCCTTTAATAACACATCTGTTAAATCCCTTGTAGTCACAGATTATGCCTTTCAGGTTCCTCCAGATCTCTCATAATACATAGCATTCTGTTACATTAAACCTTAATTCCTTTGCATATCGCATATGCTTCATAAAACTGGCACAACCTCAGTGGAATTATAATTAGGTCTTTAATGATATAATTTCTAGAACAGCAATGGTACTTTAGCAATGTCCTGATACTTCAGAATAATTATTATTTTGTATTTGTTTCAAAATTCTAGTTAATAATGCTTTTTCCTTTAAAAAAATCATCTGACTCTTTTCTATCTGGGAGTTATTAAGTTTATGGTCAGTTTTAAGATCTGGGTTTTGGTTTAATCACAAAAAATTTTATAAGACTATTACAATATTTTTTTGCAAAATTAGAGAAGCATTTTAGAAATTAAGATAGAGAGAACTTTGCTAAACAGGATCACAACCAGTAATCATGAGTATAATACAAAACATTTCAAGTATGTGGGCTCTATTTTAGAAATAGCCATCTACTTGATGTTTAGACCTTAGTTTGTTTTTATAATCCAATCTGTGTGAACAAATGAGTTTGCCAGCTGAGTGGGTTTTCTCTTCGTCGGCTGGAATCCCAGGAAAGTTTGTGGTGTGCTTTCTTTTTTAAGAAAGATTATTCACTTTGGTCTGTGTTAGAATTACTTCTCTGACACAGAATCTGTAGCACTTTGTACATTTTCACAGGCATTTGTGGTGATATCTAGGAGCAAAACTTCTAAAGTCAAAGGAATCAAAATTAAAAGTTCTCTGCACTATTTTTAAATCTTGAAGAAACCAAGATTTTTACCAAGAAAATACTTGAAGTCATATCAGTGATTGATTTTAAGTCTAAAAAATCTTTTTGTCCTAGAGTAAGGAGGCCTATAGTCAGAGAGGGGATGCTTGCTCCAATGTCTACAAAACAAAAGGATGACCAGTTTGCTCATAGCCTGCAGAAAAGGACAGCATGCTCTGGAAGATTCTGTGCTGGCCCTGTTTCCCTCAAATTCCAGTTTATGGGGAAAAAAAAAAAAGGTCAAAGTGGTTGTTTCTTTCCAGAACCCTAGTTTCTTCTTACCAAACATGAATAAAATCTGTGGTGTCCCTTAATAATCTGCCAAAATACCCCTTACACCTACTTTGAATTTCTTCATGATGCTCTTCAAAGAATTCTGAATGCCAAAGACAGAATGCACAATAAACTTGTAAAATCTTAAGCTTAACAGGTAACCAAGAAATAACTGCATTTCTGGAATTTGAATTTACATACACATATGTTAGCACATATGAACATAAATTACCTGGAGGTGTTGGATGCATAGCAGAGAGGGAAGAGTAAAAAGTTAAATGGCTTCCTTGTAGTAGCACAGAGACCGAAGAGCTCCATGTAATGATCTTGTATTCAAACCAGCCCCTCAGGTTACTTTCAATGGGCTTTTATTTCTTTTTTTCCTCAATTTTATTTATTCTCTGTGGATTTCAAATCATGCATCTCAATCCCACATATCTCTCTGTCCCCTTATTTCTACCCTCTGCCCATGTAACCTTTCCCCCCAAAGAAAACAAAATTTAAAAGAATAAAAAAAGAAAAGAAAAAAAAGGAAGGAAAAAAAAACTTGCTGAGGAAGGTGTTGTGTGGCCCATTGAGTCCCACAGTTTTACCCTTTAGTCTGTTCATCTATTCTTATAAATATTCATTGCTATGAGTCTGGTTCAAGGCCCTTGGCTTCTGCTACACTATTAATAATGGGCTCTCTCTTGGGCTCTTCTTGGATATTCCATTGTTATCCTGTGTTGTAGAGATCCTGCTGTTTTGGATCTGTACGTTCATCCTCTCCACAGACTCAAAAAACTCAACCATATGGTGGATGTTGGGGTGGGCTAACTCATTGCCCTGGTTCTGGGTCTGGATGGTAGCTGGGTTGGTCAGCCTGCCAACTTTCCCTCATGTCCCTGCCTGGGAGAGCTCTCCAGTAGTGCGTCAGCTAGTTCATCCAGTGCTGCCTCCTGCTGGGACGATCCAGATCCGCTACTCATGTCCCCAGATCCAGCCTACTCACAGCCTCACCACCAAGGCCCAGTCCACTGTTTTGCCCAAGTGAGGAGCATGGTCTTCTCTACTGACTGCTGCGGGTATTATAGGGGTAGGGCACATGTTTCCTGTCTGTTGCAGCTGGTGAGGGGCAGGGGTAATACTCCTCACTCTCATGATCTGAGAACCAGCTCTCTTGTCTGTCCCAGGTAGAAAGGGGAGAAGGGATGAAGCCATCTTTCCCTCACCCATGCCATCACATTCAGAAAATGGCACAGGGGGAGGGGATAGCTCTGCTGCCCTTGTACCACGAGGGAAGCCTCACCTGCATCCCCAACAATAGGGTAAGCTCTAGTGTGCTGCCCAGAAAGTATACAGGGTCTGCTCCCTTGTGTGCAGCCATTAGTGAAGGGACAGGGCTAGGTCTCCCACTTCCATGACCACAAGGTCAGCTCTCTGGTGTACCACAGGTGGCAATGGGTGAGCAGGGGAGGCATCTTTCTCTCACTCATGCCAACACTTGGCAGATGATCCAGGCAGGGTTAGCTCTGCTGCCCTCATGTCCTCAGAGATGGTCCACTGGCATCTCCAACAAAGGTTCAACTGCAGTGTGCTGCCATGGTGAGTGACAGACCCATGGTAAGGGGTGGGGCCATCTTTTCCTAGTGAGTGGGGCAGCTCTCAGCTGAGAGTCTAGGCCCGCTCTCCTGCTACAGTACTTCATAGTGCAGGATCATCTATCCTAGGGCCAGTGAAGTGTGGGATTGACTCAGTACTGTCTTCGTGTTTCCATATGTGGTTTCTAAGACCTCACATGGCAACACTGGCTGATGGGGGACTTCGGCCAATCATGTGCTGTATAAGGTGTGTCCCCCTGGGGGCCCCAAATAGCCTATAAAAACATCGATGTGCTCTTGTTTTCTCTCTTTGGTTTCCTGCGCTCCTGGATTTTGCGGGATCTATGGTCGTGTAAGTTTTCCCTCAACTATTAAAATCTTTTGAATTGAGCTGGTCTGGTTATTTATCAATCGACCACGCCCCTCAACTGGCCAGTGACTCATCACACACAGTATCTGCAGAACCAGACATGGTCCTCAGCAGCAACGTAGGCCACGACATCACCATGACCCAGGTGGCCAAACAGGTCACCCAGGCCAGAATGGACCTGGTGTCAGAATGGTCATCTGAGACCAACATGATCTCAGGTGGTTGAGCAGAACTGGGCATCCACATAGACCTCCTAGCTAATAGGAGCCATGGATATCACCCCAGATCCTGGCCACTGCAGGACCACAGATCCAGATATAGCCCTAGGCAGCAGCATGGGCCCAGATATCTGCATGGATCCATACATGTTACCCAGATCAGTATGGTCCTGGCAGCAGCATGGCCCTCAGACACCAAGGTGGTCTCAGGTGGCTGAAAGAGCCCAGACTGCATGGTTCTTGGTGATAACAAGAGCCACAGACATCTACACAGACACCCAGACCTGATCCTCAGCATCAACCCTTAGTCTGGATGACATTGTGGTCCCAGGTGACAGTTCTGGCCACTTAAATTGGGATGGCACAGCCTCCAGACACCATCATGTTCATAGGCTGTGGCTTAGACTCTGGGCGTTTCTGTGGCCTTTGGTAGCAACATGGGCCACTGTGCAGCAGAGGAGACCACAACTATGGCAGGACCACAGACCCAGATATGATCCTCCGCAGCAGCTCAAGTCTGGATGTCACCATGGTCCCAAGTTGCAGTACAGGCCACCCAGATCAATATGGCCCTTGAGCAGCATCGTCCCTAGACACCATCATGTCCCTAGATAAAAGCCCTGACTGCAGGCCTCTGCATGGCCCTCAGTGGTGACAGGAGTCACAAACATTGAAACAGGCCCCTTTACTGCTTCATAGCCTTGAAACAAGACTTGACCCCTGGCATAGCCCATGCCTGGACATCACCTTGGACTTGGGTGGAAAGCAGGCCATTCACATGTTACTGTTCATTGCTACACTCACCTCTACAGATCCAGCTCTCTTCCCAGCCTATGAACTATTCTGCTTGTCTCTCTTCCATTTACAGACTCTGTACTTGCTCAAAATAATGGGCTCCTGATTCCTAAACAGCTCCTAGTTGAGTCATCAGTGGCAATTGGTTGACTCCCCACCTCAGCAACTGTCAGGGACCATAGGCCCCAACATAGAAACTATCGTTCCCTCTCCGGAACGGTAAGGAGGCATGAGAAAATAACCAGACATAGTTCACACAGTCATCACGAAAGGGCATCTCAGGCTCCTCTCATTCTGAAGATCTACCACGTTTATTATACAGAACACCTTTTATCCCCCAGGTAAACCAAGGTGGAAGCTCATTAATATCCTCTTTCCAGGGTATGCAGGGCTAGGGAAACACCTGTAACTTAAGTCACCAGCTTCAGCAAACACCTCGCCCCAGGCGATCTATATATTTAACAAAGGAGAAAGGGGTAATACATCCTGGCCTTTGTCAGTGACTGTCTTACTTGTTTGGCAGGGTTGCATCTGCCTAGTGGCCAGCGAGCCTGCTTGTAAATTATTTTATGTGAAATATGGCCCCACAAGCAACAAGGCATGACATGAAGGTGTTCCTTTTCATTTCTCCTGTGCCTGGGCTTAGAAAGAACATGCATGATAGTCAAAGGCTACCTGGAGCTGTTGGTACCAAGCGGGTCCTGGTGGCTTCCCCAAGATCACAAGGTGTGTGTCTGGGAGCCATTTGTGTCCTCCACCCACCACTGAGGCCTAGAAAGTGCCCGGTGACCCCTCTAGACAACAAGGTATAAGAGGAACCATCTGTGTCCTCTGCTGCTCAGGACTTGAAAGTGCCAGGCAGGTCTTTTCTGTAAAAAGTTTTGGAGAGATGATTCTAATCTATAAAATATTTAGATATTTGATATCAACTTCTCAGCTTCCTTACCAATCAAATACTAAGAAAGTTCATGGAAAGTACACAAAAAAGGGAGAAGTAAAGAGTTTGATGCGTAGTGGTTTGCTTTTGAAAGAGTTAAGATACTGGATTGTCATTCTATGGTAGATTGTGGACTTGCAAAAAGTCCTAGGTTTGATACCCAGGAATTACTCAAATTATACACAGAGAAAGAGAAGGTAAAATTGTGTCTTTTGTGCAAGCATGCAATAACAAAAACATCCCACAATGTGATAACTATAGAATTATTTCTTCCAGACTGCACTCAAAAGCACAGTTTCTGGCCATCAGTTTCTCATCATTAGTCATGAGTTGAATGCCTTTCAAGGTTTTAGTTTCATTTTTCTTAGGCATAGATGGCATTATCAATGCTGTTTGTGTGATATCTGAGTAGGAAAAATTTAGGAAATGTGAAAAGAAATGAATCAGACCTAAGCCTGGAAACAGCAAACAATATGTCTGCTGATTTCCCAGCACCAAGAAATAGCACAAGTGATCCCATTGATATAAACTCAAACATAAAATATAAAACTCATGGATGTATATGAAGATGACTTGCTACTTGTGTCTTTTAATACCTTGCTTGACATCTATATCCAGCATTCATTTCTCACTTTATTGACTTCTCATGGTGTTAATTATAAAGAATATATTAGCACATATTAAAAAATAAAATGTAGTAAGCTAGTGTCACGTGGACAGTAAGAAATGGGAAATAGAGGTCATTGAGTAACTTGCATCAATCCTCTGCACATTAAGTACAAATGCCCATAGAAAAATCATGATCTGGGTGATGACAAGCTATAGACAATTTACTAAATGAGGTGTTAGAGAGGCATGATAAAGAGGGACATAAAAGAAAATTGAAGAGATATGAAACCTTCAATCTGTTAAAGTAACAATGGGGCAACATAAAGAGTTTATGGGTGACATATGCTATGGGAAGCCAGATAAGGGTATGGTGTGGGAGGCCTTCTGTCTGTGTTTTGCTTTTATTGGTTAATGAATAAAGCTGTTAGGGCCAGTGGCTTAACAGAAGGGTGAGGCGGAAGTTCCAAGCAGATGGAGGAGGAGAGAGTAGGAGGAGTAATAGAGAAGCCCTGTAGCTGCAGTGGGAGACACACACCTCCACTGGAGCTCACTGAAACTGCCTGTAGACCTTGACCTCCTGGTGATGCACAGGTTAATAAAGATGGGTTAGTTTAGAATATTAGAGCTAGCCAGCAATGCCCTTAAGCTATTGGCCAAACAGTATTCCAAAAAGTATAGTTTCTTAGTGATTATTTTGGGTCTAAGTGGCTGGGAACAAACAAGCAGTCTCCCACAACAGGTATAGAAAACTTTTCCAGAAAAATGATTTCAAAGGATAATCTGGTAACAACAAGATATTAATAATAAGATTTACTATTTAGTATTAGAAAAGCAAATAATATGGTTGTGACAAAAAACAGACATTAAATGTTTCTGATCTTATTTTTTTTTAATTTCAAAAGCATTTATTTTGCATCCAGACCCCAATTTCTTCTTCCTCTTCTCCTCCCAGTCCATCCCTCGCCTCCTCTCTGCCTTCCGCAATTCTTTCCTCATCCATTTCTATTTAAAAAAACGGCAGGTGTCCGATGATTATCAACAAAATATGACATATTACATTGCAGGAAGACTAAGCACTTTCCCTTGCATTAAGGCTGGGTAAGGCAAACCAATATGAGCAATAGGGTCCCAAAAGCTTTTGCTCTCACCCTTAGGAATCCCATAAGAAGACCAAGCTATATAACTGTCACATGTATGCAGAACACATAGGTCAGTCCCATGTAGGCTCCCTGGAGCTCAGAATAGTCAATACTGGGAGTTTTCTTGGGAAGTCCTTGACCCCACCGACTCATACAATACTTACTCCTTCTCTTCAGCAGGATTCCTTGAGCTCAGCCTATTGTTTGCCTGCGGGTCTCTGCATCTGCTTCCATCACTAGCTGGATGAAGCTTTTCTGACAATTGGGCTAGGCACCATTCTATGAGTATAGCAGAATATCATTAGAAATAAGAGCTAGTTCCGTGATGGGCACCAAAGCTACAGAGAAACCCTGTCTCGAAAAACCAAAAAAAAAAAAAAATTACATTAGCATCTTTTTCTCCAGGCATCTTAGGTTTCTGGGCCATTCAGCCTCTGGGTCTTGGAGTTCCAGGCAGTGTTAGGGGTGGGCTCACTCTCACAGCATGGGTCTCAGGTTGGGTCAGCCATTGGTTGACCACTCCCACATCTCTGTCCTCTCCCTTGCCCCAGCACATCCCATAGGCAGAACAACCTGTAGGTCAAAGGTTACATGGCTGGATTGGTGTCCCACTCCTTCCACTGGAGATCATGCCTGGTTAGAGGAGATGGCCAGTTATGGCTACATATCTCCTATTGCTTGGAGTCTTAGATGGAATTTTCCTGGTAGATTCCAGAGAGTTTGCCTTGCACCAGGTTTCCAACTCAAGCCAAAATACCCCCTCTTTCCATTCTTTTCCTTCAATACTTCCCCCACATTATCCTTCATGTTCCCATTCCCCCACCCACCACCAGTCCACCCACAAAATCTGCTCTATTTCCCCTTTGCAAGGAGATCCAAGCTTTCCCCATTGAACCCTTATTGTTACATCACTTACCTTAGTCTGTGAATTGTAGCCCGATTATCTGTTACAGCTAATCTCCACTTATGAGTGAGCACATACCTTGTTTGACATTCTGGGTCTGTGTTACCTTAATCAGGATGATTTTTTATAGTTCTACCCATTTGCCTTCAAGTTCCATATCATTGATTTTAACAGCTGAATAACAGTCCACCATGTAAATATACTACATATTCTTCATCTATTTTTTTGTTTGTTGAGGGACATCTAGGTTGTTCTGATTATTACAAATAAAGATTCTATGAACATTACTGAGAAAGTGTACCTGTACTAGGATGGAGCATCCTTTGAGTTGTATAATTGGATCTTGGGGTACAACAATTCCTAGTATTTTAAAAACGACCGCATTGATTTCTAAAGAGGCTCTACAAGTTTGCATTCCCACCAGCAATAGAGGAGTGTTCTTGATCCACATCCTCTTCAGCATAAACTGTCGCTTGTGTTTTTGATCTTGGTCATTCTCACAGGTATAAGATGGAATCTCAAAGTACTTTTGATTTGCATTTCCATGATGGCTAAGTATAATGAACACTTTGAAGGGTTTCTCAGTGATTTGAGATTTTTCTTTTGAGAATTTTTTGTTTAGATGTATAACTCATTTCTTAATTGGGTTGTTTGGTTTTTTTCATGTTTATTTTCTTGATTTCTTTACATATTTTGGAAATCAGCCCTCTGTTAAATGTGGGGATGTTAAAGATATTTTTCCTTTGTGTAGATTGCCATTTTGCTTGGTTGACAGTGTCCTTTGCTTTACAGAAGCATTTAGTTTTATGGTGTCCCATTTGGTAATTGTTGGTCTTAGTGCCCGCACTATTGGTGTTCTGTTCAGAAAGTTTCCCGTGCTAAAACACTCAAGAGTATTCCCCACTATTTCTTCAGTTAGGTCCAGGGGATCTGAATTTATTTTAAAGTCTTTGATCTACTTGGACTTGAATTTTGTGAAGAGTGATAAATATGGATCTATTTGCATTCCTTTACATGTGCACTGATATAGATATGAATAATTTGCATTGGTATGAATCTTGGTTTATTGATACAAATTTAAGGTAATTTTTGTTATACTGTATTAGTATATTTCTGCTTTTGATTGGGGTATTGTGATTGTGTAGCTTATTTGAAAATGTAATATATAATTAAAATATAGCTTAATAGATAGTCATCTATAATAGTCAAACTTGTATTCATGTTAGTTAGATTTTCTAGATGGATGTATAGAGATATATTTATGTTAGGTATTCCTCAAGTCTTTAAGAGACCTTCAGAATATGGCATTAAAAATGCTTTAAAAGTTTAAGACTTTTCATGACAATGAGACAAATTTTCTCCTGGCAACACCAATTTACTTCAAGAGGAAGATGAGCATCGAAGAGTTTCCTTTTGGAGTTTGCTAGCCATTTGGTCAAGAAAGTGCTCTTGCTTGAACTGCTGAACTGGACATGCAGTATCAGCAGAAAAATGACCCCTGAACTTGTCTAAAGGTGAGATGGTCCTTCGGGGTTCCTGATTCATGAAAGAGTCTGCGAGTCATTCTGCAGAACACAGAAGGAAGTGACTAAACTGACTTTGAAATTTCCTGTTTCATGGAAAAGTCTGCTGGATACTATGGGACTGCAGGCTAAAGATGAATGACCCAATGCTATACAGAAACTTTGGGTAACTGTCCAGGCAGTGAGATGTCTCTGTCAATTCTAGAATTTTGAAAGTTGCTTATAATGCACTTCCTGTTTACTTAGGTAATAGTATATCCTTCTGGAGTCTTTGATAGCTGAAGAATAGATAGATATAGTTTTCCTTAGTTATGATAAAAATAAGTAGATATAAATATTGTAACTGTAATTCTTATCTGTTAACTGTTTTGTTTATGAAATGTTACTATGTTAAAGCCTTCCTTTTTGTTTAAACAGAAAAGGGGAAATGGTGTAGGAGGTTCTTCTGTCTTTGTATTGCTTTCATTGGTTAATAAGAAAACTGCTTTGGGCCTTGATAGGGCAGAACTTAGGTAGGCAGAGAAGACAAAACTGAATTATGGGAAGAAGAAAGCAGAGATGGAGAGATGTCATGGATCCTCTTAAGACAGATGCTGGGAATTTTACCAGGTAAGCCACTGTCACATGGCAATACACAGATTAATAGAAATATGGGTTAAATTAAAATATAAGAATTAGCCAATAAGAAACTAGAGCTAATGGGCCAAACAGTGAGTTAATAAATAAAGTTTTTGTATGATTATTTCAGGCTAAGCTAGCCTGATGAACAAGCAGCCCCTCCTTGTAACAGTGAACGTTCAGTTAGACCAGCAAAATTTGTTGAAGATGCTTTCTTTTTTCCTTCATATGATTTGGGTTTATTGAACAAAAATCAAATGTTCTGGCTCTTCAATTTGACTCCATTAAGGAACTTGTCTGCTTTTATGCCAATAACATGTGGTTTTTATTACTACAGCTCTGTAGTAGAACTTAAAATAAAAGTTGGCAATACCTCCAGAAGTTCTTTTATTGGACAAGATTGCTTTAGCTCTCTTGGTTTTTTTGTTTTGTTTTGTTTTTCCACAAGAAGTTTAAGAATTGTCTTTAAATTTTGATGGAGATGGTGCTCAATCTGTAGATTCTTTTTGGTAAGATTGCCATTTTTACTATGTTAATTTCAACCAATCCATGAGCACATGAGATCTTTACATCTTTTGATATCTTCTCCAATTTCTTTCTTCAAAGACTTGAAGTTCTTGTCATACAGGTCTTTCACTTGCTTGGTTAGAATTATCTCAAAACATTTTATAATATTTGTGGCTATTATGAAGGGTGTTGATTGCCTTATTCCTTTCTCAAACACTTTACTGTTCAGATATAGGAAGGCTACTGATATTTTTTTTTTGATTAATCTTATATCCATCCAATTCACTATAGGTATTTATTAGTTTTAGAAGTTCCCTGGTAGAATTTTTGGTGTCGCTTATGCATACTATTGTACCTGTAAATAGAGATATTTCGACTTCTTCCTTTCATATTTTTAGCCCCTTGATTTCTTTTAGTTGTATTATTGCTCTAGTAGCACTTCAAGTACTATATGGAATAGATATGAATAGAATGGACAGGTTGCCTTGTTCCTGATTTTAGTGAAATAGCTTTGAGTTTCTTTCCATATAATTTGATGTTGACTATAGGCTAGCTATATATGGTCTTTATTTTGTTTATGTAGGTCCTTTGAATGACAGATGTCTTCAAAACTTTTATCATACAGAAGTGTTGTAATTTATCAAAGGTTTATTTCAGTATCTAATGAGAGGATCACTTATTTTTTTCTTTCAGTTTGATTAGACTATGGATTACACTGACAATTTTTTTTTTATCTTAAATCATCCCTGCACCTCTGGGATGAAGCATACAGATAATGGTGGATCATGTTTTTGATGCATTCAAGTATTTCATTGAGTATTTTTGCATCAATATTCATGAGAAAAATTGGTTAGCAATTATCTTTGTTTGTTGAATTTTTGTGTGGTTTGGGTACCAGGGTGACTGTAACCTCATAGAATAAATTTGGCACTCATACAATGAATTTGATAATATTCCTCTGTTTCCATTTTGTGGAAAAATTTGAGGAATGTTGGTTTTACCTCTTATTTGAAAGTCTGCTAAAATTCTGAGCTAAAACCATCTGTCCATGGTCTTTCATTTATTTTGAGGGGAGTTGGGAGAATTTTAATTACTGCTTCTATTTCCTTAAGTGTCATTTTAAATTGTTTATCTCATCTTTGACTAAATTTGGTAAGTGGTATCTATCACGTAACTTGTCCATTTCTTTCAGATTTTCTAATTTTGTGGAATACAGGTTTTTGAAATCTATTGTATTTTTAATTTATTTTTAAATATATATTTATTTATTAAGTATACAGTGGTCTGCTTGCATGTATGCCTGCAGGCCAGAAGAGGGCACCAGAACTCATTTCAGGTGGTTGTGAACCACCATGTGATTGCTGAGAATTGAACTCAGGACCTTTGGAAGAGCAGTCAGTGCTCTTAACTACTGAGCCATCTCTCCAGCCTTGAACTATTTATTTTCTAACTATACTCAGTATCTTCTATGTCCCCCTTTTTATTTCTGATTTTGTTAATTTGGATATTCTTGCTGTATATTTTAATTAATTTAGATAAGGGTTTTTCTATCTTGTTCATTTTCTCAAAGAAACAACTCTTTCTTTCTTTGACTGTATTTTTCTCAGTATTTCTACTTAATTGATTTTATTTATCAGTTTTATAGTTTCTTGTCATCTATTCCTCTTGGGTATGTTCATTTCTTTTTTGTTATAGAGCTTTCAGGTGTGCTAAGTCACTAGGATGAGATCCATCCAAATTCTTTATAAAATCACTTAGTCCTAAGAAAATTCCTCTTAGCACCTCTTTCATTGTGTCTCATATATTTGGGTATGTTGTTCATTCATTTTCCTTGAATTCTAGGAACGTGTTAATGTCTTACTTTATTTCTGACTTTACCCAGTTGTAATTCAGTAGAGAGTTGTTCAGTTTCCATGAATTTTTAGGCTTCCTGTTGTTTCTGTTGTTATTAAAAATCCAGTATTAATTCATAACAGTCTGATAAATTACAGGGAGTTACTTCAATTGTCTTATATCTCTTGAGATTTACTTTAAGACCAAGTAGGTGGATAATTTTTCAGAATGTTCTATTAGGTGCTAAGAAAAAGTGTCTTCTTTTGTGTTTGGGTGACATATTCTATTAGGTCTATTTTTGATCATAACATCTGTTGGCTCCATTTTTTTTCTCTGTTTAGTTTTTGTCTAGATGACCTGTCCACTCATGCGAATGTGGCACTGAAATCTGCCCCTAATAGTTTTTCAAAGTCAAGATTAGACTTAAGCTTCAGTAATGTTTCTTTTACAAATGTGGGTATCCTATTGTTTGTGGCATAGAAACATCTTGATGGGTTTTTCCTTTGAGGAGTATGAAAAGTTCTCCATCTCTTTTGAATAACTTTGCTTTAAAGTCTATTTTGTTGGATATTGTTATAGCTACATATGCTTGCTTGTTAGGTCCATTTGACCGGAAACTCTTTTTCCAAGCCTTTATTCTCAGGTAATGTTTATCTTTGATGATATATTATATATATAATATTTCCTTTTTTTTTTTTTTTGGTTTTTCGAGACAGGGTTTCTCTGTGGTTTTGGAGCCTGTCCTGGAGCTAGCTCTTGTAGACCAGGCTGGTCTCGAACTCACAGAGATCCGCCTGCCTCTGCCTCCCGAGTGCTGGGATTATGCAGCAGAAGAATGGATCTTGCTTTTGCATCCAAGTTTTCAGTTTATCTCTTTTTATTCATGAAATGAGTCCACTAATATTGATAGATAAAAATGACTAATGATTGCTAATTCTTGTTATTTTGTTGTAGTTGTTGATGGTGGTCTTGTGTGGGTGTATGTGTGTGTATGTTTCTGTTCTTTGACTTATGCTGGTGCAGGATTATTTGTTACCTTACTTTCCTGGATATAGTTGACCTCTTTGGTTTAAGTTTTCCTTTCAGTATCTTCTGTAGGCTGGATTTGTGGGCAGATATTTTTGTAAATTTGACTTTATCATGAAATATCTTGTTTTTTTCAATTTATGGTGGCTGAAAATTTTTCCTGGGCTTAGTAGTCAAGGGTGGCTTCTGTGATCGTAGACTTGAAACCTTAATGTCACCCATTATAGGTTTCACCAACTTAAAATACTGCTGAACACTATAGAACAAGCCTTCAGTGATCCTGGAAACATAGCCAAACTGTGCTATGTATTAACATCTCAGGATTTATAACCACATTATAAAATCTGCAATTGTCTATTTTTTTCTAACCTCTTAATCATATTCTGAAAGTAGGCATTATTATAACTTATATTATTTATAAAATATAGAATCTTTCTTCAGGAAATGGCTTGCTGAAAAGTTGATATTACTTTAGCAAATAATACCCAAGTTTTTCAGTTCTTTCAATCAATTAACATCAGAAATATAAAATGTAAATAACAAATACCTTAAATTTTTTTATGAAATGATTGTTTCCTTTCAGTGACTTTCCTGCACAATCAAACACAGTAACTCAAGTAGAAATGTGCTGAAATAGGCCCTTGTCACTTATGAAAATGTAGTACGAATTTAAAAATATACTGTTACAAAAACACTCTAGATCGACTCTTAGTTGTACACTGATAAATATTTAGAAAGAACATAGAGACAATTCTTATTTGGAAGTTCATTACAGTATCTGATCAAATAGTTGAAGATACATGGAAATAAGTCAGGCAAGTGATTGTCACATGGTTACAATTCTTTCTTGTTTTTTTAAAATTTTACTACATTTGTTGTGGTGACCAGTCATGCTATAGAACATGTGTGGTCACTGGAGAATTTGTAGGAGTCAGTTTTCACTTTCTAACAAAACTCTGGTCTCTAGGTTTGACTGCAAGAACTTGTACCTACTAAGTCACACTGCTGGTGTCCTGGTACCCACCCCCTTTAGAGACAAATCTGACTTTGCATCGCTTACTAGCCTGGAACTTGCTATGTAGATGAGACTGGCCACTTGGTATCTGTTCTATTCTTAGATCATGTGATGCTAAACTGCCTATTTTTTTTTAATTTATAACAACATCTGTCTCATGCAGAAAAAGGAATGTTTTTCAAACACATACAGAAAAATTCTAGAGGCATGCCACAGTGTGTGCTTCTTAATCAAATATATCCCCCTTGAGCAACATTCCTCTCTGGCAATTACTGTCTTTCGACTGTCTTCCCCCAAGGGGAAATCTACTCAGTACATCAAAATACATCAGTAGTAAAAGGTTAATGATTCCATCCTCAAACTGAGTAGATGAAACTACACAGAATCCAAACAGTAATGCACTTTTAATTCACAAGAACGTGATCATCTAAAATAAAATGATGAGACAGAAAATTGAAAAACTAATTTCCATCTCAGAAAATACACAGTATAAAAATCAATTGTTGAAGCACATTTATGCAAATATCTTAGAAGAATAAACCAGTTAAAAGGATAAGTGCAAGACATAGCCCTGCTTCCGTTTCTCTATGTACAGCGAATTAACCTTTAAGGAAGTACAGAATTCTATTTACATACTGTCCCAGGCAATACCAAACCCAGTCAGGATAGCAGAAATGCTCAAATTTGAAATGGAAGGAAAGAACAGGGAGTATGAAATATTTCAGGAAAGTTTTATGAATACAAATGTTATGAAAATACTTCCTTAACTGTTAGTAGTGCTGTCACAGTTTGGGGTTAATGATCACAAATGAGAGCTTATAAGATTACAATCAGGTCATTAACTGCTCCATAACTCTGACCCTAACTTTAACCCTAACCCTAACCCTAACCATAACCCAAATCCTAATCACTTTCCAGGTCTATGTAGCAATGAGGGTAATACAAATTTTTATATTTTTCTTCTTTGTTACTACAACTGAATTCAATCTAACCAGTATTTATCTCATGAATATTATATAAAAAGCACAAGGCAGGGACAAATCAAGAGATAAGGAGACCAGTAAGCTATTATGCCTTATAGATGCTTGTGCCAAAAGTTTTTGTATCTCTAAAAGCACCTAGGAAAATACTAATATGTGATTATATTCCAGTTTTTCTTGCTTTAGTTTTCTGTGGACAATAGATGGATTCTCACTATACTGCTCAGAGCAGCCTTGAATCCTCAATTCGCTTTGTGTGTGTAGGACAAAAGCCATGGACCATACCATTATGTTCTGCTTATGCCTGTCTTTAAAATAAGAAATTTCGTACAATCCATCCTTCACCCTCTTTTTTTTTTTTCCGGCTTCACATAGTGTTTGACTGTGGGTATCTGCTTCAACTTCTATCAGTTCATGGATGATGCTCCTCTAATGGAAATAGGGCTAGGCACCAATCATGTCTGTCCTTCTAGGTCTGGGTTATTTCACTCAGTATGACACAACCCAATTTTTAGATTAAATCATTTGGTTTGTCATTGTCAAGTATTTTTCAAGGATCAGATGTGCTCACAGAGACTGAATGACAAATATGGACCCTATTGTGTCTATACCAGGTCCTTTTCACTCACCTTATGACTGTGTAACTTGGAGTTCTGTAGGACTTCCAGAGATTGGGGGATCTGAAACTTTTGCCTGTGTTTGAAACCCTTTCTCCCCTACTCCTTTGCCTTGTCCAGCTTTCTTATGAGTATTTGTATCTACTTTTACTGTATCTTATTAGGTCATGTTCAATAGATATTCCTGGGAGGTCTGTTCTTTTTTGGAGGGGACATGGAGCAGTTGTTCTAGGTGAGAGGGGAGGTGGGGGAAGGAGTGGGAGTAGTGGAGGGAGGGGAAACTGTGATTGAAATGTATTGTATGAGAGAAAAATAAAAGTTAAAAAATAAGAAACCTTATCAGGAAAGACTAGTGCTTTCTCATAGGATATGTACTTACCAAATATCAGAAAGATGATTGAATAACTGTCTTTCAATCTTGTCACAGCAATTAAATATTTTTTTAAGACATGAGAAATTTTCAAAAACCCCAGGGCTGGAGAGACAGCCTAGTGGTTAGAAGATGCATTGCTCTTGCAGAGAATCTGAGTTAGATTCCTAGTATCCATGTCATGTGACCCACAACTGACTAAAACTCTATCTCTTAGAGAAATAACGCCCTCTTCTCTCACATAACCCATAACTAATAACCTATATAAAATCCCAGACTTTTTTTTGTCTATGAGAAGGTTCAAAATCAGAAACAAATGCATGCTGGGCAAATGCTTAGCCAATGTAACTCATGATAAATCAACTTATCAAAGATAAATAACCTCTAACTATTTAGCATTCTGTTTCATATAACCAGTAAGTAATAAAAGTTTTCAGATTTTTGATGTCCTCTTTAAGAACAATTCTTTGAGAATGACACCAAAACCAAGCAAGAAAGAAAAAAAAATTCCATGGCATTGGTGTCCAAATCTTCTGATTGCAAATAAGATCATTATGGAGACCCAGAAGGCAGGAGGGAAAGTTATCATTTTATTGGTCTTCTGAAGAAAGATTTCTTCAGTGAGCACAATTTAGACCATTGCAATTTCCAGTGAAAGTCTTGGGTGTTTAGATTTTCACTTGTCATAAAGTTAATTCTGGTGGTGTTATCTTTCTTTCTAGGAGGCTTGCCAAGGTAATTTAAGCTGTGTGAAGACAAATCACTCTTCCTCAAGTCCTCAGTGTATACATGCACCTCCCAGATGATCTCATTATTCTTAGTCCCTGCCTCCTTAATGAATGACTCTTTCTTCTGTTTTGCTAATGTGCCAACTTTCATTAGGAGCTTCAAAATCTGAAAAACTAACTTTTCTTTCATTTGAGTATTCATAAGATATCACTGCATTACCTGTGAAAGAAATCAGAGAGATCCAGTTTTGTAAGCCAAGTCCAGGTTAAAGAAGCAGGAAATTTTAGGTTCTAAGTATTTGAAGAAAAATCTGGAAAAGAATATGTTCTAGCAGGTACATTTTTGGGGCCCCAGAGAATTATGATATGAAGAAGAAGGGCATCGCTCTAAGAGTGTCAAATCAGAACATTTAATAAACGACATGAACCTACAAATATTCTCCATCCCACTGCCCCCCCCTGGACCAGATTTTCTCTGCCCATCTGGTCCCAAAGCCACTTATGAAATAACCACTCTAAGGCTTAATATTTATTAGATAATCTTTGGCCTATTAGTTCAGGCTTCTTATTAGGTAATTCTTACATCTTAAATTAACCCACTTCTATTATTTTACATTTTACCATAAAACTCACATCTTGCTTTGTTACCTCACATATTTCTTCTTGGGTGGCTGCATGGTGTCTGCCTGACCCTGCCTTCTTTCCTCCTCTATTTCTGCTTGAATTTCCCACCTTTCAGTATTCTGCTCTGCCACGCTACAAGCCAATGTGGACAACCTGGTCTTGCTCCTGATTTCAGTGGAATTGCTGGGAGTTTCTCTCCATTTAGTTTGATGTTGGCTGTTGGCTTGCTGTACATTGTCATTATTATGTTTATGTATGTTCCTTGTATCTTTGCTCTCTCCAAGACCTTTATCATGAAGGGATGTTTTGTTTTGTCAAAAGCTTGTTTGACATCTAATGATGATCATGTGGTTATTTTTCAGTTTGTTTATATGGTGAATTACATTGACAGATTTTTGTATGATGAACCATTCCTACATCTCTGGGATGAAGCTGACTTGATCATTGTGGATGATGTTTCAGATATGTTCTTGGATTAGATTTTCCAGTATTTTATTTAGTAATTTTTGCATCAATGTTCATGAGTAAGATCAGTCTCTAATTCTCTTTCATAGTAATGTCTCTCTGTAATTTGGGTATCAGGGTAATTTTAGCCTCATAAAAAGAGATTGGCAATGTTCCTTCTGATTCCATTGTGTGCATTAATTTGAGGAATATTGGTATTAGTTTTTCTTTGAAAGTCTTGTATAATTCTGAGCTGAAATCATCTGGTCCTGGGCTCTTTTTGGTTGGGAGAATTTTAATGACTGTTTCTAGTTTTTCAGAAGTTATAGGTCTGTTTAATTTGTTTATCTAGTCTTGATTTAATTTTGGTAAGTGATATTTATTCAGACAGTTGTCCATTTCCTTTAAGTTTTCCAATTTTGTGAGTATAGGTTTTCGAAATATGACCTGATGATTCTGTATATTTCCTCCATGTCTGTTATTATGTCACCCTTTTCACTTCTGATTTTGTTAATTTGGATAGTCTCTCTCTGCGTTTTTGTTAGCTTGGATGAAGATTTGTCTAATTTGTTTATTTTCTCCAAGAACCAACTCTTTGTCTCTTTGATTCTTTGTATTGTTTTCTTTATTTCTATTTTGTTGATTTCAACTCTCAATTTGGTTATTTCCTGCCCCTGCTCTCTAGTTGTCTCAAGTGAGTTTGCTTCTTTTTATTCTACAGTTTTCAAATATTCTGCTAATTCAGTAGTGTGGAATTTTTCCAGCTTCTTTAGGCATTTAGTGCTATGAACTTTCATCTTAACACTGTCTTAATTGTGTCTCATAAATTTGGGTATGTTGTGTGGTCATTTTCATGGAATTTTAGGCAATCTTTAATTTCTCTCTTTATTTCTTCCTATCCACACCAGTGATTGCTATCTCGTGTTAGATTTTATTTACCTTTCATTGTTGATGATGTTAATTTGTGCGTTTTTCCCTTCTTTGATATTTGCTTCTATGAGACCATCAATTGTCTGTGTTTTTGTTGGTATAGCCATCTTCCTTAGGTTCAAGTTTTCATTCTAGTATTTTGTCTAGGGATGGGTTTGTGGCTTGGTGTTGGTGAAATCTAGATGTCATGGAATATATTGTTTTGTTCTTCTATGGTGATTGAATGTTTTACTGGGTATAGTAGTCTGTGCTGGCATCTGTGGTCTCTTAATGTCTGCATAACACTTGATCATGACCTTCTGGCTTTAATTGTCTCCAATGAGAAGTCAGGTGTAATACTGATAGGTCTACCTTTATATGTTACTTGGCCTTTTACCTTTGCAGCTCTTAATATTATTTCCTTATTTTGTAATTTTAGTGTTTTGATTATTATGTGGTGAGGGGTCTTATTTTTGATCCAGTCTATTTGGTGTTCTGTAAGCTTCTTGTAACTTCATAGGCATATCTGTTTTTAGGTTGGGAAATTTTTCTTCTATGATTTTGTTATATATAGTTTCTATGCTTTTTAGTTGAACTTCTCCTTCTTCTTATCTTATTATTCTTAGATTTGGCCTTATAGGTGTTCCATATTTCCTGGATATTTTGGGTTAAGCTTTAGTTAGATTTAATGTTTTATTTGACTGACGAGTCTATTTCCCCTATTATATCTTCAGTACTTGAGATTCTCTCTTTCATCTCTTGTATTCTGCTGTTTATGCTTGTGTTTGTGGTTTTTGATTATTTTGACATGATTTCTGTTTCTATAATTCCCTTGGATTGTGTTTTCCTTATTGTCTCTATTTCAGTTTTCAAGACTTGAATAGTTTCTTTCATACATTTGATTGTATTTTCTTGGAATTTTTAAAGGAATTTGCTGATGTCTTCCAATTTTTTGTTTGTCTTTTCCTCCATTTCTTTGAGAGAATTTCTCATTTCCCCTTTAAGAGTTTTAAAAATTCTCCTGAAGTTAATTTTTAGGTCATTTCTTCTGCTTCATTTATATTTGGTTGTTCAAGTCTTGCTGTTGTATAGACTTTAGGTTTTACTGGTGTTTGTGTTGTTCTTTGTAGTGTTGTGTGTGTTCTTACCTTTTCTACGCATCTTTTCCTCTAATTGGTGTGGTTGGGGCTGTCTGAGATTCTGTTGAGTAATTTTCTAGGTGCCAGTGAATCCAAAGCTCAGATGGTTGTTCATCATGGTATAGTCAGTGCCACAGTTCTCATTACCCTGTTGGTTACTCTGTATTCTTGGATATAGCTCAGTGCTCCTGGGGCTTTGCTCTGCTCTCTTGGAGTTTGATTTTTCAGGACAAGTTTGGCATAGGTTACTGGGTTTGACCTGATTTTGTAAATGCTGGTCTGGTTCCCCTCCTGCAGAGGTCCTTGGCTTGGAGTTGGTCCTACAAAAGTTTCTGGTTCTGGTCTACTGCTCCGGAGTTCCCAGGCTCCAGGCTCACATGCAGCCAGAACCACAGAGGACCTGGCTCAGGCTTACTCCCTCTGAGGTTCCAGTCTCATGCCTGTCCCTGTACAGATCTCTGGTTTCTGTCTACTCCCTCAAAGGTCCCAGATTCATGACCAGACTGGCAGAGGTCCTGGCTTTGGCCTAGTCCTTAGGAGGTCCTAGACTCAAGCCACAGGGGTTCTGGCTTAGGTCTACTCCCTTGAAGGTCCCAGATTCATGTCTGGACTCTCAGTGGTCTCTGTCTCACTTGCTCAGTGATTACTCTTCTATACCTTTTCTGATGCAGTTCGCTGTCTCCAGTCTGCTCTGGGCCAAGTTGCTGGCTCAGTCCTGGTTCCACCAGGGTCCCAGGACTGGATTGACTCCTGGCTCCCACTCCTGTGGAGCTTGTTTCCTCAGGCCCACTCTGGCCTAGGTAGGTGGTTCAGTCCCACTCAGAAGTCTGATACTCTTTAGAAAAAAGAGTTTTCCTTTCCTACAAGGCATCAATTGCAAATCGCAACTTGGTTATGTGTGAGATTTTGTTTCTACTTCTTTTTGGTGATGAGATTTTACTAATTTTGGAATTGTGTATGTCTTATGCATGTTGCCACAGTTTCTGTGGATTAATGTGTAGCAGTTCTGATAGTCTGAACAATTCTGTGGGTTTTTTATGTCATTCCCCACCTCTGGCTATAACAATCTTTTCAACTCTTCTTCCTCTTTGGTCCGTAAACCTTGAGGGAATAGGTTTGATTAATAAAAAAATCATCCTGTTTAGGGCTGTTCCAAATTTTCACTCTTTGTACATTGTCCAGTTATAGATAAATAGTGTTTATTTTAATCTACTGCAAGAAGAGACTTTTCTAATAAAGTGATGTACTGACCTATGATACAGCAGAAAGTCATTTGGAGCCGTTTTATTGCTATGTACCTTTAGCAGAATAGTATTAGTAGGTTTTCCTCTAGGCTTTTGATCTATCTCTTTCTCCTATTCTTGGCAATTTTGGCAGTGTAAGGTACAGACATTCATAGAGTAGGCCTTAAATCTAATTAAATTGTGGATAGTTCCCCTTGTAACATTCATGTAACTATTATAAAAAGTTTATCAGGAAATACAAATTGAAAATACTTTGAGATTCCATCTAACTTCAGTCAAGTGGGTCTTATATCCCCAAAAACATTACACGTTACTCCTTATCCTTCATAATCTGATGGTAAGACCTTATTTCTGAAGATACAGCATACTAATATCATTGAATATGGAGAAATAAAGCATTTGCCAACATAGAAGCATTATCCCTACAGGTGAGCATTCATGGTGCTAACAGATACTTTGGATGCTACTAGGGAGAAAAATAATCAATACTACCAAGGTAGAAGCACAAAGACCTACAAAAAAACTTTTTTTTCTCTTTCTTCTATTTTTAAAATCAGTTCTTACTTAATAGGCTACCCAATTGTAACATGAGGGGCCTGATTGTTGGGGTTTCTGCCATGCCTAGTCCTCCAGCCATTTAGTCCCAGAGAAAATCACATAGAGATCTCCATAAGTTATAAAACTGATTGGCCCATTAGCTCAGGCTTCTTATTAGCTCTTGTAGCTTATATTAACCCATTATTCTTATCTATGTTAACGACATGGCTCGGTACCTTTCTTAGCTGGGTAGGTTACATCTTGCTTTTCAGTGGTCTGGGCAGGAATGAGGGGAATGGGCTTTCTCCTTCCCAGAATTCTGTTCTCATCACCCCACCTCTACTTCCTGTCTAGTTGACCCACCTATACTTCAAAACATGATTGACAGAATACAGACAATTCTCCTGCTCTACTTCCCCCTCTTAAAAAAAAACAAATAAAATACCCATAGTTTATTTTTGGAGGGAATGTAGTTATGGTTTTCCATTGTTATGATAAAAGATAAAATAGATATAAATATTGTAACTGTAATTATTGCTTGATAACTTGATATGCAATTTTACTATGTTAAATTTAATGCTTTCCTTTTTGTTTAAACAAAAATAGGGGAAATGATGTAGGAGTGTCTTCTGTTTTGTGTTGACTTCATTGGTTAAATAAAGAAACTGCCTTGGCTTTTTGATAGGGCAGAAAATTAGGTAGGCTGAGTAAACAGAACAGGATGCTGGATAGAAGGGAGTCAGGCAGACGTCATGGCTCTCTGACCTGAGATGGACGTAGGTTAAAATCTTCCTGTTAAGCCATGATATCATGGTAAATACAGATTAATAGAAATGGGTTAATCAAGATGTGGGAGTTAGCCAGTAAGAGGATATAACTAATGGGCCAGGCAGTGTTTAAATGAATACAGTTTCTGTGATTCTTTCGGGGTTAAGCTAGCTGGGATCCAGGCAGGAACACAGCCCACCATTCCTCTTTACTACATCCAATAACAAGGCATGATGACCAAATCTACCTATGAGAAAGAAATGTAAAATTTCACTTTCTCAATAATTAATAAATAAGCAGCTTCTCAGTTACCCAGTGCAAACTGGAAGAACATATCTGACTTCACAATCATCTGCCTATGTCCATGAAAGAAAATATTTATGCTGGTAGGTGGTGCTGCTGTATTGATTCTTTTATATTAAGTCAAGTGTCCTGATTGAAAGATATGATTTAACTTTATCTTCCAGGAAAAAGTGGAATTCTACAATCAGTGACTGAGCATCAATTACTGACTTCTTGTGGTTAACAAATTCCTGGGCCTATCTATAATGAGTTTTCTAGGTTATATTCGGGAAGTATGTGGCATCATTCTATGGGCTAGGGTCACAAATTGAGTTGAAAAAAGATAACTGAGCAATGCCATTCATTACCATTTGCTTCCTGACCATGGGCACAATAAAACTTACCAATTTATTATTCCTTGCAATGATTGACTGTCCCTTGGAACTATAAGCAAAAATAAAACCATCCTTTCTAAATTGACGTTTGTAAAGCATTTTCTTTTAATTAAAAAATCAGCTTGTAGCTGGGCGGAGGTGGCACACGCCTTTAATCCCAGCACTTGGGAGGCAGAGGCAGAGGCAGGCGGATCTCTGTGAGTTCGAGAACAGCCTGATCTACACAGCTAGTTCCAGGACAGGCTCCAAAGCCACAGAGAAACCCTGTCTCGAAAATCCAAAAAAAAAAAAAAAAAAAAAAACAGCTTGTGTATATAGGTGTTTGCCTGTCTATACTCTGTGCACTAAGTGCATACTTGGCACCTGCAGAGGACAGAAGAAGGTATCAGATATTCTGGAACTGGAATTACTGAGAGTTGAGATCTGGCATAGGACACTGGGACTCAAACTCAGGCCTTCTGGAAGAGCAAACATTATCTCAAGCACTAAGTCACCTCTCCAGACTTGTCTTTTGAATGCTGTGTCACAACAATAAGACAAGTAACTAATACAAGGCCCTAGAATAAATAATGAATTTACAAGACCTCCAGTGAGTCTTGTCAGTCTGAATAGATCAGTGATTCTCAACAATCTTAATGTTGTGACAACTTAATATAATTCCCCATGTTGTGATGACTCCCAACCATAATTTTTCATTGCTACTTCATAAGTGTAATTTTGCTAAAGTTATGAATTATAATATAAATATCTGTGTATTATGATATCTTAGGTGATCCATGTAAAAGGGTCATTTAATCCCCAAAGTGTTATAACCCATAGGCTATAAACTTCTGGGATAGACAGACATAATAAGAAGAAATTCCAATAAAATCTAATATAATAAATAATCAAAGACATAAATTAATGAACATAGAAGAGTGGCTCAGCACTTTACCATAGTCACACTCAGAGAGGAATATTTATGAGTTATACTAAAGAGTTCAGTGTAAGATAAAGAAAGGCTTTTATTTGGAATTTTTTGCTTTTCTTTAGGATCAAACTTCAAGAGGGAAACTACCGCTTTCTGTCTTTACCCTGAGTCTGTGATCTACTTCAAAGACAGCAATGCTCGAGGGGGCTGCCATAGGGAGTAATATCTCTTGGACTCCTTCAACAACAACAACAACAAAAAAGACTGTGTTGAAGGTCCATCATTTTTCAGAATAATCATATACAAGCTACCCAAATTGTCCACATTCTCCATTTTCTACGTCCTCCTTAGAAAAGAGGAAAATGGGCTTATCTCCTTCAAATAATATTAAACACGTTGGCACTCACACTCTTGTGATTTTCCACTTTTGCCAATTAAGAAATATGCATATCTTTTCTTTTCTTCTGTTTAGTCTTCATCCATTTATTCCAGCTAATCTTGAGAGGGTAGAGGGGAAATATCCCTTTATCTTACAAACCTTACCACCAACATGTAAGGAGATAGAGTAGAAACTTAAGGAGACAGACATAGGCTCACAAGTAACTGGCTCAAACTCTCACTGTTAGTAACAAGAAGAGATTCAACACAAGACCTCTGTGTCTCAACTATTATTCATTCTCTTTCTTCTCCTTGGAGAGAATCTCAAAAGTATTACGTTTCTATCACAAATATTTATCTGCATCCTGCTTTCTCTTTATTTTCCTGTGAAATATTATTCCTGTAAATATAATTCCTAGAATTACTCTTCTAGCATGCTTCTTGTTCTTGAAAAGCTTCCTCTTTTAGTCATTCTGCTTTTTAAAAATTATTATTGCTTTCTTTTAGAATCATTATGACTTGTTTTTATCTCTGTTTGTCCCTTTGTCCCAATCTGTTGACCCTTGTTACCTATGTGGTCTCTAAAACCACTATCTTTACCACCATCACACTTTGAGAGCTCTGTGAAACTCAGCAGGAAATAATGCTTATCTGTGCATTTCATAAGGAAGTAGAAACTTGCACTCAAATACCCACATCTACCCCTCCGCACGCCTCACTTGGCTCATTACCTTTTTTTAAAAAAAGGTTCCTTCTTGCAAGTTTCCCACTAGGTGATTATGAAAAGAATTAAGTGATGTGGATTTCTTAATCAATTTCATGCTGAGAGGATCAGCAAGTTATAACTGAAAGTTTTCAGGAAATTAATACCCCATCTACTTTGAACTCTTGTCTGTATCCACCAGGCAAGTCTGTATTATCAGTAATGTTGGAAAACAAAACACTACACAACACAACAAAACAAGCCAAAACAGCAATAAATTAATGGACAGGTAAAAACATTAGTCCTTAACAGTAAAACACCTTCTTTAGATTCTACTTATCAGTAGCTGTGTGGGAAAAAGCAAAAACACCTCCAACACTCTGGAACTTTGTAGCTTCGTGAAGATAACATAAGCATTAATTAATAATGTCCTACTATGTGTTCAAGAAAGCAATATAAATATTAGTTTATAACATCCTACTATGTGTCAAGTGCTTGATATGTGCAAATTCTCATTTCTCTATTTCTCTGTGAATTATTTTGCTACTCTCATGAAAAATGAAAATTGGAAAAAAATTACAAAGTCAAGAACCCCCATCCCCAATGTCAAGCAGCTCAGGTGGTAAGTGTAATAACTGAGGTTTGAAAGTATTTGTATATGACTTCAGCTTGCTGGAGAGCTATGCTATTCCTCCAAGGTGAGTGAAGGACAGGATTGCTCAGACATCTAGAGGTGAGGGTGTCTCTTTAATTTAGGTGGCACAATTAGTCCCACTACTGCTATCATCCCAGATCATACTTTGTCTATGGAAAAGAAATGTGAGAAGTTACTGGAGTGGCATCCGAACAGTCTGGGAAGGATGTGGCTCAGAAGATGAGGTGGGACTTCATTCAAAGTTCAGTTCTCTCCTTGATGACTACTAAGACATTATGCAGGTCATTTTATCGAATCTCACATGGTCAGGAAAATGCAACTTACAGATAAAATATATATGAAAGAAAATTAATTTTAACTTTCTCCTATTTGGTTAACTTTTCAATTGTAACTTTCCTTCTGTAAAGAACTATTCTTTATCATTCTTCAACTCTTACATATGAATTTGAGAAATCTTAAAACAAGCTCAGCAGTAACCAGTTGAAAACAAACTCCTTTTAGGAGAAAAAAATTCTCCCAAGCATTCCCTGTTTGGAGCAATGCCCATTAAGTCTAAATGTCTAAAGGTCCCATTAGCAGTGGCTCCGCTCGATCATGGTGGAAGGTCAGATTTTGAGCCTATTTTTGCTTTTTCAAGGTCCAAACAACAGGGTCTTTGGCCTAAGTTGTTCCTCAATGTTTTGAACTCTTGTTTGCTCCTTGTATCATGATAAAACATCTTTTTGCCCTTCTCTTTGGCTAGAGGTATAAAAGGGTCATGAAAAATAAACTTGAGGCTTCAGTAGTCACTGCCAGTCCTCCCGAATCTGTCCTATGACTGTTTCATTTGTGTCTCTGCTATTCCTACCTGTGATTCTCCAGTTCACAGGCCTCCCTTCAATTATGGATGAATTAGTCAGGTGAAAACCAACAAAGTATGAAATTTGTACTTTTATTATATTAATGCATTTAAGCAGAATATTAACAAAATAGGACTTCTGTTGGGATGACTATATTTAAATTTATATTAGGTATGATACAAATAGTCATGTTAAATAATAAAAATATTATATAAATGCCATAAATATTACAGGTTATGAACTGCAACACATAGGTACAGTAAAAAGGCTACACTTGACAGTTTACACATTATTTTCTCTTTAAAATCTTATAAAACTTTCCCTAGTCATACATAAAGCTGAAAGTAAGTGAAATAACAGTTCTGTTCCCTTGTTTCTATAATGACTGTTTCGTCATTGTTGTTTTGTTACTATTTTTAAGTGACTTACAGTGATCACCAACAGATGAAGAGGAGAATTGGCATAAGTCTGACCTATAGGTTAGAAATAGATTTGCCTGTAAGTGAATATGTGATCCTTATGTTGGTATTAGTTTCCAGATGTACTGTGTTAAGCTAGTTTGTGGTTTCAAACAACAGAAATGGATTCTCTCATAGTTCTGAAGACCAAACACCCCAAATCAGCATATTTAGACAGTTTCATTTTCACTACAAGGTCTAGAGGAGACATTGTGTCCCCTAACTTAGGCTTCTGGATGAATCATGCCACCTTATGTGATTGTCTATCTGTGACCTCCACTTCTTTATGTGCCTTTGTCCTGTGTATCTCCTGCAAGATACTTTTCATGTCTTTTATGGTTCTCTATTCCAGTAGGCTAGGATAATGGCATATCACCATCCATAACTACATCTATAGAGACATTCTTTTCCATTGAAAAATGAGTCAACACTCATAGGTAAGAATTAGAATATGGACATTCCTGATAGGAAGCTTTCATTAATCTCCTTTAACAGGTGATGGAATTAGCAGTAGTTTATTGAAACTTTTCTATGTAGAACACAGTGTTCACTAAAAGGTAAGCATAAATAACAGTATCAGCAAGATGGGGATTTGCATATATTATTAAAACTCAGTATTAACTGCAGCAATTACTATGAAATTTATGCTTTTTTTAAATCTTGGAGACACATTTTATTGTTGAAATTTCTTAAACTAATCTGTTGTAAGTTTCGGGTTGAGCATGAGCTTTAGGGGAATACCCCAGGTTCCATAACTGGAAAAATATTGTAACTAATGCAAACAAAAAATACAAAACTATAGAAAAAGATCTTCTATAGGTGATAATAAAATCTGTTTTTTTTTTCTGGTTAAACTGTTGCACCTTGTGTTTCTTCACTGTTAACACCTAAGGTAAACCATCCCCCTTTCCTCCGTGTCTCTGGATACCCATGAATGACACAACAATCTAGTTTCCACTGCCCAGGCAACGAGCACAAGGCTCTTTCCCCAGATTTATAGCCATCACCGTTCTTGTATTTGTTCTTGAATTTGATTTCTCTCCATGGTCCTAGATAACCCATTCTGGAAGATAGGAAACTGGTAAACGGAAGCAGGTAACATACATCCATCTTGAGACAGTTTTCTACAAATTTTTCCTATATGCCAAAGTCCGCGTTCCTTAGAAGCCAGTGAGTTTCTGACTATCTGGTCCAGATAGATGCCTTTCTGCTTTATGGCCCACATCCCTTTCCATAGACACACTGCTCTTTGGGAATGCAGATGTAGAAAGTTAAGATCTTTTTCTATAGTTTTGTATTTTTTGTGTGCATTAGTTACAATATTTTTCCAGTTATGGAACCTGGGGTATTCCCCTAAAGCTCATGCTCAACCCGAAACTTAAGACAGTTTTCCCTTATGCCTTAAGTTTCAAAATCTAGGCTCTAAGCCAATGCTCAAATTCATGACATACCTAGGAAAGTGGTCAAGAGGCTAAGAAGTATAAGTACTTAGTTCTAAGTCCTACTCCTTAAACCCAAAACACTAATCTTCATTATATTTCTTTAAAAAAAAAAAGACCCTTCAAACAGATCTGGACTGTCTTTCTCCATTCTGTCTGCTATACCAATGTGATGTGTGACATTTCCTACTCAAAATTACCAATTGAAAGGCAATCTCTGAAAGCAGACAAGTGTTTTTCCCCATCTAATTTTTTTTTAAAAAAATGTTATTTTTTTAAAAAAAGCAACTATGGATTCTTTCTATGTGAGTCATTAAAGCTCGTGATGTGCTTATGCTTCATTATTCATTCACATCAAAGAAAACCTGATAAAGTCTAAATGAGAGTTACGTTTCTTACATTAAATTTCAGTCCATCTTTCACAGTTCATGTCTTAAACTCATCACACACTTGCAGCTTATCATAAAATTCCTCCATTGCCTTGGATGTTGGGTTTCATATATGTATTTCTGACAACTTGCATTCTAGATTTTTTATCTGATCTATGACAAAGTCAAAATTCTGTTTTGTTGTAGGATGAAAAATTAATTTACTTAATGATCATACTCTACAGGAAAATTTTCAAAACACAGCCTTATGGACAGAGTAAGAAACATTTATTCAGTTATTCACTGTGGAAATCAGTGATAGTGAATATCATTCTATGCTTGTAAACAATACTCATAATTCTCCAAAATACTACAGGAAAACCGATCTAAAATTAATGCATATTATTTAGTTGTAATTTTTAGAATAATTAAAACAGAAACAATATTACCATCTGTTAAGTCAACTGTCAATACACAGTGAATTAACTCTTAGATTGCCACAAAATCCAAGGAAATGTATATTGCTCATGATTTCCAGAAGAGGGTCCTATGAGGTCAACTCCTATCACTTGTTCTGGGTAATGCTTGCCACTATCTGTTCACTTGGTGACATATTAATCTCATCACCTTTGTACGTTTGTAAGTTTTGTGAGAATATGAGAAGTGTCTCTTGCAGATTTATCTGTTTGATATACCAACATACTACCAAAGCGTTGTTCAAAAGCTCAGATATATAATAGGAGCTTAATAATTACTTCAATAGGCGAGCTGATTATTATATTTGGTATTAATGAATGACAACACTGAGATGTAAGCCTCTGTCTCAGATGGGGAACCTCATCATAATTATTTCATAGATTTCTTACTCATTTGTTTCCAAAAAACTGCTTCATTCCTCGCAGGTGACTCTCTAAGTGGTATTGTCAAAGGCCAGAAAATGTATAACTGGTCTGTTCTCTGTGTCATTTGACATTCCCTTAATGATGACTTCTTTTTTTTTCTTCAATAGCAAAAATTCTGTCATTAATCATCCCGCATGTCCCATTGCTCACCAGCTGTATCTATAGTTTGTCATCATTACTCATTTAGTAATCTGATTTGGGTCATGCTATTGAAGGCCTGGGAACCTTAAAAGAGAGATGTTTCAGCTATGATGTCACCCTTGGTACCTACAAATTCGGTAAGTCTGCAAATAGAAGCCTTTTTTATTTAAATTTTCCATCATATGACTATTATTATTTAAATATTCCATCATATGACTACAGTGGTTAATAGGGCACTTCCATTATCTATTTCCAGTTATGGAACCTGGGGTGTTCTCCTAATGCAGGTTAGTACAGTAGCTTTATAAAATTGTGTCTCGCTGATTCAAATTAAAAACCCTTGCTTGCAAGTGCATCTCAGCTTATGCTGTGGGATAATGCTTTTGTACACTGTAAAGATTTGTCACTTGTATTGGTTTATTAAAATGGTGATTGGCCAGTAGCCAGGCAGGTCGTATAGGTGTGGCAACCAGACTAAGTGAATTCTGGCAAGAGGAAAGGCAGAGACAGAGTCACAAGCCAGACAAAGAAGACAAAAGATGAGAATGCATTACTGAGAAAAGGTACCATACCATGTAGCTAAACATAGATAAGAGATAGGGATTAAGTTGTAAGAGCTAGTTAATAATAATCCTGAGCTAATAGGACAAACAGTTTATAATTAATATAAGCCTCCCTATTTCTTTGGTACTGAATGACTGGGACAGAAACTTCCAAATACAAGCTTATATACTCACAATGAGTATATAATTGAGACCTTAGAGGTCTTTTTCATGTTTCTGCCTTTCAGAGTGTGTGGTTAATGCAGTTGGTAGTTCTATTTCTTTAGACTCTTACTCTGTTCCAGTAGTTCCCATAAGTATTTCCACTTTGAAGTCTTTGTCATAAATTTTACTGCACCTTTGTGTTTGATCACTTAGGCTTTCCTCCCATTATTTTGAAAACGTAGTGGGAATCCCCATAACTCCATAATGCTTATATTTAGTGTATCTGCAAACCAGTATCATGTGGATGTTTCCAAAGTTAGCTACACAGTGCATATGTTTTCTGGACTCAGGACTTCAGTTGTTGAAACATTTTATCATAGAGAGTGTGGAATCCAGAGATAGCTTTGAAAATTGAACCTAACAAAATGGAATAACTTTTTCCTATATGTCCCCAGGACCTGTGATGGGAAGGGAGCTTTGAAAGTGTCTGAAGTGTTCTGCTATAATAATGCACATATGATTGATTCAAAATGATAATGTTGCATTTGCGATCTGTTCCTCATGTCAATTTCTGTTTTGTCAAAGAGCCTGAGTCAGTCCCTTATCATTATATTCTGTCATGACAAATCAATGAACGTCCTGTCCAGAAATCAAATCCTGCTCATAAGAAAAGTCAAAGGAAATATAAGGGAAATATCCAGAAGGTCCTTACGTAAACTATATCATCTTTTGCTTGTTATGTGTTGACCAAGATTTGTACTTTGAGTAGTTGTACAGCGACACTGAAGAAATATAGTCCTACTTAGTATTTAAAAAGTGATAAAATAGTGGTAGCTGACAAGATCCATTAATATTCACCACATTTTACAATGTTTTATAGTTCTAAGAATAAAAGAAAAAATGAGAGAAGCTCAAAAGGAGATTCTTGATTAAGGGTTAGCAGGACAGAGTCTGTATCTCACATTTCAGTCTTATTTTTGGGTTATGATTATTAAAGACTCCTTTGGCTTTTTGTTTGTTTGTGTTTTCTTTTTCTTTTCCACTACCCCAAATAACTGGTGATAATATATCACATGATATTTATCCTGTATTATCAGCTTCTCTGAGAAAAGGTGTAGGTAATGTTTTTCCTGTCATCATCACAAAATACTAGACATGAAACATATAAAAGAATGAAAGGTTAATCTAATATCACATATTCAGATGTTTCAGTTCATAGTGTTTGCTGATTTTAGATCAGTATGTGGTGAGGCAAAGCGTAATATTAACAAGAGTATGTGGTAGAGGAAGCAGAGAGGAATGAATCAAATACCCAATATCCATCACAGGCAGGTCCTCAAGAACCCACTTCCTTCAAGTAGTCCCCAGCTCCTAACATTTATATCACTTCTAAGACAGCATCACCATCTGGGACCACACTTCTAGCACATGAGCCTGTGTGGGTCATGTCATGTCAAAGCATAAGAGTTTGGCTTTTTTTGCAATTTGTTCCCATGGTTTGCTATGTAGATTATAGAAATTCATTATAAATAAGTGGAATGTAGAGATACATTCGTCTCAGAGCAAAATATTTGATGCCCCAAATTCCACGGGTTCTTTAATAAAATATTACAATAGCAATTTGACCACATTATATCAATGTTTGATATAATTGCTGGGTATCTCATTTTTTAAGGTCCAATGAAAATGAAGACATAAATTTTTCCATCTCTCCAGATTTCAAGAAACTGTCAAAGAAATAAATTTGCTATTAGAGATAGAATTAAGCAATATAAATGGAAAACATATGTTTTTTAACTGAATTGGGCTTAGAAATCAGGCCAGTACAAAAGAAGAGACAGCTAAGATTCCATGTTCTCATCCTAGAGAGGGGCCTTAAAATCTCCTTTATTGTCTGCTCTGAGTAATTGCCTATTTGTTGGAACACTAAGCAAATGTCTCTTATCTCACCTTTCTTCTCAAATGAATACAACAAAGACACTGAGTATAAATGATTTAGGCCTGCTATAGTAAATCTAGAATTGACAGAGCCTTTGAACTCTCTTATACTGCAAATGCAAACCCAAACTAATTCATGCATACTCTCACTAACTTATGGCATCTGAAGGATCTCTTATGTATTTGGCAGATGGAAGTGAAAGTGGCTTTGCTACAGCAGTGATCGTTAGTGTAAATAAGGGAGCAGTGAAAGTACAATAGAGAGTCCATCATTCTGGAGGGGGTTTCACATAGGAAAGGGTAGATCACTTCCAGCTGTAATGAGGAGGCAGGGCAGAGGTAATCCCATTTTAAGGGTCCCCATCCCCTAAAGGCCAGACTCTTAAGTTGCTTCAATTGGAAATATGGCCAGAAAGGTCTTGCTGAAAGTTTTATTCATACAGTAAACACAACCGAACTTGGCACTTGGTGAGCACATTAATCTGCCTGGAGCTCTTTGCTTAGAATGCAAATGTAGGAGGCCCTTGCCTCCAGCACAACAATAAAACAGCTTTCCTTTGAGAAATACACTCTAACCTTTGGTTCTTATTCATGTCCTCTGTTCTCTGCATTTCATTGAGAGGTTTGCCTAACAAAAGTGTATAGTTACTAAATTGTATGAATAGGTTGTGGGTTGAATCATATTCTCCTATGTGATATAGGGTAGTGTGAATGTGCATGATTTGGAAATACAGTCTTTGAGTCATCTGGTTAAGATGGAGTCAATTTTATTAGGGTAGGTCATATTTTGAAACAACTAGTTTTTGTTAGAAAGTAGACATGTGGATAAGAGAAAATTATATGGAGATGCAGAGAGATGTAGTTACAGGGCAGATGGTCCTGGGAAGAGGGAGGTTGATGTTGTGGGATATTTGTACATTATGTGAAGATGTATTGCATTGATAAAATAATAAACTGAATTGCCAATAGCTACATGAGGTATAGGTGGAATTTCCCAGGAGAGAAAGTAAGAGGAAGAAGAATTTAAGTACTAGTGAGACACCAAGGAGTCACAGAGAGGAAACAGAAGGTGCAACATGGAAGATAAGTAATGCCACATATAGAACATAGATTACTACCAATGGGTTAATGTGTTATAAGAGCTAGTTAGGAACAAGTCTAACCACAGGCTAAGCTTTCATAATTAATTAGTCTTCATGTCATTACTTGGGAGCTGACTGGTAGGAAAGAGAAAGACTTGTAACAGGTTGAGATTGCATTTGTGCTGCCACGAGTTTAGAAATCCCAGAGAATTTCAAAAGCTGGAAGTGGTGAGGATTCCTTCCCAATAGGCTAGAGAGAGGGCACTGAAGGCACATTAGTCTTCGGCATGTTGCAAGCGCAGCCCGGATAAATGAACATGAATGATTAGTTGCTGCCCTTAACTAGAGTTTCCATGAAGAAGGTTCACGTAATCAACTGAAACTTCGATGCTCGTGGAGGTTGGAATACAGCATGTCAAGACCCAAATCATCTTGTGCTGTCTCATATTCTAAATAACCATGCATTGGCCACCTACATGGCTGTAATAACTTGTTACTGTTGAATAAATCTTTATTGGATGTACAGACAACTCCCTCTCTTCCTGCTTCCAGCAATCTAAAAGCTAAGATGTCATCCTATAGGATCTGAGCCTAGAGTAGAAGTTTCTCTGCATGCCGCAAACCCCTATGGGAAAGAGCTATCAGTGTATTTAGTTTCTTGGTTTGTGACTTTCTTGTTTCTGTTATTATAAAAAGCTTCATACTACTGTTAGCACATTGGGACATGGAATGTAGGAAGGAAATTTGTGTTCCTGGGCCACGGTCATTCATATTTGACTCCAGAATAAACTATCTCTTATTCCTTTTGGCCTGAGAGCTGCATTTTTTTTTTTTCACATTGACACTTCAGATAAAGGTGCTGGGAAATGACACCGTATTTCTGGCACTGAATATAAATGACTGTCTTTCAGTACCTGAAATTTCATCCTGGCCTTCGGCAGTGGGAACTGCCCAACGGAAAAAACAAGACTTGACAAATCACGGTTCAAATTCCAGTGCAGTTATTTTTCCTGGCTGAATTATCTCAGGTAAGTGATTTCACCGGAATGCACTTGATTTATCTTTGAAAAACATAGACATAAAACAGCTACAAGCACAAAGGTGTTTAGTTTGTTTGTTTCTTTTTGGTTTGTCTTAAGAGTAAAGGCAATAGCATATATAAAAACCCTTGACCTTTTAAAATACCAATGTATGTAAGTCACCTCCCTTCTTTTCGTCTTTTTCTTACCATGCTAGCACTTTCTCAACAAGCAGCCATCAACTAATCTCCCATGAGGTTCACCTGATAATAGCTTTACTTTTTATATGTCCCAGAGATAGCTGTAATTTAACAGACAACCCTTAAAGTCAGAAAAGCCCATGAGGTTAAAGCAATGAATTCTAATAGAAACGTCAGGCTCTGTGATGGGTGGCAGAATATTTAGCAAAAGGGAAAATTGGGATCAGACCTGTAAGACCCATGATCTTCACTCATGTGGTCATCCCTACTTGACAACAATTTCTGTTTAGATAGACTTATTGATTTTTATTTCTACTCAGTTGTTTCATCCCAGTCATTAGCCAAATATTCCTTCATGTACTCATGCTTTATGGCAATTCCATAAATTCATGTTCCAGATGTCATAAAGGAAGTTATAGAGAAGAACAACTAACAACTTAGCTGTTTCCTTTACAGGGAGATACAGTGGTCCAAGCCAGAAGATATCTTACAGATAAATAATTACTATTATTTAAACATTCCTGATATATAGAATTGTATTTTGTTCAGACTCACTCTTTCAACAAACCCAAAATATTTGAACCATTCTTATGGTCCCATCTCAATACAGGAAAAAATAATGTTATTATTCTGGTTGTTAGTGCATGCATATTTGTCTATTTCATATTTATGCTGTATTTCTTATATGTTGAGCATGATATGGAGATATCTTTTCTTTGTTGCTTTTCTGTTGCTATGAAGAGACATTGTGACTAAGAAAATGTGTAGGAGAAAGAGTTTATTAAAGCTTATCGTTTCAGACACTGAGTCTATTACCAGTATTGTGGGAACATGGTAGCTGGGTTCAATGGCTATGAAACAGTAGCTGAGAGCTTACATAATGATCAATAAACGGAAGCAGAGAGATAAATAACTGGGAATAGTGTGGACTTCTGAAGCCTCAAAGTTCACTCCCAGGGACACATTTTGACCAACAGGGTCATACCTTCAATTCTTTCCCAAGTAGTTGTACCAACTGGGAAACAAGTACTCAAACAAACAAACCTATGGGGCCAAACTCATTTAAATCATGACTTCTCACTCTTTGATCCTCATAGGCTTGTATTCATATCCTAATGTCAAATGCATGACATCCAACTTCAGATCTGAAGGCTTGTACACATCTCTACCCCAACCCCGGGAAGACTGGCAATTTCCATGTGTCTGACACTCTGCTCAGTGCTAACATACACATTTACCCAGGACTTCTTCCAGTGCTTATACATTAGCTCAAGGCTTCCAAGATTTTAGTACCAGGAATAAAATTCTCTCCCACAGATGCTTTAGGAATTCCTACCGACAGTTGCTTTTAAGTTACCAGCCCACTTGGGTGTGGCCACTGATAATATAAATGCTGATGTAAAGCACCTGTCCAGCCTTTCTTCTGGCTGTGGGATCCTTTGCTGTTCCCCATTTGAGCAGAAGACAATAATCTATGAGTCTACACCTAAGCAAATAACCCTCTACTATACTCAATTCTGAGCTAATGTGGGATTTCCTTTAAGTGTCTGTCTTCACACAGAGGGTATCTTGCTTTGATGGAATGGCATTAATTTCTGAACAATGGCCCATTTGTTATGTATAGCATAAAAAGCAGGGCATAGCTAGTCTCTGTAGAAGTTTCTTTGTAGATCTTGTGCAAGTAGAGACGGTTTATGTGAGTAATGACTTATTAGATATGTCATGGACAAAGACAGCAGTTCACATCACTTTTCTACAATCTTAGGCCTTTCCATTCTTTCTGCTTCCTTTCCCACAGGTTGCCTGAGCCTTGGTTAGGTGGGTTAAGAAAAATGTCTCCTTAGGACAGAGCATTCAGTTCCTTATTAATAATGCTTTGACCAATTATGTACTTCTTCATCTCCCTATTACTTGTTGTCCAGTCCAGGGAAAAAGCATCTCTGAAGAAGACTGAGACCATCTTAGGCTTATCGTAAAAGCACAAATATTTAATCTGAAATCAGATATCTTGACTATGTAGCAAAATAACAAAAGTAGATTCCTCCATTGGGTCCATGATATGAACAAACATGACTTTTGACAAGGGTTTCTGTAGCACACATGACATTCCCTCCTGTGTAGCAGGTTTGAAGGACAATCAAAAACAGGTTAGTGAGCTCGTGACAGTTGTTCCAGCAGGAATATATTGCCTGGGACCACTTAAAGTTTATGTAATGTCAGGTAGACAAGTATATGAATTGAATATATAAATCTAGCGTTACTACTAACAAATATTAGAGAAGTTCATTTTAAAATAACACTTTGTTATAAATATAATTTATCCTGTATTAATAATGAATGAATTTTTAAAACTAATATGATGATGCACATATTTTTATGTGAAGAATTCAATCCCAACTGAATATTTTATCCTACAGAATAAAAAGCCATCTTAAATGCTTGTTTAATTGAATAACATTTTGATGTTATAATTGTCAGTGCTGAGGCTCCTGTTTCATGTATTTATGTAATATTGTAAAAAATGAGAGAAGTGTTATAGGACCATTTAGAAATTGTTAAAAATTCTGTCCTAATCACAATTCAAAATTTGAAATTCAGTTAAAAATAAAACTCAAGTTGCCAACTAAATACAAAAATTTTTATATAAATATGAATCCTAGAAAACACTGATTTGATACATGCTATATAATGATGACAGGAGAATATTAAAATCTTTTTGCAAAAAATAAACACATATGTTTCTAGAAGAGCCATTTTTGCATATAGAACAAAGAATTTTTTGAAGTTTTAGGACAATTTTCTTAGAGTTTTAAAGAAAAAACGTAAGGCAGATAAGCTTCATATTTCAATAGTTGCCTACATGAGGATAATGGAAATAAATGAGTGTATAAAAGTCATGTCTTTTGAGTAATGCTGATGTAGATCCCAGCACATGGGTGGAGATGGGAACTTTAGAGAAAGAGTAATGAAGCCAAAGGCATCAGAAAAAAGTTCTTAGGTTCTGGTTAGCATCCTGGGATGTGGGAGAGAAGGAGAGAGAGGAAGAAGGAGAAGGAAAGGGAGAGGGACAGACAGATAGTGAGAGAGAGACAGAAAGTTAGGTTACCAATAGAACTTTATGACAGCTTGTAAGTACTCTGCCTTGGGTTGGAAATTGTGGGTAGAAAAAGTAAATTTTCTCATTAAGGAGAGGATTATTCTTCTTATCTCATTCACTACTATAGTCTAGGATCTGAGTCATCCGGATCCTGTGGTGGCATAAGATGGCATGACTACATTCACACACAGTGCAAAGAGCACTCGCTCTGCGTTAGAACCACAGACTCCACAGAATGGCATGGTACAGCACAGGCAAGTGTTGTCAGAGAAATCTGCCTAATTATATATTTAACCTGAAATATACGTTTAGTCATTACTCATTCAGAAATATTTCCTGCTAACTAAAATTTTGGGATGCGCACTTTCAGTTACATGATCAACTAAAGAGCTGTGAGTCACACTTGTTAAGAAGCTAAGATCTGACAGCTTTGTAAAATAAGAAAATGAGAAAGATTGTATTAAAAAATTCTTAATAAAAACAGAAAAAAAGCTAACATCTGAATTAAAGCATGCAGAAAGGTGGTTCACAGGCATGTTTTTTGCAGGTCATTTAGAAGTTGTCTTCATCTGTGTTTGAAGGAACTTATTTAGTATTCAAGCTGAAAGATCTTTCTGTGAAGCTATAACAATGGAGGATCCAATAATGATGGAAACTGTATTTGAGAAGAGTCCATTTCTAAGCAATTCAGTGGCATTGGTTTTCATCTACAGGACATCATTTGGAATCTTTAAACATCAGTGGCAGTGGAGATTTTCTTAGTTGAACTGGTTCAAATTTCGTGGGAGTTTCTATTCTTTGTGAGTTGATGTAGCCTCTTCCTGAGCTGTTACATTGCTCAAGAATTTAAAGTTCATTCATTCCATGTTTCTGGTGCCTGAAGTTGAGGCAATGCTTACGTCTAATGTCAAAAAGCAATGATGTAGTAAAGGACTATGATAAATATAAAAGCATCTTGATATGACAGAAATAATAAACCAGTTGCTGTGATGATGAGAAGCTACTTAGTTCAGTATGTCTTTGTCATAACCCAATTATTTTAGTATTTCACATCTTCTCATATAGGGAACTTCACATGAGGATTTAAAGAGATCTTGAATGTTAAGTAGGCTAACTATTAGTTAATAGAGGAATATGGGATCCTTCCAATTAACAGAAACATCTTACTAATATAAAAGCAAACATTACAATCTATCATCAAGGAATAGAAAGCAGGGCACCCCAAGCTTTAGTAATAGAAAAGGCACTTTATTTCACTTATAATTGAATCCACCATCTACTTGACTTAGTCACAGGTTTGCCATGTACAGCTAACTATTAATTGGTGCATTTTCCATCCAGTTTACACATCAAAAAGTTTTATGTATTCATGATTATATACTTGGGTTTTTGGAAGGAAACTTACCCCTGGAAATCAATAGAGTGGCTCTCTAAGAATTATCCGTTTGTTGGATAATTTGCATAAGAATGTTGCACAATCTTAAGAGAGGACAAAGTCACACAAGCAACAAGGGAAATAAAAGCAGTGCATCCTGGGACAGCAGTGTCTGGGCTGATTTGAATGTTGGTAGCTTATAAATTCTTAGGTCCTGCCCTAGAGTGATGAATCAGCTCCAATCAGAGAGAGCTGAGGAAATTGTTTTGTCAAATTGGGTGACTTTGGTGTGTGATTAAAATGACAAAAAAAATCTACTTAGCAGCTAAAAAGATTCAAATAATAGTAATACTATTAATTGCTGGGGGGCCATAGGTAAAATAGTCTAAGATTACATATTTTTTTATAATAATGAGAATTTAATAATTAATAGTTTCCCTAATAAAAGTGTAAATGAATCAATTTGATCATCTTTTGGTCCTACTAAGTATTAAGTATATACTCACCCCTTAATCTTGCATAGCATTACTCTCAGCTCTGATATGCCTCTTTTAGAGATTCCTCAGTTACTGCTCTTAGGACTGTGTACATGTTAATGTCAATTGCCAAAATTAAAAATCATCATAAAAATACAGGGTTAGGTGGGCCTATAAAAATATTCCTAGAAAAATATAACTAAAGAGGGAAACTCCACTCTGTATGTGTAGAGCATAATTCCCTGGAGTGGGGGATCTGAGACCGAATTAAAAAAAAGTTAGACAGTCTGGACACCAGCAGCATTTTTCTTTCTGCTTATTAAGTCTAAAAGCAAGTTAAGGCAATGTGGGAGCTGCCTCATTCAGTCCTGTTTTCAAGGCTTCCTTCCCATGATCTCCTGCATACCTTCTTAAACTGTGAGCTGAAATAAACCCTTTCTTAAGTTGTTTTTGTCTGGTACTTTGTCACAACAATGAGACAAGGAACTAATATAGACTTCTTTGCTATTTTCAGCTATAAAACTAGGAAAACAAATGGCCGTTATTTTCCTTATGATCTGAAACAAATGATCAACAAATAGCTCCCTTTCTGTCCTTATTTAGAAGAAAACATCCATATGGTTCTGCAATTGCTCATTGCAGCAGATCTACTCTCACCACAAGCCCCAAGACACATGTTTTCAGAGTGATTACAAGTGCCACAGGCAGCGACTATTGCTTTTTCAGCAGTTGGATAATCAATCACCACACTTTTACTTATTGCCCACAGTTCACCTGGATGTAGAAAGATTCTTTCAAATGCTTACCAAAACTTTAAGAATCCAGTCCCTAGGCAAAAATCCTTATTTTCATTCTGTTTAATATTTTGAAGAATCTGACTCTTCAACAATGATTGACTATTGAAATGGCCAACTGAAACATTTAATCGATAACGGTCAATCATTTGGCATGGTGCTGTCCTTTCACGGTGATAGGTGGTAACCCCTCTTGAATTACTCTTTTAATTAATTCAAGCCTTTATTAATAAGCCTCTCACAAGCTTTCAACGCTGAAAAATTGCATCTCTGAAGGAGTTACTTTGCCCTCTGACTTTTCTGAAATCAATCAAAATGAAGCCAACACCACGGAAAGCACAGCTGGAATGGAGATACAGGACTGAGGAGACTCCCCTGAATTTATCTGACAGCTGATGGATGGAAAGACAAAAATGAGTTAAACTCTCTGCTCAGCATGCTTGCTCCCATGTTACTTGGCTTGGAGTAGAATACCGAAACAAATAATTGATATTGCTTCTTACTTCATTGATTTTATCCGAAAGCAAAAGTTATTGAAACAAGAAAAAAAAAATCATTCAGGTACCCAAAAGAGCACCTGCAATTCTATGTGGTCCATCAAACTAGGAGTCCAGGGAAGTAACTGCCAATAATGAAAATGTTTACCAAGTGGCTTCCTTTGTGTGGACGTCAGCTTCTTCATTACTGAGTTACTGTATTATTACCCATGTCAGGCTCATGTCTCATGAGCTCTCCTCCACCACTGCTTTTCCATAATTACCGCACTCTAGGAGCCTCTTCTCTCATTGTAGATATAATTAATAGGGTAAGATTTGCATAGGAGGCCTCTGGGTAAGGCCGTCTGTGTTCTCTTATGATTTTCACTCAGATGATCGTATCTGCCTACTGTAGTGAACAGAATACATTCAGATATTAAAGGCTAAAAATTCATTCTTACATACAACAGTTTTTTTTTTCATTTAGGACACTGTCCTCCTTTGACAGCAGGCCAGAATCTTTAAAGGTGGGGCAAAGATAAATTCTCATTCATAAAATTTTCTAAAAACTTTAAAATAGGAGCAAGGAGGGTGGACTGGTGTGCATGGGAAAGTTAGGTGAGAGGAAATGAAGTGGGGAAATTATTTGATTACATAATAATATCAAGATGTTAAAAAAATTTGAAATTTTTTATGTTTATAAATACAGTATTTATTTTTAATCCATTTAAAACTACTCCAGATAGAAGATGTATCTGTGGGATGATTGAGATTCATAATGAGGCAGAGAATTATAACTGATAGATCTCTCGAAATGTTAACAGAAGGAGTAACATATCTATGCCTATATATTTACAGTGTTATATATAGTTTACATCGGATATGTGATATTGTTTGTCATTGCAAATCATTTCTTTCTTTGAGTACATTTTTGTGAATGCTTACTTTGTAAAGAACACATCAGTTTCCTTTCATTTATGTCAAGTATTGAACCATATGAATAGATCAAATTTCAGTTTTCCAACCTTGTAACAGTCAGCATTGTATTGTTTCAGTGCTTTCCACCATTAGCAAAGTTGTATAAAAGATAAACATGTAACAGGACTGTTATAGAATACATAGACTTAGACTTAGTAAGTAGGTATGAAATAGTGTTATTTGAGTGTTTCCCAATTATGTTTTTTCCTTGTTCTCAGATCCTAGGAAAATCGGACAACTTTTTGAAAGTCTAATGACTGCTACAATTTGAAGCTTGTTTCTCTATAAAACTTACATCTCAATTTAACTTTTACTATAGTAACTACTAAGTTAGGTCTTTGAGGATAGACTATGGATTACTGCCATAATTATAGGACTGAAGAGAACAAGCTAGCTCTTTTGCCCCTGTCCATGCATTTTACAATGGGTGCATACAACATTTCTCTCTTCTGCTCTATAGAAAGTCCACAGGAAGCTGCTACTACCAGAAACTACCTCTGTTGCAACTATAACATTGGCCTTAATAAAAATGGACTATTAACAATTCCTAGACTTTTTGATTTATTTAAAATGTTTTATTGTTTTTTAAATAATATTATGTGCTATTTTGTATATGTGGTTTTATTTTAAACTATGATGACAAAGTCATTAAATTAAACCAAGTGAACACTTTATTAATTAGATAAGACATATCCTGCTATTTCTTGATAGTTTATACTTTCAAAGAATATTTTTATCATATTCACACATTTTTTATTTTAAACAAATGAGTATCCTAAGTCCTCTTTCCAAAAACTAGAAAAACATAAAAGTCCCTGATATGCCCATGATTCAAATCAAAAATGCCAAAATTTGAAAATTTTAATTATTTTTCATTTTGTTAACAAAATAACAAAGAATATTAAAATAAAATTTCATATTGAATGTAGAAAAAAGATCTTTATTCAATTTTCAGTTTGGAAGGACTCTGAACAGCATTTGAGCATGATGTAGGTATATGGTAAGGGGGAAGGGTTAGCCAAATGTCTAGAGGTACTCTAATCATGGTATTAATTACATTGATGAGAAAGAAATCAATTTTCTTAATCACTGAAGACTGCCGTTTTCTAATAAGTTCCAAATCTTAAGGTCATCACCATGGACTTTAAGGTCCACAACACGAATTTTAGACAAATATATTCATTCTATAGAAGGTGTATTTGTAGGTAGCCACTACTGCTTATTAAATTTTACTAGTGTGTGAAGGTGGGCAATGTGATCTTAAGAAACAATGGATAGCAGTTAGCAACACAGAAACTCACAACTTGTCAAAGCTCAAAGAGTAAGTAGTGTCTATGGAGTGTTCAGTCACAAATGGCCATATATCAGTTACTCTCCCAAAGGCTAAGGATCTATTGCAACAAAGGGCAGAGAGATTATAAGAGCCAGAGTCAGGAAATACTAGAGTGAAACAATGTCACCTGGCCATGACAGGAAAACTGTACTTATGAACCAAAAAGAGCTGTGGCTGGCTACACAAGATCAAACCAGTCAACAATCTAACATGCAAATGGCTCAGATTCAAGAGCTCTACCTGTAACTGATGAGCTATTGATAACTGATGGCTTCTAGGCAAGGGAGAATCTGTTTTCTTCGAGTATTACCATGGTACACTAATCATGCACCAATGGATAGCCCCATCCCCAGAAGTACATGACCAGCAAAAACTGGAGTTTTTGAGATACGCATGGACAAACATACATACATGCACAAACACACACATTACATTATTGTGGATGAATGGAGAGTAGATTTTGGAAGAATTAGCAGGTGATATACAATGTGAATATGATTAAAATAATGTATGTGTGTACAAACTGATAAAAATATTATCAATAACAAAGAGGGAAAGGAAGATGGGTATACTGAGAAAAATGATTTACTGAATGAGTGTAATACTATCAATACAGGCCAGGTGGTGGTGGCACATGCCTTTAATCCCAGAACTCAGGAGGCAGAGGCAAGTGGATCGCTGTGAGTTTGAGGCCAGCCTGGTCTAAAAGAGCTAATGCCAGGACAGGCTCCAAAGCTACAGCAAAACCTTGTCTCTCAAAAAACAAAACAAAACAAAATACTGTTAATACTGTTATCTGAGTCCCTCTTTGATTTCCTGTATAAATGTTTTTTTTATATTTTTAATTATTTTTAAAATTACATATAATTGCATAATTTCCCCTTTTCCTCTCTTCCCTCCAACCCCTCCCATAGAAGTAAGAAGATGACATTGGGTATTCTTGGCCTGAAGGATTGGTACTTATGAGTTACCCTGTGTGGGTGCTGGGAAATGAATTCTGGTTCCACTGTAAGAGTAGTAAGTGCTCTTCAACTTCTGAGCCATCTCTCCAGACCAAAATTATTTTTATAATAAAATACAATCTGTTTTAAAAGAAAAATTTATAGCACACTAGGCATGCTCTAAACACAGTGTTTCTTCAAAATTTTAAGCCTATATAATTGCTAGTTTTTTACAATTATTCTTGCATGCTTTGAGGTAGTATTTTTTTATGAATGAAAACAATGTGAATTTCATACTAACAGTCTGTATTAGCCTAGACTAGTATAGCCCACAAATTAGCAATGGTATATATTTACTAATATACTTAATGGTAGCATTTATGGTAATTAAAACTTAATATATTAAAATCAACTAATTATAGTGAAGGCTGCAGCATTCTTGCCTCTATATTATTTCTATTCATTTAGTAGGAAAATGTGGCAATCATCCATGAGTACATTAATTTTCTATGGTTGCTGTAACAAATGATATTAAACATAATGGTTTAAAACAATATAAACTTATTTTTGTATAGTTCTAGAGGCAAGGCCTTGTTCTTTAAGTGGATATCCATTTGCTTACATCAAAGCATCAATGGAGAAGTGTTTATCCTTTCATCTCTGCTAGACAATCTATCTTCTCCTCTTGTCCAGTTTTAGAAGTTACTCATCTTTATTTGCTCACTGCCTGCCTTTTTCCTGTCAAATCAACCAAAGTGTGGTCAAGTATTACTAATAGTTCATTCTTCTGTCTCTTTTAATTTCCCTCTACTATTTTTCAGGGCTGTTGTAATTTCATTAGACAAGCTGAGATAATCTGAGCCAATCCCTTTGTTGCGAGTAAGTTTTTTAGTAATCTTAATTTCATCTAGAACTTGAATTTCCATTGCCAAGTGGCCTAAATACTATGGACTATGTAGAATGAGTTTTAGAAAATTTTCATAGTCATTATTATTCATATTGTAGTAGGACTCTCCAGGACCATAAAATTTTGGCCAATTTGAAGTCATGGGTGAATTTCCTACAGAAACTTCACAAGACTTAATTATCACAAATAATTAAACATTGAATAAATAGACATAATTCAAAGAAAAAGGCTGTGTTTGCAAAATGTAAGGTTTGAAAGTCATCTGTCTTGCCTACTTTTTTTCCTCTTTTTCTATATATTTTCTTCCAGAAATGTTTAGTTCCAGAATCTTATGTTAGGTCATGGGTAGAAACTAGAAACACAATAACAAGGGCAGAAAATTCTCTATCATTGACAACCCATGGTGAATTATGAAAATACACACCAACATACTTGTGACATATCAACTGTACTATACTGCGACAAGTGGATTATTAGACAATTAAAATGCTCATCAAAATGTGTTATAGAATATACTTTCTTCAGAAACTACTTACTAGTACCACATCAAATACTTTGGGCAAAGATCTACTTTATATTTTTTTTCTATCCTTTACCTTACTTCCTTATGTCCTACCACAAGGAATTTTACAAGATACTTTAGTATGTTGAAAGTTCCAAGAATATATGCTATAGTATATGCATAAAATAGCATACACATATAATAATGTTTGATAGGTATACCTTTCTCAACTTTGAGTAGTAGTAAAGATGTTTTCATTTAAATTTTAGATGTCCCATCCAGCCCAATCCTAAAAACCTGAAGGACACTGTTTAACAGTCTCCTAAAGAACTGAGGTATGAAAATGACAAATTTTACATAGTACCATAACACATTGAAGCAGCATAATTTAAAAATTTTGATATTTAAGCTTGATTTATGCTACAGAAAGTCCTTTACCCTCCCATTACCAGTATTTAAATATGTTAGTGCTCCTCAGATGCTTCTCTTACATGTTCTTTCTTTGCAGTGTATTTTCCACATAGTGTTCTTTAAATAAGGGAATGCATCAGAAATGATATCCTTCTAAAATTAAAGAAACATAATAACATACAACTGACCCTTTGGTATCAGAAGAACTTGATGTGGTCTTCCCAGGGGCAGAATATTTCCCAGCTCTCAGTGTTTCTTAATTGCCTGATGTTCTTTGTACAGGGTCGAGGCCTCCATGGCTTTCCACCGTGCATGCTAACATGTTTATTGGTTTGTCTCTTTTCAGCTCATGTTAAGGTTGGTGTGTTGTGTTGGATGCAGTTTCACAGTAAATTGCCTTATCCTCTGGCTCTCATAACTTTTTCACCCCCTCTTCCACAATGGTCCTAGAGCCTTAGTGCAAATCCTGTCCTTTATATGTATCAGTTGGGAATGGGCTCCACTCCAATCTACAGTTTGATAGGTTGTGATATTCTGTGCCTGTCTTTGTCTGTTACAAAAAAAATTGGCCATCCCTGGAAACATATATATATATAAATAATATTATACATACTAAGCAGATTGTACTCATCTATCTAGAAATATGTTATTCATGTATGTTTATATGCTATATAAACATATATATGTAACAACAATTAATTAAAACAACAGGTTATGAATCTGAAAAAGAGCAAGCACATTATATGGAGAGGTCTCCATAGAGAGATAGGAAGGGGAAAAGGATAAAATTATATTATAATTTCAAAAAAGAAAAAAAAATTTTAGAAAAGACCAATCAGTATGGCTATAGGATAGGGCCCTTTCCTATAGCCATACTGATGAATATCTAGCATATCACCATAGAACCTTCATCTGGTGATGGATGGAGATAGAGACAGAGACCCACATTGGAGCACCTGACTGAGCTCCTAAGGTCCAAATGAGGAGCAGAAGGAGGGAGAACATGAGCAAGGAAGTCAGGACCGTGAGGGGTGCACCCACCCACTGAGACAGTGGGGCTGACCTATTGGGAGCTCACCAAGGTCAGCTGGACTGGGACTGAAAAAACATAGGATAAAACCTGACTCTCTGAGCACGGCAGACAATGAGGGCTAATGAGAAGCCAAGGACAATGACACTGGGTTTTGGTCCTACTTCAAGTTCTGGCTTTGTGGGAGCCTAGCCAGTTTGGATGCTCACCTTCCTAGACCTGGATGGAGGAGGGAGGACCTTGGACTTTCCGAAGGGCGGGGAACCCTGACTGCTCTTTGGACTGGAGAGGTAGGGGGAGAGGAGTGGGGGGAGGAGGAGGGAAATGGGAGGCTGGGAGGAGGCGAAATTTTTTTTTCAATAAAAAATAATAAAAAAAAGACCAATCAGCTGTGTCGTTTGTTACTAAATCTTAGTTGCTATTCAACAAGAGTTTAATTGCCCTTGTGAAGGCCCCCCACTAAAAATGCTGATTACAATGAGGATCTATACTCTAAATAGTATAGGAGATCCCAGGAAATCTCTTCATGCTAGAGTTCAACTTTCTGAGTTGCCCAGTCTGGTGGTAAATGGCCAGGAGAAATATTTTACTCATGCTACTCAATATGGAAATTCATTAGCAAATAAAAATATGTTTTTCATATTTTATCAAACATTAGAATGATTTGTTTTATATCAATAAAGTGTTGATAGCCAGGCAGTGGTGACACACACCTAAATCCTAGCATGGGAGAGGCAGAGGCAGGCAGATCTCTGTGACTTTGAGACCAGCCTGGTCTAAACAGAGAGTTCCAAGACAGCTACCAAGGCAACACAGAAAACCCCCTTTTTTTTTTGAAAAATAAATAAAGAAAGAAAGAAAGAAAGCAAGAAATGAAGTTGACAGAAATATTATAAAATATGGACAGAAATTTAACTAATATTTCTATAACCATTCTCTTCAGATGAAGGCAAATTTGGAAAACTAGTGGTTTGATGAAACGTAAGTATTTCTGTTAGGAAGAGAGATTATGGCCTTAAGGTGTTTAGAAGTAAGTGAGGATGAGTGGCAATAGTTTTGGACTTCTATAAAATCGTCCTTGATCTATCAATTTTTTTTTCTTTTTTAAACTGGTTTGTATCTTCCTTTGGCAGGTAGGTAGAACCCTCTATGCTTATCTGGGAAAGTATTCCTTTTCTGTTATGAAGGGGAAATGCCAAAGAATTATTTTTACATTGCTAAGATTATACCTTTGTAAGCAAAAACATCTTAGAATAACTTTATTTAAATAATCAATTTATTATTCATGACCTAGATATTCTTTGTAATAGTAGGGTAATATATAGTTGATTATTTAAAAAAAAAAAACAAACCAAAATTTAGTATTTGCTTCTTAACCCAGTCTTGAAGAGAAGATTTATTTGTAATTCATTATTTTCAATTTTTCACTTTTAGAGGATTTGTACTATTTCCAGAGATGGAAACGTGGAATGGGCTGGAGAGATGGTTCAACATTTAAGAGCACTGTCTACTTTTCCAAAGGTTCTGAGTTTAATTCCCAGCAACCACATGGTGGGTTACAACCATCTGTAATGAGATCTGGTGCCCTCTTAAGGGAGAGACCTGGTCAATCATCCTCATCAACTTAGACAACCTGGTGGATATGACATCAAATGCTGACAATGCTACTACAAGACCTATTTTGGGTACCAGCTGCCCAAGATGGTTCCAACTTGGTTAACTGAAATGGTACACATTTTTACAATGTTCTGGCCAGACCCCCACCAAAGACTCAGAGTCTCCTTGCAATTATCCAAGACATCAGTCTTGGACCTTAACCATCATATCACAGGATCCCATAGAAAGATCATTGCCCCCATGAGAACTGAAAGTTATTCTAGAAGATGACGTCCCTTTTCCCAATAAAGTTTGTCCTCAGGGCTATGGACATCATTTAGGGGTTGATTATGATTGGTATACAGTTGGGGGTTGCAGGGAATTTTATAAGCTCAAGAATCTTTTAGGAAAAGAAAGGGGGAAATTGGATGGTTTAATAAATTGGTATGAGCTTACTCACACTAATAATAATAGTGAGTAATCAAATGAATACTTGTGAATTATTATTTTTAGACAATTACATTGGTACAGATTTTTGTATATTGATAAAAAGTTAAATTATACTGAATATTGTGTACATGCATTCTTCTACTTCTGCTTAAAACATTTTTGTATATTGATATAAATTTATTATATTGCAATGTACATTTCTACCTCTGATCAAGATACTTATACATTGTTTACATTTGGAGGTCATTGTTCTCATTTATTGCGCAATTATTTATTTTCTTAGTCGTTAAGTTATATCGGTATTAAGAATTATAATTCAATAGTCATCTATGTTTGTCATACTTATAGTTAGACTAATCAGGTCCATTAGTTACATAGAGATTATATTCTGCATAGAAATGTTATCTTCAACCACCTCAAAGAGCTGTAGAAAATGCCATTTAAATAACTTAGAGTTCTGTCAAAGTGAGACACAATTGCTCCAGGCAGCAACGATCTCTTCTCCAGAGAATGTTGAGCACAGAAGACACTCCACCTGAGGTAGAGAGGTGCATGGGCGCTCTCTCTCTCTCTCTCTCTCTCTCTCTCTCTCTCTCTCTCTCTCTCCCCGAGGTGCATGGGCTCTCTCTCTCTCTCTCTCTCTCTCTCTCTCTCTCTCTCTCTGTACAGGCAGTGATCGCCTGGCCTGTTTGGACTTTGGACTTTTTCTGGTAGTGTGAGTTCCCTGTTTTCAATTATTAAATTATATCTGTTGTTTTGAGCTGGTCTGGTTATTTTAGCATACCTATCAATTACGCCATTGCCAACAGGGTCATCTATCTATGTGTTACTTTCATTGGTTAATAGAGAAACTGCCTTGGCTTTTTGGTAGGACAGCCCTTAGGTGGGTGGAGTATACAGAGCAGATTGCTGGGAGAAAGAAAGGTGAGTCAGGCAGATGCCATTCTTCTCCTACCCAGGATGGATGGTGGTTAGACTAATGCAGGTAAGCCACAGACAAGTGGTGATACACATTAATAGAAATGGGTTAATCAAGACGTGAGAGTTAATTACACAGTAAGTAAACAGTAAGAGGCTAGAGCTAGTGGGTCAGGCAGTGTTTAAATAAATACAGTTTCTGTGTTATTATTTCTGGAGCTAAGCTAGCCCTGTGGGAGCCAGGCAGGATGAAAATCAGGCATGCTCAACTCATCACTACAACAAGAGAATATTGGGCACCAAATATACTCCACTTGGAGCTTGTTTTCTTCTTAGCAAAACTGACCTTTAGGCAAAGAACTGCCCCTGCCTTGACCACTGACAAAATGCATGGTGTCCAGACTGTACAGGCAGTATACAAGAAAAATAACTACCAAACCTTGCCAAGACAGGGTAAGATGGCTTTTCAAATTTTCCTGCCTCTGAAAATGGTCTGTTAGTTACTCTAGGGCTTAGCCAAAGTTGGTTGCCCCAATGTTGCAAATGGGATTTTATATGATTGCCCAGGTAACCGGTTGTCTCTGTCATTTCTTACACCTTTGGAAGTTGCCTTATTGTACTTCCTGTTTGCTCAAGTAATATTATTTCCTTCTCAGGTCTTTCATGGGGTTGAAGACTAGATAAATATAGTTACTTTCATCTCTTGACTTAGAAAAAATATTTTTTTTATTGAAAAACATTCCACCTCCTCCCTGCCTCCCATTTCCCTCCCCCTCCCCCACTCCTTTCCCACAACCCAACTCCTCTCCCCCTCCACCCACTCCTTTACCCTCCCTATCCAGTCTGAAGAGAAGTCCTGATTCCCTGCCCTGTGGGAAGTCCAAGGTCCTCTCCCCTCCATCCAGGTCTAGGAAGGTGAGCATCCAAACTGGCTAGGCTCCCAAAAAGCCAGTTCATGCAGTAGGATCAAAACCCAATGCCATTGTCTTTGGCTTCTCATTAGCCCTCTTTGTCCACCATGTTCAAATAGTCTGGTTTTATCCCATGCTTTTTCGTTCCCAGTCCAGCTGGCCTTGGTGAGCTCCCAATAAATCAGCCCCACTGCCTTAGTGGGTGGGTGTAAACTCGCCATCCTGACATCCTTGCTCATGTTCTCCCTCCTTCTGCTCCTCATTTGGACCTTAGGAGCTCAGTCTGGTACTTCAATATGGGTCTTTGTCTCTATCTCCAACCATCGCCAGATGAAGTTTCTATGGTGATATGTAAGATATTCATCAGTATGGCTATAGGACAGAGCCATTTCAGGTTCCCTCTCTTCAGCTGCCCAAGGAACTAACTGGGGACATCACCCTGGACACCTGGGAGCCCCTCTACAGACAAGTCTCTTGCCAAACCTAAGATGGTTCCCTTAATTAGGATACATACTTCGTGCTTCCATATCCACGCTTCCTTTATCCCAACCACCCCATTACCCCAAGCTCCCCCCACCCTCCCCTTCTCACTTTTATCTCCCCATTTCCTCTTATTCCTATCCCACTCCACCCCCAAGTTCCCAATTTTTGCTCGGCAATCTTGTCTTCTTCCAATATCCAGGAAGATGTCTATATGTTTTTCTTTGGGTTCACCTTCTTATTTAGCTTTTCTAGGATCACAAATTATAAGCTCAATGTCCTTTATTTATGGCTAGAAACCAATTATGAGTGAGTACATCCCATGTTCATCTTTTGGGGTCTGGGTTACCTCAATCAGGATAGGATTTTCTATTTCCATCCATTTGCATGCAAAATTTAAGATGTCATTGTTTTTTACCACTGAGTAATACTCTAATATGTATATATCCCACTCTTTCTTCATCCATTCTTCCATTGAGGGGCATCTCGGTTTTTTCCAGGTTCTAGCTATTACAAATAATGCTGCTATGAACATAGTCGAACAAATGCTTTTGTCATATAAAAGGGTATCTCTTGGGTATATTCCCAAGAGTGGTATTGCTGGGTCCTGGGGTAGGTTGATCCCGAATTTCGTGAGAAACCTCCACACTGCTTTACAGAGTGGTTGCAAAAATTTGCATTCCCACTAGCAATGGATGAGTGTACCCCTTACTCCACATCCTCTCCAGCAAAGGCTATCATTGGTGTTTTTGATTGTAGCCATTCTGGCAGGTGTAAGATGGCATCTTAAAGTTGTCTTGATTTGCATTTCCCTGATTGCTAAGGAGGTCGAGCATGACCTTAAGTGTCTTTTGGCCATTTGAACTTCTTCTGTTGAGAATTCTCTGTTCAGTTCAGTGCCCCATTTTTTAACTGGATTAATTAGCATTTTAAAGTTTAGTTTCTTGAGTTCTTTATATATTTTGGAGATCAGAACTTTGTCTTTGTGGGGTTGGTGAAGATCTTCTCCTAGTTAGTAGGTTGCCTTTTTGTCTTAGTGACAGTGTTCTTTGCTTTACAGAAGCTTCTCAGTTTCAGGAGGTCCCATTTATTCAGTGTTGCCCTTAAGGTCTGTGCTGCTATGGTTTTACTTCTGAAGTGATCTCCTGTGCCCATGTGTTGTAGAGTACTTCCCACTTTCTCTTCTATCAGGGTCAGTGTGTTCAGATTAATATTGAGGTCTTTGATCCATTTGGACTTGAGTTTTGTGGATGGTGATAGATATGGATCTATTTTCATTCTTCTACATGTTGACATCCAGTTTTGCCAGCACCATTTGTTGAAGATGCTTCCTTTCTTCCATTGTATACTTTTAGCTCCTTCATCAAAAATCAGGTGTTCATAGGATTGAGGGTTAAAATCCTGGTCTTCTATTCGATTCCATTGGTCGACTTCTCTGTTTTTATGCCAATACCAAGCTGTTTTCCAAACTGTATCTCTGTAATAGAGTTTGAAGTCAGGTATGGTAATGCCTCCAGAAGTAAGTTTCTTTATTGTATAAGATTGTTTTGGCTATCCTGGGTTTTTTGTTTTTCCATATAAAGTTGATTTTTGTCCTCTCTAGATCTGTGAAGAATTTTGTTGGGATCTTGATGGGGATTGCATTGAATCTATAAATTGCCTTTGGTAGAATTGCCATTTTTACTATGTTGATCCTCCCAATCCAAGAGCAAAGGAGATCCTTCCATTTTCTGGTATCCTCTTCAAGTTCTTTCTTCAGAGACTTAAAGTTCATGTTACATAGATCTTTCACACCCTTGGTTAGAGTTACTCCAAGATATTTTATGCTATTTGTGGCTATTGTGAAAGGTGATGATTCTCTGGTTTCTTTTTCTGCTTCCTTATCCTTTGTGTATAAGAGGGCAATGAATTTTGGAGTTGATCTTGTATCCTGCCAAGTTACTAAAGGTTTCATCAGCTGTAGGAGTTCTTTGCTGGAGTTTCTGGGGTCATTTATGTACACTATCATATCATCTGCAAATAACGAAAGTTTAACTTCTTCCTTTCCAATTTGAATCCCCCTGATCGCCTTATGTTGTCTTATTGCTATTGCTAGAACTTCAAGCAGTATATTGAAGAGGTATAGAGAGAGTGGACAGCCTTGTCATCTTCCTGATTTTAGTGGGATGGCTTTGAGTTTCTCTCCATTTAATTTGATGTTAGCTGTTGCCTTGCAGTAAATAGCTTTTATTATATTTAGGTATGACCCTTGTAACCCTAATCTCTCCAAGGCCTTTATCATAATGGGAAGTTGAATTTTGTCAAATGCTTTTTCAGCATCTAATGAAATGATCATATGGTTTTTCTTTCAGTTTATTAATATGATGAATTACATTGATAGATTTCATATGTTGAACCAGCCCTGTATCTCTGGGATGAAGCCTACTTGATCATAATGGATAATTTTTCTAATGTGTTCTTGGATACAGTTTGCCAGTATTTTATTGAGAATTTTTGCATCGATGTTCATGAGTGAGATTAGCCTGCAATTCTCTTTCTTGGTTGAGTCTTTGTGTGGTTTTGGTATCAGGGTAACTGTAGCTTCATTAAATGAATTTTGCAATGCCTCTTCTGTTTCTATATTGTGAAATACGTTAAGGAGTATAGGTATTAGGTCTTCTTGGAGGTTCTGGTAGAATTCTACATTGAAAAAACCCGGACCTGGGCTTTTATTGGTAGGGAGATTTTTTATAACAACTTCTAATTCTTCACGACTAACAGGTCTATTTAAATTGTTCACCTGGTCCTGGTCTAACTAAGGTATATGGTACTTATCTAAAAAAGTGTCAATTTCTTTGGCATTTTCCAATTTTGTGGTATACAGGCTTTTGTAGTAAGATCTAATGATTTTCTGAATTTCCTCTGTCTCCGTGGTTATGTCCCCCTTTTCATTTCTGATCTTATTAATTTGTGTGTTCTCTCTTTGCCATTTGATTAGTTTGGATAGGAGTTTATCAATCTTGTTGATTTTCTCCAAGAACCAGCTTTTTGTTTCATTGATTCTTTGGATTGTTTTCTGTGTTACTATTTTGTTGATTTCAGCCTTCGGTTTGATTATTTCCTTCTTCTACTCCTCCTAGGTGAGTCTGCTTCTTTTTTTCTAGATCTTTCAGGTAGGCTGTTACGTCTCCAATGTGTGCTTTCTCCATTTTCTTTAAGTGGGCACTTAGTGTTATGAACCTTCCTCTTAGCACTGCTTTCATAGTGTCCCATAGGTTTGAATATGTTGTTTCTTTATTTTCATTGAATTTAGGAAAGACTTTAATTTCTTTCTTTATTTCTTCCTTGATCCAGGTGTGGTTCAGTAGTGAATTGTTCAGTTTCCATGGGTTTGTCGGCTTTCTGGGGGTAGCATTGTTATTGAATTCTAACTTTAATCCGTGGTGATCAGATAAGACACAGGTGGTCACTAAAATTTTTTTGTATCTGTGGACATTTGCTTTGTTACTGTCTATGTGGTCAATTTTCGAGAAGCTTCCATGAGTTGCAGAGAAGAAGGTATATTCTTTTCTATTTGGGTGGAATGTTCTATAGATGTCTGTTAAATCCATTTGATTCATTACTTCCAGTAATTCTCTTATTTCTCTGTTAGGTTTTTGTCAAATTTACCTGCCCATTGGTGAGAGAGGTGTGTTGAAGTCTTCTACTATTAGTGTGTGTGGTTTGATGACTGCCTTGAGTTTTAGTAATGTTTCTTTTACATGGGTGGGTGCTTTTATATTAGTGGCATAGATATTCAGGATTGAGACTTTGTCCTGATGAATTAATTGATCCTTTTATGAGTATAAAATGTCCCTCTCCATCTTTTCTGATTGATTTTAGTTTGAAGTCAACTTTGTAGAAATTAGTATGGCCACACCTGCTTGTTTCTTTGGTCCATTTACTGATAAACCTTTTCCCAGTTCTTTACTGTGAGTAGATGTTTGTCTTTGTTGTTCAGGTGTGTTTCTTGTAAACAGAAGAATGTTGGATTTTGTTTTCGTATCCACTCTCTTAGCCTGTGCCTTTTTATAGGTGAGTTGAGTCCATTGATAGTAATTGATATTAATGACCAGTGGTTGTTAACTCCGGTCATTTTTTTTTTTTTGGTAGTAGAGTTTGTGTTTCCCTTCTTCGAGTTGTGCTGGTGAAGGTCACTAGATTTATGAGTTATTGTGGGCATTGTTGGGCTCCTTGGGTTGTTATTTTCCTTCTATTACTTTCTGTAAAGCTGGATTTATGTCTATGGTTTGTTTTAAATTTTTTTTATGCTGGAAAATTTTGTTTTCTCCATTTATAGTGAACAAAAGCTTGACTGGGTATAGTAGTCTGGGCTTGCATCCATGGTGTCTTTGTTCCTGCAGTACATCTATCCAGGATCTTCTGGCTTTCATGGTTTCCTTAGAGAAGTCAGGTGTAAGTCTGATAGATTTATCTTTATGAGTAACTTGACCTTTTTCCTTTGCAACTCTTTTTTTTCCATTTTTTTATTGAGAAAAGGAGAAAAAAAAACAAGTTCCCACCTCCTCCCAGCCTCCCTTTTCCCTCCCCCTCCTCCCACCTTTCTCCCCCTCCTCCCACCCTTCTCCCCCTCCTCCCACTCCTCTCCCCCTCCCTCTCCAGTCCAAAGAGCAGTCAGGGTTCCCTGCCCTGTGGTAAGTCCTAGGTCCTCCCCTCTCCGTCCATTCCTAGGAATTTGAACATCATATTCTTTCTTTATTTTTTTTGTGTTTTGATTATTATATGGTGAGGGAATTTTTTTTGATCCAGTCTATTCAGTGTTCTGTATGGTTATTGAACCTTCATAGGAATATCTTTCTTTAGATTGGGAAAGTTTTCTTCTATAATTTTATTAAATATAATTTTTGGACTGTTGAGCTGTACTTCTTCTCCTTCTTCTACCCCTATTATTCGTAGGTTTGGTCTTTTTATTGTGTCCCATATTTCCTGAATGTTTTGTGATGAGAATTTGTTAGATTTGCTGTTGTCTTGATCAGTGCATTTATTTTCTCTATGGTATCTTCAGTGTCTGAGATACTTTCTTCTATCTCTTGTATCTGTTGGTAATACTTGTCTCTGTAGTTCCTGTTTGTTTACCCAGATTTTCCATCTCCATCCTTCCCTCGGTTTTTTGTTTTCTTCATTACCTCCATTTCACTCTTCAAGTCTTGGACCATTTCCCTTACCTGTTTGATTGCTTTTTCTTGTTTCTCTTGTTTTTCTTGGGTATCTTTGAGAGATTTATTCATTTCCTTTACCTTTTTGCTTGTCATCTCTATTTCTTTATGGCAGTTTTTCACCTCCTGTTAAAGTTCCTCTATTATTTTCATATAGTTCCTTTTAAAGTCAAATTCTTCTATTTCTTCTGGAGTAGGGTGTTCAATTCTTCTTGTTTCAGGATCCCTGGATTCTGGTGATGTCATGTTGCCTTTCAGGTTGTTGGAGGAATTCTTGGATTGGCACCTGCCCATCTCTTTCTTCAAATGGAGCCAGGAGAGGCCTGGTGTCTTGGTCCAGTCTTTGCTGTGACTGACTCTCTGGGTGGATTTCCTCAGAGTAGAAGCAGGAACTGTTCCTATCTGGATGTAACTCCTCAGCATTAAAACAGGGACGCCTGGTAGCCCCAGGACACTGTGGACAGAAGGGCTAATGTGGGGAACAGGGCGGGGTCGAGTAGAACATTGGAGACCCTAAAGCACAAGCTGAAGGTGTCCACGCTCCTTTGCAGGGACCTTCAGGCCTGCCCGGCAGGCAGACACTCACCCCTTTGAGTGGGTAGCCTTAGTGCAGGAGCAGGACTAGACAAACCATTTTTAATATTAGACATAGACTTCTTAGGATAAGGTAATTATTGAAACATTTAGCTTATGTTTCTTGTTTGATATTGTTTATGCTGGCTTTAATTCTAATTTTTATATAGGTTTTGTCTCTTCTTTCCCTGGACAATGCTTGATATTTGTTTTTATTGTATATAGTTTTGTATTAAGCTTAGAACTCTTTCATTTAGAAAAAGGGGAAGGTGCTGAGGGAACTCCTTCACCTAATAGCTTTAAAGATACTGGCCCACTTTGGATGAGGTTTCATGTACTATAAATTTAGTTGAAAACCTCACAAGGGCCTCTTGGCTGCTTCATTCAGTTCCAGTTCCCAGCACTCACAGAAGAGTGTGGATCACTAATCTTTCGGTGAGTCTATCCCCATATAAATAAACTTTCATTATACTCCATTCCAGGGTATTGTGGAGCTATTTTGTAAGCTAACATGTATATATTTTTGTATATATTTACAAAATCCTAAATACACAAATGAAACCTGCTCAATCTGTTTAATGTTACTTCTGTGCATGTTTGGAAGGTTGGTATCTGGTATCTGAATGTTAATTAGTAGGTTAATTCCTGCAGAACATTATTTCTTCCACTCTCAGCATTCATTTGCTATCTGTAATTCTTTATATCGAATTTAGGCCTTTTGAGCTTTTTCTCACACACTTTGGCATGTCTTGTGTTGTCATTATTCAATTTACGTTTCTTGCCGTGTTGGTTTTAGTGTACAGGTAAAGCCTCTGGTACTATTAAGGGAGACACAGTCTCACAGCAAACTCTCTCATCCTCTGGCCCTTCTAATCTTTTTTGTTTTCTCTTCCACAATAATTCATATGCCTTAGGTATAGCAGTAGTTTTGAGGATGTATCATTTAGGACTTATCTACACAACTCTCTATTGTGATTGGTTCTGGTTTTCTGTAGTAGATCTCCAACTATTACAAAGAGATGCACTTCCTTGATAAAGGGTAAGGACTGCACTTATGTTTATGTATAAGGACCTAAACATATTTAGAGTGTGGATAGGGATTATGTTGCTTTAATGAAGTATCTGTTGAAGGTTATTCTTCAAGATCTATGATTTCACTCTCAGTTCAGTTCCAGCTCGGAGGTCTCTGGGCCCTGTGTATGAAGTATGTTGTGGCCTGAGTAGTAGAGGGTTATCTTCTACCTTTGAAGAACAACCAAGGGAAATACCAATAGTGTGCAATGTTTAATGAATCTGTTTAATATCCCTGACAAATAACTCAGTAGAGGAATTGTCATGCTTGGGCTTGGCATTTTTGTAGATCTTTGGCTCTTGAAAGAAGTATCATCTACCAGATTAGGAAACTGATTTAAACTATACATGTATATTAATTCATGAACTGGTACAGTTTATTTTTAATTTGCAATTTCATACATTTTTCCTCTCATGACCACAAAGTATCTGCAACTTAGGATATGTACAGGGAAGTCTTTTAGTACTTTTTAAATTTTGAATGTTTAGTATAAGTAAGACAACAGTTTAAAAGAAGAATTTAAATACCTAACTATGTAAAACTAGATATCTTATGTAATGAAGAAATATTGCTGCCTCCAATATCTGAAGAACTTATTTAAAAATAAATCAATGCCAAGATTGAGGAATTCATGGGTAATAGCATAATGTTATCTCTAGGTTGTCTAACAGAATGATAATTTAGTGAGAAAAAGCAAATGTTTGTGTGTGTTCCACATATTTTAAGTGTATACTTAAGTGGTTTTATGCAACCAGTGACAAACTGCTGCAGTAGTTAACTTTTAGTACTAGTTTAATTCAACTCTACATCTAATACTTATTAGTAACTGATATATTGTAAGGGTATTAGGAAATAAAATCCAATTAAAAGTAACAATTCATATTTCACATTAAACAAGTAATTTGTGGGGCACTTATTTTCTCTAGTTTATATGCAGTTCCTCAATTACATATTTTGGGGGAAGAATGGGAGAACACTTTTCTGTACATATTTTGAAATTTTTTAGTCAATGCTGCTTTTTTCAAATCAGAGAACTCTAGAACTCCACTGCTTAAGATTAAAAAAAACTGGCATAGGTCTAGTTATTTACTGTATGTCATGGATATCAATACCAATTTTTCACTCTCTTCTTTTTTCTTTTATCTCATTTCTCCTTTCTTTTTCTTGTTTTTCTTCTCTCCTTCATTTCATCTCCCCACTCATTCCCAATTCTGTCTTATTTAAATTAAACAGTACCACTTTAAAAGCATGATTACTTCTTATTATCCTAAATAGAGGCAACATTATTTTCACTCTGCTTCATTGTTTGCTCAATAACATCAGTTTTTGTTTGTCATTTTTGAATCTTCTTTTTCTTTAATGACATAGACATCTTTAATTAGGCAGCATTTCTGTCTTTCAGCCCTCAGAGCAAGCAGATAGCAAGTATCCTCAGCATGATAACTCCTCATGCACAACTATCATTCTTAAATAATAAATTAAACATCTTCAAACATTCATTTTGTTAAAAGCGTTGTCCATGCCAGTAACACAAGCCTAATCACACTACCAAATAGACTAAGTAGAATTTATATTTTTAAATAATCCATGGCTGCTTTAGCTATACACTAAATTTTGATGAGATCCTCTATTCCTGGCATTCCCAGTAGAACATGTTCAAGTAGTATGCTCATAGAAAAACAAATTTTGGACTTTTGAGTATTTTCTATTATATCCACTGTCTTGGCCTTTTCTCTTTTTCTGTAAATATTATCAGAGATTAATGAACTGCCTTGATAAATGTTGAAAATAAGTTCAACACATATTGTTGCAATACTAAATCCTATATTATATTTGATTGTCCCCATATCAATACACACCCCTTTATTAATGAGCTATCCCCACCAGATAGGGCTCCAGACTCCATACTCTAGGTCATATTGGTACGTGTTTGCTGGATTTTTATAATTCCCTTAATTGTTGAAGTTAAGCAGAGACTGATGCTAGAGTCTTAACAGGGCAAACAATTTGCACCAAGATAGCCTAAGTAGCTTATCCACTCTGAATACAATGAGGGTCTAAGTTAACTCTTCCCTGCAAAAGCCAGGAGTTTATCAAAGGTTTATCTGGCTCCTGGAAGATGAGATTAAAAACAAAACAAAAACAAAATTACGGGCTGGAGAGAGGGCTCAGTGGTTGGGAGCATTGCCTGCTCTTCCAAAGGTCCTGAGTTCGGTTCCCGGCAACCACATGGTGGCTCTCAGCCATCTATAATGAGATCTGGTGCCCTCTTCTGGCCTGCAGACATACACACAGACAGAATACTGTGTACATAGTAAATAAATATTTTTTAAAAAAGAGTATACATTAACTTCTTTCCTTTTATGTGTTGAATTTATGCTTCCTGTCTACTTCTAGGATTTAATCATTGACATTTATTATAAATTCTATGCTTGGAAAATTTTCTACTTCATTTATACAGTTACTCAGGATGATTTATTTTCTCTTGAATTTTTATCCTTTTTGAATGCATTAACTTTTAAAAAATGCATTTTTCTATTTTCAGTAATAAATTTAAATATTTAAACTAAAAAAAAAAAAAAAAAAAAAAAAAAAAACTTAGTTCAAATAAGTGGTCTGCAGGATGGTTGGATTCCCCATGGTTGTCATGTAGCTCCATAGACAGATGTCAAAGGGTAGATGAGGTTCTTTATTTATAAAACTTACTCGAAGAACAAGAGTGATAGCAAGGGAGAAGTCATTTTTGAAGTAAAAGCCATGCTGTTTGGGCCTAACAGTAGATTTGAATCCCTGAACCAAGATTACACTCTTAGCCTTGCTTGTGTTGAGTCTTGCTTTGTTTCTAGAGGCAATGAAAGACATTTAACATGGCTCTTGTGAAAAGACATGTATTTTTAAAGTTACATCTTTTATCACTATTTTTTTTAAAATAAAAGTATGACAAAAAGATATCCAAGAATTAAGTTCTATAGTTCATTTCGCTTTTGATCAAGACTGTAAATTCTGTAGGTTATTCAATAACTGGAAATCAATAACCAGTTCTTCATCTTTTAGTCAATTTATGGAATATTCCATATCATAGACTATATTGCGTAGCTAATTTTTATTAATAGCCCAGATTTTCTCCAATGAAAGCATATAAAGTATGGTGTTAGTGTGTGTTTTCATTTGTGTGTGTGTATGTGTGTGTGTAGGTCAGAAGATCCATGTCATTGATCAGGTATAGTCTATCTTTGTTTTCTTTTTCTTCATGCCAGGGTCTGCCTTGAAGTTACCAAGTGTGCTAGGTTGTTTGGCCCTAGGTATCTGTCTTCACCTCTTTAGCACTGGATTACAAATGTGTGACATCATGTCCAGTTGTTTTATATGGTTCTGGGATTTGTATTTGGTTCCTCAGGTATGAAAAGCATATACTGAGATATGCCAGTCTCAAAATTTTATGTAAATTTACCAGTTATAATCATTTTTCTTTCTGTTTATCTTTTCTACACTATATGCCCCAAACATATTTAGAGGTGGAGAAAAAGGAAAAAAGTGATCATAGATACTGGCTAGAGATCCCCAATATAGCATCAAGGGAAAAAAAATACCTGTAAACCACACTTACAGAGATTATCTACAAAGAACTTCTTAGCTAGAGTGGAATCCCCATTGCATAGTTGTAGTTGTTGGAGAGAAGGTCTCCTCAGTGAATAGATGTTGCTTAGTCTGGGGATATATATGTATACTTACATTGATGCACCCTTTTGTCATTTTGCTGTATAGATGGTTTAAACTTTTTGGTTTATCATCAATCTAGAAAGTATTTTACTTCCCAAATATCTTTGAATATCTGTCTCTATAATACAAAATACATAATTCCTATGGTTATGTATTTCAAGATTCCATGTTATATTTTACCATTTAAAAAATTAAATAGTTTTTCAGCCTAAGAACATTATTTCTTGTCTGAACTTGTTATCAAATTTTAGAGAACTTCACAACTTTCTTTATGCTTTTATGATCTCCAATCTTCTGTTTGTTAAAATTAAGTGGTGTGTGTGGTTATAAGGTCACAAAAATTAGCAGAATGTTATTTGTTTAAATATTACTTAATAAAAAGCATAATGGTAAGTTCTGATAAACCGAAGGTAGAAAGGATATTACTACCACACCTTTCAGGGTTCTCACATAAAATTGAAAGACTTGAAATCTGTATGGTGTATACAAGCATTTATGGTACACTAAAAGTACTGTGTGGCATGGGGTTACTAGACAAATACGAGGGCCTGAGTTCTAAACTGCAACACCAATGTAAAAGGTCTGTTGTGGAAATGTGTGTCTATAATCATAACACTGGAGAGTCAAAGACAGGTGAAGCCTCAAGGCTCCCTGGCTAATCAGTCTAAGAAATTAGTGAGCAAATGGTTGAGAGAGAAAGAGAGATCTTCTCTCAAAAAGTAGGATGGGGAGATATTTGTGGAAAAAGTGAAAGTGAACTGTAGTATCCACATACATATGTATACAAGTGTATGTGCACCAACAAATACATGCACAATTATCCTACACATATATACATACAAAAATACTTGTGAAAACAATGAAAAGGAAAGAAAATTATTATGACTGGAGGATGCAAAATAGTAAATATGCATTAGAATTTACAAATAGAAACATAAGTAAGGTGTGTGTCAGGAAAAAAGCAAGATCATAGGAAAATTTTTTTAAAACTTGAAGGAAAAGCAGGGTGTGACTCAGGACTAAAAAGGATAGACTGAAACACAAGGTACATAACAAGAAGGCAAATAATAAAACTGGAGTGCTGATATCTAATTGGACCATGAAAGGCTTGGAACATTGTTGGAAAACCTTCTTCAGCCAATGATCTTTGAGAGGCTGGATGGACCAAGTTCAGGCGTGGCTTTGGTTTACTAAAAGCTGTGATCCCACCTGGTCACCCCTCTCTTTCCTCACTCCACACAGGATTTTGGACCCCTGTTTATTTTCCGTGAATTTCACTTTTAATAAAGAAAAACCTTAGTATATTGTATTTGGAGCTAGTGTGGGATTACTTTCTTTTCTTTTTTTTAGTTTTTAGAGACAGGGTTTCTCTGTAGTTTTGGAACCTGTCCTGGAACTAGTTATTATAGACCAGGCAGCATGTGTGATTATTTAATTAGCATGCCCCCGACTTGATCGATTATGGTTCATCTGATGCCCAACATGGGAATGAGTCCACGCTTGCTTGGCTTCTGGAGCATCTGCCTCTGTAGGAACCTGACTTTCCCTGCTTGCGCTACTTCTTCAGTCGGCAATCCTTATTGCATATTTTCCACTGCAAAGTTCGTGTTCTGCTCCAGAATATCTTCCTATATTTTGTGATTTTATTTTAAGCTTTAGAAGGAACATCAGCTTTCCGCAGACATTGTACTTCCCTATATGAAAAAGAAATGCTTTAACTGGCTTATTTCAAGATAACACTTATTAGAAACAAAGAACAAACAATAAAAGGGAGACGTGATTCTAAGTGGAAGATGTCAAACTAGAAACCCTGGTCTAGTAAACATGTGACACATAACTAGTCCTCTGTTCTGTTCAATGAGTCATACTTTGGAGATGACATTAAAGCAAAGGTCAACCCCTTCCATCTACATTCTACAATCCCTGCGATCTTTCATCACATTTAACATTTTTAAAATACTTAAAGGAAAAGGAAATTATTTCTGGGTCTGACAAGATTTAGAGAACTGTCTGCTCTTCTAGAGGACTCGTGTTTATTTCCCAGAACCCTCCTGGTAGCTTACAGTTGTCTGTAATCCCAGTTCCACAGGATCCAATGCCCTTCACGGCTTCCTCAAACACTGCACACGTGTGGTGCACACATAAAAACTAAAGCACAAATACAGATAAATAAAAGGTGAAAAAATAAAAATAAAGAATAACAATACTTACTCAAAGAATCTCAAAATGCTGTTCATATTCTTACCAACAAGTTTTCCCTTGCTTTCTGCACTTGGAACAATGACTTTTATTGGTCACCCAATATTACCATTCGCCAGGAGGTCTTTGCACAGCAGCCCTACATGTCTGGGATGTATTTCTCATCCTAAACCGTTTTCCTAGTTTGTTTTCAAATTCTTCATTCCAAGAAGTGATGCCTGGTGTACGTCATAAGTGTCCTTACCTAATTTATGAAAATCCCAGTCAATCTATGTTGTACATATAAGAAACCCCCATTTTTATAAAGTGTAATTCACAAATGATATTTAACATTTAAATGGTTGCTTATTTATTTGTCTTACAGCAGACAACAAGCTCCATGATGGCACAATCCTCATTTGTCTTTGATCAATATTTTATAATCAACACCTAACAGAGTTCCTTCGGCATAGCAGATAAGAATAACTATAATGTTATGCCTGAATTCATTCTTTGGAAGTCAAGACTGCATATTTCACCTGTAGAGAAATGTAGCTCTCAGGAAATCTTACGTCTTTCTCTACCTTTGAAATCAATGCTCTGCTGCTAAATTTTAAAGATGTGAAGATGGCTTTCTGTTCAAAAAAATCTATTTTTTGCAAATGACTTAATTATTTTTGTTTAGATTGTGGAGATTCTGTAATTGTAGATTAATTGGTTCCATCTGCTCTCTGATTTTCCAATTAACAGGTAATAGCTTTTGAAAGTTAGTTCATTTCTGACATGTGTAGGAATATATTTAAGATGGTAAATTTTCCCCCTTTTTTCTGTTGCTTTTTATTTATTTCATTACTCTTTCTTCAAATCCTAAGGCCAATGGTACTCTTTCAGTATAGTTAAGATCTTTTGGGGACAAATCTTGAACAGGGTCATAAACTTCTGTCATTATAATTGGTGTTTTAGATTCGTTTACATTGACTGCTGCTTCTACCATTGATTAATGACAGTAATTTTTAAGGCTAGAGGTGTTTTTTATGCCATAATTTAAAAATTGACTGACTGTCTGATGAATTTTTTTCCAGCTGTGTTTTGATACTAATGGAGAATCCCAACTTCAGATCCCTGCTGTAAATGAGTAGGAAGCCCAGAAGGAAGGAAGGCATTAAAAATTATCTCAGCATAAATATTAAAATCTATCACTTCCTCCTCAAAAACTGACCTTGTATGTCACATTACTCAACTGTGCATTTTATAGAACATTTCAAGGTTTGGAATATCTTACTTCCTTTCAGAAATATTTTGACATATAAAAAGTATATGCATTAATTTATTCATTAACTGTCTTGGAATCACTAGGATCTGAGTGTCCTCTAAAAGCATGTAAAAATATCCATGTCTCTGGAAATGCATCGAGACAGCCTGCCCTAATAATAAACTTTTATATCAATGAGTCTCATTGTCTTACAAAACAAGATTGACGTGATAATCAACACCTAAGGTTGACCACTGGTTTCTAGATGCATTCAGATATGTGAACAAGCACAACTTGCCTACATGAACATAAACCCAAGCATATGCAAATGTATGCTCCCATACACACCCCTCTCTCTCCTCTCTCTGTTTCTCTCTCTGTGTTTCTCTCTCTCTCTCTCTCTCTCTCTCTCTCTCTCTCTCTCTCTGTCTCTCCCTACTGTTTGTCTGTGTTTCATATCACAAATGAGCATTGTTGGAATATCTGAATTGCTAAGCATCTTCTGAGATAATGTGAGCTACCACAGAGAAGGTAGTAAATTATAGTAAGGTAGCTATTAAATTCAAGCAAGAACAGGTTTTTATTTGGTGACTGAGAACCTTTGAATGATGTTAGTATAGTGGCTAGATACTAGAATAGCAAATCTTATGGTAACATATTAGAAGTTCCAGACCGTTTTCGTCTTTTGCTATCTTTGGAGGGAGCGGGGCTAATTACTGAGCTGATTATCAAAGGGCAGTGATCTAATCCATCATGCATATATAAAGAAACTTCCCCACAAACTACAACAGAAATGGTTCCCAACATGGTGAGAAACATGGAAACACTTTAAGCATACTGCAGGTAGAGAAATCTGAAGAAACACACACACACACACACACACACACACACACACACACATCCTAGTGTGTCTTCTGAAATATTTATTGTGAGTAAAATGGAGAAAACTTTTGTTTTTAAATATACATGCTTATAATTATAACACTATTATCGAAGTTCAACAATTTTTAGAATCACTAATGAAGCAATCTGTATAACAGAAGAAATTAACCAAGCAGCTCAAATCTTCTAAATGAAGGAGTGTTTCCCCTGAGAAACAACAATATACTACAAATACAAGAAATCTTATTATGACATAATAATTATTTATATATACATTTATTAAAGTACTTTAAAATTTTTAGTACATTTCTAAATCTCACTCTTTGATCATATCAATTTCTCTCTCCCAACTTTCCCAAAACTAAATCTATCCTTTCCCACTCAACTTTGTGGTATTTTTCCCTCCATAAAAGCCAATTTGTGCTGCCCAAATAATATTTCACATGTTGCCCTCCATTGGAATACGGTCAATTTATCAGTGCTACAAACACTCTTAGAAAGATATGGCCTCTCTTCTCCCAGTACCTAAGAATGGCACGTCACCTAGAGCTGCATGCCTAACTTCCTTCTCGATGCTGATAGGTGGCCTGTCTTGTGCTTCGATAGGTCTTGTGAATACTAACAAAACAGCTATGAGTTTGTATGTACAGATTCCTTGCTGTGTCCAGACGACACTAGATCCTAGTATTTGTTTGCCACCTCCGGCTCTGAAACTCTTTCTCCTTTTTCATAATGATCCCCGAGTCTTTGTAGGAAGGTGTATGGTATATATATTCTAATTAATGCTGAATGCTATATCGTCTTTCATTCTCTGAACCTTGGACAATTGTTTGTCACTATGATGATCACTAAATGTACAAAATAGAAGATTCTCTAATGAAAGTTGAGAGATATATTAATCTATAGAAATAATGACACATCAATAGGAGTTATTTTAAGTTAAGACCCATTTACCAGATAATAATAGTAGGTTATCATCTAAGTGTATAAACGATCTAGGAGTAGTTGCTTGTCTCATTAATGGTAGCTAGTATGCTTTCTTCTTGTCGCACAGGTTTAATTCCAATTATAAGATGGTTAATTATTCCCTCATGTTCATGTCATTATTGTATATTGAGGCATGGCTCATAAGGCTCACACTGTTCATAAGTGTGTAAGACCGATGATTATTTCAAGTGGAATGTGTAACACCTTCTAGCACTATGAGATCTAGCCAATCTTCAACCAGGGTAGCAACACTTAACACTATCTTATGATTTTCAACAGTGTTTTGAGTATATGAACTCTCCCTTCTCCATTTTTTTCACGATTTATCTTTTTTTCCATTTCTAGCAATCATTGTGTCCTTTGTTTCGACATCAGTGTAACTGGTGCTGACCAAATATTGCTGGATGTGTGGCCTTCCATTGGAACAGTGAGACATACCTCCTAGAAAGTCACACATACATTATTTCTATTAGGTTCAACTTATTAATGAACCACCTGAACACAGTATTTTCAACTAATAATGGATTTATTGAGGCACAACCCCATCAGATACTGAATCAGCTCTATAGATTAAGTAATATTTCAGATTTGATATCAAATATTTAACACAAAGGCAAGTCATTCAACAAAATATTAACATAACAGATCTAAAAAATACTTTAAATAATAGAATTGTCAAATTCTTCATTAACCAGTAGAAAAAATAAGTAGGGAGGAAGGTAGGCACCTCATCACATACCTTCCATGCCAATACAAAATGACTGCAGAAACACCCATGTTTTTAAAAACAAGTAAAATGATTAAAAATATGTTTCTAAAGTTAAAATGAGTTATCTCCATAACAAATGCTAGAAATGAATAAAGTAATAAGATTTTAGAGCAGGTTAGATGGAGAGAAAAAATCATAGAACAATTCATTTCATAACAACATATTTTAAATTTTAATATTATAATACAAGAAAAATAACTTTTATTCAGTTTTATTAATAATATTTGAGGTATATTCTGGCAACTTCTGGAGACAATACTAAATATTTTTACAGTGAGGTAAAGCATGCTAATGGGTTATTAGCAACAACTGTGTTTCTAAGCTCGAAACAGATCCTCCATGGAAAGTCCTTATTTCTCAAAGATAGTATGAAGTATATAATGAAGATATTTCTAGGCACCTAAAATTATCTTGTTTTTTCCTCTCTGTAATTTACAGTCTGTTCTTTGGTGGTTCTGAAATTGACTATCAGTATTCTCAAGTCAGTAAGTGAATGTATTTTAAATAAAAATTTCTTGAATAAGAATAAGTTGATTTAATATGACTGATTTTTATAACTTTAAAATTTTTATAATAATTAGGATGTAATGTTACTGGGAAAAACATGCAGATCAGTGGCACAGGAGAGAAAAATCAGGAGCAATATGTACATGTGAGCATTTGGATTATACAAAGAAGAAACTAAAGTCATAGAGGAGATGATGTCATCTCAATGAATGGTACAAGACTATTGGATATTCTTATGGAAAAAAAGAACAAAATTCTAACTTGGCCACGTCTATACCTTGAAATATGAGCTAGCTGTGTTATATATATATATATAACACTCCATGCTGTCTAAGGAAAGAATAACTAGACATTCAAATAAGCTGGAAAATTGATCTCTAGCCAATAAGACAAATCAATTAATGTGAACAAAGATTGAAGAAATAAAGATTTTGCAAATCAGAGAATAATGTTGATCAAGATATTTTCAATATACTATCTGTATTCAAGAGTAAAAACATAAGATGAAATGTGTACTAAAGAAAGACATGATGTAAAAGAGAAAGCACAAACTTTTAGCCACAGCACTTGGCAGGCAGAGGGAGGTGAATCTCTCTGAGTTCAAGGCCAGCCTTCCTACAAGAGCTAGCTCCAGGACAGGCTCCAAAGTTATAGAGAAATCCAGTCTTGAAAAACCAAACCAACCAAACAAACAAACAAACAAAAGATGTAAAAGAGGACTCACATTAAATTAAAAAGTAAGCCTGAGAGCAGATGATGCACGGAAGGAGGTTAGATGCCCAATGGATGCTTCTAAAGGAAAGGTGAATGTCTTAGGGTTAATATTCCTGGGATGAAACACCATGACCGAAAGCAAGTTGGAGAGTTAGAAAGGAATGGTTTTATTGGGCTTACACTTCCACATTGTAGCCCATCATTAAAAGAACTCAGGAGAGAAGCATAAACAGGGCAGAAACCTGGAAGCAGGAGCTGATGGAGACACCATGGGAAATTGTAGCTTATGGACTTACTCTTTATGGCTTGCTCAAGCCTGTTTTCATATAAAACCCAGGACCACCAACCTAGGGATCTCCCCAGAGTAATGGACTGGGCCTTAACCCATTAATGACTAATTAAGAAATGCCCTACAAGCAGATCTTATGGAGGCATAGTCTCAATCAAGTTTCCCTCCTTTTAGTTGACTCTAGTTTGTGTCAAGTTGACATAAAACTATCCAGCACAATGATAAAAATAGTTTTCACGGTTTTTGGAGCTCAAGGGAAGTCTTCCTGGGTTTAAAAATAAATGTTAAAAGTTGAGATCACAGAAACTGCGGGAAAAAACAGGTGTGTTCAGAGAACATGATGTATATGGCCATGTCACTTACAAAATAGCTGAGCCAGGACAGCAATTAACTTCATCAACCTGGTGTGTGATGACAGATGTGCACAGGGCTTCCTGTACATGACCTAGCTTTAGTTTTCTAGTGAGTGAGTAACTGACAGAACTAGGCTTCAGACTCACTTCTTTCCAACTTCAAAGTCATCGTCTCTTCAAAGGAAAATGCCTTTTTCCTTTGGAAAATGTAAAACAGAAAAGACAGAGAATTAATTAAATTTGACTTTCAGAGACTTAAAGTAGATGTCAAAGATTTGGATTCCAGGACTTTTTCAGAATCAGACTTCTGTGTTATTCCCTTCCTCCCTACAAAAATTCAGCAAAGAAACTTAAGTCCCATGCCAAGCTGCAAGTGCCTATGAATTGTCACATGTAGTTATCATAATTATGCTTGCCAAATCATAAATTTAGGTGGCTAATAAGTGTATTGTGTCCAGACATATACAACCTTTGCATGTATATATGCTTGTGTGCCTATAGAGGGCTGAGGTCAATCTCTATTTCCATTCCTGAGGTGATTATCTTTGATTGCTTCCTCCTTTCCTCGCTCCCTTCCTCCCTCCCTCTTTCCCCCATCTCTCCCTTATTTCTTCCCTTCCTTCTAACTTTTCCTCCTCATCCTCCTCCTTTCTTCTTCTTTTGAGACAAAGTCCTTCTCTAAACTCCCCAGGTAGATGAAGCTGATTAGACATTGAGTCCCTGTTTGTCTCCACATTCCTGCATTCTGATTATAACTACATACCACCATTTGGATTCTGACAGTTCAATTTATGTCTTCATGATTGCAAGGTAAATATTTTACCAGATAAGCTGTCTTCCCAGCCTGAGTCTTATGACAGCATTATGTTACACATTATCATTTAGAAAGTTCATGCTTGAGAATGTCTAAATGGCATAACTAAATTAATTAATAGTCACAAGAATTCTCATACTATTTTAAGTTAATTTTCCATTTGCTATTGGGATTCATTCATAGTTATTCTTGGCCAGTGGTCCACAGGTTGTGTTAGACCTAGCTGGCTATATGAACTCTGAAGAGACATATTTAGAAATATGTGTTTATTTCCAACTATATCATACAAAGTTACTCTTTCAGTTGTAAATTATCTCTTCCAGGGACATTGACCAGGTACTATTCCAAACAAATAAAAGAACCTGCTTGACTTGAAAAGAGCAGAAAAAGTCAGTGAGGATTGTCTAGAGAGGAAGCTCTACATGATTGTTTAGTCTGGTTTCTCTCAGTGCTGTTTGCAAACAAGGGTTTAATATTTTAAACAGTAATATCCTTGGCTTCTCATCAGCCCTCATTGTTCACCATGCTCAGAGAGTCCTGTTTTATCCCATGCTTTTTCAGTCACAGTCCAGCTGGCCTTGGTGAGCTCCCAATAGATCAGCTTCACTGTCTCAGTGGGTGGGTGCACCCCTCGTGGTCCCGACTTCTTTGCTCATGTTCTCCCTCCTTCTGCTCCTTATTGGGACCTTGGGAGCTCAGTCCAGTGCTCCAGTGTGGGTCTCTGTCTCTATCTCCATCCATCACCAGATGAAGGTTCTATGATGATATGCAAGATATTCGTCAGTATTGCTCTAGGATAGGGTCATTTCAGGTTCCCTATCCTCAGCTGCCCAAGGAACTAACTGGGGACAATGGCACGGGGTTTTGAATCTATGTAATGTGCTGGCTTTGTGGGAGCCTAGCCAGTTTGGATGTTCACCTTCCTAGAAATGGATGGAGGTGGGAAGACCTAGGACTTACCACAGGGCAGGGAACCCTGACTGCTCTTTGGACTGGAGAGGGAGGGGGAGAGGAGTGGGGGGAGGGGGAAAAGGGTGGGAGGAGGGGGAGAAGGGTGGGAGGAGGGGGAGGGAAATGGGAGGCTGGGAGGAGGTGGAAACTTGTTTTTTTTTTTCCTTTTCTCAATAAAAAAAAAGTTAAAAAAATAAACAGTAATATCCTTTAAAGTTTTTATAGTTCAGCATTATATGGTTTTTAAGACGTTTTATTTTAAAATATTTTAACTCATGTAAAATTTAAGAAACAACCTGAATGCAAAATTTGAGAAGTCATTGTTTTTTACCGCAGCGTAGTACTCTACTGTGTATATATTCCATACTTTCTTCATCCATTCTTCCTTTGAAGGGCATCTAGGTTGTTTCCAGGTTCTGGCTATTACAAATAATACTGCTATGAACATAGTTGAACAAATGTTCTTGTCATATGATCGGGCATCTCTTGGGTATATTCCCAAGAGTGGTATTGCTGGGTCCAGTGGTAGGTTGATCCCGAATTTCCTGAGAAAGAGAAACACTGATTTCCAAAGTGGTTGCACAAGATTGCATTCCCACCAGCAATGGATGAGGGTACACCTTCCTCCACAGCCTCTCCAGCAAAGGCTATCATTGGAGTTTTTTATTTTAGCCATACTGACAGGTGTAAGATGATATCTCAAAGTTGTTTTGATTTGCATTTCCCTGATCGCTAAGGAGGTTGAGCATGACCTTAAGTGTCTTTTGGCCATTTGAACTTCCTCTGCTGAGAATTCTCTGTTCAGTTCAGTGCTCCATTTTTTAATTGGGTTAATTAGCATTTTAAAGTCTAGTTTCCTGAGTTCTCTATATATTTTGGAGATCAGACCTTTGTCTGTTGCGGGGTTGGTGAAGATCTTCTCCCAGTCAGTAGGTTGCCTTTTTGTCTTAGTGACAGTGTCCTTTGCTTTACAAAAGCTTCTCAGTTTTAGTAGGTCCCATTTATTCAATGTTGCCCTTAAAGTCTGTGCTGTTGGGGTTACACATAGGAAGCGGTCTCCTGTGCCTATCTCCTGTAGGGTACTTGGATGGAAATAGAAAACACTATCCTGAGTGAGGTAACCCAGACCCAAAAAGATGAATATGGGATGTACTCACTCATAATTGGTTTCTAGCCATAAACAAGGGTCACGGAGTCTACAATTGGTGATCCCAAAGAAGCTAAGTAAGAAGGTGAACCAAAGGAAAAACATATAGTTGTCCTCTTGGCTATGGGAAGTAGACAAAATGGCCGGGGAGAAAATTGAGATCTTGGGGGTGGGGTGGGATAGTGGTAAACGGAGATGGGGAGAGTAAAGGGAGAAGGGGAGAATGGGTGGAACTTGGGGAAAAAGGAGGATTGGGATAAAGGAAGGTTGGATAGGGGAGCACGGAAGCACAATTCTTAGTTAAGGGAGCCACCTTAGAGTTGGCAAGAGACTTGAACCTAGAGTGGCTCCCAGATGCCCAAGCCAAGGTCCCCAGTTAGTTCCTTGGGCAGCTGAGGATAGGGAACCTGAAATGACCCTATCCTAGAGCAATACTGACGAATATCTTGCATATCATCATAGAACCTTCATCTGGTGATGAATGGAGACAGAAACAGAGACCCACACTGGAGCACTGGACTGAGCTACCAAGGTCCCAATAAGGAGCAGAAGGAGGGAGAACATGAGCAAAGAAGTCGGGACCACGAGGGGTGCACCCACCCACTGAGACAGTGGAGCTGATCTATTGGGAGCTCACCAAGGCCAGCTGGACTGTGACTGAAAAAGCATGGGATAAAACAGGACTCTCTGAGCATGGCGAACAATGAGGGCTGATGAGAAGTCAAGGACAATGGCACGGGGTTTTGAACCTACATAATGTGCTGGCTTTGTGGGAGCCTAGCCAGTTTGGATGTTCACCTTCCTAGAAATGGACGGAGAGGGGAGGACCTAGGACTTTATACAGGGCAGGGAACTCTGACTGCTCTTTGGATTGGAGAGGGATGGGGAGAGGAGTGGGGGGAGGGGGAGAAGGGTGGGAGGAGGGGGAGAAGGGTGGGAGGAGGGGGGAGGGAAATGGGAGGCTGGGAGGAGGTGGAAACTTGTTTTTTTTCTCTCCTTTTCTCAATAAAAAAATGGAAAAAAAAACAACCTGAAAAATCATTACCTAGAGATTTTCCGAAGGTAAAATTAAGTTTCATTATAACAACTAGGATGCCATTAATACAATTTACTACTCTTTTTCGACTGTTTCCATGCTTGTTCATAAAAAAAATTTATTGTATTTATTTACTTATGCAAAAATTTCTTGTGTACCTACATTATTGTAACCATCACCACAATTACTGCAAAAAGGGCATGTCACTGGAAATGTCCTTCATTTGAATGCTTACTAAGATTACATGTCTCTGCCAAGTTCTCTTTCTCTGTGGCTAAAACCTGACAACCTCTAATTTTTATATCTTTATAATTTCATTCCTTTGAGAATAATATGCAAATGGAGTCATCTAGCATGTAATCTTTGAGATCGGCCTTTATTCCTTGACACTGTTTCTTGGAGATCTGTCCAAGAGGATGAAGAAACTCATTTGCTGCTGTTTCATTGTCAAGTGATGTTTAATGACATGGGTGCTCTATTTGTTTAACTATTAGTCCACAGAACAACACCTGACTTATTTCCAGTTGCGGATATTATGAATTCAGCTCCTATGAACATTTATGTATAGGTTTTAATGTGAACATAAGTTTTCATTTCTCTGGGATAAATGCCCAAGTACATAATTACTATATCATATAGCAATTATATGTTTAGTTTTTATGAGAAATCAGCCAACTGTTTTCTAGGAAATTATATTGCTTCTACATCAAATGAAATAGTATTTTCTAGATTGTGATTTAGTTTTTTCTGTAATTAGTTCATACATAAATTAACAAATATTTCTTGTTTACCTAATAAGGTCTTATCACTGATCAAAAGTTGGGGTTGCACTGTTAATGAAGATAATTTTTATACTTTGTTGTATAGAAGAAAAGATAGAAAACACATAAGTGAAGTTTATCTTGATCAAATATGGAAATGCAGATAATACAGACAGCCTGAGCTTAGTTCATTCTAGAGGGATGTGCACTATAGTAGATAAAGGAAGACTTTAAATCTCATGGTATGCAAGCTAAGAATTTGCCAGCGGGACAAAATTTCTATCTGAAGAAAGATGTGTGCACGAGGACAAGTATCCTGTGCCTAAACTGGGGAATATTCTTGTATAGCAATTTCCTCAGAGTTAAAGTACTCCATCTTAGAAGAAGGCTCATAAAGATACAGGATGTTCTAAATGGAGTCTCCTTAAAGCTCAGAAAGCAAACAGCTACTTTATAAGCTCCTGAAACTGATTAGCTATGCAAGGTCCCTCCCTCTTCAAGTTTATACTAGCAGTAAGAACTGAAGATAAACCCTCTCAGACAAAACAGGCTGTCTGAAATAGGCTCAGATCTTTTAAGCTGCATGCCATGCTGTGAGTTCCAGGTTTTACGAGATTTATGAACTCAAACCATGTGGCTTTTGCTAACTCAGCTGCCTTTCAGCAATTCTCGCTCCTGTAAGTAATCCATCCCACATACTAGGTTACAAAAATAAAACTCGTGGCTCACCCAAGTTGACTTCAGTTAACCTCTCTTTAGGTCAATCTCTTATTTGAGCTGAGTAGATATCTATATCTTTACAGAAACAGTCTCAATAGATAAAAACTACAATGGCTAGTTTGTAGAGTAGATGAAAAAAAAAACATGTTTAGAGACAGACAATATAGAGAAAAGGGAAAATTAGGAGAGGGAACCGAAGTGGCCAATAGCTCAAAAAGATGCTGAGTTCATACTTTTATTTAAATTATTTAAATTTTTTTCATACTATATGTTTTGATCATTGCTTTTCCTTCCTAAATTCTTTCCAGATCCTCTTTACCTCACTACCCATCCAACTGCATGTTTTTTCTTGCTATACCTCAAAACACAAAACCAAAACAAAAAATGAAAATCCAAATAAACAAAACAACAAATAAGACAAAAAATTTCAAACAAAATGACTAAAAATCCCATTTTAAAAAATTAGAACAAATATGTAATTGTTTAGTGCTGACTAGCTAGCTACTTTTGAACATGAGGCTATACTGGAGTGTGGTTGATATACCCAGTGACACTCTACTGGAGAAAAAATTAATATTTATTTTAATTTATTAGATTTTTAAAAATTACAAATCCAAGTTCTCACTCCCTCCTCTCCTCCCATTCCCTCTACACACCCTCCCACTCCACCTACATCCAGTCCTCAGAGAGGTAAGGTACATTGCTTTGTGGAAGGTCCAAGGCCCTCCCTACTATATCTAAGCTGAGTAAGGTATCCATCCAAAGAAATCAGGATTCATAAAAGCCAGTACAAGCAGTAGGGATGAATCCTGGTGCCACTGCCAGTGACCCTGTACTCTGCCCCAGCCATACAACTGCCACCCACATTCAGAGGGACTAGTTTAGTCCTACACTTGTTCCTTTCCAGTCCAGCTGGAGTTGGTGAGCTTCCATTAGCTCAGGTATATTGTTTCATCATGGTCTTGAACTCTTTGCTCATATACACATTCTTCACATTCTTCCACTGGACCTTGGGAGCTCAGTCCAGTGCTCTGATGTTGGTCTCTGCCTTTGTTTCTATTAGTTGCTAGATGAAGGTTCTATGGTGATATTTAAGATACTCACCAGTCTGACTACAGGGCAAGTAAAGATCAGGCCCCCTCTCCTCTATTGCTTAGGGTCTTAGCTGGGTAGTCTTTGTGGATTTCTGGAAGTTTCTCAGGGGCCAGGTTTTTGCTAACCCTATAATGACTCCCTCAATCAAGATATCTCTTTGCTTACTCTCATCTCTGTCCTTTCTTCAACTATCTGATTCCCTCAAGTTTTCCTCAACCCTCCTCTTTTTCCCTCCTCTTCCCTTTCCACCCTCCATAATTCTCCCAGCCCCATGCTCCCAATTTTGTCAGGTGATCTTGTCTGTTTCCAGTTTCCAGGTGGTTCTATATATGTTTTTTATAGAGTTATCTCATTACTTAGCTTCTTTAAAATTATAAACTATAGGCTCAACATTCTTTGTTTATAGCTAGTATTCATTTATGAGTGAGTGCATACCATATTCATTTTTATGGGCCTGGGTTACCTCACTTAGGATAGTGTTTTCTAATTCCATCCATTTCCATGCAAGATTCAAGATGTCTTTTTTTTTTAACCACTGAGTAGTAATCTAGTGTGTATTCAACATTTTCCTTTTTCTTTTCTATTCTTCAGTTGAGGGGCATCCAGGTTCTGGCTATTACAAATAATGCTGCAATGAACATAGCTGAACAAATGCTTTTGTAATATGATTGAACATCTTTTGGGTATATGTCCAAGAGTAGTATTGCTGAATCCCGAGGTAGGTTGATTCTCAATTTTCTGAGAAACCACAATACTGATTTACTAAGTTGTTTACTAGTTTGCATTTCCACCAGCAATGAATGTGTTTTCCTCTTACTCCACATCCTCTTTATCATAAGCTATCATTGGTGTTTTTGATCTTAGTCATTCTATCAGGTGTAAGGTGGTATCTCAGACTTGTTTCGATTTGCATTTCTCTGATGGCTAAGGATGTTGAACATTTCCTTAAGTATATTTTGGCCATTTGAGATTCTTCTGCCGAGAATTCTCTGTTTAGTTCTGTACCCCATTTTTAATTGGATTATTTAGAATTTTAATGTCTAACTTCTTGAGTTCTTTATATTTTTTGGATATCACTCCTTTGTCTGATGTGGGGTTGGTGATGATCTTTTCCCATTCAATAGACTGCCCTTTTGTTTTATTGACTGTATCCTTTGCTTTACAGAAATTTCTCAGTTTCAGAAGGTCCCATTTGTTTGTTGTTGCTCTCAGTGTCTGTGTTCTGGGGTTATATTTAGGAAGTGGTCTCCTGTGTCCATGCATTGAAGGCTACTTCCGACTTTCTCTTCTATCAAGTTCAGTGTGGTCAGATTTATATTGCATTCTTTAATCCATTTGGACTTGAGTTTTGTGCATGGTGAAAGACATGGCTCAATTTTCATTCTTCTATATGTTGATTCAAATTGGAAACAAAGAAGTAAAACTTTTGTTATTTGCAGATGATATAATATTATTTATAAGTGACTCAAAAAACTCTACCGGAGAACTCCTACAGCTGATAAATACCTTCAGTGATGTGGCAATATTCAGGATCAACTAAAAAAAAATCAGTAGCCCTCCTATACAAAAATGATAAAAAAGCTGAGAGGGAGATCAGAGAAACATCTTTCACAATAACCATAAATAATATAAAATATTTTGGGGTAACACTAACCAAAGAAGTGAAAGGCCTGTTTGACAAGAACTTTAAGTCTTTGAAGAAAGAAATTGAAGAAGATACCAGAAAATGGAAAGATCTCCCATGTACTTAGATAGGTAGGATCAAAATAGTAAAATTTGCAATCCTACCCAAAGCAATCTATAAATTCAATGCAATTCCCATCAAAATCCCAACACAATTCTTCACTGACCTTGAAAGAAAAATAATCAGCTTTATATGGAAAATCAAAAAACCCAGGATAGCCAAAACAATCCCATACAATAAAGGAGTTTCTTGGGGTATTACCATGCCTGACATCAAACTCTATTACAGAGCTACAGTAATAAAAACAGCTTGGACATTGGGGGCTCAGTCAGTTTCTCTGATGAGGGAATTTGTCCCTATCTCCATCTGTCACTGGATGAAGACTCAATGGTGATATTTGAAATAATCATCAGTGTGATAGTGGGGCAAAGCCAGTTCAGGCACCTTCTACTCTGCTGCCCAAGGACCTAGCTGGGGAAAATCCCCATGGACACCTGGGATTCCCTCTAGAGCCAAGTCTCTTGCCAACCCTAAAATGTCTCCCTTAATGTAGATATCTTCTCCCCTGCTCTTATATCCACCCTTCCTCCATCTCCACCCTCCCACTCCCCCAAGCACTCTCCAGTCTTTCCCTTTTTCCTTCTCTCTCCCCTTCTCCCCTTCGTCCAACCCCATCCCAACTGCCACCCCCATGCTCCCAACTTTTGCCTGGCAATCTTGTTTGCTTCCAGTTTCCAAGAGGATCTATATATGTTTTTCTTTGGGTTCACCTTTTTATTTGGCTTCTCTAGGCTTATGAACTATAGGCGTAATGTCCTTTGTTCATGGGGGAGTCCACTAATGAGTGAGTACAAACCATATTCATCTTTTTGGGGTCTGAGTTATCTCACTAGGATAGTGTTTTCTATTTCCATCCATTTGCATGCAAAATCAAAATATCATTATTTTTTACAGCTGAGTAGTATTCTAATGTGTATTCCACACTTTCTTTATCCATTCTTCCATTGAGGGGCATCTAGGTTGTTTCCAAAATCTGGCAATTACAAATAATGCTGCTATGAAGATAGTTGAGAAAATGCTTTTGTAGTATGATTGGACATCTCTTGGGTATATTCCCAAGAGTGGTATTGCTGGATCCTGAGGTAGATTGATTCCCAATTTTCTGAGAAACCACCACACTGCTTTCCAAAGTTGTATCTGCACAAAATAAATGCGATGCAGATATCAAAGAATATTTACCACTTTAATGATAAACTTAGAGAACCAAAGTTCCAGCATAGTACAGGAGGTAGGGCCGGGGAAAAAAAGGGCCCAGCCGCTGAGCCGCGCACCCATTTATCGGCAGGCATACGCCCGAGGCAAACCCCGCCCCCTAAAGGGGCTGTCTTAACCTTACATCTCCCCCTTTTGTCTAAATAAGGCAGAACTAAACCAAATATAACTATAAATGATAATAACAAATGATAAATATAACAAAAAATATTGAGAACAAAAGTTGTGCTAGAGAGTAACTACAATTAAATAATCTTCAACTCCATCAAAGATCTGAGAAGGGAGTAAATATTACTTAACAAATGAGAGATATCCAAAATGTGCAACAAATGACAGAGACAACTGACTACCTGGGCAATCACCCAAAATCTCGTTTGCAATGTTGAGTCAACCAACTTTGGCTAAGGCCTAACATAACTGACATACCATTATCAAATGCAAGGAACTTTCTTAGAATTATCCTACCCTGTCTTGGCAAAATAAGACAATCCTGTTTCATATTTTAGTCTGTAGTTGAGGTATGGGCTTTTCTTAACCCAAAGGCCAGTTCTGCCAAGAAGACAAGCTCCCAGTGCAGTGTCTTTGGTGTTCAATGTTCTCTCGGGAGTAGAGTGGTGTTGCCAGGAGTAATTGTGTCTTGTTGGCACAGAATTCTAGGTTAGATTAAAGGCCATTTTCTACAGCTCTTCAAAGAGGCTGAAGATTATACTATTTATACTAAAAGGAATCTCTATGTATTTAAAAGATCTGATTATCCTAAAAATAAATATGACAAACATATAATTCTCAATACCTATCTAATTTGAAACTAAGAGAATAAACAACTGTGCAATATATGAAGACAATTATCTTCACCTGTAAACAATGTCATTACTTATCGAATGTAAACAATGTTATTACTTAAATAGTACCAGAGGTAGAAATGTACATTGTGATATGATAGATGTATCCATACAATATAAGCATACTCTTATACAAAAGTAGAGGTAGGAACACTCATATTCAATATTCAATATATCAATATACAAAAAAACAGCACCAATATAATTTTCTAAAAACAGTAAATCACAAATACCAATCATCCCATCAAACCAGTTAATCCCCCTCTTTTTTTTTTGAATATACCCCTAATTCCATACAATATCTCCCCATCCCCTCAACCCTAAACCAACCACTAAAAGATGTCCCTAACCCTGTGGGCAAACTCTGTTGGGAGAGGGGACGTCGTCCTCTTAGATTGCTTCTAGCTGACATGGGGGCGACGTTCCTCTTAGGGCCCCCTGTGAAGGCAAATGATGGTAAAATTCCCAAATTAACCTTTGACTTTAGAAAATTATAACTAGCCTCTGAGTGTTTTGAGAAGGTCCGGCCAGAGTGTTGTCAAAAATGTGCATCATATGAAATTGTCTCTTGCAGTTGGTACCATAAAACAGGTCTAAAATTAGTGCTTAAAAAAAATGTCGTCATAAAAACCAGATTGAGTTGATGTTGTGGGGCCCCATCTTCATCCTGGAAACTTCAAAAATTACTGCAGGAAAATATGTTGCTTGTTATGGGAAATTTAAACATTAACAACAAGGACATATACCGACATATAAAGAAAGACAAAGATATGAGGAAAGGCAAAGAAAGCTTATTAAGTATCAAAATATTCTTATTCTGTCCCATGTCATGGCTCCTGACCTGAGACAGAAACTCTGAAATATCCCTTATTAACAGGCTTGGAATTGAAGAGGGACTGAGCCATAGTCCAACTCCAAAACCAGCTCTACACATTTATAAAGAAGTGTTCAATAAAACATATAAATATATATAAAAAAATCAATACTTACAATATGTATAGAATTTTATTGTTGATGTTTAGTGGGTCGTAACTATTTTACATCCATCAGTAATTAAATATTCAGGGTCCTTTAAATTATTTGGAGATGAATATTTTCCTGTGGAGATAAGAAAAGAACCCTGCCCCCATTCTATCAGTAATCCTTACCATCTGAATGCCGGTCATCCTTGTGAATGAATTGTTATCTATCTTTTCCAAGTGACTTCTCTTCCTCAAACCGAACCTTTATTAATTTTGACGGTATCCACAATTTTTCCTCACCTGTGGAGATAAGAGCAAAACCCCTTCCCCAACGCAGCACATCTCCTGGCTTCCATTGTGAGGTCAGCACATCCTTGAAATAAACTGGTTGATTTAGTTCAGCAGACTTTTCCATTATCCAATGTCTTTCTGCAGCTGTCGTTCCCTTCTCATTAGCATTGAGAAAATTCAAGGTTAACAAAGCATTATGTAACCTATTTCTGGGGGTGTTTTCCACCCCTTTCTGTTTGTTCAACATATCCTTTATAGTTCGATTAGATCTTTCTATGACTGCTTGACCTGTAGGATTGTATGGTATACCTGTAACATGCTTGATATTGTAATAATCAAAAAACCGTTTCATTTTTCTAGAGACATAAGCAGGACCATTATCTGTCTTTATTTGTATAGGTATACCCATGATACCCATGACTTCTAATAAATGAGTGATTACTGAATCAGCTTTTTCTGAACTTAAAGCAGTTGCCCACTGAAAGCCTGAATAAGTGTCGATGGTGTGATGAACATACTTCAATTTGCCAAATTCTGCAAAGTGGAACACATCCATCTGCCAGATTTCATTTCTATGGGTGCCCTTTGGATTAGCCCCTGCTGGCAGTGGCATTTGGTTATAAAAAGAGCAGGTAGGGCATTTCTTCACAATCTCCTTAGCTTGTTGCCATGTAATAGAAAACTCTTTCTTCAAACCTTTGCTATTAACATGATGTTTTTTATGAAATTCAGAGGCTTGTAGCACACTACCAATCAATAATTGATCAATTTCTGCATTACCTTGTGCTAGAGGACCTGGCAGACCCGTATGGGATTGGATGTGTGTTATGTACATAGGGCAAAGCCTGTTCCTGATCAAATCTTGAACCTGGATAAACAATGAGGTTAGTTCTGTATCATCAGGTATAAATTCAGCAGTTTCAATATGTAAAATAACTCTTTCTGCATATTGTGAATCAGTAACTATATTAATAGCTTCTTTAAAATCTCTTAGTACCATAAGAATGGCATATAATTCTGCCTTCTGGACAGAATCATAAGGACTTTGTTCCACCTTACCCAAGTCTTCTGATTTGTAACCTGCCTTCCCCGATTTATTGGCATCAGTATAGAATGTACGGGCTCCAGTTATTGGAGCATCACGGACGATTCGAGGAAGGATCCAAGAAGTTCTCTTTATGAAGTTGAGCCGCTTGCTTTTTGGATAATTGTTATTAATGTCTCCCAAAAAATTAGCACAAGCTCTTTGCCATGGTTCATTATCTTCCCATAATTTCTTTAGTTCATCAGCAGTGAAAGGCACTATAATTTCTGCTGGGTCTATGCCTGCTAGTTGACGAAGTCTCAGCTTTCCTTTTATAATTAACTCAGAGACTTTTTCCACATAAGTTTTCAGTTTCTTACTTGGTTTATGTGGTAAAAAGATCCATTCCAAGATAATTTCATCTTTCTGCATTAAAATTCCTGTAGGAGAAATTTTTGATGGTAATATGACAAGAATACAATCGAGCTCTGGATTCACTCTGTCCACATGTGCCTGTTGTAATTTCTCCTCAATCATTGTCAGTTCCTTTTCTGCTTCAGCTGTTAATTCTCTGGGACTGTTCAAATCTTTATCACCATTCAAGGTCTTGTTCAAATGAATTATTAGATCAGGTGTTATCCTAATAGCTGGTCGTAAACTGGAAATATCTCCTAACAGTCTTTGAAAGTCATTAAGAGTCCGTAGGCGATCTCTCCGAATTTGTGCCTCCTGTGTCTTAATTTTTTGCAAACCTATTTTATAACCTAAATAATTAACAGAATCTCCCTTCTGAATCTTTTCAGGAGCAATTTGCAATCCCCATTTAGGTAACAGTATCTGTATTTCTTCAAACAGTCTGTTCTAGGTATCTATGTTTGAATCAGATAACAATATGTCGTCCATGTAATGGTATACTATAGATTTGGGAAATTTCTTGCGTATTATTTGCAATGGTTTGTTCACAAAATATTGGCACATGGAGGGGCTATTTAACATATCCTGGGGGAGGACGGACCAGTCGTACCTCCTTAAAAGTTGAGAATTGTTATAACTAGGCACTGTGAAGGCAAATTTTTCTCTATCTTCTTTTTGCAAAGGTATAGTGAAAAAGCAATCCTTTAAATCAATAACTATGAGAGGCCATCCTTTTGGTAATAAAGAGGGCAAAGGAATTCCAGATTGCAGAGGGCCCATAGGTTGAATAACCTTGTTGATGGCCCTGAGATCTGTCACCATTCTCCATTTACCTGATTTTTTCTTAACCACAAATACAGGAGAATTCCAAGGGCTGGTAGATTCTTCTATATGTCCAGCATCTAGTTGTTCTTGTACCAGCTGTTCTAAAGCCTGTAACTTTTCCTCAGCTAAAGGCCATTGCTTTATCCATATTGGTTTCTCAGTCAACCATTTTAGAGGCAAGGCTGTTGGCATTTCTGAAGGGACATCAATTGCTTGTTCTTGCACAGCCCTAATGGCCGGTTTTCTCCGTTTGTAATGACTTTTAATATTATTTTCAGAAATATGGGCTCTAGAAGTAGCAGGAATGTTAATTTGGGTATTCCATTGTTGTAATAGGTCACGACCCCATAAATTCATTGCAATATTGGCTACATATGGCCTTAATTTTCCTATTTGTCCTTCAGGCCCTATACATTCAACCCATCTCGTGCTCTGCCTTACTCGAGAGATTGTTCCAATTCCCAGGAGCTGAACATTTACATTCTGAAGAGGCCAATATGGATGCAAGATTCTGGGGTAATGATACTTACATCAGCACCTGTGTCCAGCAGGCCAGTAATAAAAATGCCATTTACACACACTCTCAGCTTAGGTCTTTGATCATTTATAGAAGTTTGCCAAAACACACGTAACTCATCTTTCTGATTACTATTGCTTGTAACAGTAGGCATGTGGCTTTCTAATTGTCCTGATGAGGCATGTTCTCTGCAGAAACTGGAAATGACTGAACCATGTTTGCCATGGGGGCCTGAGAGGCCCCACCTCTCACGTTTCCCGTCTGTATCAGGTTGCCTTGTCTATCTCTTGTAGACCTGCATTCATTCGTCCAGTGTCTGCCCTTTCCACATCTTCTACATAAACCTGAAGGCTGAGTCCTTCTATTCCTGTTATTTCTAGAAGATGCATTATTATTATTTCTGAAAACCCGTTGTTTACAATTCCTTTTCATATGACCCATTTTGCCACAATTAAAACATTTGGTATTCTGGTGTCTCCTTTTACCATTGGAAATTGCTTCTTCTACCCATGCTTCAGTGCCATAGTCAAATGTGTCAACATTTAGTGTATGCAAGACCCATTCTTCCAAGGACGCTGATCTGAACTTTAAAGGCCCCAAGATCTTTTTGCATTCCACATTAGCATTTTCGTAAGCCAAAGACTCAATTATTATACGTCTTGCTTCTGGGTCAGATATCCCTATTTGTACAGCCTTTGTTAATCATATAAAAAGTCACTAAAGGGTTCTCTCTGACACTGTTTAACTGCGACAAATGATTCCATTCTCTGTCCTGGGTCTTGTACTCTGTCCCAAGCCCTTAAGGCTGCTGTAGTACACATGGAGAGTATGTTTTCATCCAAATTAGCTTGTTCCTGAGGGTCGGAAAAGAGCCCTTCACCTAGAATTTTATCTAGGGAAACGTCAATTCCCTTCACCTTTTCCTGCTGTTCTAAAAGTCTGGCCTCTTGCCTGAATAAGCATTTCCATTTTAATTGCAGTCCACTCTCAAGGACCGCGGAGCTCAGCTGGAGCCATTCCGAGGGGTTGCTCTGCTTGTTGTGGCCCATGATTTTAGCATCTCTTTAACAAAAGAGGCGTGCATCCCAAAAGTCATGACAGCCTGTTTAATTTCTTTGAGATCATTCATACGGACAGGCTCCCATGTATCTTCCTTGATGACCCTAGGGTTTCTGGAACCAATCACCTTTTCTGTTGTTATTACAGGAAAGGCATGTAGAGCTGTAGGTAGAGCTTTGTGGAAATTGTCCCGGAGGGGTTTATCCACAGATGTAGTTAAAATTTGCCTTTCTACCCTTTGCTCTTCTTCATCAGAATTTAGAAATTCCTCAATCTTTTCAATTCTATTCACCATTGCTTTTTGTAATGTCTGAATCTCCTGCCAAGAATTATGTTCTAAAGCCTTCATTGAGGATTCTAAAGTATGAAATTTGTCCAGTAGAGATAACTTGTCATCTTTGGACATAATTTTTATGGCATAAACCGTGCCTTCTTGTATTGACAATCTTTCTGCCAATCTGTCATAAGCTTTAGACAAAATCCGATTGTCACATTCAGGAGTTTTGATTCTCTCAGTTAATGTTTCAGTTCCTACAGAAAGGGACTGCTGGAACTTATGATCTAATTCTGCTGTTCCTTCTTCCATAGTAATGAGTTTCTCCTTAACATCAGCCTGTACCTTTTCTAGATTTTGCTCAGTTAACCGAGTCATGTTAAACAAAGATTTGTTTTCTTCCTGGAGAACTTCAAACTGATTCTTGAGAAGATTGTTGTCATTCTCAATAGTTTTTAAACGTTCAACCTCTGCCTTAAGAGATTTGATCATTTTCCTATTATCAAACCAAATAGTGCTAAGGAAAATTAAAAATCCCAGGAATATCCATAGGTGTGGGGTGGTAGACACCTCTTGTAAGATCTCCCAAATGGTGCAATCAAAAAAAACTGTTGAAATTCGAAATTGTCACGTTGTCAGACATTATTTATAAAAGAAAAAATTCTCTTACCTGTAATGACTGGTTCCTGCCAGTGGTGGCGAAAGAGTCCAGTTGAATCTACGTGTCCTAAATCTGAAATAAAATGACTCAGAAACAAAATTGAAACAGACACCGGGCTGATAAGTAGCAATTGGGCCAGAAAGGGAATAAAGAAAAGTCAGCAAAGCAAACAAATCAAAGGGAAGCTGGCGTTTTTGTGCCGGGGCTTGCAGGGCGCTGTCACGTGACCCGAGCGCTGGTGGAGGTGGGAGGGGAATGGAGATTTAGGCAGTGTTAAAAAGGCTCTGTAGATTTCAAACCCTCTGCTTGATTCTCTAGCAAGCAGCAGGGAAAATCGAGTTGCTCAGAATCTCAGCTGCTTCTGCGCACGCCCAGAGAGACCGCCGCAGAGGCCCGGGGTGCAAGAGACTCCGATTTTGGGCCGGTTCTCGGCAAAGCCCCAAGGGGAGGGCGCCAATTGTATCCACGCAAAATAAATGCGATGCAGATATCAAAGAATATTTACCACTTTAATGATAAACTTACAGAACCAAAGTTCCAGCGTAGTACAGGAGGTAGGGCGGGGAAAAAAAGGGCCGAGCCGCTGAGCCGTGAGCCCATTTATCGGCAGGCATATGCCCAAGGCAAACCCCGCCACCTAAAGGGGCTGTCTTAACCCTACACAAAGTGGTTGCACAAGTTTGCATTCCCACCAGCAACTGATGAGTGTTTCCCATTGCTTCATTGGTGTTTTTGATTTTAGCCATTCTGACAGCTATCTCAAAGTTGTTTTGATTTGCATTTCCCTGATCGCTAAGGAGGTTGAACATGACCTTAAACTTTGTTTGCTGAGAATTCTCTTTTCAGTTCAGTTGAAGAGCAGGAGGGAGAAGATGAGCAAGGAAGTCTGGACAGCGAGGGGTTGGTCCACTCACTGAGACAGTCTGCCTGTTCTAATGGGAGCTCACCAAATCCAGCTGGACCGGGACTGAATGAGCATGGGATCAAACTGGACTCTCTGAATGTGGCTGAAAATGGGGGCTGACTGAGAAGTCATTGATAAAGACACTGAGACTTATTTTTATTGCATGTACTGGCTTTTTGGGATCCTAGTCTATTTGGATGCAAAGCTTCCTAGGCCTGGATGTGTTTTTGTGTGTGTGTGTGGGGGGGGGGGTTGCTTGGACTTCCCACAGGGCAGGCTTCCCTGCCCTTTCTTAGGAAGGGAGGAGAAAGGAGGAGGGTGAGTGGGGGAGCGGGAGGGGAATGGGAGGAGGGGAGGGAATATAAATTTTTGAATAAAAAAATGAATAAAAAATAAAACAGCTTGGTTTTGGCATAAAAAGAGAGAGGTTGCCCAATGGAATCGAATCGAAGACCCAGATATTAATTCACATACCTATGAACACCTGATTTTTGACAAAGAACCTAAAATTATACAATGGAAAAAAAGAAAGTATCTTCAACAAATGGTGTTGGCATAATTGGATGTCAAAATTAATGCTTTTTAAAGTTATTTTTTGAAATTATAATTACATTATTTCCACTTTTCCTTACCTCTCTCTAACCCTTCCAATTCACCCTCATTCTCTCTCCAATATGTAGTCTCTTTGTCTTTAATTTTCTTTAATCCCAAACTACATAAATTCATAATACTACTCTGTAACTTCTACAGATGTGAACTCTGAGCTGGTCCCTTAGTATGCAATAAGCAATTTGTGTCTTCTTCCCTGGGGAAACCATTTTTTACACACTTAACATTTCCCAGTTACCTCTAATTTTTTGTTTAAGGTTGAGGCCCTGCACTCATCCCTCCTTCAATGTTAGCACATCTATTGGCATTTGAGTTGTTAAGGTGTTGTTTAGGCAGTCATATTTGCTAAACAAGGGTAATTCTTAACTACACTCTAAATGTCTTTCCTTAAGAAAACAGGTAAATATAATTCACACCCCTCATCAAGGAAACTTCTTTTTGCAACAGAAGAAAATCATTATTGTTAACCACATATGATTAAAGTGCAAAGAACAAGAGATTCTGTAATGCTTAACCCCAGCTTTACAATACTTGTAATAAATAAATAAATAAATAATAAAAAAATCCAAAAAGAGTGTTTGTATTTGTTTACCTGATGTGTCTGACACATTAAAATAAAAATAAAATAAAAGGCTAAAATAGCTTTAAACAAAAAAAAAGAAATAATGCAAACATGTTCCTGATCAAACCTTTTATTATATGTTAAACATTGACTTTGAATATAAATAGACAGTTTCTGAATATACCACATCTCTCTACATCGCTAAAAATTTGAAGTTATGATTAGGTATAGGTATGTTAAGAAGACCACATTATGACTTCTGATTTTGAACGGCAAATCAGTAACCAATTCCTAAAATAAATGAACACACACACAGATTGAAAGAGAGAAAGAGAGATTTCATAGTGATTAAAAATCCTTTGCATTTTTCTGCGAATATACAGACCAACTGCTAATCTCACAGCTGTGATTACTATGATGGATGTTAATTTACTCTAAACCAGGTTTGATTATTGTTGTTTATCTAACAACAACACATGCAAAAGGGCTCTCTGTTTGAAAACAGCCCTATGGTCCTGGCGGAATAGGAATTAGGAACAGATTTCAAGATAAACACAAATACTCTTGTCCTAGTTCACAAGTGTTACATAGTAAATCTAAGGAAAAGGAAGTGCATAAGGATTTAGTGTAAAAAGGGGCACAATTCAAAATGTTTCTCCCTCCTTCTTCAATGTGCCGATCTCCATGGACACCAGATGATGGAGGAAGGTCATTGGCTAATAAAGGAACTGCGTTGGCCCATTTTATTGGTTAGAGGATAGGTGGGAGGAGTAAACAGAACAAAATGCTGGGAGGAAGAGGAAGTGAGCTCAGAGACTCGACCGCTTTCCTCTCGGGAGCAGACACCTGAGAGAGACGCCATGCTCCTGGCTCCTGGGCAGACGCACGCTAAGAAGCTCCGACCCAGGATGGACATAGGCTAGAATCTTCCCGGTAAGCGCACCTAGGGGTGCAACACAGATGATTAGAAATGGGCTAAATTAATATGTGAAAATTAGCCTAGAAGTGGTTAGATAGAAATGGGCCAAGCGGTGTTTAAAAGAATACAGTGTCCGTGTAATTATTTCGGGGCATAAGCTAGCCAAGCAGGCGGCTGTGGTGTTGGGGACGCAGCCCCGCCGCTGCCCTTACTACTTCAACCAGAATTCATTGCGTCAGTGATCCACTTCTTTTTTATTATAATCATATTTATTCATTCATATGGATATTTAACCATGATATAAACAATGGAAAATATTATTTTGATACAAAAATATAGGAAATTAGAAATTAAGGGTTATATTAGAAGAAATTCAAAAGCATTGATCAGACTGATACAATCAAGTTGGAAGTATTTATAACTCTCATATTTTCAAAATATCTTTAAAATCTGAAAGTGTTATTTCAGATACAGATATTAATGACCAGAATTTCTAGTATCCTTTCTAATATTGTACAGTAAGTCATAAAATGGCTAAAGTACTTCCTAACCTATAATTACCTAGCATGTTCTTGAATTAAAATCTCCAATTAAAGGACAGAGAAGTTGGTGATATACTTCTGAGGAAATCAAATGAGAATTGTTGAATGTTTTTCTGCGGTCTTTAACACATCTGTTTGCAAGCATACTAGTTTGACTTGACTGTTAAAAAAAAACAAAAACATGGTCACATCGTTAATCAAAGGCAAACTATTTGTGTTTCCCCAAGGGAGTTGGTATTCTACTGGAGTACTTTGCTTGCCGAATTGAATGAGCATGTGATTAAACCTGAGCTATCATAGACAGGATAGACAGTGGTCATGAGAGCAAAAATTTGGAAAACCAAGAATGGTTGCTGGAAAAGAGGGAGGAATTGCCAAAGGAACTAATTTATTGAGGCGGTGGGAGGAGCCTATTTTTCCTACATTCTTTTGAAATGAAATATTATTTTCAGTTCATACCTATCTTTGGTATAAACTCTCACAAATTAGGATAATATAAATTTATAACTATCATGCATCCACTGTTTCACAAAGTTGAGCACTAGTAAATGGGCATGGGCCACCCATTACCACTTCTCCAAAGCCACAGGTGAGCTTGATGATCATGGACAGCACCATGGAGATCATTATAGATTGCCAGAATTCCAAGACCTTCAGAGAAAAGAGAAGTCAAGGAGCGGATGTGGAAGAGAACACTGATGTGCTCATGTGGGATGCCACAATGAAAACCATAGCTGTGCATGCAAACTCCAAAGCTAAGAGTGAGAAGAAAAACAAAGGAAGTTACACATAAACAGAGGAAGGGCAGCTTAATAAGCAAACCAGGAGAGGGCAACTGAGATTGTCACATACACTCTTCAAAGTGACCATACACATTGGCATCTTTTAGGGTTCCTATATACTTCATCTATTTTATTTAACTTCATAAAAATTATATTTTGTGGAAAAAGGCCTAAGTTGAATAGAAGTAATTTTTTTTTGTAGAAAACTTGCTTAATTTTACTTAACAGAGTTCCTATTTCTTTTAATTTTTCTTTTAAAACTTCTTCTAAAAATCAATAAATACTTTATGGTATTGACATTAATGTAGCTGAGCTGGGCCACATGCAATTGTAGTGCTTATTATTTGACCTTTTTATCCATGTAACATATCTTGACCATTTTTCCCTTCCCCAACTCCTATCATATCTGCCCCACCTCCCTACCTCCCCAACATTGTTCTTTATGTCTCTCTCTTTCTTCATCTCTGTCTCTCTTTCAAAAAAAATGAATCTAGACAAGACTTATAGAAGAAATTGCATATATTTACAAAGTAAAACTATATTGTTTAATGGTAAAAATGAAAATAATAAATAATTACTACTTCTTTGGGGAGAAATAATATTGCCCCTCATTAATCAATACTGTTTTAAATATTTCTAACCCAGAGAAGCAACCTTTTTCCATTCCTCTCTCTTATACTCTCCTGCTTGTTCCTTTCTAACCCGACTGCATTTGGTAAAATTTCTTTGAAAGAATAAAGTTAAAGATTGTTTCAATAATTCTTAGAGTTATAAAACATTGTTATTTTTGGTAAAATTAAACATATATCACATCCAAACAAAACTAAAATGCATGAATCAGTTAATTAAATTGAACAAATCATAGAAAAATAATAACAAAATATGTTTTTATATCTGATAAGAAGAATTTAAAACAGTAACAAGATATTATATAAAGAAAACATAGATATGTATTGATTTGTGCACAATCATATAGTTATTTGTGGAATAATTTATAACTATAGATATACATATTCAAGAAGTTAAATGTCTTTATTTATTTTTTTTATTTTTCCATTCAAAAAATTTACACTTCCGCCCCTTCTCTCATTCCCCTCCTCCCTCCCCTTCCCTCCTTAAGAGAGGGCAGGGAACCTTGCCCTGTGGGAAGTCCACAACCCCCTGATCCTGTCCTAGGAAGCTTTGGATCCAAATAGACAAATAGACTAGGGTCCCAAATAGCCAGTACATTCAGTAGAAACAAGTCCCAGTGCCTTTATCAATGGCTTCTTGGTCATCCCCCAATGTCAGCCACATTCAGAGAGCCCAGTTTGATCGCATGGTCATTCAGTCCCTATCCAGCAGAATTTGGTGAGCTCCCATTAGAACAAGCACACTGTCTCGGTGGGTGGACCAACCCCTCGCAGTCCAGACTTTCTTGCTCATCTTCTTCTTTCTGCTCTTCACCTGGACTGTGGGTGCTCAGTCTGAGGGACTTTGTCTCTATCTCCATCAGTCACTGGAGGAAGACTCTATGGTAATATTCGAGATAATCATCAGTGTAATAGTAGGGCAAAGCTAGTTCAGGCACCCACTACTCAGCTGGAAAATGTACTTTGAAAAATTAATAGTCAATATGGTTATATTCTCATAACCATGCTTATTCTTCAAATTATATATTTGTAAATTTTACATTTTATAATGTTCATGATTATTATGCCTTATGAAATATATGATTATATTTGGATAATACAATAAAATCTATTCAGTACCCCAATAAGAAAGAGTAAATTCAGACTGAAAAAAATATCTGAAATTTTATATGTGTCTGTGTTTGTAAATTTTTGGGCGCATGTAGAAGAATGTATGTATTGTTTGTATAAGTGTTGACAGAGGCTGCTCGTTCTTTCCTGGCTACCTAGAACTGAAATAATCACAAAGAAATCTGTATTAATTGAAATACTGTTTGATTAATAGCTTAAGCATACTTCTGGTTAACAGTTATATCTTAAATTAACCAATTTCTGTTAATCTGTGTATCACCAAATGACTGTGGCTTACTTGCAAGGTTCCAGCATATCTGTTTCTGGCCATGGCTACATGGTTTCTCCTTGACTCTGCCTATTTACTCCCAGCATTCAGTTTAGTTTTCCTGCCTAGCTGACTTGGTCCTATCACAAGAAGTGGTGTCTTTATTCATTAACCAATAAAAGCAACACATATACAGAAGTACTTCTCATATCATCTCCACTTTTCTGTCTAAATAAAAATGATGGTTTTAAATTGAACATAGTAAAATTGCATATAATAAACAAGTTTCAAGCAAGAATTACAGTTACAATATTTATGTCAACTTTATCTTTTATCATAGCCAAGGAAAACAATAACTATAACTATCTATTCTTCAACTCCATCAAAGGCTACCAAAGGATATGTTACCAAAATTAACAGAAAGTGCATTGTAAACAACTTCCAAAACTCTAGAATTGACAGAGACATCTCACTACATGGGCAGTCACCCAAAGTTCTTCTGTAACATTGGGGCACCCATCTTCAGCCTACAGGACCATTGTATCTGGTAGACTTTTCCATGAAGCAGGAAATTTCAAGGAAGTTTCACCTATATTGGCAGTTTGTCAGTCACTTTCTTCTGTGTACTTCAGAAAGTCTAGCAAAATCTTTCATGAAGCAGGAACCCTGAAGACAGTCTCACATTTAGGAAAGTTCTGCAGTACTTTTTCTGTGGGTCCTACATGTCCAGTTCATACAGCACAACATCAGGCTGTTTCTTGCCCAAATGGCTAACAGAAACCATTAAGAGCCTCTTTAATGCCCATCATCATCTTGCAGTAGATTGGTTCTTCCAGGAGCAGTGTCTCATTTTCATGAAAAGTCCTAAGTTCTGAAACATCTTAAATGCCATATTCTGTTAGTCTTTGTAAGATTTGGATAATAACTATCCATCTGAAATATATCTCTGTACATCTAGAAAACCTAACTAACATGACTGTAAGTTTGACTATTGTAAATGGCTATCTATTAGTCTATATTTCTTAATTATATATTACATTTTAAATGAGATGCACAAACACAATACCTTAATCAAGAGCAGAAATATACATATAAAGGTTGAACTTAAATTTATAACTATAAACCCATATCCATACCAATGCAAAATATTCATCTCTATATAATATTCTCATTTAAATATAAACAAACATTTATAAACAATCATTTAGGAAATTTGGGCTTTGTTGTCTATACTACTTCCAGCTGACTGGGGGCACTGTCAGTCAGGTCTGTCATGGGATAACCTATGTGGTAGATCCATCTCAGCCAACAATCCTGAAGCTGTTTTGGATGTTGGACCATCTGGGCCATTGTTCCAGGGTGTCTTGTTTGATCAAACCACGTTAGTCTGGAAGGAGGCCACAGGTTCTAATCCTCTGTGGAATCAATGAAGAACGTCTTTTTCAAAGCAACATGTCCTTAGACACAAACACTGAAGTCAATATACCTTTATATATATATATATATATATATATATATATATATATATATATATATATATGTTTAGTGGTGCAGAAGAATTATCTGTATTCTGTCAATCATGCTTTAAATAAACGCTGATTGGCCAGACAGGAAATATAGGTGGAAAAACCAGACAGGAAGTAGAAATGATGTAATGAGAACAGGAGAATTCTGGGAAGGAGGAAGCTGATTCCTGCCACTCCTGCCCAGACCACCAAAGCAGCAAGATGTGAGCTGCCCCACTGAAAAAAGGTACTGAGCCACATAGCTAAAATAGATCAGAAAAATGGGTTAATCAAGATGTGAGAATTATCCAGTGAGAGGCTAAAGCTAATGGGCAAATCAGCTTTATAATTTATGGAGACCTATATGTGATTTTCTTTGGGACTAAACAGCTCAGGGGCTGGACAGGACAGAAACACAAACAGGACCCTTCATGTTACAGTTTAGCAGTCCACAGAATCACTTTGCAGTCAAAAAAATCAAAGAAATCATAAAAGTATACATAATCCAAATGTTCTGTATATATTTGATCTTTATTTGGCTTATATTTCTTACTCTATTATATTTTCTTCATATTGAATATTTATTTTATTATACTCTCTTATATTATAACTCTTTTTTTCTCTCTATCTCTTAAGCCTATGTACATTTATTTAACACTGTGACCCATTTCGAGATATTTTTCATTTAAATTTGTCTTTATTGTTTGTGTATCTGTAATTATTTTCTGACAAGGAGTGCCTTTTTTAAATGCTAAATGAGCATGGCTAGGACCAACTCAGCCCTACCTGTTAGCTCTGCCCAGTTAACATGGCAGAGGCGTGTTCACTGCCTCTGAGACTGCCGGGTAGGAACCATCCTCATTACCCCAATTCTGGAAAGCACCGTGCAGCATTTAAAACCCCTTTTATCTAGGAAGGTGAACATCCAAACTGGCTAGGCTCCCACAAAGCCAGCAAATTAAGTAGGATCAAAACCCCGTGCCATTGTCCTTGGTGTCTCATCAGCCCTCATTGTTCGCCATGTTCAGAGAGTCCGGTTTTATCCCATGCTTTTTCGGTCACAGTCCAGCTGGCCTTGGTGAGCTCCCAGTAGATCAGCTCCATTGTCTCAGTGGGTGGATGCACGCCTCGTGGTCCCGACTTCTTTGCTCATGTTCTCCCTCCTTCTGCTCCTCATTGGGACCTTGGGAGCTCAGTCCAGTGCTCCTGTGTGGGTCTCTGTCTCTATCTCTATCCATCACCAGATGAAGATTCTATGATGATATGCAAGATATTCGTCAGTATTGCTCTAGGATAGGGTCATTTCAGGTTCCCAATCCTCAGCTGCCCAAGGAACTAACTGGGAACCTCATCTTGGGCACTTGGGAGCCCCTCTAGAGTCAAGTCTCTTGCCCACCCTAAAGTGGCTCCCTTAACTAAGAATTGTGGTTCCGTGCTCCCCTATCCACCTTTCCTTTATCCCAATTCTCCTGTTTCCCCAGGTCCCCCCTCCTTCCCTTCTACCTTTTCTCTCCCCATCTCCCCTTACCCCCATCCCACCCCACCCCCAAGATCCCATTTTCTCCCCAGCAATTTGGTCTACTTCCCTTAGCCAAGAGGATAACTGTATGTTTTTCCTTGGGTTCACCTTCTTACTTAGCTTCTTTAGATTCACCTATTGTAGACTCCGTGGCCCTTATTTATGGCTAGAAACCAATTATGAGTGAGTACATCCCATATTCATCTTTTTGGGTCTGGGACACCTCACTCAGGATAGTGTTTTCTATTTCCATCCATTTGCATGCAAAATTCGAGAAGTCATTGCTTTTTACCGCAGCGTAGTACTCTAGCGTGTATATATTCCATACTTTCTTCATCCATTTTTCCATTGAAGGGCATCTAGGTTGTTTCCAGGTTCTGGCTATTACAAATAATACTGCTATGAACATAGTTGAACAAATTCTTTTGTCATATGATAGAGCATCTCTTGGGTATATTCCCAAGAGTGGTATTGCTGGGTCCAGGGGTAAGATGATCCCGAATTTCCTGAGAAACCGAAACACTGACTTCCACAGTGGTTGCACAAGATTGCATTCCCACCAGCAATGGATGAGGGTACACCTTCCTCCACAGCCTCTCCAGCAAAGATTATCCTTGGTGTTTTTGACTTTAGCCATTCTGACAGGTGTAAGATGATATCTCAAAGTTGTTTTGATTTGCATTTCCCTGATTGCTAAGGAAGTTGAGCATGACCTTAAGTGTCTTTTGGCCATTTGAACTTCTTCTGTTGAGAATTCTCTGTTCAGTTCAGTTCACCTTCCTAGATATGGACGGAGGGGGGAGGACCTAGGACTTACCACAGGCAGGGAACACAGACTGCTCTGTGAACTGGAGAGGGAGGGGGAGAGGAGTGGGGGGAGGGGAAGAAGGGTGGGAGGAGGGAGAGAAGGGTGGGAGGAGGGGGAGGGAAATGGGGGGGCTGGGAGGAGGTGGAAACTTGTTTTATTGTTTACATTTTTTTTTCTTCTTTTCTCAATAAAAAAAATGATTACAAAAAAAAATAAAAAAATAAAACCCCTTTTATCTTAGTAAAAGCGAAATCTGCCATGCAGTGAACTGCACAGCCAGGAAAAGTTTCTTTTAATGGTGACAGGAATCCACCATGTTCCCCCTGCCTGTGCATTCTTAGCAGACCTGATCCCATGGCCTGCCCAGGCAGGGACTGTTGAGTCGCAGGCATAGACTCAGCTACTTTCTCCCTACCACAACTGAGCACAAAAGCACCTGGACCCAAAGTGGGTGACAGTCATCAGCTCCAAATGTTTCAGACCACATTGGTTCACCAATCTGTTTGCAGAGGTTTCTGTCCCGCCTTGTCCCATAGCTACTCAGAACCAAATAATCACACAGAAATTATATTAATTAAATCACTGCTTAGCCAATCACATAAACATATTAATAGCTAGCTCTTACATCTTAAATTAAGACATTTCTATTATTTTATACTTTACCATGAGGCTCATGGTGTACTGGCAATGTTCCAACTGGATACTCACATCTTTCTCCTCTGGTGGCTATGTGGCATCTCTCTGACTCTGCCTACTTTCTCTCAGTATTCAGTATTGTTTTTCTGCCTAGCTCTCCTCTGGCTTATCATAGGCCAATGCATCTTCTTTATTCATTAACCAATAAAAGCAACACATATACAGAAGGACTTCCCATATCACATACATGTTTGCATAATGTGTGTATCTGCATATATAAGGGAGAGTACATTGTAGGTGTGGGTGTATGGGCATGAAAAACACTTCAGAAAAGAAAGGTGATGCCAGAATACATCTTCTAGAGCTCTCACCAGTAAAATCTGAAGCCTCCTGTCTGGAAAAATACCTTTAATCTGTCTGTACTGCACAATTGTTTAGAAATAATTGTTTTCAGTCCTATTATTGGCACGAAGTTCCAAAATAAGGGTGGGAAGCTGAGACTGATAGGAAATGACCCTATTCCCATCCTTGTCCCATTCATCTCCTCTTAGCAACAAAAGGCTACCTCAGAGGAACTGTTTCTATACTCAGCACTTCTGTGAGCTGTTCAAACCCAGGATTTGCCTCCACAGCTAACATTTCTTAATCACTAGGAACATATCTTCATTCTCTATTTTAAATCACTCCAATCAACCTCAACATGAGACAAGGATTAAATTTGGCTCAGATTCTAGAATTGATCTGTTTTCAAAGTAACTGAAAACAGCATTTTGTGTCACTATTGATAAGCTATTTAGATGTAAAAATCAATCTTTCTCCCTCTCTCTCTTCAAGGCATAGATGTTTCGAGAGTTAATGAATACTTTAAAAGAAGAGCAAGCAATAATTTTCATACCAAGGTTCATTTGGGTTTCATCTTCAATTTCTTTTAATGTTTGTTAACATTAAACAGAATCAACATGAGGATTGCTTATTAAAAAAAAAACATTTAGGGCTTACATTGTTAAGATGTGGTTGTAAAACTTCCCATTATCTTCATGACCCATGTTGCTGCTGTTGTTGAGCAAACAGTTGTAAAAGCAGAGAAGACAAAGAACCATCAGTACTGGACTTTACAATATTACTTTAGTTCTTAGATTCTGTCATCTCAAAATCACCTAGAATCCCTGAGGGTATGGGTTCTGAGATTGTAATTGAGCAGAATGGGAAGACACTGTGGAGCCTGCATTTCCAGCATGTTTCTAGTTGCCATTAATGTTGCTGTTGAGGACCCCTCAGAAAACAAACGTTCTAAACCACTGTGACAAAGCTATTATAGACAGATGAACAAGTCATGTGGTTGTCACAATATCATATTAAATACATATTTTATCCAGATTTTAAAAAGAAAAATTAAAGTGCAGATGAGGAAAGAACAATCTCAGAGCTATCTTGTAAGGACTGTCTTAGTTCATCCATGCTGCAATACTCAAATAATTGAGACTTTGTAATATATGAAGGAACAATTTTTTTCTTATAGCTAGTGAGGCTCAGCAATGCATAGTAAAAATCTCAGCCTATGCAACAGTGGAGAGTGGCTGAAAGAGGCATTTGAGTTTATGTAGTAGATGATCTAGGAATTCTTGATTGTAAAGAGGACTAATTTGAGAAAAAAATAAAAGCACTCTGAAGAAAAGATACATGTGTTGATGACAATGATAAAAAATAGTTGAAGAAAATGATTTATTAGCTGGACAGTAGTGGCACACACCTTTAACCCAGCACTCAGGAGGCAGAGGTAGGCAGATCTCTGTGAGTTCAAGATCAGCCTGGTCTGAAATAGGTAGTTCCAAGACAAGGTCAAAAGCTACAGGGAAATCTTGTCTTGGAAAACAAATCAAACCAAATAAAAGGAAAATGTTTTATTGTGTAAAATACTATTGTGAGGTCAGCTGGGGACAAACATGGGTTATTTGGTTTACAAAGATAATATTTTCTCTGACAAGAATAATTTCAGTTAAGATGTGGGTTTAAGAAAAAGGTAAGATAGAAGAAACTAATATTTGACACGCTTTGGAGATATTTTGCAATGATAGAGGGCCCAGAAGTGATCAGATACTTAACTATGCTTCCTAGAACACTGAGTTGCTTTGCTTTATTTTTCATGGAACACATTCTGGCATATTCACATCATGATACATATAGTCCTGTAGAAAATGATAAACCAATGACAGAAAAAAAGAACATTAATTGTAGGACCACATTCTTGCATAGGTGTTGTTTATTTTCCCATGGCTACTCTTAGACTTCATTATGCTTTTAAGAAACTTATTTTAAGCTATGTTGAGAATATTTCCTACTCTGGTGTAAGCTGTTGCAATCAAGAGCAAAATGCTTTCCTATCCCACTGAACTTTGCCTTCTATCATGTGTCCAGAAGCTCTTCATATCAGAGCATCACATAGTCACACAAGGACTCTTAGCCTTTCTTTAGCATTTATGGTGTTGATGGTACTTTGTAACTATTAGCTAATTTGTCCTAGAAGAGATTCATGGTAAAAATGCATTTATCCCCATCTTAGGACCTAGACCACAAGTGAAGAAGCAATATAAAACATGTGCCCACAAGGCCTCAGAGGAAAGAGACTGTCATCAAGGGCATAAAAAGATAATGCCAAAGGTTATACTACACATTACTAAAAGGTAGAGATGCCATTAGATGAATGTCAATGTTCAGCATCTTTTAAAAATTCCTTTAAAATTATTCTGTTTAAAGAAACAGCATAGGAGCAGTAGAGATAAGGCATGAGGGCTAATTTGAAAATAGCACATGCATATCTCTAGAGGCATAAATATGTAAAGGAGAGACGATGGCAATGGTTGATAAGTTGCAATATTTCCCTTTCCCTGAACACCTAAAAGAAAATATCATTTTTTTCATGCTATTTTTTATCATTCTATTGGATATCATCTTCTATACATTATACATTTTCTTTTCTGTTCCCTTCTTATGGGTATATCTGGGATAAGTAAAACATCCTTGAGAAAATATTTGGCTGTTCCTACAAGATACCATTATGTTGCCATCAAATACATTGTATCTGCCCTCTCTTTGTGTTTCTCTGTCTCTTCCTTTTGGATACTGGGCAGAACTCAAGCATTTTTTGTTTGCCTGGGTTTTGTATGTTTTTGATACTTTGGGTTGCTTTACTCTTTCTCTGAAGCCTCCCACTCCACTATGTCAGTAGCTGTCACATCAAGACCTCCATGCTAACTCAAATGACATGATTCTCTTCTTGTTTTAAAAAAAAATATTTATTTTTATTTTATTTTTATAAAACAGTCTTTTTATTTTACTTATCAATCACAGTTCTTCCTCTCTCCCCTCCTCTCACTCCTTGCACCTTCACCCCCATCCACACCTCAGAGGCTTCCCTTGAAGGTCAACAAAGTCTGTCATATCATGTTAAGGCAGGACAAAGTGCCTCCTAATTTCATATCTAGGCTGAGCAAGTCATCCCTCCATAGGGAATGGTCTCCACAAAGCCAGTTCATGCACTATAAATTAATCCTGATACCCTGCCCCTAGTGGCCCCAGAAACTGCAGAAGACATACAACTGTTGCCCACATGCAAAGGACCTAGTTCAGTCCTATGTAGATTCCTTGTCAGTCTGGAGTCTGTGAGCTCCCACTAGCTCGGGTCAGCTTTTTCCTGTGGGTTTCCTCATTGTAGTCTTGACCCCTTTCTTTATATTGTCACTCCTCTTCTCTTGGATTGGACTTTGGGAGGTAGGCCCAGTGCTTAGAAGTGGATCTCCACATCTGCCTCAGTCAGTTACTAGATAAAAGTTCTACAATGACAAATAAGGTAGTCATCAATCTGATTACAGGGGAAGGCAAGTTCAGGAACTGTCTCCACTACTGCTTAGTGTCTTAACTGGGGCCATTCTGTGGATTCCTGATAATTTCCCTATTGCCAGGTTTCTAGCTAACCTGGCAATAATGGCTCCCTCTATCAAGGTATCCCTTTCTTTGTTCTCCCTCATTGTTCTTTCCCCCTTTTCTGTCTGATGATATCAATCATCCAATTTCCTCATGTTCTTCCTTCTGCTCCCTTTCTCCCCTCTCCTTCCACCCTCACCCCTCTCCCTCACAGTTCCAATTACTCAAGAGATCTTTCCTATTTTCCCTTCCCAGTAGGATCCATGTATGTGTATCTTAGGGTTTTCCTTTTTACCCAGATCCTCTGGAGTTGTGGACTATAGACTGGCTGTTCAACTTTGTCCATAGCAATGTTAATCATAATAGCCAGAATCTGGAAACAACCTGGATTCCCCTTAAATGAAGAGTGAATTAAAAAAAAATGGGGTACATTTATAGAATGGAATACTACACAGCAGTAAAAAGCAATGATATCTTGAAATTTTCAGACAAATGGATGGAAATAAAACAAACCATCCTGAGTGAGGTAGCCCAGGCCCAGGAAGAAAAATATGGTATGTACACACTCTTAAGTAGATACTAGACAAGCAAAGGGTTTTTTTTCCTTTGTTTCTCTATTCCAGTATCCTCCAACTCAGGGGAGTTGTGGAGATTTACATGTTACATTACCAAGGTATTTTTCTTCTAAACACTAACAAAATTATCTTTGAGCCTCAGAAAATAATGTTTAAGATTGTCCTAATGTATCTTAAGCATTATACAGGTAGAGGTTGGTTAAAAGGATTAATTTAAGCTAAATCTTACAATAATGATAAAAACAATTCTGGGAATGCACATTAATATCTATTATACTTTCTAAAGTAATTACTACTACACTTTTGACTTCATCATTATGTTGGAAATCCCTCAGAGTATGGAGAGAAAAACAAAAGAACCTTGACTTATTGTGACCACTTAAGACTGGTTGAAGAATAAGGTGGGGAGTTCAAGTTTCATCCTGGACAGGTGCTGAGTGTCAGAGGCAGACCTCTGTGTCATGGCTTAGACTCAAGTTTGTTATGGTATTTTAAAAAGGACCAGAGGAAGAAATCACTTTCTCATTTGTAAGCCTGACTTATCAATTTCCTCCTGTACACTCTCCTTAGGTATATTTAGTATTCTATTTTCCTGAGATACCCACTTCACATTCAACTAAAAATCAAGTAATTTCTAGGCTTACTCCCTCTGTGAGACTCTAACACCAGCAGAACTATGGCTCTTGACTGCATGAACTAGTAGCTGTCCAACATGCTGCATCTCAGTGCCCCTAGAAATTAAATTAAACCTCTCCATCAACACAGCCTGGCAACCTCTTTTCCGAGCTTTGAATTCATGGAGCCGATATAAGTGATTAAGGGTGAAAAAATCCTCTTATTTAAAACACAAATATCTGTGACAATATCAGGAGCATGTAGCAAAGAACAGGTCAGGGAAATTGGTTTTGAATAATAGTTTATGTCGCATATCTCTCCATTAAAATTATACAGGGAATCATGACTTGAACATTTCTGTAAATTATTAGTATCCCATGAAGAACCTTAGCTTCCCTATGCCCACTCATTACAAGAAGCAGACTGTAGCTGGAAAACAACTGATACTTCCAAGATATACCTCATTCTGCTACCTACCACCACAATAGCATATCTGAATCAAGTTTTCAATTACCAGTTTGAAATAAAAGTTAGTTTTCAAGAATCCCTATAGATCAAAACTTTATGATTTTCAAGATAATGATCAATGTGTGCTTGGCTGCAAAAAACAGAAAAAGTGTGTTTTGCACATTGATTCAGCAGCATTTACTTAACAATCTTTTATCGTGTTTTGAGAGACTTCAAGGCCGACCACAGAGTGAAGTGAACATGAAACAAAGACAAAGCACCTCAGTACCTGGAGAACCAAGCAGATACTATATAATTACTCTACAAAAAATATAGATTTCCACAAAGGCTTTTAAATTTTAAGAGAAATATTAATAGGACAATACAAAATGAGTAGCCTAACTTTGTCTAGGAGTTTGAAAACTATTTCCAATAAGAATGTATCATTTGGAGGCTTGGATGTAACTCAGTATTAAATTTTTTCCTTGTATGTACAAAGGCCTTGATTTAATCTCCACCACTAGAGAACTCCCTCCCCTGCTCCCCAATACATCCACATACTCCAAATGTGAAAAAAAAAAGAGAGATGGGGCCAGAAAGGGAGAAAAAAAAAACATTTATGGTAAATGTAAAATATGGTAGATATTTTTAGTCCAGGAGGGGCAAAGAAAATAACATTCTAGACACAAACAAATCATCTAAATTCTCTGTAATTGCTAGTGGTGAGTGATACATTTGAGTAGAGAAGAGAAATATTCTTGAATCTAGACATTGAGCAAAGTTCTCAGAGATTAAAGGTTATAGTTTTGGTTTTAATAAGAATGTCAGGTACTCAATCAAGTTATTTGAAGAGACAAAATTGGAGATGAAGGGCAGCAATATTGAAACTTTTGTCAAATCTTGCTTTTACTTTTAAAGTGAGACAGTAGGGCTGATCTATTGGGAGCTCACCAAGGCCAGCTGGACTGTGACTGAAAACACATGGGATAAAACTGGACTCTCAGAGCATGGCGAACAATGAGGGCTGATGAGAAGCCAAGGACAATGGCACGGGGTTTTGAACCTACGTAATGTGCTGGCTTTGTGGGAGCCTAGCCAGTTTGGATGTTCACCTTCCTAGAAATGGACGGAGGGGGAGGACCTAGGACTTACCACAGGGCAGGGAACCCTGACTGCTCTTTGGACTGGAGAGGGAGGGAGAGAGGAGTGGGGGGAGGGGGAGAAGGGTGGGAGGAGGGGGAGAAGGGTGGGAGGAGGGGGAGGGAAATGGGAGGCTGGGAGGAGGTGGAAACTTGTTTTTTTTCTCCTTTTCTCAAAAATAAGTTAAAAAAAAAAGAAAGAACATAAAACAAATAAATAAATTAATTAATTAAAAAATATAAAAAAATAAAGTGGGAAATAGGGAAGTATTTGTTATTTATTGAGGTAAAAAGCATTTATGATCTTCAAGGACAAAGTGACAAGAATATGTGCTAAAGAGTTGGTGGGCATGTGGAATTCTGTTAACATATTTAGGAGTGCTAAATGTAAGTGGGAGTAGGGATCTATTGTTTGCATTGTGTAAATCACCAGCAAGAGTGAACACTACAGGCTGCCTTTGAAGTTTCTGGGTTACTCCGACTTATTTAAGGAAGATTCCCAGATGGAGCTGAGATCAGTGCTGAGAAATCCCAGTTTAGGATGGGGAGAATTTTTATAGTTTCTTCTTATGGGTAGGAGCACAATTGTGCTTTTATACCAGTAGATTTCAGTAAGAAATAGAGCTAACTGAGTTAGAGCTAGGAATATAGATCAGCATTACAGATAAATTTAACTAATATTCATCTCTTTCTAGTGAATGAAGCTTTAGCCTAAGGACCTATTAGTTATTAGGAAAGCTTGTTCTGGCTATCATGCTATCATTTTCCAACATAGGAGAGAATACAAGTTTGGGGATATCAGATGAAATGTTTGTTTGGGGCAGATGATGTAGATCAGTGGATAAAGACAATTCTGCCAAGCGTTAAGACCTGACAGATCAACAGTACACAGTGGAAGGTGAGAACTAATTCCTTTAAGTTATTCTCTGGCTACTGCACATATGCCATAACATACACATTCACACATACATATATTAGATATAAACAAAATGAAAATGTTAAGTAGTAAACATAGCATAAACTGAGATCTATGTATAAAGGGATATCCACATTGAAGTCAATGAAGTGGTCATAAATCTAAATATGGTAATACTGGTATTACTTCCCATGGATGCTATACCAAATTTCTACAGATACTGTTAACGTAAAACCAGGACTTCAAAAGAGTTGGCTCTGACTGAAGATTCAGTACCAGAAGGTACCCCATGCTCCCTAGCTTATGGTAATTTAGATATTTAGATATTGTGCTTTATAGGCACACTATTCTGCATTCATATTGCTTTTTCCTATTTCTTCTTGATCTCTTCTTGAAAGGACATGAGTCACTGGGTATGGAATCCACTCTAAAGTCAAGATGATATAAACTTTCAATGCTTAGTATAATTATATGTTCAGGAACTTTATTTCCAAACAAGTTCACATGCAAAGGAAATTAGGATTAGAACATAGACATGACTTTCTAGGGCACAATACATAGCCTACGGCAATACACTCCTCATAGTAGTGGCACAGGGAATGTTAAAGGTATAGTTAGCAGGGAGTAATACAGAGTTCACAGTAGCAGAAGGACAAATGGGAACAGGAGAGAAAACACACTTTTAAGAAGATAGAAACAAAGAGGTCAGAGAAGTCAGATAACAAAATCCCATAGGAGCATAACAGCTCAGGAACAAAGTGTTGATGAGTGCTGAGCAAGGTCAACAAACATCTGCTAGTATTACTAAAGTTTTGCTTACCAATGTTTTATCAGAAAATTTAAGTTCAGTAATAAATTCCCTACCCAGACATCACATGTTGATCATACTCTCCAAATTTCCAATGTGCAGCAACAGATGTTATTTTATACACAATCCTCAGTCATAAGTGTTAAAAAAAGAAGTTTAATTCATATAGCCGTACAGAAAAAAAGATAAATATTAACATGTTGGGCCAACCCCTCACAGGCATGTGATTTGGGCAGACTTACTAAATCTCTTGAGGCTCAATTTTCACACCTGATGATATGATGCTAAAAATTTTATAAAACATGCTTGTAAGGGGGAATGCATAAAATTTAAGTGAAAAAGTACAAGGATTTTTTTAGATTTTTGCATCTTAATGGTACAGTAAAATTATTAATTAATAAGAAAATTATTAATAAAGTCATTCCTTCTTTGAGCATATCCTTGTATGTGTAGTGATCATCTTCATTATCCCATTCTTTCCTTAGTTCCTCCAAGATCCACCCCTCACCATCTTACTCTTCCATCTTCAAATTCTCTTTAGAAACAGCATTTTATGAGTCCCTTGAAAATTGTGTACAATTTATTTTGATAATATTTACATTTTAAACTCTCCCTAGATCTACACATGTTTTTAACCACTCAGTTTTCTGTTCTTTTTAAATAATGTTATTTTATTTTATTTTATTTGTGTGGGTATTTCCCTACATTTAGGTCTATACCCCATGTGTATGTAGTGGCCATCAAGGCCAGAAAGAGACATCAGATTCCTCTTAAGACTGAAGCTACAGAGTGATATAAGCAACATGTGGTGTTAGGACTCCCATATGGATCCTCTGAAAGAATAGACACTACTATTATCCATCAAGCCACCTCTCCCACTCCATGTCTTTTTTGTTTTCTTTTCTTCTTTCTTTCTCTTTCTTTCTTTCTTTCTTTCATTCTTTCTTTCTTTCTTTTTATGCAAACTCATCAATCCCAATTTGTGTAGTTGGAGTTCTCTCTTCCTGCCTAATCCTGCAGTAAGTTTTGAAATAACCACTCAGAGGCTTAATATTAATTACATACTGTGTGGTCCATTAGTTCAGGCTTATTATTAACTAGCTCTTATGATTTTAACCCATGTCTATTATTCTATATTTTACCGTGAGTCTCGTGGTTTGCTACCTCACATCTTACTTCTCTGGTGACTGTTGGTATCTCCTAGACTCTGCCTTCTTTATTTGGATTTTCCACCTGGCTACGGTCTGTCCTGCCACAGGCCAAATCAGCTTCTTTGTTAAACAATGGTAATAAAACCTATTCACAGCAAATGGAAGGACATTTCATATCCATTTGTGCTAACCAACAAACTTTGGATTTATGGAGTATGGTCTACTTATCAAAAGTTACACTCTGAGAAAAAACTGATCCTTCCAGGCCTAGCACCTGAGAATTGCCAATGCCTCTGGCTAGAGCTGGGACTTCATACCCTACCCCCCTCTGCTTGCTATGATTTGGTTTGGCTTGAACTTGCACAAGTCTTAAGCATCTTGTGATTAGCACTGTGAGTTCATACAGCTGCCCTGCTGTATCCAGAAAACAGAGTTCCCTTGTAGTCATCTACTGTCTCTGGTTCTTACACTGCTTTAGTCTCTTCTTCTGCAGTGATCTTCTCTATCTCAACTAGCCAACTACATCATCTTTAGCTCCCTTCAGAAAGAATTTCATATTATTTTAATAGAGAAACACGAATACCATTTAATTGGTAAAGTTTCCACTTCTGGCTTTTAAATCTATAGCAAAGCAAGTCTTTGGCCATTTCTCGCCTTTATTTTTTGCAATGTCAGGAACCCAAATCAAACTCACTCAAAGTTAATTGTATTGACTTAGTTTTCTGAACAGTTGAGACCGAGATGAATTCCACAATAACTTGCTCAGAAGCAGTACTAAGACTTGCACACATCTTGCTTTTGTTTTGCTATTGGCCTTATTCTGGGGAGATTTCAGTGCACAGTTTATGTTGTGGGTGTTTTCAATATTTTTTCACATTCTTAAACGGGGCCTATTTCTAGCCAAAAGAACACTAATTTACAGCTAGACATCTTATAAAACTCAAAAAATAAGCTGACATTGAAGGAATTAAGATGTTTCAGGAAAGCTACGTCTTTTGTTTGTTTGTTTGTTTTTTTTGTTTTGTTTTTTTTCTTATCTGGTAGTCAGGACTCCATGGAGGAGAAATCAAATACATGCCACAGTTTTAAATCATGCTGACAGATCTAGTTAATCCACCACCCATTTCTCATAAACTATAGAGAAAGTGTTTATGGTTTTGATGATTTCCTGAAACAGGTTTTATAGTTGGCCAAGCACAGGAATGGAGGGCAATGCTCTCCTTACTTTCCCTCTTTTCTCACCTCTGTCTACTTTGTTCCAAATATGTGTTTATCTAAAATTACTTTTAAATATGCATACTACTTTACATTATCCATTATTATCAGCATTTTATCCACTTTCTAGCAATAATCTCAGTTTATTTTTACAGCCACATAAATGCTGAAGTATGTATCTCTATATAAATTCTGATATGCCAGTATTCTTATTTCTGCAGATTAGATTTCACAAATGAAGGCTGTTGGAAATGTTATTTGGACCAATTCAAAATCACTATATATAGCTTTAATAACCAGTCTTGCTGAAGTTATGAAACTTCCTCTCAATAAAACATTGCATTTTTCAAATTACAAAGAATTTTATTTCCATGGATAAAAGAACCCCCCTGATTATTTAGAGCATTGGAAGGGTTATTATGTTTTAACAAACGTTTCAGACTGGGACTTTGCTAGGCAAGGGACATTAACTTTCTTCTTTTGATGTTCTGCTTCAGATCCATGCAATTTCTCATATTGTACAAATTGAAGAGGATGAAGGCTCATGATTCTTTGACAGATTAGTATTATTCTCAGAACACATTGATTTTTTTAAAGAGAAGGAATGGCACCACTTACCTATTTTACATGTGATGACCTTCTAGTCTTTCCACGAGAAGAGCCTGTACTTTGCCAAACAAGTCTCAGAAATCATGCAGCTCTCCATGTTTGTGTGATGCCTACAATTTCCCTGTCTAATAATTCCTTACTCCTCCTCCCATAATATTAATGACAACAATAATTTTGAACATTTAATGCACCTTTTCTCATTTTATCCTTTCAAATGGGTTATCTAGAACACATAACTTTGTAATTTCCATTTTAAATGTGTAGAAAATACAAGTTTTTTTCTTAGTTCCTGAGTTTATAAATTATGGAACTTGCACTCCATTAAGACCTGTACTGTGTACTTTATTGCTAATATTTTTTTATTTGGAACAATTCTAACTGCCAGCATGTACCTGAACTAGGCATTGTTATAGTATTTTCAATAGAGTAGATCATCAGAGACCTCTATATTTCATCTTTTGATGATTTGGTGTTGAGATGGATTTTTTTGGAGTGGTAATGTTTCAAGTCCCAATATCTAAAGGTTTATTCAATAAACAATCACTGACACTAGTGTTACCATATACAAAACTTTATATTGGTCTCAACTGACAGGTACAAAATGACCTTCTTTATATTTCTGAGCAGCAAATGACAGACATTCAAATTCTAGAGAATTTGAATATGTTGGTTTTAGGAATTTTTCCTAATGCTAGCTCTCTGCCAATGCAAAAATTCCAGTCAAGCCAAATTCAGAAATATCCAGGTTTAATGGGATTCCTGCACTCTCAGGTATCCCCAAGGGGGAACTGGGAGGCTGCTAAGGTGACCACCGCTGGCGGGGAGGGGGTGGGGGGGGGAGACCATGAAAGAAGTTGATTTGTGGCCTATATAGAGCCTTCATCCCCATTTTCTCGACCATATACTCGAATGTACTCTGAACAAAACTAAAGGTGAAAAGTAAATACCAAATCAGCAACAAACGCTTCCATCTACAAAGATGGCCTGTCTTTAAGATAAGTTACTGTAATAGTGGCAGAATGCTTGCAGCATCAACAAACCAATATCTCAGTGAATTTAAGGCCCACTCTATGAGATGGAACCATCTCTTGTACTGCTAGATGTCCATGAACCGTAGGCTAGATAGGTCAAGGACTTAGGGGAAACTAAATACTACTATTCTGCCAAAGGAACATAGCAATAAAATGACTCCTAATGTCATTCTGCTGCACCCATAGAACAGTGCCTTGGTCAGTTATCATGAGAGAAGCTTCCTTCTATGACAGATGGGAGCAAATACAGAGCCCCACAGCTGGATAACATGTAGAGAGTAGGAGATCTTAGTTCTATATGGGATGTCTCCATCTATTCCCTCCTCTCTGGGCTCAAGGAGCCCCATAAAAAAGAGAGTGTAAGAACAAGAGTAGATAAAGTTCACCAAGGAAACAAGACCTTCTAAATAGAGTGGACTGACCCACATCTGAATTCACAGAAAATGTGGTAACATGCATGGGTCTGCACATGTCTAGGCCTGATGGAATTCCAGTGGGAAATTAATATATGCTCAGATCTCTAACCCAGAAGCTAGCACTAATTGATAACAGTTTGCAAATGAAAAATTATTTTTTTTCAATTGGGGCTCAATGAGTACACAAACCAATCATAAGGGTAGGCCCCAGGCTCAGCAGTAGATAGCTAACAATAAATGAACTCAGTGGTATTTGGGAAGTTTCTTAGTCTCATAATTCTTTGTCAAGACTTTTTATTATTTATTTATTTATCTATCTATTTATTTATTTATTCATTTATTGCTGTACAGAGGTCTTTTTTATAGTTTCATATTTGTGTTTCTATGGCATTTCTGTATGTGTGCAAATGTATGTGTTTCTTTGTCTTTATGTCTTTCTTACAACTTTCTTTTTGGCTTTTTCTTCTGTTTGTTTACTTTATTGTCTGCTGGTTTCCTTATTTCATCTTATTTTATTTTATCATAAATTTACATGTCTGTTGTGTTTTAGTGAGTGCTTAATGAGTTTAAATGGATGTAGTTTTATGGTAGGGGAGGCAGGAAAATCTAGTGGGAGTTTTGGGAGGGGAAGTCATAATCAGAACATATACTATGAAAAACTCTATTTTCCATAAAAAAGAAAGCAAAAAGAGAAATACTGTTCTAAAACACTAGTTTCCAAACTCGTATATGGCTATAATTGCCATGATTCACTAAAAGGGCTAAAATAAAAAAAACATTATTTTATCTATTATATTTAGTCATGTATATGTATGTAGACGCACACACACACAGAAAAAATAGGAAACATATCACGTGTAAGGGAACACACAGCCTAACATATACAGGGATTTGAGAAAGGCAAAAGTAGTGTAACACAGGCTTAGACAACGGAACTAATATTAAAACTGCCATCCAGAATACAGGACACAATTTGTCTTCCAATACCAATCAGAAAAAAGAAACAAAGTTCATATCTTCTACACAGCACTGTAATAACACACAGAACCTACACCACAAAAAACACACAGTGTCCAGGATACAGCCAAAATATTCAGCATGCAAAGATGCAAGGAAACTATGGCTAATTTAAAGAAAAAGGCTAACTTCAAAGCCACTTAGACATAGTAACTGACAGAAGCTTTAATATTTAATAAACACCTTTTATAACTGTTTTTAATAGGACAGAATAAAACCTCCTTTAGAACAGAACTTCTTAGAATTGCATATATGAATATCCAGTATTTACATCCTTTCTGTTACTTCCTTTTCTCACTTCCACTCCTCACATACAACCCTATACCCCCACAAACCCAATTCAAGAATTTTTCTAAAGTAAAATCACAGACACACAAGTGTTCAACATACACACACACACACACACACACACACACACACACACACACACCAAAACCCATACACAGACTTGTTATGTATATGTATTATATTGGTTTAAGAAAATGAAAGTAGTGGATTCTTCTATAGGGTCAAGCCATAGGTAAGTTATTTGTGTTCAATAATATCAGACATGAATTCCTTCTCATTGATTACCCTTTAAGTTCAATTAGCTCTTACTTACCCCCAAATAGAAATGTCCTTATTGCTTGGTACACTATTTTAGCCCAGTCGTCATTTTGCTTTGATAACATGGCAGGATAATTGATTACCTTTTCTTCTTTGGTAGTTTACACAATACCTTCTGATAATGTGAGAGCATTGCAGTACATAATTCACTCATTCATAAAACAGTTTTTACATATCTAAATACTGATTATTTGTATTTCAGCATGGTAGTCTTATAACTAATTTATCCCAAATACTTGCCTTTGTATCTCTCCTGACCTTGCCGAATGCCATTGTCTTGTTATAGAGGGAGTGTGACGCAGGCTATCTCACTGAAGGCTGTCTCACTGATTTCCTTGTTTTGTCTGGTTGTTAGAAAGGGTGCACGTTTAAAAATCACAAAAGTGTTGGAAGATGTTGGGCAGCTAAATCTTTGAAATTATGAGTCTTTATCTGCGTTATCTCATTCCCTTTGCATGTTTTAGAAACATTTTAGAGGCAAAAGAATAGTGAAACCATGGGCCCACACCATGAAATTATAAGTTAGAATGTAATACCCTCCCACCCATACACACTGCCAAGCCCTGGTGCTCATCCCCCTCTTCTGGCTCAAACCCCAACTTCTTGTTTTTGCTTCAGTCTCTTCTGTTGCTTTTTCCCTGAGTTGCATTTCTGGTGCCAGGTGGGAACAATAGCTGAACACTGTGGGGATGATACACACAGGGAATGTGCTGAAATGCTAATGACATTCTGCAGCTAGGCAGAACCCTCATAAACACAAGGACAGATGCAGCATCGCTTGAGAAAGCATCAAGGAAGTGGTTGACTTTTCTTTCAAACCTGAAGTTTCTCCTTGAAATATGAAATTTAGCAAATGATAAACAAGAGACATTGACTTCCTACAGCAGTTGCTTTTACATAAGACATTATGATATTAAACCAGACTTGGGATAAATTCCTTACTGAGACAATCAGAAGAAAGTCCTGATTTCATTGTTTTAATCTTTTAGGGCATTATCTTAAGCATTGCCCTTATGTCTAAAACTGTATGCAAAGAAATTGTATCTGTTACTTAACTTATATTAACAAGGAGAGGGAAATATCATTCATTTGATTGCCAGTAAAAACTCACCATCTTTTCCTGGGATAATTGTAATTCTCCATCATGCATATTTACTTGAGGGGCTGTGAGCATTCTTACTAAATCCAAACACAGTTCTCTAAATTGTGAGAAAAATTTCCATTAAGTTCTACATTACAGGAGGAAAATGACATATACTCAGATATTAGTTAACTTTGTTGCTGAAAGCAGCTAAACATACACAAGATGGCTTGTCCATGGGAAGGGCAACCACAGTGCTTCATGACATAATATTTGCTGAGACCTGCTGGTCTTAAGTGTAATTACCTCTTATCAACACTTAGTAATGTGGACTGGAGTATTAAAAGTGTTATTTTTATTGTTTGAAATCAAGTGTATGTAGGAATAGCATAGTTAAATCAAAATGGTAGTCATAAAATCATACACTTGTAGCAGCTGGCTCTCTGTAGCAACTTGTTTAAATTGGTCTTGTTAGAGCCTTTCAGCATCTCTAGCACATGATAACCTAAAAGCTGTAACAAGAAACCTAATCTCCTCTGTTCTATTTGATGTATTACCAACTCAATGTAAAGAATAGAGGCTTCACAAAAGTGGTAAAGATAGATATCTACCTACAAGCAACACTTTAGTCATTATAATAAGGTTTCAGAACTAGAGATCCTGTAGCCTGACAAATAGTTTTTTTCATGCTGCTTTTGTTTTTTAATAAGATGTTTATAACTTAAGGGATACATTTGTGGGATTTGGCCTTAGAGAAGACATTTTCTTCTAAAATGTTGGAAATATTAACAACCATCAATCAGCATCTACCATCACTGACCATAAGTAAGACTTGAGGTTTGCTTTTCATCACCCCTTCCTGCTGTCATCTTTTCTCTTATCTCTCCTTAAACTACCTTTCCCCCCTTTTCCATTATATCTTATTCCTTTTGCCAAAACTGACATATTGATTGATGTTTAAGTAGACCACTATATGGCAATGGTACCTGAAAACAAAATAGATCAATATAAGTTTTCCAAGATTGTGTCACTTAGCTCCACAACAAATGTTACAGCCAGAGATTTTCTATGATTGCAATTTGAAGTATTTTCAAACTTTAGCTTGCAACCCATTATTGTGTCAATACTGTTACATAAATGATAAAATACAAAAGAGGAAAAAGAGGATAGATTTTACAATACAAGAAAGAAAGGATACACATGTATTTTCTTTGTATGCTCCATTTAAAGCAGAAGAACCAACAAATATAGAAATAAACCCAACTAAATACTGAGTGCATTTGGAATTTGACTAATTGTTCAGCTACATTAATGTTATAAAGGCAGAATAGATATTTTAAAACATTTTAGAAAGCAGAGAACAAAAATGTAGAATGTAAATTTTAAAATAATTTGATAAAATAAAATCACCTCATATTGGCTTCATTCATCCATTTCTCTTGAAATACATCTCATCATTATAAATCTTTCCTCTTCCCTTGTTATCCCTCCCATACTCCCTCCCTCTCTTCTTCCCTGTCTTCCTTACATCCAGATATTTATTGTCTCCTCTCTCACTTTCTCTTAAATTCATTGTTCTTCCACTCTACTGGAAATTTTAAGTTGAAATGTTGTCATTCTGAACTTTATACATGAGCTGACATTTTATGTTTATGAATTATAATTGTGTTTTAATCAAATCCTAATAGTAATGACTTCAGAGATATAAATATGGAATCTCCACCCTGAAAAGATGAAAGTCAGTGACTCAGAAAAGGAACCAAGCATTGACTTTTAAATAAGAAGTGCTGTAAGTTACAATGGTTGCTCCTGTGGCAGAGCAGATGAGGCACGTAGTATAAAAACTTCAAACTTGCCCATGCCATCCATCCTATCATGCCCCCCCCCACAACCTCAATGGAATTATGAAACACAGCCTGCTACTATGCAGAGAGGACCAAGAGGTGAGTAACCACCCACTCAGCAGGACACCCTAGCCTATAGGCCCTCCATATGGGGGGGGGGTAGGGCAAAATCAAGAGATCATCCCCCACCTGCCTCGGCTTCTCTAGCCAGCCAGCAAGTGAATTTCCTGCAGGTAGGATGCTCCAGCACCCCCATCCCACCTGAAAGCTACAAGTCCCTCACTGCTCCAATGCCCTCCAACCACCCCCTGAAACCTCAGAGGAATGCTGAAACACAAGTTGCAATTTCACAGGGACGATCAAGAGAGAGGACCAAAAGAGAGGATCAAGAGACAAACTCTGAAGCACAAGCTGTGACTGCAGAGTGGATCAAGAGAATGAACCAAGAAAGCAGACAAAGAGAACAGGCCAAGAGACAGGGCCAGGAGAGACCTCAGTGGCTCTCTGAGACATAGACAGTGTCAGTACAAAGCAGACCAAGAACAGTTCCAAAGACACAGACAGCCATTTCAAAGATTGAACCAAGAGGCAAATACTCTGCTGGCACCAACTGAAGGAAGAGATGGGTAGGCACCATTGAAGAATTCATCCAGCAACCTAAAAAGCAACATGGTAAGTAGTCGCACAGCAGGAAGACTTGATCACCCTAACCCAGAAGAAGCAGAAAAAAATTATTTTAAATGTAACTTTTATGAGGCTGATGGAGACCTTTAAAGAGGAAAGGGAAAATTCCTGTAAAGAAATGGAAGAAAAGAAAAACAAAATATTGGAAGAAATCAAAAAATCTCTCAGAGTAACCCAAGGGGGGAAAAAAACCAGTTAAACAGGTAAAGCAATCAGTTCAAGGCTTGAAGAATAAAATACAGACAATAAAGACAAAAGAAACCTAGGGAATTCTGGATATGGAAAATCTGGGTAAATGAACAGGAACTACAGAGGCAAGCATAACCAACAGGATACAAGACATAGATGAGAGAATCTCAGGTGTTGAAGATACTATAGAGGAAATAGATTCACTGGTCAGAGAAAATACTTAAATCCAACAAATTCTTAACATGAAACATCCAGGAAATCTGGGACACCAGGAAAAGACCAAACTTAAGAATAATAGGGATAAAAGAAGAAGTACTCCAGTTCCAAGGCACAGAAAATATTTTCAACAAAATCATAGAAGAAAACTTTCCCAACCTAAAGAAAGATACCACTATGAATGTACAAGAAGCTTACAGAACACCAAATAGACTGGATTAAAAAACAAGTTTACTCACTGTATAATAATTCAAAATGCAAAACCTACAGAATAAGGAAAGAATAATCAAGAGCAAATGAAAAAGGCCAAGTAACATATGAAGGTAGACCTATTAGAATTATATCCAACTTATCAATGGAAACCATGAAAGATAGAAGGTCCAGGACACTAAAAGACCAAGATATAAGCCCAGAATATTATACCCAACAAAGCTTTCAATTACCACTGATGGAGAAAACAAGATATTACAAGACAAAACCAGATTAAAACAAAACCTGTCCATAAATCTAGCACTACAGAAAGTTCTAGGAGAAAAATTTCAAGCCAAGGGAGCTAACTGCACCCACAATAACATAGACAACAGATAATCTCACACCAGCAAAACTCAAAGAAAGGAAACACAAACACTATCATTGAAAATAACAGGAATTAACAATCACAAGTTATTAATATCTCTTAATATCAATGGACTCCATTCACCTATAAAAGGACACTAGCTAAGCGAATGGATACAAAAACAGGATCCAATTTTCTCCTGTATACAAGAAACACACCTCAATTTCAAAAACAGACATTACCTCAGAATAAAGGGCTTGGAAAAAAATTTCCAATCAAATGGACCTAAGCAATAAGCAGGTATAGCCATCTCAATAACCAACAAAATAGATTTCAAACTAAAATAATTTAGATGGAGAAGGATTCATCATATTCATAACAGGAACAATCAATCAAGATAAAGTCTGAATCCTGAAAGTCTATGGCCCTAATACAAGAGCACCGACATATGTAAAAGAAACATTACTAAAGCTTAAATCACACATCAAACCCTACATACTAATAGTAGGAGACTTCAACACCCTACTCTCCCCAATGGACATGACAACCAGACAGAAACTTAACAGAGAAATAAGAGAACTAACAGATGTCATGAATGAAATGGACTTAACAGATATCTATACAACATTCAACCCAAACACAAAAATCTTCTTCTAAGCACCTCATGGAACCTATTCTAAAGTTGACCACATACTCAGTAGCAAAGTAAACCTCAACAGATACAAAAAATGGAGTAACCATGGATTAAATTTAAATTTAATAACAACACTAATTGCAGAAAGTCTACAAACTCATGGAAATTGAACAGTGCTCTATTGAACTACCTCTAGGTCAAGGAAGATCTCCCATGCTCTTGGATAGGTATGATTAACATAATAAAAATGGCAATCCTACCAAAATCAATCTTTAGGTTCAATGCAACTCCCATCAAAATCCCAACACAATTCTCCACAGACTTTGAAAGAACAATAATCAACTTCATATTGAAAAACAAAAACAAAAATAAAAAGAAACTGAGAATAGCCAAAACAATCCTCTACATCAAAGGAACTTCTGGAGGGCATCACCATCCCTGAATCAAGCTCTATTATAGAGCTAAAGTAATGAAAACATCTTACTATTGGCATAAAAACAGACCGGTTAACCAATGGAAATAAATTGAAGACCCAGACATTAATCCACACACCTATGAACACCTGATTTTTGACAAAAAAAATAAAAACATACAATGGAAAAGAGAAAGCTTCTTCAATAAATGGTGCTGGCATAACTGGATGTCAACTTTTCGAAGAATGAAAATAGATCCATATCTATCATCATGCACATAACTCAAAACCAATTGGATTAAATATAATCTCAATATAAATCTGACTATGCTGCATATGATAGAAGAGAAAGTGGGAAGTAGCCTTCAATACATGGCCACAAGAAATACTTCCTAAATATAACACCAGTAGCACAGATACCGAGAGCAACAATATATAAATGGTTCCCCCTTAAACTGAGAAGCTTCTGTAAAGTAAGGGACATACTCAATAAGACAAAAAGGCAACCTAATGAATGAGAAAAGATCATCACCAACCCACATCAGACAAATAACTGATCTCCAAAATACATAAACAAATCAAGAAATTAGTCATCAAAATTCCAAAAAGCCCAATTAAAAATGGGGTACAGAACTAGACAGAGAATTCTCAGCAGAAGAATCTCAAATGGCTGAAAGACCATTATGGAAATATTCAACATTATTAGCCATCAGGGAAATGCAAATCAAAATAACTCCGACATACTGTCTTACAGCAGTAAGAATGACTAGGATCAAATTCACCAATGATAGCTTATTGATGTGGGATTCCCCTCTGTATGCTGTGAATAACATTGGTTAATAAAGGAACTGTCTTAAGCCTGTAATAGGGTAGAGTAGAGCTAGGCGGGGAAAACTAAACTGAATGCTGGGAGAAAGGAGGTGGAATCAGAGAGAAGCCATGGAGTTGCCGCCAGAGACAGACAGCAGAAAACTTGCCAGTAGGCCATGAGACTTGTGGTAAAATATAAAATAATGGACATGGGTTAAATTAAGATGTAAAAGCTAGCCAATAGGAAGTTAGAGCTAATAGGCCAAGCAGTGATTTAATTAATACAGTTTCTTTGTGGTTATTTTGGGAGTCTGGGCAGCTAGAAAACAAACAAGCAGCCACTTACAAGAGCTTATGCTGGAGATGATGTGTAGTAAGGGCAACACTCCTCCATTGTTGGTGGTAATGCAAACTTGTATAACCACTTTGGAAGTCTGTATGGCAGTTTCTCAGAAAACTGGGAATCAACCTACCTCAAGGTCCAGCAATACCACTTTTGGGCTTATACCTAAAAGATGTTTGATCATATTACAAAAGCATTTGTTCAACTATGTTCATAGCAGCATTATTTGTAATAGCTAGAACCTTGAAACAATCTAGATGCCCCTCAACTGAAGAACAGATAAAGAAAATGTGGCACATTTACACATTCGAGTACTACTCAGTCGTAAAAAAATGACATCTTGAAATTTGCATTAAATGGATGGAGGAAAAAAAAAAAAAACCTCTGAGTGAGGTTAACCAGACCCAGAAAGATGAACGTTGTATGTACTCACTCATAAGTAGATAGTAGCTGTAAAGCAAAGGATGTTGAGCCTATAGTTCATGATCCTGGAGAAGATAAATAGCAAGGTGAACCCTAAGAAAAACATATATAGATCCACCTGGAACGGGGAAATAGACAAGATCTCCTGACAAAATTGGGAACGTGTTTGTGGGAGGAGAATGGAGAGAGGAAGGGGAAGAGATTCTGAAGGGGAAGGGTGAGGAGAACTTGAGGAAACAGGGTAGTCGAGATGGAGGAAGGACAGAGATGAGACAAAGAAAGAGATATTTTGATTGAGCAAGCCATTATGGAGCTATCAAGAAACCTGGCACTAGAGAAATTCCCAGGAATTCTCAACGATGATCCCAGCTAAGACTCTAAGCAATAGAATAGAGGGTGAGAAAACTGGCCTTGCCCTGTAGTCAGATTGATGAATATCTTAGATATCACTACAGAGTCTTCATCTAGTAACTGATGGAAACAGAAGCAGAGAGTCGCATCAGAGTTCTATGCTGAGTTCCCAAAGCTAGGTCCAAGAGTGGGAGGCGTGAGAATATGAGGAAAGAGGTCAAGACCATGATGGGTACACCCACGGAAATAGTCTACCTGAGCTAATGGGAGCTCACCCACTCCCACTCAACAGGGATGGAACCAGCCTGTCAACCATGGAAGTCAGAAAAATAAAATAAAAATTAGACCTTCAACAGCCACAGAGCAGTGACACTACCAATGTGGGATGAGGAGGAAAAACCAATTATGGAAGTTCCTAGTGCACATAAAACAACAGGAGTCTTGAATAAGACATGTGGTTAAAAAGAATGTTTTGTTGAACTGAAAATTTTCTTCCTAGAAAGTGACCATGTCACTTTTCACAAAACTTAGCTTGATGGTTGTAGCAAAATGCAGGCTATATGGATTTGGATATATGAATTACAGATTTTAAAAGCAGACACCAAAATTGATGTGCTGTTTGACCTTGAGCTGTTTATTGTAACCTAGTTGCTTTACTTTTCTTTTAAGTTTCATGAAAGCAAAGTTTTACAATATCTCAATTTTGAGTAAATTAAATAAGAAAATTCTAGTAAGTTGAAGGGTAAAAATATACAGTGACAGAGTGTTTAGATCAAAGACTGACTTCAGAACCATACTTTCTATATTAAAAAAAAGAGTGCTATCATTTGGTTAAGCTACTAACCATTTGTTTCCGTTTCCCCATCTGTAAAATAATGAAAGTAATTCTACCATTATCCAAAGTGATTGGGAGGATAATTGAGCTATTACATGATAAGGTTTAGAATGTGTGGCATATGTTAACTGATCTAGAAATGGCAGATCATCTTTTTATTTTCATTTTATACATGAAAAATCTAGGAGACAAGAAAGTTAAGTAAGTAATCTACCATTTAGAAAAAGAGTTTGCCAACATTCTGGAGGCTGATGTAAGAACACTGCCATGAGTTGGGGCCAACCTGAGCTGTATAGCATGTTTCAGAGCAGTTTAGGCTATAAAGAAAGACTGTATAACAGCAACAACAACAACAACAAAAACAAACAATCAAAAACAAAACCTAAAGCAAAGAACAAATACACACTTGAAGGGTTATGTTTAAACTTAGGCACCATAGCTCCGTAGTTTCTATTCTTATCTATTATATATCATGGCTTTATCAAATACTGTTTTGTATTGCTTTTTAAGATTCGTTTTCCTCATCTGGTGTGTATGTGCACGCGCATGTGTGTGCATCCATGTACATGCCTGTGGAGACCAGAAGAGGATGTTGTATCCCTTAAAGCTGGAGATACAGGCATTTGTGAGCTGACTGATGTAAGATCTGAGATCTAAACTCAGGTCCTCCTGACTGTCTTAATTGGTGAGTCACATCTCTAATCAGTAATTTTTAATGATTCTAAGTCAGACATAACACATCAAGGATGATTTCAAACTGTGTTCTAGGGCATAGAAGGAAAGGACAAAGCTGTACTTATTTCTCATGTAATTTACATGTACATGCATATTCATACAATTTATATATGTATAATCACATATAATTTTCTTATCCTTGGAATAGTTGATATGGTTTCAGTTTATAGAAGAAGAATCTAAGCCTAAAAAAAAAGTGTGCTTTACTATGGACGAACCTAACAGTAGTATTCCGGACTGTCTTGCCTCAAAGGCTGTGCTTCTACTGAAAATCATTATTTTGTTGATCAGACATGTGTTCTGAATGTGCATTGCCATGCTCCAAAATGGTTACTCTTCCTGTGATTTGTATTGATCCTAGATAACTATCATCAAATATCCCACTGTCATGGATTTTCTCTGTGAGGCCTAGTCTCTAAAAGTCAAAGTGAGTGACAAGTGCTTCACTGCCTGACCCATTACTACAGAAGAATTTCCCCAAAGTGGGAACATGTTCATGAGCCATAATGAAAACACTACAATTTTTAAACTTTTAAACACTTTGATATTGCCAAAGTATATGTCTAGTGATAGAAGACAGCCCTGCCATTCTGGGGCACAGTGTTTATTAGCTCCATATTTCTATAATAGTTCTCGCAGAGTCATGATGTTTGGGTTCCATTTCTGGACAAGCATTTTTTTTTTTTTATTGGTGTAGGAAATTTCAGACTGTTTGTGGTTCTAGTTTCTTTTCTCATTTTCTAACACCATTGTTAAGTTCTCATTGGCTTAAGACAATCCACTTGTTTCCTTCTTTCCATGGTAAATGGCCCAGAAATAGATGCCTGATTCAGCAGGATCTCAAAGGGAAAATGAATACATACATTTATGCAAAAACTTTCTGGGATCTTCCCCTGGAGCTCTATGGGTTAATGTGGGATGAGTGAAAATAAAGTCATCTCTGTCAATGAATTATATAACTACAGCTGAACTATTGTTACCATGAGCTTTGTTCAGTTTTATAAGCCAACATTTATCAAAAGCCGATTTTTTTAATTTTTTATTTTTTTTAATTGAAAAAAAAATTCCGCCTTCTCCCAGCCTCCCACTCCTCTCCCCCTCCCCCACTTCTCTCCCCCTCCCCCACTCCTCTCCTCCTCCCTCTCCAGTCTAAAGAGCAGTCAGGGTTCCCTGCCCTGTGGAAAGTCCAAAGTCCTCCCCCCTTCATCCTGGTCTAGGAAGGTGACAAAAGCCAATTTTAATACTGGTTTTTCTTTAGTTCTGTTAGTTGTATATGTAAATAGAACTAAAAAAACAATATCTCTTATCTTCAAAGAAATATTACACAATCAAAAAACTCCTAAACTCCTAATGGTTTGTCATGGAACATTGAATTAAACATTGTATAAACATGCATTCTTCTTCAAAAGAGAAAACACATTTAGTGATTTTCAACATACTTCTTAGTCTCAGATACAGATGTTTAATCAATTTTCATCTACTTTTTATAGTAACATAACAACATGTACTTTCATGGTAGACTGTCTCTCGCATCAGGGCTTCTGACACCAGTTACAGGCTACAAAGCCCTAGTGTTTCCTTTCCTGGGTTTCAGAATCCACTGAAAGCACTAGATTTGTGATGATTCTAATTTGAGTGGGAAGGTGAGCTTCACATTTTTTTGGCAGTTAATATGAAACGAAAATGATGGTCAAGTTACTGTATTTCAACATGTCTGTTACTAAAGAGACATAAATATTTTCGGTATTCTCATGATCTGAAGCATTAAGACCATGTTTACCTTTTTAAAACTTCTTTATGTAGTGTATAGATACACAGAGATGATGATAGACAGACAGACTGATAGATGATAGATAGATAGATAGATAGATAGATAGATAGATAGTAGATGGTAGATGGTAGATGATAAAGTAGGTATAGCTATAGAGAAGGTACCTATAGATTTAGAGAAGTTATATATAGAGAGGATAGAGATGGAGATGATAAAAAGATAATGATAGATATTTACTTAGATGAGGATGCTTCTAGTCCTTCATACATTTAAAGAGGTGAGACTGTCACAGGGTTCAAACTACATGCGTTCATAGCATTGCCCAACATTGTTTTCATTACTAATTTCACCTTTCTTTATAGCATTTTCATAAACTATAAAAAAGATTCCAATTATAATATGGCATACCTCCTTGAATTTTGAGAATAAATTAATCAGCAGACATATGGAAAGGATTCAAAACATAATTAGTACTAAAGCCAGCTTTAGTTGTGATGAATATAATAATTCATCTATACAGAGTGAAAAGAAATGGCTGAATATTATTTAAAGACTTGGGTCAAACAAAAAAGATGTTGTAGTGCTCAAAATATGTCTTTATTTAGTAATTATCTAGACTTTGGTTAGTTGGTATCCCAGTGTCTTGAAGCATACTTGGTAAGAAATAAGGATGAAAAAAAAAATTCTCTTGCTAGCTAGGGCAGAGGGTGATGTCAGGAGTGAGACAGGGAGCACAGCTGGGTGTTTTCTCTGATGAGACAAATTTGTTTGCAGCAGAAGGCATTTGACTGTAGGCTCATATTTTAAGCTCAATTTTATTATTTATTTAATAGACTAGCAGATTGTAGCACAGATTCACCTTTGGTGCTTTTTTAACATAATGAGTCTCCTAAACTATATTATAAAGGCATCTACTATAAGTGTTTCTTTCCTTTCAGATAGAGATTTCACAATAAATGGGAGCTTTGGTTACAAATGCTATCATCGTAAATGAGAAAGAATAAAACATATTTTCTTTGTTTTCTCTTCAAGATGGAAAAATGATAAATTAATAATGACTTGCCTTCGGAACACATCAATCAACAATATTGCCAGGCCACCTGAATTTAAAGCCCTTTCTGATGGTGCAATCTTGATTCATTTATTTAGCCTTTATAAACATATTTTTCACCGAGAAAGTGGGGTTTATAAGAGTCTTAGTTATATGATTCTTCGAAACTTTAAAAGAGTTAATAGGGCTCACAAAACATCATATCCACTCATCATTTCTGCTATTGCATTCTTAGCCTCCGTTAGTTTATGAGAGAATGACTCATGTCAAATTATTTCCTATGAGAAACCTTATAACCAGTTTCATGAATATGAGTGAGAAGAGACCAGTTCTACAAAATCGAATGGAAAACAAGTGAATATGTGTTGGCTACCTCCTTATAAAGACATAAGTATCTGTAGAGATGGGCAGTCATTCTGTTCAGCACTCCATGGAGTATGCACTGTAGTCACAACAGCCAGATCTTTAAACAACTAATAAAATAGTGTTCCCAAGGAACCCCCACCTCCATCCAGATCTAGTAAGTTGAGCATCCAAACTGCCTAGGCTCCCACAAAGCCAGTACGTGCAGTAGGATCAGAAACCCATTGCCATTGTTCTTGAGTTCTCAGTAGTCCTCATTGTCCGCTATGTTCAGAGAGTCAGGTTTTATCCCAGGCTTTTCTGATTGCTTTTCGGGCTGAGGGGGGGGGGGGGGGGACTCAATTGGGGGAGTGGGAGGGAAATGGGAGGCGGTGGCGGGGAAGAGACAGAAATCTTTAATAAATAAATAAATTAAAATAAATAAATAAATAAAAAAAAGAAAAAAAAGAAAGGCAGCTAAAAAAAAAAATAGTGTTCCCATCTACAGTTGTGAAGGTAGTTGTTCATTCCTATGGAGCAACATGTCTGTTTGCTCTCTCATGCTATTGGCCTTAAGGTCAAATCTTCTTTTGGGAACACTTGGGTTCTGGGATGCATTCACAATAGACACATGTGGCAGACTTTTTAGAAAACTGTCCAAATATGATAATAAGAAGATCATTTATCTGGAAAAATCCAGTATTGCCATTAATCTATGAAAATCTCTGCCTCAAACGTATGTTGGGCACAATACTGGAAGTCCAAATAAAGGGGAAACTAACTTGCCTAAATACCTCTTTGTATGAGTTCCTCCAGGCACTTCCTATAATTAGTCTCCCAGGACATGGTTTTTGTCCTCTTTGGATTAGATTAGGGTTCAGGTACTTTGCTAGTAAGAAAAATTACTGAATCATGAATGAGTCAGAAGACTGGAACACAGTTGCCGTTGGTCTCTCTTACATGTAGACAGATATAAATGAAACTTATTTAGTATTTCATAGAATATGGACTTCTAATTTTATTTATTCTTTTAGATTCAAGGGAAGAAGAATCATTTGATGTTGTTTTAAAAAGCATTTATATAGCACTAGCTTAGTTGAGCGGAATAATGTTTCAGATAGGTACCTAGATTCAACCATTTTGGAAGGCAATATTTTATGGTCATTTCTTTTGCAACATGACATTCTTTTTTTGGCTATAAAATTTTTATGAACCTCCATATCTAAAAAAAAATTAATGTCTCAGACATCAAAGAATGGATTTGACTGGTTTACTCCCATTTTCAATTTTTAGTTTATTGACCTAATTTCAACAGAAGTATTTGCTAAATACTCAATATATTCATAAGCTGATACTGGAATCCTTACTTTGCCCCAGGAATGTCCTTCCCATACTTTAGGGTCTTATTATTTCTTAACAGTCAAGTAAATTAATAATAGTTTAACTAGGATCTCCTAGATTTTAACTATTCTATACAGCTATTATATAATTGTCAGAAAGGAGTCTCAATTTTTGGGAAGAAACTGCAGAATTACCTAAAAGAACTAGAAAATACCTATGTAATTCAAGTGTGTTTATCTGGAAAGAATTTTACTGACCCAACTTTGATTTGGTCTTTAATTTTACAGTCAGTTTCTGACTCTCAGAACCTCTCTGTCTAGAAGGGTATATTAAAGAAAAAGTTTAAATTTTAAAGTAATTGAATATTAGAGTCTCATATTTTCTTTCAACTCTGCTTGAAGAGTGTACTCTATAACTTACTTATCTTATATCCTATTACTAAATCAGCAGAGTTGGAAAAGCTAAGAGTATGAGAGTTAGATTCCAACATTTGTTAAAGAGGATAATGAATGTTAGAGAAGAAGAGGCTTCATGACAGAATCTCTTCAATAACATTACACAGGCAGATCCAAAATTGCCATGAATAATAGTTTCCAATGGATTGAGGTTTAGGCAAAACTAATTGTCATTTTTGAAGTGCCCAAGAGAAGTTTGTAATGTTGTCAGGCTTTACTAAGTGTCTTCAGCATCTTTTAACCTCATTCCAAAGGTGATATAATTTATTCCTATTTTTTCCCACACATATTCACATTTATACAAATTTCATTTATTACTACATGAAGAGCAACCCCAGAAGAAAAGGAGAAAATGTGTGTTTTTCAAGGTTTTAATTTTCTGGCTTTCCTTTTGGAGAAAGTTATCCAAGTGGTTCCTCTGATGGTTTCTGAAGCCACTATAAAATGATGTAAATCAAAGTTAAAGTTTTTCTGCTTGCTTGGGACTGCACAATCTAAAATGCCCACACCAGTATACCCATCACTAGTCACTATTTTGAGGCAACTAATGCAGTTCATTCTTATTTTTCTCTTACTGTTTCAATGATATGGCTTGTATCTGAAACACCCAACATATGCTCATATAGTTGTACCTTGCTTTTTAGCTGATGGATTTCAGGAAATGGTCAGACCCTCTTGTCTCAGAACGTATTAATGGACTGATCCCTTGACGGATTCATGATATGATAGCATTTCTAGGAAATGGCAGAAAGTGGGAGATGGCACCTAGTTTGAAGAACTAGGTTCCTGGGGCATGTCCTTGAGGAGTTTTTCTTATCCTGACTCATTTTCTGTGCCCCCTGTCTGCAAAGACATGAGCAGTTACTGCCACATGATTGTGTCATCACTCAGTTCTCCCTCAGTTTGAGCTCTATATCACTAGAATCAAGGACTAGGAATGAGAACCTCTGAAACTACAAGTCAAAATAGAAATTTTTCCTCAATTATATTTTACATGAAGTAATTCTTCATTGTGATACAAGAGTAATTACCATAGGCCTTTATAAAATGTGGGCTAGGAGCACCAGTGTGCCAGCACCTCTCAATCCGCTGCTCATGGAACATCTGTAATATAATAGTGATAAAAATTCATCTAAGAGCACAGAAGAAGCTGAAGAACAGATTGTTTTCTGGCCGGAAGAATATCAGAACCAAATGTGGAAGGGAATGCCTAGGAGGATGGAAGGATGTTCCACATCATGTTGAAAACATTCTACCACAGATAACAGACAATGGAATACTGGCTACTTTAAAAGTTTTAGAGGCTTTTGCATTCTTCTACATACTGTCCTCCAGTTAGACCAGCAACATTTGTTGAAGATATTCTCTTTTCTTCCTCATTGTTCAATTTTGGTTTCTTTGTCAAAAGTCAGGTATCCATGGGTGTGTGTGTTTACATCTGGGTCTTCTATTTAATTCCATTGATCAACTCATCTGTTTTTATGCCAGTACCATGCAGGTTTTATTACTATAGCTCTGTAGTAGGGCTTGGAATCAGGGATGGTGATATCTCCAGAAGACCTTTTATCATACAGTATTGCTTTAGCCATCCTGTCTTTTTGTTTGTTTGTTTTTTCCATATAAAGTTGAGTATTGTTCTTTCCAGATCTGTGTATCGGTGTAAAATGAATGCAGACAGACTGTAATAATATATACAGCTTTAATGGGGAAATAGACTTACAGAACCACAGGTTCCCGCGGAGAACAGGAAAGCAGAAGGGGAGGTGGGGGCTCACACTCACCAGATTTCTATGTAAACATTAGCCCGAGGCGAACACACCCCCTAAGGGGGTTGGGCTATCCCTACAGATCTGTAAAGAATTGTGTTGGATTGAATATGTAGATTGCTTTTGGTAAGATTACAATTTTTACTGTGTTAATCTTACCGATTTGTGAGCATGTGAAAATTTTCCATCTTCTGATATTGTCTCCAATTTCTTTCTTCAAAGACTTGAAGTTTTTGTCATACATTTACTTGGTTAGAGTTATATCAAGATACTTTATATCTGAGACTATCATAAAGAGTGTTGATTACTTGATTTCTTTCTTATCCCATTTATTGTTTGTATGTAGGAGGGTTAGAAAAATTGTACATTTACACAATAGAGTATTACTCAGTTGTTAAAAACAAGGACACCAGAAAATTTGAAGGCAAATAATTGGAACTAGAAAATTTCATCCTGAGTGAGGCACCCCAGACCAAGAAAGACAAGCATGGCATGAACTCACTCATAGGTGGATATTAGTTTTAAAATAAAGGAAAACTATGCTACAATCATCAGACCCAGAAAGACTAGGTAACAATAATGGTTTATCAGGGGACACTTGGATCTCCCTGAAAAGGCGAAATAGAAGAGATTTTGTGAATAAACTGAGGACTCATGGAGATGGAAACATGAGCAATCAGGTTAGTGGGTACAGATGAGGAGAGTACTGAAAGAGAATACTGGAAGTGGAACATTTCAGGATCTGGTAATTCTTGGTGCAAGGGAATCTCCCAGGAATTTACAAGGATGACCCCTGCCAAGACCCCTAGATATGTAGCCTGAACTGGCCATCTCCTGTGATCAGGCAAGAATACAAGTAGGACAGGGAGGAAATCATCCTGACCATATAACATTTGACCTACAGTCTGTCCTGCCTATGGGATGTGCTGGGATTGTTTCCTATCCCAATTTTCATCAGAGAGGCTTCATTCAGCTATTGATACAGACCCAAAACCAAACATTTGACAGAACTTGGAGATTCTTGCAAAAGAGGGGAAAATGGATTGTAGGATCTAGAGGGATCAAGTACAGTACAAGAAAACTCACAGAATCAACTAACCTGGGCTTAAAGGGGCTCACAGAGACTGAACCAACAACCAGAGAGCCTGCATGGGACTGACCAAGGCGCTCTGCATATATATCACAGTTGTGTAGCTTGGTCGTTTTGTGTTACTCCTAATAGTGGGAACAGGGGCTGTCTCTAACTCTTACTGACTTTTGGGACCCTACTCCTCATCCTGGGTCACCTTGTCTGACCTTAATGCATAGGTAGTTTTTAGTCTTACTGCAACTTGATATGCCATATTTTGCTGTACTCAAGGACGACCTGCCCTTCATAAACATAAATTGCAGAGGAGTTTATTAGGGAGTGAGAACAGATTAGGGAAGGAGGAAGGTATTGGGGAGAGAGGAGGGAAGATGAGCCTGCCACCAGAATGTAAAATAAAAAAAAAATAAAAACATCTTAGAGGTTCTTTGTGTAGCAGTGGATTCAATGTTGCTTCTGAAATAAATTACTTATCACTTTTTTTAAAACTGAGTTTGTTAGAGGTTAGAAAGAAAAATGAAATCCTATTTAATATCTTGTTATTATTGTAAATCTTGATGGCTGAAGTCCAATACAGCTTGGAAGGGATATTGATAATGTAGTTTCCTAGGAGACAAGAGGACTAGGTTTAAGCGCCCACACAAATAGAAGCAACTGAAGAGACTGTGACACACAAAGCACAATAGGACATTAGATTTCATCATGTGCACACTGAGTTAAAACAAAATTACAACCGTTTGTTTTTGCCCTTCCATTTCAGTTTAGTTTCCAAATGACAATAACTTAGGCTTAACAAATATTTCACCATATATTTCTCATTATGTGTGGACAGAGAAGCTAATATGTTTTCATAAATGATGCCCAATAAAAATTGTTCCTTTTGGTCAATTGAGGTTAAGTATCTTGTGGGGAGAGAGAAATATATGCTGGCTGCTGATAATAGCAAAGGACAACTCAATCTGTTTAATGGGGTTTGTCATGACTGAGATAGAGACTGTCATCTAACTAGTCAGTGACAAACAGAAAACCAAGTTTTAGAAATAGTTCTTTAAATCAATGAAAAGTGTTCGATACAGCAATTTCAGATGTCAGAGACAATTCTTCGCTTTTTTTCTGACTCAGTTTTGGAGACCTTAGGTTTTGGTCATGGAGTAGAGCCTCTACTGAGCAGAAAACCTGATAACTTTTGCTTTAGTGCCAGCCATCTGAATCATTTTCCATCTGATGGCATGCTTGTCACTCATCCCAGGAAAGAGGAAGAAGCTGTATGATACTGGTAAGTTAACGATTTGTCTCTTAGAGCCTAGCACACCCATGCTTATGTTAACTGCCCTCTCCACAAAGCCAGCAGTGATGGGGGTCATAACTCTGTCTCCAGCTGTGGAGGTCTGTTGAGCATGGTGGTTTGGAATCTGATGACTCAAAGCCACCATCCCAGGTAGCAGCTGGCTGTCTTTGGATTTCTCTCTTCTCCTAATGTTTCATTAACCTCTCACAGCTGGTCTCCCTGTGCAAAATCAGCAGTTTGACTAATCTTTCCCTGATCTCTCCCCTTCTTGCAGGAGGATCATCATTAATACATTCTCCCTCTGCGTCTTGCTTCCTCTCAGCCTACCAGTGCTCTCTATTAGCACATGCTGTGCCAGAGGCAATTCACTCTGCTGTCTGCACAGAGCTAGTTCTGTTGGGTTTCAGCACAGTGGGGCCCTAAGGCAATGTGTGTCCAAGCCCATTAGGCACTGAGTGGAAAGCAATGTGAAGATACCAAATTATATAGGAACAGGTTGAGGTGCATTTCTTGTTTGTACACCCCTTGATGCTTCTCCCACATCTATGGTTCAAATTAATGATAATAATAAAAACTGCAGGGATAATAGTTATGTAATAACAAAAATAGTGATATCAAATAAACGTAATGGTCAATTTTATATGTATAGGCTATTAACTGATGAATCTGGGTCAAATATCTCATGTTCCTATTAGCTTCCTATATACTCTGTGAGTATTGGTGAGGTTACAAAGTCAATGAAAGCTGACCAAAGATATCCAGGCAGTAAGAAAATGTTTGTAATTAACATTCACTTCCCTGATTCTTTTGAAGGTTTATAGTTTAACCATTATGCACAATAAAAAAAAATACCCACAAGATTTGTTGCATGGAATTTTGCCTTTATTGACATATCAAAAATAAATATAGCTTGTTTTTGAAATTATTAGAGATTAATATCAATTATTCGGGTATATTTAAGGACAAAGTATTTTTTTGTATTAATTTAAAAATAAATTATGAAAAATTCCAAATATGATTCATTAAATAACCAAGAAAGCCTCTTTGCCTCCTTCAATCTCATTGGAATGGGAAGATTGATAAGGCATCAGAATCAAAAACGAGGCTGCAGATATGTGTTCTTAAGACCCTGAAATGGCATAGATAAAGTTTGTTTGCCTATGTCTATGCTAATACATGTGGGAATGTGTGTGCACATGTATACATGAGTGTATGTGTGTTTGCATTACTGTGTGTTTAAGTGTACATGTGTGTATTTGTGCTTGTCTGTATGTGTCAACGTCTGTTCCAGTGCCCAAGGAACTCAAGAGAAGCTGCCTGATGTAGGTGCTGGGAACTGAAGCCATGTCTTCTGCAAAAGTAATATGGAGCCTAACCAATGAACATGTCTGCATAACTAGACTTTGTTTTGAGGCCAGGTTAGTTTATTTATGTTTAAAGCAGATGGATTCAGCCAAACTATCATTTCAAATACCCTTTACTCTTTGGTTATCCATGTTATTTTTACTGTTTTCTGAGATTAGAAGATTAGATTAGAAAACAACTGTCCTTTTTCCCCAGGTAATTTATTTTCACCTTCCAGAGTTCAATTGATAGGATCCATTCCTGCAAACTTGACAGATGCAGGCCAGTACAAGCAGCACTGTACCATGTTAAAGGTTTCTTCACCTCTGCATGAGTCTATTCTCTGGACATGAGAATATTTGTTCCTACTTTAGTGGTTCAAATGAAGGCCAGAAGTGTTGTCTCAGGAATGGTGACCTGTGAATGAAGAATTCAGCTTAGTGTTTCTGTGCCTCAGTTATAAAACATGCTCATAAATGTAGCTCTTATTTTTTTAATGTCCATTGCCCTCTCATTTTAGCATATCACTTCTGAATGGCTAATTCTGACATTCCTACAGTGGTGCAGGAGAATTGTCTGTATTCTGTCAATCATGTTTTAAATAAATGCTGACTGGTCAGGCAGGAAGTAGTTGGGTCAACCAGACAGGAAGTAGAGGTGCAGCGATAAGAACAGGAGAATTCTAGGAAGGAGGAAGCCCATTCTTCAGAATCCTGCACAGATCACGGAAGAAACAGGATGTGAGTTGCTCCACTAAAAAAGGTACTGAGCCATGTGACTAACATAGATAAGAATAATGGGTTAGCCAGGCGGGCGGTGGTGGCGCACACCTTTAATCCCAGCACTCGGGAGGCAGAGGCAGGCGGATGTCTGGGAGTTCGAGGCCAGCCTGGTCTACAAGAGCTAGTTCCGGGATGGGCACCAAAGCTACAGAGAAACCCTGTCTCGAAAAACCAAAAAAAAAGGGATTATATAAGCTACAAGAGCTAATAAGTAGCCTCAGCTAATGGGCCAATCAGTTTATAATCTTATGGAGACCTCTGTGTGATTTTGGGGGGTGGCTTGCCAGCTGTGGGGTACTGGGTGGGACAGAAACCCCAACAAGCCAGCCCTCATGCTACACTACAGTTCTGCTTTGGAAAACCAGTACAAGTGAAGGAGAGAGACATTATTTGGATGGTGGAGGAGAAAATATGTAGAAGAAAGAAGTAAAGGTGGTAGAAGAAGGAAAGATAAAGATGAAAAAGTCAGAAAAGAAAGGAAAAAGAAAGAAGAATGGAAGAGTATAAAAAAAGAAACCCGAATCTCAAAGATAAAGAAAGAGGAAAAACAAGTCTTAAGAAATGAAAAATGGGACAGTGAAAAAGAGGAGCAGAGAAAATGAGGCAGTAATAGCAAAAGGAAGGAGAGGAAGAGGGATAAAGTAACGAAAGGCTAAGGAAAGAATGCTCACCTGGTATGAGAAGTTGCTATGTAATCTTCCAGGGGAGGAAAAAAACAACAGCCCCGCCCATCTTTGGTACCTATGAACCACATCACTGACCAGCATGGTATGGTACACCTAAGGGTGCATATCTTACTTTGATATCATCTCTCTAACCATACTTAAGACCTGCTAAACAAGAGGAAATTATATCTGGTAATGGAAATCTAGCCAGTTATCCAGGAATAATAAATCATGGACTCTGGAGGAGAATCTACAACTGGCACTTTACTAACTCAGCATAATCTCCAACTGTATTGTACTGATAATGTGCTTATACTCACAGAAAAAAAAATGTAGCCCCAAACCCTCGCCAAGGAAAATTCTCCTAACAACAGATGGAGACCATCACAGAAAAAAACACAACCAATCAAAATGTGGAGTTGTGGACCCTAGTCCCAATAAATACTTCTAAAATATAACTTCTGTATTTAAAACACAGGGATCATGTGGAAAACGGAATGGAAGGAGTCTAAGAGTCAGAGGAACAGGAAGTTTGTTTTGAGACTGTTACCTGGAAATGTCTGAAACTACACTCCTGAAGTCTCACCAATAGGGTTGCTTAGACATAAGCTGAAAATGATGACAATAATAAACATAGTAACATGGAAAATGGGGGTGGGAGATTATGAGGGATCAGTCATAGAGAACTACAGGCAACTAAAGAAAGCTAAGAGCAGGAAAAAATAGTCTTCCTCGGGGAAAAGAAAGATACCAGTTAACAAATGATCAGCACTGAAAACATATTTACAAATAACACTATATGGACTGGATAGGTTGTAGCTATCAATCTATTTATCTATCATCTATCTATACTTATCTCTGCGTGTATGTGTATATAGCATCAGCAAGAGAGAGAGAGAGAGAGAGAGAGAGAGAGAGAGAGAATAAATTCAAAAGAGAATGGAGTGGTGCACATGAAAAATCTAAAGGAAAGAGTGAAAAAGGGACATGATATAATTCTAACATCAAAATTATTTTAACTTATTCAAAAAACCCTAACAAACATTCAGCAAAGAAAATATCAAAGAAGATTAGGCAGAAGGCAAGAAGAAATGACTATAGAAGAATGAAAGGAAGTAAAAATTAAAGATGGAAAGATTGAGCAGAAAACAGATTAAAGATTGGACATTTGGTTGCAAAAGTAGGAAAATAAATAGTGATTTAAGAGTAAAGCAAACATTACAGCTTGTAACAGGAAGCCAGGACAAAAGGTAAAAAAGATATTCACTCAGATAGTTCAAATACTTTCCTGTGAAATACTGACTTCCTTGCCTACCACAGTGGGAAAGGGGATGTCTTCCTTCGAAGTTACAATGTTCATGAGGGCCTCTGCAAGTACATGGGGAGGCCATGACTTTCTTCTATCTCCTCCTGTAGGCATTCTCAGATTTCTCTGCACATTCACATACCTGGTAGTTCCACAAGTACAAGGAAGTTGGCAAACATTGGTTGGGGCAGGTGTAAAGTAGAAGAAGGCTAAGAATGTGCTACAGAATTCTCAATGTGTTTCAGATGACCAAGAAGAGGTCTAATGTGCTACCTAAGAAAGGTGCAAGAAAGAACTCAAGAACAAATTTACTCAGGCAAGATAATAGCCCATCATGGGCATGGCCTTTATTAAGCAATACCATAAATCCTTGTTTTAGAAGTTCTTGGACTTATTCTATCACAAGATCATTACAGACAACTCAGCCATTGTAAATTTAATTTGTTTGAATTGCTTTTCAGTAATTTTCATTTTCAGAATTTTATTTTACTAGGAAATAAAAAGTTAGGGCATAGCCTCTGGTAAAGAATGACATAGCTCTGTCACCAACTAGTGACACTGCTTTAGGGTTTACTTCTTTCCTCTTTGTTTCCACAGAGACATTGGATAAATTCAACAGCATTCTACATAGTCCACAAGTGGGCTTTCTAGTATCCTTTCTGGACTGAAATGATGCAAATGGGATCTAACTTTTCCTCCAGGTGTGTTTCAGCCAGAGCAGTCTTGATTATCTATTTTTCCTTGTTTGTATAAGCCTCAATTTCAAAAAGTTCTGCTAAGTATGTTAGCAAAATGTATTGATAGCTAGAGGTATACATTTATGTACTCTTGTTTAAAAAGGAACATAATCACATGGTCACATAATGAGATGCAATTGCCATCATTTTTACTTTTAAACAAAATGAGTAAGCATCCCCTATTACAAACCTAAAGCCATTGCAGTATTTTCTTTGCTATGATCCAGACAGAATGATGAGATAGGTGAATGTTAGAATAGATTACAGAGACCTTATCACCACATCAGCAAATGTGTTTCTTTGTGTCTGATTGTTCTCATAATTATCTCAATTTCTCAAAACGCCAAAAGGGGACCCATTGCAACTTCTAGGAAGCATTCTAAGGTGTGCCTTGAAAGGGTACCTTAGAGCATGTTGTGCCTTCCTCTCCTGGTGCTCTTATTTAAGTGTTAGAGGAGTACATGCAGAGAGAATTTCTCACTTTCAATACATATTTACCTCCCTGTGTGGATGAGATGTTTTTCACAGAGGTTGAAAGAAAGGGGGAATACAGGAAAATATTTTTCTCCTAAATTTTTTTTATGACACTGCCAGGCCAGAAAATGAAGTCAAGAATGGTTCTCTAGGTTGGCAGACCTAGACCAAGAAGAGCAGGAGGAGCAGTTGGGTCAAAGGTTGAAGAGATTCTGAGGGTCCCTCAAGTTCCACATGCTTCTGATCAGACTACTAAGGAATTAGGAAGAGATGAAAGGCCTTCAAGGCAGAAAATTTCAGTTGGTACAGGAGTCCCTTATTAAGCAGATAGCACTGGTCTGAATTAGTGCTCAATTAAAAGAGGTCCCTAAATAGACAGAAAGCTCATGAAGATGGAAGCCTTCCTGGATACTGATGAACCCAATCAAACTTTTCACTAGTTCTGTTATGTGAAGGACAGAGGACTATGGTTTTTTGTTTGTTTGTTTGCTGCAGGATTTATAGTCACAACCTTTGCCATCACCCTTCAGTTCTCTGTCCCAGAATCCTGTTCTTCCAAATTATATTGAATCATTCACACTAACATTTAATTTCAAGTTGGCTGCCCTTAGAAAGGCAATTGTATAAAGTACTAGCCTCCAAAAAAGTCACAGTACAACTTCTCTTCTTAATAAGTAAAATAAAACAATAAATTTTGGTGAATTTAATCACTTCTAATATTATATTTATCTTTGCCTAGCTGGATGACTGAAGACAGATTAGTTTTTTTTTTAATTTAGTTTCCTTTCTGTGAAGTTTTATACCAAAATTTATATTATTAGATCTAGACTTCCAAACAGCTTACCTCATTATCTAGTAATAACAAAAGTTAAAATATTCATGGGACAAGAGATATGATTCAGTACCTAAGAGTGTCTGTTGTTCTTTCAAGGTATCTAAGTTCTGATCTGAGCATCCATATCAGGTGACCTATGACTACCTCTAACTCCAGTTCTAGGAGGTCTGAATTCTTCTTTTGGTCTCAATAGACATCCACACATCCATGGAAATTATACTTTTGTAAATGTAAACAAGATTAAAAATAAAACTGAAAAATCATTCACCCTTGTAGTAACACCATAGAAACTTATGATAAGAATATGAGCAATTTCAGAAGGTCTCAGTTAGTTATATTGTTATTCAAAGTTTAGTCTGATTGACTGATTGATTGTGTGTCTCTGTGTGTAAGCATGTGTGTGTGTTCATTTATATAAAAAAGATCTTCCATCCACTGGAATGTAATTATAATCACCATAGATGTTTGAATGCCCAATTAAAGGTGGTAAGTAATGGAAACCAAATATTTCATCATGAGATCATTAATTCATTAAACAAACATTTTTGTGTGATCGCCACATGACATAAACTATTCTAGAAACAGACAATAAAAAGATACACTAGGCAATGTTCATAGATTTACTTTTTCATGGATATGAAATGACTAGAAAAGTTCTTCAATGATTAACAGTTTCATATTTCTTGACCAGGGATTTAATAGTGAGTAAAAAATTCAGAAAGGACATTGACAAAGTGACATTCAACAAAGAAACACAAGAAAAAAAGGAGGATATTGAAAGGTGATGGAAAGGAGAGGAGGGGCTTTGTTGTGGGGTTGGAGATGGTGATGAGTTCTGGGTTTTTTTTTTTGTTGTTTTTTGTTTTTTTTTTTCTGAAATGATGGTACTTGCCTGGAAGTCCAGCTTTTGAGATGCTGAGGTAGGAGATCTGAAGTTCAAGCCCTGCTCACCTCCACAGAGACCCTTTTCCTTCTTTACAAAACAATCTTCTTGGAGCCATTGAAATTTTGTAAATAGGAGAATGGAAAGGGTAATTAAAAAATAAATTTGGCTTAAGTATAGAGGTTAAATAGAGAAGAAAAAATGCACTTGAAACAAGAGTAATAGTTTTCAGAATGGTTACTGTAAGACCAAAGACTCATACTCACCCGTATTCTGATGTGCATTGACATTAAGTGTGAACATTGAATATGGCAATATTAACTGAACTTTGTTAGGGAAAATTTAATTTCATCCAGCTTCTGGGGAATACAATGATCTCTCTCGTGTAGTCCGTGTCAAGCCAAGAACACAGAAGATCTTAGGCTTCTGCAAACAAGTGGCACAGATACCTGTTTCCAGGACAACTAATTCCTATTTCTAATCGCTGTTTCATCATTCTTTCATTCTATGAAGCAAATTTAATAATAATTCACTTATTGTAAGTATATCTTTAATATTTCTATCATCTATCTATAACATCTATATCTATATAACCCATAGGTAAGTGATGAATATAATTATGTGTTATTGTTTTTGATTGATAGGAGTCTGCTCCTCCCGGGGCAGGGTTGAAGAGAAAAAAGAGAGAAAGAAAAGTCTTAGAGGAGAGGTGGAAAGTCACAAGTAATATTGACTGAGAAGGAACAGAAAGATTTTTCTTTGCCTCCTGAAATTGACTCTAATTTACTTTTGAAGTCATTTTCGGCAGGAAATAGATTACAAATTCAGAGTTGTCTCTAGAGATAGCCTCCTTTTTCTCCTTTGCACTTTTCAAGGAAACACAAAAGGTGGGCGGGACCATAAAACTGAAACTGCTTTCTTAAGTGGGAGGATGAATCTTGAAAGGAAGTTCCTTCAGGGGACTATGCAGGACCAGAAAATTGAGGTTTATTGACTTGGAGTGGATTTTGTCTTTCAACACTCAGAAGTACTGAAGAGGAATGGCTGTCTGAACACACCACCCTTGCTTACAGGCCAGTCCAGCGTGTGTGATTTCAGGGGAGAGAAGTAAAATTCAGTGAAGTGCCAACAGGAAAAAAAAAATACATATATACACTTGAAGCAAAATGACTGGGTCAGCAAATACTCAGATCAGAAGCATCTCAGTTTGCAAAAAAAATTAGATCTAAAATGAACAGCAGTCTCAAATTATTCCTGCACTTTCCCCACATGTATTTTTATTTGTGGAAAAGATAGGATTGAGACATGTCTCCATATTTCAGAGGACGGAATACATTCCAAAGCAAAGCACCAGCAGCAAGCAGACTACAGCATCGTTCTCCCTAACAACCAGCCTTTTTCATAGTATTTAGTCCCCACTATCCTTGTAAATTTACTCATTAATAAAAGGTACCAAACCCTTGTCAGAATCAAGGGATATGAGTTTTGTATGGGTTGATGAGAACTTACTCAAATTTGCCTCTTTTTAATTTTAAAAGTGAAACATTAACTATTTTTCTTATCAAACTGATGTCAAAACAAAGTGAACTCAAGACTGAAGCAAATACTGTAAAGGGTATAGACACAGTCTCACGCAGGGAAACTGACAACTTTATCCGCAGTCAGTGACTACATTCTAATCCCAAAATACTAAAAGTATGCAATATTCTATACTGTAACCATGCCCAATGCCTTTATTTCCATTTTCTTCCAGATCTATAAAAACACAGACTATAAAATAGAGATTGTAAGTTTGCTTCATGATGAGACATTTGAAATTTCTACAATAGATTTTCAGGAAGTATACAAGTATACAACAATTTGCTTTTAAATTCAAGAGCTGATCCAAAGAAGGTGAAAGAGAATAAACTTGTCAGAATCAGACTGGTTAAGAATACAAAAATGTACAGCTAACTGTAGGTCTTTATCTTTAGTTGAAGACTCATGAGCTTTTCTTCCTTCCATGTAAGCAGATTAATTGGTTTTGCCCTTGTTTGGCTCTTGTTTAAGCAGTCATGCTTCAACCTGGACCACCCCTTCTGATGGCAGCCTATATAAAGGTCATAAAAGGAGGAAACTTGCTCCTTTGGCTGCTTATTCTCACTCTCATTGGCAAGTCCATTCCTTCAATGATATTAGAGTCTACTTCTTTGGGATTCTGGCATGTAATGAAGGCCAGCTGAAACATCCAATCTCATGGACTGAGCAACAACTGGATTCTTGGAATTTCTGTCTGTAGACAGTCATTGTTGTACTGTCTGGACCAAACTCATTCTAATAAATTCCTCTTATATATGCACAGAGAGAGAAAGATTAAATCTATGAGTTTTGTTCCTCTAGAAAAGCATAACTCAGGAGTGTGTGTTTGTATGTGTGAGAAAGAGAGTGTGTGTGCGTATTAATAGGTTTTCTGCTCCCTACATAATAGGTTTCTGTATCAACACAGTAAATCAGATCAAGTCAAACTGAAAAAAAAAAACAGTTTTATTAGAATACAGTAATGCTCAGGCAGGTTCTCCAGACCCAGAGACAGAAGCCAGAGAAATCGTCCCTCCAAACAAAAGCAGGGAGATTTTATAGGTTGTAGGCAATGTGTGATGATGTGTCTGCTACAAGCTGGGTTTGTGCCCAAATATGGTCAAAAGTTGAGTATGTAGGTAGAAAGTGAGCAACTTCAGAGGAGGAAGCTGCAGTAACTTCCAAGAATGTGGAATTAGGTTTTTTTGTGGCCTTTCCTATGTTAGGAGACTCTCTGAATGAGTGGGGATTGGAGAGAGAGACAGGAAGGGGGCTTTCTGGATCATGTAAGGGAGAGCTGGAAGTTGAAAATTCTAACCAAACTTGTATGTATATGTATAAGTATATGTATATGTGTATAGACAACAGAGAAACAGAGAGATAGAGAAAGATAGATAGATAGATAGAGAGAGAGAGAGAGAGAGAGAGGGGAGAATGAATTTTAAGAGAGAAATGGTATGTGGGAGTATTTGGAGAAAATAAAGGGAAGGAAGAAATTATATAATTATGTTATAATATTCATATATATGAATGTGTATATGTGTAAATGATGAAATAATTAAAAAAAGGAATCTTTGAAATCAGGAAGATAGACTGGACCATAAGATGTAAAAATGTACACCAATAAAAATGGCTCACATTTTTATTCAACTATAATAATTTGAAAAACAGCATTACAGGCAGCCATATGATGGTGAGGATGACATAACAGGCCCTAGAAAGTCAAACTTTATTCTTTATATTCTTTTTCTTCTCTCTCCCAAGCCTACGTACATTCATCCAACAGTGTCTGAATCTGTTTTATTGGGAATCTGTATTTTTTTTTTTTTTTTACTATCCAGGAGCACTTTGTTTTGCACCTTTAAATCACTAAGCACTTAAGAATCTAAGCTGTGTCGGGAGGCAGAGGCAGGCGGATCTCTGTGAGTTCGAGACCAGCCTGGTCTACAGAGCTAGTGCCAGGACAGGCTCCAAAGCCACATAGAAACCCTGTCTCGAAAAACCAAAAAAAAAAAAAAAAAAAAAAAAAGAATCTAAGCTGTGACAATTCCTAGGTCAAAAACAGGTACTGCCTGCTTGCCCCGCCCAGTCCAACATGGTGCACCAGTAGTGTGGTGGAGCTGCTTGTGCCTCTGAGCCACAGCACACAATGACTTCCTTTTAGGCACACAGTGAATCTAGTTGCCATCAAACAAATCGTAGCACTTTACTCCAAATGCTCCATTCAAAAGCTCTGTCTCCCGCAGGAGCCAGACAGAGATCGCAATGGCGACACATCCCAGAAGGCCGGCATTTTAAAACAGCCAGTTTTTTTTTCCTGCTGCTGAGTCAGGAAAATTTCAAAATGGAGAACGTACCATTTTGTGCAAGCTCTGGGGCCACCAGGTAGGAGCGGCACTCAGCACTTTAATTCTGAGACTGAGCGTGCAGCACAGAAATTCTTTTCATCCAAGTTATAGCCAAATCTGACATGCAGAGCACTACGCAGTCTCTGTATGGCAGCAGGAATCAGCAATGCTCTTCTGCTGGGTGGCAGGACACAACCCCGCTGCTCCTTATTACAACACCATAAAAATGGTAGCTCCCATCTTCCTACCATAAGTTGGGAGGTGAAAACAAGAAAAACCCCAAAAGCTCACAGGCCATCTAGCCTGGAGTAAATGGCATAAAGCAATGATAAACTCTGTCTCAAAGTAGAAGACCAGACACAAGCACACTCTGCCATTTGAATGCTGGTCCCTAACAGACATCATACACAAACACACAGGACTAACATTTGAACAATACATTACACTATATTGCATCTGGTATGTGGAGGAAAAGACATATTTCTCATAGAGACTTACAGCCTAGTTGTCTACTTGATTACAAATGTTTGTGAGTTTGGGTTTCTCTCAACTAGATAAACCTTTGACCCTCTGTGCATATCTGATGTGGGAGTGTCTTCTATCTATCCGTTGCTTTCATTGGTTAATTAATAAAGGAAACTGCTTGGCCTGATAGGGCAGAATTTAGACAGGTGGAGTAGACAGAACAGAATGCTGGGAAGAAGGGAAGTGAGTTAGACACCATAGCTCTCCTCTCCTAGATGGATGCAAGTTAAGAATCTTCCCGATAAGACACCACCTCATGGTGCTACACTCATTAATAAAAATGGGTTAATCAAGGTGTGAGAGTTAGCCAAGAAGAGGCTGAAACTAATGGGTCAAGCAGTGTTTAAAAGAATAGTTTCCATGTAGTTAGTTTTGGGTGAAGGTAGCCCGGGGTCAGGAGCCCTCCTGGGTGGTGGGAAGTAGCCCGCTGCTCCTTCTACACATATCTGTGTTGATGGGCATTTCTTCTTTGTTTCTCCCTTCAACTATTTATGTAGGAATGATTTTAACTCTATGTATGCTTTGACCTTTCTTATGTTACCAAAAGCTATTTTGGGGGCACATACCATCTGATAACAGTTTGTTCTATGAATAAAATTTTCATGGCAATCATGTTCTAACTGAATTATGGAATGTATTGAAGTTTTACATGGAAATGGGATCTCTCTATTTTTTACCTATCGTGCCCTATGACCTACAAAGAGGTTGGCATTATTGGCTTAATTCAAGATGAAATTTAGAGAGTAGCCCCAACCTCAAATGTTCACACTACATCTTTTCATCAGAAAGGCACACTGCATACACTTTGGGTTTAGCAATCTATAACCTATCTTAATGTTCTAAAAACATAACTATAATTTGTGAATAAACTGGATGTTAACATAAATTGCAAAGAACAGAATGTTAGTAAATATATCCAACAACTCTTAAACTGTACAAATAACTCTAGAAAAATTCTAGACCAAAGCTGATGGTCCCACTGTACATATCCACAAGAGCCAGCTGTGGCCTGTGTGTGTGTGTGATTTTGTGTGTGTGTGCAGTATATAGTATGTATATATGTACACGCATTCTATCTGTAAATACCTCTGTGAGATAGTGACTTGTCACCACTTAATTTTACTGTTAAAATAAGTGAATATTTCAATATTGCTTAAATATAAGTTCATTTCCCATTCCTGTTGTGTTGGTTATGTTTTACATATGCAAATCCACTGCAAGTCACAGGGCTTGGTGTAAGTTTGTTAATATCCTATTGATACCTTCATAAATTACAAACTGAAGCATAAAAATAAGCAAATTCATTATTGACAATGCCCAGTTTTATTAAGCTTTTTACTCCTCTAATGCAGTAGAGGATAAAAACTCCCTTTACTCCTTTGTGTTCTAGGAAGGGAATTACTACACAACATTCCATGTGAGTAAGTTTAATAAGAATTAGTGGTGCCAGCTGTTTGGGGATGTAGAAAGGCCATACACAGCTTCTCTAGTTTCCCATTCTTTACTTCACAATGGTTAGTTGAACCCATTCCCTTCCATCCATCTAAACACACTCTAGTTAAAGACACATTGACTAAAATTTACCTCTTCTAAGAGTCCCTGAACTTTGACCCATACTTCTACTCTTACTTGCCCAGATAGATTTTATTTCATTAAACTTGACTTTAATTAAAATACAGAAACAATCTACCTCAAGACGCAGCAATAGTGCTGTTGGGTATATACCCAAAGGATGCTCAATCATACCCAAGGACATATGCTCAACTATATACATAGCAGCATTACTTGTAATATACAGAATCTGGAAGCAACTGAGATGCCCCTCAACTTAAGAATGGATAAAGAAAATGTGGTACATTTACACAATGAAGTACTACACAGAAGTAAATAATAATGACTGAAATTTGCAGGCAAATGGATGGGTCTAGAAAAAACCACATTGAGTGAGGTAACCCAGACCCAGAAAAACAAATATAATATGTACTCACTCATAAGTGGCTTCTAGACATAAAGCAAAGAAAAACCAACCTACAGTCCACAAACCCCAGACAATCTAGACAACAAAGAGGACTTTAGGAGAGACATACATAAATCTACATAAAAAAGAGAAAAAGATCTCTTGAGTAAATTGTGAACATAGGGGTCATGGAAGAAGGCAGCAGGGGAGAGGGCAAGGGAGAGGAGCAGAGAAAAATGTATAGCTCTAGAAAAACAATAAAAAATAAATTGTTAAATAAAAATTAAGTATTCTGGTTTAGTCAATGTTTTCAATCCAAAGAGTTGACTTGTACCACCATTTCCCACTGCAATGGAGAATTCACTGAATTAAAATGGGCATGGAAACATAATAAATGCATTTTTTAAATAGTAAAACATACACAACAAATTTCCAGTAGCTTCTGTCCTCTTATTGGCCACATTTTCTTCTGTCTGAAACAACAGTGAGTCCATGGTATAGATGTACAAGTGAAAATGGCTGTAAATTCTAGGCTGTATGACCAATGCAGGACTGGAAAGATGAGAAGTACAGAAAGACTTCTCAATGGGGGGAGGCATGCATCCCAGAATACACGAGTCTCAGAGTATGAATAAATTGAGCTGTTGCTCAATGTGCTTGAATGAAAACCAAAAGAACTTTTATATGAAGAATAATTAAATTGGGAAGGAATTATTGTGAAGAAGAATATAATAAGCCCAACCTCTTGCTTCTTCTGAAATGGATTTAATACAATCTATCATTTCAAAGACTATATTTAAAATATGCCAAAAAACTGAGGATGATAAATTTATACTTGTCATTTGTAATAATTTAAGTGTTCTCTTAAACATCTGAAAGATAAGGAAAAGAGAAAATAGATCATAGACAAAGGAGAAAAGATGGCATTTTGTTCTACTGAATTAAGCCATACCTTTCCTCTCTTGCTCTAGGAGGAAAAAGATCTAAGCTTGCTTAGCTTCAGCTCAGAGCACATGCTGTAGCTCCTCAGTGATTTCTGTATCTTCAGATCAACAATTCTACGATTAAGTAATCATTCCATTGAATATTTCATCAGTACCTCGTTTGCTTTGCCCATTTGTCTTGTCTAGATTCAATTACAGATGCTATCATTCTTTTATGGGTAGTTGCATATAACTTTTAAATCTGTCTTGAAATTTTCTCTTGTAAAATTGACATGTTTTGTGACAAATTCTCAGAATATTACTAATGGTGAAGATGGAAATTCTTTTCAGTTTTATTCTCATCATTAAAGTCAACATTATTTCCATTAGTATCAACAGTTGTTAGGAAAAGTCGTTTCAGAGATGTCAGTGGTGATATTCTCATGCCTATTGCCAACTTATTATATAATATAACACTCAGTCACTAAATTAAATTATTTAACTTCTTATGTGTACATTGCTGAAATATTATGGGGATACTCTGCAGGGAAATGATCTGGATGACAAAAGAATCTAAATCAGCTAAGGTTGATATTGGCAACTGTTGCTGGGCTGAGACTTTTTGGAATCTGACATCAACTCATTTATTTTTGCTATATTTAAACATTGTATAACTTTAGAAAAAGAAGTTTTCAGATAATAATGAACTCAGCCTTGCGAGTATAGCAAAGCTTAAGATATGTTTACACTGGAGCTCTTTGCAAAGTACACATGGTTTCATGCATAAGATGGGTTCTTGTTGACATAAAAAAATGCTCAAGATAAGAGGGTCTAGGAAGAATGACTGATAAATGTAGACATAAATCCTGAGCTGGGATGACACAGAAGTCACTTAAGCTGATAATGAGTACAAATATCATCTCTCACAAGGATTAGTTTTGTGACCTAAAAGTAATATTCACAGTTTTAGGGGAAAAGGGTCTAGGATAAGTAAAACAATTTCTGGGATATATGTGTAGAGCCTGAATCATGGCACAGCAAGGGATACAAACTCACCCATTCCTAGCATTCCAAAAGAAGGACAGGTTAAACATCTCTTTCCTTTGAAAGATGCCTGGCAATTTATCTTTCCCAGCTCCTTCAGGGCTAGTCTTTGTGCACAAGCACCTTTTACCTTCTACAGGTCTCTGCCAGAGAAGACCCTCTAAACGGTAAACAAACGAAGATTAACTCAAACACAATGACCTTAGTTTATTACTTAGATTTTTCTATTCAGGCTTGCAAAATAATTGTTTTTAAAAGGAAAGAGAAATCTCAAAAAATGTTTAATTTAATGTACAATGTGCAAAAAATAATCTGAAATACTTTTCCAAGATGATATAGTAACTATTTTATTGCTAAGTATATTATTTAGCTAAGAAGAAATTACCTTTAAAATGTTAATCAACTGGACTTTTCACACTTAGCTTTGTCTTGCTGTTACTGGTCATGTAGAACAATAAGATCTACGTTTTTGGTGTTTTCATTGCTATAGGTCCCTCCAACTAACTTCCCCCATTTACCTCTGAGGTATTGTCACCTCTCATTTCCAACTTTTATTGCAAATATTTTCTAATAATTCTGCAAACAATGTTCTTACTGACATAAAAATAGTTTATACCTTTGTTTATCTCAGAGAAATAGGTTCCTTGAAAGAAGGAAGGCTACATTGTTTGTGTGTATGTGGGGTAATGGTGGCATGTACCATTAGAGTGGCAGGGAGCATAGTGGTATTCAGCTACACAAGATGCTGAAGAAGGAGCTGCTATATGTTGATATGCGGACAACAGGAAGAAGATTGTGACACTGGGTAGCATCTTGAACTTAGGATCCATAGGTATCTTTGTGCATATGCATATGGAGGCTGGAGGCTGATGCCAAGTGTTCTAATGTTCTCTCTACCTTGTTTTTTTGAGGCAGAATGCTTCACTGGACCTAGAACCCACTGACTTGGCTAAACTAACTTATCTATGTATTTCAGTGACCCTACGTGTGGCAATTTAATTATAATTGACCCGCCCAAATTTTATAATGGGTGGCACCATTAGGAACTGTGGCCTTGTTGGAGGAAGTATGTCACTGTGGGAAAGTGCTTTGCCCATTCTTATGCTAAAGATAACACCCAGTGTCACAGTCGACTTCCTGCTACCTACATATCAACAAGTTGCTGTTCCTTCTCCAGCACTATGTCTGCCTGCACACTTCCATGCTATCTGTTTTTGTGATAATGGACTAAACTTCTGAAACTGTAAGCTGCCAGCCCAATTAAATGTTTTCCTTTACAACAGTAGCTGTGGTCATGGTGTCTCTTCTCAACAATAGAAACTCTAAGTTTTTAAGACACCCTATACATTCCATGGTGCTGTGATGATAGGATCATGATAAAACCTAAAATCATGTGTTTAGCTGGCACGACTATAACTTTACTAACAAAGTCGTCTCCAGAGTCATGGAAGTCTGCTGTTTTTTCCTCTCTATATGCTTCCAGTTCCTAGAGAAATATCTGGTCAGTAGAAGGAACTTAAAAACTAGTTGCCAAATGCATGAATCCATTAGTTTCTTTCTATTCAGAAGTCTGGATCGGGATATCAGCCTTCCATTCTAAATAGTTATTAGCTAGTCATGCTTTGGCATTGCTCCACAAACTACTTTCAGTTTGGATCTTTTTTCATAGTTAAATAATATGTTTGATTCAGTGGGGCCCCTGAATATCACAGAATATAAGTATTTATATCTTATATCACTTATTCTCTTTATAAATATATCACATCAGTAGAAACAATCAAATTCTATCTGTTGCTCCTTTTTTTTCTAGATCTCTAAAGCACATTACTATATTGTTATTTCAGAATTTACATTTCTTATGCTTCCACTAATCCAATGTTTTCTCATAATTTGAAACAATTCCTTACCTATTAGCATCTGTGAGCTATGTAGATTTTAGGGGAAGAATATAAACAGTTAACAAATCTGAATAATTCCTAATGCCACGGAGTTTTTAATCTAGAGTAAGAAAGAGCATAGGAGAAAAATAAGAAAGAAAATCTTACAGCAGTAAAAATTATGAAAACCAGAAAAAAAATGAGGAACTTATAGAAAAGAAAGATTTCTTTAAAGTAAAGCTTCTGATTTCAACTAGGTTTTAATTGATTTAATTTGAATTTGAATTTGGAGGATTTTCCAGTGCATGTTTTATGTAATGGTGTACTGAAATCCACTGTGGTTGCTCAAATGAGAACAGCTCCTAGATCCTCATTTATAGAATATTTTGAGTTCAGTTGGAGGAACTGTTCCGGACATATTAAGGGGTGTGACTTCACTAGGGGAAGTTTGTCACTGGATGTTCTGTCTAGTGACTGTGGCCCAAAATGGGAGCCCTCAGCTCTTTTTTCTCTCTGCCATCACGGATTCTAACGCTCTAAAATCATAAATCAATACAAATTCATTTATAACTGGTGTTAGACCTATCACAACAGCAGAAAAGTTGCTAAGACATTTACTTGTGACACTGTTGTGATGGACATTAATCTATCTTAACCTCCACAGAACTTTAGAAAGTGTCATACAAATACCTGGTGAAACAGTGAATTGCTTCACTAATGTTTAAAATAGTTGAAAGTTACCCTGCATATTATTTCTTTAATTTGATTTAATATTAGTCAGCACTATGAGAAAAATATTAAAGATTAAATGGTAATAGTTGATAATGTTTTGCCAGGCATTTTTTTAGCCTCATAGGTTTTATGTGAACATATTATGGTTTCTAACTTTATGTTTCTATGAATTTCATTGTGGGAATGAGTGTGTCTCTGTCTATATCCATTTCTTGTGCTTTTTTTCCCCACAGGGAAACAAATCATTTCATAAAAATTAAAATCTTAATTTGACACATGAATCATAGAGGCATTTTTATATAATAATAAAATGCAAACATACACATAACTCCCATATCAGTAAAATGGAAAAATAGAGATAATAAAGTAAAAAATATACAATATTCAGAAACCATAATAGAAAAACAATTTTTATTGATTTTTCTTGAGCTCTACATTTTTCTCTGCTCTGCTCCCTGCCTCTCCTCTCCCCTCTTCAGCCCTCCCCCAAAGTCTCCATGCTTCCAATTTACTTGGGAGATCTTGTCTTTTCTAATTCCCATGTAGATTAGATCTATGTAAGTTTCTCATAGTGTCCTCATTGTTGTCTAAGTTCTCTGGGATTGTAGTTTGTAGGCTGGTTTTCTTTGCTTTATGTTTAAAAACCACCTATGAGTGAGTACATATGATAATTGTCTTCCTGTGTCTTAGTTACTGCATTCAAAATAATGCTTTCTAGCTCCATCCATTTTTCTGCAAAATTCAAGATGTCATTATTTTTTCTGCTGTTTAGTACTCCATTGTGTAAGTGTACCACAGTTTCCTTATCCATTTTTCAGTCAAGGGGCATTTAGGTTGTTTTCAGGTTCTGGCTATAAAAAACAAAGCTGCTATGAACATAGTTGAGCACATCCTTAGTCATTAGAGAAACACAACTCAAAACAACTCTGAGATTCCATCTTACACCTGTAAGAATGGCCAAGATCAAAAACACTGATGACAACTTATGCTGAAAAGGTGGTGGGGTAAAGCGAACACTTCTGCATTGCTGGTGGGAATGCAAGCTGGTACAACCCCTTTAGATGTCAGTGTGGCAATTTCTCAGAAAATTAGGAAACAACCTTCCTCAAGACCCAGTAAAACTACTTTTGGGTATATACCCAAAGGATGCTCAATCATGCCACTACTGTCTTTAATTAATCAATTCCCTTTGCACTGTTTAAAAAAGATTCTCTGTCTCTGTCTCTGTCTCTCTCTCTGTCTCTCTCTCTCTCTCTCTGTCTGTCTGTCTCTCTCTCTCTCTCTCTCTCTCTCTCTCTCTGTGTTCAATGAAGTAAACGTGTATGAGGGTGTGGTGCCTATTGAGGTCGGAAACTCAGTGCAAAACCTCTAAATTCTTTTGAGCCACCCATTATTGCAAAGTAAGTTTTGTCCTCTGATATAGCAGTAAGGACTCATCCTCTGAGCCATCTTGCAGCCTTGCAGTGCTTTCAAACTCCTTATTTCAGTATTAAACTGAATTGAAAGCAACTTTGATCTGGTTCTAATCATCATGGTACTTGATTTTGAAACATAGAGAAGAGTTCATGACCTTCCTAAAGCATCTGAATCTTCTATGCTACCTTTGTAAAATGTGGACAGTGAACCTCAGTCACTCACTTCACATGAATTCTAGCATGTGGATTCTTCTCATAATCAATGAAGTTCCTCATATTGCATTTCAACAGAGTTTTCTCATATTCAATGGAGTTTCATATATTGTATTCCAATGTGATACACTGGTCTAAAGAGGTGAGAGTTTTGTTGTAATTATATACCATATAAATGCCCTGTGAGCAAGACTGTTGACAGGAGTCAATCTACAAGACTGAGAATGTGATCAGCATCTTATATAAGAATGAACAGGACTGAGAAAGTTTCCTGTAGGTGACAATCTCTCGCAGGAATAGGGCTAGAACAGATCCCTAAATCTTATGACTTGATCCTATCAAATGTGACCACTCCAAGCCAGATCTTGCTTCAGAAGTTGCCCGGAGACCTGAGAAATGCTTTCCACATGCACATATCAGTCTGGAGAGGGGGAAATTGGGATTTTAATGCTTCTGTTACTAATTGAATATGTCAAGACTAATTGGAAAGGACAAAACCTGAGACAGCTTTTTAAAGTCAAAATAGGGGGCTGGAGAGATGGCTCAGTGGTTAAGAGCATTGCCTGCTCTTCCAAACGTCTTGAGTTCAATTCCCGGCAACCACATGGTGGCTCACAACCATCTGTAACGAGGTCTGCTGCCCTCCTCTGGTCTGAAGACATACACACAGATAGAATATTGTATATATAATAAATTAATAAATAAATTAAAGTCAAAATAAGGTTGTCCTGATAAACATCAGGGGAAAAAACAAAGAGTATTTCCTTGAAGGAAATAGACATGGACAACATTAACCAACAGGAAATATTTTCTTTATAAAAAAAACACCAATAGACAAAACAAACAAACAAATCAGCAACAACAACAACAAAAAACCTGGAGTGTCAAGAACAGAGAGAATATATACACAATAAAATTGGAGCTTCCATCATTGTTTATGATTTATAACTCTGTCTTGGTAAGCAATCTGTGGGAGTAGTGGCTAAATAAATTTCAGAAAGGATATATTTTATAATAAAATGTAATTTTTCCTTAAAATGTGTTGAGCTTCATCTCTGGAATATTAGCAGTTGTGTTGAGTTCACCAGTTGCTCTACTGTTTATTTCCAATGTTAGTGTAGTTAGACAGTGCCATATATGTGTCATTGCGGTTGGTTTAGTGAACACCACATACTACCACCAAAATCACCACCTCCAACTACAAAGAATCAGGTTTATTCAGCTGACAATCAAGCATTGTAATCTGTGATGAGTTATACTAACTGGAATGAGTTTTAAACTCTATCTACCAGAACTCACGTTGATTTTAAAATGGGAATGTTCTACAAAAACAGACTTACTAACACTATATAGTGTTCTACCTCACCTCCTAGAACAAAGATCAACCAACAAGACCAAATATATGAACTTTGCTTTAGCAATATTTCCCCATCTTCTAGTTTTCTTTTAGTTTTGAACAGTAAGAAAGAAAGAAAAAAAAAGACATTTGGAGCAAATATTTGGCTTTCTCTTTCCTTACCATCTAATGGCCAAGTGGTTAAATGCAAGTTTCCTAATCAGAGTTGCTGCTTGTCCTGTCCACAACATGGGATGGATATATATATACATATATGTATGTATGTATATATATACATACATATATGTATATACATGTGTGTTCCAAATATATACCCCAAATATGCAGTACATATATGTATACACACATGTATACATACATAGTATATGTACTGTGCTAACTGTACTAATGGACAAGCACATATTTAACAATATGGCTCCTGGCACACTAGTGTGTTCAGAAAATTGGTAGAGCAAACACCATTTTCTGAAACTGCATAATCTCAGACTCTGCATGAGACATATTTCATGTGACATAAGTAATAACATCATGTCAAGGCACATATTTTTTTCATGTCTCATAGATGAGGCAGAAATTTGAGATAGGTTGACATAAAAATAGATTATTTAGTGGTGAAAAACATCCACAGTTCCATTTGTTCTTACCTACCAATCAAAAAGTATTATATCATATTAAACTGTAGGCATAGTGTAAGATAAAATGTTTTTTAGTGTAACTATGATCATGCCACTACTGAAAAATAAATGGGATTCGAATAATATCAGTTGATTTCAACTTTCCAGAACAATACTCTATTCCAAGTTACTGATTAAAAACAATTTACAGTGATTCCTGATGTTTTGATGGATGCCTCTCAATTTATGATGGGATTGCACCTTGATTAAACCCACAACAAGATGAAAATGTCATGTCAAATTTCTTTCAGCACACATGTCCTACTAACCATCATAGCATCCAATCAAACACAATGCAGACTGGAGTATCAACAGTATCCTTTTGTCATCACAAGATTTGATTGTAACTCATTGCTGCTTCCCAACATCTGTAGGGATTGTCAAGTCACAAACTAACAGGCTCAAAAGACCAACATTTCAAACTCCCAGGAGCACAAAGTAAGGATCCCATTCTTACAAAAATAGCTTAACAACACTCTATTTAAAACTGAGGGCTCTATTCAGGAAATTAGGATCTAGTTTAGGAATGAAATAGCTTCATAAAAATTCATGTTGATGCCATGGACATCCAAACATCAATTTACTAACACACCATGGTTATTTATTTGATCATTTATTTCCAAAACACTTTGCAGTATGCTCTCTTTTTACATGAAGCCAATAGCAAAACAGTATATACTAACTTGCTAAAGAAACCATTCCTTCTGGTTACCAATTTTATTTCCTTATTTTTACAACGGCTTTTTGGCATACCTCTCCAGACTTCTATTAATTTGGTCACCATAACGCTAGCTGTAAATGAATGTCATGACTGTGAGCCTGTTGATAAAAATGATTTTGAAAACAGCACAGAATGAGGAGAGGGGAGAGAGGAGAAATTGGATGTTTGCAATTTGTTACAAGAGCTTCATCCTCAATTTTACCCTTACAAGATGCAGTCACTGTCTAGTTCTTCCTGGTTTGAGGAAGCAAAATATGTTCATAAAACTATGCCCATCCTTTTAATCAATATCTTTCAGACACTTACTTCTGGTCCAAAACTCAGGCAAGGAAAGGTAAAAGCTTGGAAACAGGGTGTCTCTGCTCTCCCTATTGGATTTCCAGATTGTGTTGTGTGCTTGGATATTTTGTTGAACAAATAACCTCTTCCATCAAAATGACAAGTCTTTTTGGTTAACTTGTTTTCATAATATATATTTCATCACCTACATTTATTTTTATTAAACAAGGTATGGTAAGAAAGGAGAAACCGCTTCATATAGTAATATGAACTTCTCTTTTCAGCAGGTATTTTATTTTTAATTCACATTTTATGTCATATTAGAATAACATGTAGCAAGTTATTAATACCAGTTTTATAATAAGATTATTTTCCACTGTCATAAAATCTCATAAGAATTCATAGACAGGTTATACCACTTGTGTCCCACAAGCATTTGATGCCCCTAACTTATAAATTACTCTGCCCCTTCAGCTGATGATTGATTTCTGGACATAAATAACAAAGAAAATGCCAAAGCAATAATTCATCCATTCTTTGTGGTCTTGATTTGTGTTTCAGAAACATTGTTTATCATGCTTGGATTTAGACTGGAGTAATAATTTATCTGCCCCTGTTCTCCAACACACACACACAGAGATATACACACAAACACATATACACATATAACCAACTGCTTTTGCATCTGACTCTTATGGGAAGCAACATCAGGGGTCACATGGAAAAAGAAGAGTCATCCAAATGCTTTTCTTCTATGCAGGGGAACTGGACTTTTATCCCTAGGTACCATGTAAAAAAACAGGCATGGTGGCACTTACTTGTAATCTGAATGCTGGGAAAGCACAAAAACGTGAATCCCTGAGCCTGGGGCTCACTAGCCAGTTAACCTAACCTACATGGCAATACCCAAGATGGTGAAACACTAGCCTAAAGAATCAAAGCAGATAATACCCAGATAGCCAAGGCTGTCCTCTGGCCTCCATTTACACTGTACACATGTAGGGGTACACACACACACACACACACACACACACACACACACACAATGGCATCATGTGATTCTACAGCTAAAACCAAAGCTCTAAATACCTGTGATTATCATTTTACAGGTAATTTTGCTGAAGGAAAATATGACATAAAATCATGAAAATAAAATAGAAAACCAAATACCTGTCTTCTGTCTTTTTTATCATATTTTTGGACCACATGCCTTTTCTGTATTTTCACCTTTCTTAAAGGTTTAGTATCTGGAAAATATGGGTAAAGTCAGTCATCTCTGCCTACCATGTGGATCATTGGCATCCATGTGAAGACAGTGGGTTTGTAGCAAGAGCCTTTGCCCACTCAGTCATTACACACCGAGCTATCTCACTGGCCATGAGAAATGTTTCTTTGTATATTCAGCCAAAATATTCTTCTTGGGATGTATTATCTTTCATTATATCAAGACTCCATGCCCTTGCTCACATTTTATTTTCTATTAAATAAGCTTTCTTTTCCAGTCCCTATAAATACACGAAGCCATTCTTTTTCTAAAGCCATTGAATATATTTATTTTTATACCAATGCCTTTCTAAAGTACTTGAGTCTATGTACAACACTTCATTAGTTCCTTGCTCTTCTGACATATAAAAGAGTCTTTGTTATTATAGAAAAAGTTATATACACACTTATACTCTACCTGAGATGCCCTGCACGGAACACACATAAAAGAAACCTTACTAAACTAAAACCATAATGACAACAATGCCTAGTGTTGCAGAAAAGCAAGACACCTGCAGACAAACATCAGGGCCAAGATTCCCCTGCTGTCATCTACTGGCTTCTGATTTACATGACCTTTTACATCTCAATTGCTTTACATATAAATGCTCTGCTTTTTCTTTTCCTTATCTCCTTGCAATAGTCACAGCATCAAATTTTATGACTGTAATGCATACCTGCTGTTAAATTATTCAACATCAAATATATCAGAGAGTCACACTATCAAAGTCAGAGGTTTCAAATCATGCTGTGATAACTTTGCATACTCCCTGGATAGAAAAGCAACGTATCAAATTTCGTCAATGGATTGATAGCATATAGTCATTACTGAGCACTTCTTAGATGTCAGGCACTGTTCTAGCTTCCAGAATTACAGTCTTCGTTCCTACCCAAAAGAGACAAACAAACGTTTCCTATGACCCTCTTCTTTGTCTTGCATGTGTTACTTATGAAGACACGGACATGTCGGTAGATTAAATAAATTAGTCTGCTAAGAGCCTGATTCCTAATCCTTATGGTAACATAATCTGTGTTCTTTTTTTTTTCAAATGTAAATCCATGACTCATGTGTAAGCTCTATTTCTTTCAATAAACTTTTAAATTCAAAGTTACAGACGTTTTCTATAAACTTGTCACTCACTTCCAAATAAATACATTTTAGCTAATTCTAAGAATGTCTCATTTGCAGTGCCCCAAAGTGCTCATTAACCAACAATGCACTGTATGTCCTCGGTCTGCATGCTCTACAGCTGCTCCAGTCCTGACTGTGGCTTTAGTTCTAGTCCAGTGAACTACTGAACCATCTTCACTGCTCTTTTTCGTGTACCATATTTCCTTAAAATCTACAGGCTGGGATTATTAGTATAGGTTGTCGCCTCAGAATGCCACATGCCTAGAGACCCAAGATGAAGAGAATCAAAGTCTTTTAGTACAATTCTAGGCTCTATCATATAATTTCCTGAACACGTATTTTTGGCCATTGACTCCCTTTATGTAGCCCTTTGTTCTGCTGAATTTCTGTTCTTAGTAAATATTTACTGAGCAACTCAGCACAGTATAGACTGATGTTCTGCTTTATCTCCACATTCATTATTATTTTATCTGCTGTGATTTTGCCTTTTTCTTTTCCTTTGCATAAGTCCTAACATGTTCTGGATTATTATAGCTCAAATTGTGGACCAATACAAAATGTTAAATTTGCTTAAATATTTTGTTTCTTTTAATTATTACTTATATTTTGCTATTAGATCTCACAGTTCTCAGTGTGAACACTAACAGTGTCATTATGCAATGTCAAAATGTTAGATTGTCTTAAAACACAAAGCATTTACAACTTTTACTAAATATTTTTTATAATATGCCATCTTAATTTTTCATACCTTCATATGAGTAGAAATTCATAATTTTGATTCAATCAAATAAATAAAATACTTTCCTTATGTATTTCTTTTTCTGTTACTACTGAGAATCACTTCCCAACTTTTACAACTTATGCATGATCATTAACTTTTCTATTTAAAAATAATTGTAGAATTAAAATCATAACTCATGCATCACATACTCATTTTCTTAGTGAACTCTGGCTTATATTCTGGTAATGGATCTCTCTCTTTCTCTCTCTTTCTATCTCTCTTTCAGACACACACACAAGCACAATTACACAAAGGCACATTGATCAGTGTGTTTGAGATACGTTTGATGATATTGTTGTGGTCTCTTTTCCTTTGATTTGTGGCATATGGCCACAACTTACTGATATTTACCATATACCAAGCAGTTCACGTGCATTTTTCTGTTTGGAGTTATAATTCCTTTCTGCATCAACCCACTGTTTTTAATCTTCACAGAGTACTCTGTCTATTATTTTTTATACCATGATTTTGCAACCTGTCATCCTTATTTCAAAGTATTTTTCCCCAGAGCTGGGCGATGGTTGCGCATGCCTTTAATCCCAGCACTCGGGAGGCAGAGGCAGGTGGATCTCTGTGAGTTCGAGACCATCCTGGTCTACAGAGCGAGTTCCAGGACAGGCTCCAAAGCCACAGAGAAACCCTGTCTCAAAAAACCAAAAAAAAAAAAAAAAAGAAAAAGAAAAAGTAATTTTCCCCATTCAAAATTGGCATGCCTATTGGCTGACTGTCACATCACAGGTAGGCTAGTTTTCTATTGTCAATAACACATTGTAGCAGTTTAGGTAACGTGGGAAGAAAAGAGTTTTGTTTCACTTCAGAGTTTTTGTCTAAGGACAATGGCAACATCTAGTGATATATTTCTGAAAAATTAGCTCCCAGAAAATGTTTGAAGTGGCATTGAAAGGGTTTGTACCTGTCTATTGAGTTCCCCTGGTCTCTTTTTCTCTTCTCACAAAGTCAAATTCTTTCAGTTATGAAAACTCCATCCTGAAAACTTCATTTAATCCTAAATGCTCCACTTCTAAACATCAGAGTTAAATTAAGTTCCCATCATCTAATATCTACAACAGGGATTAACTTGAACATGATCCAAATGTAAACAAAACAAGCAAATCTTCAGTGCAACATAAAATAATGATGAGTTGACTGTACATTGAGTTGGTGAAATTAGTATCTGGACCAAGTCCTTTGTTAAGCTACACACAAAGTCCATGAAATTGTTTAGGTCAGAAACAGTTCTTAAAAAGCCCCACTTGTCTTTAATTACAAAGTAATTGCTAATGGTTTCTCCATTAATAATAGTTTGCTACAGGATTTTAATGAATCTCATGTAAAGGACTTCTCTATCCCAATACAAGTGAACATCACCAATTTATAAGAAGACATTTCTGTAAACTGTATCATTAATGTTATTCTGTCACAATGAGGTAGGCTTACACAAAATCAGATAGGGTAGTTCAAACCTAGTGGCAACTTGATATAATCACAGTATATCATAAATGTAAGATGTATAAGGTTACAGCTAGTATAACATTATATGTTTCAATATAATGTTTTTTTAATATTTATTTATTTATTTATTATGTATACAATATTCTGTCTGTGTATATGTCTGCAGGCCAGAAGAGGGCACCAGACCTCATTAAAGATGGTTGTGAGCCACCATGTGGTTGCCGGGAATTGGACTCAGGACCTTTGGAAGAGCATGCAATGCTCTTAACCACTGAGCAATCTCTCCAGCCCCATCAAATTAATGTTTTTATAATAAGCAAAAATCATATGCCAAGTAGAAGATTTATTACTTATTTTCACACATTTGGACTATATATAAGGGTGTGTTCTACACATTTTAAAACCAAAGCACATTCAATTTAATTATGCAATAATCCCCAAAAATAGGTGGCTAATTTTTTTGAGCTATTATATACTAAAGCAAAATTTTTATTGACACTGAAAATTTCTGGGTTCAACATCATATATATGGTTGGTCCATCCTTGTTGTAATATGTATGACTGTGCTCACATAGTGCCAAAAAATTATTTAAAAGTGGAAATTAACCCAGGCATGGGCTCGTACTCTTCTAATTCAAGTACTTGAGAAGTTGAGAAAGAAAGAGTCTTTGTTGTAGATTCTAGGCCACCTTGGGCAATATATTGAGAACTTAAATTTAAAAAAAGAAGGAAAGAAAAGAAAAATAAGAAAAGAAGTTAGTGTAACTTTCCTTCAAATGTTACTTACATTGTTAGAAAAAGAAATTACAATTTTCTCTTTTTTTCTTTGACATTCATACTAGTAAAATCAATTTGCTCAGAAAATAAAATCATTAATCTCACACCAACTAAAATTTGATAACATTTTTTTGTAATATGCCATCATTATTATCTGAAATTATATTTGGCTTTTTTGTGTCCATGTTAATAACTTAAGGGAAATTTTAATTTAATTTTATTCTTTGTCTGATCCTAAAATGAAGTTTTGCCTAACCTTATAAAATAAGACAATTTCCAAATTATTTCTAATGGAATAAACACTTTGAACAAAATAAGCACTTTTGAAAGTCCCCAATCATGTTTGACTTTTTCTGCAGAAAATAGCTTATATTGAGGACTTCTGCTTATTGACATTGTTTGTTAACAAAGAATCCTTCAATTTCCCTTACTTTACAGAGTTCTCCCCATACTTTCTAGATTTCTGGGTTTTTTTTTTTTTTGTTATTTGTCCATGAGGACAATTTACAAATGTTGCTAGTGAGTAATGGTATTATGGCATGTGCCTCAGAATGTATGAATTTGTTGATCTTTGTCTCTAAGTCACAGTTAACTTTTTAATTAAGTAACCTTATGATGAAAACATGTTCCTGGCTGGCATTCCTTAAAGATTCTGTGGAAAACAAAAATCAAAATTGTTCTCTTCTGTCATTATTTACTTCCAAAGGCTACATAACATAGGGTCATGACCTCTCTGGAGCCCACTTGCGGTTCCTTTGCATTTAAATAGTGTGTGACAAGAGCCTTTATAACACATTGGAAGGTGTGTGCATTAAACTATTGTATGTAAAAATAATTTAGGCAAGATCATGGTTTTAAAATTTCTATCAATGTTTGAAAGCAAAAATTCATCCCAGACATGTTGTTATTATGGATTTAACATCAATTTGATGTTTATACCTGTGTATGAGGTATATCCGCCTCAGAAAAATAGAAACATATTTTCATCTTGACATTTTAACATTTTTGATATCTTGCATATAACCATAGAACCTTCATCTGGCGATGGATGGAGATAGAGACAGAGACCCACATTGGAGCACTGGACTGAGCTCCCAAGGTCCAAATGAAGAGCAGAAGGAGGGAGAACATGAGCAAGGAAGTCAGGACTGCGAGGGGTGCACCCACCCACTGAGACAGTGGGGCTGACCTATTGGGAGCTCACCAAGGCCAGCTGGACTGTGACTGAAAAAGCATGGGATAAAACTGGATCCTCTGAACATGGCAGACAATGAGAGCTGATGAGAAGCCAAGGGCAATTTCACTGGATTTTGATTCTACTGCATGTACTGGCTGTGTGAGAGCCTAGCCTGTTTGGATGCTCACCTTCCTAGACCTGGATGGAGGGGGGAGGACCTTGAACTTCCCACAGGGCAAGGAACCCTGACTGTTCTTTGTACTGGAGAGGGGGGGTGAGGATTGGGGGTGGAGAGTGGGGGGAGGGGGAGGAAAAAGGGAGGTGGGGAAGAGGCGGAAATTTTTAATAAAAAATTGTATCTATATGAAAAATTTTGCTAGTGATCTTTTGTTCTTATTTCTATAAAACAAAGCCTTCATTTTGGCTATCTTTTCTCTTTCATTTGGTGAGTTATAATACAAGTACATGAGTACACACATATACTTATATATGATTTTAATCTTACATATGTGCATAGAAATAACTGTGCACATATATACATGCATCTGTTTTCTCACTCAAAGTAATATCATCTGAAAATGTGACATTATATTTTTATTATCTAAGTATCCATCCACTACAACCTATCTATTGGGAAGTTTTTCACTTGAAATTTTAAGCTCATTGATCTATTCTTCCTCTGAACTCACTGCTCTTTCTCCTATATTTTATTGATTTTTACCATGTTAACTACTACACTCATTTATAATTTCCCAGTTAGTTGTTTATTCTTAATAGACATTGCCTGTAAAGATTTTCTTTCACAGACTGACTTAGAGGGAAAGTAGTGAGATTTTATGCAAATATCCATTCTTCATCTTTTGGATAACCATGTATGAAAAGAAGTATAATTATCACAGACTATTATACAATAATATATTTTATATGGTTCGTGTTTTACATTAGGACCCACTGATTTTTTAAAAATTTTTCTACAGTATTGGCAAACTTTAAATGGTATGTTTTCACATTTTTTATAATAGTTATTTTCTTTAGTATTAGCTATTCCTCACTTTGTTTCTTGAAATAAGATCTCATTATGAAAGCAATCTCACTATGAATTTGTGATTGATCATGCCTAAACCAGGGAATAGGTGGGATTATAGGAGAATTACAGAATACAAGGCTCATAATCTATCAATAAGTGGGGTTGCAGAAAAGTTTCGTGCAAAGCTCATAAGGAGTACTTCTAATCGTTTAAAGTTTGTCTACGCTTCCCCAACTTATAGAAACCACGAATTCCTACAGTTTGAATCTCAAATGATTTCTACAAGCTATTTTTTAATTTTTTTTAAAGTTTATTTATTTATTAAAGATTTTTGTCTCTTCCCCGTCACCGCCTCCCATTTCCCTCCCCCTCCCCCAATCAAGTCCTCCTCCCTCATCAGCCCAAAGAGCAATCAGGGTTCCCTGCTCTGTGGGAAGTCCAAGGACCACCCACCTCCATCCAGGTCTAGTAAGGTGAGCATCCAAACTGCCTAGGCTCCCACAAAGCCAATACGTGCCGTAGGATCAAAAACCCATTGCCATTGTTCTTGAGTTCTCAAGTAGTCCTCATTGTCAGCTATGTTCAGCGAGTCCGGTTTTATCCCATGCTTTTTCAGACCCAGGCCAGCTGGCCTTGGTGAGTTCCTGATAGAACATCCCCATTGTCTCAGTGTGTGGGTACACCCCTCGGGGTCCTGAGTTCCTTCCTCGTGCTCTCCTTCTGCTCCTGATTTGGACCTTGAAATTTCTGTCCGGTGCTCTAATGTGGGTCTCTGTCTCTGTCTCCTTTCATCGCCTGATGAAGGTTAATATTCAGGAGAATGCCTATATGTTTTTCTTTGGGTTCTCCTTATTTAGCTTCTATGGGATCACTAATTAGAGGCTCAATGTCCTTGGTTTATGGCTAGAAACCAAACATGAGTGAGTACATCCCATGTCCCTCTTTTTGTGTCTGGCTTACCTCACTTAGGATGGTATTTTCTATTCCCATCCATTTGCATGCAAAATTCACAAAGTCCTTGTTTTTTACTGCTGAGTAGTACTCTAATATGCATATATTCCATACTTTCTTCATCCATTCTTCCATTGAAGGGCATCTAGGTTGTTTCCAGGTTCTGGCTATTACAAACAATGCTGCAATGAACATAGTAGACGTTAAGGGTCTCATTGAATAAATGGGATCTCCTGAAACTGAGAAGCTTCTGTAAAGCAAAGGACACTGTTGCTAAGACAAAAAGGCAACCCACTGACTGGGAGAAGATCTTCACCAACCCCGCAACTGACAAAGATCTGATCTACAAAATATATAAAGAACTCAAGAAACTAGACCACAAAAGGCTAATAAGCCCAATTATAAAATGGGGCACTGAGCTGAACAGAGAATTCTCAACAGAAGAAGTTCAAATGGCCAAAAGACACTTAAAGTCATGCTCAACTTCCTTAGCGATCAGGGAAATGCAAATCAAGACAACTTTAAGATACCATCTTACACCTGTCAGAATGGCTAAAATCAAAAACACCAATGATATCCTTTGCTGGAGAGGTTGTGGAGAAAGGGGTACACTCATCCATTGCTGGTGGGAATGCAAACTTGTGCAACCACTTTGGAAAGCAGTGTGGCAGTTTCTCAGGAAATTTGGGATCAACCTACCCCTGGTCCCAGCAATACCAAAATCTTGGGAATATACCCAAGAGAGGCTTTATCATACTACAAGCTATTTTTTAAAAAAATTCAAATATTTCCTGTGGGGATTTCAATGATAATGGTCACCAAATGCTCATATAATTGAGTATTTGGTTTCCAGTTGATGAAACTGTTAAGGAAAGATAAGGAGATGTTGTAATATTAGAAAAGCAACATTGCTGTTTTGGCTTTGAAGTTTTAAAATCGGATGCCATTCCCAGTTAGTTCTCTCTTAGATATGATTGTTGTTTCAGAATGTAAACACTCAAGGTAGGTTGTTTTTAATTTTCTGAGAAATAACCATACTGATATCCAAAGCAGCTATAGCAGTTTTATTCTCACCAGCAGTGGAGGAGGTTCCTTTTACCCCACATCCTCGCTAGAATAAATCATCATCAGTGTTTTCTATTTTGGCCATTCTTACAGGTGTAAGATAGAATCTCAGATTTGTTTTGATTTGCATTTCTTTGATGACTAAGGATGTTGAGCATTCTCTTAATAGTCTTTTAGCTATTTTAGATTCCTCTTTTGAACATTCTCTGTTTAGGCCTGTACCACAATTTTTATTGGATTATTTGTTCTTTGAATGAACAATTTCTTGAGTTCTTTGTATATTTTGGAGACCAGCCCTCTGTCTGATGTAGGGTTCATGAAGATCTTTCCCTATTCTGTAGGCTGCCATTTTGGGTTGCTGACCATGTCCTATGCTTTACAGAAGCTTCTCAGTTTCAGGAGGACCCATTTATTAATGGTTGTACTCAGTGCCTGTGCTATTGGGATTATATTTAGGAAGCGGTCTACTTTGTCAATATGTTCAAGTGTCCTTTTCACTTTCTTTTCTATGAGGTTCAGTGTGGTTGGTTTTATGTTGATGTCTTTGATTCATTCGGACTTGAGTTTTGTATGTGGCGATAGATATGGATGTATTTTCATTCTTCAACATGTTGATAGCCAGTTATACCTGCGCCATTTTTGAATATCTTTTTTTCCATTTTATATTTTTTGCTTCTTTGTCAAAAATCCTGGGATAGTAGTTATGTGGATTGATATCCAGATCCTCAATTTCCATCAGTCCTGCTGTCTGTTATTATTCCAAAACCAAGCTGTTTTCAGTACTGTAGCTCTGCATTAGAGTTTGAAGTCAGGATTGTGATACCTCCAGAATTTCCTTTATTATACATGATTCTTTCGGCTATCTTATGTTTTCTGCTTTTCTGTATGAAATTGAATATTGTTCTTTTAAGGTCTGCAAAGAATTTTGCTGGGGATTGCACTGAATCTATACATTGTTTTTGGTAGGATTGCCATTTTTACTATTGATCCTTCCTTTCCAAGAGTATGGAAGATCTCTCCATTTTCTGGTGTCTTCTTCAATTTCTTTCTTCAAAGACGTAAAGCTCTTGTCAAATAGATCTTTCACTTCTTTGGTTAGTGTTACCCCAAGATATTTTGTTATTTGTGGATATTGTGAAAGGTGCTGTTTCTCTGATTTCCCTCTCAGCTTCTTTATCATTTGTGTATAGGAAGACTACTGATTTTTTTGAGTTGATCCTGTAGCCTGTCACATCATTGATGGTATTTATCAGCTGCAGGAATTCTCTGGTAGAGTTTTTGGGTCACTTATGTACACTATTGTATCATCTGCAAAGAACAATAATTTGAAATCTTCCTTTCCAATTTGAATCCCCTTGATCTCTTTTGGTTGTCTTATTGCTATTGGTAAAACTTCAAGAACTTTCTTGAAGAGATATGGAGAGAGTGGACAGTCCTGTCTTGTTCCTGATTTTAGTAGAATCACTTTGGGTTTCTCTCTATTTGATTTGATGTTAACTCTTAGCTTCCTGTATATTGCTTTTATTATATTTAGATATGTTCCTTGCATCCCTGATCTCTCCAAGACCTTTATCATGGAGGGGTTTTGGATTTTGTCAAATGTTTTTTTTTATGGATTTTTTTTTCAATTTACTTATATGATGGATTACATTGATAGATTTTCGTATATTGAACCCAGCCCTGCATCTCTGGGATGAAGCTGACTTGATCATGGTGGATGATTTTTTTTATCTGTTCTTGGATTCGGTTTGCCAGTATTTTATTGAGTAGATTTGCATCCATGTTCATGAGTGAGATTGGTTTGTAATTCTCCTTTTTGGTTGAGTCATTGTGAGCTTTTGGTATTAGAGTAATTGTAGCCTCATAAAAAAAGTTTGGCATGTCCCTTCTGTTTCTATTATGTGGAAAACTTTGAGGAGTATAGGTATTAGCTCCTCTTGGAAGTTCTGGTAGAATTCTGCACTAAAACTATCTGGTCCTAGGCTTTTTTTGGTTGGGAGGTTTTTGATGACAGCTTCTATTTCCTCACAGCTTATAGGTCTATTTAAATTGTTCACATGGTCTTTATTTAATATTAGTATATGGTATCTATCTAAAAATTGTGCATTTCTTTTCCATTTTCCAATTTTGTGGAGTACAGGTTTTTTTAGTAAGACCTAATGATTCTCTGAATTTCCTCAGTGTCTGTTGTTAGGTCCCCTTTTCATTTCTGATTTTGTTAATTTGGATGTTCTTTGTCTGTCTTTTGGTTAGTGTCGATACGTGTTTGTCTGTCTTGTTGATTTTTCTCAAAGACCCAGCTCTTTGTTTCATTGATTCTTTGTATTGTTTTCTTTGTTTCTATTTTGTTGATTTCAGTCCTCAATTTGATTATTTCCTGTCTTCTATTCCCACAGGGTGAGTCTACTTCTTTTTGTTCTAGATCTTTTAGGCTTGCAGTTAAGTCACTAATGTGAGCTTTCTCCTTTCTCTTTATGTGGGCACTTAATGCTGTGAACTTTACTCTTAGCACTGCTTTCATAGTGTCCCATAGGTTTGGATATGTTGTGTCTTCACTTTTGTTGAATTCAAGGAAGTCTTTAATTTCTTTCTTTATTTCTCCCTTGACCCAGGAGTGGTTCAGTAGTTGACTGTTCAATTTTCATGCATTTTTAAGTATTTCTGAGAGTAATATTGTAGCTAAATTCTAACTTATATCCATGGTGATCTGATAAGACACAAGAGGTTACAACAATTTTTTTGTGTCTGTGGAAGTTTGCTTTGTTACCAAGCATGTGGTCAATTTTAGAAAAGGCTCCATGAGGTTCTGAGAAGAAGGTATATTCTTTTTCTATTTGAGTGGAATGTTCTATACATGTTTGTTTAGTCCATTTGATTCATGACATCTGTCAGTTCTCTTATTTCTCTGTTAAGTTTTTGTCTGATTGAGCTGTCCATTGGCAAGAGTGGAGTGTTAAAGTCTTCTACTATTAGTGTGTGGGGTTTGATGTGCGATTTAAGTTTTAGTAATGTTTCTTTTACATATGTGGGTGTTCTTGTATTAGGGACATAGATGTTCAGGGTTGAGACTGTATCTTGATGAATTGTTCCTGTAATGAGTATACAGTGTCCTTCTCTGTCTCTTCTGATTGATTTTAGTTTGAAATCAGTTTTGTTAGATATTAGGATAGCTACACCTGCTTGTTTCTTAGGTCCATTTGCTTGATAAACCTTTTCCCATAACTTTACTCTGAGTATGTGCCTGTCTTTGTGGTTAAGGTGTGTTTCTTGTATACAGAAGAAGGCTGGACCCTGTTTTTGTATCTATTCTCTTAGTCTGTGTCTTTTTATAGGTGAATTGAGTCTATTGATTTTAAGCGATATTAATGACAAATGAAAACTCCCTGCTGGCTGGCTAGAAAATCCAAAGGTATTGCAGCAGAGGCCCATAGTTTTGTCCCACTGGGGAGGACCTAGAGAGTGGGGCATCCTGCCTTGTGGCTATTCACTCACCTCTTAAGTCCCCACAGTATTGGAGCAAGCTGTGTTTCCAGCAAAAAAAAAATCTTACTCTATTTCAAGGTTAATTGTGATTACTATTATACAGGTTCACAATGAAAAAGGTCAGTGAGGCAAAAAGAAATGCAAAGTGTAAAATTTCGAAAAACAGGAGAATAAGAAAGGTAATATTTGACCCATGTTTTGTGCTAAAAAAGATGAGGAGAAACTAAATAAGAGATTGGTTCCTTCAAGGCAAGAACCAACTCAACTAATGCTGTAACTTTTGAAAGAAAAGGCCTAAGGAATTATTTGTCCCTAAGGGGTAACAGCAAATCAAAGCTTATATGAATGTAACTCAAGAACAGGCAGATGTCATCCCCAGCAGGATCGAAAAGCTTCAGGCTGTGGTTCTTACTAAAAGTCCTAGTAAATGGGTTATGGAATCTTTTTCTGCCATTAATAAAATCCACTGCCATCCTCAGTGTCCGTGAGTTCCATGAAGCTGTCAAAGCAAAGCCTGGATTATGTCAAAGATCCCAAAATGTTGGAGCTATCAGAGCCATTGAATACCTGCTGAAGAGAGCTTCAGAAAGAGAGTGGTCCTTCCTAAGAAAGAGAGGGGAATATGCGTGTTACAGCTAGCCAAGTTGGAAGGTTAGAGCCACCTTCGACATAAATGACATGTAATTAGAGAATTTATCCTAGCTAATTTTGGTCTTGCTTTTAACCAGAATTTCTGTCACATTTCTTCCTTTTGGATTCATAGTATGTACTTGTACCATTGTATGTTGAAAGTATGCAGTTTCTGTTTTTATTTTTACTTACTGGGAATTATAATTAATACATACCCTTGAATCTCAGGAGAGACTTTTTACTTTAGTTTTTGAAATTGAGAGACTATGGGAATTTTTAAAATATGAATAAATAAATTTCAAATTATGAAGTTGCCTGAAGCCTCTGGAGACCAGGAAGTGAAATGTAGTAGTTTGAAGAATAATGGTTTCCATAGGTTCAAATAGTTTAAGGCTTGGGCTCCAGTTGGTAGAACTTTTTGAGAAATACTAAGAGGTGTGGCATTGATGGAGGAGAAGTAACACTGGGGTTGTTCTCTGAGTTGCTGAGAACTCACACTGTTCCTATTTTGTTTCCTCTTTACCACACAATTGTTGTCTTAAGATGTCAGCACTCAGCTAGTTTTCCAGTGCCATGTCCATCTGCCTCCTGCCATGTTCCTTACCATAGTGGTCAGGGCCTCATCCTCTGAAACTGTAAGCCTCAACAAACTTTTTGTATAAATTGCTTTGGTCATGATGTCTCATTACAGTGACAACAATGGAAAGTAAATAGGATACCTTCTTTTTCAGAATATCACATAGTTGGAAATCCGTAAGTCTTTTGAAATAGTCAGTTTACATTAGTAATGCAAATTTGCATTCCTCCTTGGTTTTAAATAGATATATCTTCAATTGTTCATTTTTAGAAATGTAAATTAGCTCAGGGTGCACATGTATTTATTTTTCTTTATTAAAAAAACTAAAGACATTTTGGTTACTTCCATTTTTGTTAATTATGAATAAAATGCTTTAAACATCTCTGTGTAAACTTTTCATGTTGAAACAAGATATAAACTAATAATTTTGCATAGTTCCCATCCAATGATCATACAGATTATCCCGATTTTAGAAAGAGTGATCACAAAACAAAACCCCAAGTCATAAATCTTGAAAAGGTACTAGTAGAGTAGTGGGATTTTTAAGGACAGGTGGGAGATAAGAGAAGCTGTGGCAATAAAATAATCAGAATTTATTATATACATGTATGAATTTGTCAAAGAACAAAATAAATAATTTAAAAAATATAAACACAAAATCTTTAACCTACATTCTATTCTTCCTGCAAAATATGTTAGGGCAATTGTGGCATAGAACTTGTAGGAGTGGTAAACCAATATGTAATTTGAATTAAATCCCACTCCACGAGAAGGAATTCATATCCAACAGTGCTTGAATGACTGAGAACCAGGAACAAGACAGTGTAGAGAGCACCGAGACCTAGGGTAAAACTGAAAACTACTGATCAAGAAAAGTATAATAATAATAATAAAAAAAACTCCTAATGATTATTGGAGTCTCTCTGTGTCTGTGTATGTGTGTGTGTCCTAATCTGTTTTTATAGATCATTCCTCATTTAATAATCATCACAGAGGCTTCCTCCAGAAGAAGATGGTAACAGAAACAGAGACCCCAAACCACACATTATTTGGAAGAGTCTAAATAGGAGATCTTCATCAAATTTATCCTCTCAGAGCTTAGATAATCTCCTGGAAGAAAGGGTGGAAAGATTGCAAAAGCCAGAAGGAATTAAGAATACCAGGAAAGGGACCCTTTGTTTGCGAGCTACTCAAGCAGCACGGAGTTCCAATCTGGGCACCGGGAGAGCCATCATTGGGGTGAGTGAGTGTGGCGGCAGCCGCGAACAGGGAACTCAGACATTCCTCATCCCTCCTACACTTCCTGGTCATCCTGCAGGGGCTATATTGCTCGATACCTCCTCTCTCTTCCTATCCCACCCAGCTTACATCCACAACCCCCCAACCCTGTCTCCCTCCCTCCCTCCCCTCTTTGGCAGCATAGCACCTCCTAGCTCAGCCTGCTCGGGCGCTGGGACCAAACCCGAATCAGGAGGGCAAAAGGGAGGGCAGTAGTTCCTTTGTCTCCATAGCCTGCCTGCAGCAAGCAGGGTGGGCCCTTTGTTTGTGAGCTACCCAAGCAGCACAGAGTTCCCATCTGGACACCAGGAGAACCATCAGTGGGGAGTGACATCACTGGGAAGGTACATCAGTGGGCAAGAAGACCTGATCCTGTAAAAGAAGATCCATAGGGGAGCATTCGGATGAAGAGATGGGCAGGCGCCAATGCAAGAATTCACCCAACAATCTGAAAAACAACATAAAACCACCAGAACCCAGCGACCTCACAACAGGAGGACATGAACACCTTAATCAAGAAGAAGTAGAAAAACAGAAAGTTTGAGGAATTGAGTAAATCAGTGAATGGTACTCTAGAAAACCAAGGAAAAACAATCAAGCAGATAATGGAAACAGTTCAATACTTGAAAACTGAAATGTAGGCAAAGAAGAAAACACAAACAGAGGGCCGGTTGGACATAGAAAATCTAGGTAAACGAATAGAGACTACAGAAACAAGCATAACCAGCAGAATACAAGAGATAGAAGAAAGAATCTCAGATTCTGAAGATAACATAGAGAAAATAAAAGCACTGATCAAAGAAAAGAGCAAGTCCAACAAACTCTCACCACAAAACATTCAGGAAATATGGGACACAATAAAATGACCAAACCTAAGAATAATAGGAGTAGAAGAAGGAGAAGAAGTGCAGCTCAACGGTCCAGAAAATATACTTAATGAAATTGTAGAAGAAAACTTTCTCAACCTGAAGAAATATGTACCTATGAAGGTTCAAGAAGCATACAGAACACCGAATAGGCTGGATCAAAAAAAAATTCCCCTGGCCATATAATAATCAAAACACAAAATATACAGAATAAAGAAAGAATATTAAAAGCGGCAAAGGAAAAAGGCCAAGTTACTTATAAAGGTAAACCTATCATCTTACACCTGACGTCTCTATGGAAACCATGAAAGCCAGAAGGTCCTGGATAGATGTTCTGCAAAAACGAAAAGACCATGGATGCAAGCCCAGACTACTATACCCAGCCAAGCTTTTGTTCACTATAAATGGAGAAAACAAAATTTTCCAGGATAAAAACAAATTTAAACAATACGAAGCCACAAATCCAGCTTTACAGAAAGTAATTGAAGGAAAATCACTAACCAAGGAGTCCAACAATGACCACAATAACTCAGACATCTAGAGACTCTTCACCAGCGCAAATCAAAGAAGGGAAACACACAAACCCTACGACTAAAAAAGTGACCGGAGTTAACAACCACTGGTCATTAATATCACTTAATGTCAATGGGCTCAACTCACCTATAAAAAGGCACAGGCTAAGAGATTGGATACGAAAACAGGATCCAACATTGTGCTGTTTACAAGAAACACACCTCAACCACAAAGACAGGCACCTACTCAGAGTAAAGGGCTGGGGAAAAGTTTATCAAGCAAATGGACCTAAGAAACAAGCAGGTGTGTCCATACTAATTTCTAACAAAATGGACTTCAAACTTAAATCAATCAGAAGAGATGGAGAGGGACATTTTATATTCATAACAGGAACAATTCATCAGATGAAGTCTGAATCCTGAATATCTATGCCCTTATATAAAAGCACCCACATACATAAAAGAAACATTACTAAAACTCAAGGCAGCCATCAAACCGCACACACTAATAGTAGGAGACTTCAACACTCCTCTCTCACCAATGGACAGGTCAATCAGACAGAAACCTAACAGAGAAATTAGAGAATTAATGGAGGTAATGAAGCAAATGGACTTAACAGACATCTATAGATTATTCCAACCAAAGAGGAAATAATATACCTTCTTCTCTGCAGCTCATGGAACCTTCTCAAAAATTGACCACATACTCGGTAACAAAGCTAACTTACACAGTTACAACAAAAATATTAGTAACCACCTGTGTCTTATCAGATCACCATGGATTAAAGTTAGAATTCAACAACAATGCTACCCCCAGAAAGCCAACAAACTCATGGAAACTGAACAGTCAACTACTGAACCAAACCTGGATTAAGGAAGAAATAAAGAAATTAAAGTCTTCCTTGAATTCAATGAAAATAAAGAAACAACATACTCGAACTTATGGGACACTATGAAAGCAGTCCTAAGAGGAAAGTTCATAGCACTAAGTGCCCACTTAAAGAAAACAGAGAAGCCACGAGGGGTGCACCCACACACTGAGACAATGGGGATGTTCTATTAGGAACTCACCAAGGCCAGCTGGCCTAGGTCTGAAAAAACATGGGATAAATCCGGACTTGCTGAACATAGCGGACAATGAGGAATACTGAGAACTCAAGAACAATCGCAGTGGGTTTTTGATCCTACTGCACGTACTGGCTTTGTGGGAGCCTAGGCAGTTTGGATGCTCACTTTACGAGATCAGGATAGAGGTGGGCAGTCCTTGGGCTTCCCACAGGTCAGGGAACCCTGATTGCTCTTCGAGCAGATGAGGGAGGGGTGTAACGGCGTAAATGAATGCAGACAGAGTGTAAAAATATATATATAGCTTTAATGTAGAAATAGACTTACAGAACCACCGTTCCCGCGGAGACCAGGAAAGCAGAAGCGAGAGCTCGGAGCTTGCTCGCCAAATTTATAGGCAGACATTAGCCCGAGGCGAACACGCCCCTTAAGGGGCGGGACTTATCCCTACATCTCCCCTTTTTGTCTAAATAAGACAGAACTAAACCAAATACAACTACATACAATAACAACAAATAATAAATACAACAAACAATATTGAGAACAAAAGCTTTGCTAAACATTCTATCTCAAGAAGTCCAAATAATGTAAAGAGTAACTACAATTATATAATCTTCAACTCAGTCAAAGATCTGAGAAGGGAATAAACACTACTCAACAAACGAGAAATATCCAAAATGTGCAACAATTGACAGAGACAACTGACTACCTGGGCAATCACCCAAAGTCTCGTTTGCAACGTTGAGTCAACCAATTTTGGCTAAGGCCTAACATAACTGACATACCATTATTAAAGGCAAGGAACTTTTCAAAACTATCTTACCCTGTCTTGGCAGGATATGACAGTCCTGTTTTATCCATTGATGCACGCTCTGTATCTGTGTCAGTGGTTGAGGTATGGGCATTTCTTTGCCCAAAGGCCAGTTCTGCCAAATAGAAAGGCTCCAGATGGAGTGTTTCTGGTGCTCAACATTCTCTCGGGAATAGAGCGGTGTTGCCAGGAGCAATTGTGTCTCACTATCACGAAACTCTGAGTTAGATTAAAGGCCATTTTCTACAGCTCTTTGAAGAGGTTGAAGATTATCTATCTATACTGAGTATAATCTCTATATATCTAAAGAACCTGATTAGTCTAATTATCAATGACAAACTTAGATGACAATTAGTCTATATAATTCTCAATATCTATCTAACTTAAAGACTAAGACAATAAACGACTGTGAAACAAATGAGGACAATGACCTCCAAATATAAACAATGTACAAATATACATTGCAGTAGGTAAATATATATCAATACACAAATATTATATAAGTATCTTAATCAGAGGTAGAAATGTACACTACAATATGGTAAATATATACAATATATATATCAATACAATATATGTCAATACATAAAAATGTTTTAAACAGAGGTAGAAACATGCATGCGTACAATAGTCAATCTATACCAATATATTTGTCTATTATCCCATCATTCCTCTTCTTTTTTTTTTTCAAAATGATCCCTGAGCTTATAAAATTCCTCCCCCAACCCTCAATCATATACTAATTATAATCAACCCCTAAATGATGTCCCTAAACCCAAGGGCAAACTTTACTGGGAGAGGGGACGTCGTTCTCTAGAATTACTTCCAGCTGTCATAGGGGCGACGTTCTTTCTGGGGGATCCTGTGAAAGTAAAATGATGGTTAAATTTCAAGATAATGTCTTTTAAAATTGCAAATAGTCTCTGCGTATTTTCGTGAAGGTCTGGCCAAAATGTTGTATAAGATGTGCACCATTTCAGCTAACCAAGTTGGAACTGTCTTGTGCAGCTGGTACCCAAAGCAGGTCTTGTAGTAGCGCTATCAGTATCATGACGTCATATCAACCAGGTGGAGTTGTTGTTATGGGGCCCCATCTTCTTCCTGGAAACTTCAAATGTCACTTCAGGAAAAACTCATTGTTCATTATGAAAAACTTAAACATTAATCATATAGACATATATAGACATATATATATATATATTCAATGAAAGACATGATAGATATATTCAATGAAAAGTATGATAGATATGAAGAAAAGCAAAGATGTTTTCTAAACTCATATTTCTTTCTGTCCCATATCATGGCTCTTGACATGAGACAGAAACTCCAGAAACTCTGGGTTTTTCTCTTACTAACAGGCTTGGAATTGGAGAGGGACTGAGCCAGAGTCCAACTTCAAAACCAGCTTTATAAATTTAGAAATATGGTTTAATATTACTTACACAACCCATTCAGTTGTCTTGATATTTCCTATTGGGCAGGTATTTTTCCATCTGTCAGTATCCAAACATCCAGGGTCCCTTGAATTTCTCAAAGATGAGTGTTTTCCTGTGGAGATAAGAACAGAACCCTGCCCCCATTCTATATGTTTTTCTTACCACCTGTATGAATATCATCGTTGTGGATGAGTTGTCATTTCTTCTTTCCAAGAGGTTTCTCCTCTTCAAATCGAAACTTTATTAATTTTGATGGTATCCACAATTTTTCTTCTCCTGTGGAAACAAGAGCAAAACCCCTTCCCCAACGTAGCACATCTCCTGGCTTCCACTGAGAGGTCAGCACATCTTTGAAATAAATCGGTTGATTTAGTTCAGCAGACTTTTCCATTATCCAATGTCTTTCTGCTGCTGTCGTTCCTTTCTCATTAGCGTTAAGAAAATTCAAGGTTAATAAAGCATTATGTAATCTATTTCTGGGGGTATTTTCAGTCCCTTTCTGTTTGTTCAGCATATCCTTTATAGTACGATTTGATCTTTCTATAACTGCCTGACCTGTAGGATTATTTGGTATACCTGTAATGTGTTTTATATTATAATAATCAAAAAAGCATTTCATTTTCTTAGATACATATGCTGGACCATTATCTGTCTTTATTTGCGCAGGTATACCCATGATGGCCATAACTTCCAATAAATGTGTGATTACTGAATCAGCCTTTTCTGAGCTCAGGGCAGTAGCCCATTGAAAACCTGAATACGTGTCTATGGTGTGGTGTACATATTTTAATTTGCCAAATTCTGCAAAGTGGAACACATCCATCTGCCAGATTTCATTCCTTTGGGTGCCCTTTGGATTAGCCCCTGCAGGCAGTGGCGTTTGGTTATAGAAAGAGCAAGTAGGGCATTTCTTTACAATCTCCTTAGCTTGTTGCCATGTAATTGAAAACTCTTTCTTCAAACCTTTGCTATTAACATGATGTTTTTTATGAAATTCAGAGGCTTGTAGCACACTACCAATCAATAATTGATCAATTTCTGCATTACCTTTTGCTAGAGGACCTGGCAGACCCGTATGGGATCGGATGTGTGTTATGTACATAGGGCAAAGCCTGTTCCTGATCAAATCTTGAACCTGGAGGAACAATGAGGTTAGTTCAGTATCATCAGGTATAAATTCAGCAGTTTCAATATGGAAAATAACTCTTTCTGCATATTGTGAATCTGTAACTATATTAATAGGTTCTTTAAAATCCCTTAGCACCATAAGAATGGCATATAATTCCGCCTTCTGGACAGAAGTATACGGACTTTGTTCCACCTTATCCAAGTCTTCTGATTTGTAACCTGCCTTCCCTGATTTATTGGCATCAGTATAGAATGTACGGGCTCCAGTTATTGGAGCATCACGGACGATTCGAGGAAGAATCCAAGAAGTTCTCTTTATGAAGTTAAGCCTCTTGCTTTTTGGATAGTTGTTATTAATGTCTCCCAAAAAATTAGCACAAGCTCTTTGCCATGGTTCATTATCTTCCCATAATTTCTTTAGTTCATCAGCAGTGAAAGGCACTATAATTTCTGCTGGGTCTATGCCTGCAAGTTGACGAAGTCTCAGCTTGCCTTTTATAATTAACTCAGAGACTTTTTCCACATAAGTTTTCAGTTTCTTACTTGGTTTATGTGGTAAAAAGATCCATTCCAAAATAATATCATCTCTCTGCATTAAAATTCCTGTAGGAGAAATTTTTGATGGTAGTATGACGAGAATACAATCGAGCTCTGGATCCACCCTGTCCACATGTGCCTGTTGTAATTTTTCCTCAATCATTGTCAGTTCCTTTTCTGCTTCAGCTGTTAATTCTCTGGGACTGTTTAAATCCTTATCACCATCCAAGGTTTTGTTCAAATGAATTATTAGATCAGGTGTTATTCCAATAGCTGGTCGTAGACTGGAAATGTCTCCTAACAGTCTTTGAAGTCATTAAGAGTCCGTAGGCGATCTCTCCTAATTTGTGCTTTTTGTGTCTTAATTTTTTGCAAACCTATTCTATAACCTAAATAATTAACAGAATCTCCCTTCTGAATCTTTTCAGGAGCTATTTGCAATCCCCATTTAGGTAAAAGTATCTTTATTTCTTCAAACAGTCTGTTCAAGGTATCCATGTTTGAATCGGATAACAAGATGTCGTCCATGTAATGGTATACTATAGATTTGGGAAATTTCTTGCGTATTATTTGCAATGGTTGGTTCACAAAATATTGGCACAGGGAGGGGCTATTTAACATACCCTGGGGGAGGACGGTCCAGTGGTACCTCCTCGAAGGTTGAGAATTGTTATAAGTAGGCACTGTGAAGGCAAATTTTTCTCTATCTTCTTTTTGCAAAGGTATAGTGAAAAAACAATCCTTTAAATCAATAACTATGAGAGGCCATCCTTTTGGTAATAAAGAGGGCAAAGGAATTCCAGATTGCAGAGGGCCCATAGGTTGAATAACCTTGTTGATGGCCCTGAGATCTGTCACCATTCTCCATTTACCTGATTTTTTCTTAACCACAAATACAGGAGAATTCCAAGGGCTGGTAGATTCTTCTATATGTCCAGCATCTAATTGTTCTTGTACCAGCTGTTCTAAAGCCTGTAACTTTTCCTCAGCTAAAGGCCATTGCTTTGTCCATATTGGTTTCTCAGTCAACCATTTTAGAGGCAAGGCTGTTGGTATCTCTGAAGGGACATCAATTGCTTGTTCTTGTATAGCCCAAATGGCTGGTTTTCTCCATTTGTAATATCTTTTAATATTATTCTCAGAAATATAGGCTCTAGATTTAGCAGGAATGTTAATTTCAGTATTCCATTGTTGTAATAGGTCACGACCCCATAAATTCATTGCGATATTGGCTACATATGGCCTTAATTTTCCTATTTGTCCCTCTGGCCCTATACATTCAACCCATCTCGTGCTCTGCCTTACTCGAGATAGGGTTCCAATTCCCAGGAGCTGAACATTTACATTCTGAAGAGGCCAATACGGATGCCAAGATTCTGGGGTAATGATACTTACATCAGCACCTGTGTCCAGCAGGCCAGTAATAAAAATGCCATTTACACACACTCTCAGTTTAGGTCTTTGATCATTTATAGAAGTTTGCCAAAACACACGTAACTTATCTTTCTGATCATTATTGCTTGTAACAGTAGGCATGGGGCTTCCTAATTGTCCTGATGAGGCACGTTCTCTGCAGAAACTGGATATGACTGAACCATGTTTGCCATGGGGGCCTGTGAGGCCCCCCCTCTCACGTTTCCCGACTGTATCAGGTTGCCTTGTCTATCTCTTGTAGACCTGCATTCATTCGTCCAATGTCTGCCCTTTCCACATCTTCTACATAAACCTGAAGGCTGAGTCCTCCTATTTCTGTTATTTCTAGAAGATGCATTATTATTATTATTTCTGAAAGATGCATTATTATTATTATTATTATTTCTGAAAATCCGTTGTCTACAATTCCTTTTAATATGACCCATTTTTCCACAATTAAAACATTTGGTATTCTGGTGTCTCCTTTTACCATTGGAAATTGCTTCTTCTACCCATGCTTCAGTGCCATAATCAAATGTATCAACATTGAGTGTATGCAAGACCCATTCTTCCAACGGCGCTGATCTGAGCTTTAAAGGACCCAAAATGCTTTTGCATTCCACATTTGCATTTTCATAAGCCAAAGACTCAATCATTATACGTCTTGCTTCTGGGTCAGATATTCCTATTTGTACAGCCTTAGTTAATCTTTGTAAAAAGTCACTAAAGGGTTCTCTCTGACCCTGTTTAACTCTGACAAATGATTCCATTCTCTGTCCTGGGTCTTGTACCCTGTCCCAAGCCCTTAAGGCTGCTGTAGTACACATGGAGAGTGTGTTTTCATCCAAATTAGCTTGTTCCTGAGGATCAGAAAAGAGCCCTTCACCTAGAATTTGATCTAGGGAAATGTCAATTCCCTTCGCTTTTTCCTGCTGTTCTAAGAGTCTAGCCTCTTGCCTGAATAAGCATTTCCATTTCAATTGCGGTCCACTCTCGAGTACCGCAGAGCTCAGCTGGAGCCAGTCTGAGGGGGTTGCTCTGCTTGTCGTGGCCCAAGATCTTAGCATCTCTTTAACAAAAGAGGCTTGCATCCCAAAAGTCATGACAGCCTGTTTTATTTCCTTGAGATCATTCATACGCACAGGTTCCCATGTATCCTCCTTGATGACCCTAGGGTTTTTGGAACCAATCACCTTCTCTGTTGTTATTACTGGAAAGGCAGGTAGAGCTGTAGGTAGAGCTTTGTGGAAATTGTCCCGGAGAGACTTACCCACAGATGTAGTTAAAATTTTCCTTTCTACCCTTTGCTCTTCCTCATCAGAATTTAGAAATTCCTCAATCTTTTCAATTCTATTCACCATTGCTTTCTGCAATGTCTGAATCTCCTGTCCAGAATTATGTTCCAAAGCCTTCATTGAGGATTCTAAAATATGAAGTTTGTCCGTTAGAGATAACATCTCATCTTTGGACATAATTTTTATGGCATAAACCGTGCCTTCTTGTATTGACAATCGTTCCGTCAATCTGTCATAAGCTTTAGACAAAATCCGATTGTCACATTCAGCAGTTTTGATTCTCTCAGTTAATGTTTCATTTCCTACAGAAAGGGACTGAATCTTATGGTCCAGATCAGCTGTTCCCTCTTCCATAGTAATGAATTTCTCCTTAACATCAGCCTGAAGAACTTCAACCTGATTCTTGAGAAGATTGTTATCAGCCTGGAGAACTCCAAACTGATTCTCGAAAAGATTGTTATCAGTCTGGAGAACTTCAACCTGATTCTTGAGAAGATTGTTATCAGCCTGGAGAACTTCAAACTGATTCTTGAGAAGATTGTTATCATTCTCAATTGTTTTTAAGCGTTCAATCTCTACCTTAAGAATCCTGGATTCGTCTCGTAAAGACTTTATCATATTTCTATTATCAAACCATTTGGTGCCAATGAAAACTACGAATCCCAGAAGGATCCATATATGTGGGGTGATAGACACCTCTTGTAAAATCTCCCACATGGTACAATTAAAAAAATCATTAAATTCTTGAACAGTAATGTGTTCAGACATTTTATTTATAAAAGAAAATTTTTTTACCTGCAAAGATCGGTTCCTGCCAGTGGTGGTCTCTGTGTTTTTGGAGCCTGTCCTAGAACTAGCTCTTGTAGACCAGGCTGGCCTTGAACTCACAGAGATCCGCCTGTCTCTGCCTCCCAAGTGCTGGGATTGAAGGCGTGCACTACCAAGGCCTGGCAGGCCTCAAACTCACAGAGATCTGCCTGCCTCTGCTTCCCAAGTGCTGGGATTAAAGGCGTGCTCTACCACTGCCTGGCCGGCCTCAAACTTGTGATCCTCCTGCCTCTGCCTCCTTCAGCAAATCCTACCGGCGTGGGCCACCACAACCGGCCAAGTCACTTTGTAACAGACCAAATCTGACGCTGTGGCAGCTTTTGTTGCAAAACCACAAGTACTTGAGCTTCTGCTAATTCAGGCAGTGGGGTTCCGCTGCAAAACTTAGCCAAGGCAGGCAGAATGGGCCTGTGTTGCCGAGTGTGTCTCGGACTCGGCACTGGGGCCGGAGTCACGAACTGAAAAACAGCACCGGGGAGGGTGCTGTGTTAGCTAGCGGGCTACCCGCTTGAGTCGGGGGCAAAATAGCCCGACGTTGGACGCCAAAATGTAACGGCGTAAATGAATGCAGACAGAGTGTAAAAATATATATATAGCTTTAATGTAGAAATAGACTTACAGAACCACCGTTCCCGCGGAGACCAGGAAAGCAGAAGCGAGAGCTCGGAGCTTGCTCGCCAAATTTATAGGCAGACATTAGCCCGAGGCGAACACGCCCCTTAAGGGGCGGGACTTATCCCTACAGAGGGGGGCTTGATTGGGGAAGGGGGAGGTAAATGGGAAGCAGTTGCGGGGAGGAGGCAGAAATCCTAAATAAATAAATAAATATTTTAAAAAAAAGAAAAAAGAAAACAGAGAAAGGCACATAGGCAGAGCGGTGTGGCTGCCAGATGCACAGGCGGCTAGATGCGGCAGAGAGGCTCGATGGCCATACTCGGCGGAGCAGAGAAGCACATTGGATAGATGCCTCAGAGCGAAACTGCATTCAGGAAGAGGCTTTGGGGGACCGGCGTGGCGGCAGACGCAAGCAGCGGGGACAGGCATGCAATAAGGAGAGCAGATCGCCCTACTACATTTAAATCAAAGAGGTAGGCCTTTGGTTGGCCAGGTCACTGGCACACGGGAGCCTGGTACTGTCCTGAAGACCCTTCGGAGGGGTGAGAGGGTTCTTGGCCTGTGGGAGGAACCAGGAAACAGAGCAAGGGCATTTTGTAAGCGGAGCCCTTGGCCAGCAGGGAAACCTGATCCGGTTTTTAAAAGACCTATGAGATAGGATCAATAGGAGGAGATGGGCAGGCGCCATGGCAAGAATTCACCCAATAATCTGAAAAACAACATGAAAACACCATAACCCAATGATCTTACAACAGAAGTATTTGAACAACCTAATACAGAAGAAGTGGAAAAAATTGACTTTATGAAGGCAATAGAGTCCGTTAAACAACATGTAAAAAATGTCCTTATAGAAATGGATGAAAAGTTTAACAAAAAGTTGGAAGAAATGAGTAAATACGTACATGATACCCTGGGAAACCAAGAAAAAACGATCAAACAGGTAATAGAAACAGTTCAAGAATTGAAAACTGAAATGAAGGCAAGGAAGAAAATACAAACTGAGGACCAGCTGGATATCGAAAATCTAGGTCAACGAGCAGAGTCTACAGAAACAAGCATAATCAATAGAATACAAGAGCTAGAAGAAAGAATCTCAGATGCTGAGGACACCATAGAGAAAATAAACGAACAGATCAAAGAAAACAGCAAAGCCAACAAATTCTCAACACAAAACCTTCAGGAAATATGGGACACAATAAAAAAACCGAACCTAAGAATAATAGTAATAGAAGAAGGAGAAGAGTCACAGCTCAAAGGCACAGAAAATATTTTCAACAAAATTATGGAAGAAAACTTTCCCAACTTAAAGAAAGATATTCATTTAAATATTCAAGAAGCATACAGAACACCAAACAGACTGGATCAAAGAAAAACATCTCCTCGCCATATAATAATCAAAACACAAAATATACAGGTTAAAGAAAGAATATTAAGAGCTGCAAAGGAAAAAGGGCAAGTAACTTATAAAGGTAAACTGATCAGACTTACACCTGACTTCTCTATGGAAACTATGAAAGCCAGAAGTTCCTGGATAGATGTACTGCAGAAGCTAAGAGACCATGGATGCAAACACAAACTACTATACCCAGCCAAGCTATTGTTCATTATCAATGGAGAAAAACAAGACATTCCAGGATAAGAACAAATTTAAACAATACGTAGCCAAAAATCCAGCCCTACAGAAAGTAATAGAAGGAAAATCACAACCCAAGGAATCCAACACTGCCAACACTGCCTACAATAACCCAGGCATCTAGTGACCTTTCACCAGCACATCTCAAAGGCGGGAGAAACACAATTACTACTACCAAAAGCAAGAAGAATAACCGGAGTAAACAACCACTGGTCATTAATATCACTTATGTTAATGGGCTCAATTCAAATATAAAAAGCACAGGCTAAAAGATTGGATAGGAAAACAGGATCCAACATTCTGCTGTTTGCAAGAAACACATCTCAACCACAAAGACAGGCACCTACTCAGAGTAAAGGGTTGGGAAAAGGTGTTTCAAGCAAATGGTCCTAAGAAAAAAACTTGTGTGGCCATACTAATTTCTAACAAAACTGACTTCAAACTAAAATCAATCAGAAGAGACTGACATGGTCACTTTATACTCATAACAGGAACAATTCATCAGGATGAAGTCTCAATTCTGAATATCTACGCCCCTAATATAAAAGCACTTATTTATGTAAAAGAAATATTACTAGAACTCAAGGCCTCCATCAAACTAAACACACTAGTAGTTGGAGACTTCAACACACCTGTCTCTCCAAGGGACAGGTCAATCAGACAGAAACCTAAAAGATAATTAAGAGAATTATTGGAGGTAATGAAGCAAATGGACTTAACAGACATCTATAGAACATTCCACCCAAATAGGAAAGAATATACCTTCTTCTCTGCAGCTCATGGAACCTTCTCAAAAATTGACCACATACTCGGAAAGAAAGGAAACATCCACAGATACAAAAAAAATCAGTGTCCACCTGGGGCTTATCAGATCACCACGGATTAAAGTTAGAAGGCAACAACCATGCTACTCCCAAAAAACCGACAAACTCATGGAAACTGAACAGTCAACTACTGAACCACACCTGGGTCAAGGAAGAAATCAAGAAAGAAATTAAAGTCTTCCTTAAATTTAATGAAAATAAAGGGACAAACCTATAGGAAACAATGAAAGCAGTGCTAAGAGGAAAGTTCATAGCACTAAGTGCCCACTTAAAGAAAACAGAGAATGCATACATTGGGGACTTAACAACACACCTGAAAGCTCTAGAAATAAAAGAAGCAGACGCGCCCAGGAGAAGTAGAAGACTCAAAATAATAAAACTGAGGGCTGAAATCAACAAAATAGAAACACAGAAAACAGTCCAAAGAATCAATGAAACAAAAAGCTGGTTCTAGGAGAAAATCAACAAGATCGACAAACCCCTATCCAAACTAATTAAATGACAGAGAGAGAACACGCAAATAAATAAGATCAGAAATGAAAAGGCGGACATAACCACAGACACAGAGGAAATTCAGAAAATCATTAGATCTTACTACAAAAGTCTGTATGCCACAAAACTGGAAAATACAAAAGAAATGGACATTTTTTTAAATAAGTACGATATACCAATGCTAAACCAAGACCAGGTGAATGATCTAAATAGACCGGTTATTCGCGAAGAATTAGAAACAATTATCAAAAATCTCCCTTCGAAAAAAAGCCCAGGACCAGATGGTTTCAATGCAGAATTCTACCAGAACTACCAAGAAGAACTAATACCTATACTCCTTAATGTATTTCACAATATAGAAACAGAAGGGTCATTACCAAATTCCTCTTATGAAGCTACAGTTACTCTGATACCAAAACCACACAAAGACTCAACCAGGAAAGAGAATTACAGGCCAATCTCACTCATGAACATCGACGCAAAAATCCTCAACAAAATACTGGCCAACCGAATCCAAGAACACATTAGAAAAATTATCCATTATGATCAAGTAGGCTTCATCCCAGAGATGCAGGGCTGGTACAACATACGAAAATCTATCAATGTAATCCAGCATATAAATAAACTGAAAGAAAAAACCATATGATCATTTCATTAGATGCTGAAAAAGCATTCGACAAAATTCAACATCCATTTATGTTAAAAGTCTTGGAGGTTTTCTGTGGCCTGCCTGCACCAAGCGGGGTAGGCGCTTTGTCTGCGAGCTGCCCAACCAGCACGGAGGCCTGATCTTTCGGCGCCAGGAGACCCAGCATTGGGGTGAGTTTCTGGCCCACGGCGCCAGCCTGGGACGGGGAGCTCGGGGGTTTCTTGGCCCCCTGTCCTGCTTGGGCTCTCTGCAGGGCCTCTACTCCCCGGGTGCTGCCTCTTTCTTCCTGGCCCACCCAGCTTCCGTCCAGAGCCCTCCCCACTTCGCCCCCACTGCCCTCTTTTGGCGCGTGGCATCGCCCAGCCCAGCCTATCTGGGCGCTGGGTCCGAGTATCCGGGGCTCCCGGGGGGCAGCAGTTCCTTTGTTTCTGTGGCCTGCCTGCACCAAGCGGGGTAGGCGCTTTGTCTGCGAGCTGCCCAACCAGCACGGAGGCCTGATCTTTCGGCGCCAGGAGACCCAGCATTGGGAGAGCCAACATTGGGGAGAGACAGCGTTTGGTATGCAAGGAGACCTAATCCGGTAAAAGAAGATCCATAGGGAGCATTTGGAAGAAGAGATGGGCCGACGTCAAGGCAAGAATTCGCCCAACAAGCTGAAAAGCAACATGAAGCTACCAGAAACAAGCGACCTCACAACGGGAGGACAAGAACCCCTTAATCAAGAGGAAGGAGAAAAGATTGACTTCATGAAAGTGATTGACACCCTTAAACAGCATGTAAAAAACGCCCTTATAGAAATGGATGAGAAATATAACAGAAAGTTTGAAGAATTGAATAAATCAGTGAATGATACCCTAGAAAACCAAGGAAAAACAATCAAACAGATAATGGAAACAGTTCAAGACCTGAAAACTGAAATAGAGGCAAAGAAGAAAACACAAACAGAGGGCCGTCTGGACATGGAAAATCTAGGTAAACGAATAGAGACTACAGAAACGAGCATAACCAGCAGAATACAAGAGATAGAAGAAAGACTCTCTGATTCTGAAGATACCATAGAGAAAATAAACACACTGATCAAAGAAAACAGCAAGTCCAACAAACTCTCATCACAAAACATTCAGGAAATATGGGACACAATAAAAAGACCAAACCTAAGAATAATAGGAGTAGAAGAAGGAGAAGAAGGGCAGCTCAATGGTCCAGAAAATCTATTTAATAAAATTATAGAAGAAAACTTTCCCAACCTAAGGAAAGATTTTCCTTTGCAGGTGCAAGAAGCATACAGAACACCGAATAGGCTGGATCAAAAAAAAACATCCCCTCGCCATATAATTATCAAAACACAAAGCATACAGAATAAGGAAAGAATATTAAGAGCTGCAAAGGAAAAAGGCCAAATTACTTATAAAGGTAAACCTATCAGACTTACACCTGACTTCTCCATGGAAACCATGAAAGCCAGAAGGTCCTGGATAGATGTACTGCAGAAACTGAGAGACCATGGGTGCAAGCCCAGATTACTATACCCAGCCAAGCTTTCATTCACTATAAATGGAGAAAATAAAATTTTCCAGGATAAAAACAAATTTAAACAATACGCAGCCACAAATCCAGCCTTACAGAAAGTAATTGAAGGAAAATCACTAACCAAGGAGTCCAACAATGACCACAATAACTCAGACATCTAGAGACCCTTCACCAACACAAAACAAAGAAGGGAAACACACAAACTCTACAACTAAAAAAAAAATGACCGGAGTTAACAACCACTGGTCATTAATATCACTTAATGTCAATGGACTCAACTCACCTATAAAAAGGCACAGGCTAAGAGATTGGATACGAAAACAGGATCCAACATTGTGCTGTTTACAAGAAACACACCTCAACCACAAAGACAGGCACCTACTCAGAGTAAAGGGCTGGGAAAAGGCCTATCAAGCAAATGGACCTAAGAAACAGGCAGGTGTGGCCATACTAATCTCTAACAAAGTTGACTTTAAACTTAAATCAATCAGAAGAGATGGAGAGGGGCATTTTATACTCATAACAGGAACAGTTCATCAGGATGAAGTCTCAATCCTGAACATCTATGCCCCTAATATAAAAGCACCCACGTACATAAAAGAAACATTGCTAAAATTCAAGGCAGCCATCAAACCGCACACACTAATAGTAGGAGACTTCAACACTCCTCTCTCACCAATGGACAGGTCAATCAGACAGGAACCTAACAGAGAAATAAGAGAATTAGTGGAGGTAATGAATCAAATGGACTTAACAGACATCTATAGAACATTCCATCCAAATAGGAAAGAATATACCTTCTTCTCTGCAGCTCATGGAACCTTCTCGAAAATCGACCACATAGTCGGTAACAAAGCAAACATCCACAGTTACAAAAAAATATTAGTAACCACCTGTGTCTTATCAGATCACCATGGATTAAAGTTAGAATTCAACAATAATGCTACCCCCAGAAAGCATACAAAGTCATGGAAACTGAACAGTCAACTATTGAACCATAGCTGGATTAAGGAAGAAATAAAGAAAGAAATTAAAGTCTTCCTGGAATCAATGAAAATAAAGAAACAACATACTCAAACTTATGGGACACTATGAAAGCAGTCCTAAGAGGAAAGTTCATAGCACTAAGTGCCCACTTAAAGAAAACAGAGAAAGCTCACATTGGAGACTTAACAGCCCACCTGAAAGCTCTAGAAAAAAAAGAAGCAGACTCACCTAGGAGGAGTAGAAGACTGGAAATAATCAAAATGAGGGCTGAAATCAACAAAATAGAAAAACAGAAAACAATACAAAAAATCAATGAAACAAAAAGCTGGTTCCTGGAGAAAATCAACAAGATTGACAAACCACTATCCAAGCTAATCAAACGGCAGAGAGAGAATTTGCAAATTAATAAGATCAGAAATGAAAAGGGGGACATAACCACAGACACAGAGGAAATTCAGAGAATCATTAGATCTTACTACAAAAGCCTATATGCCACAAAATTGGAAAATGTAAAGGAAATGGATACTTTTTTAGATAAATATCATATACCAAAGTTAAATCAGGACCTGGTGAACAATCTAAATAGACCTGTTAGTCGCGAAGAATTAGAAGAGGTTATCAAAAACCTCCCTACCAAAAAAAGCCCAGGACCAGATGGTTTCAATGCGGAATTCTACCAGATCTTCCAAGAAGATCTATTACCTATACTCCTTAATGTATTCCACAAGATAGAAACAGAAGGGTCATTACCAAACTCCTTTTATGAAGCCACAATTACTCTGATACCAAAACCACTCAAAGACTCAACCAGGAAAGAGAACTACAGGCCAATCTCACTCATGAATATCGACGCAAAAATCCTCAACAAAATATTGGCAAATCGAATCCAAGAACACATCCGAAAAATTATCCATTATGATCAAGTAGGCTTCATTCCTGAGATGCAGGGCTGGTTCAACATACGAAAATCTATCAATATAATCCAGCATATAAATAAACTGAAAGAAAAAAACCATATGATCATTTCATTAGATGCTGAAAAAGTATTTGACAAAATTCAACATCCATTTATGTTAAAAGTCTTGGAGAGATTAGGGATACAAGGGTCATACCTAAATATAATAAAAGCTATATACAGCAAGCCGACAGCTAACATCAAATTAAATGGAGAGAAACTCAAAGCCATCCCACTTAACTCAGGAACACGACAAGGCTGTCCACTCTCCCCATACCTCTTCAATATAGTGCTTGAAGTTCTAGCAATAGCAATAAGACAACATAATGGAATCAAGGGGATTCGAATTGGAAAGGAAGAAGTTAAACTTTCGTTATTTGCAGAAGATATGATAGTGTACATAAGCGACCCCAAAAACTCCACCAAAGAACTCCTACAGCTGATAAACAGCTTTAGTAATGTGGCAGGATACAAGATCAACTCCAAAAAATCAGTCGCCCTCTTATACACAAAGGATATGGAAGCAGAGAGGGAAATCAGAGAAGCTTCACCATTCACAATAGCCAAAAACAGCATAAAATATCTTGGGGTACATCTAACCAAGGAAGTGAAAGATCTATTTGACAAGAACTTTAAGGCATTGAAGAAAGAAATTGAAGAGGATACCAAAAAATGGATGGACCTCCCTTGCTCTTGGATTGGGAGGATCAACATAGTAAAAATGGCAATTCTACCAAAGGCTATTTATAGATTCAATGCAATCCCCATCAAGATCCCATCAAAATTCTTCACAGATCTGGAGAGGACAAAAATCAACTTTATATGGAAAAACAAAAAACCCAGGATAGCCAAAACAATCCTATACAATAAAGGATCTTCTGGAGGCATTACCATCCCTGACTTCAAACTCTATTACAGAGCTACAGTAATGAAAACAGTGTGGTACTGGCATAAAAACAGAGAAGTCGACCAATGGAATCGTATAGAAGACCCGGATTTTATCCCACAAACCTATGAACACCTGATTTTCGATAAAGGAGCTAAAAGTATAAAATGGAAGAAAGAAAGCATCTTCAACAAATGGTGCTGGCACAACTGGATGTCATCTTGTAGAAGAATGAAAATAGACCCTTATCTATCACCGTGCACAAAACTCAAGTCCAAATGGATTAAAGACCTCAATATCAGCCCGAACACACTGAACCTGATAGAAGAGAAAGTGGGAAGTACCCTACAGGAGCTGGGCACAGGAGATCGCTTCCTATGTATAACCCCAGAAGCACAGACATTAAGGGCAACATTGAATAAATGGGACCTACTTAAACTGAGAAGCTTCTGTAAAGCAAAGGACATAGTCAATAAGACACAAACGCAACCTACTGATTGGGAGAAGATCTTCACCAACCCCACAACAGACAAAGGTCTGATCTCCAAAATATATAAAGAACTCAAGAAACTAGACTTTAAAATGCTAATTAACCCAATTAAAAAATGGGGCACTGAACTGAACAGAGAATTCTCAGCAGAGGAAGTTCAAATGGCCAAAAGACACTTAAAGTCGTGCTCAACTTCCTTAGCAATCAGGGAAATGCAAATCAAAACAACTTTGAGATATCATCTTACACCTGTCAGAATGGCTAAAGTAAAAACACCAAGGATAACCTTTGCTGGAGAGGCTGTGGAGGAACGGGTACCCTCATCCATTGCTGGTGGGAATGCCATCTTGTGCAACCACTGTGGAAGTCAGTGTTTCGGTTTCTCAGGAAATTCAGGATCAACTTACCCCTGGACCCAGCAATACCACTCCTGGGAATATACCCAAGAGATGCTCTATCATATGACAAAAGCATTTGTTCAACTATGTTCATAGCAGTATTATTTGTAATAGCCAGAACCTGGAAACAACCTAGATGCCCTTCAATGGAAGAATGGATGAAGAAAGTATGGAATATATACACGCTAGAGTACTACGCTGCGGTAAAAAACAATGACTTCTCGAATTTTGCAGGCAAATGGATGGAAATAGAAAACACTATCCTGAGTGAGGTGTCCCAGACCCAAAAAGATGAACATGGGATGTACTCGCTCATAATTGGTTTCTAGCCATAAATTAGGGCCACGGAGTCTACAATAGGTGAACCTAAAGAAGCTAAGAAAGAAGGTGAACCCAAGGAAAAACATATAGTTATCCTCTTGGCTAAGGGAAGTAGACCCAATTTCCGGGGAGAAAATTAGGATCTTGGGGGTGGGGTGGGATGGGGGTAAGGGGAGATGGGGAGAGAAAAGGTAGAAGGGAAGGAGGGGGGATTTGGGGAATCAGGAGAATTGGGATAAAGAAAGGTGGATAGGGGAGCACGGAACCACAATTCTTAGTTAAGGGAACCACTTTGGGGTGAGCAAGAGATTTGACCCTAGAGGGGCTCCCAAGTGCCCAACATGAGGTTCCCAGTTAGTTCCTTGGGTAGCTGAGGATTGGGAACCTGAAATGACCTTATCCGAGAGCAATACTGACGAATATCTTGCATTTCATCATAGAACCTTCATCTGGTGATGGATGGAGACAGAGACAGAGACCCACACTGGAGCACTGGACTGAGCTCCCAAGGTCCCAATGAGGAGCAGAAGGAGGGAGAACATGAGCAAAGAAGTCGGGACCACGACTCGTGCACCCACCCACTGAGACAGTGGAGCTGATCTACTGGGAGCTCACCAAGGCCAGCTGGACTGTGACCGAAAAAGCATGGGATAAAACCGGACTCTCTGAACATGGCGAACAATGAGGGCTGATGAGACGCCAAGGACAATGGCACGGGGTTTTGATCCTACTTAATGTGCTGGCTTTGTGGAAGACTAGCCAGTTTGGATGTTCACCTTCCTAGATATGGACGGAGGGGGGAGGACCTAGGACTTACCACAGGGCAGGGAACCTGGACTGCTCTGTGGACTGGAGAGGGAGGGGGAGAGGAGTGGGGGGAGGGGTAGAAGGGTGGGAGAAGGGGGAGGGAAATGGGAGGCTGGGAGGAGGTGGAAACTTGTTTTTTGTTTATGTTTTTTTTTCTTCTTTTCTTATTAAAAAAAAATTATTAAAAAAATAAAAAATCAAAAAAAAAAGTCTTGGAGAGATTAGGGATACAAGGGTCATACCTAAATATAATAAAAGCTAAATACAGCAAGCCGACAGCTAACATCAAATTAAACGGAGAGAAACTCAAAGCCATCCCGCTTAACTCAGGAACACGACAATGCTGCCCACTCTGGCCATACCTCTTCAATATAGTGCTTGAAGTTCTAGCAGTAGCAATAAGACAACATAATGCGATCAAGGGGATTCGAATTGGAAAGGAAGAAGTTAAACTTTCGTTATTTGCAGAAGATATGATAGTGTACATAAGCGACCCCCAAAACTCCACCAAAGAACTGTTACAGCTGATAAACACCTTTAGTAATGTGGCAGGATACAAGATCAACTCCAAAAAATCAGTCGCCCTCTTATACACAAAGGATATGGAAGCAGAGAGGGAAATCAGAGAGGCTTCAGCTTTCACAATAGCCACAAACAGCATAAAATATCTTGGGGTAACTCTAACCAAGGAAGGGAAAGATCTATTGACAAGAACTTTAAGGCATTGAAGAAAGAAATTGAGGAGGATACCAGAAAATGGAAGGATCTCCCTTGCTCTTGGATTGGGAGGATCAACATAGCAAAAATGGCAATTCTACCAGAGGCAATTAATAGATTCAATGTAATCCCCATCAAAATACTTTACAGATCTTGAGAGGACAATAATCAACTTTATATGGAAAAACAGAAAACCCAGGATAGCCAAAACAATCCTATACAATAAAGGATCTTCTGGAGGCATTACCATACCTGACTTCAAACATTATTACAGAGATACAGTAATGAAAACAGTGTGGTAATGGCATAAAAACAGAGAAGTCAACCAATGGAATCGTATAAAAGACCCAGATTTTATCCCAGAAACCTATGAACAGCTAATTTTCGATAAAGGAGCTAAAAGTATACAATGGAAGAAAGAAAGCATCTTCAACAAATGGTGCTGGCACAACTGGATGTCAACATGTAGAAGAATGAAAATAGACCCATATCTAACACCATCCAAAAAACTCAAGTCCAAATGGATTAAAGACCTTACTATCAGTCAGAACACATTGAACCTGATAGAAGAGAAAGTGGGAAGTACCCTACAATAGATGGGCACAGGAGATCGCTTCCTATGTATTACCCCAGCAGCACAGACATTAAGGGCAACATTGAATAAATGGGACCTACTAAAACTGAGAAGCTTCTGTAAAGCAAAAGACACTGTCGCTAAGACAAAAAGCCAACCTACTGACAGGGAGAAGATTTTCACCAACCCCGCAACAGACAAAGGTCTGATCTCCAAATATATAGAGAACTCAAGAAACTAGATTTTAAAATGCTAATTAACCCAATTAAGAAATGGGGCACTGAATTGTACAGAGATTTCTCAACAGATGAAGTTCAAATGGCCAAAAGACACTTAAGGTCATGCTCAACCTCCTTAGCAATTAGGGAAATGCAAATCAAAACAACTTTGAGATATCATCTTACACCTGTCAGAATGGCTAAAATAAAAAACTCCAATGATAGCCTTTGCTGGAGAGGCTGTGGAGGAAGGGGTACCCTCATCCATTGCTGGTGGGAATGCAATCCTGTGCAATCACTGTGGAAATCAGTGTGATGGTTTTTTCAGGAAATTCGGGATCAACCTACCCCTGGACCCAGCAATACCACTCCTGGGAATATACCCAAGAGATGCCCTATCATATGACAAAAGCATTTGTTCAACTATGTTCATAGCAGTATTATTTGTAATAGCCAGAACCTAGGAACAACCTAGATGCCCTTCAATGGAAGAATGGGTGAAGAAAGTATGAAATATATACACATTAGAGTACTACGCTGCGGTAAAAAACAATGACTTCTCGAATTTTGCATGCAAATGGATGGCAATAGAAAACACTATCCTGAGTGAGGTATCCCAGACCCAAAAAGATGAACATGGGATGTACTCACTCATAATTGGTTTCTAGCCATAAATAAGGGTCATGGAGACTACAATTGGTGAACCTAAAGAAGCTAAATAAGAAGGTGAACCTAAGGAAAAACATATAGTTATCCTCTTGGCTATGTTAAGTAGACAAAATTGCCGGGGAGAAAATTGGGATCTTTGTGGTAGGGTGGGATGGGGGTAAGGGGAGATTTGGAGAGAAAAGTGAGAAGGGAAAGAGGGGGGAACTTGGGGAAACAGGAGGATTGGGATAAAGGAAGGTTGGACAGGGGAGCACGGAACCACAATTCTTAGTTAAGGGAGCCACCTTAGGGTTGGCAAGAGACTTGACCCTAGTGGGACTCCCAAGAGCCTATGGTGATGTCCCCAGTTAGTCCCTTGGGCAGCTGAAGATAGGGAACCTGAAATGACCCTCTCCTATTGCAATCCTGATGAATATCTTGCATGTCACCATAGAACCTTCATCTGCTGATGGATGGAGATAGAGACAGAGACCCACACTGGAGCACTGGACTGAGCTCCCAAGGTCCCAATGAGGAGAGGAAGGAGCGAGAAGATGAGCAAGAAAGTCAGGACCACAAGGGGTGCACCCACCCACTGAGACAATGGGGCTGATCTATTGGGAGCTCACCAAGGCCAGCTGGACTGTGACTGAAAAAGCATGGGTTAAAACTGGACTCTCTGAACATGGCGAACAATGAGGGCTGATGAGAAGCCAAGGACAATGGCATGGGGTTTTGATCCTACATAATATGCTGGCTTTGTGGGAGCCTAGCCAGTTTGGATGTTCACCTTCCTAGACATGGACGGAGGGGGTCAGACCTTGGACTTTCCACAGGGCAGGGAACCCTGACTGTTCTTTCGACTGGAGAAGGAGGAGGAGAGAAGTGGGGAGGTGGAGAAAGCTGGTAGCAGGGGGAGGGGAATGGGAGGCTGGGAGGAGGCTGATACTTTTTTTTCCTTTTCTCAATAAAAAAATAAAATAAAATAAAGTTCCCACCCAAAGGCAAAAAAAAAAAGAATACCAGGAAAACAAAGCCATCCTAATCATCTAAGCAAGGCTCATATGAATTCACAGAGTAGTCTACAGATTCAATCCAATCCCTATCCAAATCCCAGAACAATTCTTCATAGACCTTGAAAGAAAAATTTTCAACTTCATATGAGAAAACAAACAAACGAAAAACAGAATTGTCAAAAAATCCTCTATAATAAAGGAACTTCCAGAAAATTTTTTATATTCCTTTTGTGAGGATTTTTCAGGCAGTCCTTTCAAAATAGTTTCTTACTTCTTTGAACAATTTGACCGTTTGAATAAAAGTGGCTCCCATAAGCACTTGGGGAGTGAAACTATTAGGAGGTGTGGCCTGTCTTGTTGGAGGAGGTGTGGCTTTGTTGGAGGAGATGTGGCTTTATTGGAGGAGGTGTGTCACTCAAGAAGTGAGCTTTGAGGGCTCAGAAGTTCATCCAGTTCACTTCCCGCTGCTTGCTGAGCAAGGGTCAGAACATGTAACCCCTTCTCTAGCATCATATCTGCCACCATACTGCCATGCTTCTCACCATGACAATAATGGAATAACCCTCTGAAACTGTAAACCAGCCCCAGTTAAATGTTTTCCTTTATAAGAGTCACTATGGTTATTGTGTCTTTTCACAGCAATAGAAACATAAAGTAAGACGAACTGTATCTTCTGTAAATTGGAAGTTAATACTTTTTCATTAATTATTTATTTGTAATTATATCTGGAAGTTCATCACCAGAGAAGTTTTGATCTTTACTGTTTTTTTATCATACCTTTACAATGGTGAATTTATACAATCAGCTTTCTAGTCTGTGGTCTTAAGTAAATTATTAATTTAGGCTTTCAAATGTGCACAAACATCTATCCCTTCTTTCTTTTTTTCTATTCTTCCTTCCTTCTTTTCCTTTTTGTGTTTCCTATTCTTGTAAATAGACACAATATACACAAGCAACTTTTATAAAAGAAGTCATTTAATCAGGGGTTTGTTTCCAGTTTTAGAGAATAAGTCCATTTTCATCATGGCAGGAGCATGGCATCAATCAAGGCACTAGAACAAAATCTGATCTGAAAGCAGGGATAGAGAGACTTAACCTGGCACGGGCTTTGGAAACCTTCAAGAACTCTTCAAATAACACAGTTTTTCTCGTGTGGTAACCTGTACTCCAATAAGGCTATATCTCCTACTCCTTCTAGTCCTCAAATAGTGCCAGCTCCTTAACGGTTAAGTATCAAATATATGAGCCTATGACTGAGATTTTTATTCCAAGTACCACAATGTCTATCTATCTGTTTTTATTTTTCTTTTAGAACTGATGATTTCTGACATTATTTCTTCTTTCCATGTTTGATATTGTTCCTTCATTTTCTCTCTTGTTTTCCTAACTCTAGTCTTATTGCTTAATTTGATCTTCTTAAAGAAGTAGTTTTGATTTTCCATTTCAAAGTCATTGATCCTGCTATACTTTGACTACTAGATTTCTTCTATCACTTTTGATTTGCCTCGTTCTGTTCCTTCTGCTTTCCTAATTGATAGTAGATTTTTCTTCCTTTCTAAAATACAAAGTATTGTTAAAAGTCCCCTCTATTATTTCATTTGATTGAGTTATATGTAAGTTTTAAATTTAAATTAAAATATATATCTTCAAAATTTTGGAACATATTTTTTTCTATGACAAGAATGTTATTTAAAGTATTTGGCATGATGTTCAATTATTTGAGATTTTTTAATTCTGTTTATGTTAATGATTTCTCTTTGAGTTCTATTGTAGCTTCTCAGAAGATGTTTTGTGATTTTTGTCTGTGTTTTAAATATGTTAAGATGTTATTTTTCTTTAGCTAGGAATGGGACTTCTTTTAACAAATGACCCATATGAGCTTAAGTAAGTGTATTGTGCTAATATTGAATGAAGGGGTATGTAGATGTCAATTATTTGAATTTGATTGATGATGATGTTCAATTCACTTATGTCCTTAATAATTTTCTGGTGGCTAATTCTGTTTAATTCTATTAAGGTGGACTGCATTTTCAATCTATCACAGATTCATTAATTTCTCCTTGCAGTTTACACAGTTTCTATTTCTTGTATGCGACATTATTTCATGTGTAAAAACACTGAAGGATGCTATGTTCTCTGAGGCTCTTTTTTTCTTCTACCTCTACATAGTAGTCAACACTTTGCTTCATTCTTGACTGTATTTCTTTTATGGTGTTGTCTTTGTCTGAAACAAATATTTTTTTTCCTCTTGAATTATTTTAATTTATGTTAGAATTGTATGTTTGTTTCAATAGAAACTGTCTTTATATGTAAAATGAGGCTTTTGATGACACAATATACTTACTTAATCAGTCTTCAAAATATCTCTCATTTAATCATGCATTTAGATCATTGTCATTTGAAGTGATTCTTGGAAAGTTGGTTTAATGTATATAATATTTGTTACTGTTGTTAAACCACAGAACTTACATTCTTCCTTTTCCCTCTGACTGTATTCTGACTTTAAAAAGAAATTTTATCTCCTTTCTTAGTATATATTTTTTTTACTTTATATTTTTTATTAGTTATTACTTTGGAATTTAAAAAATATGCCAAAATTAGAAGCCACATTTTCAATATTTGTATGATATGTTATACATAAAAAAATCTCAAAAATTATACTAGAAAACTTATAGAAATTATCAATTGTTTCAGTGTTACAACAGCATACAAAATCAGCTTATCAATATTAATAGATTTTGCATACACCAATAGCATACATGCTGCAAATGAGCTCATAAACACACTCCCATCCCCAAAAAAACACAAACCACACATACATTTTGTAATTAATATAACCAAAGAGTTGAAAGACTTCTATACAAACTTAAAGAGATTGATGAAAACATTAGAAAAAGGAAAGATAGTCCATGCTTTAGGAATTATAGAATTAATATGGAGAAAATTACCACCCTACAAAAAAGTAATTTGAAGATTCACTGCAATCCCAATCAAAATAGCCACAAAATTCTTTATGCAAATAAAAAATTCCTAAAATTCATACATAACAGCAAAAGGTCCTCAGATAGTCAAAGTAATCCTGAACAAAAAGAAGAATTCTAGATTTCAAGGTATATGATAGAACTATAGTAATAATAGCATAATGATATTCATTCTAAAACAGGCTTGTAGATCAATGGAATGAAATAGAAGACAGTACCATAAGTACATGAACCAATTGACAAAGATGGCAAAATCATATACTGGAAAAAACAAGTATCAACGTGTTGAGAAAAGTAGATGTCTACATGTAGAAGGATGATATTAGACCCATATCTGTAGCCATTCACAAAAAGTACCTGAAAATGAATCAAAGATCACAGTTCATAGTCTGAAACTTCTAGAAAAAAGAATAGATAATACCTTACAAAGTATAGGTATATGAAGGTCTTTCTGGGGACTCCATTTTTTCAGAAAAATGAGGCAACAATTGAGAGGTGGGACCTCATCAATCTAAAAAGCTTATGTATGGTTGAGTTCTTTCAATAATAACTTGATGCTTCAGATAGTATTAAATAGTCTAATAACATATTAATTATAATTTACCCCCCTTCCCTTCTATCACTGTACTCGTAAATATTACTAATTATAATATTATAATTAATATTACTAATTATAATATTATAAGCAGATATCTGCTTATAACACATAGCTATATCTTACTTAAAATTTTTGGTATTGATTTTTAATAACGTTATTTTTAGACCATCTAAAATAAGAAAGCTTTTATTCTACCTTCACTTCTGCTTTCTCTTATGTTCTCTATAACATATTGTCTTGTCAATGAATGCAAAAGGAAGTTCTTGATTTTTGTTTTTAACAAAATATCTTTCTCCAAAAAAGCTTCTTTTCATAATTTTCATGACACAAATTTATTGGCAAACTTTCCTTTATATTTCATTATTTTTTAAGTAAATCTTTTATTTATTCTCCACTTTTATAAAAAAATAAATTAGTTTTATGTTTATGTTATTTAAAATATAAAGGATGTATTATTATGGGGTATCGTATTGCCTTATGACATGTGCACATCATATTATTTCTAAATCAAAGAGAGGATACATATTTTTCTACGCACTTCTTTGAAGAAAGATGCTTGAAAGAAATCCACACCAGCTCAGAATTTAATATAATAGATGGTTATCTATTTACGGGTAGACTCACAAATCAGAATCCTCTGCTGGAACGGAGAACAGCAACTGAATCCCGCAGCCAGAAAGGATTCAGGACACATGCTTTATATAGGCATAAATAGTATAAGAGGCCATGCCCAAGTGAGCGGGTAACTTAAGGGCTATTGGCTGTAGCCTTTTCTCCATCACTTCTTTATACTTAAAATATTTAAAAATTCTATCTTCAGGTTTTTTTTAAATATAACTCATTATCCTTGCTAGTAGTCAACCTCGGTGAAAGAGACAGCACACAAGACTTGCTGCAGTGTAGCAGAGATTTAATACATTGACTGACTCTTTCCTAGTCATATGATAGGTTTCCAAATGATATCTCCCAATCACAGGTTGTCACTTTACTTTGAAGAGTGTTCACTTTCTTGTATAGAAGCATTATAGTTTCATATTTGCTTTACCTGTGTTCTTTGTTTGCTTGTGCTTTTTAATCTTTTGTTCAAAATCTCTCCTCCAGTCACTTAAAGCGTTTCCTTTATATAGTATCTGCATAGTCTCAGATTTTATATTTAAATCTTTAACCCATTTGAGTTTAGTTTTTTATTAGTAAGAAACAAAGATATCTTTCATTCTTCTGTCCATCAATATTCAAATTCCTTAGCACCATGATTTGAAAGACTCTGGTCTCACTATGCCCATGTTTTAATATCAGCTGCTTGCAGATGTGTATGCTAACTTCTGGAATTCTTATTCTGTTCTATTGATCTATTCATATTCTTCTATGCTACAGTATTTTGGTTACTGCATTTTTTGTGTGTATTGAGTCAAATAATTTAATAACTTCACTTTGCTTTTATCACATTTGAAGGATAATCTTACAAGGCACAGAAGTTCAAATTGCTATTATTTCCCAACTCATAATTCCTTTTAAATATTTCATTACACTGTTTTTGCACTATGACTTCTACAGAAAGGGTGATGTTAACTATGTCTGCTCCTTTATTGGCAAGATGCTTTTATTTGTTCATTTATTTTTGTTCTTATTTATTTTATTATGACTCTATTCTTTATCTTAGTGCTTCTCATCTTTGGATGTGATGTTTCTGGTTCCCTATTTTGACAAAGAGTGTATTTGTCTTTTTCATAACCTTTTGAGCTTCTTGTAACTGGTTTTGTGTTTCACAGTAATTTGTAAGAAATCTCTCTTTAAAATTTTAATTTTTTCTCGTGGCTTTGTACCAATCTGTTTTTCTTTCTTTCCAACACTGAAGTTCAATGTTTTTCAACCTCCTTGCGATTATGTTCCTGACCCCCTGCCAATCATTCTCTGATTTTCTAGTTTGGAAGTCAATTCTCACTGACCAACATTTAAGCTAAAAAAAAAAAATAAGGTTTTGTTGTTCACTGATCTACTGCTAAGTCTCTCCAAACTACCACAGCTCAATTATGCTCTGAGAAAACCCCAAGATTTTGGCTCCCAAACTTACTGATGCTGTGACCCTTTAATACAGTTCCTCCTGCTATGGTGATTCCCCAACCATAACATTATTTTACTGCTACTTCATAACTGTAATTTTGTTAATGTTACAAATTGTAATATAAATAATTGATATGAAGAATATCTGAAATACATCCCCAAATGGGTTGTGGTTACCCACAAGTTGAGAAGCATTGTTCTAAAGAATCCTAATATACTATTGTTATATAGAAGCTGTAGTTTGTTGATACTCTCTTAGATTTCACTGACTTCTTTTTTTCTGTCTGAGAATCCAGTCCAATATCCCACATTACATTGAAACACCACGACTCCTTTGAGTCCTGTTGGCTGTGACAACTGCTCAGTTTTTATTACCAATTTCTAATTGTCTTACTTTTCTCATCAACATCACCCATTATGCCACTACAAATATTTTTATGTTTAAATTATTGAATTGCTTTTTTCTGATTTATGCTATAAATATTGTTGTTCAATGTTTCCTTTCCATTTTAACAGTTGTATTTCCCAGCCATCTGTTTATTTGGATGAGAGCTCCTGTCCCATCAGATATGTCCAAAAGAAATCTATCTGTTATTAAGTGCAAACAGGAGCCAAATGTCCAAGCAGTATCTAGCAGTTTGTGTTCTTCCTGTGAGGAAAGCAATGTTGCCTCAGAATTCCTGTCTCATTCTCTTTGCTGACTTCCCATCGTACAAAAGCTTATCATCACAGAGTCTCCCTTAAACTTAATGAACCATATAGCAGGAATAGCCAATCTCTTTGAATTATAATACTTTGTAGCTGGGCTTTGAAGAGAAGGAATAGGAATGTATATTAGGTGAAGTTATGCAGCCCATATTTCTTCGAGTCTGGTTGGTTTGGGCTTCAGCACTTACGACCATTGATAACATGAGCAAGTGCTACAAAGGATGGTCCACAGAGTACCAAGGTTGAGGGGATCTTGCCCAGCTAAGAGATGGAGAGAAGAATCCCTCTCCATCTCCTCTTCACCTGGTATCCTACCTCCGGTGCAGCCGGGTGACATTTACCACATTTAGTTCAGAAGTTCACAGAAGGGTTCAGTGTATCTCCTTGGAGTTTTTCCCGGAATCCTACTCTTTGCTTATGGCATCCAAAAGTTAATTTCTGAGAGGGAGCTTACAGCTCATAGTGGCTCTTTTCTTTCTCATGTTTCAAAGCAATAGAGGCTTTTGACGAAAGGTATCTAATGCTCTGAAGCTAGTAAGATGTAGATTAAGAATAAATTTACTAATCAGTATTCCATAACCTTCACAATCTTTACCTACAAAACATCAGAGAACTAAAGCTGAGGACAGCTCAGACTTTGATAAAGCAGAAGAGAAAGAAGCTAGTTATGCTGAAAACATGACATTATGCCAACAGACCCTTCTCTCTTCCACAGTCCAGAAAAGTTTTTAAATTATTTTATAAATGTTAAGATTGTATTTGTAGTAAGTAGAATAATTCACAAACAACTAGAATGTAGAGAAACGCTGAATTGCAGAAGACTCTGACTATCTTGAGCAATGACTTAGTAATCCCTACAAAGTAGTTAGTTTTCTATTTAGTAAACAAGAATAATGCTTCACAGAGATTCAGTGTCAAAGTTGTGCATTTACATGTCTTGAATATCTTAAATCACTTCTAGTTTCATGTTGGGGTTTTACTAAGACTCTTCAATTAAGAGTTGCACTCCATCATGGTAGCCGTTTCAGAACTGTGGGTCCTTACTCACCTCATGGGTCAAAATAGAACAGTGAACCTATTAACATTGTTAATGCTTGAAAAATAAAATATGCAGTGTAAATCACATACATTTTTAAAAATAGGTTCTCATTAAGAATCAAGGTACATTCTATGCATGCATAAAATTTTTAAACTTAAATATTAAGGAATTTAAAAAATATATTTGAATATAAGAAATTAACTGAGAATTCAGAAATTAGAGCTCTTTTTTTTAGAAAGCATGTGCTTTCCAAACAAGCAAGAAGTTTACCCTGCAAGCGAAATGCAGTGTTTGCAAAGAGACAAACAATTGAGAAATGAGTCTGCACAGGTAATTTTTTCTCCAGAGGATCATAAGCTATTGATTTCAGCACAAATTGCTTAGAAGCATATAGGACTAGATAAGAAAATGGAATCTTCCTTAATGATGGGGCCCCCGGATTATACACTTGAAATGTTTCTTTCTCACAAGCTTATCAGGCAACAAAAAATTGAAAGTGATTTGCACTGGAAGCAGACAAACACTTTTGGGGTTTATACTCCATGCAGCACAGAGGAAAAGCCAATAAAACCAATCACCAGGCAGTTGAATTGCTCATTAGATGATCAGCATAAGCAAATAACATGGTCTGGGATCAATCACCTGCTCTCCTGGAAGAGCAGGAAGCTTGCTGCATGAAGTAGGAGATACTGCTACACCAGGACTGCATCTTACAAGCTGGCCTCTGGAAGGGGTTATCAGCTTATGTGACACACACACCTGTTGATCTGATAAAAATGTACTCACTGCTCAATCAAGGGGTAGAGAGAATGAGAGGAAAAGCAGTATTAGTAGAGTACCCTAATGGCCTTCGGACCAAGACAGCGCATACTCTAAGAGCTGAATCAGAAGTGCAAGAAACAAGTCTGAATCTAATGAAACCATGAAAGCAAAATACAACTACTTGGGTAAAAAAATGGAAACCAGTAAACATGGGGAAGAGCCATAAAGAGGTAGCAGAGGAGTGGCAATATATGGATTTATCATTAATAATTAATAATTAATTTAGGGGATAAGTAAGAAGAGTAATAAACAAAAAATAAAATATCTAATAGGCAATTATTTTTCTATGTGAATGATTTCTATAGTCGGTTAATGGATCTTCAAGCAGTCATCTTCAAAAAAACAATCATTTCTACATAAAGTACATAGAAACCTAGTGGTTACAGAGCACATTGCTGGACTCCAAAGCATTAACAGGGACAAACACCATTTGTTCCTACACTGTCTGTGGTAAAGGTGGGTACCAGAGGTATAGTGCTCAAAGACAAGGCATATAACAAATAATGTAATATTATGAAAGACAGAATAGTTTCTTCTTCATTGTGATCCCTGACCTTGTAAATATGTCTTTACATGACAAGGATAAATCAAAGTGATGGATAAGAATAAAGGTTTGGATTCAATTGACTTTGCAATAGCAATTGTATTGACCAAATGAAGAATTTTAAAAGTTGGAAATATACAAAGCGTAACAGTTAAGGCAGAAGATAAGACAGAAGTATAACACATGTGAGAACTTCTCTTTGTCTTATCATTTATAAGAAGTTGGAAATGGATGTTAGTCAAGAAAAGCTGGCTGACTACATGTTAGAAGACCAAATAAATAAAGTCTATGCAGTGTTATGCATCATAACATTGATTTTAGTCATACAAAAGTTATGTTAATGCTTTGAAAGCTAGAACTATAACTTCATAAATTTATATTGTTTAAGCCAACCCTTGTATAATAATTTTGATGGGAGACAATTTCTATAGAACTCATAAATATGGGCAAAGTTGTGTTTTAGAAACAAAATTCATTACTTTTAACCATGTTTGCATTATGTGGTATGAGATACAACTGAGCAGAATAGAAAACAGGAATACAAGAATCAACCTCTCACGTCTCTGTGAGGTTTAGAGCCCATGTTCCTGTAAGACCCGGCTAATACTTGGGATCTTACCTACGTAGGAAAAAAGCAAAGCAAATTTATTCTGGGATGGCAGCAGACATGGGGTGTATATATATGAATTAAATAAATAACACACAGAAATAAGCAAAGTAAGAAACCTTTTTAAATGTTTATATTCTAAGTGCTTAAAAATAAGTAAACTGTAGGTTCAATTTGAAAATGCTCATCGTTTATCCATGTGCATGATTGCATTTCACAGTTTGAATTAGACATGCAAAACTAGGAGAGAAGGTAGGGGTGCATAGAAGAATTGGAAAGATAATGTTATTCCTAAAATGTTATTGAATTGAAGGTTCTTGTGTAACAAGCATACAATTCAAATTTATTAGTGATTTGAAAACATCATTCACATGAAGCTTGAATTAGTAGAAACAAATCATTTATAGGTGAGTTTGTTCCAAAGCACCAGCATATGCCAGTGATCCACAGGACTTCTCTGTGTGGGCCTCAGATATTTTGCTTCATTCCTGGAAATATATCCTCACAAATATGTATCTTTGCAAGGTCTGGAGAATCTGGAATCTATTTTCCTCCATCGATTGTCTCTAACCAGCATAATTTTTTCATTTCTATTTTCATCATATCTGTATAAGGAGCATGTGTGTATTCTCCACATGAGCTTGCCTATGTGCTGCTGAGGATGCTTTATATCTATGGATCCCAGTCCTTCTCATTGTCTTCCCACCTAAATTTATATTCTGATATGATATTGTTTACTTATATAAACTATAGAAAGGTGGAAAGAGAAAAATAGACTGAAAATATAATTTCTTCCACTAAGTTTGGAACACTTGCAAGTCATACACCCTCTCAAAGTTCACTTGCAAAGGTGAAAACACTCTTATCATCCCTATTCACAGACTGATAATATGTCTTCCTTGGAAGATAAGCAGAATTAGTTATTATTGCTGCAATTTTGCATATGAATGTGAGGGCCCATGGAGGTGAACCTGCTCCACCTTTACTGGAGGTCAGAGACTCTGAGCTTATTTTTGCTCTTTCAAAGATGTTGACTACATATGCAGCTAGAAACAAGAAATTCTGACTTAGGGTGTGGTTAATTAGTATTTTGGGTATAGAGGTGGATCTGCTTCACCTGGACCAAAGGTTGGAGAATTCAACTCTATTCCTTATATCATGTTAATGAAACCTGTTGCCTCCCTGCTCCCCTTTTGGAGTGACGTATACAACCATGTGGAGTGACGTATATAAACATGTGGAGTGACGTATATAAACATGTGGAGTGACGTATATAAACATGTGGAGTGACGTATATAAACATGTGGAGTAGCCGGGCATTGGTGGTGCACGCCTTTAATCCCAGCGCTCGGGAGGCAGAGGCAGGTGGATCTCTGTGAGTTCGAGGCCAGCCTGGTCTACAAGAGCTAGTTCCAGGACAGGAACCAAAAGCTACGGAGAAATCCTGTCTCGAAAAATCCAAAAAAATAAAAAATAAATAAAAACAACAACAACAACAACAAAAAAACATGTGGAGTGACGTATATAAACACATGGAGAACAAATGAGGTTGATTCAGTGTCTATTGAATTGAAATTCGATCCTAATGCTGTACTGTGTTTCTGTCTTTTATTGCTCTCATATCTCTGTTCCTTTTGCTTAATAATTTTAATCCTCACACCCCCACCCTGGAACATATCAATTTCATTGAGGCTGGTCTTCAGCATCTGAGAACTCAGCTGTGTGAGTTGCAGTAGATATCTCTTGCAGCAGATAAAGTTGTGGCTGGCTGGTCAGCACAGCCATAATCTATATAAGCATGGCAACAAAGGGAAGAAACAGTGTCTCTTAGCATGTTACCCTTCTCTGCACAAACCAAGAACCTAGAGCTTCCCATGTGAAGCCTCTCTGGGTCATAGCAATGGTTTTACTTCTCTGGCAAGGGAGGATTTTTTGGGGTGAAAAGGTGTAAACCTGAAGCTTAAAATTTTTGTTTTGCTACTTTCACACATCCATACAGGGTTTTGTAAGCACATTCATCTCCATTACCCTCTCTCATCCTCCTCTAACGTGTGCTGATTGATCTACTTCACCCCAACTAGTCACACTCATGTTTCCATATCTGGGTTCCTTTTTCTGTTCTGTGCAAGTCTTGCATAGGTAGCCAGAGACGTGTGTTAATGATTCTAATAGTCACATCATATTCAGAAGAATGGCTTCATGGCACACCTGCTTGCCCATACATATTCTTTACCTTACCTCCTCTTTGGAAATGTTTCCTGGGTCTTAGAAGGATTGCTGTTCCATTGATGTCTCTATTCACTCAGGAACTTCTTATTCTCAGCACTTTAACCACTGATAACTTTCTGCATTAACCATCACACACTGCATAATAAAAATTTTCTGACCCAGGCTGAAAACAGTGTTAGTCTATGAGTATAAGCATAGTTAATTTAGAAGGCAGTTTGTGCAACCACTTTGGAAAGCAGTATGGCGGTTTCTCAGGAAAATAGGGATCAACTTACCCTTGGACCCAGCAATACCACTCTTGGGAATATACCCAAGAGAGGCCTTATCATACAACAAAAGTATATGCTCTACGATGTTCATAGCAGCATTGTTTGTGATAGCCAGAACCTGGAAACAACCTAGATGCCCTTCAATGGAAGAATGGATGAAGAAAGTATGGAATATATACATATTAGAGTACTACTCAGCAGTAAAAAACAAGGACTTTGTGAATTTTGCATGCAAATGGATGGAAATAGAAAACACTATCCTGAGTGAGGTAAGCCAGACCCAAAAAGAGGAACATGGGATGTACTCACTCATATTTGGTTTCTAGCCATAAAACAAGGACATTGAGCCTCTAATTAGTGATCCTAGAGAAGCTAAATAAGGAGAACCCAAAGAAAAACATATAGGCATCCTCCTGAATATTAACCTTCAGCAAGCGATGAAAGGAGACAGAGACAGAGACCCACATTGGAGCACAGGACTGAAATCTCAAGGTCCAAATCAGGAGCAGAAGGAGAGAGAGCATGAGCAAGGAACTCAGGACCGAGAGGGGTGTACCCATATACTGAGACAATGGGGATGTTCTACTGGGAACTCACCAAGACCAGCTGGCCTGGGTCTGGAAAAGCCTGGGATAAAACCAGACTCTCTGAACATAGCGGACAATGAGGACTACTGAGAACTCAAGAACAATGACAATGGGTTTCTGATCCTACTGCACGCACTGGCTTTGTGGGAACCTAGGCAGTTTGGATGCTCAACTTACTAGACCTGGCTGGAGGTGGGGGTTCCTTGGACTTCCCACAGGACAGGGAACCCTGATTGCTTTTCGGGCTGAGGGGAGGAGGACTTGATTGGGGGAGGGGGAGGGAAATGGGAGGCGGTGGAGGGGAAGAGACAGAAATCTTTAATAAATAAATAAATTAAACAACAATCCAAGATCAGCCATATTGTTTTAGAAACATCATCTCGGGCATATACACAGTGTGCTTTCCTAGGCTCATATACACTTACTTGCACTTCCCATGTTTTTGCCTCTGCTCCCTCTCCTTTGGTATTGTGGTTCTGTACTTTGTTGAACTGATCATACACGCTGTCCTTCATATAGCCTCCAACATAATTCCCCTCTTTGCCACCTGTGATCAAGTCTTCTATCAGACAGGAAGCCCTGCTCTCATGTATAACAATATTGCAGTTTTCTAGTCCATATGTAAAATATAGTTCCATCTTTAGCAGCTCTGTGTGTGGCCAGAGGGAAAAGCAGAACTGCACCATTGTATTGCTTAACACAATGTCATGTCTAAAACAGTGAGTCCTTGCAAATAAATCCATAAAATGAAGACACTGATTCCACATTTGAATATTAATTTTTTGCATTTTTAAATTCATTTAGAAGCTTCTTGGCATCTATGCCCCCTTTCTCTTAAAATTAAAACCAAGGATCTTATTTTTAAGACACACTGTCTGCAACATCAAAGGCAACCAGGCATACATAACTCATATACAGAAATTGTCAGATGAAATCTAGAGAATGAAATGCCATTTAGAACTCATTTATACCACTCTGAATGTCACTGTAAAAAAATCACACTTCGTGGGCAGAAGGAAACAAGCATTGATGAACATTTAGTTAGGCGACAGTCCATGACAACTGTTTGTTTTCAGAATGATCTGCAAGATGTTGCTATAGGTCAAAACTTAATTTGATACTTACAAGGAAAAAGCTAACATTAGTGAATAAGATTTTATAATTTGTGTCAAACTTATATATGTTCAGAATTATGAAGCTTACTTGGTATTTATCTTGAACATGAGTACAATTCTGAAAGACAAAACTTGCCAAAATTAAGAGACATTAATTCTATGTGGATAGAAAATACTGGGAAATCCACTCAGACAATTTTATTTATTTTTGGATTTTTGGAAACAGGTGTTCCCTGTATAACCCTGTCTATCCTGTAAATTGTTTTGTACGCTAACCTGCTCTTGAATTCAGAGATACACCTGTATCTGCTTCCTGAGTTCTGGGATTAAAGACTGTTGGCCGATAATACATGGCTTAAGTAATTATAATCACGATTACATTTGAAAACAACTGATGAATGTGATGACCAAGTTACATTTACCTGCTCTGTATCTATTTATAGTAGAGCTAAAAATACAAAACAGTAAACTTCTAATCATGTTTTCATGGAGTATAGTAAATGTCTACTTCATCCATATGAATTTCACTTTCAGGTTAGCCAAGTCAGAACTGAAAGTGTGGCATACAGGATGGCTGCTGTGGGCATCAGCCGTATTAAGGAAGTGTACTATGAAAGATAGTTTACAAGATTTTCCTGTATTAGATGCTTTTCTTCATCGCTTAAAGATACTTAAATCTGCAGAAGGGTTATATCTTCACTCCCCATCCCGCTCTTTGTTCCTGCTGATTGTCAATAACTCATTTGGTCTTTATTATCTTATTTTAATTAAAAGAATTGTGACATCTAATGAAGAAAAACCTAAGCAGGGTGTCTAGCTGTTTGAGGGCCCGTAGCAGTGACACCCTTCCTTTCATTTAAACTTGGTAAGGTATAGTGGTTTGGGAAAAAATTGTCCCCCAAAGGGATTAGCACTATTAGGAGGTGTGAGCTTGTTTGAGTAGATGTAGTCTTTTTGGAGGAAGTGTGCCACTGTGGAGGTGGAATTTGAGTACTCATATGTGCTCAAGCTACGCCCAGTGAGATACTCCACTTCCTATTCCCTGGGAGTCAAGATGTAAGAACTCTCATCTTCTTCTCCAGCACCATATTTTCCTGCCTGCTGAATTTCTTCCCACCATGGTGATATTGAACCAAACCTCTGAGCTGCAAGCAAGCCACCTCAATTAAATGTTATATATAAGAATTGCTGCGGTCATGATGTCTCTTCACAGCAAGAGAAACCCTAAATCATAAGGTTTCTTCCCCATAAAGCTGTTTCTACTTTGGTATTTTGTATAGATGAGACTAATGTCTATAATCAGTCCATTTAAAATAATGGTGATTATTTAGACAATGTTAGGTGGCTTCCGTCCACTGAACAATCATCAGAGCAGAGGGGATACTTTCCTGAACAGGAGAGATTTCACTTGTGGCAAGATGCAAAAGCCCATGGCTAAAGTTCTATGCCTTTCTGGACAGTGAGTGGTACATGTTTGAACTTGCTTAGAGAGTTTCCAAAATCTGTGTCTCATAGTGCACCTCTACAAAGGCATGTTCTACCTTTTCAGTCTCAATGACTGGCCAGTGTTCCAGACAACCACAGAAGAGGGCAAGACTGAACCACAAAGCATGGTGCAGAAACCTATTGGGCTGAGGAAATCCATCTCCCCAGAGAAGTGTCAAAGTGAAACTGTCCCTAGAGAAAACAGACAACCTCAGCCTGAAACTCTCATCTGGAGTCTCATATTAAGTTATTCCCCAGAAGATCCCAGGTCTCTTTATTATGTTAAACTTGATGTTCCTGCAATAATCAAACTGACAGGAGTAATGATCAAGTACCTGGCACATTTGAGGAAAAGAAAAATCTGAGAGACATTTTTTTGCCATTAATTAAAAATTAAATACCTGCCATGTATAAGATACAGTGTTTGAACTCTATCAAAAGACAGAGGTGAGCTTATCACAATGAACCACTTTTAGAGGACCCTCTGGTAATAGAGATGTCTCATCTTCTTAGTGATGACTCTGTAGCACATGGGTCAAGTAAAATCCATAACTAGTAAAACAAAAAGGCAGAGGTGAGTGAATGGAGCAAGGACAATCTATCTTGAAGATGGAATTTGCTTCTAATACCAAGGGCAATTACACAAAAGGACTGTATGTACATGGATTAAGCCATCAAATTTTAATGAATTAAATTACATAAACAATACCAAATATATTTACAATCAGATAGAATATTGGAACTTAGTCCAATGTTCTTATACAGCGTCACACTCCTTTGCTCCCCATGTCTGACTCCAACCCACTGTTTAAGAGGCCTACATATCAAAGCTCCCTCTACACATCTAATGAACAGCAATCTTCTGGTCGTTCCTGGAGCCCAGTGAACATGTCACACACACAGCAAACCCAAAGAAAGTAGACCTAGGAAAGCTCTCTTTTTCTTTATAGATTTTCAAAGACAAGTTCTTATTATTCCGTCCAGTCTGGCCTCAAGTTCAGTGTGTATACTTGGCTGGTCTTTAACTCATGATCCTTTTGTCTAGCTTCACAGTACTTCAATATCACATGTTCGCCATCAAGTACAGTGGGAAAAAGGTTCTTGCGATAGTGAAATGAGAAATCATTGGCATGTGATGGGGTGAACATTTTATGTTACTATTATTATAATATGAAAATCCCAGGAAAACCAACTTAAAAGAAGGAAGAATTACACGGGCACAGTTTCAGAACAATTAACCATGCTTATCTGACTCAATGCAATTAAACAGACCATCCTGGTGACAGGAGGTTGTGGAGCAAAAGAATATTCATGACGGAAAGGAGAGAAGAAAGACAAAATATCCAAGAACAGGACACCCTTAAGGACCCATGCCCCGTGAGCTACTTCTAGCTAATTTCCTTCTTGATACTCCCAAAAATGCCCCACCTGGAGGCCAAAATCTGAACACTAAGCTTTTGAGTGAGATACCATGTCAAAACCATAACCTCTTGAGATGGGACATTCACAATAATGAACAGAAAGCTGTACAGTGGCATACATACCTTCTTGAGGAGAAAGGGTGATTTTAAAAAGTTGGAAAATGTCATGCAGTGGAAGGGTTGGAAATACTGAGCAAGGCTGGCCTTAATCTTTTTGTCCTATTTTCCTAAAAGCAAAAGAAGAAGAAATGAAAAATGGGATGGCAGGGGGACAAAGACAGAGAGAAGAAAGGGGGAACATTTGCCTTCATCTTTTCCCTACATAGTGGTGTTTGGCAGACACCTTTGAAAGCTGGTTTTGTGTACTCAATTACATCTTATACCGGGAAGATGATTAAACCATTGTTGGGCCAGAGAAAAATGTGACCATCCATTTCTGTGTGCAACCCAGGAGCACTTTGTTTTCTTTCCAGAACAGTCCTCATTTAACATTTATAGATACACTCAGAAAAGCCAAGAATAAAGCATAATAAATGGAAGCTTCCTCTACCCTCCTGGGTAGCCACAAAGAGGATAATGTCCATTAACTGCTCTACAGATGTTTCAAGCTAAGGCAGGGCCATCCCTGCTGTGCAGCTGAATGAACTTAAGAATTCGGACTCTTTTATCTGTCCTCAGTGCATGGTGTGTGCATATGATGAGTGTGCACATGCTTCCAAACGTGTCTTCTCCCAGAACTGAGGTTGCTAAAAGATGCTCATTTGAAAAACTGAAAAACTAACAATCAAATTAATATTGCTTATATATCCATAGAGAGTATTGAGACAAATGATTTAGATTGACCTTCTGTTGTCTCCAGTCAGAAATAAGAAATGAAATGTCTTTAGATCTATCTATCTATCTATCTATCTATCTATCTATCTATCTATCTATCATCTATCTATCTATCTATCATTATCTATCTATCAATCATCTATCTATCTATCTATCTATCTATCTATCTATCTATCTATCTATCATTTCTCTCTCTCGGACTCAAACTCTGGGCAGTAACTGGTTTGTATACACTTACGAAATAATCTTGTTTCCACTAGAGACAGTATATTTCTCAGAGGAAGTGCAGTGTGTTTACAATACTAAAAAAAAAACAGATTCTTTAAAAATAAACTTAGTAAAATATAATCAGTATACAACAAAGTTTTCACCTTTAAAAGTTTTTTATGTGTTTTCATGTCTTTTAAAAGAAGTTGTAAGAAGAACCCTGCTGTGGGATAGTTAACTATGTAAAGATAAGTTGCATTTTTTTATGTTGTAGAGTATTTGCTTCACGATGTAAAGATGTACCATCTTTGTTTAATTAGGTAAAGATATGTTGCTATTTTATCTTGCCTGCCTAAGATAACCTGGTTGATCTAATAAGAAATAAAATAGTCAATAATGAGGAAGAAAGTATATCTGGGATTTCCAGGCAGGGAGAATCAGGAGGAAAAGGAATTTAGGCCCAGGGCAGAAAGAGAAAGAGATATCAGGGAGACACCATGCAGACAGACATGGAGGAAGCGGGAAAGAAGGACATACAGACTAAAAGAAAGGTAGAAAGCCCTGAGGCAAAACAGAGATGAATAGAAGCAAGTTAAATTAAGTTAAAAGAGCTAGTGGGACAAGCCAAGCTAATTAATTCATAATTAACATTATGTCACAGTATCTTTATTTGTGACCTGGTTTGTGGTCCAAAGAAAATTTCAAATATAGTACCTTTCACATAAAACATATTGGCAACTACCATTCCATCTTTGGCTTCTAGGAGAGTGAGAGAAAGTCTTATAAAAGTGGAATTATTCCCATGTGTCTTCTTAACCTGACTTATGTCACTTAGTACACTATTTTCCAAGTTCATTCATACTCTCCTAAATAGTTATATGTCCCCTTTCCTCTTTACGAGGCTGAAGAGTATTCCATTGTATGCACATACCTTGTTTTATTTGTCTGTTTATGGTTGGAGAACTTTCAAGTTTCTAACCATACTTTAGCAGCCATACTATGAAGACCCTAACATCAAATCTGGTGGATGTGTACCAAAAAGTCAGAATCCAAGATCATGTTCTCCTCTAAATGTTTAAAACAATTTGCATTATCTTTTCCAGAGTGACTGTATCATCCTTTTTTTTTTATCCTTACTCATAAGGCAGAGGAATCTCAATGTCTCCAGATCCTCACTGACTTTTCTTACCTTGGTATCATTCTACTGGATAGCAGTCATCATAACAAGTGGAATGCATGCTGCTTTATGAGAGTGGATATGATTGGTCCAACACTAAATGGGGGGCACACTAGCTATGCCTTGACAAACATTAACAGCATATATTTAAGCAATACCATATAATGTTTTGACATATATTTACCTTGAGAAATGATTAAGGACAATTAGGTACTATTAGAATAGCCTTCCACATTAAAGATGAAGAGATATAATAATGTTACAGTACAATGCCAAAAGTCACAAGTGAAATAAGTGAAGAAGTAAAAGAGAAGGGAATAATGCCATTGGACTCTTTTCCAGGGGTGTGGGTTTTAAATGCTCTGTTTGTCCACACGAATTGTGTAGGATAGTTTCAGCCTCTCTTCAGCTAAGCTTATGGGTGACTGAAGCCATACTCCACTCCCTTTCTCCCCTTTGCCACACACTACGAAGATGTGAAGAGGGTCGGACTGAGTGGTCTTTGTTTTCTTCACTCATCCCAGAGCATCTTATTTTAGTTTATAATCTGTGTTACCATGGTGCTAGGAGCTGTCCTTAGAATAAAAATTCTTGCCAGGTAAAATATTTATAATAAAAATCTAAAAATACGCAATGTTAACATTGATGTATGATTACAACATTCTATTTATCGTTTGGTTATGGGGATGTTCTATCGGGAACTCACCAAGGCCAGCTGGCCTGAGTCTGAAAAAACCTGGGATAAAACCGGACTCACTGAACATAGCGGACAATGAGGACTCAAGAACAATGGCAATGGGTTTTTGATCCTACTGCACGTATTGGCTTTGTGGGATCCTAGGCAGTTTGGATGCTCACCTTACTAGACCTGGATGGAGGTGGGTGGTCCTTGGACTTCCCACAGGGCAGGGAACCCTGATAGCTCTTTGGGCTGATGAGGGAGGAGGACTTGATTGGGGGAGGGGGAGGGAAATGGGAGGCGGTGGCAGGGAAGGGACAGAAATCTTTAATAAATAAATAAATTAAAAAAATAAAAATAAATATCTCCTACATTGATCCAGATTAACAAAAGGCTTTACTTTAAGTGATTTTGATTTTCCCATCTTGAGAGAATTCTCTTATTCCTTAAGACTCATTTAGAAACAGGACATGACATTTTTTAAAATTTTATTGATTTTTATTGAGCTCTACATTTTTCTCTGCTCCCCTCCCTTTCTCTCCCCTCCTCTTCAATCCACCCCCACAGTCCCCATGCTCCCAATTTACTCAGGAGATCTTGTCTTTTTCTACTTGCCCTGTACATTAGATCTATGTATGTCTCTCTTAATGTACTCATTGTTGTACAAGTTCTCTTGGATTGTGATTTGAAGGCTGGTTTTCTTTGCTTTATGCTTAAAATCCACTTATGAGTGAGTACATGTGATAATTGTCTTTCTGTGTCTGGCATGTCATTTTAAGATGCAGTCACATACAAATCAGAGGAACCACGTTGAAGGGATCTGTGGAATCACAGTATCAGAGGAAAAACTGACCCTTGACCTTAATTCACAAAAGCTTTTCTTAATAATAGGTAACCAGTTCCAGTTGGTTACATATGGGGAAGGGTTATCTGTTTGTATGTTATCAAGGCGCTTGTATGTAATTACTAAAAATTTAAGTTATCCTTGAACATGTTCTCTCAAACATTTTTCTTACCACAGGCTCCAGAGTAGTTGGGACAACAGTCCTGGGCTACTTACAAGCTTCATATGGGTAAAGAGCCCTTGAGTCTAATTGATCTCATACCATTATGTTTCTCTAACATCTATAGTTTTCTCACTCTACTCATTAGGCACAGAAGAATGTCCCACAGAAATAAAAAAGACTCAATGCACACTGGCCTTTTACAAAAAAAAAAGGTTCCAAAGACTAAATCCTATATAGATTTAAAAAAAAATGATTCTTTCTATATGCTTATTTTGCAAGAATATTCTCAGATACATGTTCTTCCCAGTGATACTAACTGTATTTCTCCTCTTACATCTTTGAATTTCTTTTATAATCTTTTTTCCATGTAGCTTATTGTTGTTTTTCTACTCATCATTAATGTTATGTGTGACTATTTTGTTAACTCTGATAAGCCAACCAGGACCAGAGAACAGGAGTTCTTGTAAGAGTGACTGTGTTTCTAGTCTATTTTTACGGCTACTGCTCTCCATGATTCCATTGTAGAAAGGAACTGCTCAGGAGCTACAGTCCTCACATGCTCTAGAGACCAAGTTTGAGATGATCCTTTGTAGTTTAAAGCTACTGAGATATAAAAGGTCACCATCTAACTGGACCAACTGCTGCACATAATAAATACTGTTTCTCTACATAGAGCTAACTTCAAATGTGTGGAAAAGACATGGCGAGGAGTAGGGGGAGAGAACACAGAGGAGAAGGAAGAGCTGGAGAGAACTGAAACTCTATTAGCAGGTTTCAGAGGTTTACATTATTAGCATACTGATGTTTACATCCTAGAATAATACCACAGTAGAAGCAGCATGAAGTTGAAGGTCAAATAATGGTGAATGATTACAAACCCTAGATATGCTACTACTAGGTGGCAGCTAGATATGCTAGCTCAACTTTCATGAGGTTCAAGCTTGAATCCTCTCATCTGTCAAGGGTAATATCAATACTTGCTATGCTTTAAAACAGAGATGTAGGTGGTGTTGCCTCTCACTGTTAAACCCTGTATATGGTTACCATGTGTTCATCCCTTTATCTTCTGCTACTAGTGACATCAACATAGTAAGATGATATTCAGTTAAGCCAACCCAAGGCAACACAAGGATGAAACAAGATGAAAATCTTCCCATTTCTGAAATGATGGCTTATATATGGTGAAATATGTCATTTATCTCAGACATATGATTTTATCATGTCATTAGACAAAGGCTCTTTTCAAAGCAATAGGTATTACATTAGTGAAACAACTCAATGAAACAGTTCTGTCTTACTGATTTTAAACTCATAAGTTTGGCTATTACTGAAATATAGTTGTCTCTCTCTCTCTCTCTCTCTCTCTGTGTGTGTGTGTGTGTGTGTGTGTGTGTGTGTGTGTGTGTGGTGTGCAGTTTTTATCGTAAAGTAGCAGATTAAACTCAAATTTGTTCCTTTGAAACAATTTCAGTGTCAGTGTCTTTATGCGGAAGCAAGTTATCATAGACAATAAGGTACATGATCTTTGGGACTCTGACTTGCCTTAAAATAAAGCAAAAATAACTGCAGAAGTTGGAGGTGAGTATGACTTATTTATCTAGTTATTGACCTGCTACTTTGCAACTGAAACTTTGTAAGACCCAGTGGTGTACATATAATTATTGTGCCCCTCTTTATTTGCCCCAGTTATTATAACACACTAAATTATTGGACTGAGAGGCTATGTCCAATGAGATTGCAAGAAGCATTTGCTGTGATCCTCTAGGTTCCATTACACAAAAATAATAAAAATCTTTCAGATTTTATGGACAATATGCTGTCCTACACTGTCCGTTTCTTTACACATTTCTAAGCTCAGAATGAGAAAGCAGCTGGGTAGTTTTACATAAATGGTTTCTTTCATGAGAACATCACCTTGATGTGTATGAGACCTCTTTCTGAGTTATCAGGGATAACAGACTCAGGCTTAGATCACTAAAACCTACATGTACCACACAGTTGATGATTAGCTTATCATCGTATGACCAGAAGCACTTTCAAAGTTGCTAGGGCTCATTAAATAAATTGACTGTACCCTCCCCCCTCCCCAGTGTGTGTAAGAGACAGTTAGAGATCAGAAATAGAGACAGAGAATGGAAAGACTAAAACAGAGTAACCCAAGCCACTGAGAACAGGATACTATCTGAAGATGATGAGTCTTAAATTGCTATAACTTACAATGCATGCTGTGTCTTAGTACATAAGAACAACAGATTAAAATGAGGTCAAACATATTTTATCTTCCATGCACTTTAATTTTATGGAAACTTGCAAAGAATGAAGTTGATCCATTATTGTGAATATTTAGCATTAGGGACACTGCTAAAGTCACTATATAAATGGTCCATGTATGTTTTCCTTTCTAATTTTCACTATTGTACCTCTATATATTATAGTGAGTAGCATATCAATGCAAATAATGTGTAATAAATACATTTGAGACAAATGAGACATAACTTTACTATAAAGTAGCAATTATGATTGTTTGCATTTAGGAGTAAAGAAACAGAACCTTAAATAAATTTGATTTACTTTCCCCAGTCCTTGAACTGAGAATTTTCTCCTAATCTTTTGGATTCTAACTATTGGCTCATTAAATAAAATTAATGTACATGGGTACTACTCCATGATTTCTTTTCATGTGACTTCTCCCAGAAAGAGATAACCCTCAATTAAACTTATTTTTTTTTCTGCTTATTCCTGAAGAAGACACACATCTCAAAAATAAACATCAGTAACATATTTGAAGACTTCATTTTCATCTTTTATTTCACTAATTTAATCCATGAGAGAAAAACTAAGAAGCGACCTGCTATGTACTTCTTTAAACTGAATAGGTTATCAGTTAGATTTTTATGTGGTAACAATCAAAACCCTTAAAAAGCCATATATTATTTGGGTCTAAGGATTTATGCAGATTTGATATAGATCTGGAGATATATACATTTTACTTTTGTGTATTTGAGATCTTAGCTCAAAGGTAAAAGGATTTATGGTCAATGAGAGGAGAAATTTTACTCCTGTAGACTCAATGAAGTTCAGAAGAGAAGCCTAATCACATCAGCTGTGATACATCAGCTCACAGCATGAAGAGATAGCAAAGGTCAAGTGAGTAGTCAGGGCAGAGAGGGAAGGAGGCTAGGGTGAGGTAAGTGGGGGGACTCTTAAGTTCTCCTGAGGCCAGTCTGACCAATCCTATTCAACTCTTCCTAGCCAGAGTCATTCATCCCCTTTCTCTCAAAGATCTGGACTGAAAATTAAATGTAAAGGGAGTTTGAATCTTTTGTTAAAGTTGCAAACAAAGTGCCCCTTTTGAATTTCCTCGGGACTTTTGTTCCAATCTCATTGATTGCCATCCATGATAGAAAGGATCACATAGTTTAATACTACAGTCAGTACAGCTGTACAATTGAAGACACTACTGTCCTACACTGAAAAAATAAGGCAAAGCAAAAATTGCCAGCCTGTTCCACATGGCAAGCACTGTCACTGTAAAAACTTGTGACCTTATAACCCTTGCCAAGGCACTAAGCCTTTGATCCTTATCCATGAAATTCAGGTTAATAATATCATCCATTCTTTTGATTTGTAGGGAGTCAATGGTCCTCTAAAGAGCTTGGCACAATTTTCTGAGGGTGAAAATGCATTTTTCAGAGTTCGGTGAGTTTGCTATATGTGATTATTATTTTGAAGGAAGCTTGGTGCTTAGTCTACACACTCCTTTTTAACTTGAACATTTAGAATATATTTTCCAGGCTTTATCCGGTGAGATGAGGTTGGTTTTCTATGATGGCTTAAACCGTAATTGTTTAAAAAAAAAAAGTAGTTGAGGTGAATCAGGGAACCCTCTATCTGGTCTCAGGTTATCCACTAGTACCTGTGATATACTCCAATGTAGTCATTTGTCTCTTTAGTGTACCTGTTACAATGCCAGGGTCTTCCCTACATGAATTGCAATATTTTCTGCAGTTACATAGACTGTGAAACTTTTAAAGAACAGACATTTAATTCTTTACAGTTCTAGGGATTGACTTACCTAACAAGGCAGAGGGGCATCACACTGTGAGGAAACACAAGGGTAAGGGTAAAAACTATCATTTCCAAAGCTATGAATCTCAAGCTCATCAGCCCTTACAAATTTCCTACTTCAAATGCCAATGTTGGAATACTGGAATTCAGTTTGTAACACATGAACCTTTGGACAGAACATTACAATCCCAGCATCCAGCTTGCTTCTTTCCTCAACACCTGTGCATCAAGAGGCCATTTGTGCCTAGGTCTCATCATTATACCATCCTGAGCTAATGCCTTCCTCTACTTTCTTTTTCTTCACTTCCTTTTCCCCATATCTCTCTAAGATATTTTATCAGTATCCCAAATCTTCTCTCTCTACATGACTTTTATGATTCAGAGTGTAAAGATTTCTACTTTAACCCTTGGAGCTTCCCTTGACTGGGGAGAAAGCATGGGAGTACTCACAACTAGAACAGGAGAAAGGAGCTTATGGGGGGGCATAGGGAGGGCAACCAATACCAGGAAAACAAGCATGCAGTGCTCTCACAAAAGACTGTGCCACTCTCCTGTAACCATAGATCTTATTCTCTTTGCCACTGTTATCATTAGCTGCTATTATTTATTGACATGATTTTTTGACTTCCTGTGAGTACATGCTCATTGTCCCCTGTAACACAATTAATAAAAATCCAAAGACTGATATTCAGGTTCATCTTGAAGGTCAGAAAAGCAAAACAGCTAGCCACTGGCTCTAACCTCTACCTCAGTCCAAAATGGTGGTCTCGCCTCCAGAAACCCTTAGAATGAAACTGTGTCTGGGATCTGTCTCCTCCTGTGTTATAGTCCTCTCTAGGACTGGGAGTAAAGGCGTACACCACTACTGCCCAGTTTCTATGGCAAACTAGTGTGACTACTGTGATTAAAAGTGTATGTCACCACTGCCGGTCTGTAAAGCTGACGGATTGGGTTGTCTTGTTATTTGATCTTCAGGCAAGCTTTATTTATTAAAATTAAGTGAAATATCTCTGTACTCCTCAGTTCAGAGCAGGCACATCTTAATACATATAACACTGCTTTGTTTAGGCTCTATCCGCCCACTTATTATCCTTGAGTATCCTTTGGGAATCTAAGCTTTATTTCTGCATCTCTACATTTGGAATACAAACTGATATGCAAAGCACCTAATACAATTCTGGAAAACTATTTTAAAACATTGGATAGAATTTGCATGTGTGAAATTTTCCTGTAGTCCTCTGATTCCTGGGCACTCCCTCTGCAGGAAGGGTCTGGCTCAGGAAGGTAGAATGACTTTTTATACTGGGTTACTGTGCTAGTCCCTTAAAGCAGCTTTATAGTCAAGCTATAGTCCTTTCTGTCTTATTTAACACAATTTGCATATTCCTAGCTACTTTGGATAGTAGATGCCAGGAGTTAACTTAAAACAGAAAACCCACTGGCAAGAAGAGTCCCTTAAAATGACAATTCATTGGCCAGTGTTGGGGAAATTGAGACAGTAAAGTTCAGGGGCCACTACTTTTCCCTTTATCTTAGAGCACTTGGCTTTCATTTATGAAGCCACCAGCTTCAATTAGACTTCTGTGCAACAAGCTATCCATACCAACCAAGACACCTCAGGGCTACATACATGTCAAAGCAAGCTTCTTCATGTCACTTCAGTGTCACTCTGGAAACCTGTGAACTGGATGTCAAGTAGTTGAGCTAGTGCGCATTGTGTAGTACTGTTTTCCTCTCTTTCTCCCCTGCTGTTTTTCCAGAGGCCTCTTCTATTGTAGTCAGGCTCTCGAGGAACTCCTGTTGCCAGGTTGAAGAGTCCTCCAGGAGTGCTGAGCCTTGACAGCCCTCTAGTTTTGATGACTGTGGCAGCAGCCAGATCAGAGCAAGAAGCCAGAGGCCATGGCTGTAAGGAGGGTTAATGTGAGCCCAGTAAAGAGCAAGTAATGCACTTCTTGGGTGGTATCAGAGATACTAAGAGACTGGATTTATTCTCAGCTCAGTCTCAAGCAGCAGTACTCAATTTCCTTCCCTATCAGACACACTTGAAGAGTGACATTTGCATACATTTTATCCTTTTGTGATTTCCCAATTTGACTCAAAGAATATCCTTTATGGAATCACTCAAGAAATTGGATCTGAATGTAAACAGAGGAGGAAATTATTATGCAGAGATAACCTTGAATATTCTTTATTTCAGGCAATTCATGATATTCACAGACTCTGCTCTTCTGGCTATTATTAACAACAAATTATTGGGATAAAACGAGATAGATTAGATCAAGGCATACTGTTACATCATGCTGCTGTGGCTTACTTGTTTGGATAGTTAATGTTTCAAGTCAAGAAAACAGATCCATCTTTATCTCTAGCTGAGTAATTGCTGTCAATGAGGATCTTGCAGCAAGAATGTGCTGTGGGTAGCCCCATCTCTGATCAACCCAGGCACAACTGTAACTCTGTGTCATCCAGTGGTATTCTTCTAGGAAAGGAGGGCAATACTTGGTGATTTCAGAAAACTACTTAATTTGTGACCTTCACTTCCTTCTTTTGTGGAGAGACTTAACTAAGAGTCGCTATGAGAACTGAGTAATAGTAAGTCCGATACTATGTTAAAAAGTTTCAATAGATTCTCTTACTGTTGAGTCAGTGTTTATACCTTCTATGCCAGAGATTTACAATATTTACAATAGGCCCACATTTGTTTTTAGCTTTCAATGAGTAGTTGGATTTTACTATTTTATTTGCCAGAATATAAACTAGAATTCATTTGTTTACTTTAAAAACTGAGGTGTATGAAAACCTACTTCGCACTTATTCATTAATTTATACATATACACACACACACCGAATTAGCTATAGTTCAGTACATATTTTTTTTTAAGTTTATCAATTAGGAGACCAGGATTTTCTTTTTCTTCTCTTTCTTTAAAACTTAATGTAAATGAGGTCCTTCAAAATGTCTTTTCCTGACTTGCAAAGTATGCATAATTCTCTTACTGTTCTGCATGTCCTTTCTGAATATTCCTCACTATAGCTGTTCGCTTCCCATATGTGTTCAGAGTTCACCTACAAGTGCACTGAAAATGGTCCAGTGCAGAGGTCCAAGGCACCCATACACTGCAGCAGCATCTGTAACATTCATTGGGATTTTCTTTCCAGATCTTTTCTCTGCACCCTTCTTCTCCATGTCATTTAAAAACACAGTGAGCGCCTTCAAGCCTTGAACACTACAAGAAAACACAAAGAATTAAGTAACCTGGGTCCATAAAGGCTCCTGGAGATTGGACTGACAACCAGGGAGCTTGTAAAGGACTGACCTATACACTCTGCATATGAAAATGCCCTAGGGACTAATGTGGTGGAATTATTTCTCAAGTAAAGATCTTCTTCTAAGGTGATACAAGTTTGTGTCAAGTTAAATTCAACTAACCAACACACAAACTTACTATTGTCTGTTTGATGTTCCCCCATGAGGATTGGCCCAGAAGGCCCAAAAGGCATTGCGTTTTCTCAATTAGAGCAAACAGAAAGATCATTTGGTTCTGTCTATCATTTTTCCAAGATACGATGCTTTGCCTGTCCATAGAGAACTCTTTTTAGGGAAGAACAAGCAGGGCATTGGTGTCAACTTTGAGTTCTTGCTAATGAGGAGAGAAGTGGAAATGTTTAACTTTCCTCTCTCATCAGTGACAAGTTAAAAATTGAAAAAGCTGCTAGACTGTATGGTGATCTGGCCTAAGGAAATTCAAAGCAGCTCTAGATTACTGCTCTAAGTTTGTGTGTTCTAGGGAGTGCATTGGGAAAATGTTCTTTTATGGAAGAGGAAAACAAGGAGAAAATTAACGTGACTGTGCGTCTACTTCATGTCCTCTCTGCAAACTGGTTTCCGTGACAGATGGCACAGAGCCAGGAGGAAGAAGCATAAGGGGAAGGGGCATATTAGTCCATCTTTTCAATAAACAGAGTCCCTGTTGTGAGTAAAGTTTTACTCCATGACACACACTTAAATCAGAATTTCAGATATGCCACCATGCAGGGAGGTAGGAATAGGAATGTATGCATCTTCTTTGAATAATGAAGATATTATGGTAACCATGGTTACCAGGGATTGAACACATTAGAGAATGTTGCTATCATAACTTTCCACATATTTACTCCTTACAGCAAGTGGTGAGAAAGGTGCCAATCTTTTATAAAATGGAACACTACAAGGTTGAAACATTTATCCAAACCACTGCACCATTAAGATCAGAGCAGAAATTTGAGCTCAGTGAACCATACTTGAGCAATAAGCTTAGAAAGGTTATAAAATAAGAACAACATAATCTTGATATATTCAGGGTCATGAGTACTTGTACCATTAATTATTCTTTTATAAATTCTGTTTCTGATGTTTGTCACACTTTGCCTTGTCTGGTCCTGGAAACCTGAGTGTGGTGATTTGAAAATAAGGAAACAATATATGTAGAACATTTAATACCAAGCTGATGTGCTCATTGTGATAGACAGCACCCACTAAGTGACTTGGATCTGCACTGTGTTTATTATGTATGGTACCAGGAGGAGAGGCTCACTAGTTTTTGAGGGAGGTTTAAGAACTCCAGGGAAGCTCTAGATTACTGATTTCAGCTTGTTTGTTCTACGAATTAGTTTTGGGAAAAAAAAAAAACTTACATGGAAGAGGAAAGCAATCAGAAAACTTAGTAAAACATAGACTTCGCACACAGTCGTGGAGTAATCTCAGGCCATAAACACATGGTCATCATCATTCATTCTTAGATCAGGGGAAGGCTTGACACTTTTATTGAGCCTGATACAGGCAATGGCCTTCTTCACATGGGCCTTGTTCATGTCAATAAAGCACATTTACTTAGGACTTTGTCTGTTCCCCGTGGGTGTTCATGTTTCACTGTTTTGTTAACAATACCAGCTGATATTATCCTTGAAAAAGTAGCAGAGTTTGAAAAAGAAATGAAAGAGTTGTTGCTGCTTTGATTAAGAGCAAATTTTGCCTCAGTTGCTGGATAACAATCTAAGTCCATATGTTCCCTCACAACGCTCTGTAACCTTAGCAATAAATTTTCTTTTGTTATTATGATCAAAAGTAGTATTTAGAAGCAAGGTGAGAGGATTGTGCTAGCCTTCCTAGTCTTCGAAACAGGTGAAGCCAGACCCAAAAAGACAATTATCACAGGTGCTCCCTCATAAACGGTTTTTAAACATAAAGCAAAGAAAATCAGCTAACAATCACAATCCCAGAGAACCTAGACAACAGTGAGGACCCTAAGAGAGACATACATAGATTTAATCTACATGGGAAGTAGAAAAAGACAAGATCTCCTGAGTAAATTGGGAGCATGGGGACCTTGAAGGAGAGGGGGGAGGAAGGGAAGGGAGCAGAGAAAAATGTAGAGCTCAATAAAAATCAATTAAAAATACAGGTGAACACAGATTTTCTGAATTCTGCATTCAACAAAGCCACCTTCAGTTTTAGTGTTTTTTTTTTAAATTTATTGTACTTTATTTTTTTAAAAAAAGAAAACAAGCTATCTTTTCTCATTTTACATATCAATCCAAGTTCCCACTTCCTTTCCTCCTCCCATTCCTTCCACTTACACCCCTCCTCACCCCCATTCACTTCTCAGAGAGAGTAAGGCACATTGCTTTTGGGAAGGTCCAAGGCCCTCCCTATTATATCTAGGCTGAGCAAGGTATCTATCCAAAGAGAATGGGTTCGCAAAAAGACAGTACAAGCAATGGGGATAAATTCTGATGAAAATGATATTGGCCCTCAGTCTGCCCCAGCTATAGAACTGTCATCCACATTCAGAAGGTCTAGTTTGGCCCTATGCTGGTCCTTCCCTGCCTGGCTGGAGTTGGTGAGCCTTCATTAGCTCAGGTAAACTGTTTCAGTGTGCACCCCAATCATGGTCTTGACCTCTTTGCTTATATTCTCACTCCTCCCACTCTTCAAATGGACTTTGGGAGCTCAGCCCAATGTTCTGCCGCAGGTTTCTGTCTTTGTTTCCATCGGTTGCTGGAGGAAGGTTCTATGGTGACATTTAAGATATTCAGCAGTATGATACAGAGGTAATGGCATCTTGAAACTTGCTTGCAAATGGATGGAACTAAAAATAACATCCTGAGTGAGGTAATTCAGACCCAGAAAGATGAACATGGTATGTACTCACTCCTAAGTGGATACCAGCTGTAAAGCAAAGGATAATAAGTCTATAGTCCATGATCCTAGAGCAGCTAAGTAACAAGATGTACCTTAAGAAAAACATCCATAAGTCTACCTAGAAAGGTCACCTCACAAAATTGGAAGCATTGGGGCATGGGGAGAAGGGAGGGTAGAAGGGCAAAGGAGGGGAGGGGGGGAGGAGAACTTGAGGGAGTGCAATAATCCAGATGGAGGACAGAGAGAGATGAGATAAAGAAAAGAGATATTTTGATTGAGGGAGTCATTATGGGGCTAGCAAGAAACCTGGAACTATAGAAATCCCAGGAATCACAAAAATGACCCCAGCTAGGATACTAAGCAGTAGAGGAGAGGGTGTCTGAACTTCTCAGATTGATGAATATCTTAAATGTCACCATAGAACTTTCATCCAGCAACTGATGGAAACAGTTTTAGTTTTATACTGTCCATTCTCACTGCCTGATGTTGGCATGCAGACCCTAATGCCATTATGAAATGAGTGCACTGGACCAAGAGACCACATTCATCATCTCTGGAATGTCATCAATGACAATTGTTTTCAATCTCACTTTTCTCATCGCTTATCCCCACAAACAAGATGAACAGGAGAAAGAAGTGCCCACTTAATTCCCAGTTAGAATTTTTAATCCTAAGACTTATGTTTAGACAGACAAATCTGATCTAGATTGTTCTTGTTGAATAATATTAACAATTTTTTTGTAACTTTTGTAGAAATCATGTGCCATCAACAGTTGCCACCTTCCTAGAACTCTTAAACTAGAACACAGAAATTTAATCACCATTCACATTGGGACTTTGAACCTTCTTTTTTTCTTCATCCATAATTGGAAAATACTTCAATACTCACATCATAATGATTGGCTTAAGAGAGACTACATTTCCACTTTTAAAAATAAAAAAAACTAAGCTTATTCCTCTTTTGTGCGTGTTTACTTGAGGTTAAAGCTGTGCTAAATTATTTGAAATCATCTGAGATTTGAAATCATCAAAATTACTCTACAGTTCTAAGAATGAAATCCAATGTGATTAATGAATTAAATGCTAGTGAAGAATTTGTGGTGTAGGTAGATTTGTGTGTGTGTTTCTCTACCCCACCCCCATCTACTTACTTTCCAAGGACATTAAGTAATATATACTGATTTTTAATTGAAATGTTACCTAATTGATCATGCAGGTAAAACAGGTTAATTATTAGGTGATGGCTGACTAATTGCCTAGCAATTGGCATCTTTGATTACTGTTATAATTATTTTGGCCCTCTTCACCAAAACACAGATTGTACTTGATAATTACTTATGGATTCGCTGAGCTTTATTAGGAAGAGTCCTGTTAAGGTCTGAAAACTAATGGTAATTATAGCCTTAAAATAAAATGATATTAAGGTTGCACATTGTTCTCAAATATTCATTTTGGCTCTGATTGATATGTTGCCTACTATTTCATTTTGTGTAGCCAGTTGGAAAATGTAGAGCATATCTGTCATTGAGTTGATTATTTAGATTCTAATAGTTCATTTAAGAACAAAGAAAGCAGAAAAAAAGAAATAGGTAAAGAGGAATATAGGTGATAAAAGAGTAGAGGAACAAGAGTAAGCACTGACTGACAATGGAGCAGCAAAGAAAAGGTAGAGGGAAGAATTGCTGAGAATTTATCTAACGCAAAGAATCTGGTATGCAGAATATCCCCGTTCTCAAGAATATATTCACATACCAATCTCTGTAAACTGTCAATCTTACTTTATGACTCAATAGGGCATTTTAGAAACTATTACATTAAGGACATTGAGATGCGCTGATTAACCTGGAACATGTGTGGCCCTACGTGCAATTGCATGCATCTTTATGAAAAAGAGAGAAGGGGAGGTTGGCACAGTCAGTACAGAGAGGATAATATTGCCATACAAGCCAAGAGGAATAATGGCAGTCATGAGATGGGGAAGCTCAGAAAGTACAGCCTTGCCACACCTTGACATTTGCTTATTGCTGTTTACTATAGTACTGGGGCTTGAAGAACTCTTAAGGGGGTGATACTGTTTATTACCAGCCTCCAAACGAATGGCAGCTTTTTGCAGCAGCTACAAGAAACACATTCAGTCTTTTAGCCATTCATGATTGTAATTTCTGGCTGATCTGCACCAGATACTTCTGTGAGCATGATAGAGGGTGAAGAAGGTAGAGGGAGGGAGGAAAGAGAAAGGCAGACACAGAATAAGACAGGGAGAGAGTGGCACACAGAAACAGAAAGGGATCTAGAAAACTGAAGTGATCATAAGTACAACAACCAAACTCTTTCCAAAAGTGACAGGTGCAGAGAAACACATAAATGGAGAACCTCAAAATCTCAGAATAGGGGAGCATAGGGATGTTATTAATGGAATTTGGAAAAGCTCTACTGAGAGGATATTGGGGCCAGGTATGTGAGCATATGCCATTATTTTTGGAAATCAAGGCCACTTTGTGTTCTCAAAGCCACCGGTCAGGACAATACTGGTTTTCTCTCTTATATATGAAAAAACTTGGTGTGGAGGGTCAAAACATACAATCTGTAGTTCTGTTGCTTCAGGAAGAGGCCCCAGTGTAAGTGTGGGTGAGAGCTGCATTCTACAAACTATTTGTGTGAAGTAATGCTGAAAAGAAGAATTACATAGAATAGATTAAAATGTTATCACCAAAAGTTTTGTCAACTAACCCAAATAAGAAAAACGACTCTTAGTTTAAATATAAATAATCTGACATTTTATATTACTCAGTTTAGGCAGGCTGTTTCATTAATTTTTAACAGCAAAATCTGTACCTTGCCTGGATAAATGAGGATCCTTTTTGATTCATTTCACCACAAAGATTCACCCATGTCCTCAATTTGCCTGGGCTTTTTCCCAAGAATCCTTATGACGTCTGAATAAAAATATATAACACAGTGGAATATAACAGCCAACTTAGAGATCTAGAGACAGCAGAGAGAAATGAATTCTCTTGCTGAAGGCCTGAAGAATCCTAATTTGGCAGCTAGGATCTTTGGCTTGATTAGTCTGTGGCACAAGAGAGGCCTGCTGTGCTGTCCTGTCAGTTTGCAGACACCAGGGAATGCCCGGCTGTGAGGGAATGGCATGTCTCACTTGTAAAGAGCCAGTGCACAGCACTCACACTGGGATTGGTAATGGCAGAGACCGGCTGGCTGGAGATTCCCTGGGGAAATCTCTCAGCCTGTCAGAGCTTGTCAGCTTCACAGTGACAGCTGGACAGTCAGGAAGGAGCTGTGCAAAAGAAGGCTAGCAATAACAAGGCCACCTTGAGAAGTCTGATGCCTTGAGCAGCCAAGGAATATTAGGAAGGGATGGTTGATAAGGTGGCTCACATTTTCAGCATTGCTCCCTGGATGGTAATGAGTTTGTTGCTACAGAAGTATACATACCCAAATGAGTTCTGCCTGCACATGGAAGGGCTTTTGAAAATATGACTTTTATCATAGCCTGTGTTGCTGTACAGTACAACCCGAACCATGGCAATGTCAAAACAACAGTGGGCATCACTCTGTGTCTCTGTAGAGCAAACTCTGCTCAGAACAACTGTAGGCTCAGAAGTCATTTCATCCTCTCCATACTCCTCTGCAATGGATTTCATCTGTTTCCCATTTCTCTGCTTCAGGAACATGAGAATGTAGCACACAGCTGGTTTGAAAGTGCTTTTAACTTCAAAAGGATTAAGTAAGGGATGAAACCAAGGAGTGCCTAATTGCCTCCACTGAGAAACAGGTATTCTCCAAGAAAGATCATAAGTGCCAAAGCTCCCTTCCTCTACTGGAAACTGGGTTCCACCCTGTGTTAGTTGGATCACTTTAAGAAAACTAATCTCCTTAAAATTTAATTTACTTATCTTTAAAATGGAGATAACATCTTCTTTATATGGTTGTTTATACAGACCACATAATAAATTGCAGTGTTTATTTACTCATTTTCCACAAAAATTAAAATATTTAATCTGAGATGCTTGTGCATAAAGTCTTCCTGTAAGACCAAATCTCTCTGCCATAGTATTCTTATTATAGAATAGGTTTACTAATAACTTGCAGCAAAGAGTTTTTTTAAAGGATAGATACGACAGACCTTTTTGAAATAGTTGATAGCATTGTGAGGTCAACTCCTAATGTTCACAATGGATAAGACATGCTTGGTTGTGATGTGAAGATGGTTAGGACTAGATAAGGCACAGGAAGCAGGAAGGTAGAGCACCAGTGCTCAGGTTCCATGGAACTCTCATCAGATGTTCACTTTGACTTGGGATTACTGAAGAATTTGTGATTCCATGCATACTGTTTACTGCAGTTAAGAAAGAAGAATACATCTAGCAAAAACAGAGAAACCCACTACATCCTTTAAGGCTTTTGTGCAACAAGAAGTGAGTATTGAGGTGATACTTGCCCATACTCTAGAGGTCATTTTAAATATCTCAGGGGAAAGACAAAAGGGCAATCCCCGGATCATGAAGAAAGTTACTGTACCAGCTCCTTCCCTAACCTCAACTGTGAAGCAGCATGGCGAGTCTTGACTGGAGAAAAGAATGAAAGGGAAACACTTGGCTTTTTTTTTTTTAAATAAAGACGTCATGAGTAATGCCTCTGAGTGGAAGCTAAATTAAGCTGTTGGAAAGAGGTTGTTCTGGATATTTGAAAGCAATAAACCATCTCTTCTCAAGTTCCTTAGTCTAACCTAAGCTAGGTCATCTTGATATTCAACTGGAAAAAGACGTCTATGTTTGTCTGCTGCTACCTGCTGGCTTGATAATCCCCAGATGCAGCTTTTTTTTTAAAAAAAAAAATCTATGATCACACATAATGGTCTTTGGTTTTCCAACCTGTTCTTCAAATCAGCTAATGGGCTGAGTGCCTGTGATGTGGATAAAGTTAGAAACAGCTCATTATTGGAAGAGATCATGTTGAGATGTCTTGGTGGCTGGCTTTTTATATATAACAGCTGCTCAGGGGAATCTCTTTTCCCGGGCTTGCTGAAATGGTACAGAATGTTTCATTCTATCAATCCACATCAAGGACTAATTAAGCAGAGGACACACACCACAGACTCATGAAATAAAGGGTGTAGTCTTTTTTTTAAGAAAATAAATAAAACTGAGACTTCTTTTATGCATGAGATAGAGCTGGGGACTTTCAAAATGCAATCACAAAAGACATAAACTATAGTGGCAGAAAACTAAAAGGTGTTCTCTTTTAGTTCAAATGTAATTTAACTACAAAAGCCCAGTAATATATTTTTTTTCTTTCCCTACTCACATCAATGTACTTATATTAAGGAATAAAATATCAGAAACAGAAAGAGCTGATATATATTCACACATACACGAATGGTGGGATACTCCAATCAAAGCCCCTGGTGACTATAATACAGCATGTTTAGCATGTTCTGTATTCTTAGGGATCACTTGAGCTGTGTACCATAGCCTTAAAAAAATACACATGGTTGAACACATGATCAAAATGCTAAAATGATTTCTATGAAGTCCCCCCCCCCCCCAAAAAAAAGAAATAAAAGAAATGGTAGGAAAGGCCAGCCTGTGTGGCCAAAGAGAGTATATTCTCAGGACTCATTTGCTACTCTTTTTCAGAGGTGATCTGTAGACACACTCTTCATCTCAATGCCTCCAGATTACCAAGGTTTCTTCCAAACTTTATGAACATCAGACTCAAATATTTCACTGCTTATGGGGACTATGGCAACAGACTCTAAGCTGGTAAAGACACAGCATTACCAACAAATTCACTTCTAGTAATTTCTGGAAAAAAATAAAGTACAACACAACTAGGAGACTGTCAAGAAAAGAAAAGCTGACTGAGAAAGTGACAATACAAGAGGAATTACTTGAAGAAATTAGGCAAACTCTCACCCTGGAGAAGACATGATAAAAAAAAAGCTGAACCAAGTAAATAATAGGAAGCATATCCAAGAAAGATTAACCTCATCCTTCAAGTTTCTCCATTTTTAGGGACCAATGGAACAAGAAGGTTTCAGAAAGATAAATTTGAGCTCATTATAAGGAAAGCTTCTAATAGTCAGGGCCTGCCATTGATGCCTCAGGAGAAGTCAAGAGGCATGAGGAGAAACCAGTGAACCCACACAGAGGAATCGGCCTCTAATGAAAACAGCTGCAGGCTGCTCGTTTCTTCTCCCAGCCTTGGTTTCCTTCCTATTGTAGAGAAGTGCTATTGGAAAAACTAGAGTTACTTCCTGCTCTCAAATATTAATTGAAATTTTAAAAAATTAAGACATTTACATAAAAGGTAAATTACTATGTGCCTGGAATATAATAAAAAATTCTCAATCATCAAAGGCAGGAGGAAATAAATCTGTAGAGATTTGTCAAACTCTAAGCTCTGAACCATACCTTAATGACATTAACTAAGGCATAATAGACTATTTCAGATTCATTTAATCTTGAGAGAGGTATGGTTGAATGTTTTAAGGAAATAGAAAAGGTAAAAAAGAAGAGGTAAGCAAGGGGGAATTTTCCACTCTTTTTATACATTTTTCAAATATGATTACTTTACTGCATGTTAACCCACTCACTCCTTACCAAGTATGGATGAAGTAAGTAACTCGGTGGCACAAGTCAGATAAAGTATAAGGTGCAAACACATGAAGAACAATTACAAGCATAGTGAGCCGCTCTTGCTGAGATGATAAATGCCTTGCTGAACAAAGGCATGGTAACCAGATACAACACAAGTGTGGCACCAGTGCCTGGACTCCATCACCAGAAATTCAGCAGTGAGCGCATGTGTGGCTTTCATTTGCACTGATTCTGTACTTGCCACCTATGAAGATACTAAGTACATTTTCAGGACCAAAGACATATGCTGCAAGTTAAGAAAAAATTTAAAAATGAATATAATATAGTAAATACTCTATCTCCTTGGCTCTTGATTGAAACATTTTGTCGAGAGATGCGGGACTTCATTTCACCACTTGCAGGCTTTGGCCTTACGTATCAGAGGTAAGTGCTAAGTTACTAAGCTTACTAGGCTCGCTACAGGAAGGAGCTCTGAAGGAATGGGCCTCACCTTCATTACAGGGTTATGGAAGTCACCTTATTATACACTGATCCTCTTTGTTTGGAGTATATTGACTTCAGTTCATTACAGACTAATATAGCTTATGTGATCTTGGTAATGGTTCATTCTCACTGTGTAATAATGCAAAATACGAAATAGATATTTGTCTATCTTTTAAAAATATTAGAAAATTGCAGTGGTCATAGAACTTGATGCTCTTTTCTGAACTAATTTTACTAGTTATAAGTTGTAAGCATTTCTGAACTGCAATATGGCCTTTTGAAATACATATATGTGGAGGCATAGCTATATCAAGCGAATTTCTATATTAATTATCTCACTTCTGTTGTGAAATATTTAGAATTTACTGACAGAAATTTTCAACTATACAAGATTTTGTCATTGAGTAAAAATATGAATTTCAGGGGATTTTCTAATTTCTTCCTTCTACATCTACAGTTCTATTCCCTAGCCTTTAGTAAGGCCATTCTAGTACTGATTTCTATAAGCATAATATTTTACAGATACAAATGTGATCACATGATCTTTGGATGTCTAGCCTGATCTATTTTAACTAATATCCTCCAGGTTCACCTACTTAATATTGTTATTAGTTAGAGGTTCCACTATAGCATCTATGCAATCCAAACAACATGGCATCACATCAAGAGAACACTTCAGCAGGATCCCATCTTCCTCTAATCTGTTTTTGATTCTTTAAGAAGGCAATTTTATCCTTGTATTTCTATTCGTAGGTCATAATAATATTAACCAATTTCTCTGACTATAGAATTCTAATTTTATGTTCATGAGAAGCTGAAGCAAAATTTGAAAAATATATCCACTATTTAAATTGTTATTATGTTTTTACTTAATCATTAATTCAAGAACTGTTTAGAGCAAATGACACTTACTAAGCACCATTCTTGAAAACATCAGTAATTGCACTGTTTACATTTTATGATAGCTCATAGGAAATTGTTGCTCCAAAGTGGCTGCTGAGGAAATAAAAATAAATAAATTAAGCTAAAAGACATGTAAACTTCATTAAAGAACACTGATTTTCTTTTTCTCAGAAGGCCTCAGTTGCATGTAGTTTCTTGGTTAGGGGTGGAGCTCTGTGTCTATTTCCCCCTTTTAGTGATGGAATTTTGCCTAGCTCGAACCTGTGTACGTTTACGGCATGCTGCCACAGGCCTTTCATTCAAATGAGAATCATATTTTTGTTTCTGGAAGACACTGTTTCCTTGGAGTTATTCACAATGTATTGTTTTGAAAATATTATTACATAGTAAACTCTTTACAAGTTAAAAAGATGTATACAACACAAAAAAAATAGAAATAGACACCTTAGAAAAACAATATTGTTATTAATAGCTAGGTCATGATGCAAAATTAATAACATTTTTAACTGAACATCACCCCCAATGTGCTGTTAATATGCAGATCAATTCATTTATAATACATACACAGAGAGAGATTCGTAAGTGTTTTCACATTGATTCTATCAATGGGCATAAGATACTTTCATAGGGCACTTACGGAGATTCTCGTGGAGCTGTACATGTCAGAAAGTGAAACGTGTGATGTCAGGTAAGAAGGGAAGTGTCTGTCATAGCATGCTGATGAGGGCTGGGCATCTGCCATTGCAAATACAATGAGCTCAGTCTCAAAGGTGAGAGTTCTGGGAGGAGAAGCATCCCATCACTTGAAAAATAAATATGTTTTATGACAAAATTAATATTTTCAAGTTATAATGAAGCCAGGAGTTTATTAAAGGAGACAAAGATCCAAAGAAGCATCGGTACAGCATATCCAGTGACAGAGGAAACAAACTATAGTCATGTCTAGTTTTGCATACTAGCATCTTTCTAGTTGTAACAGAAGAGAACTTCAAAATTCACTACTGCTTGGAATTGGCATCCTAAGCTATGACAGAGAGAGTGATAAAACAGATGGTGAGGGCTGAATAAAATGAATGACAACTTACATGTGTTATTATGAGTATTGTCAATAATACTGGTAATACTTCAGAAGCTGCTATCTGAAAGAAAGTATGAAAAGTGTGGATCTTCCCCATTGTTTCCTTCTTCTTCCATATGAGGTTAGAAGATTTGAAGCAAAATTTTCTATGTTGAAAGACACAAAAACATGTGGATTATATAATGTATTAAAATGTAAAGATTAAATTCAAATATATACACAATTATATTTTAAATAATTTAAATTAATAACAGAGTGAAGCCGATAAGTGCTGGAATCTGGCTCCATCATTTATAAATTATTTGAGTTTTATCTTTTCAAAAGGTATTGCTTCATTTGTAAACATAGATGACTTATAGGAACTGTTTTGTGGCCAGGTGCCGAGCACAATCTCATACTTCCTGACCACAGGCCAGTATTCCTCCATGATTCAACCGCATCTGGCTTAGCACAGGAGGCTTGTAGGCAGCTTACCCTGTCCATCCATTCCAGTAGTCCATCCTAAGACACCCATGGTACCGTGATGAGAATCTGTGTTGGGCTGGCCTCCAGTGCTGGGTTAGTGATGATGCACAGACCAAGGATTCACAGCAAATTTAGATTTAGGCATTCTTGAACTGGCAGTAACTTAGAACTCAGAGAGAACAAAGTCTATGTAGAACCCTACAAGGATAGACACAACAAATCAGATTGTCGCGACTGGAACAAGTACCCAATTCTTCAATGTGCAGGCATAGTCACAAAATAGAAAGAAATTTTAGGGCACCGTGACATCATTAAAGGACAAAAGACAGTGCCAGAAAACAATCATACAGCATGTGATATATGCAGAATTTAAAATGTTCAAAATAGATGTTTTCATGAAACTGAAAGGATTTCAGAGAAAGGGGAATTTTAAAGTGCCTTATGAGGAAAAAATATACATCAAAACAATTCAAAATGTCAAGCAGAAATCCTGCAGTTTATTTTATTAAGCCAAAGAAAATGTTGTATCAATATCAATAGAAAATTGACAAGAACCTAATATAGTTGCATGTGCCCCTAACACCTATGCTTTGGACGCTCATGTGTTTGAGGTCAGTCTGGGCTATAGAGCAAAATCTTGTCTCAGAAAGCAGGGATATACAGTTACCCTTCCCACACTCAGAGAGCTTGCAGGCAGGATATTTGAAAATATACAGACATATGAGGGGGAAAATAAAAGAATTAAAGAAAACTTTAAAAACAATGTGCCACTATAAAAATTAAATATTCTGTTTTTCTGACATATGATCAAAGTCAATTTGCCATCATTTGGAACTCACTTGATATGATCAGTGCTTGTAAATGCTCTACTAACTACGAGGCAAAAATACATGTAATAAATATGCAAGAAGACATAAGTAAACTGATAACCACGATCCATTGCTATAGATAGTCATTCAACCTCAAAGGAAGACCATGGAGGAGTAAAAATCAAGGTATGTGTGTGTGGGGGTGGGACTGAAAGACTAGAAAATAGACAACAAATGACAATAGTAAGACCTTACCCATAAGTAAGTGTATTAAATGTAAATGAACTAAAATATCCAATTAAGAGATAGAGTGGTAACTGTCCTAGTTCATGGGTGTTGCAGCTATGTAGGACTGTTTAAAGGCTTTCCTTCACTGGGAGTCTGAAGGTCCTGAATTATCCAAATCTTATGTCATAAGTGTGTGGTGTCTTCAGCAAAAAGGGCCCACAATCAACCATTGAGAGGCAACCAAGGATAACACCAGTATTTTCTATTGTTCTGTGAGTTACTTGGACTACTCTAATGAATCCTTCAAAGGGTGGTTTCTCTTTTCTGATATTGAGGTTTTTCTTAGTCTGTGATTCTTGTGAGAACATTGTTAACTCATGTCTTATGGTGCATGTGTGCGTGTAGGTGTATGTATTTTATAATTACTTGAGGCTTTATCAAACAACGCTGGGATTTTTTTGACCATTTCTCCTTCTGCATTGACCCCCCCCCAGACCCCATTACCCCATTTTCCAAATCAAGTCACCTGCATCCTGCTCTTTTTCTCCAAACCCTCAATGCTTATGGGCACTTTATATTTTCCTGGTTTCTGTCGTGCCTTTATGTTGTATACTCACATCTGAGGATTTGAATACACACACACACACACACACACACATATAGAATATATGTATGCACACACATATATAATTTGTGCACACACACACATAGACAATTATGTAATATAATAAATTAAAGAGGGTATTAACATGGGAGTGGGGGACATGGGAATAGTTTGAGTGGATGTAGTGGAGATGGGCTTAAAGAAAGGAAGCGGGGAGTAATGTAACTTTTTTATTTGAAAACATTTAGCTAAAAGAAACTACAGAATGACTGAAGAAACTTCAAAACCAACTATATGCCAATTCAAAGCAGCTAATTTTACCTCCAAAAACATGCATAGGCTAAATATAATAAGATAACAAAAGATATTTCACCACAAAAGTATAATTCAAATTCTTACACAAGGATGAGCCTGTCAATTAGTTATCCAATATCAAATGATCAAACCTAAAATCATACACAAACAAGAAACAGTAAATAATCTGACCAAGTTATATTTATATATTTGTAAAAGCATGTGGGTCTACAATGATGATAAAAGAGGAAGACACTGCGAATAATCTGAGAAAGAGGATACTCAGGAAGAGTTGGAGAAAGAAGAGAGAGGGTGAACATAATGAAAATATAGTAGCTGCACATGGAATTCTCAAAAATACTTTGAAAAAATTATTAAAAAATAGTAAGAAGCCAAACAGAAATTTAAATTTAAAAAAATAAGAAAAATGGGGGAACATTAATTACAGAGGAGGGAGATAACAATCCTTCCTAACAACTCTAAAGGGGTTTCTCATGCCTGGTGTTGAGGTTTTTGTTATAAAGATCTTAGGCAAAGCATCATCATACTGGTTATGAAAAATTTATTTAAATAAATATGTATATACAGACATCTATTGTATATAATTTTGGATAAATAGAAAGTATATGATTCCATATGACTTTCCCACATGTTCCTAAATGTCATTTTACCTTTCCTCAAACATGATATGCTTTTGTTATGAATCTTAGTGGCCCACAAATGTAGAAAGTAAGTCCCTATTGCTGAGAAAAATATGTACTTTGGACAGAGGCCCCAGAGAATACAAATGAATATGACTTGAACGTCTCCTACCAGATAACTAGCTTTCATGGTACCAGAGGCACTATGGAGCTTCTAAAGGGAGGAAATGGCCCATAATCCTACCCAGCTATGATGTCTAAGAACCACAACAATGGCCAGCATGACATGATAACCTTAAAGGTACAGTTATGGTATAAATACCTTGATGGTAACTGGGATGTCTCTAATTGGACTTAAGGTTAGCCTAACATAAGCGGAAACATGCATGGTACTGGAAACCTAGCCAACTATTCAGGGTCAGTAAAGTCAAGGATTTTAAAAAGATCCTAAAATCACCAGTTTACTAAACCAAATAATCCCTAGCTATGTCCTTAGTATTATCTTTGTATTCATAGGTAAATGTATATCCTAGTCACTGTTCAATTACTATAAAAAGACACTGTGACTTTGGCAACTCTAATAAAGGAAATCCCTAATGACTGACTCTTCAAATCTTTTATCCCGTGAGGCCATTTTAATTCAACTCACCCTAGTGTAGTTTTCACCCCTCATCAAATAAACTTCTCCTCAAGAAATGAAGACCATTAGAGAAAACATCAACCCAGCAGAATGTAGAAAACAAGAAATATTATGGTGCCCAGGCCCAGTTGATTCATTTACAAAACAATTCCTGCACCTATGGGTCAGGGATCACTGTGAAACATGGGTCAGAAAGAGTGTAAGAACCAGAGGAATAGGAAGCCTGATATGAGAGTATATCTCTTAGAAATGTCAGATAGACTGTACCCAAGAAGTTTCATCAGGAGAATTCTCTTCTGATAAGACTTCTCTTCTGATGAGACCTCTCTGATGAGACTTCATGGCTAAATATGACCTGAATAAGGAAGACATAAGCGGGAATGCAAAAATAGAAGGAGGAAGCCTATAAGGCAAGACTAGACAAAACCTTAGGGAAACTAGGGAATGCTGAGAGCTGCAGAATGGCCTTCCCTAGGAAAGATCATCCCAGTTGATGGTCCAATACTAAGTGGTCGGCTCTGAGATCATGTACACATAGGTAACATGAAATGAAATGATCAGGTTGTATTTATAAATTTAGGAATATGTACATACACACAAATGTACACACACACACACACATGCAGACACACACACACATTAGGAATAAAAATAAACATGTCAAAACAGTTAAAGAAAACAAGGATCGATCTGGAGGGGTAAGTGTGTACTGGCTCTGAAAGCCTGATGCCCTCGGAACAGAGTAAAGGTACCCTCCAATCCCCTAAACTTTCTGGCCATTCAGAGCGGCTTCTCCCTTGCTACTGGCTTTCTCTATTTAACCCATCCTATCTTGCCCCCAAGCACTCCTTCCCATCTGCTGGGTCCTTAGATCTGCCACCAGAATTTACTTCAGGGAGGATGAGATCTGAGAGCCAACTCCAGTGCTGAGGGGACCTAAGAAAAAGAAAAAAACGCCAAGTACAGAGTTAGTCACAGGAAAGATCAGACCAAGCCGCTGAGGCTATCCTGATCATATTTGAAGGTAGAGATTGGCAGGCGCCAATGTAAGAATTCCTCCAACAACCTGAAAAACAACTTAATAACACCAGAATCCAGCAAACATGCAACAGGAAGACTTGAACACCCTAATGCAGAAGAAGTAGAAGAAATCGACTTTAAATGTAACATTCTGAAAGTGATAGAGACCATTAAACAGGATGTGAAAAACTCCCTTAAAGAAATGGATGAGAAGACTAAGAAAAAGTTTGAAGAAATGAATAAATCTCTCAAAGATACCCAAGAAAACCAAGAAACAGCAATCCAATAGGCAATGGAAACAGTTCAAGACTTGAAAACTGAAATGGAGGAAATGAAGAAAACACAAACCTAGGGATGGCTGGACATGGAAAATCTGGGTAAATGAACAGGACCTACAGAGACAAGTATTACCAACAGAATACAAGAGATAGAAGAAAGAATTTCAGATGGTGGAGATATAATAGAGGAAATAAACTCATTGATCAAAGAAAACAGAAAATCCAACAAATTCTTAACACAAAACATTCAGGAAATCTGGGACACCAGGAAAAGACCAAACCTAAGAATAATAAGGGTAGAAGAAGGAGAAGAATTACAGCTCAAAGGCCCAGAAAATATATTCAACAAAATTATAGAAGAAAATTTTCCCAACCTAAAGAAGGATATTCCTATGAAGGTACAAGAAGCATACAGAACACCAAATAGACTGGATCAAAAAAAAAAATCTCCTCGCCATATAATAATAAAAACACAAAGCATCCCTCCCTTCCTTTTTCCGTCCCCCCTCCCTCCCTGCCCCCCTCTCCCCCCTTCTCTTTTTCTCTTTCTCTCTCTCTGTCTTTCTTTTCTGCCACTCTTGTTCCCAGGATCAGTCTCTGCCCCCTTCTCTGTCCCTTTTCCTGCCCCTTCTCTCTCCTCTTCCAATAAACCTCCATGTGAAAAAAAAAATACAAAGCATACAGAATAAAGAAAGAGTATTAAGAACTGCAAAGGAAAAAGGTCAAGTAAACATATAAAGGTAAACCTCTCAGACTTTGACACTTCTCTGGGGAGATTGATTTCCTCTCAGAATTACACCTGACTTCTCTATGGAAACCATGAAAGTCAGAAGGTCTTGAATAGATGTGCTGCAGAAACTAAGAGACCATGGATGCCAAGCCCAGACTACTATACCCAGCAAAGCTTGAACTTACCATCGATGGAGAAAACAAGATATTCCAGGATAAAAACAAAATTAAACAATATGTAGCCACAAACCCAGCCTTACAGAAAGTACTAGAAGGAAAACCAAAACCCAAGGAAGCTAACAACACCCATAATAACACAGACATCTAACAACCCTCCACCAGCACAACTCAAAGAAGGGAAACACACAAACTCTTCTAATATATAAGAAATTTATGTAACAAAAAGTGTGCTTTCACAGAAAAAAATGATATATATATGTATGTACATAAGCCTTTCTTACTCTCTATATATGTATATTATATATATATATATATATAAATAAATAAATAACCAATGTTAACAACCACTGGTCATTAATATCACTTAATATTAATGGACTCAATTCACCTATAAAAAGGGACAAGTTAAGAGAATGGATAGGAAAACAGGATCTGCTGTTTACAAGAAATACACCTCAACCACAAAAGCAGACATTATCTCAGAGTAAAGGGTTGGGAAAAGGTTTTTGAATCAAATGGACCTAAGAAACAAGCAGGTGTGGCTATACTAATATCTAACAAAATTGACTTCAAATTAAAATCAATCAGAAGAGATGGTGATGGACACTTTATACTCATAACAGGAACAATTCATCAGAATGAAGTCTCAATCCTGAATATCTATGCCCCTAATGTAAAAGCATCCACATATGTAAAAGAAACATTACTAGAACTCAAAGAACACATAAAACCACACACACTAATAGTAGGAGATTTCAACACCAATGAACAGGTCAACCATACAGAAACCTAACAGAGAAATAAGAGAATTAATGGAGGTAATGAATCAAATGGACGTAACAGACATCTATAGAACATTCTACCCAAATAGAAAAGAATATACCTTCTTCTCAGCATCTCATTAAACCTCCTTGAAAATTGATCACATACTCATAACAATGCAAACATTCACAGAAACAAAAAAATTTAGTAGCCACATATGTCTTATCAGATCACTATGGAATAAAGATAAAATTAACAACAATTCTACCCCCAGAAAGCCTACAAACTCAAGGAAACTAAACAGTCAACTACTGAACAACCCCTGAGTCAGGGAAGAAAAAAAGAAAACAAGAACCAGAATTTGAGAGAGCTAGAAGATGCATGAGAAGAGGTGGAGGAAAGAAAAGAAAGAGGTAAATTATGTAAATAATTTATAATTTTAAAATATTTTAAAATAAACAAAAATAAACAGATAAACAGAAGTATAAAAATATATAAGAAATTTATGTAACAAAAAGTGTGCTTTCACAGAAAAAAATGATATATATATGTATGTACATAAGCCTTTCTTACTCTCTATATATGTATATTATATATATATATATGTATGTTGTATATTGGCTATGTATATATCTAATATTAAATACACAAACACAAAAGTATATGTATTGAATGCACATACAAACATATATATATAGGTATATCCAATAAATGAAGTATTTAAAGATGCAAAACTACTATTAAAATGATTAAAATCATTTTATACAAAAATTATATAAAATATTTGAACATCGTACTTCAAGTAAATGATGATCATGTATACAGAAAATCAATTTAAACTGAATCCTCCTACAGAACTCACTTTCTTCTCAATAATGTAGAAACTATTCTTCACACTATATTATGTAGTTGGCCACAAAACAATATTCAAACTATGGTTTATCCCGATATCTGGGATGCTAAGGCAGCAAAAACGTGAGTCTGAGGCAAGCCTGGGATCCATATTAACCTCATAGTCAATTTGGTACATGGTAAAAACCCATGTCCAAAGAAATACTACTGATTCAAAAAGTTAAAATTAAATGGAGCTGTGTCAAGTAATTTCTTATACTGTAAAATGTTGTTAGAAATCATTAATAAGAACAGACTTGAAATTATGCAAATATATAGACAATAAGCACTTCCAAATTGAGCAATCACATTTACAATAGTGGGAAGAGACTTCAAATATATTGGGAGGTCTTTCATCTACTTGGACTTGAGTTTTGTGCAGGGTGATAGATATTAATATATTCACATTCTTAGACATGTCAGCATCTGGTTATGCCAGCACTATTTTTTGAAGATGCTCTCCTTTTTCTATTATGTAATTTTTAGTTCTTTGTCAAAAACTAGGTGTTCATAGGTGCATGGTTTTATGTCAGGGTCTTCATTTCAATTCCTTTGATCCAGCTGTCCATTTTTATGGCAATACCATGCTGTTTTTATTACTATAACTCTATTGTATAGGACAGTGAGACCTCCAGAAGTTTCTTTATTATACAGGATTGTTTTATATATCTTGGGTTTTTTGTTTTTTCCATATGAAGTTGAATATTGTTATTAGATGTCTTGAATGGGGGCATTTAGTGATCGGGTAGAATATTGGTACAGGGGAAACTCCCATGAATCTACAAAGATGACTCCAGCTAAGACTTTTCCAGTAGCAGATAGGTAACCTGAACTGACTATCTTCTGTAACCACACTGGCAACTACTTTAATTGTCATCAATGAGCCTTTGACAGTAACTGATAGAAGCAAATGCAAAGATTCACAAACAAGCTATGGGCCAAAATCTGTGGATACTGTTGAAGAGAAGGAGAAAGGATTGTAAGAAACAGGAGGTTCAAGATCATCACAAGAAAACCCAGAGATAACTAACCTGGGCTCATAGAAGCTCACAGACATTGGAATAACAGCTGAGGTGCCTAAATGAGACTCTCAAGGACCTCTACATATAACAGTTATATAGCTTGATTTACCTGTGGGACTCCTACCGGTGGAAACAGGGACTTCTCCTAACACTTTGGCAGGCTCTTGGGAACTTATTTCTCATACTATTTTGCCTTACCAAGCCTTAATACGATGTTACTTCAACTTGATATGCTATGTTTTTTTTTTTTATTGATACCCATTGGAAAAAACCTGCCGCTTTCAGAATAGAGGAGGAACAGACTGGGTGGGAAAAGGAAAGGTGTGAAGAAGGTTGTGGGAGGAGAGAAGTGAGGGAAAATCTCACTCAGAATGGAAAATAAATGAATAAATTCAATTAATAAAAATATATTGGGACAAATTTTTTAAAAGAAATAATACATGTCTAAAATGAAAACTATGAAATAAATGCTAATGTAAAATTGAGAGACACAAATATCTAATGATAGCTTGTATTTGATCAATTTAAATCATCAAAACATTAATATTATCTGATTTATCTGCTGACAAAAATAGTAATCTCTGTCAAAATAGTATTGAAATTATTCACAGAACTTAAAATTTTGACCTAAAACCACACACATATATACATACAAACATGCACATACATTTTCCAAAGTACACAAAGCCAAATTATACACAAGGAGGCATTTTACTTTATGATTTCCAAACCCAGTAAAATGCAGTTGTAAGCACATTGAAGGGCAGATGACCCAGAAACAGATTTACTGAGAAATAGAGAGAATGGAGAGCAGGGGTAAAATCAGTCATCAACAGCAAATAGACCTTCAAGATGAATGTTAAAGCATATTCAAGTGGATAGACAACCTCTTCAAGTCCTGGGAAAAATCAGATGCTGAGAAAAGACAACCAGTATAAAATAATAAGAGACAGTGATGACTTACTTTAGTTCAGAATGTTGAGTTAATGATAAATATCACAAGGAGGGCCCTGGGAATATTGCTCGGTGGGTAAAGTGCTTGCTGCAGAAGTGCAAGAAACAGCACTGAGTGGATTTACCAATCCACGTATAATTCCAGACCTAAATGACAGAGGCAGAAGATCATCAGAGGAAGCTGGCTATTTAATTCAGTCATATTAGTGAGTTCTTGGTTTAGCTAAAAGACCCTATAAAGTAGAAGAGAGATCAAGAAATATTCCTAACAGTAATCTTGGGCCTACGCATACATGTATATATGTTCATATGTTCAATCACATAGGATTGAACATACACACATGTACACCACAGACACAAAACAAGAAAATGCAATAAAAAAGATTATATAGAATATTTGGTGACAATAGACATGTCCTGTATATTAGTGTAGTTAAGTGTCACGACCCTGTGAGTGCTGAATTTTACCTTTGTAAATTGTATTTCAATAATCATTAAAGCCTTCAGTTATATCACTACCACGATTGATATACTCACATTTTACCTCTTCAGTTACCATTAATTCCAGTCATTACAAATGTCTTGTGATTCATGCTGGACATATCAGCAAGAATAATACCTGGTTCACAGACCCTGCATGTTCAAACCCAATATTTTCTTTCCCTTTACATTTTCAACCTTTTAAAAAGATATTCAGTATTTTCCATATTTTGGATAGGCCTTATTATCATCAAGATAGTCTCCTAGAACTGACAAGTTTGCTCACTGGGTAAACAATAGCCCCCCCATAGGTGAGGACCTAAGTTTGGATCCCCAGAATTCATGACAACCATATTTATGATCCCAGAGCATGTATGTCCAGATGGAAAGCAGACATAGAACAATCACTGAAAGTTCAAGCCCAGTTAATCCAGTATGTACAGTGGTGAATAAGATACCTTGTATCTACCAGGGTGCAATGTGAGGACGAGATGCAAAGTTGTCCTCTTCCCTCAACACATATTCTGGACCACAAACATGCACACATTCATGTGCATACCACATAAACACATAATCATATATGCATTAAACCCAGAGACTAAAATGAAAAGGGAAAGAGAGAGAGAGAGCATACTTGCCAAAAGACTTCCTCATTCATCAGTCTGAAACTCACAATCAGCTTTCTTGCCTTGCCATTTCCTCCTATCCTTATGAATGTCAGCACAGTTGCACTGTTAGAGAGTAATCTATGACTCATTAAATTGCATAGATTCAGTCTATGTTATATACATTCATGAGCCAGGCAGAAAAGCACAAATCTGTTGTTAGTATGTTGAGGTTGAATCTGACAAAGAAACAACATGTCCTACTAGGGATTGAATGACTGGAACGGAGAGTCTCTCTCCCTGAAGTTTTGTTAACTCTAAAATCCATCAACGAGGTCACCCTCAGTGGATTTCTGTAAGGCTTTCAACTAAAGAGAGCAGAGTCCAAAAGAACCACTGTGGTTCCTGTATCTCCTCTAATTGCTAGTATCACGTGTAAATACTTGCTTTACCTTGTCATCAACATTATATTTCATAGTGATAATGACATCAGAGCCTGTTGAAGCATTCATGATACTGATCCTGTATCTGATCTAATTAAATTAGTGTCAAAAAATTACAGCTGCCTCAAATCACTCTCTTGAAGCAGTCAATTAGTCCTGTATTTGCTGTAGGAATTCCTAACACCAGTAGCCATTAAGTTACCTGCCCACTTGAGCATGGCCTCTTATACTATTTATGCCCATGTAAAACATGTGTCTGGTCTCTTTTCCAGCTGTGGGATTGGGTTGCTGTCCGCTGTTCCAACAGAGGATTGTGATTTGTGTGTCTACCCCTAAGTAAATAACCCTTTATTATTCTCAGTTCCGAGCTAGTGTGGGATTTCTTTTAAGCATCCTTAATGTATTGGGATTTGAATATATATATATATATATATATATATATATATATGATGTATACATATCGAAGTATATAACATGCATACTTATGGAATCAACATATGATATTAATATATACAATACATAGACTATATATACAAATTCTGTAGAATATTATATAATATGCTATATATATGCATTCTATGAAGTTGCTATTCAGCAATGCTAAGAATGCTAATTCACTGGTTACATTTTCCTTAAAAATGGGGAAAATTCCCATTATTATTAGCTGTTAGCAACAAACACATTATCTACGTATCTATTTTATCACTAAGATTTTGTCTTCTGTTCTTAGAATGATTGTAAATTACCTGACACACAGCAGATATTCAATAATTACAGCAACCATGAACGATTCAAGGGGAGAAGGAAGGATAATATTTTGTTTCCATTTGTGAGTACCAAAGTGACAGTTGGGAGGATCAATAAAAGCCACTTCCTTAGGTCTTGAAGGATAATTGAATTAAAACACTTCTGTCTCCATCTGTGATTCTATTAATAGATGTCAGGCCCTTTAATCAATGTGTTTTTGGAGGGCTGCCTGCCCAGGCACATTTCTGTTTAAATCAGTCACGTACATTTGTAAGAGTCAGAGGTTGTCACAGCTGGAGCACTAAAGAAAAGAAGTGAACCGAACTAAATGATTGCTACTTTGAGACTAGAACACAGTCAACTGAATACCAAAGTGGTCTGTGTGAAACTAAAAGATTTCCACTTATATTTTAATTTTCTAATCGCCAAATAGAATCATTATTCCATGTCTATCATATAATCATATCTATCATTCCAAAATAAAAAATTCATTAAAATTAAGAAAGTTCACCTTCAAATATCAAATTTTGGAAATACTATTGTACCTTAAAACCTGTTTTTTTTTTTTTTTGTTTTTGTTTTGTTTTTTTTTTTTTTTTTTGGTTTTTCGAGACAGGGTTTCTCTGTGGCTTTGGAGCCTGTCCTGGAACTAGCTCTGTAGACCATGCTGGTCTCGAACTCACAGAGATCCGCCTGCCTCTGCCTCCTGAGTGCTGGGATTAAAGGCGTGCGCCACCATTGCCCGCCTTAAAACCTGCTTTTTATTGCTCACTGTCAACCAAATCTGTGAATGTTCTTTTGTCTTAATAAATATTATATTTGCTCAATTTGAATTACTATTTTTTACAATTACCAATCTACTTTGCCAATTTCATTCACTTCATTTTATCTTGGAAAATGTTTTGTGATGTAGGATTCCCCTCTGTATGCTGTGATTATATTTTATTACCATTGGTTAATAAAGTAGCTGCTTTCAGCCAATGATTTAACAGAGTAAAGTCAGGCAGGAAATCCAAACAGAGATGTGGAGAGAGAGAGAGTAGGCAGAGTCAGAGAGATGCTATGTAGTCCCTGGAGGAGAAAAGCACCCATGCACTGGTACCGGTAATCCATGAGCCTTGTAGTAAAATATAAAATAATAGAAATGGGTTAATATAAGATAGAAGATCTAGCTAGCAAAATGACTAAGTGATTGTCCAAGCAGTATTTTAATATAGTTTCTGTGTGATTATTTTGGATCTGGGCTGCCAGAAAAAGAACAGCCAATCTCAGTCTACAGAATGGCATGCCAACATGTGCCAACTGCATCCACATAAAACCTGAGAGAGCTTGGAAAGGAATTCTAGGCGCACGCGCGCGCGCGCGCGCGCACACACACACACACACACACACACACACACACACCAGAGTTAAGCACAGTTTTTGGTAGCTGTATTTTTTCAGATAGGCTGTATTTGCTAATTTGTGAGCAGAGGTGTCACGGCTCCTTTAAGAAAAACTTACTGACACAGCATAAAAAATGGTGACTTCCTGGTCCATGCTGCCTGCATGAACTCTGGCTCTTTCAGGAGGCTGAGTACTTAAGTGGGGTTTGTGAGCAGCATGTTGCGAACTGCTTAATGGTGCAATATAGACCTGCTGCAGACCTGGAACTGGGTGGTGTATACAGCTCGCAGAGGTGGTGAACATGCCTCTGCCATGTTGAACTGTGTGGAGCCAAAAGGCAAAGCAGCCTTGGCCCTAGCCATGCTGCTTAGCATTTTAAAAGTGCTCCTGAACAGAAAAAAATTAAAAATATGCAATAAAGACAGATTCAGATGAAAACGACCTCTAAATGGGTCACAGTGTTAGGTGAATGTATCTAGGCTTGAGAAGAAGTAGTTATAAAAAGAAATAAAAGTTTTTTTTAAGCAAAGTCTTTAAAGAAACAGTGCAGACAATTATAGATTAAAGGAGTAAGAAAAATAAGCCATGTAAATATGGAATTTACACAGACAGTCTAGGTTAGGTATATTATTGTGTTTTCTTTAAATTTTTTAACTGTAAAGCACAGAGAGACATTTCAATATATAGGCTACTAAGCTAAATCAACGTACATATACTTTAAAGGTATCTTGGCTTCAAAATATGGGTGTAAGGATATGATGTTTTTGAAAAGAGATTTTCAGAGGATGAAAACCTGTGACTTCCTTCCAGACTAATGTGATTTAATGGACCAAGATCCCCCAAAAGGTCTCTGAGAACCCTCAAACAATTTGTCCAACAAAAAGCAGGAAACAGTTTGGATAGAACTATGCCAGTATCCACAAATGCTGTTTATAAATGCTTTTTTTTTTACATTTAAAGGGATACATAATATAGAGATGAATATTTAGCATTTGTATGGATCTTGGTTTATTGATACAAATTTAAGGTCACTTTTGTTATATGTATATTTCTACTCTTAATTAAGGTATTCTGTCTGTGCAGCTCATTGAAGAAAGTATTGTATAATTAAGAAATACAGGTTGATAAATAGCGATCTATAATAGTCAAGCTTGTAGTCATGATAGGTTTTCTAGATGCACAGAGATATATTTCAGTTAGGCAGGTATTCTTCAAACCTTTCAAAGACTAAAAGAATATGGCATTTAAAATGTTTTAAGAACTTAGAACTTTTCATGACAATGAGATATATATTCTCCTGGCAATATCAGTCTAGTTCAAGTGCATGGTGGGCATCAAAGAGGCTCCTTATGGAGTTTGCTAGCCATTTGGGCAAGGAATTGCTCCTACCCAGACTACTTGATGTTTCACTGTATGAACTGGACATGCAGGACCCACAGAAAAATGACTGCTGAACTTGCCTACAGGTTAGAATATTCTGGGTTTTCATGAAAGAGTCTTCCAGACATTCCACAGGACACAGAAGAAAATGGCAGAGGGACTTTGGATGACCATATCGGAGCAAGATGTCTCTGTCAATTCTAGAGTTGCAGAAGTTGCTTACAATGTATTTCCTGTAAACTTAAGTAATATTATATCCTTCTGGAGTCTTTAATAAAGTTGAAGAAAAGAAAGGTATAATTTTCCTTGGTTATGATAAAATATAAAGTAGATATAAATACTATAACTATAATTCTTGCTTAATAACTGTTTTGTTGTATGTAATCTTGCTAGGTTAAAGTTAAAACCCTTTTTCATTTAGACCGAAAAGGAGAGGTGATGTTGGATTCTCCTCTGTATGCTGTGATTATGTTTTATTGCCATTGGTTAATAAAGAAGCTGCTTTTGGCCAATGGCTTAACAAAGTAAAGCCAGGTGGGAAAGCTGAACAGAAATGTAGAGAGAGAGAGAGTAGGCAGATTCAGGGAAACACCATGTAGCCATGGGAGAAAGGTGCCCATTGTGGGTACAGGTAATCCATGAGCCTTGTGATAAAATATAAAATAATAGAAATGGGTTAATTTATGATATAAGAGCTAGCTAGAAAAATTCCCAAATTCCAAGCAGTATTTTAGTTTTTTTGTTTGTTTGTTTGGTTGGTTGGTTGGTTTGGTTTGGTTTTTGCTTTTTGGTTTTCTTGTGCTTTTTTTGTTTGTTTGTTTGTTTTGTTTTGAGATAGCATTTCTCTGTAACTTTGGATCCTGTCCTGGAACTAGCACTGTAGACCAGGCTGGCCTTGAACTCACAGAAATCTGCCTGTCCTGTCTCCTGAGTGCTGAGATTAAAGGCAATATTTTAGTTAACAGTTTCTTTGTGATTATTTTGGGTCTGGGCAGACAGGAAATGAACGAACAGCTTCCACCAACAGTGTTATGTGTTGTTCATTAGGAACACTGTTTGAGACAGTTTTTTTTCCTTTCTGTTCATTTATCCTGTGTGTCCTTTACATACTTTGCATAATACATATTGATTCCATTCATTACCCTGTACCTTCACATCCACGCTTTGCTCCTGCAACAAAATTTAAGAGAAAAAAAAGGGAAAAAAATAAAATCTCATCATTGAAGCTGCAGTGTGACACAGTGTGCTACACAGTAAACCTCTTTGTCCATATATCACTACTTGCAAGTGGTCATTGAAAAGAGTCATTTGTCTGGTTCGCTTCTGGTTTCTAGTAAGCTATTGATGCTGGAATGTCACTGGGACGCTTCTTGAATATCATGCTGTTGCCCTATGTCGTGGAAATCCTGTAGCTTTGGGTCTGTGGGTCAGGCAAGTTCATGTGCTCCAGCAGATCATAGATGGGATGGATGTTGGGCAGACAAAGAAACAACCCTGGTTCTGGGCCTGGGCAGCTGAAGGGTAAGTCAGCCGCCATTTCAACCCTCACCAGCACTGGGGTGAGCTCTCCAGCACAGCAACAGGTAATTCACGCCTTGCAGCAATGAGCATGGGACAGCGCCAATTCTCTTCCTCTCCCCAACCTACACCATCAGAGCCAGTTCCACTGTGTTGCCCACGTGCATGCAGTACAGTGCTCCAGGGCACTGAAGCTGGTGAGGGGGCAGGGATAGCCATCTTATTCTTATAACAACAGGGCCAGGTCCTCCACCTCTCTCAAGTATTGATGGGTGGGAGTGGAGACAAGGGCATCTCCTCCCCACTTATGCCATCACTTGTCAGATGAGTAATTGGGACAGACCCTGCCACCTGCTCACAATATCAGAGCTGGGTCACCCACATCTTCAAACAACAGGGATATGCTGCCTAGGTGAGGAACAGAACCTGCTTTCCTGAGTGCTGTAGTTGGTAAGCGGGAGAGTCAGCTCTGTTGCAGGCAAAAAGGGTAAGGGGCAGAGGGTAAGGGGCCACATCTCTCCCCCATCCACACCACCAAACGACAGAGCTGGCACTGTGGTCATAAGAGGAAGAGGTATCTGACCCTGACTACCTTTCCACCTGCCCATCAATTCTTGGAGCAGGTGGAAGGACTGGCCCTGAGGTAATAAGAGCTGGAGAGCTGTTTAGGCACCTCATCAGCCACAACATTGGGTGGATCAGGCAGGCCCTGCACCTCCCCTGGGCACAACAGAACCAGCCCTGTTAGTGGTGGTATAAGCTATAAGGTTGCGAGAGCTATCACCACTACTTGTCTGAGACAGCTTTTATTTTTGCTGTTTGATTGTTTTTCATAATTTTAAAGAGAAAAGAGGAGGACCTAAAAGGATAAAAGAAAGGAGAGGAGAAAGGTAGAGAGCAAGAGAGGAGAGACAGAGGGTAAAGAAAACATTTATTTCATGCAAAGGAACGATAAACTCGGTTTAGATTACTGAGAGGTACACATACACACACACACACACACACACACACACACACACACACATCACTTTGTCTTTGCTGTAAAGTTTTCTTTGATTGCCTCTGAAATTATCCCAGAACTTGGGCAGATATATACGACACTCTGAAGCCGTTGTGGCTCTGTCTGAGACTGAACAAAAACAAGGCAAATACATAGTTTTATTATTAAGTTTGTAAAACATGCTAAAACTAACTTCAAGGCCATGAGCTTTGCCTTAGTACCAGCCTATTTTTTAACAGTTAAAATCTGTGCATACAATTTAAGACTATAATGAAGCAAAGAACCAGAACTGAAATCCTGACAAAAAGTATTTATGTCATCCAAACTCTAAAGTGTTTATGTCATCCAAACTCTAAGTAACAATGAAAACAAGGAACAAATATACCGCAAAGGCCTTCCTTCCTTCCTCCAAAGTCTCGGGGATCATTGCAGAAGAGATAGCAAAAATAGTGTAAAAGCCAGAGGCAGTGAAGAACAATAAGTGTCTTCTGGACACAGCAAGACAGCTGCACCTATGACCTCACAGTGTGCATAAGTCTTTTGGTTGCATAAACAGCCTTGCACCAGTAGGAAGATCAGAGTTTCGCACGAAGTTCCACTTTTATCCAAAGTGCTATTGGTAATTGTCAGTTGCTGAAGAGAAAGGGTCAGTTTACCTGAAGAGTGTAGCCACTGATCATACTCCAGTGGAGCACCACACATCAAAGAATATATGGGCAGCATAAATTAGACTTTATGGAGAAAATAAAAACAGCTAAAAGTTGGTTGGGATGGCAACTTGTTATACAGGAAATATATATACAAGTTGTTTACAATTAGCATGTAAAATTCCAGTGAATTGTTCATGATTACTGTTATTGCTGAAGAGATTCAAGAGGAAGATGAAGGGATCTTATAAAGAAATTTCATGTACATCACATTTTTTAAAAATGAAGTTACTTTTAAATATTTAAGAATAAAACATTTGTCTATGTTATACATGCTTTATATATTTGCATATTCAAATTTTAAATATACCTAAATAGATATATAAAGATATTTTCTTTCTGTCTGCTTACTTTTGGTATATAGTTTTAGAAAAACCTTAGACAATATTTTATATATTGTTGAGCAAGCCTAAAATTTACTGTATACGTCAGTCTGTCCTTAAGTACTCGATCCTACTTCCTCAACTCTGTGAGATTTATACCCAGATCTAAGTTTTGATATTAATCACATCTAACCATTTATTTTATACCCCAGTGGCAGTTTTCTCTCTCTCCCATTTCCTTTCCCCCATTCCCCTTCCCCTATAATCCACTCATCCTGTTTCTGTTCAAAAAAGGATAGGCCTCCCGTGGGTGTTAGTAAAGCATGGCATATCAAGTTGCGGTAATACTAAGCTGCTCCCCTTCTATTAAGTCTAGGCAATGCAACCCAGTATGAGGAATAGGTTCTTGGAAGCCAGAGAGAGCATTAGGGAAAGGCCATGCTTCTACCACTATGAGTTCTATAAGTAGATCAAGCTATACAACAGTCACAAATACATAGAGGGTGTAGGTCAGCCCAAAGCAAGTTCCCTAGCTATCAGTCTAGAGTCTGTGAGCTCCTATGAGTTCAGCGTAGTGGTTTCTATAGATTATCCTATAATAACCTTGAACCCCTGACTCTTACAATCCTTCTTTCCTCTCAACAAGATTACAAGAGTTCAGCTCAGTGTTTAGCTGTGCATCTCTGCATATGTTTTCATCAGTAACTGGATGAAGGCTCTCTGATGACAACTGGGGTATTTATCAATCTGATTATAGGAGATGACCACTACAGGCTATCTATCCACTAAGGTGAGGAGTCTTAACTGTGGTCATCATTGTGCATTATTGGGAATTTCCTTTGAACCAGGCATCTCCCTGGCTCCCAAATGTCACCCCTAATCAAGAGATACCTAAATTTTTTGTTTTATTTTGTTTTTCATTTTCCTTCTACATTATTACCTACATTTCTTTCCTAAGCTCTTTTTCATTTGTTTGTTTGTTTCCCATGATTTCCTGAAGATTTTCATGGTCATCTTGCCCCATGACTCAAAAGCTGACTTTGTTATGACAGGCAGAGCATAAAAGTCACAACTTTTATAACTTATGACCACAGGTCAGCTATTTCCCTGAATCTGCTGTTACTACTTTTGGCAGTCTGACTTAGATAATACAAGAAAAAAGACAATTAGTTCTCTAGAATAGCTTAATTACTTACTTTCTACTGTAGAAGACATTAAATCATCTTATAGGAAACAAAGATTGTCTCTCAAGCAGAATCAGGTCTTTGGCTGACCACAGCCAGACTTTGAGCAAGGGTTTTTCTCTATACACAATTATATAATGATTATAATAAGAAAAAATATACATTAGGTAGCATCCAGGAAATAACAACATTTAGTTGCATGAAACTGCTGTTATTTCCATGCTTGTACAGTTAGCCTATCTGTCCAATCTTCAGCCTATTTTCGTAATGCTTAATAATAGACTAAACTGACTGTCTTTTGTAGAACCCAGTAAATTTTTTTTTAATTGTTTAGTAGGAGGTCTCACACCAGTAAACCAGTTTTTAGCAAGATGGTATTATAGAAGGTAAAATCTGTGGTATGTAAAATGATGGCCCCTGGAAAATGATTATTCCCTAATCTCAGGAACTGGCCAGTACATCATACTATATGAATAAATGGACTTGAAAAATAGGCAGGTTATCTGGACTATTCCCATAGACGCAATATCATTGAGAGATCTCTTGAAAGTAAGATGAGGACAAAGGAAGAAATGCTCAGAAAAATAGTAGCATGATAGTCACATGAAAAGCACTAGTCTGATACTGACCTTGGTCCAAAAGAACTCAAGAATCCCCCACAGTGTATAGAGGGCAGAAAACAGACTGTCTATGCCAGTCTTAAAAATGAACAGAGTCCTGATTTCTGTACCATAGCCTAGAAAGATCTGTATAATATTTCTGGCCTCTGGAATGCTCTTTAATTTACCATGTTATAGTATTTTGTTACAACTGTAATTAGAAACTAATTCAGAAGTCCCAGGAATCCTGGATTCCTTCTGCTGCTTGGTTTCTGATGAGCTATTATCTTCCTGGGCTTTTGTAATTACTCTGTATCTTAGTTTTCCTGTGGGGGAAACAGAAATTCTAAATATTTTTGTGATGTAGAGTGATGTTTGACTTATAGTAAGGGCCTAATGTGCATTTCCTATGAACACTTTCTCATTGGTCATTGCTTTTATATAAACTTGGAGAATGCTTAATAAGGTGCAGAGTGTGTCATGTTGACAATGAAGATAGTTGCAAGGAAAACGTCGACTCCCTTACTATTGGTAAAATGTATGGGAAGTGACTCACGATAGTGCCAGAGCCTGGTGTAGGAGGTCCTTCTGTCTATGTGTTGCTTTCATTGGCTATAAAGGAACCACCTTGACCTGTTGATAAGGCAGACTTATGTAGGCAGGGGGGAAACTAAATGACATGCTGGGAAAAAGGAAGCAGAGTCAGAGAGATGCCATAGGGTCACCATCAGAGTCAGACATGCTGAATCTTTGCCGGTAAGCCACTGCCACATGGCAATATACAGATTAATAAAAATGGGTTAAATTAAAATCTAAGAGCTAGCTGATAAGAAGTTAGAGCCAAATGGGCCAAAAGTGTTTTAAACAATACCGTTTCTATGTGGTTATTTTGGATCTAAGCTAGCTGGGCAGAAGGGAACCAAACAATCAGCCCTCTTTGCAATAAGAGCCCTATCTAATAACCTAACATTTTTATCACAGTTGCCTTTAAAATCCATCTTGCTACTTCCAAACCTGGTTGTGGAGAATGCACATAATTATTTAGAATTTCAAGGAAAGAAAACTTAAAAGATTCACTAAAGTTATCCACCCGTCCCTCCTTAACTCTAAACATCAAAAATAGATGGTTTTGGCATGATAACATACTGAAGTCATGTTGAAAGAAAATTAGAATTTCCATTCCTTGTTTTCCTTTCTCTACAGTAAGGTTTCAAGCAGATGGGAATATCAATTTAGTTACTTGACATTTAGAAGCATAAATGATTTAAGAGCTTTATGATCCACTCTCATTGAAGCATATTTGATAACATCTGCCCAACATCTTACACTCACATCAGAGCCAAGTAAGATTTAACAAGAGGAGAGTAGCAATGAGCCAGCACCCTAGGGTTCCATCTTTGGCCCTACCATTTTTGTGGTAACATAAACAGCAGCCAGGATCTAATTGTAAATAAACCTTACTATTTGGGTGGTAGTTTAATTATTTTTAACCCTGAGTACTTACTAATACTAAAAGGTAAGCAATGAATATGAAATCATTTCCCTCCCCCTCTCAGGGAGAAATTGATACTTCTCATGAGAAATTTTTCATTCATAATTCTAAAGAAATTTGAAAGCTTATCTTAATGAATGAGTGTGATGGCTCACACTTGAAATCTTCAGCATGCTACAGCAGGAGAATTGTAAGTTCAAGGTCAACTCAAACTAAAGTGGAGCAAAAGCAAACAAAAAGGAAAAGTTTCACAGCAAATACTATAAATATTATATAACTACTGCTTAATGTATGGAAATATCTCATCATTTTTGCTATCATATAGTGACACCTTTGTAAGAAATTCTAATTTTCTTCTTATAAATAAATTTCACTGCTTCATTTATATTGTTACCTCACTAGTTATCAATCTCCAATCAAACACAAAATAGGTGAAGTCTAATCCTTTGACTTTATATCATTCCTTTAAAAAGAAGGTGAATATCATACTTAAGACATGTATAGACATGTATGAGACTTTACTGAGCAACCTCCAACAAAAAAGAGACATAAAACAATTAATGGAATTCACGAAAATCACTAGAACTGACAGGAAGCAAGCATTCTTGGGCCAAGAATTCACAAACAAGTGAGACAGAAATCTTTTTTGATCTCTTATATGTGGATATGGGTGAACAAACAGTTTAATTCTTTTTAGAATTGGATAGTATTGGGATTATACAGGAGTTCATACAGCCTCTGTGTCCTAAAAATGTATGCAATGGTCAGGACTCCAGAAATATTTTCTGAACAGATAGACAATTTATTTGATGATGTTTTTTTTATTCTATTTATTTGATGATGTTTCTTATTCTATTGCTATAACTTATAAAATTAAAGAAATTTTTCTAGCATCTATAATTCCTTTGGAACTTTATTTATAAAACCTATTTATCATATAAACAATAATGCAGTATGGGATTTTGGGAGCATCCAAAAAAGTCAACAGATCTAAGGCCTTGAATTTCTGACTTTCAGGATAATTTAAGATCCCTCAGTAAGTCTTCTACTCAAAAGTTAGGACATTTCTTGAGAGATGGCAGTTCAGTTAATGCACTGAACCTGTGCAAAATGATAATAGATCCACCCAGAAAACAATTTTAAATTACAAATAATTCATAAAAAGTATGTTGTTATAAAATGTGACTATAGTTTTCTATCATCAGTATTTATATAGATGAGAGAATGACATTTAGCACATGCACACAAGTGTTTACATATACAGGTTATTTGTAGACCAATATGACAATATGTACATCTTTTCTATGTGTTATAGCTTAGATTAGCACATGTGATTGTTCATTTTATGTGTCAACTAAGCATCTTTGGATAAAGGATGCTAAGATAACTTGTAAAACATGATTTCTGGCTGTTTATCTAGAATAGATTACATTTGATTCAGTGGCAAGGTGAAAAGGGCTTGATCATAAAGACTGAAAACCAGTTCTACAGTAATCTTTCTGATATATGGTAAATGCATGTCCTATGAGAAAGCACTAGTCTTTTCCTGATGAGATTTATTTGGTTTCTAATTTTATTTTGCTCTCATATATTACATCCAGATCACAGTTAACCCTTTCTTCACTACTCTCAGTTTCCCCCACCTTCCCTCTTCCCCAGAACAATTCCCCCTCTATTTTTCTTTAACAAAAAAAAAAGAGCAGGTCTCCCAGGGTTATTCACCAAATATGGCTTAACAAGAAAGACTGAGACTGGGCGCAAGCCCTCATATTATGGACTTGACAATGCAGTAGGAAGAAAAGAATCACAAACATAGGCAAAGATTCAGAGAGAGACCCCCCCACTCTCATTGGAAGTCCCACAAGAACATCAGGCTACACAACAATAAGGTCTATGCAGAGAACCCAGCTCAAACCCATCTGTGTGTCACTTCAGTTTCTGTGAGCCCTGCTTAGTTGAATCTGTGATCCATGCTCTCCTGGTATCCTCACCTCCTGGGACTCTTAAAATCCAGTCTCCACATTTACTGCAGGGTTCTCCTGGTTCTGTCTAGTGTTTGGCTGTGGATCTCTGTATCTGCTGCAATGGGCACTGGGTGACACTCTTCTGATGACAGTTGGGCTAGGCACTGATTATGTGTATAGCAGAATATTATTAGGCATCATTTCATTGCCTTTTAAACTAGGTATGATTACTTCTATCCTGGGTCTCTGGGATGTCCTACCTCCTGTACCTAGGCAGTGTCAGCAGTGGACTTCCTCTCATGGTTGGATCCTCAACCGTTCAGCCATGGGTTGGCTACTCCTTTACTTTCTGTGTCAGGAAGGACAAATTATAGGTTAAAGCATTTGTGGCCAGGTGGGTATCCCAGTGACATTGCTAGAAGCCTTGCCTAGTTATAGAAAATGACCAGTTCATCTCTGTATCCCTTATTACTAGGTCACTTTGCTACTGTCACTCTCATAGATCCCAGAGAGTTTCCACTGCACTAGGTTTCTACATCACTCCCCAATATATGCACCATTCCAATCATCTCTCCCAGTTCTCTTTCTCTCTCTCTCTCTCTCTCTCTCTCTCTCTCTCTCTCTCTCTCTCTCCATCTCTGTCACCCTTCCTGTTGCCATCCCTACTTTCCCTTAGTTAAACCACAAAATTTATTCTATTTCCTATTGCCAGGGAGATCTATGCATTTCCCACTTGAGCCCTTCATGTTAAAAAGCCTCTTTGGGTCTGTGAATTGTAGCATGATCGTCCTTAATGTAATAGCTAATTTTTACTTATAAATGAATATATTCCATGTTAGTCTTTCTGGGTCTGTGTTAGCTCACTCAGGATGACTTTTTCATATTCCATTTATTTTGCCTGCAAATTTCATGATGTCATTGTTTTTAGTAGCTGAGTAATACTCCCTTGTGTATATATAACACATTTTCTTCATCCATTTTTCAGTTGAGGGAATAGTAGGTTGTTTCCAATTTCTGGTCATTATGAATAAAGCTGCAATGAAAATGTCTGAGCAACTATCAACAAAGTAGATATCTATGAACCAAATAATCCAATTAAAAACAGGGACACAGATGTATGTTGTGAGAGTGTCGGGATGCTTCCCGCCTGGCTCCCAGCTAGCTTTACCAGAAATAATTACAAGGAAACTGTATTTTTTAAACACTGGTTGGCCCATTAGTTTCAGCCTCTTACTGGCTAACTCTCACATCTTGCTTTAACCCATTTCTAATAATGTGTGTTACACCACGAGGTAGTAGCTTACCAGAGAGGATTCTAGCCTGTGTCCATCTTGGAGAGAAGAGGCATGGTGTCTGCCTCACTCAGCTTTCTTTCTCCCAGATTTTGTTCTGTCTACTCCACCCACCTAAGGGCTGGTCTATCAAAGGCCAAACAGTTTCTTTATTAATTAATCAATGAAATCAACACAAAACAGAAGACTCCCACATCAGGTATAAAGAGAATTCTCATCAGAAAATCTCAAATGACTGAGAAACACTTAAAGAAATGTTAAACATGTTCCAGGACAGGCTCCAAAGCTACAGAGAAATCCTGTCTCGAAAAACCAAAAAAAAAAAAAAAAAAAAAAAAAAAAAAAAAAAAGAAATGTTAAACATTTTTAGCCATCATGGAAATGCAAATCAAAACCACAAGGAGTTTCCATCTTATACCTGTCAGAATGATTAAGATCAAGAAACAAAAGTGGCAGCTCATGCTGGGAAGGATGTGAAGCAAGGCGAACACTCCTCCATTTCTGGTGGGAGTGCAAGCTAGTACAGCCATTAATCAATATGGTTTTCCACAAAAAAAAAAAACAACAACAACAACTGGGTATTGATTCAATCAACCTCAAGTTATATTACTCAGTAGTAAGCTATACTAGTAGTGGCCTTACAATCAAGAACACTCCATTCTACAGAGAATATCTTTTCGACTGTTTCTGTGCTTCAAATTCCATAAGAATACATATCAAAAGTATTTATTACCAAGTTTATTAGTTCACAACCAGTAGATCATAAAGGAATAATTAAGTAATTAATAAAATATAAATTGAAGAAATTAATGAAAACTTTAAATTTATTTTTTTTAGCTATTTTTATTGAGCTATTTATTTTTCTTCCCTCCCCTGCCTTCCTCTCCCCTCCCCTCTATCCTCCCCCACGATCCCCATGGTCCCAATTTGCTCAGGAGATCTTGTCCTTTTTTACTTCTCATGTAGATTAGATCCATGTCTGTCTCTCTTAGGGTCCTCATTGTTCTTTAGGTTCTCTGTGATTGTGAATTATAGGCTGTTTTTTCTTTATGTCTAAAAGCCACTTATAAGTGAGTACATGTAATAATTGTCTTTCTGTGTCTGTGTTATCTCACTCACTTTGATGTTTTCTAGATTCATCCATTTGCCAACAAATTTCAAGATGTCATCTTTTTCCTGCTGGGTAGGACTCCATTGTGCAAATGTACCACATTTCCTTATACATTCTTCGATCAAGGGGCATTTAGGTTGTTTCCAGGTTCTGGCTATGACAAATAATATCATGAGCATGATTAAGCACATGACCTTGTGGTATTATTGACCATCCTTTGAGTATATCTCCAAAAGTGTTTTTTTCTGTGTCTTGAGGTAATTTGTTTCCTAATTTTCTAAGAAATTGCCATACTGACATCCAAAGTGACTCTACCAGTTTGTACTGCCACCAGCAATGGAGGAGTATTCCCTTTATCCTACATTCTCTCCAGAATAAGTTGTCATCAGTGTTTTTGATCTTGGCCATTCTGACAGGTGTAAGATGGAATCTCAGAGTTGTTTTGATTTGCATTTCTCTCATGGCTAAGGATGTTGAAAATTTCCTTATGTGTCTTTCAGCCATTTTACATTCATCTGCTGAGAGTTCTCTGTTCAGGTCTGTACTCCATTTTTTATTGGATTATTTATTTTTTTTTGATGACCAATTTCTTGAGGTCTTTGTTTGTGTGGGAGATCTGCCCTCTGTCTTATGCGGGGTTTGTGAACACCTTTTCCCATTCTGTAGGCTGCCATTTGGGCTTGTTAACCGTGTCTTTTGTTTTACAGAAGCATCTCAGTTTCAGGAGGTCCAGTTTATTATTTGTTCCTCTCAGGGTCTGTGCTACTTGGGTTATATTTAGAAAGTGGTCTCATGTGCCAATTCATTCAAGTGTACTTCCCACCTTCTCTTCAGTGAGATTCAGTGTGGTTGGCTTTTAAGTTGAGGTATTGATCCATTTGGACTTGAGTTTTGTGCATGATGATAGATATGGACCTATTTTCATTCTTCTCCATGTTGATATACAGTTATGCCAGCAGTGTTTGTTGAATATGCTTTCTTTCTTTCTATTTCATATTTTTTGCTTCTTTGTCAGTTTTGAATTGATAACCAGGTCATCTATCCAGTTCCATTCTATCTCCTATATGTTTTTATGGGTAATACCAGTCTGTTTTCAGCACTCTAGTCTTATTTGCTATGATGTACAGGCATAAACAAAAAGACAAAATTATAGCACTGAGTGAGAAGAAAGAAAGGCTTGACCATAGCAAGAGAACCTGCCTTTGATTATCTCTATGATTTAAAATATATACTATTTTACCTTCTAATTTAAATAGATTTCTACTTATCTTGGTTGAAAAAAATACTGTTTCTATTTCCAAAATTGACTACAATGAGAATTGCTGTTAACTAGAGTGATAAAATCCTCAAGGATATAAAGATTATTGTGACATTTTTTTTGGATAGTTCAAGAGAGGGTTGTAGAATTCTTACATCTGGATTTATATGCCACTTACTGAATCTATGATACTCAGCAAATTCTTTGACCTACTGAGCTCAGGTTATCCTATAAAGATAAAAAAATTCTGCAGCTAGAGCTGGTGTAACGATTAAAGAATTTATAAGCATTTGATCTCTGAGAGCAGAGTTTGTATTTGAGAGGAACTGATTAAGACAATTCCCAGTGAAAATGTGATTTTAAGATATCACTATCAAGTCAAATATAGAAAATTATGGTTTAATATCAAGAATTTATTAAATATTCAGAATAAACTGGTAGGCTAAAGTGAATATAAAAGTTAAATGCCTTTTTTCATAAAGATATTGTAACCCAGAGAGAATTAATGCTAAAACTTCCATTTCTCTAAAAGTTCTCCCAAGGGCCTTTATAGGAAGTGTTAACTAGTCACTGATTTACCATTTCTGTGAATTTAAGACATACTTTAAAAAATCTAACTTGTTAAAAATTATTTTGAGTGAGGCAACCCAGACACAGAAAGACAATTATCACATGTACTTACTCATAAGTGGTTTTGAACATGAAGCAAAGAAAACCAGCCTAAAAATTACAACCCCAAAGAACTTAAACAGCAATGAGGATACTAAGAGAGACTTACATAGATCTAATCCACATGGGAAGAAAAAGACAAGATCTCCTGAGTAAATTGGGAGTATGGGGGAAGGTTGAAGTGGGGAGGGGAGAGGCAGGGAGGGGAGCAGAGAGAAAAATGTAGAGTTTAATAAAAATAAATAAAACAATCTAACCTGTGGTTTATCTAATAGTTCTTTGCACTTAATGTACTTATGTTACTTTTTCTGTTTATCTTTTATATATGTGATGCTATTTTTATTTGGTGATATAACTTATCAACAATCAATCAGTTCCTAAACCAGGAAATACCCAAAAAAAGGAGAAAATTTTGGAACACTTGTGTATTAAGTGGGGAGTAAGGGGAGGCACTCACTGCATTTTCCTTTTTATTCTCTTATTTGGGTCTAGAGAAGATCCTGCTCAAATCCACTTCCACTGAATATATACACACATAGAAATACAAATCAAATCTACATTCATTGAGAAAGTTCTCTGTTCAACTTTCTATGGTTCTCACTGTTGAAGTTTTCTTTTTCTTGGAATAAATAAAGTACATGCTGTATGCCTATACTTGTCTTATTTTTTCTCAAAAATATGACCTGGTAGGCAAGTAGAAAGATCACTCTTTTATCTCTTCTGATATGCGTGTGTGTGTGTGTGTGTGTGTGTGTGTGTAAAAGATATATGTAGATATAGACTTATAGACATAGATATATAGCTCAATACTATGTGTGCTATGCTTTGTAACATTTCCTGAGTGTCACTGATGATTCTCTGAGGGAGGTGAGCACAGGCACATGTATATATCTAGCCACTGGTCAACTTGTCTCAATTTGCCCAATTATGAAGCAAATTATATCCTTGCTACTTTACACAAAGTCTAAGGATGGATGATTGAGAATTGTGAAGCCTGAAAATTTGGAGACAACAAGCAATAAAATACATACTGCATTGTTTGTGATTGGTTTATTATTATTAATAATGCTGACTGAAAGAGCTGTATTGAGTCAGTCAAACACACAAGGTAGTATTGATTTTCAAAGGGAACATTTAGCTGATGCATCAACATTAAATGTAAACATATTCTTTTAGTGGGGAAAAACCTGATCTCTGTCTTCTAGCCAAGTTTCTTCAATACAGGCTTATTTGAAGTAAGATGACATTGACCCCATGAATGTTGGATGTTGCTCAATTTCAGTCTTCAAACAGGGAAAGCTGCAGTTATAAAATCAGGCCTTTCCATATCTTATGAAGTTATTTGGGAAATGTCAGAATCATACGATAAATTTTATACTTTAAAATACAAGAGAAAGACGAAGAGAGATGGATAACTTAAACAGTAACGGCACGGGAAACTACTTATACGGATTCCAAATGGTGACATGTCTGTCACTTGCCTTACACAACTAACTTGACATTTCTTAACCTGTTTCCTCACTTGTAAAAGATGATCTTATTAAAAGCATTTAGTAATGCTGCAAAGTTTAAACTCATATGTAAATTAAGTACTTGTGTATTAGAATGGGATAGACATCCATTCTCATTCCTTTTGATGCTAGAATAAACTACACACCCCTGACTATAAAATAACTACTCTCCACATATTAAAAGAGAAAAGTTATGTTAAATCAAGACCCCTTGATTCTATGGGTTCAAATGAAAAAAGCATATGTACTTAGTTTTTAACCTAGAAACCTACAGTCAGTACCTATCTGAATCCACCAGTTTCAAAGGTAGAGCAAACACAATAGAGCTGTATTTACTACTCAGTGATGATGTTTCACATATAATTTCTACTTGGCTTCTATGAGTTATCACTTCCAAATATGGTATTTCTTGCATTAACAAGGTATAGGCAGAATGTGTTATATGGAGCAGCACAGAAAACAGATTAGAAGGTCCAAATCCCTGATCCTGATGAGCAAAGCTGTCTACACAGAGAGGCAGGCAGAAGTGAGGAGATACCTGTCAGGAGAGTGCTTGTCACACAAACATTGCAATACAAATTTGATCTCCAAAACTTAAAATCTAGGCACAATGGTCCATTATTATAATCCCAGTGGTGGGAAAGCAGGGAGAGTGGATTCCCATGATTCACTGCATAGCCAGTCAAAACCATTTGGCAAATTCCAGGCCCTATATCACCAATCAAAGGTATCAGTAGTTACGGGATAATAACTAGATGTGACCCCTGGCAATCACCCTTTCATAAAGATAAAACAAATGGTCTTGGAATGAGTCTTGAGCAGAAGTGACAGTATCCTAGATAACTGAGCTACAGAACAAAAAAGTACAGTTGAAACATGCTTATGAAAGGAGAAATGAAGAGCACTGTGTCTGGACCACAAAGTAGTGCATGCTTCACGTATCTTTCGAGACAACACCACAATAAATACAGGGATGCTATTGTAAATTCCTGGGGGAAATCAATAGAATAGTTGCTGTCTGATGGTTCTAAGAGTAAGTGTGGCCAATATTCTGGAGGAAAGGTATGATTTGCTTCTTGATCAATATGCTATTACTGGAACTCTATTTGTTTATTTACCTCTGCAAACTCTAGCAAGAGAACTATGACATCAATGATACTGAGACTGCACACTTTGGAGGGAAGTAATTACTACTTAAAAGTAATGCTTAAAAGCATTCCATCAAAATTTATTCTGAAATGGAGTAATTAAAATATATAACCCTTCTCATTATTTATTATCCTTGGCTTGACACCTATAAGCATTTTGATAACACCTCTATGTTTATCTCTGACAGAATGCATACATTTTAGATATTTTTGCATTTCTTGCTCGTACTACAGAATTTGACATTAATTTATTTAAATACGACTAAATTGATGCATTATAAAGATTAACATGTATATGCACTATGCACTGATTCCCAGTGATAACTGATAATCAGTCAGTTATATAATTATTTTCCTCTTATTGTAGCAATCGTAAAATGTATATTTATTATTAGTGATGTGTGTGTGTGTGTGTGTGTGTGTGTGTGTGTGTGAAAGAGCGAGAAAGGGAGGGATAGTACATGTGAATGTCGGTACATGCAGACCGTATAACACATGTGGAGGTCATTGGACAACTCATTTCAGTATTTGGTGCTTTCTTTCAAGCATGGGTACTGAGTGTTGCACTAAGGTCATCAGGCTGGTTCTACAAGCTTTTGGGCTTATGAACTGTCTCATACAACTTGTACTAACTTCAAAGACGACATGATTGAGACACAGAGATCAGCAATCTTTCAAATCTTATAATCAAAGTTTACAATACTTGAGCACTGAATCATGTATCTCTAATATTATATACTACTTTTGTCATTTATATGTTTCAAATGCTTAACTCTCTCAGTCTGTACAGCAGGATTAATTTCAACTAGAATTCATCATTTCCACCTTGTACATGTGCAATAACTGAAAGTCTATGTGGCTATCTAAAGACAACTCTGTGAAACAAGAGCCTGAATAAATTTTCACATGTGAGGAAGGCATATTGTTCAATTCTTAACATGGTAGAATAAAGATCCTTTGAAATTAGTGAAGCATAGTGAGAATCAAATGACTGTATTTTGACAGATTTAAAGCTGTACATGACTTTTACCCATTTGTAAGATGGTTTAGAGTTGTGAAAAGATTGCCCAATTCCTGACAACTAAGAGAACTTATTACATGTCAATTACTTGACTATTTATTCAATTCTGTCAAAAGGATATTGTTTTCTTTCCACCCATTGTTGATCATTTTCCATTTGGAGAAATCAAGTTATTTTCTTTCACTGTATATTTATAATGTATCTTTTAATAAACTTTGCGAAGTGACAAACTTGCTCTTTCTTTGCAATTGGAACCCCGGGAAATCAGACTCATTATGGAATAAACATTTAAGCAGCTTTTTAACTACTGAGAGTCTCTGGAGACAGAACCCTCACTCCATAGAATCCCCTCTTTTTTTATTGGTTGCTCTTGGGGTCTCATTATCTTATCTGGTAGTTCAAACTGAAGCAAATGTGCTAACACCAGGGACATCACTCTTTGTTACTAAATTAAAAAGAAACCAAAAGAAAAGAAAAGAATGTGCCAGTGCTAGCATGTATTGAGTTCCGAAAGGGAAACAGTTGTACAAAGATTTATCATCGTCAGAAAGACCATCAAAATGAAATGGGAAGATGGTGGGGCAGGACAAAAAAGTCCTTGCAATGTACTAATGATATTTTCAATTGACCAGCTCAGCTGGAGCACTGGGACAGATGGGAGATGGTCTCAGGAATAGGTGGGTAAAGGGTCAGCAAATGACAAACAGACACAACACGTAATGGAATTGCATCTTAATGTGTCTTTACTAGGCATGAGGCTCATCCTTTAGACAGAAAAGATTGCTTAACAGCATGTATTGTTTCTATACATGGTACATATTATTATTAGAATCATTATACAAGATAAATAAGAATAGATTTTTTGTATCAGACAGATGTCCCCAGTGTGAATTTGCAGTCAGTTATGCCGAATATGGCTTGGCATTAGTTTTGCTATAAATCTTTATCTAGGCTGTGAGTTTATGGCATTTTGAGCTAAGAGCAGGCAGTTGTACTTAACGGTCACACAGTCTATAGTCTTTTTATATTTGTAATCTATGTAGACTTTTTTATGTATTTTTAACTCCTTTTTACACCTTTTCTAAAATCAATCTCATAAAGTTCCAGGCATTTATCTCTCTCTTTTATCCTTATCCCATTTTTACTAAATCTGTCTTAATTTTAATAAGCACCAGATGAAGCCTGGAAAACTTTTTTCTTGAATGTTAACCCATCTTCCTCCTTTAGTATTATGTATTCCTGTATATGGCAATGGCTCATTATTAGACTCTGGAAACTTAAACATACAATTTTCCCTTCTGGGGGAAACCAGACTCTATTTCTTATAACATAAGCAAGTGATGTCAAACATGCAAGGGCTCCATTGCTGGAAGCACAGCATACACACCCCTTCTCTGAGGGTACTCTTTCTTGAAGCTTGTGCCACATTTGATGTGAGAGAATGTGCAGACTCCCCAAAAGGTGGCATGACAGATGCTGATGTCCATAACTGAAGGAAAGAATAATATTTCCAATATAAACTAGATTTTGTACTTTAATGAAAATTGCTAACCATTCTAGAGAGAGATTCATGGGGCACTTATTTAACACGTACAGAAAGAACGCATACTTTGCGGTTTGCTAGGTAGTGTGAGGTTTATTGATTTTATTTCAATTCAGCTCAGAATTTCTTGACTATTTTCCTTTCCTTTGAACTCCATCATCTTATCTTGTATCTTTATTACACATTTAAGTGAATATTCCAAATTTAGTATTTATTAGAAATAGTGATTAACACTCCTTTTCTTACTGTAAGGGATATTAAAAGAAGGAATCTAAAATACACTTCATCAAATATTTGAAAGTTTAATTCAAAGCATGCCAACTACTACAAAGTTGTAATTTATTAAAACCAAGTGACTTACATGATGAGGATTGTTTTAACTTTGCGTCAATCTTGCAATTCTCTTTCTGTATAGACTGGATCCTACTACCATGCTTGAAGTGGCAATAAATGAGAAAATAGTTGTCCGAATATATTATAGAAATAGATGGACATTCTGCTGATTATAAAGAGTATTATTTACTAGAAGAAGCCATTAAATACCCATTTTACCCAATAAATGATCTGTGGAAAATAAAATAAAAACTAGCTGTGTGCAGTTTTTCTCTTCATCCATTGAATTCATCGGTTCTTCTGGCTGATAAGGAGAATTCATAAAGAAAACTATAAAGAGGCTTGCCCAACTCTGCTCTTTAACTTAAAAAAAGAGGTTGGTTTGAAATAACAAAAATCAGCTAATGATAGTATTGGAGTCTGTGGAAGGCTTTATTTTGTACTGAATGCCCCTCACTGCGAATATGACAAAGTGACTCTTTTATTGTGAGTTGGTTTAGAGAGTGGAAGGAGCAGAGTAAGTACTGGAAAGACTCTATCTTCACCACAGATACTACTGTCTCTGTGTGTACGTGTTTGTGTGTGTGAATGTAATGAATCGTAGTGACATAGTTGACAAGAAAAATTATGTCTTTTCATGAGCTTGTGCTCTTATTGCTCACATTAGCTCTTGCAGGAGGAAAAAATATAACTGAATTCAACAGGATAAATATTCAATAAGAATAAATTTTCCTTGACATACAGTATGATACTGATGCTGTCTCCTTGCAGAAAAGAAAGCAAATCGGATAGATAGTACCTCACTACCATGAATTCCCCATAAGGAAGGAAGCAAAGGGAGCATTATAACATGAAACCTGGCATCTGTCCTCCCAAAAATGACTCTTTTCATTAGCTCGAAGATGCGACAGCAATTCTGCTATGACTAGAGCCACCAACAACAGCCCTGAACTAATAGCTCTTTATATCTGTGATTTTAATTCTATTTAAAAGTTAAGCTAAGTACAGTAAGGGAAAATATGAAGTGTCCTGTTTCTATTATTTGTGTTAAGAAAACAAGCAATGTTCAAAAACACCAAACATTGTGGCTGGTTGCTATACAAGCTTGTACTCCCACCAGAATGGAGTCGTGGGAGTTTTTGCTTTGCCCGACATCCTTGCCAGCAGCATGGGCTATCACTGCTGCTTTTGATCTTAGCCATTCTGACAGGTGTATGATGTAATTTCAGAGTCATTTTGATTTACATTTCCAGGATGGCTAAAGATGTTGGACATTTCTTCAAGTGTTTCTCAGTCATCTGAGATTCTTCTGTTGAGAAATTCCACTGTTTAGATTTGTACCCCATTTTTTAATTTGATTGTTTGTTTTGTTTTTGTCTATTTTCTTGAGTTCTTTATATAGTATGGAAAATAATCTTCTGTTAGATGAAGAATTATCTTTACCCTTATTGTAGGCTGCCTTTCTGTCCTATGGTGATTAAGAAACTTGGCTTAATCACTATCAGAGTAACTCCAGGCTGGGTGATAGTGGTGCACGCCTTTAATTCCAGCACTCAGGAGGCAGAGGTAGGCTGATCTCTGTGAGTTTGAGACCAGCCTGGTCTACAAGGGCTAGTTCCAGGACAGTTTCCAAAGCTAACCAGAAAAACCCTGGAGAAGGAGAGAAGAGAGAGAAGAGAGAGAGAGAGAGAGAGAGAGAAAGAGAGAGACCATTCAGCAACTCACAGAATCCACTAAGCTGGTTATATAGGGGCTCGCTGAAACTGAACCAACAATCAAGGAACCTGCATGGGTCTAGCCTACATCCTCTGCATATACGTTATAATTATGTAGCTTGGTGTTTTTTGGGGGCTCCTCACAGAGGGAATGGGGGTTGTTTCTGCTGGTTTTGCTGACTTTTCGGATCCTTTCCCTCCTCCTGGGTTGCCTTGTTCAGCCTTACTATGAGGGGATGTACCTAGTCTAATTGCCATTTAATATGCTATGTTTGATTAATAGCCCCTGGAGACCTGACCTTTCCAGAAGGGCAATGGAGGAAGAGTGGATGGGGAGAGAAGGGGGGGTTGTCTGAAAGGGCATGAGGGAGAGAAAACTGTAGTTGGGATGTAATATATGATAGAAAACTTACTAGTCAAAAAGAAGTAAAAACAAAATATAATTTAATCTGACAGAATTCCAGAAGTATTCAACTTGCCTTCCAAAACTTTTATTCAAAAATATATTAAATTAGAAAAGAATCGATGCTAAAAATCTAGAATGTAAATAAAAATTGGACCATAAAGATGTTTGGCAAATTTTTCAGAAAAACGTAACAAGTAAAGATGGATTTAGAAGCATGTTTGTAAACTACACAGGTAATATTCTTCTTCCTCAGGAAGAGTAGCCTAGATAGCCAGGAAACAATATGAAAGGTTTGTGACTCACCACCTTCCACCAATTCTGCTCTTTAGTTTTTGCATGAACTTCTCTCTAAAATAAACATCTATCTATCATCTATCTATCTATCTATCTATCTATCTAATCTATCTATGAATCTTTCAGTATCTACCTATCTTTCTATCTATATGTACTCATGTATGCATGTATATATATATATAGAAACATACAGACATAATTACATATATACCAATGTATATTTACTTTCCTACTATATGGAAAATGAGTTCTGAAAAAATACATTGTCTTTCTGACATACAACTCATGCCTTTGTTTTCCATTGGCTCCTCTCTTGCTATGTAGGTCTATTAAGAGACAATTTGTAAGATCTATGATAGTACAGAAAGTTCACAAAATCCCTTTGGGTTTAAAAGAACATGTCAACTGTGAGTCACTGATGGCTCAGCTATATTCCAAAGATTTTTTTTTTATCTTGCTGAAGAAGCAGGTCTGGTATGAAACATAGCAGTCATATGATACAAAACAGAAATAAGAGTGGAGTAGAAGTAGATTTAATGAGGATCTTCAACTGACTTATTATGACATTTAGATTGCACAGGGTATTTTCATTCCTCCAAACTGAATCCCTGAAAATGTGAGGTCAATGGCCAGTATTAAAAGGTGATTAAGTAAAAGTTTGTATATATAGGAGATAATGTTGAAACCAGATCATTTGGGATATAAGAGATTGGCTTCAGGATTAAGTCTCAAACAGGAAATGAACATGAATATTGAAAAAAAATGATTCCTATTTCCTTCCATTCCACACTCTCAATATCTGAGACACTTTAAATGACAAAATATGTGATGCTCAAATTTTCTGAGACAATTTGGGAGGCAATATGATATACTTCATGATATACCAGCAGTTTTCATTAATGGATCTTATTTAAACTTGACAGACTACTAAGAAATCTCAAAAAGAGACTTGTAGGTTTGCAAGTCAATCTTATGAACACAATAAAGTATATAGTCAATCTTATGAACACAATAAAATATATAGAAAGCACTTCTAAGAAAGTTTCAAAAGTCTTAAACTTCTTTTGTTAACAAAATTTTAAGGAATTTGAAGGAGAATAAACAATTAATTCATAATTTCAAGGTAAAAGGCCAACTGAGGGGTAAATCCCTAAAGCCTGTAGCTAAATTGTCTAAGTATACTAGTCATTAAGACAAGTTCCAGGAAAGGCTCCTTTGGACAAGATGACTTGGGAGAAGGAAAAGCAAAATCAAAAACCTTTGCACAAACAATTAGGATGTTCATAGTAATTGCAATTAACTTTAAATTAACTTTAAAATCAAAATGGAGCATAATAATTTTTTTTTATTTAGGGCTAGACTCACAGATCAGCAGTCCTCTGCATGAGTGGGGAACAGGAACTAATTCCAGCAACCAAGGGCCTTGCACACATCCCTAACTCTGTAATACAGTACCCAAGATCACGCCCAAAGTGAGCCAACATCTCAAAGACCATTGGCTGAAGGAGTTCCCACAGCAGTACAAGTTAAACAAAAATCTATGGTGAGTCTCAAGTTTCCTATCCTCTGTTATTCATACCCTTGCATTATCTCCACTTAATGATGGTGAAGACTACAGATTGTTTCTGAATATCTAGTATAAAAACAAAGTAAGTTGTGCCCCAAAGCTGTATTACTAAAGACATCTTGCCACTCAGTATCTAGATATTCCTCTGGTTAGCTTGATAAATCAAAGATCCATGCTGAAACAGGGTGTGTGGCAAAAATCATGGGCATTGTCTTCTTGTGGAAGAGCACCTCCAGCCATCCCTCAGCCAGAACATGGGCCATTAGTAGCAAGGATTCATGGAAATGGAATTTCCTAATGACTCAGAGAGAGAGAGAGAGAGAGAGAGAGAGAGGGAGAGAGAGAGAGAGAGAGAGAGAGAAATAGATTCCTCCACAGATGAGCTTATAGACAAAAAAACAGGACTTGGCTGACACTGGTTAGAACTTATAAGACCCTGAACAGATAATACAGCTTACCTGTGTTTTAGCTGATAACTCAATAGACAGATAAGAGAACAAATAAATGGACCATATGATACTAAAAGTTTGTGAGTTTATAGTCAATTTTTTGTTATCCAGCATTAGAAATGTAACACAAAAATAGACATAATATTAGAAATTCAAAATAAAAATGCAGAATTTAGGAAAAGAACGACGGATCCAACATTGTAACTTGTCAAGTGTACTTGCTCTTTTTTTCTCACTGTTGCCATCAAATACCTGGCAAGAAGCAACTGAATTGAGGAAGGGTTTCTTATGGCTTACAATTAGAGAGGATCTTTCCATTCACAGTATGGAGCCAGTCAGATACTAATATTTGCATTTAGAAAGTTATGGCAAAATGATGAGGAAAAATGCCCAGTCCATGTCTAGATTAGAGTTCTAAAACCAAAAAAGTTCAAGATTTTGACCTTCACATTCATCTTGAATTCTACCTAACATTAGTGGGATATCTGGTACTGTAGCAAAGATGCTGTGATAAAAGAATTATTGGAAGAAAGTTCTACAAAGTGCTTCTTAGTGCTAACTTTTTAACTTAAAGCATTCATTTACCTTTATTTTGTTAAAAAAATTAATAATCTATCAGTTAGTGGGCTCTGGAGTTCAAATCCAGCTCCAACTTTTGGTCCTATGCTTGTTTCTTCCCAGTTTGGCTGGAGTTGGTGAGCTCCTATTAGCTCAGGAAGACTGTATCAGTTGGTGAACCCATCATGGTGTTAACCTCTTTGCTCATATTCTCACTCCTTCCACTCTTCAAATGAACTTTGGGATCTCAGTCCAGTGCTCTGATGCTGGTCTCTGCCTCTGTTTCCATCAGTTGCTGGATGAGGTTCTATGGTGATATTTAAGATAGTCATCAATCTGACTACAGGGCAAGACAAGATTGGGCTCCCTCTCCTTTATTGCTTAGGGTCTTAGCTAGAGTCATTCTTGTGATTCCGGGAATTTCTCTAGAGCCAGGATTCTTGCTATCCCCATAATAGTTTCCTAAATCAAGCTATCTCTTTCCTTGCTCTCATCTCTGCCCTTCCCCCGTCTAGACTATTCCATTCCCTCAAAGTAACCTCAACTCTCCCCCTTTTCCTACTTTTCCTCTTCCACCCACCCTTCTCCCCCACCCCCATGCTTCCAATTTTGTCAGGTGATCTTGTCTGTTTTGATATATATATATATATATATATATATATATATATATATATATATGTTTTTATGATTTTTATTATTTTGTTTCTCTAGGATCGTGAACTTTAGGCTCATTATCCTTAGATTATAGCTAGTATCTGCTTATCAGTGAGTATATACCATATTCATCTTTTTGGGCTGGGGTTACCTCACTTTAAGTAGTGTTTTCTAATTCTATCTTATTGCATGCAAAATTCAAGATGTCATTGTTTTTTTCCTGCTGAGTAGTACTCTAATGTTTAAGTTTTTTCTTTCTTTGGTTGAGGGACATCTAGGTTGTTTCCAGGTTCTGGCTCTTACAAATAATGCTGCTGTGAACATAGTTGAACAATTGCTTTTGTAGTGATTTAGCATTTTGAGGGTATATGCCCAAGAGTGGTATTGCTGGATCTGGAGGTAGGTTGATTCCCAATTTTCTGAGAAACTGCCATACTGGTTTCCAAAGTGGTTTTACAAGTTTGAGTTCCCACCAGCAATAGAAGAGTGTTCCCCTTACTTTGTATAATTAGGAGCAGCAGGCTTCGCAGTTCCCAGTTAGCTTTACCAGAAATAATTACACGGAAACTGTATTGTTTTAAACATTGCCTGGCCCATTAGTTTCAGCCTCTTATTGGCTGATTCTCACATCTTGCTTAACACATTTCTAATAATCTGTGTAGCACCACAAAGTGGTGGCTTACCAAGAAGATTCTTACCTGCGTCCATCTTGGGCCGGAGCTTCATCGCATCTGGCTCAGAGAGGAGAAGCATGGCAATTGCCTCACTTCCTCCCAGCATTCTGTTCTGTTTACTCCACCTACCTAATTTTCGGACCTATTAGAACAAGCAGTTTTCTTTATTGATTAACTAATGAAACAAAAGATTGACAAATAACCTTCCCACATCATTACTACACATTCTCTCCAGCATAAGCATAATTGGTATTTTTGATCTTAGCCATTCTGACAGTTGGAAGATGGCATAGCAGAGTTGTTTTGATTTGCATTTCCCTGATGGCTAAGGATGCTGAACATTTCCTTAAGTATCTTTTGGCCATTTGAGATTCTTCTGTTGAAAATTCTCTGTTTAATTCTGTACCACATTTTTATTTGGGATTTTTGGAATTTTGGTATCTAATTTCTTGAGTTCTTTATATATTTTGGAAATCAGTCCTTTAATTGTGATTGACAGTTGCATGCCTGGGGAAGACTGAGGGGCCACTGGCAGTAGCACCATGATTTATCCCTACTGCATGTACTGGCTTTTTGGGAAACTATTCTCTTTGGATGGATACCTTTCTCAGCCTAGATATTGTAGGGAGGGCTTTGGACCTTCCCCAAAGCAATGTTCCTTACCCTTATGAGGATTGGATGGTGGTGAGGTGTGAGGGTATGTGGAGGGAATAAAAAAAAAAATGTTAAACTTTTGGTGCTATTTAAATTAGAAGTTAACTTTGCAATTCAAGTTATTTAGATTTTTCTGGTGGCCACAATTTTCATACCTGGTGGGATTTTGGGAGATATGTAACACACACCACACACACACACACACACACACACACACATAACACACACACACACACACACACACATATATATATATATATATATATATATATATACATAATCTTTCTGTTCAAGTCTAGTTCAGTCACAAATGGATAGATTTTGGTTTTTATATAACTTGATTTAGTTTTCTAAGCCAGTATCTTTTCTTGATTGCTTCTATCTAAAACTTTACAAAAGAGGACTGTACTCCCAATTTAATTCAATTATTTATTTTTCATTTTGTTTCCTCTTAATTGTAGCTTGGGGGTACACTTTAATATGTGGGAATTCCTACCTGCCAATATCAGCATAATAACTTATTGTCTGAGCTCAGATTTGGGTGGACCAGCAAACATATTCTAGAAATTCTTGCTTTCACCACCCTTTCAGACTTCACATTATGCAGATTCTGCATGTATATTTTATGCCTACAGATATATATTGTTTAATAATTGATAGAACCAGATATATTTGCTACAAGGCAATGCGATTTTCTCATTTGGTCTTGTTTGGTAGAAACATTTTCTGTCCAGGAATTTAGTGCAGCAATGTGCTTGGTAAATATTTAATGGCATTAGCAGCATCAGAGTCTATTTTTCTTTGAAGAGTACTTAATTATGTCAATTTCCCCATGATGAGATGCTAAAGTATCATTTGAATTTGGAACAACTAGGTGAAGGTGCAGAGTTCCTTATATATGCCTCTTGCAACAAAATGCAAATATGCACATCTAATGAGGCATTAGAGCAGAATGTTGGCATAATTCATTGGGCAATACTCACAAATGACAATCTAAGTGATACTTTCATTGAGCTTAAATTAAAATCTACTTAGCACATTCAATGAATTAAGGATTTTTTGAGTTAAACATGTATATAATTGATATAAGATTTAAAAATCTATTATGCTCTGCATGTTATATGAACTTTGGTATCTATATGTGTATGGGAGTGCATAGCATGTGGGTGGAGAACAGATCTCAACCTCAGTGCCATTTCTCAAGGTTGTAATTCACCATGCTTTTGCTGTTTGTTTGTACCTTTGGTCTGAATCTTGAGTAGTTGGTTGAGTTTGAAGGCCCATGAGCTCCAGGGATCTTCCTATTTCTGCTTCCCTGACATTATGAATACAAGTGAACTTCACCATTGACAGACTTTTGACATGTATTATGGGGATTAAATCAAAGCCCTCATACTTGAGTCACAACCATTTTGTTGATTGAGCTAACACTCAGTCCTTGGTACTAGCCTGCATGTTAAATAGAATTGGATGTTGATATATGACAACTTTGACCTAAAAATGGTGTTATGCTAATCAACTCTGATTCTATTGGCACAGAAATACTGATGATATTATAATTCTGTTAACTCTTTCTTGTGAATGATAGATCGTTCTATATTCTATATATTTTTGTTATATTATCTCTATGACATTCTTCACAAAGGCCTTGAGAAATAGAAAATCAGACAGGATACACAACCAAGTTCTGCATTGCTTTTGTCTTAGTCTACTTAGGTCCTTGTAAAATAGTTACTTCTTACTGTCCACATGTAGAAATACAATTTTAGTTCATGATTGGCATTTAACCAAGCAAAGTTGTGAAACTTTGTTGACAGTAGTTTCTGTCCCACCTGATCCTGCAGTCATTCAGTCCCAAAGAAACACACAGGCATCTACATTATTTATAAACTGGTTAGTCAATTAGCTCAGGCTTCACATTAATTAATTCTCGCATCTTAAATTAGACCATAGTTCTTGTCTGTGTTAGCCAAGTGGCTTGGTCCCTTTATAAGTGGCATTCTCATCTTGCTTCCTCTGTATCTGGGTGACAACTGCAGACTGACCTTTTTTCTTCCCAGAATTCTGTTGTTCTTATTACTCCACTTCTATTTCCTCTCTGTTTGCCCTATCTCTATTTCCTGCCTGGTTGTCCTGCCTATACTTCTTGCCTGGCTACTGGCCAATCATCATTTAAGTGAATTAGAAGTGACAAACATTTACAAAGTATAAGACCATTGTCCCACAGCAAAACCTTTAACTCTTGGAATGCCAGAAAATATGGTTCACCAAGAAGTACATGCCACAATATGCCCATCTGTGGTGATAATAGCTTCTATTAAAACATCTGTAGACAATATTTTTTAATATCCTATGGAAGGTGAATGTTTTAATGTATATATTTTTAATCAGAATAATAAAAACAACATTTTCTAGTTAGTTTTTGTTTGTTTACCTCTCTCCACTTGACATAGCAATTTTTATTCAGGATAGGATCTTCAATTGAGAATACGTCTACAAAGATTATTTGCAGGCTTGTCTCTAGGGCATTTTTTTTAAATTAACAAATAATGTTGGAGTTCAGCTCAGTGGGGAGCAGAGCCATACCTGGTCAGGTGTTTATATGTGGTACAAGAAAACAGATTAAACAAGTTAGCAGGAGAAAGTCCATAAGCAGTGCTGCTCCATGGACTTTGTTCAGTTCCTGTCTTCAGTTTCTGCCCTGACATCTCTTCATAATGGACTGAAAACTGTAGAATTAAATAAATCCTTTTGTCCACAAGTTGCTTTTGGTTTTGGTGTTTTATCACAGCAATGAAAATCAAGCTAAATCATTCACTAAGCTTCCTTATTGGAAATTTATTCACTGAACTGGTATCATTATTAACTTTAGAAGTAAAATATTAAAACTATCAATTCTTTCTAAGATAGAATAGCAATCAGGTTTTATACTGGAAAATAATATTTTTCATATAGGCTCTATCATAAATAACAAATGATATTTATTTGTATATTTTAGGATGTATATTAATAAAATGTATTTTGAAATTTAAAAATAATTGAGGTAACATCAAACTTATTAGTTCATAGCTGAGTACTAAATGTGATTTGTTTTTAGGTCAATGAGCGAACACTTTTAATATAAAAAAGTTATCCAAGACAAGTTATTTGGATGAGTTTATAAAAATGTGATTTTTGAAGTATATGTCTATTGAGCTTCACTCTTTATCAAATAAATTAATTAAAAAATTTGAGGATTCTATATGCAGCTCCTACATCTTAGTCTCTCTGAGGATTATGGAAGAATAAGAAAAAGTATTGTTTTAGCCAGTGGGCCAGGACAGTTCCTTCAAGATAGTGTTTTTGATAAGTGACAGGAAAGCTCCATTCATGAAATATCAATAATATGGTTGCATAAGAAGATCTGTATGATGAGCACACCCCATTAACATGCCAACGTGACTGTGGAAAACTTCTCAAGTTCCCACAGCTAGATAATGAGCTACAGATATTAGATGAATACTGAGCTGTATTCATTGACCTGGAAAAATTTTTGTTTTTCCAGGTCAATTCTTAAGTAGTATCTGGTTCACTGTCCCTTTGTCCTTCTATCCACAAAGCTGGTGCAGTGATAGGCACATAATCGGCTCCAGGTAATTTATGGGGGCTTTATTTGGAGATATTTTCTGGTTTTATTAATAATGAAATATTACTTTGTTGTGATGGTTCTGAGAGCAATTTCCAAAATTTCAAAAGTTTTGAGAATTATTTGTAAATACTTCTTCTGATGAGGCTCCATGTAATGCAACTAAAAAGGTTCCCAAGAAGAAAGCTAAGTAAACATCAGGACCTGATGATTTAGAGTGTTAGAACCCTCATTAGCCAAAAGCTGCTACTAATCTTCATGTTGTACCTTCCCAGTTTACAGTGGTCTGTTGTCAGGGCAACAGAGAAGGCATGTGAATAAAAGAAATAGTCTATTTTAAGGATAACCTTTTTCCTTTCAGGTATTATTCAGATACTGCTCTTGTGTTGAGAAGCTAATTTATTTATTTATGTTGTGTGGGAGACTTCTTCTGGATATATAACAAACATGCTTACACCCCCGCCCCAAAAGGAACCCATGACAGAACAAAATATCAGTTAGAACAAAGTCCAACTTGGTGAACCAATGCGTTTTTGTACTGGTTAGGAATAGAGTGTGGGTGAAGTTATAGAAGCAGGGGTGATTCACAGGTGAGGATATAACCAAAAGCCTACCTCAAATGCAGGCAACAACTCACAAAACTACAACTCTGGAACTTTTTTCACAACTTGCAGGATGTTTTGACAGTTCTGAGAAATCTTCGGTAGGCAGCTGGGCTGATTAGTCTCTACAAACAGTAGTTTTCTGTTTCTATAGCTCCAAAGAGTAGCCTCAAAGAATCTTACATATTTCAGCTATCCTAGACATGAAGTTTGTTTATTCTTGTCTTTCATGAGCCATCTCAATGAGTTAGTAATTGCTATACAATAATTTCTTGGGAAATAAGTCTTAGTAATCACATCAAAATTCAATTAATATTTAAGATTCAATTTTTGGTATACACACAGCGACACACCCATGATACATACATACATACATACATACATAAAGCACATTCACATTACATACCCATGTACAGAGATGCACATATGAATTTATAAAATTTAAATAATCCAATCAATTATTTCTGCCCCAGAATTAGTACAAAACACCAACATATTTTAGTGTAAATATGCACACATACACACACATGCACATACACACACACGCACACACACACACACACACACACACACACACTATCGTTGTATTTTTAAATTACTGAAATTTCATAGCATGGAATACTCCATATTTTTTAAAAGAGAAAAGGGAATATGAAAGTAATTTGTGACATCTATCAGCCAATTGATCACCAAAGTTATTTAGCTGACCTAACTGGCTAGCCACATGTCCCTGTTTTCTGCCAACTACCCATGTGCACATCTCCCAAACTTTCATGTTCTGTCAAGAAGCATAACCTTTCCTGACAGAGAAGGATAAATAAGTAGCCCATTGCTCCTGCCATAACCTTCAAATAAGCTCACCAGATGAAAAAGGGCAAAAGATATACATTTTCACTGATTATTTTATCAATGATTGAAGCCTAAATACTAGTATTGCTTCTATATTCCATGACTTTTAAATAAATATAGGGTATATATCCTATATTTTAAGTTTATTTTAGACATGTATTTTAATTTAATATATATGGTATAATTTTAAAGACACATACATACATACATATGTGAATAATTATGAAAGCAGGAATATACACACAAACCCAAACAGTCCAAGAAATGATATCTGTATCTCTTGTCAGTGATAACTAATGGTTTATATGATTAAGCTATTTAACTTATATTTTAGTGGTCAGAAGATTCAAAAACCCTGGTCTCTGGAGACAAAACTCCATTGGCCACTGGACAATAACTGTCGAGTCTCACATGTTGTGTTTTATATTTCTTTATCCTTCAATGTTTGTTTCACCAGCATTATTCAGAAATCAATGTCATAAGAAGACATTTGTAAAAATAAGTGCAGAAGAGAAAGGTATAAAATACTTGGCTAAGATCATAGCATGGGCTTTTCTCTTTTGATTTAATGCACCTCACTTTTTCTTGATCCTATCTTATTACTAGAATATGAGTCTTGCTCAGACTCTTCATGAAGTGGTCATGATTTGAATATATGCTGAAAACTTTGTAAATGGCTCCCGGTTCGTTTAATATTTTTAATTGACAAGTAACAGTATTTTTACATTTGTGAAGTACAGCATGATGCTTAGTTACATGTGCATTTTACTGAGTTATTTTGTCAACCGCACTAATACGTATCTGAACTCACTCATTATTTTTGTATCATGCATTTCAACACAATAAGAATTATTTTAAAATATGCAATAAATAATAATTGATTTTAATGATCATGTGAAAAAATTGTAAAAACCCATTCCTATTTTCAGACGAAAATTATTTGGATACATTCTTCTCATTCTTCTTTCTTTTTTTTCTTTCTTTTATTTTTCTTTCCTCCTTTCTTTCTTCTCTATTTTGTGTGCATGAGTGTTTCCCCTACATACACACACACACACACACACACACACACACACACACACGTACCATATGCATGCCTAGTGTTTGCAGAGGCCAAAAGGTGCATAATATCTCCTGCAACTGGAGTTACAGATGATTGTGGGCTGTCATATTCATAATGAGAATTGAATCTGGGTCTTCTGAAAAAGCAGTTCGTGTTCTTAACTACTGAGCCATTTATCTAGCCTGTCTTCACACTCTTGATCACTCCCCACCTCCATGCATACCTAACACATTCTCTTTGATTTAACTAAATGTTTTATTTTCTCATGTTAGACCACCTGACTGATTCAGTTTCTCATTGCTATGGCAACACAACTTATAGAAATAACTAAAGGAAGAAAAAGTTTATTTCAGCTTAAATTTTCAGAAGTTGCAATCTGAAGACACTTGGCACCATGTTCCTGACGTGGAGCAAAGAACGATGTCACGAAAGTGGGAGCGGGAGCATGTGACCAAAGATAGTCATTCATTTCATGCCATGTAGAAAGCAGAGAAAGCAAGAAAGTCAGTGGCTATGGTAGTACATAGATCCTAAGGTCACATGAGGTTTATACAAATTTTCTTTAGTCTATTAAATGTGTATATTTAAAGAATTTCACTTTCAGAGGAAGGCTGATGTAACAAATCTGCCACTAAGATATACTATGGAAGAAAGTCTTTATTCCATCTATGCATACGGTTTTAATTACTTCCAAGAAATGTAAAATTTGATTCTTCATATGACACATAAACAACTCCAATAGTTTAAAATCACTCCTTAATCTGAATTCCTATATGGTATCTCTTGTGTAAAAGATTGAATTATTCAACCAGTACCTAAAGATCTCTAAGTAGAAGGGTGTTCCCTACTTGTCTCCTCAGCATGTGCTGGACTCATGCTGTCCCTGATCTCCATTACTTCCCAACCTTCCTTGTGCTCTGTTCTCAAACTGGTGCTCTCCCTTTGATTATGCTACACAGCCTCTGATCCCGGTGGAACACTTTTCCCTCACAGTCCTGTTTGCAAAACCCTGCTGATTAACCTCTGCGCCATTGCAAGCCGAATTCACACAGCCCTCCTCTTTTTCCTCTAATTTTGAGAGCACCATCCTTCACTAGAAGCGTTGTGAGTGTTCCCTTTTCTCCATGTACACTCTGGGTTGTCACCAAAGACTCAAAATCAAAAGAGCCCATGTTCCTGCCAGCTCAAAATCACTTAGTAGCTAAGCCAATTCCAAATTAAGTAGACAATAAATTCTTTTAAAATTAATATACCACGAATAAAAGATATCAGGGGTAAATCTTCCCAGAATATGTCATTATTTACAAATCAGTTCTTCACTGTTACACACACATATAAAGATATAAATAAATTGTATAAATATATAGTCAATTAAATTAATTTCTTCAATGCCATTGTATCTTGGCCTTCTTTTTCTTAAAGACTGTCCTGATTACTTGTGACTTATAGTTTATATATGACAGAGAAAAGCCTTAAACAATACTAGTATTTGGTTTATTGCTAGATTTAATATATATGTGGGTTAGAATATATCAATATATATATAAAGATAGCTATATATGTATACATTTATAATATGTATTTAATAATTACATACAATTCATGGTGTTAAGATATATATGCATGGATATGCACATATATACATGTATGTTTACAAAACGATTAAAAGAAAATCAAGGCTATGGGAAGGAGATAGAGGATTTAGGAGGAATTGGAGTGGGGAAGGAGTGACTTATATGTAGATGCAGTGCTCTCAGATGAAGTGTTCAAAGAACTAAAATTAGAAACATTTGGTTTCTAGCAAATGTTTCTAATATTATATATGTATTAACTAACTAAATGCATCATAGTTATCAATAAAATTGTTTTGTAAGAATCTGAAGGTAGAAATATTTTGAATTTAGTCAGTTAACCTAACATAATGTACTTTTTAAAACAAAACAAATAAACAAACAAAAACAGAAATTCTTTGCAATTCGACTTGATGGTGTGGATTCTGAGTGTGCCCAAAGGGTTTCATTTTCATTTTTATGCTCTTAAGTTTCTATAAAATCTGTGCTGACATGAATTATTGTTGCTATCCTTTCAGTGGTTTAAATCTCTTGAGTTAGGGATTTTGAAGGACTGGAAAGTGCATTCTTGTGGGTTTCTTGGTCACATTTCTTTTATCTCAGTGCTTACCGTTTAAGTGTCTCTATAGATGATAAATAAGCCCTTTCAACCTTTATTTCAGCTACGATTCTGTGAAAAGCAGACAGTAGCTTCGTAATTTTTGAATTGATGCTGCAACATCTGGAAATGTTTTGCGGCAATTTAGAAAACAATATGTCAAGATAGAGGTAAGATCTCACCATTGTGCTTCTTAAAAATTGACTTAAAGAATGAAAAGTATGTTCATTAAGTACCAAAAATGGAATATGGTTTGGAAAACACCATTATTACAGTACTACTTTAAAATATTTCATTTACATTTATTCTCTCTTTCCTTCTCTATTTCTCTCTCTCCCCATTCGTGTGTATATGTGTGTGGTGTGTGTGTGTGTGTTTGTGCACATGTGTGTGTATGAGTGTATGTATACACATGCAGCTGTGCATGTGTGGAGGACTGAGGACAACTTGCAGAAATCAATTCTTTCCATATCATGAAGGTTCCTGGGGTCAGACTCAGGTCATTGATAGGCTTGGTGGCAAGCACCTTTATCCTCTGAGCAAAATCAGCATCCCACAGGAGCTTTTTTTTTAATATTTCTGTAAAACTAAGCCCAATGAGCTCAGATATCAGCTATTTACTTCCCTTCCTGGAAGATATATACTTCTTCCTTAGTCAAATATCTCCAGAGAAGAGGTCTTTATGCTTAGTATTAACCCTAGAACCTGAGGACATGCTGCCATCTCACCTTCATTTCATCTCTAGCTTTCATCAGCTAAGTTCCTCAGTGTGTCATTCTGGCTGTGTTGTAAGCCATAGTTAATTTTTATCAGACTTCTTCAATGGATTGGAGTTACTAATATTAATATCATTTAGCCCAGAGATTTTTATTTCCACCAAGGTCAATACAAACATGCTCTAACTAGCAGTTAAGAAATAAAAAACTTGGTTCTTCTGAACTTTCCAGGAAAGCTTGACATTTGTTTAATCATCACATTGTTTCTTGCCCATTGGAGAATGTTTGATACTATACAGATGAAAGATATAAGAAAGGCTCAAGGAGGGTATGATTACTACAAAGTGAGAAAAGGGGGATTAAACACACAACGAAATGAAGTTGATAAGGATTTTAAAGGATGGGTATAATTTCAGGAAATGGAGCTGGAGGATGAGAAGATATTTTCCATACAAAGGAGCTTGTGACTTGTTTGGCTGGGGATATAAATGGCTTGGGGTTGTGAAGCAGAGTAGGTAAGACTGGGAAAGATGGGTCTGTCTAAACTGTACTAGCCTCTGCATTCCAGCAAGGGAAAGTGGGGCAGCATGTAGTGAGAGATGCTAGGAGTCCTTAAATGTGTTTTAGCACAGGAGTAACAGGATCAGATTTTCTGCACTGCTGACAGCATTCTGCTAAAAGCAGAGTTTTACAGTGTTGAGAAATGTTGAGGCTTCATGTTAATATGAAATTCTCCTTCCTAAGGGCTGTGAAGAAATTCCTACTGAGGTGTAGTACAAATGTATTGCACTGTGCCCCAGAGTCAGGAAGAAGGCCCATTAAGGGGTTTCATTTGAGACCCTCTGTCTATAATGAGTGAGATGGTGTGTTAGCTCTGTCTGGAAGCTTTTTGGATGACTGATGGTGCCGAGGCATCTAATTTAAACTTAGTTGGATTTATCTGGCCTGAGGGAGTTGCTGAAATATTTTAACAGACAAGGTGGGGATTAACTATTAAAGAGTGATAGAAAAATCAGTCAGGTGTCTTGCCTAAAAGGCAGTCAGGGCATTAAGCAGGTGAAAGAAAAGAACCACCAAGGACTCTTGGGATGCATTACTTAATGTTTCTGTCCTTCCTGTGGTCTAACCAGAAAGGGTGCATCTATTCCATCTTGGGGCTCTGAACAACTCACTACAGAGGTTAATGAATAGAACACTGTGTGTTGACAGCTTTGATATTGAGCTCCTCCCAGTGCCCCTTTATAAAGTTTTGGACACTGGCCACTGGAAATGAGAGATACAAGTCTTATCAAGGCCTGTTCAGGGCTGTTGGGAAATCTCTGGTCTGCCCACCCATTAGCTGCCTATCATGAGCTTGATTGATGCCAGTTTCTACTTTCACATCTTCCAACATCTGGCCCTTGCATTTTACTGCTGCTTTTCTGGCTGAGAGATCCAGTAAGTATAGTTCTGTTCCTTCTATTTAGACTGCTTTCTCTATAAAGGAAACCCAGCTTACAACTCAGGCCTTCCTCCTACTGTGTTTTTTATTCATGTGCTTGCTAGTGTATATGCATGCACTGGTACATGCTCATTTACATGCACATACATTTGGTGACCAGAGGTCAACCTTGAGCATCTTACCTCATGTGTATCCCAACATTATATTTTAAGACAGCGTCTCTTACATGGTCACATGGCCGAGAGCTTACCAAAAAGGCTATTCTTGCTGAGTGGTAAGCCTCAGGGACCTATCTGTCTCTATCTCTCCAGTTCTGTTATAAGCACATACAAATAGACCTAGATTGGTGTCTGTGTGGTGGGAGGGGTAGGCAGGTTCTGGGAGTCTACCTCAGTTCTTCATGCTTGCAAGACAACACTTTGCAAACTAAGCTATCTTCTCAGCTCAGAATTCTACATTTTTGACAAACCTTTTAACTAATCCAAATAAGTCATGCATAGATAAATGGCCATAGATGGTAAGTTATCCAAAATCACTAAATTGATTTTTCTTACAAAATTATGTTGTGCTTAACAGAGAACACTCACAAAGAAACAATCTCACATATATTTTTGAAAAGTCAACAATACACTCACATTTCATCATTATATGATTTTTTACATACTTACACAAAAGAGAAATATCACCATGCACTCAACAGTTAAGCAATTTGAAAGAACACAGGGGCTACAAAGTTCTTTGCCACCCCTCAGGTTATATGTTTAGAGAACCTGGCCTAGCAGTCATTATCACTACAGACCTGCTAAGTGCATCTATTTATGTTAGTGGTTTTTCTGGTACAAGTTTGCCAACATGAGAAGAAAGTACTGGCCAATTAGAAGAAGTGGAGGGCAACACATCATGCCATGATCGTAGCTACACAAGGAACATAAACAAATTAGAAAAATTAACATGATTTCCATAAGAAAACTGCAGAACATGTTGAGTTACTTCTTTAACAGTAAATGGTGGATATATTAGACATCATGGATTTTGGGTAACTTTTGGCAACAATGACCACAGAAGCAATATGTCACTTAGTGACAAAAGAGTCCTATGTAGTAGCACTAGAAATGAATAAAAACCATATAAAAATACACCAGGATATTGTGAAGCCTCTTTGCTTGGTGATTTGTGGTGAAATTGTGTTAGCCATGGGGCAATGGTATCATATTCTGATTTAGGGGTAACTTTAGCATTCAGATGACCTGTGGTATGTGAATACCATAAATAAGGGTTATCATCTTTCCAGTTTCCTAGACTTCTCTAGTTATGGCTTCAACATTCCCTCACTTGAACTTCAGTTTAATATAGGTAGCAAAATATCTAACGATATTCTTACTCAAAACTCAGTTCTTATTCAAATCTATATATGTATATGAGTGTGTATCATACACCAAATCCACATATGTAATGTATATATGCTTATAAATTCAAAAGTTTTTTGAAGAAATTAACTTTCTAGGTCAGCTTTCCCAATAGTCTTTGGAAATGATAATTTACAAATCCTGTAATAATCTGCTAATTTGTTTGAATGCTATAAACAACGTTTTGTAAGCTGCAGTATTTTATTGCTCTCTTGGGTGGAATAAGAATCATAGCATTGTGGATATTTGAAGTTTAAGTCTATAAAGATTACATTAATCAACCTCAGTGCTGTAGCGTATAGATTTTCTTATTTTCTGAATTAAAAATTTGAAATATTTACAAGGATAGTACACTGAGTATAATTAGTAATAGCATTTTCCATTCAACTATTAGACACTTTTGATACTAGTCTCATGTTACTATACATATGTGGATTTGGTATATGAAAGCTATGAGCCTGACCTGTGACTCAGGGGAGAGTAAGCACAAAACTCAGAGCATAGGCCTTGAGGAGTCTGCATATCGTGCAATAACACACACATAGGAAGTTGTATAGAAGAACATACTGGTGGTTCAGCGGCTACAGCAGACAGACTTTGAGGTAACAAGATAATGAAGTGGCATTCCAAGTCAAAAGAATATGATAAGCTGTATCAAAGATGGCAGGCAGGAAAACCCTGCTCAGGCATAAGAAGGCACCACTTCCAGGCACTAGGGCAAAGAGAGTTGCTTGAATGCTGGATCTTATCTACAGGAAAACATTACCCCTTTTATTTTTTATTTTATATTTCAAAGGAGAATATAATGCCGAATCCTCCCCAGGCCTTCCACTAAACAACTGGCACACTGAATGGTCACTATGTGTTATATGGTAGGAAAAAATGCATTGAGTAGATTTCTCATTTTACTTCTTTTTTATTGTGTTTATTGAGCTATATATGATAATTGTCTTTCTGGGTCTGGGTTACCTCACTAAATATGATGTTTTCTATATCCATCCATTTGCCTGCAAATTTCAAGATGTTCTTATTTTTTCTGCTGTGTAGTACTCCATTGTATAAATGTACCACATTTTTCTTAGAAAAAAAAACCAGCTTACTTTACTTTTAAATTATATCCCTATAAACATCCTTCTCCATAACAAAGAACTGAGAATACTCCTCCTTTAACATAGGTAGATTGGGTTTACCTTCTGTAGGCAGAAAAGTGGCTATAATTTGAAGTCTCCCTCAATATCATGAATAATGCTTTCCCTTACTGTTATCATACAAAGCCACCTTCAGCTCCTTACATAAATTTAATTTCAGGAAACTTTAACATTAAAATTTATTTCTTTGAGCATTTATGTATACTCTAAGTAAAATAAATCATAATTATTTTAAAAAGACAAAATAGGACAACAGAGAAAAAGCAATTATAAACCAAAATTGAACTATCACTAAGAATTCCAAAGTATTTTTTAAGTTTATTTTTTTTAAATATTTATGTTTTCTTATTTTACATATCAATCCCAGTGTCCACTCCCACCCCTCCTCCTAATCCCTCCCCCAATAATACCCCTTTATCCACTCCTCAGAGAGGGTAAAGCTTTCCATGGGGAATCAAAAAAGTCTAGCGCATTGCTTTCAGGTAGGGCCAAGGTCCAGCCCACTATATCTAACCAGTAAACGCAGTAGGAATTAATTCTGGTCTCACTGCCAGTGTGGCCCAATAGTCTGCCCCAGTCATACACCTGTGACCCACATTCAGGGGACCTAGTGTGGTCCTATGCTGGTTCCCTTGCTGTCAGGCTAAAATTGGTGGGCTCCCCTTACCTCAGGTCATGTATTTCAATTGGGTATACCCATCATGGTGTTGACCTGTTTGCTCATTTTCTCACTTTTCCTGTTCTTTGAATTGACTTTGGGAGCTTGTCCCAGTGTTCTGCTGTGGATCTCTGCATCTACGTTGATCAGTTTACTGGATGAAGGTTCTATGATAACATTTAAGATAGTCATCGATCTAACTACAGGGCACGGCCAGTTCAGGTACCCTCTCCACTACTGCTTAGGGTCTTATCTGGGACCATCCTTGTGGATTCCTAGGAATTTCTCTAGTGCCAGGTTTCTTGATAGTCCCACATGGCTTGCTCAATCAAGATATCTCTTTCTTTGCTCTCTGGCACTACTATCCTTCCCACATCTCGACCATTCAGATCTCTCAAGTTCTCCTCCCCCATCATCTTCTCCACTCTTCCTTCCCTTCTACCCTCCCTTTTCCCCCAACTCCACGCTTCCTATTTCTCAGGAAATCTTGTCTATTTCCCCGTCTCAAGGGGATCCGTGTATGTCTCCCAAGATGTTACTTAGCAGTTGTTTCAAATGTTCTTATGAGCCTGTGGTGTATAGGAATACTTAATGGAGTACCCCCTATCCTTTAATTCTACCTCCCTGGGTTATTTGTATCCAGTCTCCAGGCATCTTTCCTCTTGTCAGCTAGTCAGTATTATCTTGCTGAGCATCTCTCCCTTCTGCTGTCTTCATGAGCAGTGTATAGATGATTCTGTAGTGCAAAGGCCACCCTCACAGACATGCAATAAGGGAAGAAACTACTTTTTCTGGTTCATTTATTTAGAATGAGTCTAGGGTGCTTGTGTTTCTTTAGTTTTGTCAGGAAGTGGCTCTAGTGCTTGTTTTGATTTCTGGAGGGAGTAAATGCTACTTTCATGCTTTCCCTTTCTATTCAAAAACAAGTGATCCCCTTGTGGGCATTTTGTAAGAATGGGCAACTCTGTTACTTCATTCAGTTAATTTTAATTCCATCTCTCTTTCTCCTACATCCAACTCTTCCCATATTCCCCTATACCCTCTCTTATTCATGACCTTTTCTTCTTTAATTATTATGCATGCATATATATGTAGTGCTTTCTGTATTAGACTCTTTCCCTTGCAGTAGTTATTACTTCTTACTTTTAAAACATAGCTCATCCTCTCTACTGGAGAAATGGAGAGAGAAAAACTACAGGAAGGATTGTTTTTGTAGTGATAAGGAGAGCAGGCCTCGTCTGCCACCTGGCTAGCTTTACCCAAAATAATTACATGGAAACTGTATTCATTTAAACAGTGCCTGGCCATTATATCTATCTTCTTCTTGGCTAACTCTCACATATTAATTAACCCATTTCTAATAATCTGTATATCACCACATGACTGTGGCTTACTGATATGAGTCTAACCTATGTCCATCTTGGAGAGGAGAGCCATGGCATCTGCTTGACTCTGCTTTCTTTCTCCCAGCATTCTCTTCTGTCTACTCCACCCACCTAATTTTCTGACCTATCAAAAGGCCAAGGCAGTCTCTTTATTTAACCAATGAAAGTAACACATAGACAGAAGACCCTCCTTCACCACTTTTTGGCTTCTGCAGTCTAACCAAGAATCTGCAATAAAAATTACAAATGTATCTTCTGCTTCATCAAATCCACTTTTGGGCACAAATAACTAAATGTTTTGACAAGAACATAACACATCTAGGAGCAACGACTTGACCCCAACCCCAATTCTAAAAAATTCCATTATGTACCCAAATGTTTTTTGTTCCTTTATATCCAAAATATCACTCAACATCTGCTTTTGCCTACTGCTCATGTGTATTTTGTCCCTATATTATTTATTGTTTTAAATATTGTAGAATTATACCATCCTGTTCTAACAACACAAAACAGATTCTCATGATGTTGAGGGTGAATATGACACTGACTTGCTTGGATGAAAAGCTTTGCAGAGTCAGGAATAACATCAATATTTAATTTCAAAACTACCTAATCTAGGTGATAAACTAGAGTACTTATCTCTTGATAGTAAAGTGTAGGCAGACACACACAAACTCTCTCTCTCTTTCTCTCTCTCTTTTATAAAAAAAAAAACTGATTTAGTAACATGAGTGATAAAAAATCCGTACTCTGCTCAATAATCTCTTAATTCTATCACTTGAATTATTATCATCAGCAGTACAATAATTATCACCACCATCAGCAGCAGCATTACAAGACAACTTGAGGAGGTTTAAATACTTGCATTTTTGATTCAATTATTCTAAGTTCATATTTGAGTTCAACTTGATACTCATATGTAGGACCCACTAACTCTGGAGAGTCAGCTACTGATAAATTGGTTAATAAGGTTTGTGATTATTTCACATGCTCTAGTCACTTTGCTACATCATCACTGTTTTTTTTCCTATTGAATATAACACATAAATTCATTCACCTTGTATGTTACAAGTCATTGCTACAAAATGTTAATATTCTTGATGTATGAATTGCTACAGTGGAACTTTCCTAACACAGTCAGAACACCAACATAGTTGATTTATGAAAAACTATTATTTAAAGTTCAATAGGAGCATAAAATATGCTTTTCTTACACCTAAGATACATTCTTACTTAAGGCAGTCACACATCACTGCTGACAATAACATTACTTTACACTTGGATAGAGATACATTTTGATTCCATATATACTGCTTCATTCCTTAACTTGTGACTTTTCATATGTCAAATGGGAATAATGTTGAAATTAACATTATTATGTTTAATAATTGAAATAGATTAAATATTAAATATTAACTAGATTACAGCATGCAGTGGGTCTACACAATCCCTTATACATACTATGTAGTAGGAGCTGCGGCTGCGTTCCTGCCACCTGGCTCCCGGCCGCCTGCCTAGCTTATGCCCTGAAATAATTACATGGAAACTGTATTCTTTTAAACACTGCTTGGCCCATTTCTATTAATGTGTGTAGCACCATGAGGTGCGCTTACTAGGAAGATTCTAGTCTACGTCCATCCTGGGTCGGAGCTTCATCGTGTCTGCCTCAAAGAGCAGAGCTATGGCATCTGTCTGAGGCATCTTACCTTACTTCCTCTTCCTCCCAGCATTCTGTTCTGTTTACTCCACCCACCTATGTTCTAACCTATCTGGGCCAAACAGTTTCTTTATTAATTAACCAATCGCCTTCCTCCATCAATACTAATGTTGTTTTTCAAGTTATAATTAAATTAAACAAGAGATTTTATTAGTTTCTTTTTATAGTTAATTGGTACTTGGGGTGATATAAACAGAAATGGTCCATTGAATAAAGTTTAGTGAAATATAGCAATTGACTTTTTACTTTGTTTAATGTAAGCTGGCTCTTTTAAGCTTCTGCTTCATTTAGAAGCATGCAAAGTGGACATAAAATTACATGCTGTCTACTGTGGCATCAGTGGCTAAATTTCTACATAAGAACATTTATATTTCTAAAATCTACAATCAGTGTACTGTTAAGAGGCCACATAATACACATCTTTACTTTAAGAATTAATCATGTAACATAAATTCTATAGACAACTTGGTATATAAAACATTCTATCTCTCCTTTTATTGTTGGATATATTTATAATGTTGTGGAACAGGGGGCTTTATTTTATAATTCATAGTTAATCAGTACTCCATGTTTAAACAATCCCAACATGTAAAGGTGAAGACAGAGAAATTTGAATTCCCCAGCCCACTCTCTGCCAGCCTTTTACTTTGGCTTCCTTCATCATACAGCACCCTAAGTGCTGCCTTCTACTGAAGGGCCTTGTGCCTGTTCGTGAAAGCTTCACTCAAATATCTCACAACTCTTTGTCATCATCAACTCATAAAATGTAGACAAAGAAAGCAATGTCAGTCTTTAAGAGGAAGAACCCAATCCTGAGTCATTTCAAAAACGACCATAAATTTTCTGTGTTTAAACAGAGAATTCTAGTTTCACAGGCATCCTTCAGTCTTGACTTCATGCTTCCATTTCTTAGAGGGGTTAGTTTACCTGGATAAATTCCTAGGAGCATCTATCTAAATGATAAGGCACAGACCAGTTATGCCTTTTGTTTAGGGTCTAAGGGCCTTACTTACCTTATGTCTACAAAAGCACATGACTGAACCAAATGACAAATATCTTCTCAAAGCCCCCAATTAGCAGAGTTCCAAATAGTAGGAAGTGGAAGAGGTAGAGGAGTGCCATTTCTAGAAATGTTCTTTACAGACATTCACTATATTCTTCTTTCTCTTCATTTGTCAGTTCGATAATGCTAAGGATAAAGCAAAACACTCTCTTGGATGTACGGATGGTTGCAGGAATTAGTTTATAGGGAGGACCCACTTCCTTCAGTATCTGCATTCGACATATTTCTCTCCAATAAGCAATCTATACTGTGCTCAGTAGTATAAGTGATAGTTTAGCATCTTAAAAGTTCTTGATTATTGTCCCAAGACCACAAGCACATAAAAAAACACTAAAAATATTAAATAGACTCTGGTCGAAAATGAAGGGCTTAACTTTTGATTTATTATGTTGTAGATGTATATGTTAGCAGTTAGAAAGCGTTTGCTGCTCAATATTTCCACTAACCTTCAGCTTTATTCTGAATACATTTCTTGCCTACATGCTCCTATCTACTTCCAATTCTATATTGTTTCAATAAATAAATGATCGCCTAGCATAAGTGAATGGATGAGCATATGAATAAATGAATATTAGAAGAGAGGGAACATGAAATTAATTAATCAACAGTTGAATAATTAGCTACTTTACAAGATAGGCTGAAGTGAGACTCAAATAAATATTTTTTAACATCAATTAAATTATTTATCTTTGTTCTTAAATATTTCTCCCCATGATCTACTGATTTTCACATCAGCAGAAATATGGATTCTTATGCCTTATTTTTTCTCCCCTCTCCCCAAGCTTTTATTTTTCTGATTTTTTTCACACTCACTCCTCCTCATTATCTGTGCAATTGAAACTAGAGCAGCCATGACTTTCCAGCTTGACTCTCAGGCCCATGCCCAGCCCACAGGCAACAGAGAGAGGAGATGCCACAGAATCAAAGTTTTCCTTGACTTAAACAATCAAACAATGAAAGTCTCCATATCTCTAAGTAGGAAAGTCATCAAAACTACTTTCTGTACAAGCTTCAACAACAAACCTCTATAAAGTGGGCATGAATGATTGAAATTTATTTCTCAGAGCTTGGGAAGCTGGAGGTCTAAGATCAAGGTCTTGGCTAATTTGAAATCAGGAAAAAGTCTATCCCTGCTCCATAAATGCAGACTTTTGCTGTCTTATGTAGCATAAGGGAGCTGGCTTGTTGGGGTTTCTGTCCCACCTGGTACCCACAGCCAGCAAGCCCCCCAAAAATCACACAGATTATAGGTTATAAACTGATTGGCCCATTAGCTCAGTCTTCTTCTTAGCTCCTGTAGCTTATATTAACCAATTATTCTCATCTATGTTAGCCATGTGGCTCAGTACCTTTTTCAGCCGGGCAGGTTCCATCTTGCTTCTTTGTGGTCTCAGCAGGAATGGGAGGAATGGGCTTCCTCCTTTCCAGCACTCTCCTGTTCTCATTGCCCCACCTCTACTTCCTGTCTGGTTGACCCACTTATACTTCCTGCTTAGCCAATCAGTATTTTATTAAAATACATGATTGACAGAATACAGACAATTTTCCCCCACCATCTTAGAATGGTAAAATGCTTATGGCAAATTTCTGGTATAAGTGCTCTGCCCCATAACTCCCTTTTAAATATACCCAAAATGTCATTACTTAATACCATTATCCTATGAACTAACATGTCAAAGCTTGACTCATTGAGGCTCACAAATGTTCAAACTATAGCTCTGAATTTATATGGGCAGTCATATTCTATCAGAACATGAAAGGCATAACTAAGAAAAAGAAAAGAAAACTAAAACTGTAACAACAATAATGCCAAATGAATTGTGTTCTACTTCTCAATAGCTTTCCTGGTTATTTTTCTTCTGAAAAGATCAATAAGTGCAAGCCTGTCTTGATTTTCTATCATCTGTTGTGCCCAGATTACAACCCCCAGAGAGACCACCAGAGAGGTCAGACTGTAATAAGCAAGGTTTATTTAGCATAATACAAACCAGTTCAGAACCCATCTCTAACCCCCACTGCAGAGATATAGAGAAGAGTTAGAGCTCCTCTGTGGGGTAAGCTTTTAAAGGTGTAACTACAAATAAGTATTTTGAAGCTGCTTTGGCATGGGTACAAGACCTTTGCTCTGTACCATCCTGCTATGCCAGTTAGTCTTTTTTTTTTTTTTTTTTTTTTTTTTCAAGGCCATCCTGTTTCTGAGTAAGGCCATCTTTATCAGCCTGTACCAGGTGGCTGGTTAGGCTAGGCTGAGTGTCCTTGTATTTGGAATCTTCCTGGTGGGAGGGGGAAAGAAAAGTGCTATCTTTCTGGGAACGTGAGTCTAGTCTGTTTTTCTAATTTTAAAACATTTTGCTAGAAAATTCCTTCTCATCCCTTTGAGAATAAGGGGTGAGGGTCCCACATCAACAGCATACTTTTGATGTACATTTTAATCTATCTTATCTAAAGTTCATGCAAACAATTTTTACTTTTATGAAATAACATCTCTTTTAAAGAAGCAAACTGCATATATTGTATACAACCAGAAACCAAAATGAGCCTACGAACAGAGACAAGAGCACAGGACAACTGAAGGGACTGAAGCCAATTTCCAATTCAGACTCTCTCTAGATGAGCCCCAGTCCCATGTTTTCACATCACCTTGAAACTAATAAAGCATCCGTCTCTTTTGTCAAAGACAAGAAAGCAAGATCACTTCATCTTTGAAGTCACTCTGCCTTTACCATTAGAAAAAAAATACATCTACTGAAATTTTTTTTTAATACAACAACACAATAAAAGAGTAAGTGACTTTATAGTGAACAAGAATGTAGAAAGATAATTAAATCTCAGGGGCATTTTGGGGTCTATTGCAGGAAGAAAAACAAGCATCAAGGCTTCTCCCAAACACCCTTCCAAATGGTCATCACCACTAACACGAAGTTGAGAAATGAAATTCTGTGCTTGATATGTTCTTTTTTTTTTTCAGGAAAAGGAGGTTTCCAATTCATTAGGGTTGGAGAGTAGGAGGAATACATCTCTGTTGTTAATTTTTAGGTGCTGAAATGCTTGTTCATACCACTGAAAGTATTGATTTTTATAAAGATTGTTGCTAGGAAGCCAGACCATTCAAGTGAATATTTTTGTGTATTTATAAAACTGAAGTGTGCAATCATTCACCATCCTTTTATCAGCAGAATTGAGCCAATTAACTGACACTGCTAAAATGACTGCAACACTGCCAATTTCACCAGGGCACAAATATGTATAATGATGTAGATTGCTGAAGTTTTTCTTTTCTTCAACTACAGATTCAAGCCTTAGAAAAAGACAATGCTATACTCTTCCTAATTCTAGAAAATTTGCATATTCAAGATTTAGGTCATAAGAGGAAATTTTAAGCAATTCTTACACATTCTCTACTCTTCCTTGCATAAAATAAATCATAGGCTCAAGGCCAGAAGTGGGCTTCAATAACATTAGCTGTGTGGGAGGTCCTTCTGTCTATGTGTTGCTTTCATTGGTTAATGAATAAAGAACTGCTTTGAGCCTATGTCAGGGAATAACAGAACTAGGTATGGTAAGCTAGGCTGTATTCTGGGGGAAAGGAGATAGAGCTGGAGAGAAGTCATGGAGCTGCTGCCAGAGTCAGACATGCAAAAATTTTGCCAGTAAGCCACTGTCATGTGGTGATAGACAAATTAATAGAAATGGGTTAAACTAATATGTAAGGGTTAGCCAATAAGAAGCCAGAGCTAATTGACAGAGCAGTGATTGAATCAATAAAGTTTCTGTGTGATTATTTTGGGTCTAAGCTAGTTGGGCATCTGGGAACCAACAAGCAACTCTCCCTTCTTCCAAAAAATTGTCACACCAATGTGGTGGACTAAATCCTCTTAAAAACCTGAGAGAACTTAATTCTAGACACAGAAATACAGTTTAACACTTAAGTTTAAAGAAGTGCTTAGCATTTTAAAAAGTGCTCCTGGACAGTAAAGAATAAAAGATATGCAATAAAGACAAATCCAATGACATAGTGTTGAATAAATGTACAACAGGCTTGAAGGAGGGAAGAAAAAGAGTATAGACAGCCAAAAAAAGGTAATGCTTAGAAAAAGGGGTAAAGTCTTTAAAGAGATAGAGTGCAGATAGTCATAGGTTAAAAGGAGTAAAGAAAAATAAGCCGTGTAAAAATGGAAAATTCACAGATAGTCTGGATTATGTATATTATTGTGTTATCTTTAAATTTTTTGACTGTGAAGGAGCTAAGTACAGAGAGACATTTCATTGTATGGACTGCTAAGCTAAACCAGCATATACATTATAAAGTTATCTTGATTTCAGAATTTGGGTCTCAGGATATGTTGCTTTGGAAAAGAGGTTCTTTTTTTTTCTACAGAGGATGAGAACCTGTGGGTTCATTCCAGGTTAATATGGTTTGATAGACCACACCCTTAGAGATGTCACTGTGAACACCCTCAAAAAATTAATTCACCCAATAAACAGCAGGAAGAAGTTGGAACAGAACTGTGCCCAAATTCCCAAATATTGTTTATAAATGTTTGTTTATATTTAGAGAGGAATATGCTATAGAGATAAGCATCACTGTGGATCTTGGTTTGTTAATGCAAATTTAAGGTCAGTCTTGTTATATGTATATTTCTGCCCTTGATTAAGGTATTGTGACTGCGTAGTTCATTCAAAAATATAATGTATAATTAAGAAATATAGGTTAATAGTCATCAATAATAGTCAAGTTTGTAGTCATGTTTGTTAGATTTTCTAGATGAACAGAGATGTATTTCAGATAGGTATTTTTCAAATCTTTCAGAAACCTTCAAAATATGGCATTTAAATGTTTTAAGAAATTAGGATTTTCAGGACAGTGAGACACATCTGCTCCTTGCAGCACCAAGCCACTTCAAGAGGATCATGGGCATTTAAGAGGCTCCTTATGGAGTTGGTTAGCCATTTCAGGAAGAAACTGCTCTTGCCTTGACTGCTTGACTGTACTTGCAGGATCCACAGAGAAATGACTGGTGAACTTGCCTACAGTTGAGATGGCTCCTTGGGGTTCCTGCTTCATAAAAGACTCTATTAGACAGTAGAAGGATACAAAAGAAAGTGACTGGCAAAACTGCTAATATAGGTGGAACTGTCCTGGAAATTTTCTGCTTAGTGGAAAAGTCTGCTGAATATTATGGGCTTGTAGGCTGAAGATGGATGACCCAAAGGTACAGAAGAACTTTGGGTGACTGTCCAGGTAGTGAGATGTCTATGTCAATTCTAGACTTTTGGAAGTTGCTTACAAAGTACTTCCTGTTTAATTAGGTAATATTATATCCTTCTGGAGTCTTTGAGTTGAAAATTTTATAGTTATAGTTTTCCTTAGTTATAATAAAATATAAATAAATATAAATATTATATAAATAAAATATAAATAAAATATAAATATTATAACTGTAATTCTTGCTTGATAACTGTTTTGTTATATTTAATTTTACTATGTTAAAGTTAACATCTTTTTTGTTTAAACAGAAAAGGGGAGATGTTATGGAAGGTCCCTCTGTTTATGTGTTGCTTTTTATTGGTTAATGAATAAAGAACTGCATTGAGCCTATGGCAGGGAAGAACAGAACTAGGTGGGGAAAGCTAGACTGTATGCTGGAAGAAAGGTGGTAGAGTTGAAGAGATACCATGGAGAGGCCACTGGAGATTGACATGCTGAAATTTTGCTGGTAAGCCATGAGCTCGTGGTGATATACAGATTAAAAGAAATAAATTAAATTAATATGTAAGTGTAAGCCATAAGAAGCTAGAGTTAATGGGCTAAGCAGTGATTGAATTAATACAGTTCCTGTGTGATTATTTTGTTTCTAAGATAGCTGGGCAGTGGGGAGCCAACAAGAGACTCTCTCCTCCAACATATGAGAAGGTCTAGGGTATATATTTTACAATTCTGATTTTAATTTTCTTCACCTGACTCTTTCCTGTCTCCCAATTTAAAATATGCTTAACATGACTTATTATTATCAACATTATTTATACAGTTAATAAGAATTAAAGAACAAAACAGACAAATTGCTTCTAGGCAAAGACAGACCAATAAACAACTAAAATAGATAATGAAAATTTCTTAGTATGCAATATGGTGCTCATTGAATCCTGTTGATTGTCTGCCTTATTATATATTTTCTTACTACATTTCATGGATCTCCTTTTAGTATTCCATAGTTTCAAATAAAACAAGACAAAAAATGCCATCAATGAGAATCACTGTGTTCGCAAAGACACAGACTGACTCAGAGAAAAGAAAAAAATAGTGCCATGAAATACTAAGTATATCACTAAGGGCTAATGGCCATTGTGTAGATCTTTGCAAGCAGAATCAGACATGTGATAATAAGCTTGGTCTACAGGAAAAGGATTTACCTGCCTTTTCAGAGCAATTAAAGACAGATTGGTCTATAAGGTCAGGGATGCTAAAGTACAGGGAAATAAGTTTCATGGATTGCATTCTAGCTGGCATGACCTCAGCATGAACGTTATTCTATGGATGCTTGTCACAAATCAACCTGACAGAGAGATAAAAAAGTCAACTATAGAAAGATGTGAACATAAATTGTATCTTCTTGGTTTTACTTCCAGAATGAAAAAGTAAAATTTCTGAAGTTCTATGACCTATTCAAAGGAATGGAGACTCAAAGAATTAACATAATACAAGACTTGAGGTGCCACAGGACAGGGAAGCTGAAAAGCTGGTGATTGACCCAACATCTGGTCCAGCCTTCCCCTTTCACCACCACCCCACACTTTTAGGATATTAGGAATGCCCCCCTAGGACAGTTCAGACAAGAAAGTCAAAATGAAGAAATTGGTTGACTAGAATCCAGGTTTCAGATTTTGCCATGAAGGACTGATACCCTGTGTTCAGACCCTCACAGTCTACATACAAGCCACACTCAGGCCATATTTAGTGCTACCAGCACTAAGTACCAGTGTATGGGAAACAAAGACACTACTAAAATTTCACAAAGCAGCTCCTCTGGTGTACACAACAATGAAGAGCAAGAACTATTCTTCACACAACCAGGATGAACAACTACAATTGTCTGACCTCCACAATTGCACCCTGGCACATTTGTTCATTTCCATGTCACATATACTCATGCATATAACACCACACCCATGCACACACAAACGCACGCACACACACTCATTTTCTCTTAGGAAAAACACTTTTAAGGATATGTTAGAAGCAATTACTGATATCTGAGAAAGCATTTCTTCTTATTTATTTATTAAGCCACCAAAAGAGAAGATACATAAATGTCCTGTAACCAGTAACTGGAATAAGAGTTTAATGCATATTAATTCCTTATCACATATTATTCATATTTCAGAATGTGTGGGTTTCACTTTTCAGTTCCCTTCATAGACACATAAAGTAGAATATGTTCAGGATATTGCTTGCAGGTATATTTTCCCCCTTGTGAAGATTCCTTGCAACCTTGATGATAGTGCCTCCACCCCCAACAATTATTGTTTATTGAATAACCACTGACTGATACTCATGGGCTTTCTTAAGGTAAATTTAGTTTATAAATTACAAAATTCAGGTATCTGTGTTTGTTTTGTTTTTCTGTAATCCCACACACAGCCTGTGGAAGTAGCAGAAAGATAACCTCAGGGGATATCAGCTGGTCCTAGCTTAGACATCAAAGAACACTGTGAATGTGTAAAATTGCCTCTGGCGAATACTATTTACAGACCCTCTGGCACAGTTATGCTGAAATGATAAGAAATGTCACAGTAGCCTACCACATTGAATAATAAACACACCCTGCCTTTAGTATCAATGACCTACTTACTCAGAGCCCAGGCTGCTTATGGTCGCAATAATGGAAAAGAGAAAGGGCTTTGCTTTTTCTTTCATTAATATGCTGGAACACTTCCTATTAATTAGAACAGTAGTAGAGTGGGAGGTAGAAGTTAGTGAGATTACCTACATTTTGCATTTCTAATATAGTTTATTCATTTTAATTAAGTGAGTTCTAAATATAACCATTTACAATTCTTCCACCCCATGAAAATAATTAAAAATGAGATTAGTCAGCATATTTCTGTGACATCATTAAAAATTGTTCATATAAAAATAAAATTTTATTATTGTCTATTTAGTATTTACTTGGACCTTCTGTGATGAGGGTGACTTAAGAATTAAAATATTACATGACTACTGACCCCAAGAAAGATTTTATTTTTCTTAAATTTTTCTCCACATCTATAGATTTCTCTCCTCTTCATTGATGCTAGTTATCTTCTGGATACTGGTAACAACTTTGCAAAGCATATTATATGCTATCTTTCTGGATGTGCCACTTCCTTCGACTTCATGGTAGGCTAATATAAATGGAGCTACCTTATTCTTCACTTCCTTATACAGTGCATATTTTTGATCCTCCTCTGAGGGCTAAAGAGATTTCAATGGTAATAAATTACCAATATAAGATACCATCACAGAAACCAACATGAAAGCCTGTAATGAGGAAGAAAATCATGAATTAAAATTGATGGATTGATGAGTCTCAATTTGTGAACCAGTCAGACTCTACAACTGGAGACCAACTCAATCTTGTAAATTTTACCCTAGGAACTCTGCCAGGCTATTGCTGGAAACACAGGAAGAAAATCTCAGGATATTGAGGTCAAACAGAAAACAAAGGATTATTTCTAATAATGCTATAGATTACCATAAAGATTTTTTCATATTTGTGTGGGTTTTGTTGATCTTCTCCCATGTTCTTCTTCTCATCTCTTTATCTCCTTTACCGTTTAAACATTTCCCACTAGTAGTTCCCTTTCTGCTTGCAGAGTAAACATGCCCTACCGCCCTTGCTCTGGCCTGTAAGAAACCTTTTACCCTCTTTTCTAGTTCCCTGGCCCCTGCATACAAACACATGAATAAAAACTGGAAGCTAAGATTTGCAAATTAGAGGAAACATAAAGTATATGTTTTGTTTCTTTTTTTTTTTTTTTACTTTGCTGCTTTTTTTTCCCCCAACATAGTAATGCAAGCTTTAATGAAATACAGACCAGGAAGGACTCTGGTCAGGTCCACTCTCTGGAATCCCAGCAAGAGGCCACAAAACATGTTGTAGGTGCTTTTTATCATAGGCCACCATATTTCCCATGTGACTTTGTTATTTTCCAAGAACTACAACTTCCAGCATACCAGGAAGTTACCTGATCCTTGGACAGGTTGGGCTTGCAGGTTAACTCTTACTCTTACACAGGAAAAGATGATATCAAGGAAAAAAAGGGACACTGCTTCTTCTTTTTTTTTTTTCTGGTTCCATTCTATCTTCACTGTCAGAATATTGAATAATGACTGTCTTTACTGGGGCCACCAGCTGCTTTACTGTGCTCACTTGCTGAACACAAAATCACACCTTGAAATAATATATTATACACTGTCAAAACATCCATAATGCAGTTCACTGGATACACAAAAGTAATCATTGTATATACCATGCTTTAATAGCCAATGCAACTACATCTATGTGATATTTTCTGAAGTGTTAACTTTTGTCAGAACTGTCGATAATAAATATAAAGGTCTGTCACAGTGCTACCTGTCCACAACACAGATTTATCCCTCAGACCACAACTAGAATCTATTGAACTATGGTCCTAGTAGGAGCAAAGAGAAATGCATTAGCATTAAGACTTGGAGAAGTTTTTATTATTATTATTTATTTATTTATTATTGGAAAAAAATGTATGCCTCCTCCCAGCCTCCTATTTCCCTCCCCATCCTCTCACTCCTCTCCTCCTCCCCCCACTCCTCTCCCCCTCTCCCCCCACTCCTCTCCCCCTCTCTCTCCAGTCTGAAGAGCAGTCAGGGTTCCCTGCCCTGTGGAAAGTCCAAGGTCCTCCCTGCTTCGTCCTGGTCTAGGAAGGTGAACATCCAAACTGGTTAGGCTCCCACAAAGCCAGAACATGAAGTAGGATCAAAACCCAGTGCCATTGTCCTTGGCTTCTCAGCAGCCCTCATTGTCTGCCATATTCAGAGAGTCCGGTTTTATCTCATGCTTTTTCAGTCACAGTCCAGCTGGCCTTGGTGAGCTCCCAATAGATCAGCCCCATTGTCTCCGTGGATGGGTGCACCCCTCGTGGTCCTGACTTCCTTGCTCATCTTCTCCTTCCTTCTGCTCCTCATTGGGAAATTGGGAGCTCAGTCCGGTGCTCCAGTGTGGGTGTCTGTCTCTATGTCCATCCATCGCCAGATGAAGGTTCTATGGTGATATGCAAGATATTCATCAGGAGAAGTTTTAAAACGAGGTAATCCATATGTACCTAGCACCAATAATATTTTTTTGTTTTTGTTTATTTTTATTTTTCATTTTTAGGTATGTGTTTCTCCAATTCCTAGTTACCCTTAGGAGAGGCCATTCAATCCAATTAACAAGGTAGTCTTACTGGCTAACTTTTTATTCCAGCCTAACTGTCCTGTAAAAATGAAAACACCAACTACAGTCTATCTGCTTACCTCCCAACTAAAAAGTGAGGACTGAGCAGCCATTATGAAGGTCCAAAACCATAGAACCCTAAAATATAAAGAATTAATCACAGGTTGGTAGAATTATCTGTCCACACCACAACTTTCTACCTAGTACCACTGCATGAAAAGATTGTTTTGCATGAGGTACCATGTCAAACTACAAGGAAAAATGTGGTACATAGAAAAGTCATAGAACAGAATACGAGGAGGGAGAACAAGCATTAGAAGCAGATAAAGTAATTATAGGAACTTAATATACCATTTGTACAATAAAGTGACAGACAGAGTGAATAACAGACAGGAATGCAGGAGCAATAAATAGGAACATAGAATAATAGCAATCATCGAAAAGAAACAAAAGTATTCATATAAAAAACAAAAGTTTAATACAAAAATTATTAAGTGACAAATGCCCTTGGCAAACTTCTAAACAGAAGGATTACTGGAACTACTGTTATATTAGTAGATGCTTCCCAAACAAAAAAATCAGACAGTAGAGTAGAAATAGGTGAGAGCAGAATTTTCAGAAACCACAAGACAATAATAAAATGAGTAAAATATGAACATGGAAGATATTGGTACTATGACTATTTTATTGAAAAAAAGACTTACTGAGTTCCATAGCTTGTCTAGGGGTAATGACTTAAGAAGTGAGGAATACAAAATTTGGGTTAAGTTTTAATCAACTTAGAACCTGGAGTGAAAGTTTTTGGAACTATGGCAATGCTCTAAAGTATGGCATCAATAGAAATAAGGAGAAAAGTTAAGTCATGATAGGAATTTTTTAATCCAACTTACCACACTCCACTCAATAACCTGTAGGCTTGTCACCATTACAATGCAAAGCACAATTAAGTCCAATTTCAGAAGTGCCATAGTCTATCAAGATCTCACAACTGTTTATAAGTATCTTCTGAGACTCATAGCAATTTCTTAACTATAATATCCTATAAAATCAAATTAAAAAACAAATCCCATACTCCTGACATACAATGACATGGTATATACATTATGGTTTCAGAAAAGAGAGCACGATGAGTAAACAATGGGCCAAAATAAGACCAAAACCAGAGATGGGCCAACTCCAAACTCTGTATCTCCATGCCTGCTCTCAAAGCCCTCTTCAGATTTCCAACTCCCTTTCTGCTTTGTTGACAGCAATACACTTCTTTCTCTAGGGCTGTTTCCACTTCCTCTTAGCAGCCTTCATTGGCAGGTATCACATGGCTCTGTCATCTCCAACATTTTGGCCACAACAAGACAATCCAGGCTTCACCTTTACAGTTTCATGCAATGATCTTTCTAGGCCTCAATTCAGGGATACCCCCAACACATGCCTGGCCTCAGTGACTTTTCTTAGTCACAGAAGGAGAGTATATAAATTCTTTCTTGTATTCTTGGCTCTAAAGTCAGAGACACATGGCCAAAGCAGCCAAGGTCTGCTGCTTGCTGGGGTTGGAACATGGCCCCATTATTCAAAGATGTTTTTACCTGTTTCTGATGTTTCCTTCACTCTCTAAGCTTGGCTGTTCTTGAGCATCCTCTGTACACCAGGCTGGCCTTGAACTCAGAGATTTGCCAGCTTCTGTCTTCTTAGTTCAAGGATTAAAGATGTTAACCAGCACACCTGGTCCTAAACTGTTCTTTAATTTCTTTTCCCTTTGCACATGTTGGAAGTTTAGCTGGGCGGGGTCTTGCTCTGAGGTCACCACTCCCTTATTCCACTTAACATCAGGCTTTTATGTAATCTGTTTACATTTCCTGGTGCTCCCTTTCTCCTCCAACTGCACATTTTGTATTTTTTTTTTTTTTGCTCAGCTTTCTCCTTTTCATTATAGATCTTCGCAAGTCTGTCCACTAATAACCACACAACACAGTTGGTGCAAGGTTGTTTGGAAACAGCCTCTGCCCAAACTGTTAATCTATAACTCTTCAGTTTAGCTTCAGGCAAATATATTTTGGACAAGAGCAGAAAGCAGCCACCTTATTCACCAAAATATAACCAGAGATGATTTCTAGGCCACATGTTAATATTCTGCTCTGAAACCTAAAGGTTTCCCTGAGTTTTGTGATATTTGAGCAAAGGCTTGAAGTTGATGAGAAAGCAAATCCAACAAAGGACTAGAAAATGGATATCTGCCAGAAGCAGAGGGATAGGCTCAGACTGTGTGGGTATATCCACTACAGAAAATAAATAAGCAAATAAAACCAAGCTTAATGGAGCTGAAGGTGCTCTGGCAGGAAATGGGCTCAGTGACGTGACTGGAAACCAACACCTAAGAAAATCGATGGTAATGTATGCAAGATAAAGATGTGGAGGTACTTGCTTAGAACTGTAGGGATAGACAGAAGTAGAAACTGGGCAAGACTAATACTAGTTAGAGAAATATGTGATAAACCTTGAATCAGATATCTAGGCATTATGTTAATTGGTTATTAAGATTCACACATATATAATTGCTCCAGCCTATTGGTTTGTGGTTATTTGTATGAAAAATTACGCCCCTTCCCAATTTTAGATATTTGAAGATTTGACCTCCAGTTGACGGTGCTATTTCAGAAGACTATGGAATCTTTTTGTCTTATTTATAGAGCTTAAGAATAGGGAACCTGGGGGGCTGGAGAGGTGGCTCAGTGGTTAAGAGCACTGACTGCTCTTCCAGAGGTCCTGAGTTCAATTCCCAGCAACCACATGGTGGCTCAAAGCCATCTATAATGAGACCTGGCGCCCCCTTCTGGCTTGCGGGCACACATGGAAGGAATGCTGTACACATAATAAATAAATAAATAAATCTTTAAATTGTCCGCTATGTTCAGAGAGTCCGGTTTGGAGGTGGGGGTTCCTTGGACTTCCCACAGGACAGGGAACCCTGATTGCTTTTCGGGCTGGGGGGGGGGGACTTAATTGGGGGAGGGGGAGGGAAATGGGAGGCGATGGAGGGGAAGAGACAAAAATCTTTAATAAATAAATAAATTAAAAAAAAGAATAGGGAACCTGAAATGATCCTATCCTATAGCAATACTGATGAATATCTTGCATATCACCATAGAACCTTCATCTGGTGATGGATGGAGATAGAGACAGAGACCCACATTGGAGCACCGGACTGAGCTCCCAAGGTCCCAATGAGGAGCAGAAGGAGGGAGAACATGAGCAAGGAAGTCAGGACCACGAGGGGTGCATCCACCCCCTGAGACAATGGGGCTGATCTAATGGGAGCTCAAAAGCCCAGCTGGACTGTGACTGAAAAAGCATGGGATAAAACCGGACTCTCTGAACATGGCGAACAATGAGGACTGATGAGAAGCCAGGGACAATGGCACAGGGTCATTGATCCTACTTCATGTACTGGCTTTGTGGGAGCCTAGCCTGTTTGGATGTTCACCTTCCTAGATATGGACGGAGGGGGGCGGACCTAGGACTTTCCACGGGCAGGGAACCCTGACTGCTCTTTGGACTGGAGAGGGAGGGGGAGAGGAGTGGGGGGAGGGGGAGAAGGGTGGGAGGAGGGGGAGGGAAATGGGAGGTTGGGAGGAGGCGGATACTTTTTTTTTCCTTTTCTCAATAAAAAAAATTAAAAAAAAAGAAATAAGGCAAAAAAAAAAGAAAAAGAAAAGAAGTAGCCCAAGTCATAGAGAACACAGTTCACTGTTTGAAATCAGAACTCTGTAATCTGAATTTGTGATGTTTTGATGACTTGATCCTTCAGCAAAGTTTCAGGGAAAGCGGAACGAGATATCTTCAGTGTTCTCTTGGATTGTTGTAATCATCCATTCTTAAACTGATTAACAGCCCACAAAAATATTCTTTATAAAATAAAACCCTAAACCATACAAATACAATAAAATGTCAGTGAATATGTGTGTGCATATATGAATTTGTGTGCACACATTGTGTCTCTGTGTGTGTGCACATGTGCACTTGTAACTCCCTGTCATTTGATAGGACTCAAATAAATTTCAGTTCAAATAAGGTACTGCAAAGTTGTTGAAAAATAATGTGCTTTGGCATTGGATGACTTCTCATATCTCATGATTTCTCAACTATGCAGGGCTTTGGACCCCATTCTGAGATTTACTAGTCTCTCTTACTAATACTTTGTGTCTTACACAGTTATAATAAAATATAAATTAAATACCAAATAGAGAGCACCCATTCCAGTCCTGATATGTGTAAAGCCATCTTAATTTTTGCTTGCTAACTCATTGTAAAAGATTTTCATCTTCTGGAATCAGAAGAGTCATTGGCAGCCAACTCAATGGAATCTATTGGTTGTTGCTAATATATATTCAAGTTTTGAAAGAGTCAGTTCTAGTTAAATCAAGGTTGCTGTGATAAACTATTCTGACATAAAATGACTTGAGAAATAAAGAGGCTATCTTAGTTTATAATTGTAGGCTATTGTCCATCACAGCAGGGAAAGTCAAGGCAACAGGGTCTAGAATTGATTACTGATAGTTTACCCACAGTCATGAGAAGAGAGAACTGACTGCATAAGGTTGATTTACCTATGCTCAGCCTCATCTCTCCAAATCCAGAGACCTGCCTACTGTATGGTCCAGCCCATATTGGTATGTATCTTCTTACTTCAATTAACGTATTAAGACAATCCTTCACAAATTGTGCCCACAATACAACCCAATACACAGAATAATTCATTGGGATTTCCTTCCAAGGTCACTCTAAGTTACAGAGCCCTATGTATCTGAACCCATGTGTGAAGGGCAAAACATTTCCACCAATGAGATTGTAGCCGATTATATACTGTTAAGAATACCTGAGTCTACTCTCAGAAGCACTGCTTAGAATGCAACATAATTTTAAAAAGGAAACAATCAACCAGAATGCTAGCATAAACCAGAGAAATTAAGAAACAAAACTGAACAGCAGTATAAGTATCACCGGAGTCTTTTTAATGATGTGAATAGTGTAGGAGTTGAAGTAAAACAGAAGAACTAATGGAGAAAGGTGTGTCTATAGGTATTCACTGTTCATGGTCTTACAGGTCATATAACTCAAAGAACCTATTCCCATGATGGTTTCTTATAATGCATCAACACAGATATTAAGGCCTGGTTTCCAGAAAGTTCTAAAGTTCAGTTTATATTTCTTCCTATGCTTACCTATGTAAGCTATGGATCTAAGGCCACATCGCTCTACTTTTGAAAAATCTGGACCCTATAAAATAAGCCATATATTCTTCCCAAAGTCTACTTTTATCAAGCCACACAGTGTGACAGAGGGAATAAAAAGAGGATTTAACTATTCCGAATAACAAGAAGAGTTGTATATGAACAATCCTGGAAAGTAAGTCCACACACAAACCCTTTGGAAAGCCATCTTTCTGATGTTGGAGTTATAGAAAATAGTTCAACTAATTCAGAAATGCAAAAGATCCTGCCAATCTGTGTTTAGAATATGAAGTCTCTTAAGCGTCACAGCAAATTAGATATTCATTCCCTAAATTTGAAATCTGGGGAGATCACAAGATTAGTGTTCTGCATGCTGATTTAACAGGTCAATGTTATTGGCATATTTCCATTGCTTGCATCAAAATTTTAAGCGAAAAATAAAATAGTGACTTGAAATTTGTTTATTGGTCTCAGACACTCCCTTAGTTCCCTGTTAGGGGAAGCAGTGGGGAGGCTGGCGAGGACTAGGAGCTCCTGTTTCCAGGAGGGTGCTCACATGTGGAATGGACATGGTTCAGTGTGAAAGACCTCCAAGCTTCTATGCTACTTAGTAGGCAACATATAAAATATTTTGGTGATTTAACATTTTTTATGAGACACCAGGTTGAGATGTCTAGTAATCATTAAACATAAGGATTTACAGGATGAGGAAGATGCCTTTGGCTCACTATTCTAGACACGTGCTCATTGTGGTACATTAAAAACATATCTAAGAAGGCTTTATATGCCTAATTACTTCCTTCGGTTCAAAGAGTTATGAACTATTGCTCTTCAAAGTACTGTGTGTGTGTGTGTGTGTGTGTGTGTGTGTGTGTGTGTGTTATATGTTCATGTATTTGGAAAAAACACCCCTTGGAAAGATTTATACTCTTACTTGTTTCCTTACGTATGTGTGTGTGTGTGTGTGTCATATGTTAATGTATATGTGCACATGTCTGGGTAGGTAGAGACTAGAGAAAGACACAAAACATTCAATATTCAGTTTCAATATTCAGCTTTCTACCTTTCACCATCTACTTTTCTTTTATTGAAAATAGATTTTTTTTCACATATTGTATTCTGATTATTGTTCCCCATCACAAACTCCTCTGAGATCCTCCCTACCTCCCCTACCATAAAAATACACACCCTGTCTCTCCTTGGAATAAGAAAAGCAGGTATCTTAAAAATAATAATAATGAAATGAAAACAAATAAACTGGAATAGGACAAAACAAACAAAAAATAAACAAAAGACAGAAGAAAAGTATCCAAAGGGAAAACATATAGACACAGAGACACACAGATTAATATACATAGGAATCCCATAAAGATATAACTCAGAGGGTCTTTCATTGAACTTGGAGCTCACTAATACACCTAGATTCGTTGACCAGCAGTCCCCAGAACTGTTCCTGTCTTCCTTGCAACACTGAGATTATATACAAGCAGCACTGAAACCACGCTTTTGACATGGGTGCTAGAGAGTCAAATTAATGTCTTCATGGGAAACACCACCAACTGAGGCATCTTCCAGGTGCCTAAAAGTAGAATTTATTAAAGAACAAGAGAATAACAAAGTTAAGCAAATGGAATTTTGATTAATTCTCCCTCATAGGCAGTGTATGCTTCTGTCCCCAAACTAACAGATGTATCTTTTTTATTGATTTTATTGAGCTATACATTTTTCTCTGCTTCCTTCCCTTCCTCTGCCCTCCTGCTCAACCCTCTCCAATAGTCCCGATGCTCCAAATGTACGCAGGAGATCTTGTCTTTTTCTATTTCCCATGCAGATTAGACCCATGTATGTGTCTCTTAAGGTCCTCATTGTTGTTTAGGTTCTCGGGGATTGTGAATTGTAGGCTGGTTTTCTGTGAATTGTAGGCTGGTTTTCTTTGCTTTATGTCTAAAACCCACTTATGAGTGAGTACATATATTTGCCTTTCTTGTTCTGGGTTACCTCATTCAATATGGTGTTTTCTAGATTTGCCTGCAAATTTCAAGATGTCATTATTTTTTTTTCTGCTATCTTACAAAATAAAACTCGCCATATAAACTGTTCCTGCATCTGAGCATTAGAGTTGCATTATTCTCAACTCGTAGGTCAGTACTGTTATGTTGGCCAAATTCTTGTCCATTGAGTTTTCAGAGACTAAAATAAACTTCTGTTTGTACCGTGCTCACAAGAGGGCTAATAAAGCAGGCACGATGCTGACAGTAGAGAAAAAACTGCATTCTCATCCTGTAGGCCCAGTGAGCAATGAGCTGAGCTCAGATTTTTGTGAGTCGTGCTAATTAGACAGTAGGGTCTCAAGAGACTGCTAAATCATGACCCTACCTAAACTGCTTGTCCTCAAGCACAGGGTAATAGCATAATGATTCGTGAAAGAAAGGAATTTCTGATCAAATCAGCCTTCTTTTTAAACTTTGGTCTCTCTGCCCACTCAAGTGACTTTGTCCCTAGCTCCAGCTCTAGAAGTTGAGCTTCAGAAGATATTACAATATGAAAGTCCACTGTAATTGATTCCAGTTGTCTTAGCCACAAAATTGCTTTGCTTTAAAAAAAAAAAGGTTTATGGATTTGGTCACATCTTGTTGTCTGCTGCTTTCACTTATTACACATTCATTTTTTCCCCCCTGTTTCCAAACAGAACAGTTGGCAAATAATACAGCTTTAAGAATTCATTAGATAAAGAAAAAGTTCTCCACAGGGTGGTTTAAATAACAATTTTCATTTTCCTTACTCTTAGCAGTAAAACATTTTAGATTGTAAACATGCTTAAAAGTACCGAAAGAAAGAAAAGTTGAAAAATTACTCATAATAATTCAACATAATGGTAAGCACAAAGAATGAAATCATGAAATTTGCAGGAAAATATACAGAACTGGAAGTCATTATGTTGAATGAAGTAACCCAGACCCAGAAAGTCAAACCCTGAATGTTTTCTCTTATATGTGGATCTTAGGTACTATTTTAATTTTTTATTAAAGTTTTTTCTACATAAACATTTACCTTTTTTAAATTAATATGTTCATTGTGTGTGTGGTGTTTGTGCATGTATTTGTGACTGCATGTGTGTGTGTGCGTGTCTGAGTATGTATGTATGCAAGTCTGAAAGGGTATGTGTGTGTATATGCATGTCTGCACACATGTTTGTGCGTATGTGTGTGTGTTTGAATGAGTATGTGTCTGTGTGTATGTCTGCACTTGTGTAGGTACACGTTTATGTGTATCTGCATATGTGTGGGTTTTTTTTTTTGTGTGTGTGTACCTGTCAGTGCTCAAGTGTCATGGCATGTGTGCAAAGCAGACACCTTACAGGGTAAGCTCTCTCCTTCCACCAGGTGAGGTATGGAGAGAAAAATCAGGTTGTCAGTCTTGGTAGCAGGGCCCTTGTCTGCTAAGTCATATTACTGACATAGTTTCATTTTCTTAATAAAATTGGAATCAGATAATTTTGGCTTCTTTTTTTCTTCTATATTCATTAACCTCTTTCAAAACCATGTCTGAAAATATTCAGTTAAGTACATTGCAATATCTCATTGAACCTTCTGTAACATATCTAATGTTTCTTCAGGGCATATCAAAAGTAATTTTCTATACTTGACTAATCATAGTTATTATACAATCATACTCTAATAATTTGTAAGTTTTATCTAGAATCTCTAAAATTGAAAATTCTCTTTAAGGAATGAAGAAGAAAGAAAAGCATTGACTCATAGAATTTGGTTTTCAAAACACCAATGTTCTCAGTAGAATCTTATTTGTCCAAAAGTTGGGTGGTTTAAAGAAGTGGATTTTATGCTCTTCCTGCTGAGCTTCATCTTGCTGCGGGAAGCCATGTGCTAGTAGACATTTGTATAAAATGACCACGTGAAGGCTTTCCCACAGAGAAGCTTGCAAGCATCATAAACGTTTTAATATCCCAGTTTTGTTCCTTTTTGGAAATGATGAGAGCAAAGAATGCATAGCCTAATATGGTCCAGTATTTTTATTTCTTCCTTCAATTGTTCATTCATACTAACTCATTAAATTAACTTATCTGTGTTCATATTATATGAAAGTATAAGACCAGCAGCTTTATTGTTAAAATTTAGGACACCTGATCATGGTTCTGACAGAGAAACTGACTCAGTTAAGGGTCACTGTATGAATATATGAGATGTTTCAGAGCCATCATCACTGTTACTTAAGTTAACACTGGTTTTAATGTCAGCTCACATAACAATGGTTTTAAAATCTTTCCTCTCTGTGTTTTCTATCTTTCATTTTCTAGAGAGTGCCCATGAACACAAAAATATCTTTCTTCTTTTTGTGTGTGTGTGTGTGTGTGTGTGTGTGTGTGTGTGTGTGTGTGAGGGTTATTGGGGTAGTAATTTCCGGAATTTGTCATCAATCTTAAGTTCACAGTTGAGAGTCACAGTTTAACAATAAAGAAAATTTTTATTTAGTATGATCATTAATATGGACTTAATTCATGGAGACTTACAGTCATTATGAAGTAGTAAGTGTGATAGATGTACAAATACAACTTCTTCTCCATTCCTGTTCCTAACAATGCTAATCCTGAGCCAATGAGGATGGATCCTCATATTCCTAGAATGATTGGAAAGACCCAACTCATGAAAGTAATTCTCTCACCCCCACATGTGAGCCATGGTATATGCCACCCTCCTCTCCAACAAATGAATATTTTTAAACAGAGATAACCTTATCTTTGTTAGACATTTCTTTTTCATATGCAATGTAGGAAGTAAATACATAGTTGGATTCACAAGTTTGATTAGTAGAAGCATAATACTGTAAGAGAAAAGAAGGCTTTTGGCATTGAAAAAACTGATCATGAGCCTTGTAAGTCAAAGCAATGGAAAACTTTAGAGTTTTTAGAGGAAAGTTGTTTTTCTTTAAACACATTTAAGAAGGGATTTTTTTTTAAACTAGGTCCTACTGAAATGTTGGACTACATGATTCTTTATTGAAAGGGGATATTCTGAACACTGTTTGGATATAGAAGCTTCCCTGACTGGTTCCCAAATGGTGTCCATAGCAACTCTGCAGCAATGATGCTCCAAATTAAAATAGACTCTAGTCATCAGCAATGTTTACTGTGGGAGGAATGTCTCTGACTGAGACCTGCTGCTTAAAAATGTCTTCTCTTTCTTCTGATCACCATGCCTCCGCTGCATCCATCCCTCTCACATTTTCTTCAAAGACCAAGAAAACATTAAAATTGTCAAACCTGTAGTTTCCTAAAAGTTCTTTTTCTTTGAATGGATATTATCAGATACCATTTGTACTTAGTAGATGGATGGATATGTTGAATTGCCTTTATAACCTTGAATTTCTAGTTAGTAACCTCATAGACAATATGTATCTCAATATTAGTTGATCAAGCAGAACCCCAAAAAAGAAATGTTTGATGCTTGTCATGAACTTATTAAAATGTGGATAAGCATAGACTGGTCTGTGGGATTTGATGTCTCTAAAATGTGATAATCACACATTAGTTTTCATCCAATTTCAGTTCAAGAGTTGAGAGTCACTTTGGTGAATTCCATATGAATAATTCTCTCTGCAAAACTGGTTTTTAAACTCTAAGCCATTGAAGTTCCCGTTGTGCTTACCTCCATGCTGTCATGAAACATTAATTCAGTCAACTGTATTCTGTCTTTTTTAATTAACTAGTTTATTTATATAAACATGATTAAAATAAGAACATGATTCTATTTATTGATTTCTAGATATAAGAATCTTTATTTTTATACAAAAGGAATTTCTGTGTTGGGTAAAACATCTAATATCCAGATATTAGACATAAGCTATAAGGGTCTTTCTATTTCGTTATAGCTAGAGTCAGAATCCATGCTTAAAGAGTGATGGATGTCCTTGTTTTCTTGTTTATTTGTCACCATAATGGCAGCAGATTGAACAACGAGGCTGCAAACTTCATCTGCACTTTAAAAGCTACTTTGTCATTTAAGGATTTGGGGGAAGAGAAAGTGTGTGCAATTGCATGATCTGGAAGGAGGAAAGTGGTCTGAATTCACAAGGGATGGATGTTATGGAATGTCACTGTGAGATGTAGGCTCTTTCAGACATCCTGCTTGAAAGCTTTTTTGCATCATGAAAAATACATGTTTTCTATCCATTAGTTATCTGTCACTGGGAGGTGTGTGAAGATGGGACCCTGACACTTCTTTGGTTTCTCTAATAATGGTAAACATTGAAAGATGGGGCTATAACAAATCAGAAAAATTCTTTTTATCATTTTATAAACACAGAAGACAGTGAAGTCTTAAAATTTAACTTGTAATTTGTAAAATAATTGAATTGAAATGATTTCCTTTCTTTTATAGTAACTTTAGTTTCTCGTGTTTTACCTCTGTTTTTAAGATATTAAAAACAGGATATTATGTGGTTTTTCAAACACGTTCTTGGTCAAGGGAATAACAACTGTTTTTTTTTTTATTAGAGCATTAGTGACTCAGAATTTGTAATCATTCAGGAAGAGTACAGGATTAATAAGACATGAATTCAACAGAGGATTAAGTAGAAGCCAAATCATTTGCGAGAGTTGAATGAATTCTGAATCATGGTGAAGGTTGAAAACTATTTGATTAACTCATGTTAATAGAAATTATATTTGGTCCATGCTGTAGTTTACCAAGTGGATGTATTATTATTTAGTAACATGCATGATCCTTCCACTTAAGCAATACTATTTTGTTATTTTGTTAGCCAGGTACCAAGTACCTCAGGATTTAAATCTTACCTGTTAGTAAGATGGATACTAATAACAAACTCTCTAAATCCCAATGACAAATATATCTGGGGAGATGAACTAGCAGATTAAATCATGAATAGTAAGAAAAAGCACTTCTTTTTATTTCAATTTCATCTCCTTAAATTGAAAGAGTTTATCATTATTATTTAATTATTGAATTATTTTTACTGTACTAAGGATTGAACTCTGGTTTTCCTTCATGGAAGCCAAGAACTCTACCACTGAGAGATATTACCCACTCCCATAATTTTAATTATTGTTTTGTCAGGGTCTCACTAAAGTGCCTAAGTTAGTCTTGAACTTATTGTGTAGCCTCTGTGGGCTTTGAGATTACAATTTGTGACAGCTTTACAGTAGCTGAGATTATAGAACTCCACCACCAGGTCTTTTTTATATTCATAAAAGAATTTTATGATCATTATACTAATTACTTCTTTAAAAAAATAAAAATAAAAGGAGGAAGATAAAACTGACTCGTTCCTTTCATAAAGTCATGCTTAGGAAATTGTTCTACATTAATGTATAAATAGCAATTATAAATTCAAACTCCAAATGGTGGTCTCAGTATACAACTTTATTTGTTACCTTTTTTAAAAAATAATATTTCTTAAATACCACAGATTCTTTCACAGAATTCCAGTACCAGGCATGAAGAGGACTTTAAATACAACAATGCACCAGCTTCCCTACACCAAAGATTAAGGTGCCACTATGCCACCACTGGTAATGCCCTGACAGGACAAGCATGATTATAATTTATGGAGTTCACAGCTGGCTAAAACATCAGTTGACTCCCTTGTGCACTTACTTCCAGTAGCCTGCATGGCGCCTTCTAACACTGTGAAAACTAACCCTGAATGTAATGCAATCAGGCAATTATAAGTGAAATAAATTCTAACAACTACCATAATTCCTATTCAAGTAATTAAATGATATTGATGTGGTTTTTCAGTACTTGCCAGGCATAAATGATAATGGTATGGAAAATAATCTAAGTTTTATACTCTCATGGATGCAGTATCAGCACAATCCCAGGAATGAAAATATGATGTGGTTTTGGTAAACGAGAAGGAAAAATTCATCTGAAGATGAGGAGTTTGCAGAAGAAGCCATATGCAGGTATATAGAACTGACTAATGCATCCTTGAGATATTGATATCCTGCTCCACAGACTCTAACTCCCATGGCTAAGTGCCATGGCTCGCACTTAGCATGGCAAAAGAGACCTCGGGAATGTGATTAAGTTAAGGAGCATGAGATAGGAGGGTTAGCTATATTATTTGCTGCGTGGTATGTAATTCATTTTAGTTTTCTTGAAAAAAGGAAGTAGGTGAGTTATTTAGTAACACTTGGAGAAATGACAATCCCATGTTGTTTGGCTTGATGATGGAGCAAATGGCCAACAACCAGGATATGCACATGCCTTCTGGAAGTTGAAAAAATGAGGACCTGTGTTCTCCTCTATAGTCCCCAAAGGGTACTACTCCTTCATCAATACTCTGATGATGGTGAGTATGTATTTGTCCCACCTAGAGTTGTAAACAACAAATTTGTGTCCTTCTAAGCCTCTAAATAATAGTATGTCAAAGTAGATAATGGAAGCTAACAATAGATCCCATATTATGCAAGGAAGTTAAATTTGAGAAAAGATGGGTGCAGCTCTCATTTTCTGTAAGGGGTGAAAAATGACAGCTATAGAATAGGCAGGGAAAGAAAAAAATGGATTTTGGGAAAAACGTATTCAAGTTCAACCTGTTTTGCAAACTCCTCAGGCAATTGAGCATTCTATTTTATAAGTTAAGTAAAATTTAACTTACCATTCTATGGTTCCAGAAAATTAACAAGAACTTCCCACATGTAAAAAACACAGTACTGTGAGTTACGTTTAAGTTGTCTGGGTAAATTACCCACTCTGTGGATCTGATTATGCTACCAACCTTTCTAATATTGTTTCCATATTGTTAAAATGAGCTTATTGTTGTGCCTCCTTAATATGGCTATTTGGAAAAATTCTATATCTATAATGCAATATCATGTATGTGATACAATATGTAAATGTGTATATTAAATCAATTCCTAACATATGGGAAGCCGCATTCCTCAATAATAAGTCATTGATTTGCTATCTTGTTAAAGGTTCTTTCACATTCCTGCAGTTGAGTACATCATGACAAAGTTTCACTTCCCCAGGAGCGTTCATCCAGACTCCTTCTCCATTTTTACTGAAAATGAGTCAGATTTTCAGAATTTTTCAATAAGCTCACCATTCTAACGACTTCCATTGTGCAAAACTTCTAAGAGATACTCCACTTGCAATTTATGTATTTTGTAATGGCAACATGCTCCCGTCCAGGCTGCACTGCATCCCACGACATATTTGCAAATATGGTCTATGATATATTTGCAAAAATTACTTTCAAAAATTTCTTGTTCATAATGTGTACCCTCTCCTTAAAGGCATGGTAATTCTTTAAGAGCTGCATAATTAACCATGTTTTTAACATGAAATTTAGAAAAGCACAAATATTGATTTTTCTCTCCCTGTAAGACTAAAAGAGGTAGTGATTGAGCTGGGCTGAGGAGATCATACTGCTATAATGAAAAGAGGCTCAACTAGTAGGGGGTGTAATGAATGTAAGCCTGAAATAAATGAATCATTATAAATACACTGTCTCTCTGCAATGAGTCTGCTATATTAAAATATTCTCTGGCATAATGTTGTCTTCTTTTGGGTATCTCCTACTGTGAACCTATCCATGATTCCACTATCACAAATCTTATCCCTGAAGAGAGATTCCTAATGAGAGTTAAGGGTTTGATTATTTGCTTTTAATAAGTGTGCCTCCCAAATTCAACTTAATGCGGTAAAGACTCTATATGAAAGAATACACCAGAATTATTGGAGGATCAATCAATATTGTAAATTAATTATAATTGCAGTTGGCAATCACAGCTGCAATTACTGATTGATTAATTAGGACAGCTCTTGAAATGCCAGTAAAAATTTAATATTATCATGTTATATTCAACCTGATAACCATAAACTTCTATAATTACTTTTCAGATTCCCATTATTTATGTCATATTTCTCTTTACTATTATCAAAGATATTTACTTATTCATAATTTTGTTTTAGCAGAACAAACTATTCCATTGTATTTTGATGAAGGCAATCTATTAAAATATGTTCAAGTTATGGTAATAAAGAAATCTAGTGTCAGTTCCAAGCAAATATTTGCAAATTTAGAACATCTATTTACATTGCCTCTCAGCCCAAGAATGCTATTTTTTGTCAAAAATAGGATATGTACATATTCTACCCTTTGAAAGGTAAGCAATGTTAGTATACTAGATTTATGTGTGCAAAACGTAGGGTTTATTAACCCATTTCTGAAAGCTTCACATAAGAAATTCTTTGCAACCTTCTTTGTTTAATAGCTACAAGAGCCTAATAATATTGGAATCAATCATACAAATCAATTCCTTATTGAAATTAGAAGACTGTTGCAAAAGCAGAAAAGGATCTGATTAACAAACAAGTCTGTTTCTTTTTATGAATCATCAATTAGGTATAGCAAATACAATTCATGGCTATTTAACTTACAATTCACTCTGCTGTTTTTGAACATTTTGCAAAAAAAATTGTTTGCTACTCACTGAAGGCAATAAGGAGATTTGTAGCGATCAGGAGAGCAGGCATGTTTTTCGTCCTGCCCAGCTCCCACATGACTAGCTTTACACCTGAAATAGCAACACACAAATTGTATTCTTTGAAACACTGCCTCGCCCATCAGTTCTAGCCTCTTATCCGCTAATTCTCACATCTTGATTAACACATTTCTAATAATCTGTATAGCACCACGACGTAGTAGCTTACCAGAAAAGATTCTAGCCTACATCTATCTTGGGCTGGAGCTTCATTGCGTCTGCCTTCTTCCTCCCAGCATTCTGTTCTGTCTACTCCACCCACCTATATTCTGAACTATCAGGCCAAGCAGTTTCTTTATTAATTAACCATTGAAAGCAACAGATAGACAAATGACCCTCCTCCATCAGAGATTCAGGGGCTTTTTTAGGATTTGCATAATTTCAATAAGGGGCATAGATATTAACTCAAATATAAGCAATATAAGCTTTATGTGTGCAGATGATCAGAAAGGGTAGGATTTCAAAAAAAAAACAATTTATAAAGATTACAAGTTTTGTGGGGATGCTGTTGTGTCAAGTTTATTTTCAAAATATAAGTCCATCAAAATTCCAGTGGCAATGGCCCAAAGTGATGGCTCAGAAGTTAAGATAGCAGTGTTCTCTTCTAGAGGATCGGAGTTCAGTCCTAGCACCCATGGTAAATGACTCATATCCTACTGAAACTGCAGTTTGGGGGCACTTAATGCCTCTTTCTCTATGACACCACATGCACATATGCAAAGTAACACAGACAAACAATTAAGGTAAAAGGTAAATTTATAAACATTTCAATGATATTCATCACAATACAAAGAGCAAACTCTAAAAATTCATACTAAATTACAGAAGATTCCAGATAGTCATAACAGTCTTAAGAAGAAAGAGCAATGCTAAAAATAAATAAATAAAAATCACAGTGCATGATATCAAATTATCCTACAGAACCATAGAAACACAAGCAACATGGACCTGAAACAAAATATGTGTGAAAAACAGTAAAAATAAAAGAGAATGCCAGAAATAAAACCATGTAGCTATCCGATTTTCTATGAAGAATCTAAATTAATATTTGAAGAAAACAAATACTGGTGAAGCTGCGTATCTATTTGGAGAAGGAAGAAACTCCATTCCTATCTCCAATCCTGTATAAAAGGCAATACAGAATTTATCATAGACGTTTGTTTAAGATGCAAAGTTTGAATCTTCTAAAAGGAAACACAGAGATAGCACTATGATATCAGCACAAAAAATGGATATCTGAATTCAAGTTATAATAAGGAAATAATTCATTCAGGAAGCACTAAGAAATAACAAATGGGGTTGCATAAAATTAAGAATCTTCTGCTCTTTAAAGTAAACAATTGGCAGAGAGAAAAGTTAGCCTACAAAATAGGAAAAGATATGTGCAAGCTAGTTACTTGCCTGGAGTCAGGACCCAGAATATGTAAAAAAGATATTGAATATCAAAAGAGCAGGCACATCAACAAACAGATAAAAGTTCAAAAAAGAAACCCAACATGCAATGAGTATATGAAAAAATGTACACCTTGATGAAATGCAAATCAAAACTACCTCAACAGTTAAATCTCACCACAGTGAAAGTGACTTTCATAAAGAAATAAAAAAAAATGTTGGTGAGTTTGCTAGTGAAATAGAATCTTTATACGTTCTTGGTGGTAGTAGGGATTACTGCAGCGAGTTAGAAAATCAGCATCCAAGTTCCTCAAAAACATGAGCCTATTTATGATAGAGCTGTACAATTCCTGGAACTAGAACCAAGGAATTCCAGTCAGCACACAATAAAGATGCCAGTATACTAAAGTCACTACAGCACTATTCAGAATAATCTTGTTATCAAATCTGACATGGCACCCATTGAAGGATGGGTGAATAAAGAAAGTATAACATCTTTATATACATTGAGTTTTATTCATGAGGTTATTGTAGAAAAGTGAGATCACTGTGTTAAGTAATATAAGATAGCCCTATGTGATAGTTTGAAAGAAATTAGCACCCAAATGGTATAGCGCTATTAAGAGGTGTGGCTTTGTTGAAGTGGGCGTGGTCTTGTTACCGGATGTGTGTCAATGTGGAGGCCTGCTTTTAGGTTGACTATCTTCTCAAGCGACACCCAGTGAGTCAGTTCACTTTCCTGTTGTGTACAAGCTACCATATAGTATACTTGGTTACCTCTCTAGCACCATGTCTGCCCTCATACTACCATGTTGCACCAAGATGACAAGAGAACAAACCTTTGAAAATGAAAGCCACCCCTACTTACTGCTTTTCTTTTATAAGATTTCCCATGGTCATAGTATCTCTTTACAACAATAGAATTCCTAACTAAAACACCATGTAAATACAAACATCAATCCTATTCTCTCATATGAAGAGTCTAGATTAAAAAAAAAGAAGCAGGCAGTGCTTTCAACCACTGAGCAACCTCCAAGTAATTTTTATACATGTATGATGACATCACAATTAATCCACTATATTTTACAATACGATAAGTACAGCACAGTAAAAGATATGAAAGTAGAAAAGAGAATGTTAATAGGAAAGGGGCTTGGGGTAGGAGGTAAGAGTAATGAATGAAGGGGCAGTGAATATTGTGGAATATGCTAGATTCCTTTATGAAAGAATTACAGTACAACCCATTGTTTTATAAAATTAATATATGATAATAAAATCATTTTTAATTACCTGCATTTAAAACTCTTTTCAGGTGACAACTGGTTTATTATTAAATTGGTTCTGCATGTCCAATATAACAAATTTTTGACTTCTGATTGTAAATATTAATGGAACAAATGTTTCTATCCATCCATGCTCCAAAAAACTGGAGCATCTCATAATTTATATCTAGTATGTTTGCAGAATTAAAACGGAGTCTATAATAAACAAAGCTTTGAGTCCATCTGTGCACCTATGTGATTAAGGCAGGGCCAGTATTAAGTAATTAGTAGTCTCTTGGCCCCCAGTGCATTTGCAGCTTTGCAGTGCTGGGCTGTGTAGAAATATTCTTTCTCCTTTTCCAAGAGGTTAATTCAGACCATGAAGCAAGAGCTGCTGAAAGGCAAGAGACATTTATGAAGGCTGCATTACAGTAGAAATTTTGATATCATTGTACATTACATTCATATTAATAGCAAATTACCTTACCATGAATAATAGCAGTTCACAATGAACACCAAAGGAATTAATCACGATTAGCATTGTCTTCAAAAGCACTGCCTGCCTCTCAAGAGCTGAATTCTGAAATATGAAGTCTCTAGGCCTAGTACAACCTTAGACATCCCTGAGCTGCCAGATCACTTTTAGCCCTATCATTAAAAGCTCCAGTCTGCTAAGCCATGCAAATTCCTATGCTCCTGAGAACATAGTAATAGGAGTTATACATGAGCAAGTACTGTTGATTCAACTCCCAATTCCCTTAATAAAAGCTTGGGTTATGTCCATTCAGTGAGGATGTCTTTCAAAAAAAAAAAAAAAGAAGAGGCTGTTTTGAAACATTATCTTTCTAACAGAAAAGTCACAGGCTCCCTGGAAGTGAAAACTTCAGTGGTATAATACTTTAATTTGCAACAATTATGAAACAGTAATTCCTAAGGCATACTTAATTACATGGAGTAAGCAGTTTGGAAGAAAAAAGTTATATCTTGAAACTTTGGTTTTCATAAAAGAAAAGAGTTTTAAGTAGCTCTATACTGCCAAATTGCCTGTTGGTGATCCCAGAACTCTTCCATGATGATATAACTTTAAAGCCAAGCAATGATACAACTTGGCATTGAATGATCTGGACAGGGATAGTTTTCTGACTATGATACACAAAACCAAAATATTTCAAAGTTTGTTGAATAAGTTGTATGGCCCTGTCAATAGCCTATCTATCCCAATGGCCATAGGTAACCATGTTAAATATTTTCATGTTGTGATAAACCAAAATGATTCACAGGATTGCTTTACAGTCAAAATATACTAATGGTTTTAAGGGAGGTGATGGTGATAATGTAGACAAAAGGCAAGATGGTGAGGATGTGTCAGGTGAGGAGGGACACATTTGAGTAAACAAGTTGTACTAAAGATTGTATGATTTGAGCCTTGATACATTTGATGAATGAGGCTTCATTCCCCAGTAGAGAAAATATACATAGCAGATCTTATTTTTTTTTCTGCCTGGGTGAAAGTAGTTAGTCTGTCTATCCAGAAATGTATATAGGTATATTCTGCTTTCTCCTTGTGAGAGTTGAAGGGAAAGATTATGAAAGGGAATATGGAGAAAGAGGAAGTGGTTAACTAGGACCAGAAGGAGAAAGAGGAAGATGAGAAAGAGAAGAGAAAGGAGGAGTTTCCTTTGCTAAGATTTTAATTCTTTTATGACTATAAGGCCTTTCTTACCTACCCCTATCTTGTTTTGTTCTAATCCAGTTGTAACAGATTAAATGGAGGTCAACAAAATGGTCTTTGGGGGGTCATTGCTCACTTTTACAGTGCTAAGAGGATGAACAAGCCAGAGCACAGTGGACAGTGGATACAGAAGAATGAAATAAGAATATCTTCCAAACCCATAATACAAAATTATAATCACTGTGTTATTAAATTAGCATTATTTTACTATTAGTAGTTGTATTGTGGAATGAGGGCAAATTGAAAATTTTTTTAGAAGAAATAGTGGTCTCTACATTAACTTTAAAGTTCAAAACACCAAAGTAAGTTAGAACCACTACAATTAAATAAGGTTTGTGACCTCCTTAGTGGATTGATATAAACAGCACATACAAGGAATTCAGATTGTTCGAATGTCTTGTTCACCTTCAAGATAACCATTAGACTTCTCTTACTCCCCATTTTCTGTTTAGTTTCATTCATAGACATTTTACTAATTTCTCAACATACTACCCTCTAGATGACTTAATGATATCCCTTACTTCTAAATAGACTGCTGTAGAGTAAAACTTTCATATTGGATTTGAGCTTCACTTCATAGGGATGAACTCATGTGTGGTACTGTAAGTCTGGTAAAGAGTCCACGGCTGTAGAAGTCAGAGGTCTTAGGGGAGAACTTAATACTGTTGTGTATACTATGTGGACATGGTGTCACACTTCCTTCTACATACATGTTTACATCCATGGATTGTTGTGGTTCTTAGCCTTCTTCAGCCTCTTTCTGTAGTGGGTGACAGATAATAGAGATAGTCACAATTCGTCAGAATGCGGACAATTTATGATTATGGAGTTCTTGGCCCTAAATGGAACATAAACAATATACATAATATGTCCTAAAGCTCAAGGAACACCCAGAGTATAGAGTGGAAAGAATGTAGGAGACAGTGCTCTGTGAAGCATGCTGTGAAACAGTGTCTTCTATTATGAGATGGTCATTCCACTGTTTTCATGTATAGCAGTCATCACTAATGGACAATGGTCAATTGGTTTTTTTTTTTTTTTGTTGTTGTTGTTGTTTTTTCAAGACAGGGTTTCTCTGTAGTTTTTGGTGCCTGTCCTGGAACTAGCTCTTGTAGACCAGGCTGGCCTCGAACTCACAGAGATCCGCCTGCCTCTGCCTCCCGAGTGCTGGGATTAAAGGCGTGTGCCACCACCGTCCGGTGACAATGGGCAATTGGTAAGCTGATCATATTCCAGTAAACTCACTCCTCTTTAAGTCTTTAGCGGAAGATAAATATTCAAGAATTAGATCCTTGAAGAACAATTAAAGCTACTGTAATTTATGCCATCTGCCATTCTGTGTAATAGTACTTCCATCATTGTATCATGATAGGCGATGATTCACATGACATCACCAAATGTTAAATTTAAGAAGATGCACAGTAGCACAGTATTTTTTATTTCACCTAAAATAGAATTCTGAAATGAGTAACTGTAAAAGTTGTATATTAACCAGGCGATAAATTTCATTTACTACCTTTGTTTGAAATAAAATTCACTCAATTGAAATTTGAATAGTGTCTGTGTTTGACAACTAACTCTCATAATCCTGAAAATTGTTAATTAGTTATAAAATACAAATATAGAGTGAGCCCAAAACAACTTATCTTTATTTATCCTCCTAATTTCTAGTTATACCCCCTCATTCCCAAATCACTTCCTATAAATATACTTTCTCAAGATATTATTCTCTAATATCCAGCTAAATTGAACAATTTCTACTCTATAAATGGAAATATTTTCTCCAAATTATAAATTTTTGCATTTTCTGTTATAAATTTAAGTACTCATACAACCCAAGTTATCAATCTAAAATTTCAGAACTAATTGTAGATATTGAATAACATTTTTAAATATGCATAAGCATCCTGTGAAGGACCTTACCTACCCCTATCTTGTATCAACCTATAATCCTAAGATTTACCTTAGACATCTCCTGTCCACCAAGAAAATAAAGGTCAGTCATGGCTCCTTAAAGTAATCACTACTTGTTTCCTCAGCAGACTGCAACAGTAGCTAGAGCCACAGGAAAGACGTCACATATTTTTTGGAATTAAAAAAGGGGGGTGTAGTGCTGGTCTTTGCATCAGTGTTAAAACAACCTTTTGCTACATTGTAAATTCAGGGCTAGGATGTGATTAAATGAAGTTGTGGAGTACTAAAGCAAGAGCGAGTAATTTTCAGAGTTCTTATTTCAATATTTACACAAAAATGAATCATAGTACAATTTAAGAAATTAAAACAGAAACCAGTATGAAACTGAAGTCTGAAAGAACACTTTCCAAGATGAAGGCTTATTTTATTGTGTAGAGTGTGTTTAAATAAGATAATCTTTTCATCTATGATGAAGATAAAGGTTAAATGATGTCCCTTAGATTTGCACATAATCTTTTAAGGAAACAAACATAAGTGCCTTCAAGAAAATTGTTATTGTTTTCCAGTTGTCTCCGGAGACTCCTTTGCCAACAACTTCTATTGAGATATCCTACACCTGACAGTGGGATTTTAGTTTATTGACCCAGTGCTTGCTGGAGACATCATAGACTGTAAGGGAAAACCTTACTACTATTGCTTAGCTAAACTTACACAATGTCAAATTGTCCTTTAAACATCAATATTCAGCCTTAATCAGATGAGCCTGTCTTTGCAGTGAATGCAGAGAATCATGACTTTTTAAGTGCCAAGAAAACAAGACATCTTGGGATTTCACCCTACATAAGACTTTTGGGTATATACCCAAAGGATGTTCAACCAGAAGGACATGTGCTCAACTATGTCCATAGTAGCAATATTTGTCATAGCTAGAATCTGGAAACAACCTAAATGCCCCTCAACCAAAGAATGGATAAGGAAAATGTGGTAAATTTGCACAATAGAGTACATAGCAGAAAAAATAATGAGGTCTTGAAATTTGCAGGTAAATGGATGGATCTAGAAAACATCAAAGTGAGTGAGGTAAATCAGACCCAGAAAGACAAATATCATATGTACTCACTCATAAGTGGCTTTTAGACATAAAGCAAGAAAAAAAAGTCTACAGTTCACAATCCCAGAGAATCTAGACAAATAAAGGAGGACCCTAAGAGAAACATATATGTATCTCATATATATGGGAAGTAGAAAAAGACAAGATCTCCTGAGTAAATTTAAATCATGGAAATCATAGGAGAGGGTAGAAGGGGAGGAGAGAGAAAGGGAGGGGGACAGAAAAACATATAGCTCAATAAAAACAATTTTACAAAAGACTTGCACCATCCTCTTCAAGTCTTAAAACACATGGTGAAAAAGAGTTTTAAGATAGAGAAAGGGGTTATGATATGAAGTCTACTAGGACTCTTGCAGACATTTCAAATGAACTAATAGTACATGCATCAGCTCTGTACAAGACTGGCCTTGTCAATAATCAAGTATCATAAGGCTCTACCCTATCTTGATGAACTATGCTTTCTACTAATATATTCTGGGATAAAGGGATTAATTGTCTTTAGTAGTGTAACCATTGGTGATATCACTTGGGTCCTATGAATACTTCCAAACAAATGTCACAGAGATGGTCCTAAGTAACTACAGAGGCTCACAAAATAAAATAAAAAGGCATGATTGAAAAAGAGAGTCATGATACAGGTGGGTGATGGGGTGGAAAGGAAATAAATGAATGGAGAGCAGAAAATAGCCAGAATGTGTTATACATGTGTATGAAATTTTCAAATGTTAAATTTAATTAATTAAAATATTAACACTGTTACATGCATATTGCATCATGATATTTGAAAATGAGTTGAAACTATCATTAAAGATGCTTCAGATAGATGGTGAATAAACACCACTAATAATCAAAGAAAAGGATCAATACATGTTATAGATATAATCAACCTATCTAATACACCCATCTTTATCTCTTAATTGCTGATAGCTGATGCCATTATTCTAGGGAATTCTGATGGGATTTCTTTAGCTAAAGTCAAATATTTAATTTTCTGTGATTAGAAAACATATTTGAATGTTTATAAAATTAACAGACTATTTTTATATTTCAAATTACCAATAGTTGAACTTTCATTGCTGGTGTTTTCATAGGACATTACCGCCTACTTCAAGCTGTTGTTTTAAAGAAGAAAACTTCAGAAATAACTAGAGGAACTACAGCAATATTAACTTTCTGTGAAATAAATTCTATTTTTTACATTACTATCTGTAATTATTTATGTGTGTAGACTTTCAGAAAAACTCTTGTGTGAACAAGTTTTTAAATCCAAAGGTAAAGAATCATTATACAAAATTTTCAACTTCTAATATGACATAGCTTTCCAACTTACGGAACTCAAACACATTATGTGTGCATTGCACAGAGGAAACCAAGTACGGATAAGTGGTTACTCTTTCATTTTTTAGGCCTTCATGGATTAATCATGGTGATTCTCTGCAGTGATTCAGGTGTTATGTGAAAAGCAATACCAAAAGAGAGATATAAAGGTCTCTCAACTGGAAACTGAAGACAGTGCACCTTAAGGCAAGAAAAAAGTGCAAAACATTAAAGATAACCTAACTTCAACTATTGACTGAGATTTGAACATCAGAGATTAACAATTTTCTTTCTATAAATTAATAATGTTATGAATTTCATGAACTCATAAAGTATCTGAGCATGTCCCATCACATGGTAATTTTACAATATCTTAAGTCTTTCTCAAGCCATACATTTATCTGTTCAAAAAAGAAAAAAAGAATTAGATAACTGCAATTTGACTTAAACCTATAAATATAAGGGTCCCAAAATGGATAGATGTAGAGTACAGGGGCCAGAGATGAGAAATAAATATAACAACAAATAAAGCAAACAAAAACAATAGCTGGAACCAAAAGTCCTTGGTTAAGCTACTGAATCATGTCAAGCAACTTTATTAAGAAGTACAGCATCCTGTGTACTATTTGGATTGGTGGGTTTTATAAGAAAGCAGGTTGAACAAGCCATGGAGAGCAAGCCAATAAGAATCATCCCTACATAACCTCGGTGTCTGCGCCTATCTCCAGGCTGCTGCCCTGTTTGAGTTTCTCTCCTGACTTGTTTCAATGATGGACAGTGTTTTTAAAGAAAGTAAGTCAAACAAACTCTTGCCTCCCCAAGTTGTTTTGGTCACGGTGCTTCCTCTCACCAATAGTAACCCAAACTAAAACACCCTACTAGCTTCCTTTATCTTCAACCCCCACTGTTAATCCCATTTGCCCCTAGATAGGTTTACCTTTATTTTCATAGTATATGTAGTACATTTGCAACTATATAAAATCTAAGTGACATTAATTATAATCCCATTATATAGAGACACTACCACATATGCCCCAAAATTTCCATCATTTCACATAGAAATTCACTAAATATTAACATTTTTCTTTTTTTGCTTATCCTATATCTTAATTTGCTTCAGTATCACTTTTTTGTTGTCAATATTTCATCGTATAAGAATAGCAATAAAGGTCCATTAATGGAAAAGTCCCTCTGATCACTAGTAGAATTCCTACCTAAGTGGAGACCTAATAGTCCAGTGGATTGTGTCAATAATCTGGCCAAGGGAGTAAGGTGGGACCACCCCTAGGAAGGCAGGCTCACCTTAAGAAGCTAAGCAGCAAAACTATTACTCTAACAGAATGCTGTGCTTTTCTTTCCCAAATATCCATCCTGCCAGTGAAGCTCCTTGCAACCGCACTGTTAGGTTGGACAGGTTCTCTATATGTTTTAGAAAGAAATAATTTTTCTTTCTTTTTTTTTAAATCTCTTTCTTTCCTGTGGATGCTGGCCAAATATAAGTGTGCTTTTCTCTGATCACTTTGGCATCCTTACTCACTCCTTAAAGGCACCCACACTATCTGACGGGCATGCAGTGGCTATATAAACCACTACACAGCACATGATTTCCCCATCTCCTTCACTCTGTTGTCTAATCTGGGTAGCTGCTGAGATGTACAGTGTGAATTCTCTGATTTTGTTCTGTTTCTTGTAAACTCTGATAAAATTGTCCTCACGCTTTCCTTTAAGTTCATTATTCTTATTATTTTCTTAATGAAACTAAGAACCCCAAGAAAAGACCTTATTTTCCAAATCATCTGGCAACCACAAAGGGATTTCCCCAAATTCTGTTACAATAGAAGTAGAATTGTGCAGTGTTTGATGTAATATACCTGGGTTTTGGCATTTAGAAAAACATTTTAAGATTGGTCTTTTGTATAGTATGCCTCTGACCTTCACCACTTCTCAGTGGAGTGACATTCCACTGCTTGTAGCTACCAGAGTGTTCACCTTTTCTTCTACTGATGGACATTGAGGATGTTTCCAGCTTGTGGATTGTGATTATTATCTAAAGGTCCATCTGCATACATGTATCTGTTTGCGTCTCTGAATTTGTCCCTAGTGGTTACAAAACTGGCGATTGGGATCTATGATTTGCATGATATTCCTGCATTTAGCTTTTCCAGGTGCTGACAAGTTCGTTTTTCAGAGCCCTTGGATTTTTATGGTCTTTACCAGAAATGGATAAGGGTTCCATTTTTTTCACTTCCTTACGATGATAAATGCTTCCATAGCTATAAATCTTACCATAAAGACTAGACTCTTTTGTTTACGATTCCAATCTGTACCCTAGAAATATCATGAATTCAAATCTATACCATTGAAAAGAAATATATATGTACATATATGTGTGTGTGTGTATGTTCACACAAATACAATTATCATTTATGTGTATGCTTTTCAGAGAAATAATAATATTTTCATTAGTGATAATGGTATTGATAGTAGTCAGCAAAGGTCTACTCCAATCAGAAACTGAAAAGAAAAAGGTGCTTTGGATTGTTTAAAAGGCACCAAGACTAATTCCTTGATGAGCTTTCCTGGATAAGTTCCAACAAATGCATCAAGCAACTGATCTTAATTTGTTTTTTACAAATGGATTTCCTGCCAAGGGAAACGATATTCATTCACAACACATCATTAAATGAGCTCTGTGGTATGAATGAGCACAAAGAGCGTGAGGCAGGGCACTGTGTCTCTATTTTCTAGAGCTTGTTCTCTCAATAGATGGAAGGTCCATAGATATAAGAAGAAGAAATGGAAGAGAATTAATATTGATTGAATTTCTACTAGAATAAGTTTCTCATCTCATTTCCAATAACTTTGCACTGGAAGATAGTCAACAGACATTTAAACACATAGGTAGAAGGATCAGACTGCTGATGTTTAACTCCTAATCCCAGTCTTGAATATGGCCATCACCTTCACTAACACTTTAGCATGCATGCACTCATTTTGTCATTCAATAAATATTTATTAAGCATTGGATGTTGTCAGTGTCTGCAGTGACTGAAGGTAAGATAATTTCTGCTTCTAGAAATTGTGAAATGGTTGAGAATAAAAATATATAAAAGAAAATTATATAGAAAACAAAACACTAAACTGTAGACAGAAATAATAGAGTAATCCATTTTATCATTCCAAGTAGTACTGTTTACCCACAATGCATTGTTGTAGCACAGAGAGTTGATCGACATGCTCTGTTCAACAGGGTGATTAACCAATAAGGAGTGTTACAATATCATGAAGAAATAAGGGTTCTGGTAAGTATGAGACTGGGACAAGGAGAGACCCTCCTCTCGAATGGTGAAACAATTTACCTCTCCTGGGAACAGAGGGGTGCCTTATGATTCTTAGGTCGAGTGGGGACCAGGTCTTTATCCCCCTTACCCATCCTAGGATTCCCAGTATCCTGTCTTAGGTTGGGGAATTTCCTGCCACCAGTCACCCATCCTTGGAGCTCTTCAAATGATTGATCTAATGATACTTATAACTGTTTATAGATGTTGGGAAAGGTTTGACACACACTGTAAAATGTTTGGGTTTAATGCATATGTTAAAAATTTTAGATTTAGACCCATTTTACACTGCCCTAATTGTTGGCAGGCAGCACACGTAATTTTATGTGGAGTAGGCATTTAGGAAGGAGGATACCAAAGGCCAGATTAAAAGGTGAATACTGGGTTTGGAAAATGCCCTTTCTTCTTGTCTGGAAGATGGAGTTATTGGTGCCCAAAATTATATCATTATATTTTGTTTGAGGAGCTCCTCACAGTCTTTCTATTAATGATAGACGCAGGGGCCCAATGACGGGAGTTAGTGTGGATCCTCGCCTGAACAGCACACCATACAGAGGTTGTAGAAACCGGCTCAAAATGGCATGGTGCCAGGCATGAGGAGTGCCCTCCACATAGGCTAAGACAGGGTGCCCTGTGATCTGCTTACTTTAAATCTCACTAATGAGAACTTTGAAATGTGAGTGGGTAGAAGATGTTAGTGTTGCAACCATGATTTGGATAATTCCACTGAAATCCAGAAAGCATCCAATATCCACCTGTCTGAGTATGCTAGCTTCATATGATGCAATTCAGTTTGAGATTTTATAGCTGCTATCTATAGTGATGTTACAAATAGTCTTCTGCTGCTTTAGTACTTGATTTCATGGCCTGTATGGCCACTAGGTTATCTAAATAATTATAAGGTAGGGGGAGGAATGCTCACAGTTTCTACAGTATTTTAGGTTATTAGTCAAAACTTTTGAAATAAATACTTCATGCTCTTTCTTGACTAGAGATGTGAAGGGAAAAAAGAAAACAAACTTGTTCTATAGAAGAAATGAAGATTTGAGTCATTGGTTTCTATGCTTCTTGCCTTCACCAAGGCTTCAGTTGCTGTTTTCTAATTACAAATTAATAAGTAAAGACGTCAAAAATAATCACAAACTCATGACAGATGCCCTTGGCTGTAAGAAAATATTGCAAAGGAGCCTCTGTTTATGCTATCCTGATAACCATCTAAAATGTGCATCTTTGTAAGGACTGTCCAAACAAAATCACATATTTTGAAATTGTCCAAAATTCTCTGAGTTTTAGAAACTGAAACTTGGAACTTTGAGCATGTTTAAACATCTTAACATGGAATTATAGCCCACAGCTTAGTACCCCAGGAAAGTTTCATCTCTTAGTTTTTTGTTGTTGTTGTTGTTGTTGTTGTTGTTGTTTTGTTTTTTTTGCTAGAACTCAAACTACTCACTGTAAATAAAATGGTGGCTACAACACCAGATTCCTTTCAAGGCTGATAACCATAGCAAATTTATGTTATTTTCATAATATATACCTAAATTAATAAACCATTTATTGTAATATATTTAATGACTCATACTCATGGTATACATCATAGTCATAAAATCTAGGTTTTTCTTACATCCATTTAACTTATCTGAAGGGAATTGTCACTTTTTTAAAAGTCATCTACACCTGTGTCCATTCTACTGACCATCCATGACTTCAGAACAATAGCTTAGGTTCCTCTGTTGAATATACTGAGTTATGAGGACAGGCACCCCTGTCCCAAGTGCATATAAATTTTAACATATAATTATGTGGTAGATGATCCACATGAGATTCAGCCAATTCTGGGATTTTGATTGGAATTTCTGTCTTTGACTTCTATTTTCTGCCTAGATTTAACAGCATACTGCTATGATGTGGGATGTCCCTTTGTATATGTGTTGTTTTTATTGGATAATGAATAAAGCTGTTTCAGCCAATGTCTTAGCATAATACAGCCACACACACACACACACACACACACACACACACACACATATATATATATATAGAGAGAGAGAGAGACAGAGAGAGAGACAGAGAGAGAGACAGAGAGAGACAGAGAGAGACAGAGAGATAGAGAGACAGAGAGAGTAGACAGATTCTGGCAGATGCCATGAAGCTACCAAAAAAGAAAGACACCTACCAGTAGGCCACAGTCTTGTGGTGATACATAGATTTATAGATTTATAGAAATTGATTAATTTAAGATGTAAGTGCTATCTAGAAATAACTTCTAATCCCATGGCCAAACAGTGTTGTAATTAATACAGTTTCTGTGTGATATTTTGGGTCTGGAGGACTGGGAAATGAATGAGCAGTTTCATGCTACATAATGGTGTCCACCATCTGTGGTATGGTTCCACATAAAACCTGAAAAGAAATAAGAAAAAAAGAGGGCTTCAAGACCTACAAGAATGAGAATCAAGCACAGCGTCTTGGTAGCTATATATATATATATATATATATATATATATATATATATATTTAAGATAGACTCTATTTGCTGGCTGCAAGTAGAGACTCAGATCCTATCAAATGGCTTCCTGGTTTGTACTGCCAGCATGAATAGCTCTGGCTCTTTTGGAAGGCCCAGCTACAGAACACTTAAATGGGGTTTGTAAACAGAGTACTACAAGTTGCTCAATGGCAACATAGATGGCTGTGTTCTTGGAGCTTCTGTATCTGGACAAGACAGCAGAGGGAGAAAAAAAGAGGGGAAGGGGTGTGGAAGAATGGTCTGTATTCTGTCAATTATATTTTAAATAAACGCTGATTGGCTAGCAGCCAGGCAGGAAGTATAGGCAAGACAACCAGACAGGAGGTAAAGGTGGGTCAAGCACAATAGGAGAATTCTGGGAAGGAGGAAGCCCATTCCTCTGCAGTCCTGGCCAGACACAGAAGAAGGAAGATGTGACTACCTCACTAAAAAAGGTACCGAGCCATGTGGCTAACATAGATAAGAATAATGGGTTAATATAAGTTATAAGAGTTAATAAGATGCCTGAGCTAATGAGCCAATCAGTTTATGATTAATGTAGACCTCTGTGTGATTTCTTTGGGACTTAACGATTGCAGGGACCAGGTAGTACAGAAAACTCCGACAACAATAGACTAAAGGAATTTTTTAAAAAAAGGCATGTAAAGATGGAATATACACAGAGAGTCTAGATTATATATACTATCATGTTTTCTTTGAATTTCTGACTCTTAATGAGCTAACTGCAGAGAGAAAGTTGATTCTGGGGGCTGCTATGTTAAATAAATATAAAGGTATCTTGACTTTAAAATTTGGGTCTAAGGATATGTTGCTTTAGAAAAGAGGTTCTGCTTTTGTTTCCACAAAAAAGAGTATCTGTGGATTCCTTCCTAGCAAATGTAATTTGATGGACCAAGAACCCCCCAAATGTCTCCATGAACCCTAAAAATACTTTGCTCAAAAACAGTAAAGCAGATTGGATAAAACAAAGTCCAAATTCCCAAAATGATTGTTTTTAAATGCTTGTTTTAGTTAAAGGGGGTTAATTATAATTCATTAATTATTGCAGTCAATTACTAAAAATAAAAATAAGGGGAATATGATATGGAAATGAATACATTGGTATGGACTCTGGTTTATTGCTATAAATTCTTGATACATATTTTGATATATATTTCTACTCTTGTTTAAGGTGTTCTGTTTATACAGCTCATTTAAGGCATAGTATATCGTTAAGAAATATAGCTTAATAGATAGTCATCTATAATAATCAAACTTGTAGTCATGTTAGTTAGGTTTTCTAGATGTACACAGCTATATTACAGATGGATAGATATTCTTCAAACCTTTCAAAGACTTATAGAATATGGCATTTAAAATGATTTAAGAAGATAGACTTTTCTTGACAGTAAGACATGTCTGCTTCTGGCAGCACAAATACCTCAGAAAGCTTGATGGGCATTGAAGAAACCCATTATGGAATTTGCATTCAATGAGACAAGGGTAGCCATTTTAGCAAGAAACTATTCCTTGACTTACTGATTGATGATATGTTATACAAAGTAGACATTCAGGATTCACTGAACTTGCCTAAAGAATGTGAGAGAGCCTTTCAGGGTTCCTGTTCCACGGGAAAGAAAAAAAAAATAAAAACCTGCCAGACATTCTGCAGGACATAGGAGAAAGGAGAAAGTGACTGACAAACTGCCGATATAGGCAGAACAGATCATCAAATGTCCTTCTTCATGGAAAAGTCTGCCAGATACTATTGGCTTGTAAGCTGAATCCCAATATTCCAGAAGAATGTTGGGTGACTGTCCAGGCAATGAGATGTCTTTGTCATTTCCAGAAGTTTAGAAGTAGCTTACAATGTGCATTCTCTTTTCTTAAGTAATATTATCTTCTTCTGGGGTCTTTAATGGAGTTGAAAACAGGTAATTATAATTATAGTTTTCCTTAGTTATGACAAAAAATAAATAAGTATAAAACTTTACACTCACAAAGATAGGATAGATGGTAGAGTATTTTTCTTAATTTGCTAAATAGTAAATAGACTAAATATTGTAACTATAATTCCTTCTTGATAACTGTTTTGTATATGTAATTTTACTATGATAAAGTTAAAACTTTCCTTTTTATTTATGTAGACAAGGAGAGATGGAGTAGGATATGTTCTTCTGGATATGTGTTTCTTTTATTGGATAATGAATAAAGCTGTTTCAGCCAATGGCTTAGCAGACTATAGCCAAGCCAGAAGAGATAGAGAGAGAGTAGGTAGAGTCAGGGAAATGCCATGTAGCTGCCAAAGGAGAAAGGCACCTACTGGTAGACCACAGCTTTGTGTGATACATAGTTTGATAGAAATGGGCTAATTTAAAATGTAAGAGCTAGATAGAAATATGCCTGAGACATTGCTCAAACAATGTTGTAATTGATACATTTTCTGTGTGATTTTTCACATCTAGGCAGCTGTGAAACAAACAAGCAGTCTTGTGCTACACTGCCATAATGAATCTTTTGTATTTGAATCCATGTTTCCTAATCTGCTTTTGGAGAAGCAGTGTAGAAAAATGACGGATGACACAGCTGAATAAAACACTGGGATAAAACATCAATCTTTGTGGAATTTAAATTAAGTCACCTCTCTCCAACTTAAGTAAATTTATTCTTCCTTGATTAAATTCTCATTTGACTTATTTATTTGACATTTAATTTAAGCTTGCATTCTATGACACTGAAATGACTTACCACATGTTAAGCATATGATTCAAGAGTCTAAGTGAAGCTTCATTGATTTCCAGATTCTGGTCCTATCAGATTGAAATCAAAGCACCTTGAAGTACTGTGATCTGCCTGGAGGCTCAGGCTTTCTATCCAAATGACTGGCTATCACATAAGTCGTTCCTTGCAATTGGAAGAAATTCTTAAATGCCTTGTTGGCTATTTCCCATGCAACACCTTGAAAAGGGCTGACCTTGCTCTCTTGGTAATGGTTTACTCATTTTAATTTCATATCAGTCTTCTTCTATGTAAATAGGAATAATTTCTTCACATCCTATGAGATTTCTTTGAAGAAGTTATTTTACTTAGGTCAGTTTCATCTAGAGCCATCTCTCCTTTGAATTAACTCAAATTCATCTGATTAAGAATATTTTAATTACATCGAAAATTTTCTTTGGCCAAATAACAACATAATTGCAAGATTCATAAAATAAAATATTAATTAAGTTCTATTCACACATTAGGGAGGAGACTATACTTAAGATATAAAACAATTGGTGGGAATCTTAGAGATCATCTTGAAATTTGTCTATGACATCTATATTGCCCCATATATTTACTATATAAATAAATACTTTCTGGAGAATGATGCTACATAATGTGACTGTGGATTTAAGGGGATGGTGTTGATGATGGTGGAGTTAGTCACAACTATAAAAGTTGATATTTTACTTAAGAAAATTGTTTCTTACTTTGTTACTATAATATAAATGAAAAACATGAAAATATTTTTGCGCTTTTGTCCCCAGCTCATTGGGCTACCAGCCATCCCTGCTTGGGTGCTGAGGAGCTCCTTCTGGACGGGTGAGTGTGTACTATCCAGGGGCGGATTGTCCCGGAAGAGAGCACAAACCCCCCTTCCCCAGCTCCTTCTGCAGGGCTGTCTTTCTTACACACGACCCCCCACCCCACCCCCAATCCTGCGTGGTCTGCAAGGTCCTTTGCTCAGAAGCAGATTTCTGCTCCTACACTAAGGCTACCCACCCAGAGTGGTGAGTGCCTGCCTACCGGGCAGGCCTCAAGGAAACCCAGAGGGAGCTCGGGCACCTTCAGCTTGCCCAGCAGGGTCTCCTGTGCTCTACTGGTCCCCACCCTGCCTGCCACCTTCCTCCTTTTGTCCCCGGATCATTGGGCTACCAGCCATCCCTGCTTAGGTGCTGAGGAGCTCCTTCTGGACCGGTGAGTATGTGCTATCCAGGGGCGGATTGTCCCAGAAGAGAGCACAAAAACCCCTCCCCCAGCTCCTTCTGTAGGTCTGTCTTTCTTACACATGACCCCCCACCCCCCAAGTCTTCATGGTCTGGAAGGTCCTTTGCTCAGGAACAGGTTTCTGCTCCTACACTAAGGCTACCCACCCAGAGCGGTGAGTGCCTGCCTACCTGGCAGGCCTCAAGGTCCCCCAAAGGGAGGGCAGGCACCTTCAGCTTGCGCGGCAGGGTCTCCTGTGTTCTACTCGATCCAGCCATGCCCCCCAAGTTCGACTATTTGTCCACGGGTCATTGGATTACCAGGTGTCTATGTTTCGGTGCTGAGGAGTTTCATCTGGACGGATACGGTTCCTGCTTTTACATTGAGGAGATACACCCAGAAAGTCAGTCACAGCAAAGTCTGGACCAAGACACCAGGCCTCTCCTGGCTCCATTTGAAGGAAGAGATGGGAAGGTGCCAATGCAAGAATTCCTCCAACAACCTGAAAGGCAACATGACATCACCAGAATCCAGGGATCCCGAAATAAGAAGAATTGTACACTCTACTCAAGAAGAACTAGAAGAAATCGACTCAAAAGTGAATTATATGAAAATAATAGAGGACCTTAAACAGGAGGTGAAAAACTGCCATAAACAATTAGAGATTACAAACAAAAAGGTAGGGGAAATGAATAAATAACTCAAAGATACCCAAGAAAACCAAGAGAAACAAGAAAAAGCATTCAAACAAGTAAGGGAAGCGGTTCAAGACTTGAAGAATGAAATGGAAGTCATGAAGAAAACACAAACCGAGGGAAGAATGGAGATGGAAAATCTGGGTAAACGAACAGGAACTACAAAGACAAGTACTACCAACAGACTACAAGAGATAGAAGAAAGAATGTCAGACACTGAAGATACCATAGAGAAAATAAACATACTGATCAAAGAAAACAATAAAACCAACAAATTCTCATCACAAAACATTCAGGAAATCTGGGACAAAATAAAAAGATCAAACTGAAGGATTATAGGGGTAGAAGAAGGAGAAGAAGTACAGCTCAACGGTCCAGAAAATATATTTAATAAAATTATAGAAGAAAACTTTCCCAACGTAAAGAAAGATATTCCTCTGAAGGTTCAAGAAGCATACAGAACACCGAATAGATTGGACCAAAAAAAAAAAAAATCTCCTTGCCATGTAATAATCAAAACACACAAAACACAAAACATACAGATTAAAGAAAGAATATTAAGATCGGCAAAGGAAAAAGGCCAAGTTACTTATAAAGGTAAACCTATCAGACTTACACCTGACGTCTCTATGGAAACCATGAAAGCCAGAAGGTCCTGGATAGATGTACTTCAGAATCTAAGAGACCATGGATGCAAGCCCAGACTACTATACCCAGCCAAGCTTTCGTTCACTATAAATGGAGAAAACAAAGTTTTCCAGGATAAAAACAAATTTAAATAATATGTAGCCACAAATCCAGCCTTACAGAAAGTAATAGAAAGAAAATCACAACCCAAGGAGTCAAACAATGCCCACAATAACTCAGACATCTAATGACCCTTCACCAGCAAAACTCGAAGAAGGGAAACACACAAACTCTACTACCAAAAAAAAAAAAAAAAAAGATAAAATGACCAGAGTTAACAACCACTGGTCATTAATATCACTTAATATCAATGGACTCAACTCGCCTATAAAGAGGCACAGGCTAAGAGATTGGATATGAAAACAGGATCCAACAGTCTGCTGTTTACAAGAAACACACCTCAATGACAAAGACAGACATCTACTCAGAGTAAAGGGCTGGGAAAAGGTTTATCAAGCAAATGGACCTAAGAAACAAGCAGGTGTGGCCATACTAATTTCTAACAAAGTTGACTTCAAACGAAAATCAATCAGAAGAGATGGAGAGGGACATTTTTTTACTCATATCAGGATCAATTAATCCATCAGGACAAAGTCTCAATCCTGAATATCTATGCCCCTAATATAAAAGCACCCACGTACGTAAAAGAAACATTACTAAAACTCAAGGAAGTTATCAAACCACACACACTAATAGTAGGAGACTTCAACACTCTTCTCCCACCAATGGACAGGTCATTCAGACAGAAATCTAACAGAGAAATAAGAGGATTAAGGGAGGTAATGAATCAAATGGACTTAACAGACATCTATATATCATTCCACCCAAATAGGAAGGAATATACCTTCTTCTCTGCAGCTCACGGAACCTTCTAGAAAATTGACCACATACTCGGTAAAAAAGCAAACATATACAGTTACAAAAAAATATTAGTAACTACCTGTGTCTTATCAAATCACCATGGATTAAAGTTAGAATTCAACAACAATGCTACCCCTAGAAAGCCAACAAGCTCATGGAAGCAGGACAGTAAACTACTGAACCACACCTGGATCAATGAAGAAATAAAGAAAGAAATTAAAGTCTTTCTTGAATTCATTGAAAATAAAGACTCAACATACTCAAACCTATGGGACACTATGAAAGCAGTGCTAAGAGGAAAGGGCTGAAATCAACAAAATAGAAACACAGAAAACAGTCCAAAGAATCAATGAAACAAAAAGCTGGTTCTTGGAGAAAATCAACAAGATTGATAAACCCCTATCCAATCTAATCAAACGGAGAACAGAGAATACACAAATTAACAAGATCAGAAATGAAAAGGGGGACATAACCACAGACACGAAGGAAATTCAGAAAATCATTAGATCTTTTTCAAGAGCTTCTATGCCACAAAATTGGAAAATGTTAAAGAAATGGACACTTTTTTGGATAAGTACCATATACCAAAGTTAGACCAGGTGAACAATCTAAATAGACCTGTTAGTCTGGAAGAATTAGAAGTTGTTATAAAAAACCTCCCTACCAAAAAAAGCCCAGGTCCAGACGGTTTCAATGCAGAATTCTACCAGAACTTCCAAGAAGAACTAATACCTATACTCCTTAATGTATTTCACAATATAAAAACAGAAAAGTCAATGCCAAATTCCTTTTATGAAGCTACAGTTACCCTGATACCAAAACCACACAAAGACTCAACTAAGAAAGAGAATTACAGGCCAATCTCACTCATGAACATCATTGTGAAAATCCTCAAAAAATACTGGCAAACTGAATCCAAGAACACATTAGAAAAATTATCCATTAGGATCAAGTAAGCTGCATCCCAGGGATGCAGGGCTGGTTCAACATACGAAAATCTATCAGTGTAATCCATCATATAAATACACTGAAAGAAAAAAAACATATGATCATTTCATTAGATGCAGAAAAAGCATTTGACAAAATTCAACATCTCTTGATGTTAAAGGCCTTAGAGAGATTAGGGATACAAGGGTCATACCTAACTATAATAAAAGCTATTTATAGCAAACCGACAGCTAACATCAAACTAAATGGAGAGAAACTCAAAACCATCCCACGAAAATCAGGAACACGACAAGGCTGTCCACTCTCTCCATACCTTTTTAATATAGTGCTTGAAGTTCTAGCAATAGCAATAAGACAACATAAGGGTATCAAAGGGATTCGAATAGGAAAGGAAGAAGTTAAACTTTCATTATTTGCAGATGATATGATACTGTACATGAGCGACCCAAAAAAACTCCAGCAAAGGACTCCTACAGATGATAAACACCTTTAGTAGTGTGGCAGGATACAAGATCAATTCCAAAAAATCAGTCGCCCTCCTATACACAAAGGATATGGAAGCAGAAAGGGAAATCAGAGAAGCATCACCTTTCACGATAGCCACAAATAGCATAAAATATCTTGGGGTAACTCTAACCAAGGATGTGAAGGATCTATTTGACAAAAACTTTAAGTCCTTGAAGAAAGAAATTGAGGAGGATACCAGAAAATGGAAGGATCTCCCTTGCTCTTGGATTGGGAGGATCAACATAGTAAAAATGGCTATTCTACCAAGGGCAATTTATAGATTCAATGCATTCCCCATTAAAATCCCATCGAAATTCTTCACAGACCTTGAGAGGACATTAATCAACTTTACATGGAAAAACAAAAAAATTCAGGATAGCCAAAACAATCTCATATAATAAAGGAACTTTTAGAGGCATTACCATCCCTGACTTCAAACTCTATTACAGAGCTAAAGTATTGAAAACAGGTTGCTATTGGCATAAAAACAGAGAAGTCAATCAATGGAATAGAGTAGAAGACCCAGATTTTGTCCCACAAACCTATGAACACCTGATTTTTGATAAAGGAGCTAAAAGTATTCAATGGAAGAAAGATAGCATCTTCAACAAATGGTGCTGACACAACTGGATGTCAACCTGTAGAAGAATGAAAATAGATCCATATCTATCACCATGCACAAAACTCAAGTCCAAATGGATTAAAGACTTCATATCAGGCTGAACACACTGAACCAGATAGAAGAGAAAGTTGGAAGTACTCTATAACACATGGGCACAGGATATTCCTGTATACGTATATTCCTACGTATATCCCCAGCAGCACAGACATTAAGGACAACATTGAATAAATGGGACCTCCTGAAACTGAGTAGCTTCTGTAAAGCAAAGGACACTGTCACCAAGACAAAAAGGCATCCTACTGACTGGGAGAAGATCTTCACCAACCTTGCAACAGACAAAGGTCTGATCTCTAAAATATATAAAGAGCTCAAGAAACTAGACTTTAAAATGCTAATTAACCCAATCAAAAAATGGGGCACTGAACTGAACAGAGAATTCTCAACAGAAGATATTCAAATGGCCAAAAGACACTTAAGGTCATGCTCATCCTCCTTGGTGATCAGGGAAATGCAAATCAAAACAACTTTGAGATACTTTCTTACACCTGTCAGAATGGCTAAAATCAAAATCACCAATGATAGTCTTTGCTGGAGAGGTTGTGGAGGAAGGGACACACTCATCCATTGCTGGTGGGGATGCAAACTTGTGCAAACACTATGGAAATCAGTGTGGCTATTTCTCAGGAAATTCGGGATCAACCTACCCCAAGATCCAGTAATACCACTCTTGGGAATATACCCAAGAGATTCCCTATCATATGACAAAAGCATTTGTTCAACTATGTTCATAGCAGTATTATTTGTAATAGCCAGAACCTGGAAACAACCTAGATGCCCTTCAATGGAAGAATGGATGAAGAAAGTGTGGAATATATACATATTAGAGTACTACTCAGCGGTAAAAAACAATGACTTTGCGAATTTTGCATGCAAATGGATGGAAATAGTAAACACTATTCTGAGTGAGGTATCCCAGACCCAAAAAGATGAACATGGGATGTACTCACTCATAATTTGTTTCTAGCCATAAATAAAGGACATTGAGCATATAATTTGTGATCCTAGAGAAGGTAAATAAGAAGGTGAACCCAAATAAAACATATAGTCACCCGCCTGGATATTGGAAGTAGACAAGATTGCAGGGCAAAACCTGGGAACTTGGGAGTGAGGTGGCATGGGGCTAAGGGGAAATGGGGAGAGAAAAATGAGAAGGGGAGAATGGGGTGAGGAGCTTGGGGGAATGGGATGGTTGGGATAAAGGAATGGTGGACACGGGAGCAGAGAAATATATATCCTAATTAAGGGAGCCATTTTAGTGTTGGTAAGAGACTTGACTCTAGAGGGGCTCGCAGGTGTCCAGGGAGATGTCTCCAGCTAGTACCTTGAGCAACTGAGGAGAGGGAACCTGAAATGAACCTATCCTATATTCATACTGATGAATATCTTGCATATTACCTTAGAACCTTCATCTGGCGATGGATCGAGACAGAGACAGAGACCCATATTGGAGTACTGGACTGAGCTCTTAAGATCTAAATGAGGAGTAGAAGGCAGAAGGAGGGAGAACATGAGCAAGGAAGTCAGGACCAGAAGGGGTGCACCCACCCACTGTGACAGTGGAACCGATCTATTGGGAGCTCACCAAGGCCAGCGGGACTGGGCCTGAATAAGCATGGGATGTAACTGGACTTTCTGAACATGGCGGACAATGAAGGTGGATGAGAAGCCATGGACAATGGCACTAGGTTTCGATCCTAATATATGAACTGGCTTTGTGGAATCCTAGCCTGTTTGGATGCTCACCTTCTTGGTCCTGGATAGAAGTGGGAGGACCTTGGACTTCATGTTGAGTGGGTCTTAAGTCCAATTAGAGACCTGTTGTTTATCACTAAAATCTGTGAGCTACTACTGTACCGTTTGGCCATTCTGGTCATTCTTATGATTGGTAGGTGTCATAGCTAGGCAGCACTTTTAGGTATTTGAATGGCAAACAGTGTCTTCTGGTTGTATGAAATCTATACCTCAAGGAGGATGTCAATTTTAGCTATGGGGTCTCTTGGCTGTGTGTCTGAAGCACAGGGTAATAGGGACTTACTTTCCACCTGTGGTGGATAACCAAGGGCAATAGTAATAGTCTATAATATTTTCTAAGTTCCTTTGACTGACCTGATTAACAACTCAAAGCAGGGTTTTTCATGGTGTTGGTGTTTTTGTAGGTGGTCTATGACTCTTGAAGAGAACATCATCAGGTCAGAAGGTAAAATTCCATTTAAACTATATATTTCATTAAACTATATACATTATGCACTGATTTATATGTTTTATAGGTATTTTAGGTAAATGGCTTTTTCTATGTTTATTTTCTTCTCCACTCTAATTAAAGCCCTGGCCATTGTTCCCATTTCTCTCTTCAGATCATTTGTATCCTGCTATTCTACCCTCTGGTGCTGTGCTCATGATCCCATCTACAATATTTTAAGAACATGTATAGAATGTTTGCCAATTGGAGACAGATATTTTTGGGAAGTAATTAATCAATACATATAGACGGGATATATATCAGCCACAGAAAGCATTTGACATGAAAAGGCAATTCAAAAGAGATTTTAAAATATAGAAGAAGTTGGTTGTAGCCTGAATGCCCAAACCTTGGAATTGAGTCCAGGGAAAGACATGATGCAGGAAGTTACATATTCTGGAAATGATTGGCTACTAAAAAGCCCAGAGGTACGGAGACTGGTAGAGTCTATATAATAGGAACAATTAAATGCGTTTTAGAGAAATGTCTCTAGGCATCTTCAAGTCTGGACACTTCAGGCTTCAACAGTTAAAACGCATAGATGGATACACAGGTCAGTCTTCAGAAATCAAAAACTATGGAATGTTTAACATACTGACTGTATATTCAAAGGATCCCCAAAGCCCTTAAATTAGACAGAGTTTTTGTTTTATTTAGATCTTCACTTTTAAGCAACATTTTTGTAAGCTTGATGTGGAACACATATCTTTTAAATGCTGCCTTTCATGAAGTATTTTAAGTGATGAGATGTCTATGAAACTTGCAATTTTTCGTTTACTAACTGAGAGGCAAAGAAATGTATTACCTCTATTGATAGAAATAAATTGAGACAGAGCTGACCAGGAAGTCAGATTTGTATGACCCCAAACTATCCCGTGAAGCTCCTAACTGCAAGTTCTTGAAGCAATACACTCTGCACCTTCTTTTTGCATAGGTTTTGGTTGTCAGTTAAAAATCACCAGACTAAGCTCTGTTCAATGGACTCCTTCCATAGGCTTCCTGATTTGCATTCATGGACATGTTTCTACTCTGTGTTCCTCGTGTGCTGGTTGGGGAGTGAAAGTCAAGGGTAAGCTGGGAGAAATTCAGCAGTAAGAAAGCTCCGGTGACTGACTCATTTACAAAAATGCAGCATTGCTTACTGGATTCATCCATGCTCTCTAATGCGATCACACATGCTAGCGTGTTAACAGAAAAGCCCATCACAAAGGACTATTTCCACTTCCAAATCATCTCTTATTATCTCTGCTCAGTGACTATGAGCAAGTTTAATCTATTCCTCAACATTCAAAGCATTTTCTTCTAACTACCAAACAACATTTCCCATTTCCCACATTCAGGAAAAGGCGGAATCATTTAAATAGAGTTTTGCATGACTTACTTAAAGCTGACAGTCTGCACATGTGGAATTTAAACTCTCCAGAAACCTGAAGGATTCTGTTAGATTTTCTTAGTTTGCATCATTTTTTTTTTTTGGAAATAAGCAATAACAGCCTAGCTTGAGGGATGATGCTGATACAAGAAACGAAAAAGTTCCCTTAATATCAAAACAAATCTCCTGAGCCAGGTCAGCAGAGAATCTAAATGGTAATTCTCCTGAATCCATGTAGAATTAGGAATCCAACTCTCTTTTATTATTCTAAATCACTCTTCTATGAATTTGAACTAGCTTCCCTAGGGTCTTTAGGTATTTTCCTATAATCCAGACCATACATATATGACAACAAACAGATGTGATTAGAAAGAGTATCATCAGGGTGGCTACATGTAACCATTGTTACAGAAAATAGCCCAGTCTGTACATCATTAAAACAGTAAACTAAAGTACATTTTTAAAGAAGCTTTCTCATAAAGACTTTACTCTGCCATTTTTGGCTGGAAAATAGCGAAGTTTGTCACAAAGGAATATGCCATTAACTATAAAAATAGACATGATACAGAAATAACTGATTGTTTAGATCATCTCACTACTTTATACAATGTCTTTAGACAAAGACATATAGAAGTCAAGCTCATCAAACTAGTGCAAATTTTAGGTTTTACTTCTAATTAGCTAACCATATGAGGGTTATTTTACTTAGATAATGACAATGCTTTCTTTTTATCTATTAAGTGCTAATGTTGACAAACATTTCAGAGTGGTAAAAATCAAATGAATGAAACACTCTTATAACCTCTAATAATGTTAGTTATACTATTCCATTGCATTTTCAAAAGTGCTTTAATTTCATTAGCAAATTTTTATAACTAATCCTTGATTCTAAAAATGGGGAAAACATGTTAGTGTAGTTGTCTCAAAATATTAAGTAGGAGTAAAAGCACGAGGCAAAGCAATGTGACGTGTTCGTTCTATCAGTGTGTATAGCAAATCGAACAATGTTAAAAACACAGCATTAAAATACAAACCCATCACAACCAAATTATATTTATGTGAGTTGAACATTATTGAATCATCATTCCATCTTGTGATGGTAACACATTTTTTGATGGGTTAAACAGACGTTTAATGGCTGATAAGTAACATGTGACAAAACAAGCTAAAGAGGAGAAAGCTTTCTTTTATCTCATTGTCTCAAAGATTTCATTTCTCCATCCCTGAGGGATTATTTTTGGTCCACTGTGAGGCAGAGTATCATCAAGGCAGGTCCACTTCTCTGAGGCTTCTCACTTCAGAAAAAATAGGAAAGCAGAAGGGAAAACACTGGGACCAGATGTGAGTTTCAAAGCCACACTCCTAATGATTCACTTCATCAAGCTGAGCTCTTCTTCCTAAAGTATCTATCTTTGATAATAGCACCAGTTGGAAACCAAGTACTCAACACCCAGTCTTTTAGGTGATGTCTATTTCAACCACAAAATCTTACGGCCAATATCTTATCTAACTTTCTGGCACTATACCTGGCTTATAAGGGCATGTAATTAACTTGAATTAAATAGCACTGTTTTTAATTTTGCCACAGGCTGTCTCTTTATTGTGGTGAAAATGTATATTCTTCATTTTAATCAGATATTGAACTCTTAACAGTGTAAAAAGCTGTTTTTTCTTTCTCCTTCATTCTCCTGTCCCTCCATCCTTGATTATTCCTCATGACAGAATTCTGCATTTCACTTTCATGGTACATGCATTTTATGGTACTTTCCAACCCTCTCCCTTTAAAACCTCTTTTTATTTTTCTTTATAATTGGCTTATTTTGGTTTCTTTACCTCCACACACTCACTCCCATCTAAAGTCTCAAACTTAACAATTAAAAGCTAGGACCTTCATATGACAGAAAACATGCAATGTTTTATTTTCTGATAAAAAATTATTCATTTAATTTAACATTTTGCAGTTTAAGCCAGTAATATTTTAATTCATTAATAGATTATTTTTCTCTCAATTATTTTCCTTATTATATAAGTATGGATAATGTTAGAACTTAACTACAAATAGTTTATAAATATGAAATAAAAGAATTAATGTGAAGTATTATTAAAAATCACCTTATGACATTGAAAAACAATGAGGCTGCATACTGTTGCTGATAGACTATCTAAAGGAAGATATGAGTGCTATGTTATTATGTTTATCATTCAGTCTCTTCACAGAGAGGTCAGCACTGCAGTTAAGTAAAATGTATTTTCTTGAACTTGGTTATTTTCCCATCCAAATATTGAGAACCTCGGATGGCTTATCCATTACATTCTTTTTTTTTTATTATTGAAAAGATTTCCGCCTCCTCCCCGCCTCCCATTTCCCTCCCCCTTTCCCTACTCGTCTCCCCCTCCCTCTCTAGTCCCTAGACCTGGATGGAGGGAGGAGGACCTTGGACTTTCCATTACATTCTTATGAGAAGATAAAATAAAACGTTTTCTAACTTTTACCTGAAAAGTGCATATGTGTTATCTTCCTTACAAACATAGAAACTGTGGTTCTTAGTTCCCTTCAGATACAGTAAGTGACCAAACCAAATCCGGTGGAATATGGGAGGTATTGTTACGTTCCACTTTCATGGAGTGATATTAAACAATCAAATAAGAAAACAAAACTATCCTGTCTTCTAGTACTTTCTTCCCTCACAAAGGAGGTATGGCAACAAGTCCAAAGGCCAAATATAGCAACCTAGGTGACATAAATGAATATGCCTGGAGAATTGACAGCTGAATTCTAGAAAGCTAGAACTATGTTTTCTGTACTTTGATCCTGGAGTTTAGGTTACATGTTGTTTCAGAGGAAGTTTAATCCATCTTTCTATACAAAATTTTCTTTTAAAAAATGCTTTGGTGAAATATTTACATATATTACATATTACCTTAATAATCTAAACCTGATGTCATGGCATATAACCTTTCTAATTCCTTTAAAATCAGAAAAGAAGAGTCAAATGTGTTTGTTCAACTTCTTTATGTATTAGATTGAAAAATGACCTTACATGGTCCTCTCAAGGAAAGAGCTCCCATGCTCAATAAAAAAAAAAAAAAATGAAGAGAGTAATTTTTCCAAACAAGAATAATCCATGAGCCATCAAAGAAAACAACAAAAGGCCCTCAAACTAAAGTTATTTCTTAATGTAATTTTATAAATTGTACATTTTCAATCAAGAACTCCAAGCAGCAAAGGACTCAAGTCTCCATTCCTTGCCAAGTAGTTTTCAACAGCTAATTTTTGCTATGGGAGGGAGAACCAATATTCTATAGAGGTGCTTTCCCAAGTAGATCCACCATGCTATACTGGATACCTTCATACCAATATGTATATAGGAGCATAAATTGGACTAAGTAGGATGTTAAAGAAGTAAACAAGATATGAATTTTGAGGCATAAGACAAAGGCATAGGCAACATTAAGAAGACTGAAAAGTAAATATTAACATATTTTTGTGTGAGTGTTTGAAATCATCAAATAATAGAAAATATTTTAAAATTTCAATTTATGGATAAGGTTGTCTTATTTGACCTAGATCAGTGCTACATGCCTTATTGCTGTTATTTTCTTAAAGACTTGAAGGTCTCTCACCAATATATATACAATCAACACATGTTTAGAAAAAAGGCATATTAACATTTGAAATCTACGCATAGATGTATATCTTACTAGTCCACTTGGTTTATCTGCAAGGAAGTGTATTTATTTTGTTGGCCATTGCTGCTGACACTGACACAGGAGCTATATGACTTATGGGAACCACAAAGACAATATCACCAATGTGTCTTAGCTGACTTGTAGACATAGAGAAACTGACAATGTTTATGATTGAGCTTAATCTTGCTGGATAGATAGACATAGAAAAATTAACTTAATCTGATCTCTTTATTATATATTTCTCCATTACTAGTACAGGATCTTTAAAAAAGAAATCTTTGTGAGTATATAGGTAATTGCAATCTGAGAAATTCATACCAAGATGGATCATATGAATACCAAGAGAAGCCATGCAAAAAGTTTTTAAAGGGCAGAGGAAATCTCTAGCTTGTTTTAAAAATGAAACTCAATTGATCACAGATCACTTCTAGCAATGGCTTTGCTGTTTGGTAGTATAGGACATTCCTGAAAAAAGCATAGAAACTAACTGTTCATTATTTGGCGATCCCAGCTACAAAACTGTGACATAGTAGGCTTCGTTGCAGAGTTGCAGTTAGGAACGACATTACTGGAAAGGAATCCCAACAGGAAGAGAATCAGTAGTGTAGTTAAAGGACAGTACAGATTTTTCAATAACTTCTCTTCATCACCCACTTCATTCATCTAGTTTGATTAGTTTCAGTTTCACTTGATACTGGCAATATTCATAGTTCCAACAAAGTAATGTGACTGGCAGTCACCTTTCCCACAGAAAGACTGCATGTTGATTATAGGGATGTGGGTAGAAAAGGATGTTTTTAACAATTCCTGGCATGGAGGTGGTCAAAAGCACCTATCTCCTACTATTTCCATTAGTTGTTTGTTAGCATTATGTTTGTGAGTGGAAAACTGAATGGACATGATCATGTCACATTGAGATGGAAAACTATGTACCGTTTTCTCATAATTGTCTATAGACTGACATCATTTCTTGTTTTTATGATCATAAGCTTTACATTATCTAAAAATATTCATTTCTTGATGTAACCTTCTAAAATCTAAGTTCATAGTGAGTCACTTGTGACAAGAGAACATTTATAACTCATGAACAGTTTGAGATAAATACCTAACAGTCTTTAAGGTGAATTTAAGTTTTCTGCCTACCTTTATTTCCGCCTCTGCCTCAGTCTTCCTCTGTCTCCCTTCATCTCTCTTATTTTGCAGTGCTGGAGTCATCCCAGGACCCAGTGCTCTATCACAGCCTATATCCCCAGCCTGGGGTTTGAGGCATTGAAATTTGTGCTATGCCCAACCTCTATGGAATTCTAAGTTCTATCTGTTGTCAGTTTCTCTCTGTCTTAAATGAAATTGAAGTTTATCTCTCAATTAGGAGTTGTCTTCTATTATCTTCAGTATGTTATATAATAAAGTAGAAATTCTTCATTATTTCAAAAGGATTAAAAACATGTATGAAACTCTGAAGACACAGATATTTCCCCCTACTTCTCAGGATTAATTTGTCTCTATATCTCAGCTATTAATTTACTCTATGATCTTGGCCTTTGCTGAGAAATTCTTAGATTAGAAAATCATTAAAACAGTCCACTTATGATGGCTTTTTGGTGTTATTGTTTTTTTTTTTTTTTTCCGCTCTGCTAGCAACCAATCACTCCTACAAGTCCAGGAAATAAATGCCAAGCCATTCCAAAGACCACAGTGATGTCAATCACCATACTGAATTGTCTGTCTTCAGGAAGGGATTTGCCCAGCTCAACTTGCTTTCACTTTCACAAAACTATCTAATGTAATGGAAATGGTGGTGGTGAATAGGCTTTTAATTGAATTGGCTATTAGGGAACCTAAAGCCATTGAAGCAGATTGAAAATGTTGTGTGCTTTGTCTTCGTCAAGATCAAAGACAAAACAGAGGTGCTTGAAGTCAGGTATTAGCTCAGCTAGACCTGTTTGCAGTGGAAGAGCACAGTTTCTTGTTACATCACCATGCAGATTCTTCTCCAAGGTACTCCTTCTTCATTACTAAGAAACAATGGCCAAGGACCCATTCTGCTTTCTCCCCGTGTTGGTTTTCAAATGTAACCAGTGGGAAAGTAACTGTTCTTCTAAATGAGAAAAAAAAAATCAGCTCAAATGCCTTTGCTCAACCCTTGCTGCTTCAAATTTTCCCACTTATACCTTCAGTAAGCTATTATTATCAGTTAGTCGGCTACATCATGGTTCCTGTAAGGATCAGGTGAAATTAAAGTGTGTGAAGTACTTAGTTATCTAAAATATACTTCTGTATTGAAATATCAATATTGCAGTTTAATATTATTTATGCAATTGTTTCAAATAAGTTGCATATTTGGGCTAAAGATTTGGGTACCTCCACTCATTACACCACTAATCTTTGCCTTCCACCCGCAGTGTGAAGCTGTCTAATTGTCCTGTGAGATGTCTGAGTAGCAGTGTCAACAAAGCCATTAGTAAAACTTCACATATACTTTGGTGGAAAATTAAATGTAACCTTGAAATTTCAATCATGTCCTATTAAGTAAAGACCTGAAAATAAGGAAAGGTCCTCTGAACTGTTAAGTTTTTCTGGCCTGACAAAACTCTCTGCCAACACAATAACCCAAATCAAACCAAATCAGACCAAATTAGAAAAAACAAATCAGACTGAATTAGAAGAAGCCCAGTTTTAATGGATGTTCCAAAGGTGCCACGGGGAAAACATGGGGAGGGAAAAGGGGACACCACATGTTCGGTCCCTGGGGCAGTTTAAATAGTCTATGGAAGAGGTCTTGACCTTCCCTGAAGCGGGGTCACCATGAGCAGGCTTTCTTGGTGGTAGAGTCTGGACTGCAGCCACTCCCAGGGTAGGGGGCTTGGAACTTTCCACCAAACATTCCAGACTCTTTGTATATATGGATGCCAGGGGGCTGGGGTGACGCTTCCAACTAAACATGAACATGTTAAAAAAGTAGGGAATCTCTCTTCATACATCTGTTACAGTTTCTTTTCTTTTCTTCTTTTTTACAATGATGAAAACATAAATAATTGGTTAGTTTAGTCAAGCAATGATTTTACAGATGGTGACCCTTGACATTGTGTTGTTTGAAACAGAACCATCACTCTTTATTTGTGTGTGTGTGTGGGGGTGTGTGTGCATGTGTATGTGAGAGAGAGGGAGATATATGCGCAGTACAGTATAACTCATGACATCAGTAGACATGCTCTTTAGCCACTGATGAGGCTGTCTAACAATAAATTCATCGAAAATATCATAAGTCAATTGTACTTCCTACTTAACCCACTAAACATCATAACTTGGCCACATAAAATACTACAGAATGTAGGCTACTGACCCTCTTAATTGTAGGTACCTAGAAGCTATGACTCATTGTTGTGTTCAGTGTCAAAACAGTCATGCTGTACATTGTCATCCCAGCAACACTTCAAATTATGGTTTTAGAGAATATGTATCTCTTTTTTTGCACAATAATATCTAATGAGCAAATCTTAAATGCAACCAACATAAGTCGGCAACTGTTTGTACATATTTATAAAGTACATGAAATGCTTTCAGTGTTTGAGGAACAAAAGTAGAACATTGTCTTAATTCACAAGAACATTTTTTTTCTAGCATTGTCAACTTCTTTAAATGAGATGTTTAGACCATGCACTAATGATAAATGGCAAAATTATGCTTAACATTTACATTTATATATTTTGTCTTTCAGAGGAAATTTATTACTTCTACTTGGCTTCACCAAAAATTAAGGGTCTCCCAAGGAAGGCATTTCATGAAAGAAAATGGACATCTACCTGAGAAGATAAGATAGATCAGACTAGCTCTCTACAAGCACAATTAACTCTTTTATCAAAGGCAGTGAACATGGGCAAAACTGTGAGAATGAAATAATAGGATGAAACATAAAGTAGATGAGTGTCTTGTGGGAGGATGGACAAAGAACACAATATGTAACTAATACTGAAGCCACACTGCCTACTTGATAGATTGCTAGTGAAATCAAAGAGAACTGTGAAGTCTTTTTCAAAACTTGGTCTTTAAAGTAGCTGGGTTTACACATTCCTTGGCTGGTTAGTATTTAACTGCCGTCAATTTTATTTCTATCTTAATAAATGCCAAATTTGAAGACATGTTTTCTCTGACAACTCTCCACTCTCCTTGCTAAGATTATCGATTTTTAATATAGAATGCATTTAAGGGTAAGATAACTCCAGCCATGCAAAGATTAGGATCTCAAGGCTCTGTCACTCATTTCCTTGAGTCCTGTTGGTAACAGTGGTGAACTAGCTAACACGATCATTTTAATACCCTCCTTCCTGTTTCAATCTGATGTACATTTACTCTAGATCAAACTTTCTTGATGGACTCTGAGAACTCAAAATAATTTTTTACTTCATATCATTTCCCATTTCCCATTACATTTAACACTAAACCTTAAATCTCCCCAAATCTGATTCTAAGTCACAAGAAGACTCACTCTTCTTAGAAAGTGTCTTCTATCCCCGATTAGCAAATCACAGCAGAAGTGCACACAGTGTTGCCTTCATTCATTTCGTCCTCCATTGCACCCAAAATTCTGAACCTTCTTAGTTGTTGAGAAGTAAATATGATGTCACCAAATAGTCACATCACAGTCTACAAATTAATTGGCCAACTTTGTCAGGAAGAATATATTTAATGAAAGCCCACTTTAAACCAGGACGATTTTTGAATGACACCAATCGCTTGTCTTCTGGAAGCATAAATTCCTTATTGTATTTTGGATTAAATTGTTATAGTTTAAACCTAGAGAGGGATGTGAGAAGGGCATATTGATTCCTGTATTGGTGTGATTTTTCTCACCTCTACTGAAAATTAACCTGAATGTTCCCAAATTGTTCTCTAAATAAGATGCAAACTTTGTCACTGCCTCATTGGAAAGTAAAAAGGTTCTTTTTCTTTTCCTAAATGTTTAAAAGAGTAGGCTTTACTGGGCACAGAGGGTTGTTGCCTCGTGTTTATTAGAAACTCATAGACCTCTGCCCTACATCCAGGTACAGTTCATGGAACTAGAATCAAACTGAGAAAGCTGAGAGGGAGAGAAATCGTCTTCCAGGGAGATAATCACATTAGCCCTCTATCCAATACCAACTGAATAGCCCTGAAACACACATACAAGTAACATCATATAAACTGACTAGGCTGTATTTATTTATTTAGGAATACAGCCCCTCCCACACATGTGTGTCTATGTGTATTTTAACAACAATTAATGAAAACAGAAGCCATGATTCGAAAGAGAGCAAGGAGAGCTATAGGTGACAATTTGGAGGGAGGAAAGAGAGAGAGAGAGAGAGAGAGAGAGAGAGAGAGAGAGAGAGAGAGAATGCTGTAATTATATCATAATCTCAAAACAAGGAGAAATTATTTTAAACAAATTTTGAGGTCAAGATAGGAACACATTTGAGATGGCTCTGCTTCTCACCCATTCACCCCTCACAGGCTGCTTTTCATTTCTTTTCAGGAGTGGCCCCTGGTGAATTTTATTCTATGAATATTCTATGGTGAATATTCTATGCCCATCCACTCCCTCCTTTCTCTCCTTTGCCTGGCACCACAAGAGACCTTGAAGAAGGTTAAGACTTTGCATGGGTTCCCTCTCATACTGAGAAGCTTGCTGTGAAGTCTATCACACGAGCTGAAAGATTCAAGCAAATGTTTTCCAAATAAAAATTCCTTGGTGAATCAAAGAAAAAAAAGGTATAATTTTCCTTTGGTAAATGCAACATGCACAAGTTAGTTGAAACAGCTGGTTCAAGTGGAAATGAATGACTTCCCTAGGGTCACAGGCTGACAGTAAGTGCTTGCTGCTTACATGTGTGGAAGAGGTACCAGGGACAGATACTGTAATGGAGCAGAACAATTTCTCTGCCTCATCAGTTCATGAATATTTGAATGCAGAGGGTGTGATTCAGAGTGTTCCTCCTTAGCTCTGCTTTTGATTTTTTTCCTTTAGATTCCTTCCACCCACTAAGTACCCTCAAAGATCTGCCACAACCTGGTTATTGTGTCCAAAAAGCTCTGACACACCACCTGTCCCCAGGGAATAACTTTCTTGGCATTAATCTCAAACTATTATGCATTGCTTTGACAGTCTTGCTTATGCACAATGAGGGTAAAGAAATGAACACACCCCCATCTCTCACTGCACTTGCTGCTTGCATAGGTAAGTGGGAAGCTTTTCACTGAGAAACTTTTACTGAGCTAGATCCTCATGTACTTATTAGGGCTTAAATTTATTGTTTTATTCACTTGAATAAATATTTTGAGCACCTGTATGGAATGTAACACATACTTCTAGTTCTTTTTCAAGCAAGGTCCTTTTTCTTCCACATCACAGGCTGCCTTTGCTAAATGAAAATGCATTCACATCTCGGCTAAAAGATATGTACCTTAAAATACGTTTTAAAGCTTTGAATGTTAAGAATACTGCTAAGTAAGACTCTTCAGGAAGCAAGCATGAGAGACTCTTGCTCCTCACATGCCTTCCTCCTTCACCATTTTTCAGCGGTGATAAATTGTATAGAATGGCAGAAAATTAATCTGTTTATTCACTGAAGGTCATTAAGAAATCAGGGTTAATCATTTCCTGCTTTAGACATTGGGCTCAGCGACAATCTGGTTTAAGTAGCTGAAGAACAGGAAGTTGTTCATTTAAAGGAAACAAGAAGGGGGGAAATTATCAGCATCCCTGTACCCCACCAATAAAGAGAATGCCTACCAATAAAGAGGATGGAAAGATTAGTGTTGGATAATCCCACAGAGAGCGAGTGCCATCAGACATTAATTTTTGTGAGGATACTGCACCTCAGATCTAGAATAAGTTGTAGAGGTCACAGTAATTTATATGTCTAGAATATTATTAAGCAATTATTTAGCATGTTGTAGTTTGTAGCTAGCACTCCCAGACAGTAATGTTTGGGCATTGGATCCCTACCTGGTGTTACTGTTTGGTATGTTCTGGATACTTTGGGTTATATATACCAGAATGAGTCCCTAGGAATAAAATTTCAAGGTTATACCCATCTCTTGTTCCAGTAGGTACTGCTAGCTTGTGGGACTATTTGTGAAGATCCGTGGCTATGCATTCTCTCAATTACAGAGTGAGCAGTTTCCAGCACTGTGCCTTCCTTACCATGAGAAAGTATTATCAAAAATGTTTCTCTGTCTTTAGATTTAAAATACTTATAGATGTTATAAAATCTACTTTCCAGCTTCACTTATTTAGAAATGAATCTTGAATGAAAATGCAAAGTTATTTTCTATTCTTGCAGCAGTGACCTTAAAAGTCTGCCTTAAATATGATTCCCTCCATAGACATATTTATATTTAATCAAGCCTCTTTACCAATACTCATAGTTACAGCTGCTGATTCTGCTGCTGACAAGGGCAAACGGGACTTTGAAGAGGCTTCCATGGGACCTATTTTGCTTAGTCGCATTTGCCTTCAAGATCATCATGCAGGGCCATATAATGGTGATCTATGCACAGCACCATATCTTTTAATAATGTGATATACTAAACAGAGACCTGAAAATAAGGCAGAAATGAAAATAATACTAATAAGAGTAGGCATTAAGTGTCTTTGACACCTGATATTCTGTTATACATAACATGAAAGGGTTGTGGGCATTCAGTTCACCCGGGTTAAAATGCACAAGCTTGTATTTTTTATGGGTGTGAAGTATGTCAAATTATTTATCACTAAAATTCTAGGTTCTTAAGTATGTAGAGGTTATAAAGATAATGTCTAATTCAAAGGTTTATACAAACAAGGTCAAGAGTTTATACATAAAGTTAGGCAAGTCTCAGTTTTCAATCTGTGCTGGTACAACTATATATTAAATTCATCAACTTAAAAATATTAAAAATTGTTGACATTTATAAAGTTATCTCAGTATCTTATCAAAGGTAAGAAACTCTACTTCTGACATCAAATCAGTTATTAGCAGCTAAGTTAAAAATCAGGAGGTATCAGCAGGGTGGCACATTGCCTATGATCCCTAGGGTTCCAGCACATAGAAAGTACAGGAAAGCAGGGGCATTTGGGCCCAACCTGAGCTCCATAATGTTTCTGGTTAAAAATGAAAGCAGGGATAAGGTCACAGCTCAAAAGTAGTTCACTTGTCTGACATCCACAAAGCCCTTGCTTTGATCTCCAGCACTTCAAAGGAAGGAAGGAGACTCAGAGCTGGCTAACTGTTGAGTGCACATTGTGCTTCAGTTAGCCATCATAAGTACTGTCATAATTCTAGAAACTGGGAAGAATGAACTTTGTCAAAGTCACAAGGTTCAATTTATAGTCATACAAACAAGTGTTTCAAAATCACAGATTACAGGAAACTCTTATCACAGTAGAGTAATTAACAACTAAAGATGCTGCATTATAGATTGAAGTGTATCTTGAATTTACCATGACCTGAAGTCAGGTATACATTGTTACATGCCCAGTACATGCCATGCACTGACTACATGCCTAAGTCCTGAGAGTTCATTTCCTGAGCCCATTCTCCTCATCTGTAGCATAGAAAGAGAATAGGGAGTATTTCTAGGGTTCTGTACAATATTTGAAATTCTATGTTTAGATTTAAAAGTTATTTTATTATTTTAATGATATTGATGCTATTTGGTAAGTAGGTATAACATTTACCAGGTTGTTTGCAAATGGCTCTTCAGGAAAGTGGCACCATTAAAGAAATAATTTTCAAAGTTTCATGACAGAAGATGAAAATGAGCTACACAGTCACTGAGATTAATGACTGAATTGTGAAATCTCCAGAGTGCCTTGTAAGAAGACCCATAGAAGCTATACTAATTTAATGACGGACTCAAACACCTATTAAACCTATGACTTAGTGGATATTATTTTGTTTAAACATTATAAAGTCCTTGTGGATTTGAGGTATTTAATCTCCAATTTTATATGGATATAATTTCAGAAATTTTAAGTAATCACCCTTCCCTCTTAAGGTGGTTTGGGATCATATTTCAGGAATTCTAGTAAAAGTAAAATGCAAGCCTTCAGGTGGGCATGTCTTTTGTCTTCCTGATCATTAACAAATCCTCAGAAGATTTGGTTTATGCAATGAACTCTATTCTCCTGTAAACATGACAGCATGAGCCATTATTAATGTGGTATTTATGAAAGTTATTTATGGAGTTATATAACAATCAAAATTTACTAACTTTTTAGCATAAAGTGCTATTTCATTTCACTGGTGGAGCTGATTTTATTAAATATTGTGATATCCAGTTGTAATTTTCTTATAAGGTGTCTTAGTTGTATTGAAAAGCAGAAGGACTGACATTTGTAAGAAATTATGGAGTCATCCACTTGATATAAGTTGGTTTATCTAATTGTTGCAACATTTTAGACAAGTGCATAATTGTCCTTTCTTTTGTGTATATATGTTCATATATATATATATATATATATATATGTGTGTGTGTGTGTGTGTGTGTGTGTGTGTATGTGTGTGTATCTGCATGTTCATTCACATACAGGTGCATGTACACATGTATGAACATGAATGTAAAAGACATAGGTTGACATAAGATATATTCTTCAATCATTCTTTACCTTAAATTTCAGACACAAAGTTGCTCACTCAAAATGGAGCTCACCAGTTAGGCTATTTGGTTGACCATCAAGCCCCATGGATCTCCTTATCTGTGTCTCTCTAGAACCTAGATTATAGATGTAGTCCACTTTTTTTTAAACCTTCAATGTACAGGCTAGGTATTTGAACTCAGGTCCCTGTGTTTGTACAGCAGCATTTTACCAACTGAGCCCTCTCTCCAGACCTCTCATTCCCCTCTTACAGAGTTTAAATGATTAGAGATGCCTGTGATCAAAATCTGGTTTTCTACATTATTAGTTCCCAGAGCAAAATCAAGCTTTATTTTTCCTATGTTTATTTAAATTTTAATATTTCTTACTCTTTGACATTGTATTTCAGGTTACCCAGAAGTTTAAAGCTATTTATTGGAGGCAGAGTAGTGGTTCATGTAGCAAATCTTCTCTATGCTGCCAACTATTTCAAAAATATCTACATGAAGCATTATTAATAATTATGAAAGCTTGGCCAATACCTTAGACTTGTTTCTGCTCTTATAATTAAAATTAACCAATTTCTCTTAATTTACATGCTGCCATGTGGCTCATGACTTGTTACTTCATCTCCTACCTGACATACTGCTTCTTCATCTCCTCCTGACTGCACCCTTCTTATTCCCAGCATCCTCTTTCCTTGGAAATCAAGACTAGCTATTGGCTTTTCAGCAATTTATTAAATCAATAAGAGTGACACAACTTTACAATGTAGAAAAAATATTCCACAGCATTTCCCCCTTTTTACCTATATTAAAAGGAAATGTTTAACTCTAATGTAGAAAAACAACACACAATTGGAATGTTTATCAGGTGATAATTACATTTACAATGTGCAATCCATTAGCATTTGGACAATTTAGAGAAAATATTCCATTATCTATTCTCTCTTTGATGAATTCAAAGTTTTGTACCTAACTTACTCTCTATTCTGACAGAGTAATCATAACTATCTTGTCTTCAACTCCATGAGAGACCTAAGAAGGATATAATATTACCTTTGTAAACAGTAAGTGCAGTGCAAGCAACTTCCAAAACTATGAAATGACAAAGACATCTGGCTGTCAGCACTGCCACCCATAGGTTTTTCTATAACATTGGGGCATTCTTCTTTGGCTTTTGAGCCAAATATCTGAAAGACTTCTCTGTGAAGATTTTTTTTGAGCAGGTAAAATATATGTCAGCTGTCTTGTAGTTTTTCTGCACTTATTTCTTTTTTGTCTATAGCCAGGATTTTCAGGGGGTCTCCCTTGATCAAATCTGTTCTCTATCAACCGTGAATGAATCCACAGACTTTCACTTTCTGTCAACACAAAAGCATAACCTCTTTACCAACGTAACACATTTTTACTTCAATTTTGAAGTTAAGATATTCTAAAAATCTAACATGTTGTTTAATTTAGTAGTTTTTATAAACCAATGTTTCTCAGCAACTATTGTTTGTACATCAGCAATCAATAAATTAAAAGTCAATACAACAGTATGCATGGACTATACTTACCTATGTATTTTCCAACCCAGTGTTGTTTATTTTTTTATTATTTATAAACTATTTAACTTTTTATGAAGCCTATACCATTTTTTATTTCTTAAGCCTACACACATTTTTAAGCATATTATAACCTATTTAGAGGTTTTGTTCCATCTGAATCTTCTTTATTGTGTGTCTGTAAACTTTTCTGTCTACATGAACAAAATCTTAACACATTTACTGGATTAGCTCATGTCATGCTGACAGCTCAAGCCCCTAAGCACTGGCAGAGAGGCCCATTTCTGCAGCATGGCACGCAGGAGAGACTATGGGACTAGAAAGCCATGTTTGGCTCAGTTTTTCTATGACTGAACATTTTCTTTAAGAACTTTCTCCTCTTTCTGTGGAAATATGTGTTCCCACATTGAACACCATTTGTAGTAAGTCTTTCTCTGTTTTACTAGCCATTTCCCAATTAACCCCATGGAGACATATTGTTAATTATTAAAGTTAGTCTGATACCTTAAGCTTGTTTCTACTATGCTCTTATAACTTACATTAATCCATTTCTATTAATTTACATGCTACCATGTGGCTCATGACTTCATACCTCATCTCCTACTAACTTATGCTTCTAAAAATGGTGGAAAAATATAACCTTCCTTATCAGTGATGTGATGGTTCCCCATACTCATTAACTTGTTTTTAATAATGTATCTTTTACTGCTAAATACCAACACACATTTTGTTAATCATTCTTTTATGACTGTGTTGAACTAATTTCACAGTAAATTTTACCATTTTTTTCCTTCAATTTATTTTCCTGTAAGTTCTTGTTGTCAGACACAAACTTTTGTCAAGTCAAGGAATCCTCATACCTCAGCATAACCAGAGATTTTATTTGCTATCTGCTATGAGCTAAATGGATATTTTGGGATACACATTCATCTAGAGACAAAGTGTTTCCCTAAACAACAGTTTAAAATGTTGTAATGGGCATCCATTGAAAATGATGTATGTGACAAGGAGCTTCTTTGCAATTGTCTATAAAAACAGCTCAGCTACTTAGACATAAATGAATGGGGCAGCCGAGGTAAATTGTTCCCTAAATTCCAAAGAAGAGGAGTTTGTTCTGTTCTTTGTGCACCTACAGCACTTTCTTACTTTTCAATTGGCACTCAGAAGAACATCCTTACTTGTTTATACACAAATATTCTGCCATTTCTATCTGGTAAGCAAGTTCAAGAACCAAATACCATGCTTATTATATCTTCAATGCTGACCATAAGTGATCCAGTACAAGAATTCAACACATTTTTCTTGACTGACTGAACAAAAGAAGTCTTCACTTTCTCTAAATAGATTAGGACTAGTGGGCACCAATGTGACGTGACATCTTGATTCCCTGTCTGATTTTTGCCCCAGCTATTGAAGTGCAGCCAGCAGCATCCATACTTAGCTGTCATTATCTTCAGGGATTGCTTCATCTGCAAAATTCTGGTTAAATTAACATCAGATCCACTCTCAAAGGAGGTCATATGACTGACAGGTGAAAGGCCAAGGGAATTTGGCAGTTTTCACAACAAGGAATATCAAAGGCTGCTTCAGAACCAGAGCTCCTATCATAGACTTGCACAGGTCAAAATAGATTTTTCTTTTGTTCAATCCTGTTTTGTTCTTTCCATTTCTATGACTATTGAGTTGAAAAGGATACTTCTTACCACACGTTGTTTTTTAGGGTTTTCTACAAATTGGAATTTTCCTCCAGGATGAATGATTGCAGACATAAGACATGGGAAAAAGACAAGTTTTTCATGTCTGGAAAGGCTGAAAATTCCAAGTGTCATGAAGATCCCTCCTCAACCTGCCAGAAGCACAAAACAACTAAGATGAGACTCCAGGTGTCTGGGAGACAAATTTTTCTAGTTATGCAGAGCTTCCTGCAAGTCCTGCAGAGAGTTCCAGGGATGCAACTTTCTTGCCACCTAACCTGTCTTGGAATAGGCTTTACAGTGATGCAACTTCATTAAAGCTGCATATTTAAGCAACCTCTTGCACATAACCCTAGTAAAAACACATCAGTTCAACAAGTTGGACTTCAATGCAATAATTTCTCTGATCTCTCTTGTGCTTCATTTCCAGCTCCTCTCTCTCTCTCTCTCTCTCTCTCTCTCTCTCTCTCTCTCTCTCTCTCTCTCTCCGTGTGTGTGTGTGTGTGTGTGTGTGTGTGTGTGTGTGTGTGTGTTCCTATGATGGTGTGTGTACCTGTTTGTCTACGTGGGTGTATATCTGCCTGTGTCTCTCTGTGTGTTTGTCTCTGTGTTTGTATTTATATGTTTATATGTATAATACCTGTATATGTCTCTGTGTGTATTTGTGTCTGTCTATGTGTTTCTGAGTATTTGTCTCTGGTGTGTGTGTGTGTGTCTGTATCTCTGAGTGTGTCTCTATGTATGTGACTGTGTCTTTCTCTGTGTTGGTCTATCTGTGTTTCTCTGTGTGTGTGTGTGTGTGTCTCACATGATTTATACAAAGCTAACTTCTAACCTTCTTTATCTTATCATCTACTTCCTGAGAAAATCAACCCATACCACGTTTCAAGAAATTTACATGTTGCCAAAGTAACACAATTTTACCCATCATTCTTGATGAGAATATTATACTGCTGAGAAATTATAGGACAGTTTCACCTACGTGTGTCTCATATAACTCTTATTTTTCACTGCAAAGTAAGACTTTTGTTTCAGTTCAGAAGATTTTATGCGGCTGAAAATTTATACAAAATACCTCCAAACTCTTGAAGCTGGAGAGAGAATTTATAAGTTAGTAATAGTGTTGACCGTAATCGACATGGTTCAGTTCACAGCCCCCACATTGGGCAGCTCACAATGATCTGTAATTCCAGCTACATAAAGTCTTACTCTCTGTTCATTAACTACAAATAACACACACCTTGTTTAAATACATACACCCGAACACATGCACATACATATAAATTATTTTTAAAATTACCAAGTTTTTTAATTTTTGAATTCATCTAAACCTACAATTTACTTTCCCCTCAAAATCAAAGTAATGCAATAAATAACTATATTAGAATTCTAGATTTTTCTTTATTTTATGCAGGTGTCAAAGACACCACTGGTATAATGTTGCTTTTAATAGATGTTGATTAAGTTGTTTCTCAGAGCGCTGCTTCTGCACTTCACTGGAGTCCTGAAACAAGATGAATGGGCAAAGAAGTAACAGAAGGTTATTCAGAATCATATTTCCATGGTTAAAAGTACGATAAGAATAGATAAAATGGGTGATGTTTTAACTGATTGGGAATTTATTTTGAAGATACATCTGATGTGTATTATTGGCTGATTTAACATATGTGATGGACGATGTACAAGTTTATATATTACATTTATACATAGGATTCTGGATTACAACAGAAATTGATCAACCATACTCGGATTGGGTTCAGATTGATTGTGAAATTTGTCTTTAATAATTTCCAATTATTATTGTGTTTTCTCAACTTTAATAAAGTATGGAATATAAGTTGAAGTATAATTTATTAAAACAGAACATAGGAGGTTTAGTAACTCATATGAGCAATTTTGAAAATTGCTAAATTACACTTATTCACAATATACAACTTCATAAAAGATTCATAAGAATAGAGAAGGTTGAGATCAACTGAACGAAGCCATCAACTCTGTGGATCCCTTTACTTACACTTTCTGATTCTGTATTCTATCAATTGTAGTGAGTTATTTCTTTATTAACATTCTCAAAAATGTTCCTCTGTTAATTATTCCTGGACATAGCAACTTTGTCCATAATTTCATACATAGATTTAAAGTCCTGTGAATACTGTCAGGTAGGAGATTTGAAAGAGATTTGAGTCATCAGCAGTTCCAGAGACTAAAGACAACTCCACATACTAATTCATTGATACTTTAATTTTTGTGTTTTCATAACAGCATCTAAAAGGATAAGATTGTTAAGCCACTGATAATGGGAGCTTTGAATAGTTCTGAGGATATTTATTAGGAACTAGGTTTTGGGAGAAGAGGGAAATTATGTTTTATGTATCCATGTGGAAAAACTGTATATTATGTTTGATACAAGCCTCTGAATTTAAGGACTGAGAGCTGTGAAAAAGAAATACATAGTTTTATAGTCAACAACAGATAGGGTGTGTTAAATCCATTAGCTTCCATGAGAGCAGTGAGGGTAAGAGAAACTATAGAAGACCAGTTCTGTGAATGGAGAATTTGTAGCTGAGGCAGAGAAAAAGAACAAAAACTTACAAAGGACACCAAAACCAAAAGACTAGCACAATTTTAAAGAGACTTGAGTTTCTAATGCCCTACAGGAAAATGGAAGGGTAGATTAACATTTAAGTGAGTAGCAATAAATTGCAATAAAATCTGACAAAAAATGACTAGAGTAGGAGTGGAATGAGAACTGCTGGATTTAGTCACAGGTTAATAGTAACATTTATAATAGAAGATTTGTGGTGTGATATAGAAATAGTCTAACAATGACTGGAGAGATTGATTGTATTCAACAAAGATGATTCCTTTATTGTTGGTGAAGATAGGAGATTTCATGAAATGTGGATGCATGAGAAAGTGTAAATTAATAATAAAGAAGAAAATGAAGAATTAAAGTGTCTTAGGCAGGTAACACAAGATAAGCCCAATACAGTACACATGTAGTTGATAACATCTGAGAGCAATGCAAACTCTTTTCCTATTTCAGTAGGAAGTAAGGAAAAATATCTGAGTGAGAAATCACCCAGCTGGGTGGCAATTTATAGAAATCCTTTCCATATTTTCAAAGCAATAGAACAATACAAAGTGCTAAGAATGTGAAAAGAAGAGGAGGTGGGACCTTAAAAGGAGATGTTATCAAATAACTCAAGGCCCAGGCTGGGTGAAAACTTTCCTAAAATTGGTGTTTAATATAAGGAGTAAATTGGATAAGTAAAAGATGGTAATCTAAAAATTTAAGTCATGCGTAAAATACAGATTGCAGGGGCATAATAACATTTATATATAACAAGTATTGTAGTACAAATGTGGAAATGAATGGGGGAGGCCATATGTAGCATGATTAATAAAAACCCAGAGACAGATATTGGGGTTCAACATGAAGGTCAGGAAAGCAAAGCAGCCAACCATTGGCTCTTACCTCTTTCTCAGTCTGAAATGGTGATCCTGCCTCCAGGAATCTCAGAATAAGAATGTGTGTTAGAGCTGTTTCCTCCTGTCTTAAATTCCTCTCTAGGGCTGGAAGTAAAGGCGTGCACCACTACTGCCCAGTTTCTATGACAAACTTGTATGGCTACTAGAATTAAAAGTATGTGTCACTACTGCCTCGTCTTTAAGCCTGACCAGTGGTGCTGTTTTATTCTCTGATCTTCAGGCAAGTTTTATTTATCAAAATAAAAATGAAATATCACTACATTTCCCCTTTTCATCTAAAATAAAAAGAAGGCTATAGGTAATACATGGGAACTATATGTAATAAATACAATGACAATATATAATAAATATATATATATATGTATAGGTAATAAACACATAAACAATGTCTAGTTCATTTGTATTTGACAGAGTCAGAGAAAATACTCCATATCTATCCTATCTTGGTGAGTACAAAGTCTTGTACCTAATTTGCATTCTATCATAGCTTGCTTTCTGTGTCAGATAAACAAAGAAAACTATAACTATAGCTATCTAGTCCTCAACTCCCTCAAAAACTCAAAAATATAATAATAACTGAGTAAGTAGAAAGTGCAAGCAAGTGACTTCCAAAAATTTTGAGAAATGACAGAAACATCTAGCTGCCTGAACAGTCACCCAAAGTTACTCTCCAACGTTGAGGCATCTATATTCAGCCTATAGGCCTAGAATATCTGATAGACTTTTCTGTGAGCAGGATATTCTGAAAGGTTGTCCTACTCTGGCTTGACAATGTTTTGTAGTTATTTTCTTTTGTGTCTTGCTTATCCAATTAGGACAGCGTACTGTCAGCAGTCTAAGCAAGGGCATTTTCTTGCCCAGTGGTTTACTTTTACCACAAAGAAAGTAAATTCCATATGAACTTTTTTGATGTCCATCATCTTCTCTGAAGTAGATTGGTGCTGGCAGTATCGGACATGTTTTATTCTCATAAAAAAGAGACTATATTATTAAAACGTATTAAATGCCATATCACGTAGATCTCTGAAGTGTTTGAAGATGACCTCTGTATCTAAAACATATCTTTGTTTGACCTTGAAAACAGACCTAATGTGACTACAAGTTCGATTATATTAGGCAACTAATTACTAACCTATATTTCCTTATTATCTTATACATTTGGTAATAATAACTTTCAAAGACTAGAAATTTGCATTATGTTGTTAAATGAGCTGTATAGGTACAGTACCTTGAACAAGATTAGAAATGTATGTACAATCTGTTTTAACAAAATTAATCTCAAATTTGTATCAATATGCAAAATTTTTATACTGTATACAAAAGTCCCATCCAATGTAAAACATTTAAATCTCAGAGATGCTTTTTAAAAGTAGATTCAGTAATCTTCCTTTTTATCTTATCGTATCTATATCCTCCCTTTTTTCCTTTCAAAGTAGACTAAATAATTTAACTTTTTATCCTATCATATCTTCTTTTTCTTATTTTCAAAACAAGAACCTTGAATCTAATTTCGTTTACTGTTTTCCTGACCATTGTCAATAATAACTTGGAACCAACTCCATTGAAAGACAGATCATTATTATTAATATTTATATTATTATATCAGAGAAGAAAAATAATCAGAGTCTATGGTATCAAATTCAACAGCCACATGGGTATTAACATCATTAGTCATTTTTGGAAGTAATATTTTTGGAAAGGAAAGCAGTGAACCAAAGATTTAGATCTTTAGCGTGTGAGCAGTAGCCTCAGAATACAGAGGTGAGGACAACCGAGCCTGGGAGTGGGCATTTCTATAAAGGTATGGTCAGAGTTCTTGTGTTCACCTGGAAGCTCTTGCTTGCCTGCAGGGCATCCAGGGTTCCAGGATAATGAACACACAGCTAATGAGATAATATAGAGTCTAGCTCCTTCAAAAGCAATTCTAAAGTCGAACAGAATAAGCCTTATTTTTCTCATTTGAGTGTATAGATTGCCCCCATCTTAATTCCTTCTGGTAGAAAATGCGAGTCACCTAAGAACACATAACTTCCAGTATAGTCACATCAATATCTTTTGGACCCTTAAGCATATTTTGAAACTCTTCATCCACAGTCACTTCTTAACAGGGCAGGAAACCCTGACTGCTCTTTGGACTGGAGAGGGAGGGGGAGAGGAGTGGGAGGAGGGAGAGAAGGGTGAGAGGAGGGGGAGGGAAATGGGAGGCTGGGAGGAGGCGGAAACTTTTTTTTTCTCTTTTTCTCAATAAAAAATTAAAAAAATTATTAACGTTTCTTGGAAAGATGGCCATTTTTTTCTAAACCTCAGAACTATAAGTCCTGCTAATTTATAAGTCAAAGGCCAAGCAAGCCATGATTCCAAGCAATCCACTTTCAGTTCTACCTGCATGCATCACAGACTAGAATAACATTGCTGGCCCACATATAGAAATTCCACGCCTTAAAGCCCGCTTTCAGTGAGGCAAGACTCAGTCAGTAGCAACTCACCTGGTGTTGTCACAGTTTGCTGTTGTGAATACAATCAGGCACAGCAAGGTGCATCCTGATTTGTGTTTACATTCTAATGCACTAATCTTCCTAATACTTCTTTTATTTATTTAGGACATAAATCAAATCCTTCTCTGAACTAAGTAGTTGCTGCCCCCCATCCCTCTCTCCTGCTGGGTGTATTTATGTTATGTCATGTTGTGTTGCCACCCTTGCTACAAATTTATCTGAGCTTCGACTTTTACTGCTGATTTAGCAAACATTTTATATTCTGCAATGAACTGTAAACATTTTTTCTCCTGACAGATCCATTATGACAAGTGCAATAAACTCTTCCCTGCAGAGTGCGTTTCTTACATTGAGCTGTTCTTTATGTCAATTTTCCTATGCACAGAACGTGATGTTGGTAATATTGCATCTGTCTGAGCTTGCATGGGACAATCAGTGAGTTCTACGGCATGGAATATCTATAGACTTAGTTTTATTACACCTGTTTCTGGTTTATACAGCTTGTTAGAAGGAACATTCTGAGTTTTAATGGTAGTAAAATGAGCTGAAAGTAGCCCATGAACCCCAATTCTGCTCCACTCTAAAGTTTGGCTATGTATAAACAAGCAAAACATTAAAAGTAGCTCGTAAAGTTGCCCATTTCTTATCAAGTATAAAATGTTATACTGTATCTATATTGGAACAAATTTGCAGGTAAGTGTAAATGCTGATCCTAAAGGAAAATATCCATGATGCCAAGTCATGTCTATATTGTTACTTAGCTTAGGGATCTGGAAAAATGTTTCATTTATTGGCAGATTTTAAACTATTTAACATTTTGTTTTGCCAAAAATAGCAACTGAAGATATGAGAAAATAGACACCTGTCTTTTTTTATTTATTTTTACTAAGCTCTAAATTTTTCTCTGGTCCTCTTCCTGCCTCTCCCCTCCCCTACAACCTTCTCCCAAGGTCCCCATGCTCCCAATTTACTCAGGAGACCTTGTCTTTTCTACTACCTACCTCACTTAAGAGCTAAGTCAGCCCCCTGAACAAATTTATATGCTGATATTACAATACTCAGTTTCTCAGAATGTGAATCTGTTAAACTGTGTTCCTTAAATGGGTAATTAAGTTAAAATGAGGTCATTGGCGGGAGGTAGAGGCAGGCGGATCTCTGAGTTCGAGACCAGCCTGGTCTACAGAGCTAGCTCCAGGACAGGCTCCAAAGCCACAGAGAAACCCTGTCTCGAAAAAAACCAAAAAAAAAAAAAAAATTAGGTCATTGGGATTTCATTATATAATATGGCAAGTGTCCTTATGAGATGGGAGATTGTATAAATACACAGTATAGCAACCATGTGAGAACAAGTTGGGAAAGTATGTGGAATTAAAATTATTTTATTTATTTAAAAAACCCAATATTTTTTCATTTTACATACCAATCCCAGTTCCCACTCCCTCTCCTCCTCCCCATCCCTCCACCTAGCCCCTCCTCACCCCTATCTGCTCCTCAGAGAGGGTAAGGCACATTGCTTTGGGGAAGGTCCAAGGCCCTCTCTACTATATATATGCTGAGCAAGGTATTCATCCAAAGAGAATGGTTCCCAAAAAGCCAGTACAAGCATTAGGGATAAATCCTGGTGCCACGGCCAGTGGCTCCTCAGTCTGCCCCAGCCATACAACTGTCACCCATATTCAGAGGGACTAGTTTGGACCTCTGCTGTTTCCTTAACTGTCAGACTGGAATTGGTGAGCTCCCATTAGCTCAGGTAAACTGTTTCAGTGGGTGTACCCATCATGGTCTTGACCTCTGTATTCACGTTCTCACTCCTCCCACTCTTCAACTGAATTTTGGGAGCTCAGTCCAGTGCTCCAAATGCAGGTCTCTGCCTCTGTTTCCATCAGTGACTGGATGAAGGTTCTATGGTGATATTTAAGATATTCATCAGTCTGACTACAGGGCAAGGACAGTTTAGGTGTCCTAAGCAATGGATGCTTAGCGACTTAGCTGGGGTCATCCTTGTGAATTCCTAAGAATTTCTCTAGTGCCAGGTTCCATGTAAACCATATAGTGGCTCCCTCAATTGAAACATCTTAATTAAGATATAATTACATAATTTTCTTCTTCCATCTCCTCCATCTTATCCATCCCTGCCCCTCCACTCCCTCCAATACTCCCAGTCTCCTCTTCAGTGTCAGCTATGTGTGTGTTTCTAGGGCTCTCCATTAGCTGGAATTGTATATCCAATTATGGGGCTCATCCCTGGGAAAGACTAATTCTCCCTCTCTCAGATATTATGAATTTTCTGCAAATCTTTATCTAGGGGCAGGCTGCATGAGAGTTCCCTGATCTATATTGGGGGATCCGGCTGTTGGAATTATTCAGGTGTTGTTTAGGCAGCCATGTTATTGATATTTTACGATTGGGTAGAACTATTGATTGTTTCCTTCCCTTGGCAGGTTGCATATCACCTTACATACTATAAAAACTAGTCGCCAGGGACAAGGATTTCAGGTCCATTCCAGTTCAGTTCCTCTGAGGTTTATGTGATATTGCATAGTGTCTTCAGCAGTAGAGACTTTCATTCAACTTATGGTGGCTATTAAGAGTAATACTAATAGCATATATTGGTTTGGGTTCTTTTGGACTCTCTTGAACAAAAACTGAAAAAAAATTTCTCGTGTCTGACACTAGAATGGACAGTTTTAAGGCAAAGCCATCTCTCTGAAAAAAACTATTCCACCACCAACTTCAGTGTGAGCTCAGAACTTCCAGACTGTGAGAAAATGAATACAATTTTTAAGGCACCCTACCCACAGAAGCTTGCTATGGCATCTCATGGAAAGTTACACATTATATAGATCATATAAATTATATTTGGAAATTATTTATATCATTTCACCTAATTTCTACCAACAAACTGGGATGCACCTACATCTTAGGATTTTAAATAGAAAACCTAAATCTTACAAGGCCTGATCCCTAATAGTGAACCACAGGTAAATAACAATTTCTGGGAGGGATAATAAGCTTCCTTCAAGCACAAGCCTCCTAGCAACACTAAATGAACCCAGAAGGTTGTCTTTATAAATTGTGTGTGTGTGCGCGCACACACACACAATATTTTCTTCTGAAGCTATCCCCTGTTTTTGACAAACTTTTACCAGCTTGCAACTGAATTAATAATGTGTCTCAAGACTGTTTAAAAATGTGTATTCAACCTACTCTTATACTATGTACTCAGTTTGCATTCAACCTGCAACCTGACTTTAAGAAAATATTGTAACCAACTTTAATTTGCTTTGCTTTTCCCAAGTAATCTACCTTTATACTCCAACCTAAATACATTGCTTTAATAATAAACTATGTATTCTTCAATTCCTCTGACCCTGAATAAAATTATATGTATGTGTATACATATAATATATATATATATATATATATATATATACAGTAATTATTTGCTGAAAGTAGAGAACAGGTTAAGAAAACATTAGCAAAAAAACTATCCCATAAGTGCTAGAAGCAAGATGTGGATATAGGCTTCTAATTTCTATTCCCTGTTTTGAGTACTGGTTTGAGTCAGTCGAGGTAGTAAAGCAATTTTATTAAGGTAAATATATGCTCCTCATTCCTTTACTATACCACCTGCTTTGTGTTATTAAGCAAACACAGAGCGAAGACCCTTGTTATAGACAGACAAGCAACAGGGACAGAACAGACACACACAGCAGACAGAACATCAGGCAACACAGTACCAATTTCAGAATGATAGAACGAACACACAGGGTGAGAAGTGGGGATTTCACATTTGGGCTCACTCTTGTTCTAAACTACTTCAAAAGGAAGTCTTTTTTTTTATTCCTTTGTGCTATATTGACACATTTTAGTGCTACCCTGAGGTAGTTTTAAGCACTATTAATTGATATATGTAACAAAAATAAAGAATCATGCATTTGAGGATTGGTAGAAATGAGAAGAATGAGAGAGGAAAGAAAGGGAGAAATGTATTTATGTATGAAATCCTATATATATATATATATATATATCTTCTATATTTTACATGTATATATTGTTCTTATTGACTTATATATGTAATGTATATATAATACAATAGAAAAAAAATATGAACAGGCTGGAAATCTATGGTTAAATTTTGACTGTTCTCTTTCATAGTCCATATTATTTTCCTTCTACAGATCATCTATTCTATACATTCATTCTTCAAGCTCATTGATGCTACAGAATGGAAAGAAAGGGAATATCTTGACTATATCCTAATCAAAGGTGTCTACCTGGTTTTGTTCCCCTGCTCCTTTGGAATAAAGCCTATGCTTAGTATGATTTTACATTTGAAATATCCACAGTTCACTTACAAATGAAACTTATTACCAATATCCATGCCTTAAGGAAGGTGTAGAAAATTATATTTTATTTGAAGGAGCATCCTGGTTCATAATGCCACATACTTTGAGGATATTTACAGAATTCCACTTGTCCTTCATTAACTTAAAGTGGAACAAATAATCACTGATTGTCTTCTGCCTTTGGAAACCAGAGGGCATATTTGTTGATAAGGTAGAAATGGGTTATAGCCATTCATAGATATCGCTGGAATAAATAATTTGATTTTACTGGCTTTTCCTTATTTGCTTCTTTTCATTATACCCGTTTCCCTCCCAAATACATTGCTCTTCTTAAACAGAAAGCCACAGGGTCATAGGCTGTGCCCTGTTTGTCTCTGTGATTCCAATACCTGGCTGAATACCTGACACATGTTAAAGGTTCAATAAATGTTTTTAGATTGAATTGAGATTCTAAATTTATGGCTGATGAAGATGAATGCATATCCTGTTACTTGACAGGAGTTTCTTTTTTTTTTTTTTTTTTTTTTTTTTTTAGTTTTTCGAGACAGGGTTTCTCTGTAGCTTTGGAACCTGTCCTGGCACTAGCTCTTGTAGACCAGACTGGCCTCGAACTCACAGAGATCTGCCTGCCTCTGCCTCCCAAGTGCTGGGATTAAAGGCGTGCGCCACCACCGCCCGGCTCTTGACAGGAGTTTCTAGACAGCAACATTGGGAAAACTGCTAATGGCAGCTAGCCTTTGTGTTTAACATACAAATACGAAGCCTAAGCAGCTCATGAAGTTGCACTAACTCTCAAGGCACTCTTAATTGTCCTTTTCTTACCTTTTTTGTTCCTATTTTAAGACTACAATGTAACTTTAAAATATTTCATTTGTCTAACAAATGAATATTATAGAAAATATGGAACTCATACATCTAGAAAGAGCTGCTGTTACCACTTAAAATCTATCATTTGAGTCTTTGGTAAATATTCAAATTTTTGTCACTTTGGGCTTTAACTCTGAAGAAAGTTCTATACCATGATTCTTTCAGAAAATGCTCATTGAAGACATTACTACCCATCATTAAGAATTAAAGTGGGATTTAATGGATGTGAAATAACTTGCAGCAATAATATCTATTTTCATTTCATTTATTGAGGTTGAATCTACTATTTTCAAGAGACTTATACAGTTAGTAGAGCCACAAGATAACAAGGTACAGGTTATTCCCTTCTAGATCATACTATGTGCTTTGAATATTATTTCTCTGCTGCATAGGATTATCCATTGATAATTATTGTTTTCTCAATATTAATTTATTCATCTAATGTTCCTCATTAAATATAACTGACTTTACAAACTCCACCCCTTCAAACTGTTTTTTTCACTTAAGTTATTTATTGAAGACCTTATACATAATTTACTATTCTAGAAATAGGACAATATCAATAAAGAACATGATGATTGGCATCTGTGTTCTGATAGTGGAACACATAGGCAAATAACAAACAAAATACAAGGGGTAACTATGTTTGGTAGTAAATATGTAAAGAAAACAAAAGCAGATATGAGAGATCACAACATCATAGAAGATACAGTTTTGTTAATACTGAGTCTAATGTTGACTTAGACATAAGTACTTAAATGTGACTTCAATGTTGAAGAAGAAAAGGAAACAAAGAAACATTGCTCTAGATATTCCAGGGAAGAATTTTAGGGTGGGTTATGATTACGTTTGAAGTCTGCAAGGCAAAAATGCATATTCCTACAATGGAAAGATCATGCCTGATAGTGGAACCACATGGAATCAAGCAGGCATCAGAGTATTTTGTGTCCCAGCTCCATTCAGTGATATTATTCCTTGATAATCACAATCTTCTCAACTTCCGTATCTTCTCTAAAGACTTCTTACACCCATAATATATTTTTTTTTCACAATAAATCTTGAGGTTATTTTATATTTGCTGAAAGAACTCCAGTGAGGTCAAATATCATATTTCATGACACTATACAGATAATGTTAGGAAGCAATAAACAAAATGCATCAACTTTCTTAGCCTTTCTATTTTTGACAAGTTTTCCTTCTTCAAATTTCTAGATGACTCTCTCTGTGGGTAGAGCTAAATTTTAGTCAACTTCCACCAATCAATAGGCAAAGAGATCAGAACTTACAAATGATCAATCAAAATAATTTCTCCCATAAAACCGAGTGCAATCCTGCCTTAAATAGTCAATGTTCTCATTCCAGTCAAGATGATAAAATAACTACAGAGGAAGGAAACCACAGTATCACAGTATTTAGCTATAGGGAAATTTCAAGGCAAGTAAGAGACTTTCATGATATGTGTAGTGTATGGAACAATAACAGTACGTGAATTTTGTGGCTCTTCATCAGGAGTCGTAACTATGTTCAAAAACCACAGAATTCTAATAAAACCATGGAAATAAATCACTACAAAAATTTGGATGATCTAATCAGAAAATTGTATTAGATATTTGGTCATTCAGCCATTTAGAAAATGTGTTCCCAAAGCCATGAATACTTGATGTGGGGTTTCACCACTATATACCATTGGTTAATAAAGAAGTTGGTTTCAGCCAGTTGCTTAACAGAATATAGCCAGACTGGAAAAGGTATATAGAAAGGGTAGGCAGAGTCATTAAGATGCCATATAGCTCCACTGGAAGAGACATACGCTAGAATATTATGGGTAGGGCACGACCTCATGGTGATGCACAGATTAATAGAGATGGGTTGATTTAAGATGTAAGAGCTAGCTAGAAATATACTTAAACTATTGATAAAACAGTGTTGCAATTAATATAGATTTCTGTGTGGTTATTTTGGGAGACTGGGCAGCTGGGAAACAAGTGATTAGCCTCTGCTACAAATACTGAATTAAAATAGATTTATTCCCTTTGCCTAATTTTAAAATATAATCCAAAACCCATGTTCTTGCAAGCAACCCTAGTTAAACACAAAGTGTCACATAAATTAAAATAAGAGAGTGTGTGTAATTTGAAAAAGAGATTGTGGGAGGAAAAATAGTAAGGTAGATAGGGGAGAATACACATAGATACAAACAGAATTTTGAAAAACAATTATTTTTTTACAGAATGTAATCAGTAAATCTAAAAAAAATCAAGTTTGCGTTTTCTTAAATTATCAATTGCAATGTATTTCACATTCCCCCAGGGGGATTATTTTCCTTAACAAGGTTCATCATAAGAACAACCCAAAAGTATATTGGGAATAATTGTATCTCAAGAGAGCGCTCTGTCTGGCAGGACTATCAAGAGTCTCTTGTGAAATGATAGCACTGCAGTATTAATTCTGAGTTGGAGAGCTTCAGTAGATATCAACTAGACTCTGCTTGTGAGGCAGTAAATCATATTAGTGTGTGCATAAAGCATTTTTGAGAAGACAGTGCATTATTATTATTTGTTGTGTCCAAGGCTCCCCTCAGTTTGCAGGAAATTAGCTTTAAGATCACATCACAGCTCCTCTAGATTCTTCTGTAATGGGTTTCTAGACAAGAGCAGCTTGTTCTCACTCCTTCAAGATGGCTTAAAGATGATTGCTCCCGCTGAGCTGATGTCTGCAAAGTGAGAGTGTCTAATCTGATCTCTGCACAGCTCGAGCATTTAATTTGCAGTTTAAGCACTGGTAGGGGTCTGCCATGCAGATCAACAAGGGTAAATGCTGTTAACATTTGCCTCTATACAGTGAAGGATGTCGAATGAGTGTCAGCTAATTGTACTGGCAGGAACTGTGAAGGCCTAAAGAATCGACTCCTTTACATTTGTAGCTTGAATTTCTCCTACACTGCCCCAAGAGACTACCACACTCTATGACTATGGATGGCCCTGAGATGGTGAAATGATGGAAAACACACCTTAATCTTTCTTAGAGCTCCAGAGAGTAAGTTAGAAGCTGGAAGAAAAGAAAGCATGAGAAGATTACAAAATGAATTAGTAACTAAAATAAACTGGGTAGGAAAAAATCACTTAGTTTTTACCCTATAATTATAATTGCACACTTCAGAGTCATTGTTTCTCTTTACTTTCCCATGTAGTATGAAAGGTCAGTATGACATGGGGATACCTCAATGGGGAAACACTGTATAATTCATGTAAGACCTCAAGAGCAACACTTAGTAACATAAAATACAAATAAATAAGCTCATTATATGCACCCTCTGAATATTTTATCAGCATATCGCTCTTTGCATCCAAGTACACAGGATCTTTGCTCATACTGCCATTTAATTAAATCCTGCTCATATCATAAACCACAAATTGACAAACTAACTTTAGACACATACTATAAAAGGACATTTTGTATACTATTCCTCACTTGTCAGGTGGGAAAACTGAGGTACAGAGGACCTTACATTCTACCCTACAGAGATGAAGTTAGGAAAGATAAGTCTATTTCCTATAAAGTTCAAAGTTTTGTTTGATTTATTGTTCTGTTTCACCTATTTTCAATTAGTGTATAAAATATTGTTAGCATTAGAGTCTTCTAGTTTCTGGGTGAGTAACTAGCTGGCTGACGACTGTATGGATGGGGATATAGAAGGACTGATAGAAGAATGATACTTTGATGAATTATCTGAAATTATTAGATTCATTATTTTATCTACTAAAACCTGCAGATTGACATATAACTAAGAATTTTACCCAACATGAGATTCTATGACTGCAGTGCTCTGAGATTTCTCCTCAGACTATTCCCCTGGAATACTGACAATCACCATGTTTACTAAATGCTGAAGAACCCTGGATGAGAAATCACATACACACACACTTTCAAATTTTTCACATCACAGAAAGAAAAGGCACCCACTATTCCCTATAGAATCACCACAAAATGAAAATGTCTTACAGACATCACCACAGTCTATTAAGACTCAAAACAATGAAGCTCATTTTTCACTCCATTGCTAGTTGGTTCATTTTTCACTTTATTTTAGACTTTTGACAAGTCTTATAAGAGAAATGGTAAGAATACTATGCTGTGTCAAAACCTGCCTATGTTGTTCTGAAGGGCACCATGCACACCACATAAGTACTTGAGAAATGACCCTATTATTGCTTCAAAGCATTAAGAACAGTGAAATCATTACCACAAAACTAGATACCCTGAACAAGTATGTTCTGCAGGTATTTTGTGTCCATTCAGCCTCCTCGAGTACAAGGTTACATACATCATTTTCCCCAATAGAATGAAGAGTCAGCCTTCAAATTTCACACAATGTAGCAATTCAGAACTTGTTTACCAATTTTAGTTACAACAATGTCATTTGGGGGGCTATAAGAGTATTTTTATAATGCCTGTTGGTTTCTTTGTTCTTTCACTAACCTTTAATAGTAAAGGATGTATTAAAAAACTTGAAAAAAAGATAATCTGTCTTATTTCTACACTATTTTTATGTCCTTTTGTTTATCAGAAACTGCCTCTTCCCTTGAAATTTCAGCAAGACAGTCTCCTAAACAAGACTGGCATATTGACAACACCAGTGGACATTTCCTATGTAGAAGGGAAAAAAATTTCACTGGGCTCCCCCATAAGATGGAGATATATAGGCAATCAGTGGCTTCTGAGGAGAGAGATTTTGTTCTCTTCCCCAAAAAGTCTAATATAGAAATATAGAGGGCATTGTGAGAAGAGGATGCATTAGGACATAGCATAAGAACATGTATTATGAACATGCTGTAACTCTCATTACTTAACATGCTAACTTAAACATTAAAAAAAAAGTCCACAAATCTCCAGGTGGTGGTGGCACATGCCTTTAATTGCAGCACTCAGAAAGCAGAGGCAGGCACATCTCTGTGAGTTCAAGGCCAGCCTGTTCTACAAGAGTTAGTTCCAGGACAGGCTCCAAAGCTACAGGGAAATTCTGTCTCAAAAAACAAAACAAAACAAAAAAAAAAAAACAAAACCCCACAAATCATTGCCCTTAAATGTTTTCTGTGTGCCCTCACCTTGTGAATAGAGGGCTATCTCACAGACATTTTGCTGACCTACTTATTAGGTGGGGGTCACTTTGTGAAGGCATTTTCTTTGAGCTATTCAATTTTGCCAAAGAAGAAACGTGTCCTACTGCTTTGAATGCGTAAGCTTTGTTATTACTATTATGGAGACTTAAAAATGAAAATTAATCAATCTTTCATTTTTTATTTAACCACCTAAGTTTAACTGTGATATCTTGGCCATTGCTGCTCCTAATGTTACAAATATCAGATTCACTCTTCCTGAGTCCCTTAAAAAACTTTCCTTCTCTCCTTACAAAAAGAAGAGAATGTGGGTGTCTAGGGGACTCTTTTACAGACAGTATGGTTTTTATCCAGGTACTTAGCCCTTACTTCAGAGATACTTTGTAACTTATAATCTTTATGGGTTTCATGGCATTGTTATTCTCACTTTTAGAACTAGATATATGAAGTTAGGTTGCATTGCCTGTAATGTTACTGTTATAGCTAGTTTTAATTGTCAACTTTATGCAATCTAGAATCATCTGGGAAGGGTTTCTGAGCATGCCTGTGAGGAATTTTCTTAATTATTTTAATTGATATGAGCAACACCATTACATGAGCTTGGTATTCTGGGGTTATTAGAAAGGAGAAAGCTCAGTCTGTACTATATCATGTGTATATAGGCACATTATACTTATGTATTTAGGAATATATATGGAATATGTAATTTATAATATTACAATAAATCATAGTTAGAAATTATATATATAACATACATATATGTATATTATATGCATCATATATTTAGGAATTATATATGTATATATATATTACTACAATTAATTAATGAGAAGGCCATGTAATTAAAAAATAACATTAGGAACTTAATGGAAGAGTTAAGAGGGAAGAAAGAAAAAAGAGAAGAGGTAAATGATGTAATTGTATTAAATATTGAAGAAATTATTTTTAAATAGAAAAAAGCAGAGAGAGCTAACTAGTCACAAACATGCATGTATTAATTTATTATTTTCTGCTCTTGGTTGGAATAATGTGACTAGCTGCTTCAAGTTCCACTTTGACTTCCTCACAATGACAGACTGTAAAATGGAATTTGAGCCAAGTAATCAATCTATATCTTAGGTTGAATTTGTCAATGTATTTTATCAAAGTCACAGAAAATGAAGCTAAAACAGTTATGTTTGTTGTTCTTTAGATAGTGTTTGTTGGGGGCATGTGAGGGGATCACCAAGAAGCAGCAATAGAACTCAAAAAATATGACTGGGCAGTTGTCAAAGCTACACCCGATTCAGCCTTGGAGAAGCTGAGGACCATGTGTAGCCAGCAAACAAAAAAAAACTCATTGAAAGCCACAGAGAAACCCTGTCTCGAAAAAAAAAAAAAAAAAAAACTCATTGAGAAAAATACCTTGCTGGCTTACACTCTGCTAATCTGTAGGAAGTTGCTTGAGTATGAATGTATGTAGGTTCTTGGGACAACTTGGTTTTTCACCTGTAATACATAAAATATTTAATAATGAAAGCAATATAAAAACATGTTAGTTTTCACTTGCATTCATTGTAATCATTCAATATAATGTAATAACATTGTAAATTTTATACTGCCTGAATGATTTTGTTAGGGTTATATGAGCTGTATAGAAAAAGGTAAAGTTAGTTAAAAGAATGTCATCAAGAAAGACAGAATACTACAAGTGTAAGAATAAAATACATTTTTAGACATGCAAAAAAAAAAAAAGAAAGACAGAAGGGAAACAGCAGGGTAGAAGAACAGAACAGAAAATGAATAGAAGTAGAACAAGCAAAAGAAAGAATAATTAAATAAAGAAGTAAGCCTTGTCCCTCAGAAAAGTCTTCATGTGTCTGTCTGTTTGTTAGTAGTTCACCTGACCTGTTGAAGGCTTGCGAGCCATCATCACCTTACATTAGATCCTGAAATGTTGGAGATGTGTGTGTGTGCGTGTGTGCCTGTATGTCTGCATGTGTGTATGATTTTCCCTTGTTGGCTGGCCCCAGAGAATTAAGTTTTACTCACTCAGATTGAAAAGTCAAGTTGAATGATTAGTTCTCTGATTCCATGAATCCATCTCAATCCCTGAACTGCTGAAAGTTTATCCTCACAGGAGCAATATCTCCTGTTCCTTTCGTCTTGTGTTACATATGATGGTACTGGAATTTGGGATGTAGGTATCAATGACTAAAACAAAATATGAAATAATTATTTCTTTCCGTTAGATTTTTAATAAATTCTAAAATTAACCTTGTCCCAATCAAGCAAAAATTGACAAGAGTTAACTATAGTTTGAACCCTCATTGCTAGAGGTCCTGTAGGACAAATCAGATGAAGATTGGAAGAAGATATTCCATATGAGCTATATGCAGCACACCTTCAAGTTCTGTCATTAGTTGCATTAGAGTCTTTCAAATTTATCAAAATAATTCATTTATTTATTAATCATGCATTAATATATTGAATTTTATAAGATATGAGGATATGAAAGCTTAAATCTAGGAATCATAAAATAAAGCATTTATTTCAAAATACCAAGTACTACAGTTCAAACAGCTATGTCTTTTATCTGTGAATCAGCTTAAAAAGCTTAGCAAAAATTAAACAGTTACTTGCTGTCTGTAGTAATGGAATGGAAAACATTTTAATCTGCCTTAAGGTCTACTGAGAAAAGCAATGAAAATACATTCGTCAATTGATACAAAATGAAAAAATGGTACATAAAATAGAAACCCTAGCTTTTACACCATTAAATTGAATAAGCATGAAATTACTCACTATGTTGTTGAAAAGTTTCTAAGAGTCTTTCAATTTGCTTTTGTATATATATGTTGTAACTCCCTGATAACATTTGCAAAGGATAACATCCATTGGCTGTACCTTGAGATGTACTAATGACAGGTGGCATAATTGTTTGACATTACATAGATATATATTAAAATATATATATGATAAAATGCACACTATAGGAATGGCCACAACTCCACATGTCTGTATTAAATGCTGTAGTGGAAAATAATTCGTTCATTGTCAGTAGGAGAGGAAATTGATTAGTCACTCTAGAAGATAGTTTAGCAGCTTCAGAAATATGATGATAAACTAAACATATGATCCCTCCAAAAAGCTCTTTAAAGTGGATACTTTAGGTGTACACAAAAACCAATACATAAGGCTTGTAGGAGTCTTCTTCAAAATGGCCAACATTTAGAAGCATCCAATATATCTCTTGGTGACTGAATTGCCAATAAATTGTGACAAAATCAGACAACAAAATATTAAATGTTACTTAGTGTTCTATGTGGTGTCATACTCTTCTAATTCCAACATTATGGAGGTAGAGATAAGACCATCTAGAGTTCTTGAATTACATGACATTATTTTATGAAAATATTGTTTTATTTATTGTTATCAAAATAGATTCTTCTCTTATATAATGCATCCTAACCACAGTTTCCCCACACTCCATTCCTTTCAACTTTCTACTAACCTCCTCTCTCCCTCAGATCCACCACCCCCTGCGACGTTTTTCCTTCAGAAAATAAAGGTGTCCAAGAGGCATTCACCAAATAAGACAAAACAAAGTATAAAAAGATAATGTAAAAGCCCTCATATCCATGCTGTACAAGTTAACCCAATAGGAGAAAAAGAGTTCCACGAACAGGCAAAAGAGTCAGAGGTACACCTGCTACCAATGTTAGGAGTCCTACAAAAATGTAAGCTAACAGTCATAATATATACCCAGAGAAATGGTGCCGACCATTGCAGGTCCCGAGCTCGCTGTTTCAATCTCTGTGAGCCATTTTAACCCCAACTTAGTTGATTTGGTGGGCCATGTTCTCCTGGTGTTCTTCATCCTTGCTACTTTACAATCTTTTCTCCTCCTCTTCCTAGAATTCGAAGATCACTGAGGGCAGACCTGATGAAGGCATCCAATTTACATTCTCTCAATCTTCATAATCTGGCTGTGAGTCTCTGCATTTGTGCCCACCTGCTGTTAGAAGAAGCCTCACATATGAGGACTAGACAAGGCACTGATATGATCTGAGAACAACAGAATATCATTAAAAGTCATTTTATTGTTTGTTTTTGTTTTGTGTTGTTGTGTTGCGTTTTGTAGTCAATAATGGTGTTTGGTTCAACCCAGTTATCTGGGCTATCTACCCTGTCCATGCAGACAGTGTATGGCACCGGCTCTCTATTTCAGTGTGGGTCTCAAGTTAAGCCAAACATTGGTAGGCCACTCCCACAAGTACTGTGTCAACATTGACCCAGTGTAGCTTATAGACAGTAAAGATTTTAGAAAAGGGGGTTGTGGCTGGGTTGGTGTTCTGGTTTCTATTTCCATGGCCTGCACATTACCTTCATGAATCAGAGAGACTAGAATGTAGTTGAAGGCTCCATGCAGGCACCAGCTCAAATTCTATATGTTCGATGAACTCTGTGGATGTTGTCCTGATCAATGGGACCCCACTGCCAGTTCTCCTAGAATGATCTTCTGTCCTACTTCAGCCTGGGTTATTTTGGGATATCTACCAGCATCACTTTTCCAACAACTCAACCAAAAGCAGCCTAGTCCCACCACTAGAAGACTTGCCTGATTGCAAAAAATAGCCTCTTCAGACTCGGGTATCCTCTATTATTAGGAGTCCTCCCTAGGGTCACTCTCAAAAATTCCAGGAATTTTCCACTGCACTCGGTTCCACACAGTCTCTGAAATCCTTCTCAAACCCACCTCTCTTCCTCCATCACTTCCACTGTCACCTGATCCCTCTCACTCCTGCCCCACCTCCCACCACATCCCTGTCCACCCCACTGAGTATATTTTCTTTCCCCTACCCAGGAATGTAGATACATCCCCTCTTCAACCAGAGTCCTCCTCTTTACCTAACCTCTTTTGGTCTGTGAATTGTAGCTTGATTATCATTTACTAAGCAACTAATATCACTTACAAGTGAATAAACACTATACTTTTCTTTCTGGGTCTAGACACAGGATGCTTTTTTCCCTATTTCCATCCATTTTCCTGCAAATGTCATGATGTCATTTTTTAACAGCTGAATTTTACTCGATTGTATGAATATATATTTTCTTTATCCATCCTTCAGTTGAGGGACATGTACATTGCTATTATGAATAAAGCTGCTGTGGATAAAGTTGTGCGAGTGCCCTTGTGATAGGATAGAGAGTTTTGGGTATGTGCCCAAGAGTGGCAAAGCTGGGCAGTAAGGTAGACTGAGCTCTGGTTTTCTGGAAAATCACCATATTTATTTCCAAAGTGACTGTACAAGTTTGCACTTCCACCAGCAATAAAGGAGTGTTTCCCTTGCTCCTAATCCTTGCCAGCCTGAACTGTTACTTGTGCTATTGGTCTTAGAAATTCTAACAGGTATAATATAGACTCTTAAAGTAGTTTTGATTTACATTTTCCTGATGTATGAGGATGTTGAACAATTCTTAGTGTTTCTCAGTCATTTGAGATTCCTCTATTGAGAATTTTTTGTTGAGATCTTTACCACATTATTTAATTGGTTTTTCATTTATTTGTTTGTTTTGATATCTAGTTTCTTGAGTTTTTAAATATATTTTTGGATATTAGTTCTCTATCAGATATGGAGTTGATAAAAAATCTTTTCCCATTTTGTGACTGCTGTTTTATCTGAATGACAGTGTTCTTTGCCTTACAGAAAATTTTCAGGTTTGAGAGGTCCTTATTAATGTTGATCTTAAGGCCTGTGATGTCAGTGTTCTGTTCAGGAGTCAATGCACTCAAAGCTCTTCCTCACTTTCTCTTCTATCTGGCTCACTATATTTTTAGCTTTATATTGAGGCGTTTAATACAGCTGGACTTGAGCTTTGTAAATACAGGAGCATCTGGAATTCCTAAATTACATGAAATATTTTTCTATAAGTAAATATATAAGTAATAAATATGTAAAGAGAAATGTTAAAGTTGAAAATAAGTGAGATTCTAAGCTTTGAAAAAATTGAGAAAATTGAAATAGAAAGCATTAAGTAAACAAAAGGTAATCATAATAGTGCATACTGTATGTTTGCAGTTTTGGCATTTTTGATAAAGTAAAACCAAGGAGGCAACAAAACAGCAATGATTTTAAGGACTGCATGCTAAAAATAAAGAGATAAGAAATAGAGAATAGAGCAGTGAAAATATTTAATACAATACTACAGTAATAGCAGTCCATGCCAGTGTGCACTTTTCCAAACCATAGAATGTAAGCAGTAGAGAGTAAATTTTAATGCACACTGTTAACTTCAGGTAACTAAGATGCTCCTGGGAAGAGTCACCATTGTAATCACTCTGTACCACTCTGCCAGGTAGTAGTGATAACTGAATCTGTACACTAGGGAGTACAAAGAAAAAAATAGAAAACCTGTAGCTGGATTTTTCTTTTAAGCTGCCACCCAGCTCCCAAATCATGACACAGAGATGTCTTATTAGTTATGAATGCTCAGCCTAGCTTAGGCTCATTTCTGGCTAATCTTTGTAGGCCTGCTTTTTTGTACTGCTTGGCTCCGACATGGCTAGCTTTATACCCTAAATAACTACACACTAATTGTATTTTTTTAAACACTGCTTGGCCCATTAGCTCTAGCCTCTTACTGGCTAACTCTCATATCTTGATTACCCCATTTCTATTAATGTGTGTAGCATCACGAGGTGGTGGCTTACCGGGAAGATTCTAGCCTATGTCCATCTTGGGCCGGGGCTTCATCGTGTCTGACCAACTATGCTTTGTTTCTCCCAGAATTCTGTTTTTTCTATTCCACCTATCTAAATCCTGCCCTATCAAAAAAGCCAAAGCAGTTTCTTTATTAACCAATGAGAGTAACACATAGGCAGATGACCCTCCTCCATCATTTCCCCCTTTTCTGTTTAAACAAAAAAAGAAGGCTTTCATTTTAACATAGTAAAATTACATATAGCAAAACAGTTATAAAGCAAGAATTACAGTTACAATATCTATATCTATTTTATCTTTTATCATAACTAAGGAAAACTATAACTATCCATTCTTCAAAGCTAGCCTGGTGGCGGGACTCAGCCCACTGTTCCATCAACAGATTGGTGCTCCAACGTGATGGACTAAATCCACTTAAAAGCCTGAGAGGGCTTTAAAAAGGGGGAGAGACAGTTTAACACAGCTTTTTGCTGTTTGCTAGGACATGCCATACAGAGATTTCCTGTTTCAGCAATAGCGACAAAAAGAAGCCATGGTCATTTTAATATGTGACTTCCTGTGGCTGTGTGGCCAGTGAAAACTCTGGCTTTAAAGCATTCCAATGGCTTTTATGGGACTGGATGTTTGTGTTCCAGCTTGGAATCAGAAAGAAAGTACTCTGAGACCATGCCAATGGCTCAGCACTCCCTGCCTGGGCAGACTGTGGGATCAGGCTTAGGCAGGTGGGAGAGCATGGCGGATTCCATCTGCCATAAAGAGAGATGTTTCCAGGCTGCACAGTGCTCTGCATGTCAGATTTGGATGTAACTTGAATGAAAAGAGTTTCTGTGCCACATGCTCAGTCTCCGAGTTAAAGTGCTGAGTGCGGCTCCTACCTGGTGGCCCCAGAGCTAGTAGAAAATGGTATGTCCTCCTCCATTTTCAATTGGAGAGAGGTGAAACCAACATCCAGAGCAGCCCACAGCTCTGCAGCTCAGAGGCCCAAGTGACTCAGAGGCACAAGCAGCTCCGCCATGCTGAATTGTGCTGACCTCAAGCAGGGACTATCGTAATTATCATAATAACTGTGCAGTTAAGCTTTAGACTGGCAGTAAACAGGTGGCACCATATTACCTCTACTTGGTGCAACTTAAGTTTTTAAGGAGTGGTTAACATTTTAAAAAAATGCTCCTGGATAGTAAAAAAAAATCACAGATTCACAATAGAACAGATTCAGACATAAAAGACCTTTAAATGGGTTAACCTGTTGGATGAATGTATGTAGGCATGGGAGAGAAAGAAGAAAAAGAATATAAAGAATAAAGTTAATGTCTTAAAAAAAGGGTAAAGTCTTTAAAGAGACGGAGTACAGATAGTTATAGATTAAAAGAAATAAAGAAAAATAAGTCATATAAAAATGGAAATTTCACCTAGAGTCTGGATTATGTACATTGTGTTTTCTTTAAAATTTTTGACTGTGAAGAAGCTAAGTACAGAGAGATGTTTCATTATATAGGCTGCCAAGGTAAACCAGAATGGATATCATAAGGGTATTATGATTTCAGAATGTGGGTCTAAGGATATGATGCTTTGGAGAGGGTCTTCTTTTGTTTTCACAGAGGATGAGACCCTGTGGATTGCTTCTAATCCAATATGGTATGATAGACCACATCCTGATAAAAGGTTGCAACAGTGAACACCTTCGGAAAATCACTTCACTCAACTGCTGACTGAGAGGAAGCTGGAACACAGGGTATACCATGAAAGTCCTGATTAACAGCACCCCTGTACAGCAAAGAAGTTTGGAGAGAAATAACTATGCCCATATTCCCAAATATTGTTTATAAATGTTCTTTATCATTTAAAGGGGGATATGATATAGATATGAATAATTTGCACTGGTATAGATTTTAAGGTCAATTTTGTTATATGTATATGTATTTCTGATCTTGATTAAGGGATTGTGATTGTGTAGTTCATTTAAAAATGTAATGCATAATTAGGAAATATAGGTTGTTAATGGATAATCAATAATAATCAAGCTTGTAGTAATGTTAGTTAGATTTTCTAGATATATAGAGATGTATTTCAGTTAAATAGGCATTCTTCTATTTTTCAAAGACTACAGAATATGGCATTTTAAATGTTTTAATAACTTAGGACTTTTCATGACAATGAGACACGTCTGCTCCTGGCAGCAGCAATCTACTTCGAGAGGAAGATGGGCATCAAAGAGGCTCCTTATGGAGTTTGAGAGCCATTTGGGCAAGAAACTACTCTTGCCTGGACTGTTGCATAAACTGGACACAGGGAACCCTTAGAGAGAGGACTGCTGAACTTGCCTAAAGGTGAGATGGTCTTTCAGGGTTCCTGCTTCATGAGAGAATCTGCGAGACATTCTGCAGGACACCTACGAAAGTGACTGAACTGTCTTTGAAATTTCCTGCTTCATTGAAAAGTCTGCTGGATACGATGGAACTGAAGGCTGAAGATGGATGCCCCAGCGGTACAGAGGAACTTTGGGTGACTGTCCAGGCAGCAAGATGTCTCTGTCACTTCTAGAGTTTTGGAAGTTTCTTACTTCTTGTTTACTTAGGTAATATTATATCCTTCTGGAGTCTTTTATGGAGTTGAAGAATAGATAGATAGTTATTGTTTTCCTTAGTTATAATAAAAGATAAAGTAGATATAAATATTGTAACTGTAATTCTTGCTTGATAACTGTTTTGTTATATATAATTTACTATGTTAAAGTTAAAGCCTTTCTTATTTTGTTTAAACAGAAAAAGGGGAAATGATGGAGGAGGGTCATCTGTCTATGTGTTACTCTCATTGGTTAACAAAGAAACTGCTTTGGCTTTTTTGATAGGGCAGGATTTAGATAGGTGGAATAGAAAGAACAGAATTCTGGGAGAAACAAAGCATAGTTGGTCAGATACAATGAAGCTCCGGCCCAAGATGGACATAGGCTAGAATCTTCCCGGTAAGCCACCACCTCGTGATGCTACACACATTAATAGAAATGGGGTAATCAAGATGTGAGAATTAGCCAATAAGAGTGTGGAACTAATGGGGCAGGCAGTGTTTAAATGAATACAGTTTGTGTGTTATTATTTCAGGTGTAAATCTAGCCGTGCGGAAATCGGCAGACAAAAGCAGGCCTGCTCTCCTCTACTCACTACAATTCTTATAACTTAAATTAGCTTGTTTCTCTTTATCTACATTTTTTCTTGGTAGTTTCTATCTTTCCTTCTTTCTGTATATCTTGATTTTCTGCTGTCTTCATGTCTGACTGATGCCTGCCTGGTTTCTGGTCCTGGGTATGTCCCTCTCTTTCTCCCTCATTCTCTTTTCTTTCTCGCCTCTCTGGATTTGTTTATTATCTTTGCCTGCCTACCTGCCAGCCCTTCGCCCTTCCCATTCATGCATAGCTATTGGTAGTTCAGCTTATTATTAGACTAATTATGTGCCTTATGCAGGAAAACTGAAACAGCAACACATCTTTACATAATTAAACAAATGCAGCATAAACAAATGTAACAGAGTTCTATCTAGTTTAAGCAATTTTCCTCAGCATAAACAAATCTAACACATCTTTGTCTAGTTAAATTAATAACAAAAATTAATAACAAAAATCAAGTACCATCTTTTACATTTTTATGAAATTGAATAGAGATAAAAATAAATTGTGTGTGTATGTAAGTATGTTCATGGCCCACTGATCACACCATTAGAGAATGAAATAGGAGCTAAGCATCTATCACAAACACAGGGTTTTTATTTTCCTTATTCCCTAAATTCTTTCCAGAATTTTTGTATTATTTCTATCACTTTATTTTCCATATATATTCAAGCACACTTATATCTACATTAAAACAAATAGGATGAGAGAGCTCAAATACTGTAATTTGCTTTTAATGAAATATATTTGGGGAACATCCTTCCTCATAAATACATGTGGATCTTCTTTGTATTAAGCTTTGGCAAAACATTAGAGAACTAAATGAAATTTGTCCATAGCCAATTGATTTTGATCTAGAAAATGACAATGTTTAACTATTTAATATTCTATTTTATTGTGACATATCATATTGTAAGTGGTTTCTTCAATCATTTGACAATGGAAATGTTGGAAAATGTCTGTGTTTTATATGTAACATTCTTACAATTGCTGAATGAGTTCTGGCATATTTATGGGAATAGGAAGTACTTATGTTTTTCTCCTTTAAGGTTTCACTTTCTGAGAAATTAGAACAAAACAAATAAAACAATAGATATGACTAAGTTGATTGCTAGCACTGAATAGTGTAGATTTTACAGATGTTAGAGAGTTAGTACTAATATTATGCCGTTCTAAAGCACATACTAATGACAAAATAATGGTTCTCTATGTATAAAAATGTGAATGTTATAAAGTGGCAAAAGAAGATTGTGTTAGATCCATCATAGTGAACTCATATAGAGGAAACACTAAAAATACCTCTATCCAAGTAGCCTAATAGCTAGAAAACGGGGAGCAATAAAGCATATCTGCATTATAAGCTTTAGTATTCACCTACTGTCCATAGAATGCTCCAAAATAAACACTTGCAAAGATGATAAAACCTGATATTTCCTATTTAAGACCAACTGCCAGGTGACTATTCTTATTATTTGAACAAAGCTAAATAGAAGGAATGTTCAAGGTAAAGATAGTTCTGATTAAACCCCTAGGTCTCCAGGCAACTGCGAAACACCTGAGTAATTGGATCCAGGTTGCTATTATTACATTCTTTTTCCATCCACTTCTTGGTGATATGGTAATCAGAAGTATCTTTATTCTCTTCTCTATAAAAAATGTCAAATTTTTAACATGTGCCAGAAGCTGCTATCATGTGTTCCAAATTTTTAAAGTTATGTTTAATTGTCTTAATTTTGTGAATCTGGAAAAGTAATCTCTTGTTATATGATGTCATTCCGGGTGTACTGTTGAGTCTTCTTGGAAGCTGGTTAACCCTTTTGTTGTTGGGAACATTTTAAGAAAAACGAAACAGGTCAGCAGCATTGACACCTCAGTAGTTCTCATTTCCTGTGATGGCAGTGAAAATTTCCATCTACATTCAGAAAGCATTTTGATTGTCTTTGGTCTTGATTATTCACTGTTTTACTTGACAGATGCTGACATCCGAGCCCAGAGCCTAATCCTCAAACACTCATTTTCCCTCCTTGCCTGCATCACAGTCAAGGTACACAGAAGATTTCAAAATTATTTATTGATGTTTCTTACTTTCTGGTTTGTTTTGATTCCTGGTCTAGCAAATTTTATTGCCACTATTGTGGCTTTGCACACACTCACTTGGCTTTTGTCCCAGGGCCAGCTGAAAAAAGAGAGCTGACATGTGGAGCTTCTGTGTGACCCCCCACAACATCTTGTCACATGTAGTCTTAGGTGGAGGTCTGGGTTGGGACACCTACAGCACAGCACAGCTGGAGGATGCCTTCTCTCGGACACAGGAGCTGTCATTGTGGACCATTTATATCCTGTGGACCACTTATGTCTTAGTGGTCTCCCTTCTTTGGGACTTTTGGATACAGAGGTAGGCTTCATTGCCTCCTCCTCTTCTGGAACTTTTGTTTCTTAGCTTCACAAATCTGATTCTGGAGAGCTGGCCTATTGACTTGTTTTTACATTGGTTTCTTCAAGTGACACATCTAAATTGTCATGGCTTATCCTGTCATTTGTCTCTTCTTCCTCCCCTTCTTCCTCCTCTCCTTCTGTTCAGGGTAGCTCTGAGTATTGTATCATTGCTGGCTACTGAGGAACTTAGGACCTGAGCCATCCAGGAGATGTAAAAGTTATTAGAGGACAAAGCTCCCTCTCTGTTATAATGATCATGAGCCCAACTGAGGCCTTTTAGTGAAACAGTGGTTACCATCTATCCTCCTGGTACACTGGGTGAAGGATTTCCATAGGATTCACCTCTTCTTTGATTTTCTTTTCATACAAATCAAACAGAGCATCATTTTATAGCTCTCCTTCCTCTCTCTTTGAGTCAAACAGTACAGGAGTTGACTGCTGCAGAGCCAGGTCCTTACAGAGTTCTCAGCCTTACATCAGGTATAGTGACCATTCATTCCACTTTATTGGCTGGTTTGTTAAAATGTTTGTACAGAAGTTGGTCTGCATGGACTTCTCTTTGGATCTCAGTTACTGTTATCCTCTGCTGATTGACATAGAGGCCAGCTAGCAGGCTGCCTATGGATCAAGATGTAGAACTCTCAACTTCTTCTCTAGGACCATGTCTACTGGCATGCTGCCATGTTTACCATGATGATAATGGGCAAAACCTCTGGAACGGTAAGTCAGCCCCAATTAAATGTTTTTAGTTATCAGTCTTGCTGTGGATATCAACACAGACCCTGCCTACAGTAGGACTAGAGACTCATACATGGTCCTCCTGTAGCCATTGAGTGCCATACTGATTCCAGAAGCCTGGGCTGCCTCCTGGGACTGAATTGGGGTCCAAGAGCCATGCTGCCACTGGGGCCATACTGATCTGGTTGATCTTTGTCATCACCTGGGGTCGTGGTAACAGCTAGGCTTAAGCTGCTGCCAAGGACCATGTCTGTGCCCATGATCCTACTGCAGCTGAGGTCTATGTTGATGCCCATGCCCTCACAGCGCCACCAAAGACCACATGAAGCCTAGGGTCTGGGCCACATCCTGTGGGCCTTTTTGGTGTCCAGGGGTCATGCTGCTATCAGAGCCATCCTGACCTGAGTGCCCAGAGCTACCACTCAGGTAAAGAATGTGGACCAGGCCATGTCTAGGTCCATGCTGCAGTAGGGGTCTGCACTGAACTCTATGGCACCGGTTGCCACTAAGACACATACAGAGGGCCAGGGTCTGGGCCAGAGCCTGGTGCTTGGGTGGAGTCAGAGGAGAAGGGGGGCATGTCACAACAGGAGCCATCCAGATATGTGTGACCTGCACTACCACCCATGCGCAGGGTGTCATCTGCCCTCAGCTGCCAGTGAGGGCCATATCTGAGTTTGCAGCCCTTTAGCAGCCAGGGTCCACATTGACAAACGTGCCTTAAGTTACCACCAAAGGTCATGAAGAAGCCGAAGGTTAAACCAGTCACTTGAGTCCGAATTGGTATCCGAGGACCAGGGTGCAGCCATGTCTGAGTGGTCTCTGCTGCTACTCAATGACATGGTGGCGTCTGGGTCTGAGTTGCAGCTGAGGGCCATGTCAGGGTCCGTGGCCCTGCTACAGCCAGCGTCTGTACAGATGCCCGATGCTCCTGTTGCCATCAAATGCTGTGCAGACACCCAAGATCAAGGATCAACTTAGTGTCTCGGGGCCACACCGATACTGTGGGCTGCGGTGATGGCCAGGCACAGCTGCTGCTAAGGACCATGATGGAATACATGATCCTACTGTGGATGGGGATCTGACCTAAGGTCCAGGTCCTGTATTGCCGCTAATGGTCATGTAGAGGCCCAGGGTTAAGGCCACAACCTGAGGCCCTGGTGGTGTCTGGCGACCACACTGCTGACTGAACTATCCCCACCTGGGTAGCTGTTCCACCTAGAGCCAGAATGTCATCTTGGCCTAAACTGCTGCCTAGGGTCATGTCTGGGTGGATGATCCAACTGCAGACAGGATCTTTGATGGTGCCCATGGCTAGTGTCCTCACTGGAGACCTTATGAATCATGTGAAATGAAACCAGATGGCTATACTGAACCAGTCCCACTCTTCACTGGCCTGTGAAAACTGGCCTTACCTCTCACTGGTCACTACATTAAGAAAGCTGACTCCTGCACTAGGGAGAGAAAGCCCCCATCTGTAACCACAGCCAAAGATGAACCTATACTGAGGACTTGCATATAGAGGAGCTGATTTTGCCACTGCATCCAAGACGAGTGGCCCCAGCGGTTCAATCTGCCGTGCCTAGCTAACACCCAGACCCACAAATGAAATGGGCCTTGAGTTGACCCACCCTTGAGTTGAACCCACCTGGTCTAGGTTCTTCTGGAACTCTAAAGGTTTTGGTCCTGAGGAACAATACCCACAAGATCTCCAAGACACAGGATACCCCAGAAGTGCTCTGGGGAGGATCCACTGAGGATGGTGTACCAAAAACCAGAGTCTTAGAACCAGACTGGTGATTCATTGCAATAAACAATTGTCAGTCAAGCTGATAGGACACACTGAGGCTTCCTCAGCCACCAGGACAGATGAAGAGGTGATGGAGAGTCAGGAGAGAAGAAGCAGAGATTTTTCTGTTTCAGGTCTGGTATTTGTTCTCTTTGGGTTTATTGGGTTTTTATGTAGCTATTCTTGCTTTTATTTACTTGGTTGCTTACTTAATTTTGCTTCATGGGGGATGAAATACGCATGAGGGGAGAATATGGGGAAACAATTGGGGTACATGATGTGAAACTACTAAAGATTCATTAAGGAAATTTTGAAAGAATAAAAAATAAATAATAAAAAAGACTTGCTATTGTCACAGTATCTCTTCAAAACAATAAAACCCTAACTAAGACAAGATCATATCTAATTTCTAAATAAAACTTAGATTATTTTTCTCTAAAAGACAAAAGGCTCAGCATAGCTCTGAGACTTTTGATATACAGGAACTGTCACAGCCTCTGTGTGTGTATGCATGTGCGCACACATGTGTGTGTATGTGTTTGTGTATGTGTATTGGGGGATGCTATGCATGAGAATGTGTATATGAACATGTATGTTTGTTTAAATGCAAAATTGTACTAATCTATTATATTGAAATGGCAATTCATCAAGCTTAGATAAAAATCATGTAGAAATGATACAAACCCATGTAATTGTGACAAATATAAAGAATGAAAAACTGTGGGAACTATGAACTAATAAGAACTCTAATTTTATACATTCATAAATTCACTGAGGCCTAACATGTTAAATTCCTTGTCATGATGTCTAACTGCTAATGGCATTGGAAGTGGAACAAGACTGATTGCATACATCTTTTATTATAAACTTTGGTTGGGGAGGGCTGTCAGCTGTCGTTTGCAAATCCCCAAGCACTATATCACCAATCAGATTCCTTGCTCTTTACAAGTCCATATCTGGAATTCAGGTTAGTAGACTTCATGATGCATGACACATCTTCATCATTTTACATTCTCTGTGTCTCTGACTATGGAGCAGAAGGGTGAAAATAGCCATGAGCAATGTTAATTGGCTTCTTTATTTAAAGACTAAAGGAAACATCAGGTCTGGGCCAACCACTAACTGGAATGTTGTTTGGGGACACACTTCTATGTATATCTATGTTCCTGCCTTAATTCTTCCAAGACCTGGAGCAGCAGAAAGAGGTTTGTGTGCTCACTTTGAAAGAAACGGCTTAAAGAGCAATGGGCTAGTTTTAATACAGATTCTAATGAATCTGACATGTTTTTTATAGTTTCGATTTCATTTTCCTTTAAATTATAATGGAAAGAGGAACAGGAGATGGAAACTTCCATCTTATGAACCAGTCTTAGAATCTTTACTGTATTAGAAAAGAAATGCATGGTTTTATCGTTTGACTTCAGTTTCATTCTATTTGTAGACCATAAACTGTCGGAACAGTATCAGCTGAACATACTGAAAACAAGACCTGAAGCTCAGGGACAGATTTAAATAATCCTATTTGCGCTAAAGAACATTCTGCTTAGTTCACTAAAGAATATGATAAATTCCATGGGACAAAACTATTTTAAAAATATTTTGAACACATGGTTAGCTCATTAATCTTTGACACTGTATAAACTGACATTTATTGCATATAAAGAGATTAAGCCTGTTGCTTTCTGAGACCCTGATGTCTACATATTTCCTTGCTTTGCTGCATCTTCCTACTATATTCTCCTCCTGCCACATGGCAGTGTTATTTAGAATCATTATGCTAGCTAGATTTTTTTAGGAATCACAGAAGAGTTACACCCATCCACTTATGCTCTAATATAACAGATAGAGTATTAATAAATGGATGATATACATTGTAAAACTAGTAATCAATTTACCTAATCTCTTCCCGAGCTATAGCCAGGGCAAATGTATGCTCTCATGATGATTCCACCGATCAAATATAGCCAGTAATGCACCTAGACACTCCTATAACTGTAGTGTACTTTGATCAAAGGACTAATAAACTCTTCAATAGAATGGAGCCTAACATACAAAACAATTTTAAATGGACAAAAGAAAAGAAAAAAAAACTGGCAAAAATAAGAATGATACAGAGGAATAATACCTCAGTCTAAAAATAATTCTAACTCTGTGAAATTAACCTATTCCTACAGATCCTATTCTAATTAGTCTTGCAACGCAGGCTACAATCCCAATGACTTTTGTGCTGTACATCAATAGACGATTAGTCAACAATTTGGAAACGTCTTTAAGTGGGGTCTTTACTCTGATACAGGATATCTGTGGCACATGTTGTAAGACCCAAAGAAGTATCTGACTTTGCTGGCAATAACTCTCATTGTCTGAGAGTTGTCATCTCATCTGTCAAATGGTCCTGATTCTCCTTGCTGAGGGTGACAACTAAAAATTCTAATGTGGAATGTCCCTCATAGCATGATGGGCTCTGCATAGTTCTATTTCTGCTATTGTCATTCGTTTTCCTGAAAAGATAATCTCCCAGTCAGGGGGGGGGGGACTTGCATCATCTTTGATGGCTGTGATATTAGGGTCAAACACTTTCTTTCCCTTCCTGTGTTATTGACTATAAGCCCACTCTCAAAGAAAAGAACATTGCCTACTTCTTGGTACTACATTAAATAGTCTTTTAAAGAACATGTCTACACAATGCCAACAGAAGCTGAGACTGATTGACTGCATCTAGCAGCACATCCTCAAGCTTGCTGAAAGTAAACTAGATTCCCTTTGAAGAGTTAAACCCCAGGGTTTTGAATGCCATGGTTTTGTGATCTCCTTAAGGAAAGACATCTTGCATAGTAAATAGTTCAATAAAAGGTGTACTGTTTAAAAAAAAGAACATGTTGGAGATGTTATTAAGTTCATTTTAAAACAAAAATCTGCTATGGCTGGAGATGTTCAGTGGTTAAGAACCTTGGCTGCTCTTCCCGAGGAGAGTGGCTCAATTTGCAGCACTTACACGAGCTTCCAGTGATTTCTGACTCCAGTACCAATAGATCTGGCATGCCCTCTTCTGGCCTCTCAGGGCACCAGTCACATACATGGTGCGCATACAGGCACAACACTCATACATATAAAATAAAGACAAGTCTTTAAAATATAGATAAGATTCAAAAATAAATAAAACCCACTGTGGTGTGCAGTGTATTTTTCTCTAAATTTCAAATGAATCTATCTTGAGTGGCCATCAATCTTACTAGGATTTATTCACCTTAAAGTATAAATTTCTCTTAGTCTTGTAAAATATTTACTGTGGAAACAACGTATAATGTTGATTCTTTTTTCCAGATATTATTGAGGGCACATCAATCCACCTTGAAGTCATTTTTTTCCTGCCAGGACTGAGATGAGGTTGCATTTTAGAGATATGATAGAAAGAAGGATAATGTATCTGTTATGAAAATATTGGGCACCGGCTATTTAGTGGTTGTTACTTGACTGTCACAATGAATAAGTGTGCCTCCTAGAAAATAAAGTAGCAATCTCTGCTATGAATATATGACTTGAGGATAGGCCCTTCATTATTCTCTCATGCTATTGGAACTTAGCAAAACAGATTTCGCTTTGTACTGAGTGATATACTGAAAATTCACCAACAGGTAGACAAACGTGCGTAGTAGGAAAAATAATAAATGTGCAATAACAGAAAGAAAAATAAGATTTCAATTAAAAATACCATTTTTATGATTTATTATTACATGCTTGTCAGCTTATTATTTATATTATGAATATATTAATAAAATGTATTTAATACTGAATATTAACTGACATTTATATATCTTGTTTATTATCAAGGTATTCTTACAAGATAGATATTTTTAAAGGCTCACATGATGAAAATTAGTTTGAGGGGCATTAAATAATTATAAGTGAAAGCATTAGATGAAATTCAGGACAAGTTATATCAGCTAAAATATCTTTTTATTAAAATATATTAGATGTATAAGCCTCAGCAACTGCCAACTTATTAAGCATGCCATCTTAATTTCTGCAAAGAGGTCACCTTTCATAAAAAGCTAGGGCCATTTTTCTTACTTAACAATACTTGTGAAGTGAAAGCATTTTGAAACACTTAGCCACACACCATACCAATTAACTTGCTAGTATATTGATTCTATTAGACTATCATCTTCTAGTGGAATCCATCTCTACATAATTCACTCTTCATTCTCTCATAGCTACATATTGTCTTAGAGTATGAATTTAATTAGTATAGGTGAGGAGTTCAAATTTACATCATAGCTTTGTATGGATAATTGTGACATTGATTGTTACCTATTGTGAGGAAGAACTGTTTCATTGTTGTTCATAAACTGTATGTCTTTCCTGGAATGGGCATATTCATACACTTATGTCTTCCCTAGGACAATTTTTATGGTGCCCAGGAAGTTTTCAGAACAAAGAAATACTAAAGGAAAGAAAAAGACAACTGATGAAGAAGAAACCCCTGCAGATCTTATCACAAAGCCACTTCCCCAAGTTTTCAGTGTGAATTTTAAAGAAAGTTGTGGTGTAGATATAAGGGAAGAGTCTAAAAGCCTGAAATGCCATAATTATTTATTTAGAAATTATATGTGCTAATATACATTTAATATAATTACAAATATATGTGGAATTCATATCGTATGCCAAATAATATTCAAGGTACCAGTGAATATACGGTAGTGTATTCTCAAATGACAAAAAAGAAATTGTAAGAAACATAAAAAGAATAAATATAATACAATGATGAGAAAATGGAGGGAGGTAAATAAGTTGCAGTGAGGAGGTCATAAATGTTCTGTGAATGGAAAAGTAGATATAGTGAAGGAAATACTCAAATCCAGGGAAGGACACACAAATGATTATCCATTACCAAATGGTCAGCCTTGAAAACACATACACAAGTGATTTTATCCTAACCGAGAGCACTATGTTTACACATTTAGGACTAATACACACACACACACACACACACACACACACACACACACGGTATAAAAGTATATTTATAAATATATATTGACATATAAAATTAAAAAATAAATATATTTGCATGTGTATACATTTATAGAACAACAATAAAGGGAAAGTATCCATCAAATCTCTCTTTTAGGGCATAGGGAGCCCTGCAATAGAGGAGGTAGAAAGAATGTAAGAGCCAAAGTTGATGGAGGACATCAAGAAAACAAGGTCCTACAAATCAACAGATTTGTTGTACATACATATGAATTCACAGAGACTGTGGCAACATGCACAGGTCCTGTACACATCTACACTAGACTGGGTGACAGAACAGAAAGAACATTCTACAAGAACAAGTACATGTCCCATTCCTAACTTCAAAGATATCTCCAATTGATAACCACTTGCAAATGAAAATTTAGTTTTCTTCAAAGAAATCTACTTGGGAAACAAACTACTCTTAAGGACAACTTACATGTTCAATGCTAGATGGCTAACAGAAAACAAGCTCAGTGGAATCTTTGGAGGTTCCTAGATTCATGACGTCATGTCAGGCCTTTTTTAAATATATATTTTCTCTCATTTTAATCTACAGGCCCCTTGTGTACGTATTCACTTCCAGTTTATTGTTCTCAGAAGATTCCTGAGTTGGCAAATGAGTGCATCTTACATATATATTTCTTGTGATTTTGGGGGGCTCTTCCATTTATTTGATTTGTCCTATTCAAATGTGTTAGTTTTTGCTTTGTGATATTATCTGTGTTATATTGTATGATATCAATTATTTTATATTACAATTCCTTAGAAGCCTACATATTCTCTAATGACATCCAGAAAGGGGTGGATCTGGATAGGAAAAGAGGTGAAGAGGAACAGGGATGATTAGAGGGAGGGAAACCATAATCAAGATAAACTTTGTGAGAAAAAATATCTATTTTCAATCAAAGGATCAGATAAATGCAGAAGAGGCTATGAATTTGACTGAGAGCAGGGGAAGAGTACATAGAATGCTGTGGGAGAGAAAAAAGAAAGGGAGAAGGTTTTATAAACTTTAAAAAAATCAAAGTTACCTTTGAAAAAGGAGAGAAACACCAGAGTATAGCTGAGAAGCGGAGAGAAGCCACAGGAAGAACTTTATATCTATAGGGCCATGATGAAACATAAAGGAGCTTAGATGAAGATAGATCATGATTATTTCCTGTCACATGTTACACTGAACTTTGAGAAATGTCAATTTTCTTAAACAATTGTTATCTCTTAGAAAATAATGGTGAACAATGCTTAAAGACCAGTGGAAGAGGGGTGGCTTAAGATTATAAGGTAATCATGGATGTCTGTGATCAGATATGATATACATGGGTGAAAATGTCAAAATTAAACCAGTATTTTTATACTAGCAAAAATAGAAAATATGCCTAAGGTATATTTAAATATATTAAGTAAAACCTGACAGATGAACAAATTATCATCCAAAACAGGAAAATATTTTAAATAGTATTATAAATATGAACTAGGTTATTATAAAATATTCATGATACTTAAGCAAATAGGTAATACAGAGAAATATGATTTTAAATGAAAAATGAGAAATATATGGTATGAAATAATTACTCACTTAGTGCAAATGATCATAAGATTAAAGACAACAGAGTTAAGAAATTGCTGACTGAAGAAAAGTCAATAAATTTAAATAATCAAAAAAGAGAAAATATTTTATTGATGTTCAATTACTAATCTAGAAAAGACATCAAATTATATTGATCATATAAACATATACATAGAAAACACAAATACTCACACATTTAAATTGTATCTTAATTCAAAATTTGAATGTCTGATGTAGAGGAGCAAGTCTTCAAAGCAGTAGTAAATAACAAACACATTGTAGTCAAGAAAATAAAAAATAATTATTGTCCTTTTTCTCAGAAGTATATAGACTAGAAAACAATGAATGACATCTTTAAATTGATGAAAGATAGTAAATGTCAGCCTTCTAATATTATGACCTATGAAAAATATTTTCTCAAAGTGATATAGATGAGAGGCATCTTATATACTCTCAAATTGAGTGAACTTGATGCCAATAATTTAGAACTCAAGAAGAAAGAGTGGAAAGGATGTTGTAAACAGGAAGAAATGATAGATCTTTTAGCAGTCACATCTGAAGGGAGCAAAGAAAACTCTAAATACAAGCAGACCTGACTAACTCTTCGTTTCTTCTTCAAGGGTTTCAAATGACAGCTAACTATTCAAAGAAAAATGGGGCAGGGGAGTAACTAGGGAACTGATTCATGAGGTAAAATGTTTGCTCCAAAAGCTTGAGCGCCAATGTTCATTTGGAAGCTGGATATGGCACCACTGCAGTGGTAGAGACAGGATGAGTCCCTGGACTTGCTCTCAATAGGTCTAGGAAAACTAGTGAACTCCAGGTTCAGTGAAAGATCCTGTATCAAAAAGTAAGATAGAAAGTGAGTTAGAAAAACACTTGACACCACCCTTTGTTCTCCATGTCACAAACTTGTGCATGTGATCACACACACACACACACACACACACATACACACACACAAATACACACATATATCACACACAAATAAAATGTTTAAAAAATAATGTTTATTCATCTGTTTTAGAATTATGCATGCAAAATGAAGAATTAAATGATGGAGGAAGGTCATTGGTTAAATAAAAAGAAACTGCTTGGCCCTCATTGGTTAGAAGATAGGTGGGAGGAGTAAACAGAACAGAACACTGGGAGGAAGAGGAAGTGAGCTCAGACTCCACAGCTCTCCTCTTGGGAGCAGACGCCTCAGAGAGATGCCATGCTCCCAGCTCCCAGGCAGACACACGCGATGAAGCTCTGACCCAGGATGGATATAGGCTAGAATCTTCCCGGTAAGACCAGTGCCCACAGATTATTAGAGATGGGTTGATCGGGATATCAGAATTAACCAATAAGGGCTAGAGCTAAAGGGCCAAGCAGTGTTTAAATGAATACAGTTTGTGTGTTGTTATTTTGGGCATAAGCTAGCCAGGCAGCCAGGGTGCTGGGGTCGCAGCCCCGCCGCCCTTATTACTACAATTAAAGGGTAGTGGTGCACTCCTTTAATCCCAGCACTCAGGAAGCAGAGGCAGGCAGATCTCTGAGTATGAGGCTGGCCTGGTCTACCAGAGCTAGTTCCAGGACAGGCTTCAACACTATACAGAAAAACTAGTCTCGAAAAACAGGAACACAAAACAAAAAAGTATTTAACACATTGGAAACACATGACAATAGGACATTGTAGGAAGACTATGATATGAAAAATGGATGGCTATGGTAATATAAGGACCCCCATGGTAATTCTGAGAACAATCCTAGAGTGGTGAATAAATCTTCAATAGTGTAAATGACCACTGTAAAAAAATACACAAGGTAAGTGAAACAAATGTCAAGAGCATAGCAAAAAATTAATTGAAGATTTAGATATTAAACCTAGTTATTTCAAAACTCACACAGAATAAAAACATAAATAAGACTGGATTTAATATTGAATCCTAACTAAAGATATAAATGCATCTTTTATTGTTGGACCCTGAAGTCCAATCTCCAAGGAGGAGTTGCCCCAAGAGACCACTCTTACACCACAGTTGATGTAAAAGCATGAGGATTTAATTATTTCTGTCATGAAAGGGTCCTTCAGCATTCAGGAATCTGAAAAGACCCCGAATGGCTGGTACAGGCTACTTTTAAAGTAAAAAGCCACAGAAACAAGGGGGTATCTAGGGGCTACTCTTCAACTATTATGATTGGCTTATTTAAAGGGCTATTACCAATAATTGGCTGAAGAGCAGTTTCCAGATCAGATGAGGTAAGGGGGAACATCTGAGGGTCACTTTGCCTCCTTCCCAGGGACTGAGTAAAAACATCAAGTAGTATGTGTATGTGTAGTTGTTAACTGAGTCAACACCTAAGGGTTACCTTGACCCTATTCACAAGGACTCAGGGAGATGGAAAGTTCCCAACATCTGCATGTGTAGCTGTTATGTCCTTGGTTCCAAGGGGAGGGGGGCACCACTGCTGAGAGGCGTTACACATGGCTTCAGAATTGTCTTAAAGTTTTACACTATAGGGACTATGTCTAAATACAGAGAGACAAGGTCAAAGAAAAGAAGGATGATGAGGCATATACCTACTTACCCTCAGTGAGTGAAAACATGGATGTACCCAATGTCACATACAACCGGACTGGCAAAATGCTCTTCTAGGGAATGATTATATTTCATAATGGCAAAGACTCATTAGAGAAAGATGAAATCCTAAAGTCATATGCAAATAATAAGACTTGAAAACCTGTAAAGCATTACACACACACACACACACACACACACAAAAATAAAGACAAAATGTGAATCCACAGTCTTAGTTGGAAATTTTAACATTTCTCTAATTGATAAGTAAGGGATACAGCCAATATATAAATAAGAGCTGAATATTTGAAACACTATCACTCAACTTGATTTAACTAAAATTCTTAGAGCATGATATTAAAGAATATGTAGCATATATATATATATATATATATACATATATACATGGAAATGCTAGCAACAATATACCTTACAATTAGTAATCGAATATCTCACTATATCTCATAATAAAACTTCACCATAATATTTTTGATTATAATGTAATTGAAATAAAACACAATAAACAAATAAAGAAAACCTCAAATATTTGAAAATACTAGAATTTATGCAGTGCATATGTTAGTGACCACATATGTTTGTGGTAATATTACAAGGTAACATAATGTCTGAGCTACTCATAAATGCTTCCAGAGACATGGCTAGCCTTGTATCCTCATGTGAGTACAAAAGGAAAGTTCAAAAAGAGCTAATATTTTTTTTTAATTTTTTTTATTGAGAAAAGGAGAAAAAAAACATAAACAAAAAAACAAGTTTCCACCTCCTCCCAGCCTCCCATTTCCCTCCCCCTTCTCCCCCTCCTCCCACCCTTCTCCCCCTCCCCCCACTCCTCTCCCCCTCCCTCTCCAGTCCACAGAGCAGTCCGGGTTCCCTGCCCTGTGGTAAGTCCTAGGTCCTCCCCCCTCCGTCCATATCTAGGAAGGTGAACATCCAAACTGGCTAGGCTCCCACAAAGCCAGCACATTAAGTAGGATCAAAACCCCGTGCCATTGTCCTTGGCGTCTCATCAGCCCTCATTGTTCGCCATGTTCAGAGAGTCCGGTTTTATCCCATGCTTTTTCGATCACAGTCCAGCTGGCCTTGGTGAGCTCCCAGTAGATCAGCTCCACTGTCTCAGTGGGTGGGTTCACCCCTCGTGGTCCCGACTTATTTGCTCATGTTCTCCCTCCTTCTGCTCCTCATTGGGACCTTGGAAGCTCAGTCCAGTGTTCCAGTGTGGGTCTCTGTCAAAAAGAGCTAATCTTATGTTTAAAAATTAACAACATGAAAAGGAAATTAAACTTATATAAATATATGGAAACAGTATACAATTAAATTAGAAATTAGTGATCTGATCAATCAATATAATTTTAGGCTTAGGAGTGTCTTAAAGATGTATTAGTTGAGCTTGGTCCACAATTCTGCATCTTGATAGGCTGTGCCCTTCTCTAATGATCATTATCTGTTTTTTTATTACATATACATATAAATAACATTATATGGACTGAGTAGGTTATATTTATCTTTTAAGAATACATCCACAGTCACACATTTAGGAAATGAAAAGTAAGAGTCTGAAAACTTCCTCTAGCATGTTATTAATGTTTCAATTATCCCTAAGTTTCACAAAACTATTAAATTCTCCTAAGAGTGACCTAGAATTATAAAGAGTACTCACTGACGCAGTGTGAATAGCAGATTGGAAATACTAAAAATTAAGACACAAGTTGATTCTTCACTTCTCATAGAAAAAAAATTTACTGAAAGGGGCCAGGCTGGGAGGGAGAGGGAGATAGGGGCAAGGAAGGAGAGAAAATCCAAGGAAAAGAAAGACAAGAAACAAGAGGGAAGAAAAGAAGGAAGGGAGGGAGGGCAGAAGAGAGAGAAAAGGAAGAAGTGAACAAGGAGTGAAGGAAGGATAGAGGAAAACCTTATCATTCTATCCTAGTCACAATCCAAATAGTGTGGTATACACAACAATAGAAGATGAACTCAAAGAGAGGTCAGGGCATAGTTCCAACATTTTATTGAGCAATGTGCCTTTTTAATCATCTAGGGTCAAAAGGGATCTAACTGAAGCCCATTTGTGCTGCTGGGTTTAATTACAGTGTCAAGCTTCTTCAAAGATCGTTACCTTTGTAGCCAGTTTCTGAAACTGTTATTTATGAAGGAGGAGACCACCTTGGAAGGCTATTCTTAAACAAACATTTGAGGATAATATTTCTAAATACATATTTTGTTTGTTTGGTTGTTGTTTTTTGAAAAGGTCTTACTGGGTGCCTTTGGTTGACATTGAGCTAGCTTGCTGTCTAGAACAAGCTGTCCTCTAACTCACAAAGATTTGCATACCTCTGCCTTCCGAATGCTGGGATTAAAACATGCAACACAAGAGGCATATGCTCATTTTCTTAAGTATTTGTTGGGTGCATTCATGGCACACTCTGTGTGTATGTGGAGGGGGAGCATGAACATTCTTGTGTATTAGTCCCCACCTTTCACCTTGTCTGAGATAGTATGACTTGTTAACAGTTGTGTAGTGTACAACATGGCAGATGACCCACAAATTTTGAAGAATTTTCTTGTTTCTTCCACCCACCTCACAACAGAAGGACTGGGATTGCAGATGTATGACACCATGCCACTTCTTACATAAACTCTGGGATCCGAATTCTGATCCACGAGTGTATTTTTTTTCCCTGAGACAGGGTTTCTCTGTAGCTTTGGAGCCTGTCCTGGAACTAGCTCTTGTAAACCAGGCTGTCCTCTAACTCACAGAGATCCATCTGCCTCTGTGAGTGCTGGAATTAAAGGTGGCTACAGGCTGGCTTGGTCCACAAATCTTGAAGAAAGAACTTTCCTCACTGGGCCATCTTGCAAATATTCTAATCTTAAGTATGTATATATTTAGCATAAGTACACAAAGAATGAGAGTTCTGGACACATTCCATCATGCTATTCCCTTCTTTAGTATGTATATCAATTTTAATGGAAGATAAAGATGCAGAATGTATTTTAAGTTTGATACTACAGGCATATAGATTGAAACTAGAACATTAAGGAACAAAATTTTCGAAGGAGCAACTCATTTTTATCAAGCTGCGTTAACTCTGGAATCGATTGTGGGTTTTGTTACTGTTGTTGTTTTGTTTGTTTGTTTGGTGTTTTCTTCATTCCTTTATATAGTTGAATAATTTGTTCATCCACCACTTTTTTCTTGTTGTGTTCTGTTAAATAGTATGAACTATATCTCAGAAAATAACTGAAATAATCCCATACCACTTAAGTTTTTTTTGTTTTTACTAATATAACATTTTAAGGGTACACATAAATGGAAGACAAATTTACACTTACAATTTTTGGCGATAATTTTTTGCTTTTAAAAATAATGTTTTATTATTTTGTCAAGAATTTCATATAATGTGTATTGATTATAATTTCATCACTCATCCCCTAAATGCCTCCCACCCCTCATTTATACTTTTTCATGTCTTTTTATTCTTTAAGAAGAGACTATCTTCCCCACCCACTTCCAAAATGTTCCCTGCACCTCAGGTGTAAGAATTGTGTTATAAATGTAAATATAACTTGGGACATGAAACTCACCTGTTCTCTGTGGTTTAATCAGTTGCCTTTCTGTAATAACCTTCATCTGATGCAAAGGAAGCATCTTGGATAAAAATTGAGAGCTGAGTTTTTCTCTGAATACAAGAATAAGTATTTCAAATATAATTATACTGGATCAGAAAAAGACAGTATTGTGTTCTATGGCCTTACAAGCCATGGTTAAGTGGCAGGATATCAAAATATATGTGAATTTAAACTTCAAGAACAGCAAATATTTCTTTGAAAAAATAAATATTCAAGCATTAATGCGTGTTTAGACAGTGTACGTAGGCTTATTTACCTAAAAGACTGAATGTTTAGGCCTCTGAGGTGCTGTACTCAAAAGTCCATTTGCATAGCACAATGAGAAAGCAACAATATGAAGAAAATCTAGAGAAGACATAGGAGGAAAGAATATAAATTCTTAGGGATGGCAAGAAAATTCAAATTTGAAGGTAAAATAAAACAAAACTATTAGAGTGGAAAGCTTACTCATCCTCATGTTCCAGTATATAGAATAGAGTTGCTGTCATATACCCAGTTGAATGAGTGACCAATGCTGAATACATTTTTGCTCAGTGTGAGGATATATGGATTATATCAAGTCTTTGGCTCATTAGAAACTAATAAACCAAACACAAGTAAATGCTGCTTTCAATATTTGTGTCCCACCTAATTTCCTGCTGTTCTATTTTATTTTCAATAATGTTTTACTCTGTTGACATTTTCATAGTATTTATATTTTATAAAATGTTGCATTTTTAAATGTGATGAATATTATTTTTTTTGTGGCTACAAATCTCCCTGATAGTATGGATATAATTCTTTGCTTTGTCTTTAACTAATTTCCTAGGGAATGTATATGTGAACAAATGACTAATAATTCTCCATCACCAACACCTGATTAACATAAATCTGTATAAGAAATATCTTGAAGCAATAAGTGTGAATTAATTAAATCTTAACAGTCCTTTCAGTGAATTAGACTAATGGAAAATGCTGCTTCTAGACACTCCATTTATAAAAAGCTCATAAACAGGAAACTTATGGTATTTGATGTCATCACCACTGTGCAAGAGCACCAGGGGAATTCTGGGAAGTTGGTAATGTTCTGTATATATATAACAAAAATACATTAATAAATAATACCTAAATGTCTGGCACAGTAAGTATTAGAACATTTTAATTGTCATTTCACAGGTGAAACATATTGTCAAAAGTGTTAAAAAACATATTTAGTTTGGATTTTATAACATTTGCAGAAGAAATTCACACATCATCAGGGATCCTACAAGGATGATGTGCACAAACACTGCAGAAGACTGGTCTACTGCATTCTCCAGTCAGGTTATTTTCTGCATTCCCATTATGCTAACAACGCTAAACGGAATTTCTCTTTTCTCAGTTATTTGCCGTGCTATGTCTTATATACATATTCCATTCTATATTGTTTCATTCTCAGAAGCCAACTTATTTCTAACCCAGAAGTAATGAGAGTAATTGTATCACAGAATGACTCAATGAATCTGTCTGTCATTTCGAATTATTCCTCCTGATGTTGTTTTATCCACTTTTGTCATCGATCCCATCATAGTCTTGACTATACTACAATAAAGTAACACCTATAGTATTGACATTCAAACCAGTGGAAGGAAGCAGAATCCCATGTAATCTTTCCTAAAACATGTTTCTAAAGAGTGCCGCAAGGGCAATTCTGTCATAAAGAGCTTGTAATGTTCACAAATAGAGAATGAAAATTCCACAGCACCCCATACAGTATCACAAAAGAAATGCCAGAATTCTTTCTCTACTTATAGACATACATTGTAATCTGTTTTCATATGAATATTTGTGACTTTCTGAATAATGAAATACCACATGAATAAAAGGCCAATTTTCATTCCAATAAGTATTCACTGGCATCTGTCCAAACTTCCCCTACCAAACCCTGAAACTCATAATCAGGTGAGCTCTTCTTTGTAATACCATGGAATGCTAAAGGGAAGTGGGGAATTAAAACAAAGAGCTTCTGTCAGTTCAACTTATAAAATATATTACAGCAAATTAAACCCAAAAGCTCATGATAACTATTGTCTCTACCTGTGATTTATAAATTAGTGATAACAATGACTATTATTTTACCAAATTGAACTTAGATGTTGTGAAAAACTAATTAGAACAAGTAAAAACATACTGAACAGCAAGTAGGGGACACTTGTATCCCTAGAAATCAGGAGGTGGATGGAGGGGCATCACGCGTTCCAAATCATCCTCAGGGAAATAGTGAGTACAAGGCCAATCTGAGAAACATGATATTCAGCCTCAAAAAAAAAAAATAGCCAGAAAACATGAAGTCAAGGAAGTAAATATTAAGTATTAAAATTTTATATTCTAAACCCTAAAAAGAAAGCATATTTAACATCTCCTCAGAAGTTTCACATGAATGTATTTATAAAATAATCATCTTTGTTTAGTTTCTGTGTGGCAGCATTGAATTATTTCTCACTTCTCATTTTTCTTTAATTTATCTGCATGGATTTATAAAGCTGCTACTAATATTCACCAACAAATGTCAAATTATACTTTGAATATATTCAGTTTGATTTTATACCCAAAAAATGACATCTCTTGTTGTGCAGATTATATTTTTCTTTTGATTAGCTGACAGCTATTATAAGATGTAATATTAATTTCAATAGTCATTTTACCAAAGAACAGGATTTTAATTGCTTGTTAGTGATCTTACATTTAGTAATTACTTACCTCTAGTTAATATCCTTTAAAATTGACAGAAGAAAAAATACCATTGGGAAGTGTCTCTAAAGGCAGGATTTAGAAAACTGACAAAATTTGATAGCACCAATGCACTTCTATTATAGATTTCCTGAAACTGTCTTGTTGCAAATGTTAAGAAATATTAAGCATAAACAATAAAATGTGATATGAAGTTACACAAATCAAACAGAATAGAAGGGACAGAATTATTCATAAATGACTGCCAAATTAAGCATTTCTGATATAACATGGCATTTGACAATCATCAAATGCTTTGGTTTAAAGGTTTGCTATCACACTCAAGGGACAAAACAGAATCATGAAAATGAGGAACTGGGTAGACAGCAGGACTATGCATAAATGCAGTGTTCATCAGAGCCTATAAACTCACCAAAAATCAAGAGTAATGGTCTTCCAGCAGAAAGGGCAGGAAAAAATGCTAGGTTACTTGGGATTCTGGGTAGTCAGGAAACAGGGTATGCTTTAAAATGAAACAGATGTAAGAAAGCCTAAAATTCCAGTAAAAGACCACATTTCTAAATTGAAAAGACGAAAAATGGTGAGATGAATGTCTCAGTTTGGTAGTGTTTTCAAACAAGTGACAAATCTTCTCTCGGAAGTTTTATCCCCCAGGTATGTCCAACCCATAGCTCACTGCCTGCACGCATGTCAAAACAGCCATAACTGCTGCCTAATGTAACAGCATGTCAAAAATCTGAAGGTTAGAACTTCTTTACATGGTACAAACATTTGGGAGAGCTAGAGATGTAGGCCAAGTACAGTATTTGCCTAGGACCCAAAAAGTGAAGATAATTAGGAGTAAAATATAAAAGAATCTAGAAAACTATCACAGTATAGAAAATACATCATATTCATAGGTAATATTTTTCAAACCTCAAAAGAGCAAAATCTATAGTTTTTATTAAAAGCAGCATTTATTGAAATGGAAGCCATTTTCTAAGTGACATAAGTCAGGCACAAAAACTATATGGGTATAATCTAAACCAAAATCATTCATAGAAGCAGAAAGAGGAATAGTTGCAACTAGAGCCAGGACTGTAGGGGAAATAGAATATGTAGGCTAAAGAGTATAATGCTTTAATTTTCAATCATTATTTGAGATGCTGGGTTTGAGACTTGTTTCAGTAATTCCACAATATGTGTATTTATTTAACAAAAATACAAATTATATATTAAAAAGAAACTCCCAGAAGGTATTACTAAAACATATCTCTAAATGCTCTCTAACTATTTCTGCGGAAATACGAACTAATCATCTATTTACCATAGTTAGGGCACCAACCACAGAACAAATCAATTCCCCCAAGTCTGTTTCAGTGAATCAGGGAGGTCATTCGTATGACTTACAGGAATATTGGTGAACAGTTATTCTCAGGAACATAGATATTTCAAAGGCAGCTCTATTGTCGAAATATCCACATTGACAAATAAAAGGCTCCATGTGTTCTACCATCTTACTTAGCCTTTCTACTCTTTCAGTGTCTGGAAAATGAACCTAGGCAGGCAGATTACAGGCACCCCTAGATGCACAGCTCATTTCTTGCTCCCCAACAGCACCAGTACACTGCACAGGTGACTAGCTTTGAAACAGTGGCTCCTAAGGCACCAGGTAAGAAGCCCAAGGACCAGCAGCTGAAGATCAGCCCTAGGAAGGAATGGCGTACAGCAGCAGCATGAAGATGTGGCCACTGCTGCATCCACCCACCAGCTGTTGAGAGTCAAAGGGGATGAGGAGCTGCGAGAACTAACTGGAATAGTCAATTGAAACCTCTCTCTGTAGGCCAGGCTCAAGTTCCCACTGCTTGGACTACCCACCAAAGTCCCAGCACGCCCTGCAGAAGCAGCAGGCATCCTGGACAGCCCCTGTGGGTTCAGACACCTGGGGTGGCCCAGGCTTCTGACTCCGGAGCCCCTGGAGCTCCTCCAGGAGCAATGTGCTGCTGTTCCTGGACAGACTGCCAATCCCAAGGTGGGCTCCCAGCTGCCCTCCATGTACTACTACTGCAAGGGCTGAAGGGTCAGTTTCGCAGGGCCACAGAGCTATAGGGACCCTCTGGGAGGGCAGAAGTACCAGAAGAAGCAGGCGGCTTAGATGACAAGCACACACCTCAGCGGAAATCTGGGAGGGGGCCACAGCCCTCACCGCTGGCCTAGTTGCACACTAGGCTGGGGAAACCTATCACCTCAGAGCCCACACTTCGGACTGTCACCTACACCTGAGGCTCAGACAGCACCCTTGAGGCCTCATTCAAGCAGGAAGCGCACACCAGTCACAGTTCACACACCGCATGTCTGGCTAGTACTGGCCCCCAGTCCCTCATCTCGCAGACTGCCATGTATATCACTTCATCCTGCTGAGGCTAATGTGGCACTCCCACAGATGATAGATCACTCGCATCCCTCTGAGAGAGACAACTGGTGACCAGCAGTCAACAGGGGTGGGAAATGGTATCGGACCTTTATGTCTAATCAATTGGAAACGTCTGTGGTTCTCTAGACCACAACCATGTGCCCACTTGGTGTCTCCAGACAAGGAATGGTATTCGGAAACCAAGCCTTGGTTGTGTGTCTTTATATGGAGACACTGGGCAAACAGAAACAGAAAAAAAAAAGTGCCTTCCTAACTGAATGGGCGGATACGACATGAACTGGAAGGATGAGGTCCCATGGCTTAGCCGCTGCACAGACTGAGGGGCCTTTCACTGAAGATACACCTCTTGGGGGTGCTGTCCATCACCACGAGTGAGGAGAGGAAGATGACCAAAATTTGTTCTGGGCAAAACACAAAAATTACAGTGACAAAGAAGAAAGGACTCTGACAAGGCAAGCTCAAACAGGTTAGAAGTCCGGGATCTGGGCACCAGATGTTGCTGGATCCTAACCTCGCCCTCCAGGGAAAGAGCGAAAAAGCACAGTGTCAAACAACGTCTCGAAAAACCAAAAAAAAAAAAAAAACCAAAAAAAAAAAAAAACAAAAAAAACCTGCCAGACCCTTCTGGAAGATCACATATGCATTAACTGGTAGGGTGGTCTTGTTAACCCTTATTCTCCTTAAATGTCTCATGCAGAAGATCCAACATCAGTAGACAGCAACTAAGGAGACTCTTCCGATGTTGATGGATCTTAGGAGGTTATGTGTGCCTGGTAATTGTGATTTAAACGCTATTGCCTAGTACCCTCCACTCTGGCACCTCCCCAGGAATGAATGCTCTTCAAAAGCTAGTAGTCAAAGATGGGTAAGAGCTTGTTCAGCAGGCCAGCCTAAGACAGGCAGAGACTAGGCTGAGCCCTCCTGAGGTTGGATCAACAAGACCTGAGCAAAGACTCTGGTTCCTGCTGAGTACCATATACATAAGTAAAATAGAGTAGATATGTAGGAAGATAAGTTCTGCCAGACCAAAAGGATCCAATCTGGAGTCTGCCTGGAGCTGTCAAAGTTCCTGTCTGTGCCTAGCTAATAAGGAACTATCAAGCAGTATTTCCTGAGTGCCAAGCAACAGGCATTGTCAGAGGTTCTGATGGTGCCTAGCCAATGAGAGATGAGCATGCTATGTCAACTGACACTGTCACCCAGCCTGGGTGCTGGGAGGGTATGTAAGGTTTTCCCCCATTGTTAAATAATCGAGCCCGCTGTAAACCTTAACCTGATTCCCGGCTTGTGTGTTCATCGATGTCGCACATTTTCACTCTCAAAGGAAGATTTTATGATCCAGCAACAATGGGTAAGAAGTTATTTAATCATACTGAAGTACTGAAGAGTTTTGTATGAGTACAACAGAATTCAGAGCATTTTTGGTACATTAAATTTTGACATTGAGGTCTAGCAAGAAAACTCAAGGAAAATTTGCCCCTGGTAGGGATGGTAGAGGGAATTTTAAACTTAGGACAACTTTTGCTTTCCATTTTAAATGGTCTCATAAACATTCATACATCCACAAACATCCCACTCATGCAACATATTAACTAAGTCAAGGGAGAAGTGTCGACACTCTGTCTATTTTTGCTACATGCTTGAGAGAAAAGTAAATTAGAATTAAGAATCTCAGTGAGAAAGCTTGACAGGAGAATATATAAATACATAGAAAGTTTGCAAACATATTTTGATATGACTGTACTTTCACAGGGTGCAAATAGATCAGTTCAAAGCAATTTTCTTTAAATATCAAAAGACGGGGTGACCTTTGATATTGCAGTTGCAATATAACTAGAGGGTGAGAAATAGAGCATGAGAAAATGACCTCTAAGGCCTTATGTCACTCTGAAGTGCTTTGATTCTAAGAGAAACATGTGACTGTTTAGAAATATATCAAAGACTTGCTAGTATCACTGTGGTTTGGGCAATTACTACATTTATTTATGGTTTTTGAACTTCATTTGGGGATTGAGGTACAAGACTAAAATTATCCCAGTTCAAGGAAGTAGCAATGACATTGAAGCTTTCCATAATCACAACTTTTCTGAGTTACAGTGTGGTCACATTCCTAAGCCACTAATATTGCCACTACTGAAGCAGTGTAGGATCCCAAAGCCTCATTACAGAGTAAATGAAATTTGACCTGCTGGTCTAGTGTTGATGTCTCATCACTATGGAACAAATCACTAAAAATGGCAAATTCATCCAAATCCTGCCTGCTATATATTTTGGGATAAGGGGAATGGGGTAGAATGACTAAACAGTGCCATTTTGCAAGTTCTTAAAGTTAAGGGAGCTCCAAATAAGGCAAGGTTTTCTATGTGTTACCAAAGACAGTTTGCATTTCATTATCAAGGGGGAAAAAATCAATGTCTCCTTATTAAATCTGTAGGAAGGAGTTTTCATGTATTTGTTATAAAATCAAAGTCTAGTCTCCCTAACCACAAGAGTAAATAATAAACAGAAGTGATTGGTGTCATACTTGATAACTCTCCACCTGCCGACATCTCCAAAAAGCAAAGGAAATTTTGATCAGTTCACCTGAACAGTAATCTGCCTAACAGTGAGTATGCTGACTTTCTACACTTTTGATGGGTGTAATGCCCTTCAGAAAGGCTGGGCATAGAGTTGAATGTAGGGCATGTACACAGTATGCACTGAGCCCTGAGTTCAATTGTTTAGCACCAAGAATAAAATGTCTTTTGACTGTAATTCTGTGAGAATATAAAGTATCACACAATTAGGCAAGAGTATATATATATATATATATATATATATATATATATATATAGTTTTAATTTCCAGAAAGAAATCTCTTGTTAAAAACCAGAGTGTTCCATAACCTGCTATACATATTTTGCCTTAGAAAAGTGTCTTGCTTGCCATTTCAGTGATAAAACCCTGTAGCTAGAATTCAAGTTCATTTGCATACTCAGCAGAAATTATATAGAGAATGAAATTCATAAGACTAAGATTTAGAAACTTCAGGCTCTAATTCTATCTCTATCGTTGACTACCTCTGTCTCACTTATCTAGTTCTGTCATCACTTCTGCTTTCATTTCCTCATCTGTGAAATGAACAAGACTAACTTTGTAACTTCCCTTCTAGATGATAAACTTTAACACTAATGTCTCATATTTTCTTAACCTTGTAATATAGAATTCCATTTTGAATATGCAGAGATTTTCCCATATGTTGAGAACTAAGGCAATGCAGCCCTTCAATGGTTTCTTGCAGAAGCATGCCTATAGCTTTTTCCAACATTAAACGCCCCACTGGATTTGCTTAATTTGAAAGAGTGTTCCCACTGAGCCCTGTATGAAAAGAAACAGCTACCATGTGAATATTTACCCATCCACATCAGACAAGACATGAAAATATTCCAGTTACTACTCATTCTATTAATATTTCTGCCTAATGGCTTTGGTGCAATCACTAACTTGTGGTCTCTTTTCCAGCTGGTCTCTACAGAAAGAAATAGAACAATGTGTACATACATTTCACTGATAATTGCATGACTGAGTGATCCAAGATCACTCCGAATCCTCTACAGGCAAGATAGACTATAATAAAAGATTTCTGTTGTGAAAAAACTATGCTAACTTATTTTTATCCAAGGGCTTATTCATTGGGATCTTTTTAATTGCAAGATATAAAATGGCAATTTCCAGTTGTTTCACAGCCTAGCATAGTAATTTAAGAACATGTCGACTATTAGGCAGATTACTGTTCAGGTGAACTAATCACACTTTGCTTTGCTGTCTGGAGATGTCGGCAGGTGGAGAGTTACCAAGTTTGACACTAGAGATGGTTGTGAGCCACAATGTGGTTGCTGGGAATTGAACTAAAGACCTCTGAAAGACCAGCCAGTACTCTTAACTGCTAAACCATCAGTTCAGCCACCAGGATTTTTCCCCTGTTAACTGTGGAGGGTGAGTTTGCTTTTTGTTGGGCTCAAAATAATGTACATACAAAAGATGGTTAGTCTATGGCACAAACTTACTGAGGCCTCCCCTTTCTCTGTCCTTTACTCATATCTGCTGTGGTTCAATGGTCTTTTATCCTGTCACTTGTATGATTTTTAATAAAACACTGATTGGCCAGTAGCCAGGCAGGAAGTATAGGCAGGACAACCATGCAAGAAGTAGAGGCAGGGCAATGAGAACATCAGAATTCTGGGAAGAGGAAAGCTCAGTCTGCAGTGGTCATCCAGACACAGAGGAAGCAAGATGTGACCTCCTCTCTGATAAAGGTACCAAGCCACATGGCTAACACAGGCAAGAATTATGGGCTAGTACAAGTTATAAGAGTTAAGAAGAAGCCTGCGCTAATAGGCCAATCAGTTTATAATTAATGCAGACCTCTGTGTATTTCTTTGTGACTGAATGTCTACTGGACCTGGAGAGACAGAAAACTCTGTCAACAAATGTGGGAATTGGTGGGACAGAAACCTCAGTCAACACATATAGATGCATTTTCAGTCACCACCTGGTTTTTAATAACTTGGTGTTTGTAATCTTCAATGTTAGAGTCCAGAAAAACAATGAACATTATAATTAATCAGTAAACTATTCTCACTATACACCCAGGAGAGTGGAATCAACACTAGTCATGGCCCTGGAATTGAGAGTGGGAGAAAGATGGATTCCAACAGAAACTTTTAGGTACTATTTGCAGAGGCAAGATTATGAATACTTATACAAGATCACAGTTCTTACTTTTGGCTATGATGTCTGAGCCAAGGAAAATGGATATTGTCTTCTAATTTAGCTCATCCTGCTCCTCTTTTGCCTGCCTTTAGAACCTCTCATTTTTGCTTATATCCCAAGAAACATTCATATCCCTTATGAACAGAGTGCCTTAACTGTTTCACTGCTTCTACCTGGGAGACAATTTGGTAACTGTTTTTCTAAATTGACTGTCTGGTTGTCATGTTTATATAAGAGGCACTTGTTTTGATGTCCATTTTCCTTTAAATAAGCAAAGACATTGGACATGACGCAATTTGAGTTCTTTAGTAGCAGCCATTAGACTCCTTTGACACTTGCCTTAAGCAAAGCGGCTGTCAGTTTAAAAGCCAGCTAGACTAGGGAGAGAGAGCTATTTCAATAGAGAAGAGCACCAGTCACTTTTCCAAGGACCTATTACCAGAATCCACCTGACTGCTCAAAACTATATGTAACTCTAGTCCCAAAGCATCTTATACCCTCTTCTGAACTCCAAGGGTGTCAGGTATGCATACAGTACACAGAAATAAATGCAGGTAAATCACCCTTTAGATCAAACTTAAAAAAAAAAAAAAGACAGCTAGACTGCACCATGTGATAGCACTGGCCATCTTAACCACTCTTCAGAAACACTGAGAAAGCTATGAAAAACTGAAAGCAATTCCCTTTACCCTGAAGGCTCAAATACAGTGAGGGCAGTTTCCAAACGTTTGTACCAGGCTTGGTGTTATGATAATGACCTTACAACCACTTCCAGTGTGGCAAGAGGGAAGTGCTTGCCCTGGTGGTCTGACAGAAGTGCTCTCATGACTGGTACAGAAAGGAAGGCAGTAATTGATGCATAACACAAACCGCAAGTTCTCACTGCTATTAACCCACCTTGTTGTAGGAGACTGCTTGTTTGTTCCCTGCTGTTCAGCCCCAAAATAACCACACAAAAACTGTATTAATTAAATCACTGCTCAGCCTATTAGCTATAAGCTTCTTATTGGCTAGCTCTTATATCTTAATTTAACCCATTTCTATTAATCCATGTCTCACCACATGGCTGTGTCTTACCAGCAAGATTCAATCCAGCGTCTGTCTCTGGCAGGGCTACATGGCTCCAACTGACTCCACCTTCTTCCTCCCAGCATTCAGTATGGTTTTCCCCACCTATCTCTGTTCCTCTATAGCTCTGCTATAGGCCCAAAGCACTTACTTTATTAATCAATGTTAATCACAGCATACAGGGGGGAATCCCACATCAGTACTCAATATGTACCATGCTAGATGCCATTGCCTATGATGGATCTGGAGATTATGTGGCTTAACAAGATCAAGTCACTAACTTGTGATTGTACCTACTTTTTTTGGAAGAGGTGCATCCATGACAGAAAAACTTAATGTCAGTGCAGCAGGTGCCACATGAAAGGGATGAAAACACTCCGAGAGAACTTAGAGGTCTGTACATATATATCGACATTAATTGCAGGGGACCACACATAGACTGACTTTTAGTTGAATTCTGAAAGATAGATAGGGGGTAATAGTAGGAGCCATTTCTACTATCACATCTTCATTATATCCCTACTTCTTAGGCACTCTATCAGTTACCTGCACAGCTGTCCAAATGATCTATACAAATAAATCAATTGTACCACCTATCTGCTTTCTGTTAGAATACAATCCAAAACTTCATATTATAATTTATCCTTTCTTATATGTGACAAGTTCTCAGAGTTTTATTGCATTGATTTCCTTTGTAATTCACAAGCTTCAAGAAATATGGCTATTTTTCTGTTTATTGGGCTAGTCCATTTATTTGTGCTATTTCTTTCTTTTGTTCAACCTGAGACATTCAGTTCCAGTCCCCTCTCTTCAATTGCATTACTTATATAATTTTGACATTAAGTTCACCACAAATACTGATTTTAAGAGTGACTTTTTCTTGTTAACTAATATTAATGAAGACTATTCTTCAACAATGTAATATCTTATCTTCACTTTTTAAATTTTAAATAAGAGGTTAAGCATCAGCAATAATAGATTCATAAACTCAATCTACTTCAGGCACTGCTTTGTTCCCAAGTCATAAGATGAATATATCCTAATACAGAAGTGTCCTTTACATTTCCTTATAAGAACGCTTTCACCTGTCATTTCTGATACAGTGATTTATTTAATAGGTCTCCAATGAAGGCACATCAGTAACTTTAATGAGAATTTAAGAGACTTCAGACCTTTTTTCTCCAAGTTTGTTGACATTATAGGACTTCCATCACTTGGTACCATGGACGGAACAACTAAAGCAACAATTTGTTGTCTTACAATTCTGGAAATCCTGGGACAGATCTAAGCTCAAGGATTCAGAATGCTTAATTCATACAAGGTCCCCTTGGCTTGTAGATGGCAGTCTTTTTCTGCACATTTGTGTATATTTAGTGCTTAATCTAAAATCTCAATTTTACACAATGATGCCAATTATAATTGATTAAGGCTCATCTTAATGTTTCAATAAACTTAATTATTCTATCTCCAAACACACTCTCCAGTAAAATTTGTGCTAATGTAGTCAGGGTGTGACTCTGTGTTTTGTGTTGAGCATGTGTATATACAGGTGCATATGCACATGCAGGTAAAGGCCATAGTTGTACATTGAGCAATTTCTTAGTGGCTCTTTGCTTTAGAATTTTTTTTTTAAGATCAACAATTGAATAAGCTGGCTGGCCATCAAGCTTTAGAGATCAGCTTCTCTAACTCCATCTCAGTACTAGCACAATATATGTGTGCCACACCACTCAGGTTTATTTGGGTATTGGGGATTTAAATTCAAGCCCTTAAGCTTAATTAGCAAGCACTTTATCAAACAGACATTTCTCTAGCCACTCCACACACTTCCTTTTCATGAAGTGATGATTAAATGATGATTTAACTTATAACACCATATCCCATGCCACTAAAAATCTGCCAGACAATTAGAGTTTACTGCGCACAATAATGTATAGTCTTAACATATTTCTTGACTTATAAGGATGAGCAATATGTCAATAGTAGTAAATGAAGGCTTGGAAACATTGAAAGCATGTGGATCTGAGTTTCATCCCCAGAATCCATATAAAAAGTCATGATTTTTAGAATGTGCTTGTAATTAAATGAGACAAGTAGACCCTTTGAGCTCACTAGCCAGGTTGTCTAGCATACTTGGGGTTCTTAGGGTCAGTGAAAGACCATTACAAAAGTCGATGTGTACCCTCAAAGGTACAATAGTTGAGCTTATTATCTGATCTTTATGTGCATGTGTATATAGATATATGTACAAGCATATGCACACACACACACTAAATCACTCATATTAATGGTTTATATGGCATATATTGCCAAATATATTATATACATACATATATATATATATATATATATATTAGTGTAAGGTATAAAAGTTTTCAAATATATTAATAGAAGAAAGATAAAATATTTCTATCTATCCAAAATCAGATGAATAATCCACAGTAGATGTTTCTTTTCCAAGATATACAGTCTCTTCCTCCCCCTCACTATTCTTCTACTGTTTTCTTTGGTGTTTTCTTCTTGTTTTAATGATTTACTCTGCCCTTGTAGCACACTGAGTTTCTGAATAAGACTAGAGGAGAAGAAGAAAATGGTATTCTTTCATGACAAAGTGTTGTAATTAAGTTCTTACATCTTTTAATGTTTCCTGTAATTCACTTACTGATATGACTGAGATATGTGCTAAAGGACTTGGAAACATAGTCTCTACATGGTACAGTCATCTGACCTCTCTTGTGACCAACGCCATTTGTGGCAGGAGGGGGCATTCATTAACAGTAGAAAAAAAGAAAGACCAGATGTTGATATGCAAGTAATCAGTGTCACAAGAAATGGTGTCAGGAGATATTAATCTTCTTTAAGTTTGTTGCATTTGTAAAAATATCCCAAATACAAGGTTATTTTAGGAAAAGAAGCATATATCAACATAGGCTCTGGCTATTTATATGTTTGAATTTAAAAGTTCAAGCTAATCTCAGTCTTTTTTATCAGTGGAAGCAGAATAGTTTTATTACAGGTTTGGCATTAATTCCATCCAAGTTGGTAATATGTCCTGATTTTTCTAAGATATCCTGTAGTATAAATTAAAGTGAAAAATATTTTGAATAATTTTGTGTTATACAGAAATTGTAGCATGATAAAATAGAAACATTGTAAGAGAAAGAAGCTAAATAATAGATATACTCTAAAGGACAGTTTTCATGGGTCCCCAGAGGTATAGCCATTATTTGTCAGGAGAATAACCATGAATCAAGTATTCAAAATCCTATGTCCTTCTCTCGCAAATTAAGTATAAACCAATTTAATAATGAAACATAATAAATTCATGTATAGTTTGGTAGTTTCCTTGATTTAGGAACATGGTGTCTAGATGAGATTCCTTGACATTTTGTTTAATGTTAGTGCTAATTTTTTAAAAAGTGAAATACAGTTAAGGCAACTCTGAGGTTTTTAAAATTGGAGGGAAAGATAGCAATATTCCCAAACACATGGTATTTTTTATTGTACCAAGGAGACTAGGGCATCATAAATGTTCAATGAACATCAGAACAGTGATTTTCTTTTGATAGACAGAGGCTTAGATAACCAGGCAAGATATTTCCTCCTATCCCATCTGTAAATTGGCTACATCCTAGCAGAAAAGATATGAAGATGCATAAGACATCTGTTCTCCATTTAAGAGGCCCTTAGGCTGAATGTCGTAAAGATTAAGTTGCAATATTGTCATTATCCTTGTCAAGGCTTTTTCTTTTTTTCATGGAAAAACTCTTCATTCTTAGAGTGGAAATTTACCACTTCCAGAATTGTGACCCTGAGGCAAATCTAATCTCCACAAACAGAAAAGGGTTGGCTAAGGCCATGCAAAGTTTCCAACATATAATGAGAAAGCTGTAGAGAATCCAACAGTCATGTTCATAGTCCCACTACTCTTTTGTCTGTTAGCATAGTAACACTATTTGACCACCCTTACAGTTGGTAATAGAATCACACAAATGCTAAAAAATGTTTGACTATAAGCATTTAACCACTTGGGGACAGCAGGTCAGATTATACAACTAGGCACTAAAAGCAACATTTAGCACTAGGGAGTTTGGAATCGATTGGTATCACTCATTCCCAAAGGATTTATAAATTGTCATCACAAACAAATACTTGTGAGAGCTATAACTTTGATGTTGAGGTGTGTTTCTTGTATGCAGGAGAAGGATGGATTCTGTTTTCATATCCAGTCTGTTAGCCTGTGTCTTTTTAAGGTGAATTGAGTCCATTTATAGAAAAGGATATTAATGGCCAGTGATTACTAGTTACTGTTATTTTAGTTTTCTTTGTTGGTGATATTAATGTGTGTTTTTACATTCTTTGTAATTTGCAATTGTGAGATGATCAATTGTCTGTCAATGTAGCTAACTTTGTTAAGTTGGAGTTTTCCTTCTACTACTTTGTGTAGGGTTGGGTTTGTATCTAGATATTCATACTGCCATAGAATATCCTCTTTTGTCCATCCACAGTGATTTAAAGTTTTTCTGGGTATAGTATGATTTGGCATCCATGGTCTCTTAAAGTGTGCACAACACTTGACCAGGACCTTCTGTCTTTCATTATTTCCATTGAGAAGTCACTTGTAATTCTGATAGCTCTGCCTTTATACTTGCCCTTTTTACTTTGCAGCTCTCAATATTCTTTCTTTATTCTGTATGTTTAGTGTTTTGATTATTATGTGGCAAGGGGACTTTTAAATCTATTCAATATAGTACGTGAGGTTCTAGCTAGAGCAATAAGACAATAAAAGGAGATCCGGGGATAAAAGTCAGAGAAGTCAAACTCTCACTATTTGCTGATGATATTATAGTTTACATAAGTGACCCCAAAAATTCTACCAAGTAACTTCTACAACTCAAAAACACCTTCAGTAATATAGCAGAATACAAGATTAACTAGAGAAAAAAATCAGTAGCCCTTCTCTACACAGAGAATAAATGGGCTGAAACAAAATCAGAGAAACATCACACTTTACAGTAGCCACAAATAACATAAAATATCCTGGAGTAGCTCTAGCCAAAAAAGTGGAAGACCCATATGACAAGAACTTTAAATGTTTGAAAAAAGAAATTGAAGAAGTCACCAGAAAATGGAATGATATCCCATGCTCTTGGGAAGGTAGAATTAATATAATAAAAATTAGCAATCTTACCAAAAGCAATCTACAAATTCAATGCAATGCCAATCAAAATTCCAGCAAAATTCTTCACATATCTCAAAAGAACAATACTCAACTTCTTATGGAAAAGAAAAAACAAAGACAGCCAAAACAATCCCTTAAAACAAAGGAATTACTGGAGGCATTACAATCCCTGACTTCAAACTTCACTACAGAGCAACAGTACTAAAAATAGCTAGGCATGAAAACAGACAGGAGGACCAATGGAACCAATTCGAAGACTCAGATACCAATTCCCATACCTATGAATACTTTATTTTTGACAAAGAAGTAAAAAAGAAAGAATAGTCAACAAATGGTGCTGGCATAAAGGGATATCAACATGTAGAAAAGTGAAAATAGATCCATACAAAAAACTCAAGTCTAAATGGATCAAACACCTCAACATAAAACCAACCACAAATGAACCTCATAGAAGAGAAAGTAGGAATTACACTTGAGTGCATTGGCACAAGAGACCACTTTCTAAATATAAACTCAGTAGCACAGACACTGAGAGAAACAATTAATAAATAGGACCTCCTGACACTAAAAATCTTCTGCAAAGCAAAGGACATGGTCAACAAGACAAAACAGAAGCCTACATAATGGATAAAGATCTTCACCAACCCCAATCAGGCAGAGGACTGATCTCCAAAGTATTCAAAGAACTCAAGAAATTGGTCATCAAAAGAACAAATAATCCAATAAAAAATGGAGTATAGATCTAAACAGTGAACTCTCCACAGATGAATCTAAAATGGCTGAAAGACACTTAAGGAGATGCCATCAGCGAAATGAAAATCAAAATAACTCTGAGTTTCTATTTTATACTTATAACATGGCCAAGATTAAAATCACTTATGACAACTTCTGCTGGAGAGTGCAAACTGGCACAGCAACTTTGGATATCAGTTTGGTGATTTCTCAGACAAATAGAAAACAGCCTACCTCAGGACCCAGCAACATCACTTTTGGGCATATACCGAAAGGATGTTCAATCATACTACAAGGACATATGCAAAACTATGTTCATAGCATATTCATCATATCCAGAACCTGGAAGCAATCTGAGTGCCCCTTGACTGAAGAATGGATAAGGAAAATGTGATAAATTTACACAGTGGAGTACTACACATTAGGAAAAATAATGACATCTTGAAATTTGCTGGAAAATGTATGGATCTAGAAAACATCATATTGATTCATGTAACCCAGGCCCAGAAAGAGAAATATAATATGCACTCACTCATAAGTGGTTTTTAAACATAAAGCAAAGAAAAAAACAGCCTAGAATTCACAATTCCGAAGAACCAGACAACAAAGTGGACACAAAGAGAGACATATGTGGATCTAATGTACATGGGAAGTAGAAAAAGACAAGATTTTCCAAGTAATTTGGGAGCATGAGGATCATGACAGAAGGTAGAAGAGGAGGGGAGAGGAAGGAGGGGAGCAGTGAAAACTATATAGCTCAATGTAAATGATTTATAAATAAATAAAATTCATGTTGAAGACAAAATCATTACTAAGTATAAATCTAATTCAATACTATTTGTTGCTATTATAGAAGTCTATGTTGGTCTGACTGAGGAGACAGATTGATGAGTGGTTTTTTTAGCTTAAGGAAGGAAAAGTCAGTTAAGAATAAAACTAATGTCAAAATAATATGAATACTTCAAACCAATGAATTATGAAGAGCACTTCTGCATGGGATAAACACATTAACAAAAACTGTTCTTGTACGGGGATGGCAGTGGGCACCATCCTGCCTCCCGGCTAGCTTATCACCCCGAAATAACCACATGGAAATAGTTAATTAATTTGCTGCCTGGCCCATTAGCTCTAGCCTCTTCTTGGCTAATTCTTACATCTTGATTCAAACCATTTCTAATAATCTGTATGTCACCACAAGCTTGTGGCTTACTGGGAAAGATTCAGCATGTCTGACCTGGTAGCTTCATGGTGGGCAGTTCTCTGCCTCTGTGTTCTGTCTACTCCACCTATCTAAGCTGCTGTCCTATCAAAAGGCCAAGACAGTCTCTTTATTTAGCCAATAAAAGAAACACATAGAAAGAAGACCCTCCTACACCATTTCCCTTTTTTCTGTTTAAATAAAAAAGACAGGCTTTAACTTTAACATAGTAAAATTATATATAACAAAACAGTTTTAAAGGAAGAATTGCAGTAACAATATTTATATCTATTTTATCTTTTATCATAACAAAGGAAAACGATAACTAACTATTCTTCAACTCCTTCAAAGACTCCAGAAGGATATAATATTACCAAAGTAAGCAAGAAGTAAGCAACTTCCAAAACTTTAGAAATGACAGAGACATTTCACTGTCTGTATAGTTACCCAAAGTTCTTCTGTACCTTTGGGGCATCCATTTTCGGCCTTCAGGCCCAGAGTATCCAGAAGACATTTCCAAGAAACAGGAAAATTCACAGACAGTTCAGTCACGTACTTCTGTATCCTCAGAATGTCTCTCAGACTCTTTCATGAATCATGAACCCCAAAGGACCATCTCACTCTTAGGCAAGTTCAGCAGTCCTCTCTCTGCAGGTTCTTTGTGTCCAGTTTATGCAACAGTCCAGGCAAGAGCAGTTTCTTGCCCAAATGGCTAACCAACTCCAAAAGGAGCCTCTTTGATGCCCATCTTCTCTTCCTCTTGAAGTAGATTGGTGCTGCCAGAAACAGACATGTCTCATTGTCATGAAAAGCACTAAGTTATTAAAACATTTAAATGCCATATTCTGTAGTCTGGGAAAGATATGAAGAATGCCTATCTAACTGAAATATATCTCTATATGTCTAGAAAATCTAACATGACTAGAAGCTTGACTATTATTGATAATTATCCACTAACAGCCTATATTTCCTAATTATACATTACATTTTTAAATGAACCACACAATCACAATACCATAATCAAGAACAGAAATACATATACGTATAACAAAATTGACCTTGAATTTATATTAGCAAAGCAAAATTTATACCAATGTAAATTATTTATATCTATATCATTTCCCCCTTTAAATGTAAAAGAACAATTATAAACAATATCTAGGAATATGGACACAGTTATTTCTTTCCAAACTTCTTCCTGCTGTATAGGGGTGCTGTTAATTAGGTCTTTCATGCTGTATCCTGTGTGTCAGGTTCCTCTCAGTCAGCAGTTGAGTGAAGTAATTTTCTGAGGGTATTCACAACAACCTTTCAGGAGGGTGTGGTCTATCATACCATATTAGGATAGAAGCAATCCACAGGGTCTTATCCTCTGTGAAAACAAAAGAACTTCTTTTCCAATGCATCATATCCTTTTATCCAAATTCTGAAGTCATGATGGCTTTATAATACACATGTTGGATTAGTTTAGCAGACCACACAATAAAATGTCTCTTTATATTTAGCTCCTTCAAAGTAAAACAAATTGAAAGAAAATACAATAATATACAGAATCCAAACTCTCTGTGACTTTTCCATTTTTACGTGGCTTATTTTTTATTTCTTTTAATTTATAACTATCTGTACTCTGTCTCTTTAAAGACTTTACCCTTTTTAAGGCATTAACTTTATTCTCTATATTCTTTTTCTTCACTGCCCCAAGCCTATGCATGTCTAACACTATGACCCATTTAGAGGTATTTTATGTCTCAATCTGTCCTATTCCATTGTCTGTAATTCTTCACTGTCCAGGAATATTTTTTCTTTGTGCTTTTAAATTGATAATCACTTAAGAATCTAAGCTGTGACATTCCTAGGTCAAAAACAGGTACTGTGTGCTTGTGACACCCACTCCAACATGGCGGAGCCACTCGTGCCTCCGAGCTGCGCATATTGCACTGCTAGCATGGTGGAGCTACTTGTGCCTCTGAGCTGCAGCAGGCAATGTCCCCCTTTTAGGCACACATCAAGTCTAGTTGCCTTCAAACAAATCATAGCACTTGACTACAAATGTTCCATCTCCCAAAAGAGTCAGAGTTCACAACTGCGGCATAGCACAGAAAGCTGATGTTTTAAAACCACCACTTTTTTTTCTGTGGCTGCTGAGTGAGGAAATTCTCTCTGCAGCACCCTTCCAGTAAAAAGCTGTGTTAAACTCTTGTTTTTTTCGGTGTGTATAGAACTAAGCTCTCTCAGGTTTTACACGGAGTTCATTACCACGTTGGGTGCAACTTGTAGTAGTATGAACTGCAGGCTGCCTCCCCGCCTCTCAGCTGGTTTATACCCGAAATAACCACATGGAAATTGTATTAATTAAATTGCTGCCTGGTCCATTAGCTCTAGCCTCTTCTTAGATAATTCTTACATCTTAATTCAATCCATTTCCAATAATCTGTATGTCACCACAAGCTCATGGCTTACCTGGAAAGATTCAGCATGTCTGACCTGGCAGCTTCATGGTGGGCTGCTCTCTGCCTCCTTACTTCCAGCACTCTGTTCTGTCTACTCTGCCTATCTAAGCCTCTATCTAATCAAAAGGCCAAGGCAGTCTCTTTAACCAATGAAAGCAACACATAGAAAGAAGACACTCCTACACCAAACTGTTCTCCTTAATAGCAAGGTGTTTAACCATTAGGAAATGCGGTCTAGCAAAATTTGAAATTGTTTCTTCATCATCAGATTGAAGTTGTGACAGCTGTAATAGGTATATTATGCAAAGATGTACATTGATTTTCCATCATATGAGACAGCATTTAAATTAAAAAATCGCCACTACTGATATTACCTTTAATACATTTCCTAATATGCAGTTCAAACTACTTCATATCTAAATAAATTGTTCTTTGGATTTGCTGGGTGATCTCTTGTAGATACTTTGGTACTGTGTGAGCTGTCTGCTCCCCAAAAGTGTCTCAGCTCTTGGATTTAGACTCCTCTGATAGTATTTTCCTAAATGTATATCACTCTGATGACTATCAAAAAAAGTCACCATTTTATTTTATCATTCTTTGTTTCATTTGAGCTCTGACCATGGAACCTTTTAACTTTATGTTTTGTAGCCAACTCATATCAAGTTTCAGACAAATTAAAACAGCAAGTTCTAATATCTTTCAGAAATATTCAAATCAGTATGAAAATTTCCAGTCCTTCTCCACCCTATGATGTTTCTGAATCTTCATTTACTCTTATTTTATTTTGATTTATGCCTGGACTCTATACTCTACCTTAAAATCCACTGAAGAAAACTAAGTAGTATACTCCTGTTTTTGTAAAATTCAGAAAGGTCAAAGGAAGTCTGCTTCCTCTGGAGATAACTTCAACTATATGTATTTAAAGACATAGCATACATCTCTGAAAAATATCACTCTTACTGGCTCCAAACACATGACACAAGGCAAAGAGCTCAGAGTCCCATGGAAATGTGACTTAAACCAAGAGGACAGGCTCTCAGTTTCTTTTCCTAGCTTTACACATAAACCAAATGTTTATTCGTTCAAAAATGCTATCTTGGGAAATAAAAGTTCTACTGTCTCTTGAAAGATTAGAAAGCAGCTAAGATTTTGAAAATCAATTTTACAATGAAATTCAGAGTTACAGTTCTATTAATTACTCCGATTATTGGTTAGGGACGAGATGACATAGGACCTCTCTTACTACCTATCTTTGTACCCATAAATCTCTTCTTAAAATCAGTTTGTCATTTTATTACAGGAGTGCCAGGAGACTGGTTCCACATTAATGTGCCATTTCTGATAGCTGCTAAGCTAAATTGTTTCACACTCCAAGAATGATTTTCAGAAGCACTCAGGTGGAGAATTCCAATTGCACCACTTTCAGAGATTTCAACAAGCTTGCTGGAAGAATGGGTGAGAGAATTCTTATCAATGGACCATTCATAATTATTGTCCTTTAATACTGGACAAATGGTTCAGTGGTTTACAAGAAAATGTCAATAGAAACAAAAACATTGGCCACCATAAGTGGATTGCATCTCCAGTCTTTAATCAAAACATTGATCCATTTAATTTATTATAGGCTGACAATAACATTACATTTTGATCTGTTTTCAGTTGTCATTCTGTCTATCTGAAATGTTAAGAAATGAATGTAGAAGATACGTTTTACTACAATTTGCATGTGAAATGTCCTCAACAGACTACTCCCAGGAACTGAGCCAGTTGCATTACTGTACTTTTCCCAACATGGTGGACTGAAATAATCTCCTTCTTTAATTTTTCTTTGTCAAGTATTTTGTCACAACAGCAAGAATTATAATAGTCATAGCTATCAAGATCAGGGATGCCACTGTAAAATGTGATCTCTGGATCATTCAGTACCTTTTGGAAGTCATCCAAAATTATTTACTCAGCCTTAACCATCAGTCATCAAAAATACTCAGGCATTGTAACCCTACAAAATCAAAGAAGCCCATTGATTCTCACAAGGTATAAGAGTGTTGCAAGATGATCATAGACTGAACACTAGATTAAATGCCCATGTCAACTCAGACAAGGGTTTATCTTTCCCTTTAACTAAAATTCACTCAGCAATAGAATACAAGACACAAGAATAATGTGAAGCATGCATTTAATCCCACAACTGGGGAGTCAAATGTAGATGGATCTCTGTAAATTTGAGCCTGGCCAGGCCTATATAGAGTTCTCTGATTAATTAATTAAATGAAATTAAAAAAAATTATGTAATGATGCTACATGTCAACATCGCCTATATATAGCACTACAGATCTATGCTTGATTGTAAAATCTGAGACACAAGCAACTGCCCTGATAGTTATAGTCAGAGAAAAACAAATTGTATTTTCTAGATTTCCTCTCATCCTCTTTACTTTATCTGACATTTTATGCAAAGTTGATAATAGTAGAAAAAATGTTGATATTAATATTCAAAGGAGTAAACATTTTGATTGAAATTTTGGCCTACTTTTAAAAGACAGGTAAATACACTCAGCATAAAATTAAATGAATTATTTTCACCTTACATGTACTAGTGAAAAATAAGAGGAGATACGAATAAGACTCTTGATACAGAGTCAAATCCAATCTCAATTATATGAAATAACTTGATAAGAAATAACTTCTGAAACATAACACATTGTTATTGCCTTCAGCAAATGCCAGGTGACTAGTTACTATTGACTACTCATTCATTCATTCATCGACCAATATGTACTGGATTTCTGCTGTTTCAAGTATGCACTATACTAAGAAAACAATAAGTACAATCTTTATTTGTATTTTTAAAAGTCATCGCTGATTGATGAGTATGGCCATATGAAGGAGAAGTGCCCTTCTATATAATTACAGGTAATGTAAACAAGGAGAATTGATGTGAGATTTTCTATCAAGGCCACAGTTTATTTTATAAATTATCCTAATAAGAATATTTAATGAGGGGTCCATGAGATGGCTAAGTTTATAATGGCACTTATCACAGAAGTCTAGAGATCTCAATTCTACTCTAGGAACCCACAAAAGAAACCAGATATGATAGTGCATACCTATAATAGTTCTCTTATTCATAGATAGGAGGCAAAGACATGAGAATCATCCAGAAGCTTGTTGGCCAGGTAGCCTAAAATATATAGTATGAACAAAAAACAATAACAGTCTATGCTAAAAATGAAATGAGAGAACCAGATCTCAAATGTTGTCCTTCGAAATCCACACACATGTACTGGCATGCACATAACACACACACACACACACACACACACACACACACACACACACACGAAGCAATTAATGATTAAACAAACAAATGTAATGACAAGTTTTTAAAATCCTTAGTAACAGTGACTGAGGTCACAAAGATAATACACAGAAGTTATTAAAATTGAGTTATTTTATCTACCTCATAGTCCAGGCTGTAAGTCACTAATTCATATGCCTTTTATTCATTAAGGTAATGCACTGCATATGAATGATGTGTTTATGTATGGAGAGTCAGCAGAACAGTAAAGATCTACACACATGGGTATCATGCATAGAAGTGAGAACCTCATCTCAGCCTCCCTGTTCTGTGTTTAAATGCCACTTTTAAACAAAAGCTGATCTCAATCTAACCTCCATAAAGGATTATTAGCTTTTGGTTTATTATGTTTCTGCACTAATAACCATGCTTCAATTAAAATATAATGGTAATTTCTTTTTTATTTGAAGTATATAGCATTTTCAATAAAAGAAAAATGATCAGAACTCAATTTTCCCTGTTAAAACAGTTCTTAACACCTGAACTCTTTATCAGTTATTAAAACTGCATTGCCTCTCACTTACTTCTGAGTTCATACAGCAAAAAATATCTTATAATTGCTAATAAAGTGAATTGACTACTTTCCTGTGAAGATCTAGGAAATAATTGTCCACAAAAGTTTCTAAAAAAATAAATGAATACAAACATTTGCTTTTTGAAAATTATTCCTATTAATTAACTATATGATAAATATGCCAAAATTTCTTACTTGTTTTTTAACAAGGTCTCACATTCAGGCTAGCCTCAAACTTACTATTTATCTGATGATAGTTTTGAATTACTGTTCCTTCCATCTACAATGATTCTCTAACATATTTGGAATGAATTTTTACTCATGAATAACTGTCACGGGATGAATGTAGTTCTATTGTACTCATAATCAAAGGTGATGGGGGTTCATTGTCCTATTGTCAACCCATCCTCAAATTAACCTTAGTGGCCTGTCACTATGTGACATAAGAGAATTTGAAGACAACTACTGGTCTTTTGATACACTTTGCCCATAGATGAAACATATAAAATATATACATAATTCATAGTTAGCAATAAACTTAACATCATTTCCTTCTCTATTTCCAAGATCAAGGGGAAATCTGATGCAATTCCTGAGAAATAAATAGAAAAAAGTTAGGTAAGCACTAAATGTCTCTATTTCAGTTATTCTATACATACTTAGCACTACACAGACAAGGGCATAGATTGACAATACTAAATTAAACAATGCATTAAAACTAGTTGACATGTTACTGGCATTATTATTATTATTATGTACCAGGAATATGCTGTAGTCCAGAACGTATTATTTACTAAGTACAGATATTGGCTTTTATATAAAATCTAACTCTGCAAATAACTCTATGAACTATATATACCATTATATACAACTTATAATGAAGTCTGAATTCCAGAAGTTTAATATTTTGTTAAGATTCCACAAATACTTTATAGATATTTTGTTCATATATAGTGAATTCGTACTTCCTGGATTGGATATTTCTAATGTGAACTACATGGGGACATGAAAAATGACAACTGAACATACTTTCTGGGGGAGAAAAAGATTCTGAAGTTTTTTCTTGAAGTACTTGTAATGGTGGTAGAAAAACATTGTTCACACAAAAATATTTCACATATTCCTTTGTCAGTATGTTTTTCCATTATTTAGGATCATATTGTTTAATCCATTTAGGACTTTATTAGCTAGTATTAGCTTACATAGATTATCATCTTAATTCCCACTAAAATCTAGATAAGAAAGTATGGTTTTATCGTCATGTTGTAGAAGAAACTGATATTCAAAGAATTGAAAGAATTTAAATAGATATGAATTATAACAAAACACCTGAAGTGAATTTATGTTTATTTTTGCTACAAAATTTATGAATTTTGAACTATGTTAGAATATTCCAATCTACTTATCATTTTAATATCGTAGTCTCATCAAAAAGGATGCTTGTCCAGTAAAGCATTGTCTACACCTCTATTTAAGGACAGGGAAGTTCTCATGCAGTTTCAAGGAATTCTAGTGTATTAGCACAAGGAAACATGTTCGTCTGAGCACAACAGGGGAGATATACATTTAGAAACACAAGATTTGTGTCAGAGTATAAATATAAAGCACATGTCCTTGTGGCACAATTGAGCATCCTTGGATATATACCCAAAAGTGGTATTACTAGGTCTTGAGGAAGGTTGTTTCCTAATTTTCTGAGAATTCGCCACACTGACATCCGAAGGGGTTTTACCAGCTTGAATTCCCACCAGCAATGCAGAAATGTTACCTTTCCTCCACAACCTCTCCAGCATAAATTGTCATCAGTGTTTTTCATTTTGGCCAACCTTACAGGTGTAAGATGGAATCTCGGAGATATTTTGATTTGCAATTCTGTGATGACTAAGGATGTTGAACATTTCCTTAAGTGTCTTTCAGCCATTTTAGATACCTCTGTTGAGAATTCTCTGTTTAGCTCTGTACTCCATTTTTCTTTTCTTTTTTTTTTTCTATTGGATTATGTGTTCTTTTGGTGACCAATTTCTTGAGTTCTTTGTATATTTTGGAGATCAGACCTCTGTCTGATGTGGGGTTAGTGAAGATATTTTTCCATTCTGTAGGCTGGTTTTTTGTCTTGTTGACTGTGTCTTTTGCTTTATAGAAGCTTTTCAGTTTCAGGAGGTCCCATTCACTAATTGTTTCTCTCAGTGTCTGTGCTGCCTGGTTTTTATTTAGGAAGTGGTCTCCAGTGCCAATGTGTTTAAGTATATTTCCCACTTTCTCTTCTATAAGGTTCAGTGTGGCTGCTCAGACACAGAAAGATAACTATCACATGTACTCACTCATAGGTGGATTTTAAACATAAAGCAAAGAAAACCAGCCTACAAACCACAATCCCAGAGAACTTAGACAACAATGAGGACACTAAGAGAGACTTACATAGATCTAACCTACATGGGAAGTAGAAAGTAGAAAAAGGCACAATCTCCTGAGTAAATTGGGAGCATGGGGACCTTGGGGCAGGGTTGAAGGTGGGGCGGAAGGGGCAGGAAAAAAAAAAACAAAAGAGAAATAATGTAGAGCTCAATAAAACTCAATACAAAAGTAGACTAAATCCTATAAGAAGAAGGAAGGTGGACCTGATGTCCCATCTCTGACTAAGGAACTGTTAACAACTGATTGTTATTGAAAGATGGAGAATCAGCTTTCAGAGAATGTTTCTGGTAAGTGAACCACACTCTGGTGGGAGGCCACACAACATGAGTAACAAAAACTGGACTTAGGTGAAAACAAAAAGATAAGGAGACACAAAGATGGATGGACAGAGAAAAGTGATGAATCTGGAGGGGAAAGAGTTGTAATAAATATGATCGAAACATGTTTGAAATTACCAAGGAACTAACAAATCCTTTATGAGAATACTGAAGAGAAAATGTTATTTCAGCCATTCTTACATTGTGTTATAACTATTTTTAAGCCACTGTCTGATAATCAGAATTCAAGAGGCTATGAGTGAGCCAAGGCAAAGAAAATGATTATTAGTTTAACGAGGAATGGAGGCTTTCACAGAGTTGGCTGTGCCAAACTAACTATGAGGATTCCAAGCTCAGAGTAACTGGACCATTTCCAACTTCCAGCAAGTGAGCTTTGCACAGCTAAGGGCTGTCTTTTGGAATTTGCTCAGGATTTGATCACAAATAGGAATCAGGACTCGAAAGAAAAACATCTGCAGGATGTAAAAATTTCACATATTAAACAATTAATCCTTGTAATTACCAGGAATGCAATGATTAGTACAGTGGGTATGATTTGGGACATTAAAGAGACTAGCTTTTATTGAAATTTAAATGGTAAAGTATGAGCTCAACAACTAAAGCATGTCACACTCATGGTGATATGCAAAGCACTGCTATGAAGGGACATCCACAATCATAAGTGTGAAGAGAGAAAAATGATACATAGTTGAGAAGAAGGTTTAAAAAAACACAAGTATACGAGACAGAGGAGCTAGAAGACGCTCTGGGGGATTACAGAGATATTCTTCCAGGATAGCATTAAACTAAAACCTCAAAAATACAAACAAGAAACATAATAATGCAAAATAAGAAAACTCAAATAGAATGGTCCAGTATTCTCTGAAAGCCTCTATAAACACCCGTAGTACTCAATTCCCTCTTAAACAAAGGGTGTATATGGGTAATGGCACACAAATATCTACCAAGAGCTTCAACAAACATAATTATCCCCAATTATATTCTTCTCCTAAACTATATTTCATACAACTGCTGGAGCTAAAGGGTTTAAGTCATTTCAAAATCTCTGTTTCAACCTGTTCCAAGTCCAACTACTTCTCATTTATTTCTTCTGTCTGTACAAAGTCATGAGGTCATCGTCATTCACCTGAAAACTAATGAGTTCCCTGTTTGTAGTTTAGGAAGAGGTGGCTCTTCTACCTTGGTGGAATTTTACTCACTGAATAAATGTCAGCATTAACATGCATTTTCTGCTTAAAATAACCACTGCTTGCTTACAGAATTTGAAATATAATTCAAAATCCTTACCATAGACCATATATTTTTAAAATTGAAGATATGGATCAAAGAGATCAAAACTCCAGTTCATGAGAAAAGATCGTGATGAGTATTTAAAGTGAAAAATATACTACAGGGATCCTCCTCTTGCTCTTTCTTGATGTTTTCTTTCACTTTGCCCAGTACCTAACTATTTGCTCTTCAGAAAAATAGAGAAGTGTGTTTGTGCCTTTGATACTCTGATGATACACACAAGGAACTCGAGCCTTCCCCTTTTGTTTATTTACTTGTTTATTCATTTATTGCCTTGAAAATTCTGACTTCTCTAGCTTTATACATGAAGAAATAAATTCTTTTTAAGCATTCAAGCATTGTGTTTCAAGGTCTCACTAAATCGAGAAAGGGTTTTCTGTCCTGCTGTTCTTGGCTGAATTTAACTGCATAATTTCCATAATAAGTCATTAAACTTTGCCTGATCTAAGCATCAGTTTTACTACAATTGCTTTCTGTATGGGGAGGAACTATGTGTGTAAGAATTAGAAAGTTCAAACTCCAGCCCAATGATGTTATTCTCTCACCGCAACCTCTCTGAGACTAACTGTCCTAAGCTACAAAACAGAAACACCAAAGCCTGCCTCAAGCCTGCTGTGACTGCTGATTAGAATAAGTCAAGAAGGATTTTTGAATATAATGTTTTGTTTTTAATTTTCCACAGTAAGGAAAATGACCATTGAGTGTGAAAATGTCATTCTCATGAATGTGAACCAAAGGGTCATGCCTGTAAGTTGAGGAAGAGTTCCATGCATACATAAGACCATTAGTGCAGCCACCAGACTCCTTGAATGTCTATGTAACAACAGGACACAGAAGAATCTGAAATATCCACTTTTGAGAACTAGAAAGTGGGGCCCGAGTCTGTCAGCATCCCATAACAATGATCTCTCCAATGATCAGATAAATGTCCCCAATCATATTCTTAGAGACAAGCCTCTTCAGAACAACAGAAGAGCAGGGTCAACAATGCTGAGGCCACATTTTCTGATGGAGTCTGTTAAAGTCTGCCTTTAGGTTTCAGATAAACCTACCCAAGGACAATTATTGGAGCTTGCTAAATTTTTTGAGCTTGCTAATTCATTCCTTAACAAATATCAAACTCGTGTGCTCATAAAATCTGGTTAAGTCTTCTTTGACAACAATGATAAATGATTCTATTGTACAGAAACAAACGTTTATTGCACATAAATAAATGTCTTTTGGGATTCTCAGGTGTGTTTATGCTGAGAGAAGATGTAATCGTTCTGTTTTCATCACCTGTTGCTTTTTAATTTCCTTTCCCATTGCCTTTCTTACTGCCACACAGACAATAACATCACTGTCTGTGTGTATATATACAAACTGTACTGGAGGTTTGGTACTGGGACAAGATTCACTGAAATAATAAAGGAAAACAGCTCACAGTTTTCAAAGAGCCACATGGAAATACTGAAGAAGATGCGTTATCATTAAGGATGTTTACACAGTGGAAGGGTTGGGAATAAAGCAGAATTATAAATCTTCTGGAACACAGTTGAACATTTTTCAAAGACAATTAAACTTATCTAAGAGTGCCAGCATTATTATGTGGAATCTTAAATATCATTCAAAAGAAATGCATGTTCTTGATTCTGTAAAGAAAAACACAGATATGAAATTTTCAGACAAATGGATGGAGTTGGAAATGATTATAATGAATGGAGTCATACAGACCAAGAAGAACGGACTGTGTTTTCACTCAGATGTGGATGTTGGCACCAAATCTTTATGTGTATATGTTTTATTTAGAGCATCTATAGAATACAGGAAACCTGAAAGGAACCTGAAAAAAGCGTCTTCTAAACATAACAGGATGGCTGGACTCATGGACTCATAGAGGCTGTGGCTGACTGCACAAGATCTGCACAATTCAAGTCAATTATCATTCTAGAGTGGAAAGGGAGTATCTCAGGAGCTTGTCCCCCTAATTGGGGAGCTGTAAACAGTTGCTGGGTTCTAGGAAAAGAACAGGCGATTATCTTTAAGGCTACAGCCTTAGGAGGTTGGCATGTTTCCAGCGAATGATGAGAAGTCTAGGAGTATAGACTCAACACAAATTGGACTAAATGGGTTATTAAAACAAAAAAATAAATAAAAAGGAAGTTGAGAGTTGTGTTAACTTAGTTGATGAAGGATCTTGAAGAAACAGTTAAAGAGTCAATGAGTAAAATACTTTCCATATTGAGGATCATTTTGTGGGCAAGGTTGAAATCTAGTGCGATGTAAGGCCCCAGGTATCTATGAGGGTGACCCTAGCTAAGACACCTTGTAATCGGTGTGGGGGTGGGGTAGTATGAAGCCTGAATTGACCATCTTTTGTAACCAGGCAACGTTTCCAGTAGAGACTGGGACACCAAACTAGCCACAAAATCTCCTACCCACCATTTGTCCATCCTGCAAGATGTACTGGAGTAAAGGCAGTGATAAACTTGTGGGAGTGGCCAGCCAATGACTGATCCAGCTTGAGACCCATGCCATGAGAGTCAGCCCAATTGTGACACTCTGTGGAGGGCAAAAGGTGGGATAGCCCAGAGACCTAAGATAGAACCAAACACAACTGGGGCAAAAAGAAAATAATAAAATGAAATGATTCCTAATGATACTTCACTATACCCAACCAGAGCTTAGCATAATCATCATCACAGAGGCTTCATCCAGCAATGCATGGGAACAGATGCAGAGACACACAACCAATCCTTAGGCAGAGATGACGACTACTGCAGAAGAGGAGGAAGAATTGTAGATACCAGAAGGGTCAAGAACAATACAATAAAACCCACATTATTAACTAACCATACCTCAAAGAAACTCACAGAGACTGAACTGACATTCAGGGAGCCTGCATAAGTCTGGGTCTGACCTCGCACCTCTGCATGCATGTTATAGTTGTGCAGCTTGGTCTTTTTGTGGGATACCTCACAGTGGGAGCAGGGTGCTGTATCTGACTTGTTTGCCTGCTTTTGGGACCCTTTTCTTCCTACAGGTTTGCCTCATCCACTCTTAACGTGAGGTGATTGCCTCATTTTACTGCAACTTGGTATGCCATGTTTGGTTGATATCCATGGGAGGCCTGTCCTTTTCTGAAGATAAATGGAGGAGGAGTGAATTTGATGGATAAAGAGGAAGAACTGGCAAGAGAGTAGGGAGGTGAGAATGTAGTTGGGTGTAATATTTGAGAAAAGAATAAAAATCCCCCCAAATTAATAAAATAATTTTTAAAATGATGAGGTAGAAGAGGGATAAGTGTTAAATGGACCTGAGCTCTAGGTTCAGGATATTAAACACAAAGTTGCTTGGTGGGCTAGCGCTTGCTATCATTTCATTGTGAGTTGCAGTCTCTCATTTGTAAGGAAAAGTGGGCCAGGCTAGTTTCCAAGGGTGATCATTGCAAAACAGCAGTTATGTAAGAGTGCCTGGCACATTTCCCTTTAGCACTTCAGCAACGTTTGTGAAAGATGGGTGGAGGATAATTTGGGTCTATATTGGAAAAAACATGCCTCCACCTGTGGACACAAATCTGAGAAATACTGGTTAAAACTATGTCACGCTACTTATTTAAGACGGCTTCTTTGACTTTTAAAGTGGTGTTTTAGACATCTCATCAGTAGTTTCTATCCATGCTGATAGAAGAGACTCTAATTAAATCTGTTACACTCCACATAAAAATAAGATGTTTGGATGCTCAACTTACTAGACCTGGATGGAGGTGGGGGTTCCTTAGACTTCCCACAGGACAGGGAACCCTGATTGCTTTTCGGGCTGAGGGAGGGGGGGACTTAATTGGGGGAGGGGGAGGGAAATGGGAGGCGGTGACGGGGAAGAGACAGAAATCTTTAATAAATAAATAAATAAATAAATAAAATAAAAAAATAAGATATGACAGCAGTAAGGAGACACATTGGAAAGTAAGATTTCAATGGGAGAGGGAGGGAATGAGAAAGATAAATTGAGGATAAAAAGATGAAAATGGCTAAAGTACAGTTTACAAATATATGAAATTTTCAAGTCATAGAACCATATTTGAAAAGGTGTCTTGTTTTAGATGATAAAGTAAATAGAGAATTTATTCACTGACCATCTCCTTACATTGAATCAAAAAGGAAGAAATATATAGGAGATGTTAAGATAGGCAGTCACCTTATGTTCAATAAATATCTCCTAACACGTGCCTGAATCATCTTTTATTTTTCAAACTAACTTAAAGGGATGTGAGGCACGTTCAAGAGTCTCTATCCATTTTACTTATTCTAATGTATACCTAAATATTTACTTGACTACTATATATAACACTTTAATCTTTCATTTCTATAATTTTGATAAGAAGAAACAGATGTTTCTACTTGTTCCTTTGTCACCCTGAAAATCTGTTAACTATAGCAATACCAATAGAAACATTTATCATTTTCTTGTATTCCAGTCATGACACAATGCAGCTGTATATACACCGCTTCTGTGATGTATTTACATCTCTCAAGAAAATGCATGTGTTCAAATTGATGTTTCAGTTTACTGGTATCAGGACTTGGAGCTCTTAGGAGTTTAAGATGTAGTGAAAACACAAGTTTCTTGAATGGGATTTTTCTCCTTTTAAAAAAAGCCTGATGGAGATTGACCCATCTCCCACCAATGATAACACTTCAAAGTCATAATAGTTGTGTCTTACCTGTGGCCTGCTGGTCACATATGATTGCATGTGGCTGAGGACTTTTATACATGCAACACAACACAAACCGCACAACGTACTTAAACCATTATTATTTTGTGTATTATTCTTGTAATTCCATTTTACAGATATAGAGCATGATCTTTGTAGATGGCAGTACTGTGTAGTAATATCACAAAGCAGTATATGCCTGTGTGAAGACTATGATCTCTTCAGACAACAAATATGGTGTCCTGTTCTAGAACATTCTGGCTTCCAGGATTATGCACAATAAGTTTTTATTGTTGAAAGATCAAACTTAAGATAATGAATTAAAGTAAGTCAACACATGACAATAATCTTCTTGGGTTTCTATCTGTCTCTCGGTTTCTGTCCCTGTTTCTGTCTCTGTCTGTCTGTCTCTCTCTCTCTCTCTCTCTCTCTCTCTCTCTCTCTCTCTCTCTCTCTCACACACACACACACACACACACACATGCATGCACACACTACTTTCACCAGAAAGTGGAAATAGAAAAAAGAAAAAAGTTGGAGATGTAGCAGTGGAAGAAAGTCCGAGAAGTGAAGGAAGAGTAGCTGGCCACAGAACCCATTCTGCCCTGATGTCCCTCCCTGTGTGCAAGCTCTGTGCCCTATGAATCCTCCTTGTCTTTCTTACTTCAGTGAAACAGATTTTTCAACAGCTTACCTACAGAATATTAAGCAATTATTTTAATAAAGTTGATAACTGTAGGATTTTCTGAATGAGAGAAAGAAAATGAAAATGAATCATATTATTATTATGGGTTCACCTGGCTATTGTAGGGCAATGTTTTCACCTCAGATCCACTAATTAATCATGCCCAATGCCCCTTGTGTCACACATGATAAAGTCAGGTTCTGAGAGATGAGAAATGTGCCTCCTTGGTGGACAGTTACATATAATTTACTTTCTCCCTGTTCTGACCCTTCTCCAGGAAAAAAAAATCACTGTTTTCCACATTTCCATCAACAGTCAAATAATCATCTACATTTGTCTAAAACTGAAGATTGAAAATTCATATCCCATATTTTTCTCTGCTAGCAAAGTTGACCCATTTATATATACTCATTAAATTGGTTTATCCTTCCATAATTTCTTATTTAAATACCTTGCATTCTTCTCCTGGTTGCCATCATTTACTTTCCTTCCATGAACTAAATGCTAATTTTTGTTTATTAAAGCATTGCAAATGCATCTTTAAAAATCAGGTTATCGACTTCACAAATCCTTTCTTCATGCTTCATGCTTTCAGTTTGGTACTTTGTGAATGTTTCCATATCTGAGGTCACACAGATGTTCAGAATCTTTCTGAAAGTTTTTGATGCTTGGCTTTTTTTTTTAATTCATTCTACTTTCCATGATTTGATTTTGAATCTATCTAGAATATATATTTATCTTGTTTAGAAAATAACTTCTTATTTATTTATTTAGTTATTTTTATATAAAAATGTTTCTGCACCAAAATACAAATGCACCTGTTAGCTGACTATATAGTCACTGTGCTCTACATGTGTATATATGTGGTAGGGTGTACACTTTTGTTTCCATTTGTGGTTGTGGTAGCCGGACACCAACCTTAAGTGTTATTCCTTGGGAGCTATTCACCATCTTTTATTGGCTTGGTGTTTACTACATAGGCCAGAGAGTCTCAGGTAGTATCCATCAATATCGCCCTGTCCAGTCTGAGATGAAATGTCATACCACAATGTCCTGCATTTTTACATAGGTTTAAACTTATGTCCTCATGTTTGCAAAGAGAACCTTTTACTGACAAAGCCATCCTTACAGCCTCATATGCCACGTTAAATGTGCAAAAAAATTTAAACACATATAATAAAATCTCAATTTTACCAAAAATAGATTATTATTGCACCAATACTGTCTTTCATTAACTTGTATACATCTGATTTTAACGGAGGAGGAGTTAAGAGTTTATTCTACTGTCTTGTATTATGTTATGTATAAAATTTAAATTATGAACAGATTTAAAAGAAATGCCATCTATTTAAGCAAGCTCATGCAGAGTATATGCTGAATGTTTCATTGAATCTGTTAATTTATTTTAATGTGACTAGTATTTCTTGTTATATTTATTTGATATAATACTTGTGTTTACATGCATGATTGTTTTGATGGTTGGCAGTAAATTCTATTAATAAGGGGAAAAAATCCTCCCTTGTGTAGAATAAACCACTATTTAACTATGTACATTTTAATATTACAATGTCATAGTTCTTTTGCTTACAATTTTTCTGCAGTATTTTCTTCCATCTTTTACTTGTAATATACTTGGTTTACATTGTCTTTCAGTATCGTCTACAAATTACTCAATTACTTTTTCTTAGATGTTAATTGCAAATGAAGTGGGAGGTCCTTGGACTCCCCACAGGTCAGGGAACCCTGACTGCTCTTGGGGCTGATGAGGGAGGGGGAGTTGACTGGAGGAGGGGGAGGAAAATGGGAGGCAGTGGCGGGGAGGAGACAGAAATCTTTAATAAATAAATAAATAAATAATTTTTAAAAAATGCAATTTAATATTGGTTGACACATATTGGGATTTAATCTATTTGTGATGTAAACATGAATAATGTCAGTGTTTATGTGTCTGTTAAGTATAGGAAGAAACCTTATTTGGGTTGGAGGCCATACAAAACATGAAACTACTGTAGCTTTATTCATGTTGAATCTCTGGTAACTTCTTCCAGGACAGTTTGTTAGATTGATGACTGCTCTCCTTTATTTCCTATTTGCTTCTCTTCAAATTAAAGTTCCTAGCAGAGAATCTTAACAAATTTCCAGAGCTTGGTAGTAGATACATAAATATCAATGAGATCATCTGAGACTCATATCACCATCATCCAAATGTAGCTTTTCCCTTGTAATTTGCTCTACAGATAAATAGGTTGCAGTCCCCATTGTGCCTAGAAAGTCTTGTAATGCACAAGGCATGGAGTTGAGTTGATAGTTTCAGTAGTGCCTTCTAAGCCCTGGCTACTACTTAAATATATGTGAATATGATGGAATTATCTTTGTCTATTTGTACAGAAAAGCTATTTCTACATTTCTAAAAGCATACAACATTTATCTAATATTAATTATACTAGCAACTTAGTCTCCTTTCTTTAACTTTCATCCTTCGGGAGGTTTAGAGAGCATAAGTCTTTGGGAACAAAAGTTACAATTATTTGTTTTCTCCCTTCTCGAATGGTAGGAGAAATCTCATTACAACATTATTTCTCAAAGAAATAAAATACTAACTTGATGTGGACTCTCCATTAGCCCACCCTTTAAATCAGCTTTATTGTAGGATGCTTGCTTCTCTTCTGTATAGTCACAGAAATATCCTATGAGGATGAGCATCCTATGCTTACCATTATTATAAGGGACAGAGATCTGATGCTTACCATTAGTATAAAAGACACAGAGGCTTGCTTAACATTAGTAAGAGCCACAGAACATAGATTTCTCCTTTTTCCTCTAACCTCACTTTCTTTTTGTAACTTTTAAAAAAATTCTTTTAACTTTTATTGATTCTTTGTGGGTTTCACATCATGCATCCCAATCCCACTTATCTCCCCATCTCTCACATCCACCCTCTGCCCTTGAAACCTCCTCCACAAAACAACACAAAATTTAATAGAAAAAACAAAACCAACAACATCTTGGTAAGTGAGATGAGCTGGACTCCAACAGAAGTATAGCATGTGTCTTCTCATATATGGGACTTAAAAGAAAGAATGATATGAAAGTAAAAGAAGGACTGCTGGTGACAGAAGCAGGGATAAGAGGGAGTACAGGTGGATCTCATTTAATGTTGGGAAAATTCACAATGTGAGGTGTATTGCTTTTGCAGAAGATCCAAGCTCAATTATACCACCCATATAAGACAGCAGACAAACACCTGAAACTCCAGCTCCAAGGATCTGATGTCTTCTTCCACACACATGTGTATACCATCTTCCCATAATTAAAAATAAAATAAATAAAAAACTGTCTCAATTAAACCTTTATGTTTGTAACAATATTATGTTAAAAACAAAGTGAATTCAACAATGTGAACTTTCAACACACTCATATACACCTATATGATAGGGACTTGTCATATTTAGAAAATCTCCAATGACAGATAAGGTTAATTAACATCAATCAACCTGCCAACCTGACATACCAAGAATGAACTTTCACCAAACTAGATAAACCCCTCAGGCATTCATCCTTCATTTGTAACACTAGGTAAGATGCATTGATTTTGGCTATTGCACATCAAATATTTTAATGAAATCATGCATCTCATATAAACAACCATAGTGAGACACTGATGATTTGTTTATTTCATTAACAAGGAAAATAGCAAATAGTTAAGCTTTTTCAAAGGATGAAACTGCATAAATTCAGGCAATCAAAGAAAAAACTGCAGGAGTGAGGTTACTGCAAATCTTTTACCATTATCATTTCCACTGGCTAAATAATTTTCATGTCTACTGGAAAAATCCATCTCAGAACATATAATTTTACAGAGTCATGCTCCTAATAAATAGTAAATAGTATGCCAATCAAAAGTAGATTTACATACGGAACCACATAGCTTTAAGGCAGACCTAGAAGATGCAGCTACAATATATCTCTGGAAATATAGGGAGTCACCTTAGTATAGTCCATTTGCTTTAAGTTTCAGATAAAATTCTTTAACCATACAATCATTCATCAATTTGTTAAATATTGTATTTTTCCACAGAGTTATTATTAGTATAATTGCCACTTTTTTTTTAAAGCAGTCCTTTGTTTTGATGGGTTATATACTGTGAAACTTTGGTAAGTGTATCATTTTCCTTCTCATTTTTCTAAGTTGTTCACATAGAAATAAGAAAAGAAATTTCAAAGCTGTAGAAGCCCTAAATTTAAAATGAAAGATACAATGAAGCTAACAACTGCCTAATTCTGTACAAGAGGGAAAGTGAGAACATTACCCAAGGGGACAAACTCTCAGGTAAGCGAAGGACAGAAGAATGTGATCTGGAAGTGGTGAGTGACGCAGAGACAATAAAATCTAAAATTGCCCATCAGCCACTCTTCAACTTCTGAAAAGAGTTTATTTTTAGAATAGGGGTAAATGTGTCTAAATACATAAGACAGGAATCAACATGATGAGAGATGGAAGAGGCCAGATTGGAAGTGGTCAGCTCATGAAGTTTTCTCCCTATACCCACAGAGACTGCAGACAAACAGGCATTTTTGCATCCTGTAGTATACTAAACTGGGCATCAAGATACTTGGATTTTATAACTTGCATGCACAATGAGTAATGGGGATTGTTTGAAAAATCACTTTGATGTTCTTTGTTCTTGAACTAATTTCTTTTTGTTGCTGTTCTTAAACACTGTTACCAAAGGCAACTTAGAGAAGTGAGTGTTCTTGGGCTTCTGGTTCCATAGGGATATGATTCTGTTACGGCAGGCAGGCCTGGCAGCAAAATGGCAGGGATATGAAGCTGACAGATCACAATTCACACAATAACAAAAATGCAGAGAGAGCAAACTGAAAGTGGAAAAAAACTAAAAATTCTCAAAGGCCATCTCTAGTGGCATGCTTCATCTAGCAAGCCTTTGTATCCCAAACATTTTGTAATCTCCAACAAACAGCACTAGGGATCACATGTTTAAATGCATGAACCTATATGGGACATCTCTCATTCAAAGCACAACAGCCGAGAGCCTTGCCTCAAAGGATCATGGCCATTTATAAAGCAATATGCCTTCAGCCCAACTTCAAAGGTTTCCATAATTTTTTATCATAATTAAGACATTCAGTCCTTGATATGACTTTTGACTTTTGGAGCTCTGAACAGTTATTGAGATGGTTAAAAATTATAAAATTGAATCAAATCAAAACCTATTGTATACTTCTAACATGTAATGGTATAAAATATATATTACCATTTCAAAATGGAAGATTGAGCCATAGTTATGAAATTCTGAAACACAGAAAAACCAGAACCAAGGAGGGCAAGCAGGAAATCCATGTCCAGTATCAAAGGATTTAGATCATTTAAGCCCTCCAGCATTTCTGCCTACAGACTTCATCTCTTCCTTAGATTGTTTTCTTCTTTCTGTAAGCTCTGTCTTTGGCAGATATCTCACATCTCTTGAACTTCCAGCATCATGGGGTCTCTACCATAAACCCAGCGTCACTTTCACAGCTTCACACAATGCTCTCAGAGACTTCATGAACTGCCCCATATTGCCTTGTGTTGATAACTCTCTGAAAACATAGAGAAAAACTGTATAACACATTGCTTTTGAGTCTTTCATGTCTCCAAATCTAGTGCCACCTGGACGACACTATCCAGTTTAGTTGTGCTTGGGAAGGACTCTCATCTACAAGAGTTGAAATAATAGCAGCTTTTTGTGTAGTTGTTTTCTAGGAACAAAGCCCTTCCAGATTATCTTACATGAACTGAAAGGTTAGCTGGGTTGTACAAGGCCCTCAGGATGCTCTTTCCATTGTTTTAGTGAGAATCTGGGAGTCTCTTCTCAATGGTGCTAGTCTCTTTAACAACTGGTACCTCTCCTACACAGCCCTTGGCTGTAACATTAAGCTTACTGTACTCTTTCCTTCTCCAAACTGTACAATTTTTGTTTCTTTTTGCCCCATATGTTCTTTCTCATTATAGGTATGCATAGGAGTAGTCTATAATAATCAGGTCACAGTGTCATTGCCCTGTTGTCTTTAATTTTAAATTTAGCCTTTATAACTTCTCAGGACATTGGAAAAAAAAACAGCCTGATCATTGACAAAATAGCACAAAAAAGTTTGAGTTTTGGTATAAGGTTATGGGAGGTCTTAGAAAAATTCCATTAGGCTCAGTGGTGGTGGCTCACACCTTTAGTCCCAGCACTCAAGAGGCAAAGAGAGGTGGATCTCTTTGACTTTAAGGCCTGCCTGGTCTACAAGAGCTAGTTCCAGGACAGCTAGGGCTGTTACACAGCAAAACTCTGTAAAAAAAAAAATTAAAAAATATAACAAACAAACAAAAAAAAAAAACGAGAAATAGGAGTCTAGCCATGTTGCCCTTAATATTAACTGTTAGAAATGTGCATTTTTGTTATTTAAGGTTTTGTAACTCTGAAAATCAATGAGAGAATGAGGTATATCCAAAAAAAATGAATAAAAACAAAAAAGAAGCCATATTTTCTCAGGTATTATGATTTAAAATAATCTTCACTTTAAAAAGAAACCAAATAGATGATATTATATATGTTTTACTGGTAAAGAAATAAAGGTCATTGCATGGAATCTAATTATTTAAACTGCATTCTTCCTGGATACAAAGCCCTTTATCTAGATATTATAGCTTCTACTAGATTTATGTACCCACCAGAGTTCAGACTTTCAACCTCCTTCACACTTCGAAAACAGCATCAACAAGTTTAAATGTATCCAAATAGCTCTGGTCCCTTGTGGGAAGCGACACTCAAGTCCCCACCTGCCATTCTTAGTGTGATTGCTGAATTCAGAGCCATGCATCATTTAAGATCATTAGTGTAAAATCAATAGCTGCAGGAAATAATTGTAGCTGTTCCTACGACCTTACCCTGTGGTACTTCATCCTTGAAGGTTATTTAATTTGAGTCCAGGCAAGATGGCTTAGTGCTACAGTGGTGTATAGTGTGGAACCGGCACAGCACCATGGGGAAACAGCATTAGTGCCGAGCATTGCAGTGTTTGGATCAGGCAGTCATCTCACAATATTCAGTATCAAAAGACTGGGATGATTTAGTGAAACCATATTGAAAATTTATCACACATTAATTTTCATTCTATAACAAAGCTCAATATGGCATGGAGCCCAGCCACCAACCAGGATTTCATATGTGAACAGAAGCAAATAATCTAATAATTTATGTTGGTATGATATTACAAAATAACACAGATTGGCTCTTTTAAAGAAGCAACAGATATTTCACTTCTCAGAGTTCTGGGGAAAAAAAAAAAAAGCCCAGTGTGGTAGGCTGCTAGTGAAGTTCCACTTACAGATTTCAGTTTTGACTTCCCTTTGAACCCTCACAGAAGGAAAAGGTTTAGAGAATTGTCTAGGATCCCTTTTGCAAGTGTCTTTCATCAGGAGTCCACCATAAGGCATATTAATTCTCAAAGTATCATTTCATGAGATGTAGGATTTCAATATCTGAACTTTGGAAGCACAAACACATCTAGCTAAAAGTGTGACATATGCCAAAGACCTTCTGTTTTCAGCTCTTTCTAGGCTTGGTGTCAGGAAGTATTTCTCACTATCTAAATTGCATGAAATCTGATAAATTTGACAAGGTGGGACAGTCATGAGTTTAGTGCTTACCATGTGTCATTTCACTTTAGCATTCAAGTCCCAGCATAAAGACTGCCCACTCATTCCAAGTTTCCAGATTGCCATGGTTTCCACTTCTCTAGACCATACTTTCTGTGCTTGCAAGATCTAGAGACTCTTCTTACCTCTTGGTATTGCAGTCTTTATAGTAAAAGCATACTTAACTACCTTAATCCAAGTATTAATTGAGGATCTTTTTTCTTTATATTCATAAAGAAAACAAAATATGTGAAAGAGAAAATGATACAAAAAGCCAGCAAAACTAAAATTAAATTCTTCAAAACAATTACAAAAAGTAAGTAAATACAAGAGACAGAATGAAAGAGAAAATGACAGGACAGAAATTGAGACAGTATCATAAAACGAGAAATACAAAAACACAGACCAAACAGACATACAGACAGAAAAAAATAAGAAATCATTCTTTTAGTTTTTAACTATCTGTATATCTGCCAATTGGTCTATGTTTTTGTTTCTTTATATCTTTTTATGATGAAACACCAGGTGAGCTCCAGGAATCCAGTTAAAGAAGAAGGAGGGAATACATAAACAGGGGAGGTCAAGATCATGATATAGACATCCAGAGACAGCTGAACCAAGCTCATGAGAACTTATGAACTCTGGACTGACAACTGTGGAGCCTCCAAGGAACCAAACTAGGCCCTCGGAATGTGGGAGACAGTTGTATAGCTTAGTCTATTTGAGGGACCTCTCAAAGTACTACAGGATCTATCCCTGGTGGATGAGCTATCTTGTTGGAGCCCATTTCTTATGGTAGGATTTCACTATCAGCCTTAAAACAGCAGGGAGGGGCTTAATCCTTCCTCAACTTAATGGGTCAGGCTTTGTTGACTCCCTATGAGAGTCCTTACCCTTTGGAAAGAATGGAAAGAGAGTGGGCTTGAGAAGAGACAAGGGAGGAGCGAAGGAGGGGTGAGAAAGACAACTGTAGTTGGAATGTAAAATGAAATCTTACAAACATCTTTAAAAATCATTAAAAATCATAGAAACAATACTATTTAATTTACTTAACAACTTAAAGAAAATGAGCAAATTCACTAACTTATAATGTACCAATATGCTAACTCAGGAATAAACAAAAATATTTTAGTAATGGATTTTCATTTTCCACGGTACTGGGTTTCATATTGCAGTATATAAAAGTATATAATATATTATAGTCTTGCCTCTCAGGTCCTCCAACCCTCTTTTCTTTCCTCACACACCACCTCCCATTACTCCCATCCATTCCTCTAGATAATGTGGTTTCTAATTTCATGCCACATAAGCATAGATAATTTGTGTATTTATATAAAATCTAGAATCCACTTATGAGAAAAATGTAAAATTTGTCTTGATATGACCTAACTTACTTTATGTGATAACCTCTGGTCACAACTACTTACCCTGGATATGATTTGGTCCTTCTATTTGGCTGAATAAAATTCCACTGGTTTTGACTGCCATAACAATGATATTTTTCTTTATCTAATCCTCTACTAATAGACATTAAAGGTGATTCCATAAATTAGTTATTTTGAATAGTAATGCAATAAACAATAATACAACACAATCTTTGTGATATTTTGACTAAGACTCTTTGGGGTAAATACTCCTGAGTTCCTTATCTGAGTCCCACCAAAGATCTCCTTTTAGTTTTCTGAAACCTCCATATTGACTTTCACATTGATTGGACTGGCTTACTGTCCCAATAGCAGTATGCACAGATTTTGTTTCTCCTCATCCTCACCAGCATTTGTTGTTGGAATTTTTTATTAATATTTGACCAGTGTTAGTTGAATCCCAAGAGAGTTTTAATATGTGTTTTCCTGGTGGCTAATGATGTAATTACTTGTCCAAGTTTACAGGTCATTTGTACTTCAACTTTTCATAACTGTCTGTCCATTTCATCACCCCAATTATTGATTGGGTGGTTTAAGCATTTTACTACTTACTTTTATAAATCCTTTGTATCAGAGACATTAATTCAGTTAGTTGTGTAATTAGCAGACTTCCTTTATTCTTTGGACTGTCCTTTTACTCGGGTGTTTGCTTTGCCACACAGAAGCTTTTTCTTTTTCTTTTTTTTTTTTATTAAGAATTTTTTCAATACAAAATTTTCTCATTTTACATAGCTATCCCCATTTCTACTCCCATTCCACCTTCTGCCCTACACTTCCCCTGACCCAATTTTCCACTCCTCAGAAGGGTAAGGCTTTCCATGGGGTGTCAACAAAATCTGACATTTCATTTTGAGGCAAGATGAAAGCCCTCCCTCCAATATCTAAGCTAAGCAAGTTATCCCTCCAGTTAGAATGTTGTCCTAGATGCCAGTTCAAGCTCTAGGGATAAATTCTGGATCCACTGCCATTGGCCCCACAGACTGTCCAAGCCTCACAACTGTCCTCCACCTTCAGTTGGCCTAGTTTGTTTCTATGCAGGTTCTCCCACTATCAGACCAGAGTCAGTGAGCTCTCACTAGCTCAGGTCAGCTGTTTCTGTGGGTATCATCATCATGATCTTGATCCCTTTGCTCATATTATCACTCCTTCCTCTCTAGAAAATTTCTATAAAGCAACTTATATAATAAACATTTAAAATAAAATCTATAGTAATTTCCTTTTTTGCATCTTTTTTTATTGACTTTTATTGAGCTCTACATTTTTTCTCTGCTCCCCTCCCTGCCTCTCTCCTCTTCTTCAACCCTACTCCAAGGTCCCCATGATTCCAGTTTCCTCAGGAGATCTTGTCTTTTACTCCCCATGTAGATTAGATCTATGTACATCTCTTTTGGTGTCCACATTGTTGTCTAGGTTCTCTGGGATTGTGATTTATTAAAAGAGTGTTTTTTAAAATAATATTTTTAATCTTGTAGAAAAATGAAATATCACCAAACTCATTCTATGAGGTTCCAAACTATACAAAGATATCAGACTGTGGTCTAAAAGTTGTTGGAGCCCATAATTCTACACAGTAAATGTACAGTTTGCAGACCAATAGACTAATCCACGGGAAGTTTTACTTGCACGTGCACATGGAATAACCTGTTTTGCAGAGCTGCGGGAACACTTGTCTTTTAGAAAAGCTGCTGTCATATCTGTGAAAACCTTGTGAGGCCATGCCCTTCAAAATGGGATTCGTTCCCAAAACACTGGGCAGTGTAGCTTCCCCTGCAGGGGCAAGGGAACGACCTTATCATTTCCCCACACCATGTGGCCATAGAGCAATAACATTCATTCTTTGTTGTAACAGTCAAATTTACATGGAGTCAATCCCAGAAATTTACTTACTAACAGACCACATAGAAATTTCTAAAGAAGACAGGCACTGAGCAGGAAGGTAGTATGTGCTGCCCTTACCAGCCAGAGAAGTCTGGGTGTGGGTAATGTCCAGGTTCAGGGATGTTTAGTAATTTTATCTAATTAATGATTTAGAAGGTCAGGTACTTCCCCTAGGATTCTGGCTCTTTCCTTGGTGTTGTCACCTGTTCCAGAGTATTGCTTTGTCAGGTTCTACCTGCCATTTTTGCAATTTTTGTATGGATATTATCATTATCATTATCTTTACCTATGGAATTTTCCAACTATGTCTGTAAAAATGAAAACCCTCATAGAGATCACCCCTTCTCCTTCTTCTTCTTGCTACTTCTTTGTGCAAAGGAATAAAGAACACGTAGCAGTAACATATGTGAGTTGATTTATTCTGTTTACCCTCAGATTCAATTAGCCAGTTTTCAATTGTCCTAGTGAATCATTCTGGACCCTGAGAGGTTTAATGGGCATAGCCCCAAAATATACCTTGATAAATGGTCTTGAAGGTAACACTTACCTTCAGATACCAAAATTGCTATGAAGTTACAGATGAAAAACCTGGTACTTTTCCCAAGCCAGCATTGTCAACTACCTACTTCCACACACAGAGGGGGCTAGACTGGGAAGGAGGGAATCATTGAACTAGCAGCTGTGTTATAGTGCATAGAGAAAATATAAAATACTATGAACATTGATATAGACAAAATTAAATCTGAAATATCTCAATAATCTGATTCACATAGTAGATGTGGAAAGACTAATTCATTAAGGACAACATCCATTTACTACTATACCCAAAGATCTACCGATATCCTACACTGTAAAAGTTGATGCATTAAAACCACAAGTGTATCTCAGATGCAGAAAAAGCCACTTCAAAAAATCCAACACTTCTCTAAAATAAGCTTTTTTTAGCTAATGTAGAGTAGAAAAATACACCCTCTGTCTGAAAATCGGTTGAAAACATCAGCAAAAAAAAATAAAAATAAAAAAATAAAGAAAAACAAACCACACTTGATGATGTTGAAGACTTCTTAAGAAGAAAGAAGGAAGTTGACTCCTCTGAACTCACCAAAGACTATCATCATTTTCCAATGTACTTGAGAAATCAAAATAAACAGAAAACAAGGAAAAAATTAAAACGACTTTTGCTGATATATGGTACAAAAAAATTGCTGATATATAAACACCAAAAAATTCTAAAAGAGATAAAAACATACAAATGTGCTTACATATCCAAAAAACAAGTACATCCAATTTATTATACACAAATTATTATATAAAAGTAAGTCCAATTTCATACACTAAGCGTAAACAGTTAAAAGTGGAAATTAACAAAATCCAATATTATTAAAGAGAATAAAAATACTTAGAAATCTATCTGATATAATAAAGGCAAGACTTATAGCGTGTGTGTGTGTGTGTGTGTGTGTGTGTGTGTGTGTAGTTTTTTAACTGGGGCTGAAGAAATGGTTAAACAATTACTAACACTTGATTTTTTTTGCAAAGGATCCTGTAGGGATAAGTCCCGCCCCTTAAGGGGCGTGTTCGCCTCGGGCTAATGTCTGCCTATAAATTTGGCGAGCAAGCTCCGAGCTGCTCGCTTCTGCTTTCCTGGTCTCCGCGGGAACGGTGGTTCTGTAAGTCTATTTCTACATTAAAGCTATATATATATTTTTACACTCTGTCTGCATTCATTTACGCCGTTACATTTTGGCGTCCAACGTCGGGCTATTTTGCCCCCGACTCAAGCGGGTAGCCCGCTACCTAACACAGCACCCTCCTGGGTGCTGTTTTTCAGTTCGTGACTCCGGCCCCAGTGCCGAGTCCGAGACCCACTCGGCAAGACAGGCCCATTCTGCCTGCCTTGGCTAAGTTTTGCAGCGGAACCCCACTGCCTGAATTAGCAGAAGCTCAAGTACTTGCGGTTTTGCAACAAAAGCTGCCACAGTGTCAGATTTGGTCTGTTACAAAGTGACTTGGCCGGTTGTGGTGGTGCACGCCGGTAGGATTTGCTGAAGGAGGCAGAGGCAGGAGGATCACAAGTTTGAGGCCGGCCAGGCAGTGGTAGAGCACGCCTTTAATCCCAGCACTTGGGAAGCAGAGGCAGGCAGATCTCTGTGAGTTTGAGGCCTGCCAGGCCTTGGTAGTGCACGCCTTCAATCCCAGCACTTGGGAGGCAGAGACAGGAGGATCTCTGTGAGTTCAAGGCCAGCCTGGTCTACAAGAGCTAGTTCTAGGACAGGCTCCAAAAACACAGAGACCACCACTGACAGGAACTGATCTTTGCAGGTAAATTTTTTTCTTTTATAAATAAAATGTCTGAACACATTACTGTTCAAGAATTTAATGATTTTTTTAATTGTACCATGTGGGAGATTTTACAAGAGGTGTCTATCACCCCACATATATGGATCCTTCTGGGATTTGTAGTTTTCATTGGCATCAAATGGTTTGATAATAGAAATATGATAAAGTCTTTACGAGACGAATCCAGGAATCTTAAGGTAGAGATTGAACGCTTAAAAACAATTGAGAATGACAACAATCTTCTCAAGAATCAGTTTGAAGTTCTCCAGGCTGATAACAATCTTCTCAAGAATCAGTTTGAAGTTCTCCAGGCTGATAACAATCTTCTCAAGAATCAGGTTGAAGTTCTTCAGACTGATGTTAAGGAGAAATTCATTACTATGGAAGAGGGAACAGCTGATCTGGACCATAAGATTCAGTCCCTTTCTGTAGGAAATGAAACATTAACTGAGAGAATCAAAACTGCTGAATGTGACAATCGGATTTTGTCTAAAGCTTATGACAGATTGACGGAAAGATTGTCAATACAAGAAGGCACGGTTTATGCCATAAAAATTATGTCCAAAGATGAGATGTTATCTCTAACGGACAAACTTCATACATTAGAATCCTCAATGAAGGCTTTGGAACATAATTCTGGACAGGAGTTTCAGACATTGCAGAAGGCAATGGTGAACAGAATTGAAAAGATTGAGGAATTTCTAAATTCTGATGAAGAAGAGCAAAGGGTAGAAAGGCAAATTTTAACTACATCTGTGGGTAAGTCTCTCCGGGACAATTTCCACAAAGCTCTACCTACAGCTCTACCTGCCTTTCCAGTAATAACAACAGAGAAGGTGATTGGTTCCAAAAACCCTAGGGTCATCAAGGAGGATACATGGGAGCCTGTGCGTATGAATGATCTCAAGGAAATAAAACAGGCTGTCATGACTTTTGGGATGCAAGCCTCTTTTGTTAAAGAGATGCTAAGATCTTGGGCCACGACAAGCAGAGCAACCCCCTCAGACTGGCTCCAGCTGAGCTCTGCGGTACTCGAGAGTGGACCGCAATTGAAATGGAAATGCTTATTCAGGCAAGAGGCTAGACTCTTAGAACAGCAGGAAAAAGCGAAGGGAATTGACATTTCCCTAGATCAAATTCTAGGTGAAGGGCCCTTTTCCGATCCTCAGGAACAAGCTAATTTGGATGAAAACACACTCTCCATGTGTACTACAGCAGCCTTAAGGGCTTGGGACAGGGTACAAGACCCAGGACAGAGAATGGAATCATTTGTCAGAGTTAAACAGGGTCAGAGAGAACCCTTTAGTGACTTTTTACAAAGATTAACTAAGGCTGTACAAATAGGAATATCTGACCCAGAAGCAAGACGTATAATGATTGAGTCTTTGGCTTATGAAAATGCAAATGTGGAATGCAAAAGGATTTTGGGTCCTTTAAAGCTCAGATCAGCGCCGTTGGAAGAATGGGTCTTGCATACACTCAATGTTGATACATTTGATTATGGCACTGAAGCATGGGTAGAAGAAGCAATTTCCAATGGTAAAAGGAGACACCAGAATACCAAATGTTTTAATTGTGGAAAAATGGGTCATATTAAAAGGAATTGTAAACAACGGGTTTTCAGAAATAATAATAATAATAATAATAATGCATCTTTCAGAAATAATAATAATAATGCATCTTCTAGAAATAACAGAAATAGGAGGACTCAGCCTTCAGGTTTATGTAGAAGATGTGGAAAGGGCAGACATTGGACGAATGAATGCAGGTCTACAAGAGATAGACAAGGCAACCTGATACAGCCGGGAAACGTGAGAGGGGGGGCCTCACAGGCCCCCATGGCAAACATGGTTCAGTCATATCCAGTTTCTGCAGAGAACGTGCCTCATCAGGACAATTAGGAAGCCCCATGCCTACTGTTACAAGCAATAATGATCAGAAAGATAAGTTACGTGTGTTTTGGCAAACTTCTATAAATGATCAAAGACCTAAACTGAGAGTGTGTGTAAATGGCATTTTTATTACTGGCCTGCTGGACACAGGTGCTGATGTAAGTATCATTACCCCAGAATCTTGGCATCCGTATTGGCCTCTTCAGAATGTAAATGTTCAGCTCCTGGGAATTGGAACCCTATCTCGAGTAAGGCAGAGCACGAGATGGGTTGAATGTATAGGGCCAGAGGGACAAATAGGAAAATTAAAGCCATATGTAGCCAATATTGCAATGAATTTATGGGGTCGTGACCTATTACAACAATGGAATACTGAAATTAACATTCCTGCTAAATCTAGAGCCTATATTTCTGAGAATAATATTAAAAGATATTACAAACGGAGAAAACCGGCCATTCGGGCTGTAAAAGAACAAGCAATTGATGTCCCGTCAGAGATACCAACAGCCTTGCCTCTAAAATGGTTGACTGAGAAACCAATATGGACAAAGCAATGGCCTTTAGCTGAGGAAAAGTTACAGGCTTTAGAACAGCTGGTACAAGAACAATTAGATGCTGGACATATAGAAGAATCTACCAGCCCTTGGAATTCTCCTGTATTTGTGGTTAAGAAAAAATCAGGTAAATGGAGAATGGTGACAGATCTCAGGGCCATCAACAAGGTTATTCAACCTATGGGCCCTCTGCAATCTGGAATTCCTTTGCCCTCTTTATTACCAAAAGGATGGCCTCTCATAGTTATTGATTTAAAGGATTGTTTTTTCACTATACCTTTGCAAAAAGAAGATAGAGAAAAATTTGCCTTCACAGTGCCTAGTTATAACAATTCTCAACCTTCGAGGAGGTACCACTGGACCGTTCTCCCCCAGGGTATGTTAAATAGCCCCTCCCTGTGCCAATATTTTGTGAACCAACCATTGCAAATAATACGCAAGAAATTTCCCAAATCTATAGTATACCATTACATGGACGACATCTTGTTATCCGATTCAAACATGGATACCTTGAACAGACTGTTTGAAGAAATAAAGATACTCTTACCTAAATGGGGATTGCAAACAGCTCCTGAAAAGATTCAGAAGGGAGATTCTGTTAATTATTTAGGTTATAAAATAGGTTTGCAAAAAATTAAGACACAAAAAGCACAAATTAGGAGAGATCGCCTACGGACTCTTAATGACTTTCAAAGACTGTTAGGAGACATTTCCAGTCTACGACCAGCTATTGGAATAACACCTGATCTAATAATTCATTTGAACAAAACCTTGGATGGTGATAAGGATTTAAACAGTCCCAGAGAATTAACAGCTGAAGCAGAAAAGGAACTGACAATGATTGAGGAAAAATTACAACAGGCACATGTGGACAGGGTGAATCCAGAGCTCGATTGTATTCTCGTCATACTACCATCAAAAATTTCTCCTACAGGAATTTTAATGCAGAGAGATGATATTATTTTGGAATGGATCTTTTTACCACATAAACCAAGTAAGAAACTGAAAACTTATGTGGAAAAAGTCTCTGAGTTAATTATAAAAGGCAAGCTGAGACTTCGTCAACTAGCAGGTATAGACCCAGCAGAAATTATAGTGCCTTTCACTGCTGATGAACTAAAGAAATTATGGGAAGATAATGAACCATGGCAAAGAGCTTGTGCTAATTTTTTGGGAGACATTAATAACAACTATCCAAAAAGCAAGCGGCTTAACTTCATAAAGAGAACTTCTTGGATTCTTCCTCGAATCGTCCGTGATGCTCCAATAACTGGAGCCCGTACATTCTATACTGATGCCAATAAATCAGGGAAGGCAGGTTACAAATCAGAAGACTTGGATAAGGTGGAACAAAGTCCATATACTTCTGTCCAGAAGGCGGAATTATATGCCATTCTTATGGTGCTAAGGGATTTTAAAGAACCTATTAATATAGTTACAGATTCACAATACGCAGAAAGAGTTATTTTACATATTGAAACTGCTGAATTTATACCTGATGATACTGAACTAACCTCATTGTTCCTCCAGGTTCAAGATTTGATCAGGAACAGGCTTTGCCCTATGTACATAACACACATCCGATCCCATACGGGTCTGCCAGGTCCTCTAGCACAAGGTAATGCAGAAATTGATCAATTATTGATTGGTAGTGTGCTACAAGCCTCTGAATTTCATAAAAAACATCATGTTAATAGCAAAGGTTTGAAGAAAGAGTTTTCAATTACATGGCAACAAGCTAAGGAGATTGTAAAGAAATGCCCTACTTGCTCTTTCTATAACCAAACGCCACTGCCTGCAGGGGCTAATCCAAAGGGCACCCAAAGGAATGAAATCTGGCAGATGGATGTGTTCCACTTTGCAGAATTTGGCAAATTAAAATATGTACACCACACCATAGACACATATTCAGGTTTTCAATGGGCTACTGCCCTGAGCTCAGAAAAGGCTGATTCAGTAATTACACATTTATTGGAAGTTATGGCCATCATGGGTATACCTGCGCAAATAAAGACAGATAATGGTCCAGCATATGTATCTAAGAAAATGAAACGCTTTTTTGATTATTATAATATAAAACACATTACAGGTATACCAAATAATCCTACAGGTCAGGCAGTTATAGAAAGATCAAATCGTACTATAAAGGATATGCTGAACAAACAGAAAGGGATCGAAAATACCCCCAGAAATAGATTACATAATGCTTTATTAACCTTGAATTTTCTTAACGCTAATGAGAAAGGAACGACAGCAGCAGAAAGACATTGGATAATGGAAAAGTCTGCTGAACTAAATCAACCGATTTATTTCAAAGATGTGCTGACCTCTCAGTGGAAGCCAGGAGATGTGCTACGTTGGGGAAGGGGTTTTGCTCTTGTTTCCACAGGAGAAGAAAAATTGTGGATACCATCAAAATTAATAAAGTTTCGATTTGAAGAGGAGAAACCTCTTGGAAAGGAGAAATGACAACTCATCCACAACGATGATATTCATACAGGTGGTAAGAAAAACATATAAAATGGGGGCAGGGTTCTGTTCTTATCTCCACAGGGAAACACTCATCTTTGAGAAATTCAAGGAACCCTGGTTGTTTGGATACTGACAGATGGAAAAATACCTGCCCAATAGGAAATATCAAGACAACTGAATGGGTTGTGTAAGTAATATTAAACCATATTTCTAAATTTATAAAGCTGGTTTTGAAGTTGGACTCTGGCTCAGTCCCTCTCCAATTCCAAGCCTGTTGGTAAGAGAAAAACCCAGAGTTTCTGGAATTTCTGTCTCATGTCAAGAGCCATGATATGGGACAGAAAGAAATATGAGTTTAGAAAACATCTTTGCATTTCTTCATATCTATCATACTTTTCATTGAATATATCTATCATGTCTTTCATTGAATATATATATATATATGTCTATATGATTAATGTTTAAGTTTTTCATAATGAACAATGAGTTTTTCCTGAAGTGACATTTGAAGTTTCCAGGAAGAAGATGGGGCCCCATAACAACAACTCCACCTGGTTGATATGACGTCATGATACTGATAGCGCTACTACAAGACCTGCTTTTGATACCAGCTGCACAAGACAGTTCCAACTTGGTTAGCTGAAATGGTGCACATCTTATACAACATTTTGGCCAGACCTGCACGAAAATACTCAGAGACTATTTGCAATTTTAAAAGACATTATCTTGAAATTTAACCATCATTTTACTTTCACAGGATCCCCCAGAAAGAACGTCGCCCCTATGACAGCAGGAAGTAATTCTAGAGAACGACGTCCCCTCTCCCAGTAAAGTTTGCCCTTGGGTTTAGGGACATCATTTAGGGGTTGATTATAATTAGTATATGATTGAGGGTTGGGAGAGGAATTTTATAAGCTCAAGGATCATTTTGAAAAAAAAAAAAAAAAAAAAAAAAAAAGAGGGAATGATGGGATAATAGATTTATAATTGTGAGTTACTGCTTTTAGACAAATATATTGGTATCAATTCTTGTACAATGAAACAAAGTTAAATTATATGGACTATTGTACGCATGCATGTTTCTACCTCTGTTTAAAACATTCTTATGTATTGACATATATTGTATTGATATATATATATATATATATATTGTATATATTTACCATATTGCAGTGTACATTTCTACCTCTGATTAAGATACTTATATAATATTTGTGTATTGATATATATTTACCTACTGCAATGTATATTTGTACATTGTTTATATTTGGAGGTCATTGTCCTCATTTGTTTCACAGTTGTTTATTGTCTTATTCTTTAAGTTAGATAGATATTGAGAATTATATAGACTAATTGTCATCTAAGTTTGTCATTTATAATTAGACTAATCAGGTTCTTTAGATATATAGAGATTATACTCAGTATAGATAGATAATCTTCAACCTCTTCAAAGAGCTGTAGAAAATGGCCTTTAATCTAACTCAGAGTTTCGTGATAGTGAGACACAATTGCTCCTGGCAACACCGCTCTATTCCCGAGAGAATGTTGAGCACCAAAAACACTCCATCTGGAGCCTTTCTATTTGGCAGAACTGGCCTTTGGGCAAAGAAATGCCCATACCTCAACCACTGACACAGATACAGAGCGTGCATCAATGGATAAAACAGGACTGTCATATCCTGCCAAGACAGGGTAAGATAGTTTTGAAAAGTTCCTTGCCTTTAATAATGGTATGTCAGTTATGTTAGGCCTTAGCCAAAATTGGTTGACTCAACGTTGCAAACGAGACTTTGGGTGATTGCCAAGGTAGTCAGTTGTCTCTGTCAATTGTTGCACATTTTGGATATATCTCGTTTGTTGAGTAGTGTTTATTCCCTTCTCAGATCTTTGACTGAGTTGAAGATTATATAATTGTAGTTACTCTTTACATTATTTGGACTTCTTGAGATAGAATGTTTAGCAAAGCTTTTGTTCTCAATATTGTTTGTTGTATTTATTATTTGTTGTTATTGTATGTAGTTGTATTTGGTTTAGTTCTGTCTTATTTAGACAAAAAGGGGAGATGTAGGGATAAGTCCCGCCCCTTAAGGGGCGTGTTCGCCTCGGGCTAATGTCTGCCTATAAATTTGGCGAGCAAGCTCCGAGCTGCTCGCTTCTGCTTTCCTGGTCTCCGCGGGAACGGTGGTTCTGTAAGTCTATTTCTACATTAAAGCTATATATATATTTTTACACTCTGTCTGCATTCATTTACGCCGTTACAGGATCCAGAGAATCCAGGTTTTATTTCCAACACGTACATGGCAACTCAGAACCATCTGTAACTCCAGTCACAGGAGATCTAGTACCCTTTCCCAGCCTCCACAGGCACAAGGCATACATGTAATTGCACATATTTACCTAAAGAAAAAATACCTGTATACATAAAATAAACATTTCTTATTATAAAACAAAGAAAAGTTAAAGAAACTATTACATAAATGAATAATATTTCATTTTCATGTCTTAGCTGACTTAATATTGTTAAATGTAAATGCCTCTTAAATTAATCTATATATTGCAATAATTGTCATCAGCGGGCATTTTCAGACGTGAAAATCAGATCATAAATTCGTGATTGAGATTAAAATTCAAGTAATTCAAGAAAATTTCATAAAATTACACAGTTTAGTAACCCTTACCTCCAGATATAAAAATTACTATGAAGTTACAAATGATAAACCTGGTACTTTCCCCACCCCATCATTGTCAGAAGAGGGTAGACTGAGTGGGAAGGATCATTAAACTAGCCGTGTTATACTGCACTGAGAAAACATAAAATACTAGGAATACTTTTGTGCCATTTTTTGTTATTTAAATAGAACAAAGGTGTTTACCAAAGCAAAAACTCAAGCAGGCAAAACTGCCCATGAAAAAAGGAATGATATGTGAAAAGTCCTAGAAGAACATGAAAAACCAACACCCAGAAGCTTCCAATAGCCTAATTTTTTATGGTGTGGGAGTTAGGATTTGAGACCTAAGATCAAAGTCTGTGAACTGCAGAATCCAGAAAAGAGTCTGAAACATGAAAAATGTGGAAGCATGAGGAGAGAAAGTCTGATTTCTGAACACATAGAAGGGAGGCTGTCAGGCAGTTACTGAAGATGTTTAATGATGTCCTACTGTAGTAAGGAGGTGCGGGCTTGCTGTTCGTCCCACCCGGCTCCCATACGGCTAGCTTTACACCAGAAATAACAACACACAAACTGTATTCTTTTTTTTTATTTAAATTTATTTATTTATTAAGGATTTCTGCCTCGTCCCCGCAACCGCTTCCCATTTCCCTCCCCCTCCCCCGATCAAGTCCCCCTCCCTCATCTGCTCGAAGAGCAATCAGGGTTCCCTGACCTGTGGGAAGCCCAAGGACTGCCCACCTCTATCTAGGTCTCGTAAGGTGAGCATCCAAACTGCCTAGGCTCCCACAAAGCCAGTACGTGCAGTAGGATCAAAAACCCACTGCAATTGTTCTTGAATTCTCAGTATTCCTCATTGTCCGCTATGTTCAGCTAGTGGGAGCACCAGACAGAAATCTCAAGGTCCAAATCAGGAGCAGAAGGAGACGGAGCACGAGCAAGGAACTCAGGACCACGAGGGGTGCACCCACACACTAAGACAATGGGGATGTTCTATTGGGATCTCACCAAGGCCAGCTGGCCTAGGTCTGAAAAAGCATGGGATAAATCCGGACAAACTGTATTCTTTTAAACACTGCTTGGCCCATTAGCTCTAGCCCTTACTCGATAATTCTGATATCCCGATTAACCCATATCTAATAAACTGTGTAGCACCGGTCTTACTAGGAAAGATACAGCATGTCTGACCTGGCAGCTTGCTTCATGGCATCTGGCTCTGAGAAGAGCTGCATGATTTCTGAGTTCACTTCCTCTTCCTCCCAGCATTTTGTTCTATTTACTCCGCCTATCTAAATTCTGCCCTATCAGATGGGCCAAGGCAGTTTCTTTATTAGCCAATGACCTTCCTCCATCATCCTACAATGTTACTTGTCCTATATAACAAAATATTTGCAGACCATTGTGTCAAGAGGATCTGTGACTATTTCCTGGGGGATGTGTTGTTCCTAGAATGGAAGTGCTCATGTCAGTGAGTAGGAGTCCAGGAAGTGAACTAGTGGCTTGGGCCTTGCTTATAAATGACTAAAGTGGAGACTGAGATACAGAATTTGATAATCTTGACTGTCTACTTGGTATACAAAGAAAGCTCAAAGAGTAAGAAACACCTCTGGTTATATTCAGAGGAGATAAAATAATGATGCTCCCAATTTAATGAACTGATGAGTTCTTCAATGGTATCAAAATATTATGGTATTGTTGTGAAATTGTGAAAACATAAGTAATAGAGCTGCTGAGAGGTGAATAAATTCTACCGCGTGTTCTAACAGCAGGGTGTTTCTCTATGTACATGAATCCTCTTAAAAAATGAGAAACATGTTCTGTCTTCCCTAAGTTGCTTTGGTCATAATAACAAGAAAGAAATTAGAGACTTATGCTGCATAAAAGGAAATACTGATGTGGGATTCTCCTATGAATATTGTGAATATATTTTATTGCCATTGGTTAATTAAGATACTGCTTGTCTTATGCCAGGGCAAAATATACCAAGGTAGAAAATCTTAGCAGAGATAAAGGAAGAAAAAAAAGTAGAGTCAGAGACCACATGTAGCTATTGAAGGAGAAAGACTCCAGAACCCAACCAGCAAGCCACAACCTGTGGCAATAACCGATTAATAAATAGGTTAATATTAGACACAAGAGCTAGCTAGGAATATGCTCTAACCATTGACCAAACAGTGTGATTAATATAGTTTCTGTGTGGTTATTCAGGTCTGGGCGACCAGAAAAACAAAAGAACAGTATCTGTTTACAAACTACTATCCACAAAATGATATAAAATGTTGTAAGATCACAGCATATCTTCATAAAGCTTTATTTTGATGATGCAGTTTATGACTAATATAAAGGGTTTGGTAGCATTGAAACAAATGTACAATCTAATAATCAACATAGTCTGTGTGTCATGACCACATTGGATTTATAAACTTTCTTATATTTTATATATAAGTGATAAGCAATAGTTTTGCAGATATTTTATGCCCAGTTCAGATTAGGATAGCAGATGTTGTCCAGGAGTTTCTTTTAATTTTTAATAGACCGTGAACAGTCAAATGTATTGCCACTTCCAACACTGTCAGGAATCAGCTACAAGGTTTCATTTAGCTGTGTCCAAAATCAAGATCTAAGAATAAAGATGGCAGTGTGCTAATACCATTGTTATTATTAGAGCTTTAATGATTTCCATTCTAAAATCAGTCTGTACACTTTATAGAGTAGCTAGTTCAGAGGCAAGAGTATTTAACTCCCCTGTCAGCAACAATAAAAAAATAAATAAGGGTTTTTTCCAATATTATAGACTTTTTCAGTCCCCGGTATTGAATTCTGTATGCCTGTTAAATATCATATGTTATTAGGCAGTAGTGAGAAAAAAATTGATGAATTATCAGTAAATGACTTAATACTTAGGTATATTTTCTGTTTATCAAGTCTTGGTTTAATTCAGTTTATTTCTTGGCTTATGTTTTTAACCAGAGCTCTTGTTTGGTGTAGACACCCATGCTTTCTTCCCAGTTCAATTTCATTAAAAGAAAACAAGACAGGATTATATCATCACAAATCATCAGTTTAAATAGATTATGATGTCCTATAGCCTTAGTATGTGAAGATTATTTTTGTTGTCTATTACAACTGCCAATAATAAGAGTAGCTTTATTCAAAACAATAAATACTACAGTTTGTATTTACAACATAATATCATGTATATATCCCTCTGACACACACACACACACACACAAATATGTCTTTTGGATGATTTTGTTGGAAAAGTTCAAAATAAAAAGGTATGCACCTAGATGATTTTCATTCAAGAAGGAAGACAATGGTATAAGTATGTGTGTATATGTGTTTATGTTGATAAAACATTTAATTGTTTATACATTTCTAGAACATATATTATATTACATAAAATACTCAGAAGTCATTTATATGCTCCGGATAACGCCATGAGGTTGAAATTTAAACATCTTCTCTTTCGTATAGGCCCTGCTAAATTCCCTGGCAAAAATCAGGTGACTGGGTGAAAGACAAGGCTGAGGCAGGTATTGCTATAGTCAGTGCATTTATATGTGTACTGCAGCACTAATTTGCTAAGAACAGGATAAAATTTTGGAGTTAACTTCGCTAGTGAACATCTCTGAAAGTTTTTACTTCTTAGACCTAGATTTTTAAACCACCCCTCATTGCAGGGAATCATCCCACCCCATATCTGAGCGCTCAAAACAGGGCTTCCTAGGCAGCAGCATCTGCTGTAATCATTTGTTAATTACCCAAACATTATCTCTACAGCATAACCAAAGTAAGGTGCAAGGTATCCAAGCTTAAATATAAATTGCATGCCAAATGGATTACTTTAATAATATTGTCACAGGAAACCCAAGCGATAAGTGTCATAGAAATTATATTATAAATGCAAAGCAGTAGGCCTGAGAGGCATATGGAGGAATAGAATGCAAATTCTGAAAACTTAGTCATTGTCCAGCTTTTCAGACCTGTTCTAATCCTGTGATCTTCTTCCCTTCAGGTGTGGGATCATTCCTACATTGTCACGCTTTATTTGATGTTTCCAGAGTCATTTTGTCCTCCATTCTACCAATAGAGCCCCTTGAAAGCCATTCATATGAGTTTTCATATGTGATATTTCAGGCTTACTTTCAACCTGACCACATATGTGCCACAATGTAGCACATGCATTATTATTCACACACACACATGCCCAAGCACATACACACATGCATGTGTGTGCATGCATGTGCGCAGGCACACACAAACATTAAGTTAGGTCAAACAAATAAATCTAATATTGGCAAAAAGCAGCGGTATGAAACAACTTAGCAATAGGATGATGAATGCTTTAGCAAACACTGGTTAATTGAAACCCTGCTCCGTTGTCAGTGTTAAAGGATAAGTAGTCGATAAAACTTCCTTAAAAGCAGAAAAGTGTCATCTTCTTATTTTTTGAAAATTAAATAGACAATCAGAACCAGCCACATTTATTAATTAGAATATTAGACTGCAAAATCAAATGGCAACAAAATTATGAAGTAAAAAATGATAAGAGCTCCCTGTAACTGTTAGCCAATACACATTAAGCATACAGGAGATTTTAATTAGTAGTCAAGATCCAGAATGCATTTCTTAATTAAATGAAAATTTTCTTTTAATTGCCAGTTAAATTTTCAAATATAAAGCATGAAAATTAGGAAAACCCAAAGCTCAGCTTCTTGAAGGGGCACAAAATGCATACGGAACAATGAGAAAGTAACATGCTACACCAGCTATGCATCATGTAAGAATGTAAGAAGCTTAGTGTCTGCTCACAGTGAAAAACTTCATTGCTTTCATTGGTAAGCTTAGCTCCTCTCCCTCCCACTCCCTCCAGCCAATGTTTCTGCAAGAAAGACGTTTTCTTTTGTCTTTGGGAGAGGTGAGCTGGAGCTATTTAAAGGACCATTATGTTTTATCAGGAGGAGTTTGCAAATTGTATTCTTCAGGAAGACTTCCCACTACACACACACTTTAAGCAAATGCCTGTTTCAGCTTTGTACCTTTGTAGTAATGAGATCAGGTCATCCCCATGTTTTGTTATGTTTTCTCTTCATATGCTATAGCCACCTTTCTTCCTCACCACCTCTTGTTTTTCTATCTCGGGTTAGCTCATCATTTAAAATTGGTCTGTTAGTTAAATCTATAATGAGTTCCCAAAACATCTCTTTGGACATGCATCTTACTTATACTAGACTCTCCTTTGAAATCCCATGATTCTTCAGCTCATGAGAACAGAACAACCAGTAAAGCTGTGCACATCCAGTTCAACAATCCACTCTGTTATCAGAAAGTTATGGACATTTTTTTTTCGTTTTTTTTTTTTTTCGGTTTTTCAAGACAGAGTTTCTCTGTAGCTTTGGAGCCTTTCCTGGATCTAGCTCTTTTAGACCAAGCTGAGCTCAAACTCACAGAGATCTGCCTGCCTCTGCCTCCTGAGTGCTGGGATTAAGGTGTATGCCACCACTGCCCAGATAGTTTTAAATATTTTAATTAAACTATTATTATATTATTTTCCCTCTCCCCTTTACTCTTTCCAGGTCCTCTCAAGTATCTTTACTTCCTCTAGGCCCCCACCACAAATCTCCTCCTTCTAAATTTGATACATTTTGCTGCCTCAATATGCTGAATCTTTGTGTGTGTAGTTTCAAGGTTTGTCACTCTGCCTTAGACTAGTCCCTGAAAAATGTTTCCTCTCACTCCCTTAACAAGTACCAGTCTTATGTAGTTCCTTGTTCAGGAGTGTGACCCCAGGAGATTTCCTCTTATCAAAGTTCGCATGTTTATAGATGCTGGAATTGTTTAGATCTTGTTTGTGCAGTCATTTCTTTAAAAGACTGTATACCATACTTGCTGGTATTTAGGTTCTTACAATCACTCCAAGCCCTCTTCCTCAATACTTCCTAAGCACATGCAGGAGACGTAATGTCACTTTATCTGTTAAGGCCGGGCTCCATGTGTCTCATTAATCTCCACATTGCGTCCAGGTGTGGTTTTCTATGATGGTTTCCATTTGCTATGAAGAGAGGCTTCTGTTGATGCGAGGTGGTAGATGAAACTATGTTTGGGTATAAGGATGAGATTTAGAATTTTGTTAGGAATTATTTTGTCAAGAAAAGTAATGAGAGCAAATTTCTTTTCAACTCACCTACATTAGAGCAAGCCCAAGAATTTTCAAGGGTGAGGATTCACACATGCGCAATAATAGCCCCTGGCATTTTAAGAAAATCAGCGATTGGTACTCTGTAAGAGGTGAAACTGGAGAATTAGGAATTGAAGGCCAGTCTGGACTGTACAGTTAAAGGCCAGCCTCTCTGGCTGCAGAGTAAGACTTTGTCTGCAAAACAATATAAAATAGGAAAGATAAAAAACAAAAATTAACCAAGTATTAAAGCAAGAATCTCTAAAGTGGCACGTATGATTAGCATCAGATAAGAGCCATTATCTGTGGTCCTTATTGGTAGTCTTGTTAGTATTTGGCAATGACTTTCCTTTCCTTTCCTTAAAGCAATGACATATAATTGAGATTTCACACAGGTTCCATTCAATCACAGAAACAGATAATGAAATAAATAATCACACTGTAATTACTCCAGGAATAGAAGCCTTCAGCACAGAATGTCCCTCAATAAAACCCACAACTGAATCAAGTTTCTTTAAATTACTGTTTCTGAATACTTTCACTAAGAATTACTTTCACTCTTGGTATTTTCTTTCATTAGTTTAGAGTTTAAGGGGAAAATATTCTTACCTTAGTTGAGCTAAGTTTAGCTACCACCAAACATGTTCAGAATGCAAAGCTTTAGTTAAGACTTCTACTATGAATTCCGCACCTAGATTAAATTCTTCTTTAGAACATTAGACAAATCAATGTAGATTCTATAATCTCAGATTCCACATCTCCAAAATGAAAAGGAAAATAGTTTACAAAAGTTTTAGGAACAAATGTAGCACACTATTGAACTTCTTTTTTTTTTCTGTTGTTGTTGTTTGTTTGTTTGTTTTGTTTTTTTATTATTTTGAGACAGGGTTTCTCTGTGTAGCCTTAGCTGTCCTGGAACTAACTCTGTAGATCAGCTGGCCTCAAACTCTCAGACATCCACCTGCCTCTGGATCCCAAGTGCTGGGATTAGAGGTGTGCACCACAATCGAGCCAACTGAACGTATTTAGTGTGGGATAAAAGCTGATTGAGAATTAAGGTCTGTGAAGTGATAAAACAGTACTATTGTCATCCTTATGACTGACGGATGGACTCTGCAGGGGAGGGGCCTTGTGACTTGGTGGAGCATAGTCTAGCGATGAGCCATGTGAGGAGAATTTCAAGAGCTTGTGAGACCATTCCAAGAAAACAAGACAAGATTGTTGAGGTCTCAGTTTCTTCAAAGTACGGAATTATTCTTAGAATGTGTTTTTGTGCTCCTCCAGCTATAGCAGATAGGAGTGAATTTACTTCAGATTATTCATTATTGCTTGCTGTTGTTATTCAGTTATATTCTTCTGAGGAAAACATGCTGTTGCCACATGCAACTTCTCCTTGTGATTGTATACAGCTTGAATTCATGAGAACTTTATCTTTTGTGACCCTCAGAGTATAAACTGTCTGAGGCTCTAAATAAAGTTGGCTATTGCACGAGACTTCAGTCCAATGCATTTACTGGCTCAGTTCTCCCAGGCCCCATTGCCTCTAGGGCAGTAAATCTGGCTATTGCATGAGACTTTAGTCCACCGCATTTACTGGCTCCCTTCTCCCAGGTCCCACAGCCTCTAGAGCAGTGACAACGACTGGAAGGAAGACTGAATTTATTTATGTATATTTTCTGAAAGTGGAGATATTCTAACTTTTTATATTTCGTGGGTCTAGAGTGTTACCTGACCAACTGCCATGCTGTCAAGTACACTTCAGGGACAACCTGGGATCTTATTTTAATTCCTTAGCAACATTGGCAGATACCCCAGAAAAGGCTATAATCCTATAGGACTACTGTGGTGCCACTGCGGCTCTCCTTCTGTAAGCACACATCTAAGCTCTCCAAAGAGTCTCACATTTTCCCACAATTCCTCCTTCTGTTGACCACTGTGTTTGAAATTTGTTTAAAATGCCTTTCAGTAAGCTCAAAATTCCACTAGAAAAATAAGAAATTAATTCTAATGCACAAACATACTCAGTTTTTGTGTGGTTTGTTCCCGATTATTTTTTTTTAAATTTAAAATTTAGTTAGTTTATTTTTTTCTTTTTTTTCCGTTTATTTATTTATTAAAGATTTCTGTCTCTTCCCCGCCACCTCCTCCCGTTTCCCTCCCCCTCCCCCTCCCCCAATCAAGTTCCCCTCCCTTGTCAGCCCATAGAGCTATCAGGGTTCCGTGCCCAGTGGGAAGTCCAGGGACCACCCACATCCATCCAGGTCTAGCAAGGTGAGCATCCAAACTGCCTAGGCTCCCGCAAAGCCAGTACGTACAGTAGGATCAAAAACCCAGTGCCATTGTTCTTGAGTTCTCAGTAGTCCTCATTGTCCGCTATGTTCAGCAAGTCCGGTTTTATCCCATGCTTTTTCAGAGGACATTGAGCTTATAAGTCGCGATCCTAGAGAAGCTAAATAAGAAGGTGAATCCACAAACATACAGGCATCCTCCTGAATATTAACCTTCATCAGGCGATGAAAGGAGACAGAGACAGAGACCCACATTGGAGCAGCGGACAGAAATCTCAAGGTCCAAATCAGGAGCAGAAGGAGAGGGAGCACGAGCAAGGAACTCAGGACCGCGAGGGGTACACCCACACACTGAGACAATGGGATGTTCTATTGTTCCCGATTATTTTGCTCATTTTTCCTGGAATACTGAGTACTTGCTACCATTGTTCTTCATAGACATATTTGAAAATAAAAAACTACAGACAAAGCAATTATTATCTAAATAAATTCTTTGCCTGAGCACTCGTTTAATGGATTTAAATCTTATTCTATTGAATTATAAATTTCTAGGAAAGGTGAGATAGTAGAGTGCATTAAGTATAGACTGCTGGGTCAAGCTAATGTGAACTAGGTTAATAACTTAGATTCATTGCCTAACCTTTCTTCAACTCAAAGTTTTTCACATGAAAAGTGAAGATTGTGGTCTTTTGATCTTCACAGTAATTTGACTATAACTAGGTTGGTCAGCTTCTAAAATATTTTATAACAGATATTTGTCACAAATAGCTAAACCAATTGCATGATATACACATTTAACATGCTGAATTGTTTTAGGACTATCTGCCCTGTACTCTTCTACAAGTAAAATTAATATTTTATGTCATAAAGGTAGAAAGACAGGATGAAAAACCAACAGAGACCATAACCTACAGTGATATCCAACCTAGAATACTTTAAATGCATATGGCAAGTAGTAAAAAGAAATGTCTCTTCAGGATATAAACACACCAACTATATTCCTAAAGCACAAGGGAAGACCGGGCTTGAAGTCCTGTCCACCCTCTCACACTGTCATATGGTTTATTTCACTGTTTTCTGTCCCAGTCATATGTCTGTCAAGAACTATATGAACTCTATAAGCAGCTACTGTGTGTTTTGATCTATGGGCCTTTGTACCCTGTATATTCAGGAAAAGAAGCTTGAAATTATGATTAACCCCAAAGAAGCATTGCACTAATGAAATTCAGAATCAGGTAATTATTTTCTATGGGTTTCTAATCTTCCACACTATGAGACAATTAGCATATCTTACGTCTTCCCAGAAGACAATAGTAGCTTTTCCCTCCCTAGTTGAAACAACAAAAAGCTTTACAAACGTTCACATAGAAAGGAAAAAATAAATAAAAAGAGGAAGACATTACTACTACTAAAGTATGGAGAAAGTGTTTATTACAGATATAAGGCAGACTGGACAGGACTATGTGAGGAAAGAGGGGAGTAGAGAGGGGGGAAAAGGAAAATCAGAAGACCAGGAAACCAAGAGGCCAAAAGATCAAAGGGCACCTGGATTCTGTAGGGAAGAGCAGCTGGGGGAAGGGCAGCCCAACACAGTCCCTGGATTGGAGAGTTCTGGGTAAGGGGCAAGGTGTGCCTGGTACTGGCACTCCTGAGAGTGTGGAGGTGCTCAGAGACAGGGAGCTAGCAACTTACTTAGTATTTTGTCCTGGATTTGAGACATAACAGATATGTTTCCTGGAAAGCAAATCACATCTGATAAAGAAAAATTAATCTGGATAGTGACGAAACTGTCTAGTCAGCAAAATTTAAATAACTGCTTTAATTAACAGAAAAGCAAACTTAAACTATTCTCTGTAAATATGAAAATCTTAAAGTTATCAACAAATAGAATTTACCAAACATCTGGATATTAGCATAATCTAAACAAGTAATGTACATATTGATGGAAAGAGGCTAGTTAAAAGTAATGAATCTGTGAGAGAAAATTTACTCAGTAGATAAATAAGAACAAAAGAACTTAGCTCCTTAGTTCTTTCTATAACAGTACTTGGTAAAGTTCAAACTTTCTGTTTGGAAAAGCCATGTGCACAAAGGAATGGGAAGTGTGACATTTTCAAAATAAGTTAAAGTGAACTTTTTATATTTATTAATTCAATGACTATTACAAATTTATACTATGGTGTGGCATTATTATATGGAGTGAGATCATATATATATTACATGGAGTGAACCAAGGAGTTGGAAATAAAAGATAATACAAATAAAAATATGAATTGTTTACCAAAGATCAACTGCAGAGAATATGTGAGTGGAATGAGTTCCATAAGAGCAAAGTTGGTTCTGATTACCTCAAAGTGACTGGTGACCATGACAGAAAGAATTCCAGTATGCTGGTGGAGGTTTGGATTTATAATGGAAAAGACAGAACAGTAAGAAAAATAAGAAGGCTTCAAAAGAGAAAACTATTTCAGTGGAGCAGATAGCCAATTTACTCAGAGCAAACAATCCTTCCAAAAACTTTTAATTCAGACATTTAAAATCCATTGAATCTGGTATATACTGGTATATATGCCTGTGGCAGAAGCAGGGCTTTATTGCTTTAGTAAAAATATATGGGCATAGAGGTTGGCACACTTGAAAATTTGGAAGAAATGAAATGAAGAAAAATGATAAGTGATCTCTGTTTTCTCTAAGTAGTAAGAAGGGAATTCAATCTGAGAACAAGGTGGGTGTGTAGGAAGTATATGTATGCCTTGGAAAAGAAGAAAATACCACAAGAAAAGAAAAATAATATATTGGAGAGTAAACCTGTTTGGATTTTAACATTTACTGGTGAATAATAAACCAGTTTAAGGGATATTGGAAAGAAAGAGATATTTGAAGTTGTACTGGAGATCAAAATATCTTAGCACTCATATCTCAGATATTTCCAATTGACAAAAATTCATTAAAATGTCTAGATATAAAATGCATGTCAAAATTTCAGTGGCAATTGTAGATGCAAGCACACATTCTTGGGAAGATAAAATGGACAATAACTACTCCCAAGTTGTAGTTGCAGGTTGTATCATGGCTGAGCTGTACTTTGAAATATTAATGTATATATTTGCAGTATATTTTTTTTTCCTTTTTGATGTTTCCATGTTAACTTGTGAGCCATTGTTTTCCTTCTGCTCCATTAGTCGAGTAAAGCATCCAGGAGTCCAGAGACCCAGGAACCGGACTTAAAAGTTTAAATTGTGAATGGCATATAATTTGGTTCCAGAGAGGTACTCCAGAAGCTTGGAACTGTAAGTACCTCCAAATGGAAATATGGTAACCTTTACACTTTGATGTGGAAGAGAAGGAGAAAATAGAGAATATGTTCCCTGATCAATGTATCTGAACTAACTACACACATATGCCTCCACAATCCAGAAAAGAATGGTAACACTACTCCTGTAATGTATTTGTCCTTAACCAGATCCAAATTAATTCTTTATTGATGGTCAGTACACTGCATTAAAAAAAACTTTCAAAAAGCCATAAATCATGCATTTTCTATTTATCTATATCTTAATTAGGTTTTCTATTGCTGTTAAGAGACAGGCAACTCTTATAAAGGAAAATATTTAATTGTAGTTGACTTACAGTTCAGATGTTTAGTTCATTATCATCATGACTGGAAGCATGGAGTTTAGAGTTCCACATCTTGATCTGCAGGCAACAGGAAAAGACCACAAGCCACTGACTTGACCTAAGCATCTGAGACCTCAAAGCCTACCTCCAGTTACATCAATTTTCTAATAAGACCACGCTTACTCTAACAAGGCCACACCTCCTAATAGTTCCACTCCTTATGAGCTTATGGGACCACTACAATCTGTGATATTCTATATGACTGGTCACTTCATAAAAGTAAATGTCTTACTCCTTTATACTTCACTCAGCAATGAATGTAGCAATTATTTACAAAATTGGTAATTATTGTGGAAATTTTTCATAAATTTAGAGTGAGAAAATAAGGCTTTTGGAATTGCTTCATTTGCATTGCATTTGTATTTGTTTCTATATATGGTCTGTTCCCAATCATTGTTAGTAAAAAAATTTTCTGAAAATGAACTAATATATTAATTTAGTACTTGAAATTTTTCTAGCTAATTGTAACCAGAAGTTGACTAGATATCTCGATTTACAAACATTTAACAAAAGCAAGCTTATCAGATGAAGGTGACACATGCCTTTAATCCCAGAATTTGTGATTCAGAGGCAGGTGGATGTCTGTGAGTTTGAGGCCAGCATGAACTATAGAGTGAGTTCTAAGACAAACTCCAAAGCTGCAGAGAAACCCTGTCTCAAAAAAACAGAGTGAAAGAGAAAGAGAAAGAGAGAGAGCGAGAGAGAGAGAGAGAGAGAGAGAGAGAGAAAGGAGAGCAAAAAAGAAAGAAAAAAGAAAGGAAGGAAGGAAGGAAGAAAGAAAGAAAGAAAGAAAGGCAAGCTGGAATAAGGTTTTTCCCCCTTCTCATTTTTCATCATTTCCTGGTTTGAATTTTAGCATCCAGAAAGGTACCTTATGCTCCAACCTTCTTAGTTGTAGTCCAAATACTTCTAGGAGTGACCTGGTTATGAAGCCAGTGTTTTTTTTTTTAAACTTGAGGTTAACTGCCTCCAAACTTCAAAGACTACCCGAGGGACAGTCTGCCATGTTGTATAAAATGCAGCTGCTCTACACTGCTTTCTTTATTGTCTTGATTTCTTCTGCTTTCTAGGTTGTAAACATTTTTCTAGAGGTATTGGAAGCATTCTTCTAGAGGTGTTGTAAGCATTCTTCTGAGGTATTGTAAGCATTCTTCTAGAGGTGTTGTAAGCATTTTTCTAGAGGTATTGTTGGCAATTTATGATTTTCTTTAATTTAAACATGCACATGGCTAAGTTCAGATTCCAGGGGTTAATGATGGATGTCTTCTTTTGCTACCATCTCTATGGTCTTTTTGCCTGAACACAACTGAAGTAAGTCCTATTGCTGCTTCCTAGAAAAGGGTAAGAGAATACATTAAAAGTGTCACTTTTGCTGGACAGTTGTGGTGCGCACCTTTAGTCCTAGCACTCAAGAGGCAGAGGAAGGAGGATCTCTGAGTTCAACTCAAGGGCAACCTGGTCTACAGATTCAGTTCCAGGATAGCCAGGACTACATGGAGAAACTCTGTCTTAAGACCTCAAAAAAATTGTCATTGCTTTTTCCTTTTTAATTTATCAGTCTCTTTAACCCTTATGTCTACAATGTTTATGCCATCTGCACAAAATTTATGTGATGAAATTTGGAAAGTCTTCATCTTTATGCGTGGGATCACAACACTGTATGAAAAAGACTTGAAGGTGCTTATTTGGTTGTCCTAGCATGTGACAACTCATTGATGACATAACCTCATCAACCAGGAAGTGAACTGCCATTACATGGTGTATTGGCAAAACTTTGAGATCACAGATAACTTGACAAACAAGAGAAACATCTGGTTTTCATATACTACCAAGCTTATGTTTTTATCAACATAAAGGGGTTTGACACTCTTCAGTCTTCAAAATGGGTTAAATAACAATTATCAGAAAGATGCTTGAATGAAATTTATAATAATATTTTAGGCTGAACTATAGAGTCTAGAAAATGATTTTTCACTCTTTCTTCCCCTGGTATATTTTCTTTTTCCCTGTGGGTTTTTACAAATGGTCTGGAAAACAGTAAAGTATCTGCCTGTGGAGGACTCACAGCATGACTGCTGGGATGCTGAAGGTATCTGAATCATCAAACACCACAGGGTAGCACAGGAGGCAAAAGCCAAAGGGAAGCTGATGCAGGCTTTTGGCTTCTGGCTAAAGTTGCAAGTGCAGCTATTGCCCAGTGAACCCTGGAAGGTAAATTAGGTGATGCTATTTGAAGCAGGTATTTTCCCTCATGCCTCACATTGCTTAATTTATTAAAAGCTTCTAACTACTAAAATCACATACTTTCAGCAGATAAACAAAGATTTTCATTCATTTCAACACAAAATGAATGGATATCACAGCTCTACTCACTATCCTGGGAAGACTAACACTAGTGAAAAAACACAACAGGAAAAAAACAGTGGTCACTCAAGCAGTTGAGTTGACGTTGGGGAACTTCACATTTAGTCAAATACAAGAGTTCTGAAACAAGTATAGATTTTAGTTAATTAGAAATAGTGAGACTATTATAAATTAAAATCACTGTATCATACAGAAAAGGACCCAAGTAGACTGGCAGTAGAACAGGTATAAAGAAGGAGCATTAGAAAAGGATTTATTGGTGAGGGGGACCACTCTGTAGGCAAGCATGAGACTGTGAGTTTAGATGCCCAACATCCAATTACAAACCAAATATGATGGCATGTTGCTGCAATTCCAGCACTGGTGTGACAAAGACAGAAAGATCCTCGGAATTCAATGCCCAGGCTGTCTAGCAACAACAGTGAGCCCCAGCTTCATGGAGAGACTTTGACTCAAGAAGGCAGACTTTCTAAAACTAAATACACCTATCTACATCCTCTCTAGGTTTATGGAATCTTAACTCCACTTTCCCCAGCCTGATCTAGAAGTAAGAGCTGTGATTCTGGAAGCATAAACAGACATACTCCCCATTATTTGGCTAATATTGTACATGCCCACATACATTCCAACTTCTATGACCCCAGCTTTCCTGTCACTCTGATCACACCCACATGCAAATCTCTCTCACATATTCATACATAAATGTTCATTTGTTTGGTGACCCACTGAGACTAGCCCGGTTTATTTGTATGGCATGAGTTTAAAGTTAACATTTGGAGTCTGTAGACTCATCAGCAGGTGTATAAATAAAGGCTTTGCTTCCCCCTCAGATATAAAGGGTAGGGCCCCATGAGTCCCTTGCTGCCCTTTGGCTTATTATTGATAGAGACAGCCTTATATGAGTCCCATAGGTAATTATGTCTTTGATGACTTAATGATAGCAATAGTTTAGATTGTGTCTAGGGAGTGGCACTTTGCAGCCCTTCACCCAATCTTTGGGTTTTTATGTATTCCCAACACAATCTTCCATAGAATTCCATGAGACTAATGGGGGTATATCAATGTCTGTGTAAGGTATTGTCCAATCTCACCCATTGCTTATCCTCTGCACTTCTGGCAGACATGGGTCCTTGCATTCATAGTTGCCTTTGTAGGGAGAAGCTTCTCATTAAGGTTGAAGTAACTTTTGTCTCTGACTATAAACATAGATTTTTTTGAAGACATTTTGCTACTTCATCAATTCAGTTAAACATCAGTAGTAAGTTATCTTCCTAGGCTTTCAATCTCCCATCGCCTGAACAAGGCTTAGAATAGCACATCTCATTTTGTACAATAGTCATCTCCACCTATACATAATTTCTGTTACCTGTTATTTTACTGACTCAATGTCAACTGTGGCATGAAAACATTAAATGGAAACTTCCAGAAATAAAAAATTCATAATTCTGAAAATACATTTTATTTTATTAACTATTTTAATTAGTATTCATATGTGCTTATAATTTGTTTTGATCAAGTACATCTCCCCATTCCCTCTCCACAAATTCCTCCCCTATCTATTTTCTCCTTTCTAATTCATGAACACTATTTTTTCATCTGGTACCCATTCATTCATCTGTCCATCTGGCTGTCAGTCTAATAATCTACATACACACTTTTGAAATTTATTAGCCACTTAGCCCATTAGTAGCCTGTCTGGATGTTCACCTCTGAAGTAAAGCTCCTCATTTAGAAATGAAACATCATGAGTTCCCTCCTCTCTCCATGCTGAAAGTTTGCGATAACATAATTGGGTGCAAACCATGTTCATGAAGTCTAAGCCATTGTGAGTTCATGTGTGCCACTGTTCTATAATACGCAAACAAATATGTTTGGTTTGCCACAGACGTGCATTTTTCTCTGGCTCTTACAATATTTCATATCCTCTTTCATTTCATGATCATCCTTTAGTCTGACAAGTAGACAGAATAGATGTCACAATTATAGTTGGACACTCCACAGTCTCTTATTTCTTCATGTTGCCTTTTGATTATCTCTGTTTTGTCATATACTAGTAAAAGAAGTTTATCTGATTAAGGCTGAAAGATCTTCAATTCTATGAGTATAAAGATAAGAATTTTTGGAAGTGTTTGAGGAAAAATAAGTCAGTGGTTAAGATAATTTTCTGTTGTTTGAGAGGACCCAGGTTTAGTTCCCAGCAGTACAAGGCAGATCACAACTGTCCGTAACTCCATTTCAGGGATCTGATGCCCTCTTCTGGTCCCCATGCGCACAAGAGATGCACTTGATGCACAAACATATTTGCAAGAAAAAAGCATTCACGCACCTAAAGGAAAAAAAAATCAATAAATTTGTAAGAAAAGGTATTAAGAGACAGTTTGTTACTATGTCCATTGAGCAGAATATTAGCACTGGGTTCTCTATTAGGGCCTAAGACTTATATTCTACCTTCCAGTACTATAAAAGCTAGTCCCTAAGAACAGAGCTTCCAAACTGGCAGTGCCTTGGTTTCTCCATGTCCTTTGATTCAGATATCTCCAGCTATAGTGTTTTACCATTAGATTCCAGAGAGTGATCAGATAAATGCCAATAGTCTATAATGTTTATGAAGAGAGAGCTATGGGACCCATTAGGTAGCAATTCAAAAAGAGGTGACCCATATTTGTCTCTAGGATTTTCTTGTAGTCAGTCATAACTGGGGAAGACATTATTCCCTATTATAAGGTACCTCTATTTAAATCACTTTTACACATGTATATGGTTATGTATACATATTTAGAAATTTTCTAGTGTGGTAGGCTTCTGTGTGGCTTTTCAAAGGTCATTCATGGTAGTATTGTTATGAATATCTTACTATACAAAACCAAATTCATTGTAAGTGTTAATAGACAGCAGCACTGTGGAGACAGGATTTGCTCCTTACAAGGTTTCAGATACCTTGTAGGGCTCTTGGAGTATGTAGAGCTGAGGGGAAACCACTGTAAATTCTTGTCATGCATAATGACTGTCTTTCTGATGTGATTTTGCCTTCAGTACCAAGCTTGAGTCCATTGGTTAATCAGAAATGCCCAGAAATACAATTTGTCAATAACTTCATTTGCCTTCTTAGCTCACATATAAAACAACATCATCTGAACACATCGCTGTAGGTTGTACTTGCCTACATCATTTTCCATAAATTGTTTCTCGTCTTAATTAAGTTGGTTGGTTATAAAAGAAGAAGCTGCTACGGTTGCTCAAAAATCAGTTGTTTACTAAATGATGACAAATACTTTTTAACAAACTAGCTGCAGGCCTCAGCAAAACCATTAGTGTTGGATTCTTATCTATGCTTCCAAACTTCATAAAAACTAAAAATGACCTCTTAACTATAAATAACATTATATATACATACCTAAATATATACACAATATGAAATATAAAATAAGGAAGAAGTAGGCAGTCATAATTTACATGTATACCATCCTTGACTAGTCACTTAATGATGAGTCTATATTTAATATATATTATCTCTTGATCTCAGCTATTGTTGGACACCTTCACAGAAGTGTTAATCCCTGCACTTTTCTTACTTTAAGAAGTCTCTTGTATATATTAGGATATCTAATACCAAGCCTACAACTATGTATCTCATAACTTCTTCTCAAAGAATATCTGTCTATAGGACCTGTTGGGCAGGATCAACCCCAGACCTGCAAGCTAACTTCTTTTGAGACCTGTTTCGATTAGCCCTACTGGGTGATAGCTTCACAGATAACTAACCAAGCACCATACATGGTTAAAGACAATTAGTAAAGAGTTTGAGCTAGAACCTTCAGGCAGTTGGTTTGGGCTTGGCAGATATTTAAAACCACAACCTAGTAGAAACACCTACTTGCTTAGTACCATATCACTGCAATTCAATCTTAATATAAAGTTTTTTTTTTCCATCTTAGGCCAGCAACAGAAGCTGTTATATAATATAATATCCTGAGAGTTACCAGTTATGCACACAGCTCCTGCACAGAGAGAAGTACCTTAAGAAAGAACTAGGTGATGTGTTAAATCTTTAAAATCGGCAGAATGCTGTGTCAGCACTGAGCTAGCCACTCTCCTTGGTGCTGTTAGATACACATGGAAAGATTTCATTCTCATCATGTTTATTGCTCCAGCATTGCCTTAGGGGGTTATAAAAACTAGTAGTGGCCTGTGTAATTTTTCTGGCACTGCTAAGAGAATAGCCTTGAACTTGGAGACAGATCTCTGAGTATAAAGTGGTAATGGGCTATCATTCACGCCATTTCTTCCTGGCTATATTAAATAACACTTTGGTGTTTAGCCATAATTCATTATCTGCAGTGGCTATGTCATGGTAGGGAGTGTTCACTCAGTTTGACTGCAACTTCAAACACAAATTCACTAAAGAATAGTCTTGCTAAGTCTACAGAAATTACTATTCTACACAGAGATATTTTGTTTTTCATTTGTGTAAATTTTGGATCCTGTACTTAGTGAGGAGAGGGGGAAAGAGCCGAGAGCAAGGAGATGGTTGTCCCTTAGAGTATAGAGAATAAAGCACACATTTTCTTTAATGGGATGATTTTTTTTTTAATTTTCCTGCGGAAGTCTTGGGCTCTGAAGAGCAAAACTGTCTTTGCATATAGAAAAGAAATGTGCATAGAATGTTCTGAGGGAGGCTTTAAAACAGTCATCACAGTTCAGGAAGGTATAGCAGACAATCACAAACACAAGATAAATGCACAGTTTTGGGGAGATTGGGTGGAGCCTACCATTTCTGCAGGGCTGACAACACATCATGTTTGTTTAGGCATTCATTTATCTGTTTATTTCCAGTGAAGCCCCATTTTCAAAAGCCTCAAAAGGTTAAAAAAGAGAAAGTAGAGTCTTTGGGGTAGACAAATAGATTCCCAGCATCTATGACCTAGCCAAAATAATTAACTTCAGATATACATGTAGTTTAATAATAAGAAGTATGACTGTCACAAAACAATAGATATTGTAATTAACAAGATTTTGATTTGAATTTGAGTCATGCTCTCTCATAGAAATGTTTCATGGAAATTAGTTAGGTGCTCCAATTTGGGTTTCTTCTGTTGCAACTGAATGATATTGGTGTGCACATAGTACTACAACAATTAGCGAGGATAGTGTTTCCAGCACATATCACACTAGTACTAATAAAAATGAACAAGACCTCACTCAGCACTGAGTTGCCTTCCTCATTTTATGCTCCCTCTCAATCTTTACCTTATGACACCCAGGTTTTATTTCCTTTTATTTCTAAATCCTCCCAAAGACTCCCTGACTTTAGAAAATCACTTGTCATGATTTTCTGTCTAATATTCAGTCCCCAACAGTTCTGTTACCTAGGAATGCCATTTATAGCTTAGTTTTCACCTTTAAATGTGATTCCTTAAATAAACACATTTTTCTTACCTTATCACATAACTGGTGAGATTCCACACCCCTCTCTCTCTCTTGTGTGTGTGTGTGTGTGTGTGTGTGTGTGTGTGTGAGAGAGAGAGAGAGAGAGAGAGAGAGAGAGAGAGAGAAGAAAGTTTCTGTGCATGCATATATATGCTCTAGTTTTTTTTTAATTTCTAGTTTTGTTTATTATTGCTATTTAGTCACAGAAAAGATTAACATTTTACAAGAAATGAATTTCAGCATATGCCATATAGATATGATTTTATGTGAAGAGGAACTATGGGAGAACAGGTATGCTCTAGTTTTTGACCCTCCATGTTTGTGAATTGTCTTTTTAAGTACTTCTTGTAATGAACTGAGACACAAATTAATGACAAGTAAAAAAACTAATTCACCAATAACTTCTTTCTGCAGTAACCAGTACTCCTAAGACACTCAATTAATCTGGTGGATTCAATGATAGCCCCATCACTGGTTTATAATTCATAAGGATGAAATGAGTCAGTATCACATACCTAGGTAGAACAACATCTGAAAAGAAAACAAGAACCACAGTCTGGCTATGGATAAATGGTTACAACCTCCCCCGAACACAACTGGTTCCTTGAAGATTGAGGTTAAAAAGAAATCCCACACTAACTCAGAATTGAGTATAATAAAGGGTTATTTATTTAGGTATACTCACAGACCACAGTCCTCTGCACATACAGGGAACAGGAACCTAACCAGAAGCCAGAAGAGAGAGGGAGTGTGCAATTTACATCGGCATTTATAGTATAAGAGGCCATTTCCAAGTAGGCAGGAAACTTAAAGGCTACTGGTTGTAGGTTTTCCTGCAGTACCTCCCCCTTTTGTATAAATAAGAGAGTTCAAAGCCTAATACAAAATTATATACAATAAGAATAAATATCAGGTATAAAAGTTAGAATTGCAACCAGCATAAACAATACCAAGCAAGAAACATGTAATAAATGTTTCAATAATTATCCTATCCTATGGAATTTAAGTCTTGTATTATAAATAACTTGGCCAAGTCATCAAAGGAGTGTAATTACAACTATCTAGTCTTCAACCTCATCAAAGACTGGAGAAGGGAAATAATATTGCTTGACTAAGCAGGAAGTGCAATAAAGCAACTTCTAAAATGTGGGACAAATGACAAAGACAACTGGCTACCTGGGCAATCACCAACAGTCTCATTTACAAAATTGAAACAGCTTATTTTGGCTAAGGCCTAGAGTAACTGACAGACCATTTTCAGAAGCAGGAACTTTTTCAAAGCTGTCTTACCAGCTGGGCGGTGGTGGCGTATGCCTTTAATCCCAGCACTCAGGGAGGCATAGGCAGGTGGATCTCTGGGAGTTCGAGGCCAGCCTGGTATACAAGAGTTAGTTCCGGGACAGGCACCAAAGCTACAGAGAAACCCTGTCTCGAAAAACCAAAAAAAAAAAAAAAAAAAAAAAACCTGTCTTACCCTGTCTTGGCAAGATTATTCTCCTATCTGGACATCGTGCATTTTGCCAGTAATCAATGCATGACCAGTTTCTTGCTCAAAAGCCAGTTTTGCAAAGAAGAAAACAAGCTCCAAGTGGAGTGTCTTTGTTGTTCAACCTTCTCACCAGAATAGATTAATGTTGCCAGGAGAAATAGTGTCTCATTTTACCAGAACCCTAAGTTATTCAAATACCATATCCTACAGCTCTTTGAAGTGGTTGAAAATTACCTACCTATGCAGAATATGATTTCTATGTATCTAAAGAACCTGATTAGTCTAACAATAAGTATGGCAAACATGGATGACTATTGACCTATAGTTCTTAATACCTGTATAACTTAAAGACTAAGACTTCATATTAGAATATTAAACAATCTTTAAACAACTGTGCAACAAGTGAGGACAATGATCTTAAAATATAAACAATGTATAATCAACCCCTAATTGATGTCCTTAACCCTGTTGGGAGAGGGAATGTCATCTTCTAGAATTACTTCCAGCTGTCATGGGGTTGATTTTCTTTCTATGGGACCCTGTGAAAGTAAAATGATGGTTAAGTTTCAATACTACTGTCTGGTAGAATTGAAAATAGTCTCTGATTATAAGGTAGAATTTTTCTGAGGTTCCTATTTGGAGTTCTGGCCAGAACATTGTAAAAAAAAAAAAGTGCACCATATCACCTAACCAAGTTGGAACCATCTTGAGCAGCTTGTACACAAAACAGGTCTTAGAGTAGCACTATCAACATCATGACTTCATATCAACTAGGTGGAGTCATTGTTGAGGGCCCCCTCTTTTTCCTGGAAACTTCAAAGATTACTGCAGGAAAATTCATTGTTCAGTGTGTAAAATTTAAACATTATTTATAGAGACATATATTCAATGAAAGGTATGATAGAAGACAAAAATAGGCATGAAGAAAAGTAAATTTTTTTCTAAATTATTTTTTATTTCCTTCTCATACCAGATGGCTCATGGCATGAGACAGAAATTCTGAATTTTTTCTTTTAACATGCTTGGATTTAGAGAAGGACAGAGTCATTGTCCAACTCCAAAGACAGCTTTGATTTATAAGTGAGTCATAATTATTATTCTAGTTCATGATAAAAAAAAATTCTTACCCTCTGATGAACTGTCTTCATAAGTCATATTTTTTTGCTTGGTTATCCTATCTGTGCAGGGAGCTGGACAGAATTGCCATTACACGATGGCGCTGACATCCTGTCCCGTTGGGACCTGTGTGTCCCCTGCTTCCCTGCTTCCCACATGTGCAGTGGATAAGGGCCCTTGGACCTATCCCGATGCAGTCTGGTGGCAGCTGATGGTGGCAACCAATCACAGGACGACCCGTGTGCCTACTCCCTATATAAGCAGCTGCTTTAGTGCTCTCAGCCCCTCTCGCTTCCTGCTCCCCACCAACCAAGAGGCACTCCATTAAAGCGCTATCTGAGAAGAATCCTCGTGTGGTGGTTGTTCTTCCTCACTGGTCGAGAAGTTCACCGCAGCTGGTGCCGGAAACCGGGGAACTTCGGTCACCAGGCGAGGGGCCAAAGAGGATTCAGAACTCAACATGTGAAGTGGTTACAGCGGTAAGTTTCTCCTAGTATGCTGATTGCAGTCTCCCCAAGTATGCTGTTTGCGGGAGTTGATCCTTGGGTGTTTGGTCTTATGTTCTTGGCGTTTGTGGTGTTTGTCCTAGCCTGCTGTTTCTGGTTGTGCTGCCGTCAGTCCAGCCGTGGCCTCAGGGAGGGAAACAATGTGGATGTTCCGAGAGAGGAGCAGAGAGCCCTGGTTAAACACCAGGACAGTCTTTCAGAATTAGATTCAAAGGGAGAAGACTTGGATAGGCCTAAAAGAAAAAGGGAAAAGGGAAAAACAAAAGAAAAGGAAAAGGTAAAAAAAAAAAAAAGGATCCTGATGCAGTCCTCCCTAAAGGGGAGGCAAATGAGAAGAGGGGAGGTGCCCTCTATCCAGTGCTCGAGGAATTAGTGGGCCTGGATCTGTCTGAGGAGGAGTTAGACCCTCAGGAGGAGGAAGAACTGGAGGAAGCCGCCGCTGGCTATGAGGAGGAAAGATATGGGTGGAGGAGGCCCCCCGCACATAATGCATTAGCAGGGTTAGATGTGGGCCCATTGGCGCCTCCAGAGCCATGCCCGCCCCCTGTGCCTCCATCCTATTCACAAGTGGGAGGGGGATGCCATTTTATTAAAAGAGATACATGGGCGTGTCTAGCGTCCGCGTTTCTAGTTTTTGAGGACCTGCAGACTAATGAGAGATATTATGAGCCTGTATCTTATAAACAGTTAAAGGATTTAGTGGAAGCAGTTCAAACCTACGGAGTTACAGCTAGTTATACCATAGCCTTGCTGCGTAGAATCGCCACCACGGTCATGACTCCTACAGATTGGTTTGAGGTTGCTAAGGCTTGCCTAAGTATGGGACAATTTTTGGATTTTAAATCCATTGTTACGGATAAAGCTCATGTCCCAGCTAGAGTGAATGCCCAGAATAATCGTCCCCAATGGACAGCGGATATGCTTTTGGGGCAAGGGCAATGGGCTGCCAACCAGCTAGGATATCCTCAGGAGGTGTACCAACATATTAATGATATCTGCTATAGGGCGTGGAAGTCTTTGCCTAATAAAGGAGAAGTCAAAGGCCATCTAACAAAGATTATTCAGGGGCCAAACGAACCCTTCTCTGATTTTGTGGCTAGAGTGCTTGATATGGCTGGAAAGATTATTGGGGATGCGGATCATGTGATGCCGTTGGTACAGCAGATTGTTTTTGAACAGAGTACTAAGGAATGTCAGGGGGCCATTACTCCTGTTAAAGAGAAGGGAATTGAGGCCTGGCTGAAAGCCTGCCGAGAGATTGGAGGGCCCGTTACCAATGCAGGCCTAGCGGCTGCTGTTTTGTCTACTACTCAGGCCGCCAAGACCAGAAAAGGAGGAGGATGTTTCAAATGTGGACAACAAGGGCATTTTAAGAGACAATGCCCGTCACTGAAAGGGCTGTCTTCTCAGGCTCAGACTCCTAATGTAAGGCAACCTGGCCTTTGTCCAATATGTAAGAAAGGGAAACACTGGGCTAATGAATGCCGGTCTGTTAAGGACATCAATGGGCAGCCCATCGTACAGCTCGGTGGCCAGGAGTCAAAAAACGGGATGAGGGGCCCCCGTCCCCAGGGCACTGCAACAGACCACCACTCCCAACCCAATTGTATCCGCCGAGCAACCTCAAGCTCAGCAGGGTTGGACCTCCATGCCTCCACCGGACTGGTATTAACCCAGGAGATGGGAATTCAGGTGGTTGATTCTGACATGAATGGCCCATTAGAAAAAGGAACAGTGGGGATAGTCTTAGGGCGATCCTCATCCACTATGAAAGGCTTGATTGTCTTTCCAGGAGTCATTGATTCCGATTATACTGGAGTGATTAAGATCCTATGTCATTCTTCCTGTGGCATAATTTCTATAGCGCCAGGGGACAGGATTGCCCAACTGCTTAGACTACCATCTAAGCATGAGACCTTTCCTGCGCACTTTAAGGAAAGAAATGACATGGGGCTGGGCTCCACTGGAGTGGACCTTGCCTGTCTATCTATGGAACTGGATCAGAGGCCCATGTTGGATTTGATGATAGAGGGAAAGATATTCTCCGGATTGGTGGATACTGGGGCAGACCGGAGTATCATCCAGCTGCAAGCCTGGCCTAAGTGCTGGCCATTGCAACAGTCATCTCAATCCTTACAAGGGCTGGGTTACGCTCACACGCCATACATGAGTGCCAAAGAGCTGGTCTGGAAAATGGAGGACCAACAAGGCACGGTTCAACCTTTCGTGGTTGAACCCCATTAATTTTTGGGGCCGTGACATTCAACATCAATTGAAACTTAAGCTAACTAATGATTATTCAGAGGCTAGTAAAAGTATGATGAAAAGACAAGGTTTTGTTCCATCTAAGGGCCTGGGGAAGAATCTTCAGGGTTGTCAAAGGCCTATAGAGTCTGTGAAAAAACAGGATAGAAGGGGCCTGGGTTTTTCCTAGGGGCCACTGAAGAATTGGCTTCCAATGACAGTTTTGTACCCATACCCTGGGGAACGAACAAGCCGGTGTGGGTTCCTCAGTGGCCCCTTTCTCAAGAAAAATTGGAAGCTGCAAAAAACCTGGTTTTAGAACAATTACGGCTCAGGCATGTGGAGCCTTCTGTTTCACCATGGAACACCCCTATATTTGTTATTAAGAAGAGCTCAGGAAAATGGAGATTATTACATGACTTGCGTGCAGTTAATGCTCAGATGCAGGTTATGGGTGCACTCCAGAGGGGACTGCCCTTACTCTCTGCCTTGCCACATAGCTGGCCGGTCATGGCCTTGGACATCAAGGATTGCTTTTTCTCCATTTCTTTGCATCCAGATGATAGGGAGCGATTCGCATTTACTTTGCCATCGGTTAACCATGAGCAACCCGAGACTCATTATCAATGGGAGTGCGCCCACAGGGAATGGCCAATAGCCCGACAATGTGCCAGCTGTATGTAGACCAGGCCCTCTCACCCGTAAGACAGCAATTCCCTAAAATGAGAATTATTCATTACATGGACGATGTCCTGTTGACCGCCTCTTCGCAGGAAGTGCTCCTGGCCGCATTCCAGGAAACGGCCTCTGCCCTACGCCGTTGGGGCCTGGTCTTGGCACCTGATAAGATCCAACAGACTACTGCTATAAAATTTCTAGAGGCATTATATCCCCTTTGACTGTGACCCCTCAAAAGATTTCCATTCGCACCCATCATTTGAGGACACTTAATGATTTTCAACAATTATTGGGGGATATTAATTGGATTGTGGGGTATTTAAACATCCCCCAGGCAAAGTTGTTGCCCTTGTTTTCTATTTTGGAAGGTGACCCGAATGTTAATTCTAACAGAACTTTGACCCCCTTGGCTGAAAAGGCTTTAAAACAAGTGGAGAAAGCAATGACTGAGGCACAATTGTGCCTAGTCGATCCTGCCATGCCCATATTTTTATGCATCTTAAAAACTGCACATTACCCTACTGGGATGCTGTGGCAAAATGGCCCTTTATGGTGGATCCATGGTAATTCTTCAGGTACCAAAGTTATTCAATATTATCCCAAGTTGGTTGCTTCTCAAGCGGTATTGGGAATAAAGCATTGCTTAACATCTTTTGCAACTATGCCAGATAGATTGATTATTCCCTATACAAAGGAACAGGTGGAGACATTGGCTGCTACAGTGAATGAGTGGGCTGTTTTGGTTTGCGCTTTTCCTAACCTTATTGATAATCATTATCCAAGACATCCCCTGTTAAATTTTGTGGAAAGGAACTTAGTGTATTTTCCTAAGGTTACCTTTAAAAAGCCCATTGATATGGCCTTGAATGTTTTTACTGATGGCTCCAAAACTGGCAAAGGTGCCATAGTAATTCAAGGTCAGGATCCCATTTTGCTTGATTTTTGGCCTGATTCCCCACAAGTCACGGAATGTATGACCGTGCTGGAAGTTTTTAAAAGATTTTCAGAACCTTTCAATTTATTTTCAGATTCTAAATATGTGGTGAATGCCGTTGCCTCATTGGAGGTGGCTGCCTTTGTTAGAAATTCAAGTACAGTTTCCAATATTTTGTGTCAAATTCAAGCATACAGTATACAAAGGGATAATCTCTTTTTCATTGGACATATTAGGCTCATACTTTGCTTCCAGGACCCATGTCTGACTGCCTTACCCGGTCCATGGCTTTGGTTGTCTCGGACCCTGTAGAATTAGCACGAGATTTTCATAAGCTTTGGCATGTGCCTGCCAATACCCTTAGAAGAAAATTTCATATTTCCAGACAGATATCCAGAGAAATAGTTAAAGCCTGCTCTTCATGTGTGACCTTTTCGCACCCCCCTAATGTTGGGGTCAATCCTAGAGGGCTGCAACCTAACATGTTGTGGCAAATGGATGTTACCCACGTGCCTGAATTTGGCAAATTAAAATATTTGCATGTATCAGTGGATACCTTTTCTGGCATTATTCATACCACACCCCTAGCGGGAGAAAAGGTGACTCATGTAAAAACACATTGCCTTGAGGCCTGGGCTGCCTGGGGAAAACCCCTATGCCTTAAGACAGACAATGGCCCGGCATATACCTCCCATGGATTTCGTGCCTTTTGTGCACAGCTCCAGGTGACCTACATTATGGGCCTTCCATACAATCCACAAGGACAAGGTATTGTGGAGAGAGCTAACAGAAGTATTAAAGAAATTCTGCAAGAACAAGAGGGGGAATAGCTGAATCTGCTTCCCCCAGGGAAAGAATCTCCCTTGTGCTCTTCACACTTAATTTTTTAAACCTATATGAGTCGGGTACTGCAGCAGCTGAAAAGCACGCAGCAGGCCCTATGGAACAAAAGGAATATGTGATATGGAAAGATATATTGGATAACAAATGGTATGGACCGGATCTTGTGGTGGCAAGATCCAGAAGAGCTGTATGTGTTTTTCCACAGGGCCAAGAGGCTCCGCTTTGGGTTCCGAGCCGGCTGATACGCATGATCAAGGAAGTTCCTAAGGATGAGTCTGAGTCTCTGGAAGAAGATCCTGATGACATCCCTGATGATGTGGATCCAGGGGAAGGCGGAGCACAGATGGGGAATCCTGTCAGCCTTCCCAAAGGCGACGCCTGTTCGGCATGTTGCCACGGTTTTCCCCAGATTTTTACCACCAATAGAAACCTTGATTTACCATGTATGATTCTAAAGTATCCCCTTTAGGAAAAGAACATAACATTACAGAGAAAGGGTCCCTATGCTTTCAATAAGAAGTGAGTGGGCGTGAGCATGTTTTTGGCAAGCTGCCTGGGTATCTGTGTGTTGTGCCTGTGGTTGGTCTGCCGCCTTCATGCCCAAACCAAGAGGGACAAAATAATTATCTCCCAAGCATTGGCTGCCCTGGATTGGGCTCCTCTCTCCAGATATGGCTATCGGCACTAAGAGACGCTTAGGGCTTCCATCATGCACAGCCTATGCACCCCATGAGATCTGTTGATCCATTGCACTTGGGTAGGTGTGTGGATGTAGGTTCCTGTGACACAGCCTTTGCACCCCCGGGGTTCCTCGAGTACCCATTGCACATGGGAAGGTGTGTCCATGGAGAATATCTTCCATCCTCGAACGACCAAAACATCATGAGGTGGGGGTCAGATTGGATGACGTTAGTCCTGTGCTCAGTGCTCACAAACAAAAAGGGAGAACTGCGGGGAGCCGGACAGAATCACCATTACAAGATGGCGCTGACATCCTGTCCCATTGGGAGCTGCATGTCCCCTGATTCCCTCATGCGCAGTGAATAAGGGCCCTTGGACCTATCCCGATGCAGTCTGGTGACAGCTGATGGTGGCAACCAATCACAGGGCGACCCGTGTGCCTACTCCCTATATAAGCAGCTGCTTTAGTGCTCTTGGCCCCTCTCACTTCCTGCTCCCCATCAACCAAGAGGCACTTCATTAAAGCGCGATCTGAGAAGAATCCTCGTGTGGTGGTTGTTCTTCCTCGCTGGGCGAGAAGTTCGCTGCATATCTGGATATTTATCTTTTCATCTTTAGACAGCTAGATGTTCAGGGACTCTTGACTTTTTGAAGATTAGTATTTGCCTGCAAAGACAAGAACAAAACCTTGGCCCAACTCTTATGAGGTTTCCTCACAACCTGATTGGTTGTCACCTCTGTGGATGAGCCTTTATTTCTTTCTCAAGAGATTTCTCTTTTTTAAAAAAGTCATTATTAATTCTGATGGTACCCATAAGTTTTCTTCTCCTGTTGAAATGAGAGCAAAACCCCTTTTCCAATGTAGCACATTTCCTGGTTTCTATTGTGAGGCCAACAAATCCTTGAAATAAACTGGAAGATTAAATTCAGAATTTTTTTTTTTATCTGAAGTCTCTATTGTGCTGTTTTTCCTTCCTCAATGGCGTTAAGAAAATTCAAGGTTAATAAAGTATTATGTAATCTATTTCTGGGGGTACTTTTCATCCCTTTCCATTTGTTTAACATATCCTTTATAGTTTGATTTGACCATTCTATAACTCCCTGACCTATAGGATTGTTTGGTATTCCTGTAATATGCTTTATATTATAATAAGCACAAAAACCTGTTTCATTTTCTTAGGGACATATGCTGAACCATTATCTGTGTTTATTTTTGCAGGTATACCCATGATGGCCATAATTTCTAATAAATGTGTGATTACTGAATCAGCCTTTTCTGAGCTCAAAGCGGTTTCCCATTGAAAACTTGAATACATGTCTATGGTGTGATGCACATATTTTAATTTTCCAAATTCTGCAAAGTTGAATACAGTCATCTGCCAGATTTCATGCCTTTGAGTGCTCTTTGGGTTACTCCCTGTAGGTAGTGGTGTTTGGTTATAGAAAAAGCAAGTAGGACATTTCTTTATAATCTCCTTAGCTTGTTGCCATGTAATAGAAAATTCTTTCTTTAAACCTTTGCTATTGACATGATGTTTTGTATGAAATTCTAAGGCTTTCAACACACTTCCAGTCAATAATCAATCAATTTCTGCGTTACCTTGTGGTAGAGGACCTGGTAGACATGAATGAGATCAGATGTGTGTTATGTATATGGGACAGAGCCTATTCCTGATTGTATCTTGAACCTGTATAAATAATAAAGTCAATTCTGTATCATCTGGTATAAATTTAGAAGGTAGAGGACCTGGTAGACATGAATGAGATCAGATGTGTGTTATGTATATGGGACAGAGCCTATTCCTGATTGTATCTTGAACCTGTATAAATAATAAAGGCAATTCTGTATCATCTGGTATAAATTTAGAAGTTTCAAATTGCAAGAGAACTCTTTCTGCATATTATAAATCAGTAACTATATTAAAAGTTTCTTTAAAATCCCTTACTACCATGAGAATAGCATACAATTCTGCCTTTTATACAGAATTATAAGGGCTATGTTCCACCTTACTTAAATCTTCTTATTTGTAACCTGCCTTTCCTGATTTATTTGCCTAAGTATAGAATGTACAGGCTCCAGTTATTTATGTGTCTCATACAATGTAAGGAAGGATTCAAGTAGCTCTTTTTATAAGGTTAATTCTATCACTTTTGGGATAATTACTATTAATCTCTCCTAAAGAATTAACACAATCTCTTTGCCAAGTTTCATTTTTTCCCATATTTTTTTTAATTTAATCAGTAGTAAAAGGCACTATAATCTCTACTGGGTCTATACCTGGTGATTGAAAAAGTATCAATTTTCCTTTTATAATTAATTTAGAAATTTTTTCCACATAAGTTTTTAAATTTTTGTTTGGTTTCTGTGGTAAAAAGATCCATTCTAAGATAACATCTTCTCTATGCATTAAAATTTCCATAGGGTAAATTCTGGAAGGCAAATATTAAAATGCAATTAAGAATTGGATGCACCCTATCCACATGTGCCTTCCATAATTTTTCTTTAATGACAGTCAATTCCTTTTCCATTTCAGCTGTTAATTCTCTGGGACTATTTACGTCTTGTCATCATCTAAGATTTTGTATAAATCTACTATTAGATCAGGTGTTATCCCTTGTCATAGACTGGAAATGTCTCTTAACAGTTTTGAAAGTCATTAAGAGTCCACAATCGGTCTCTCCTAATTTGTGCCTTTTGTATTATAATTTTGGTTAAACCTATTTTATAACCTCGGTAATTGACAGAATCTCCTCTCTGTATTTTTTCAGGGGCAATTTGTAATCACCATTTTGGCAAAACTTTCTTTACTTCTTCAAACATTCTTTCTAAATAATCTACATTTGAATCAGATAGCAAAATGTCAATCATGTAATTACAAATTATAGATTTAGGAAATTTTTATGTATTATTTCCAATGGCTGACTTACAAAGTATTGGCATAGACTGGGTCTATTGAATATTCCTTGTGGAAGAGTAGTCCACTAGTATCTCCTAGATGGCTAAGAATTATAAGTAGGCAATATGAAGGCAAAATTTTCACTGTCCTTTTCTTGTAAAGGTATAATGAATAAACAGTCTTTTAAATCAAAAACTATAAGAAGTCATCCTTTTGGTAGTAGAGAAGGCAGAGAAATTTCAGATTGTAAAGGGCCCATAGGTCAAATTACTTTTTTGTCAGCTCTTAGATCTGTCACCATTCTCCATTTACCAGATTTCTTTTTAACAACAAATATAGAATTCTAAGGGCTGGTTCATTCTTCAATATGGTGAACATCTGGTTGCACCTGTACCAGCTGTTTTAAAGCCTGTAGTTTGTCTTCTGTTAAGAGCTACTGTTTAACCAATGTTGGTTTCTCAGTTAACCATTTTAAAGTTAGGACCGTTGGTACCTCTAAAGGCTTGCTAGTTGATTTGTGTTCTTGTACAGCAGGAATGGCTGGTGACATTTGTTTATAGTACCTTATATTGTCCTTCCCAAAAATGTGAGTTTCTGGAACTGCAGAAATATTAATCTGGGTATTCCATTGCTGCAGCAGGTCATGATCCCATAAATTCACTGCGATTTTAGCCACATATGGCCTCAGCCTTCCTCTCTTTCCTCTGGCCCTTAGCATTCATCCCATATCATGTTTTGTTTCAATTGAGATAGGGTTCCAATTCTTAAATATTAAACATCTGCCTCTTGAAGAGGCCAATTTTGATGCCAACATTCTGGAGTAATGATACTCAAGTCTGCAACCGTGTCTATCAAACCACAATTACAATGCCATTTATTTGCACTCTTTGCTTTGTTTCTTGATCATTTATAGAAGTCCTCCAGAATATACAATTTCTATTTCCTATTGGAGTTTTTATTCATCCTCCATGTTTATTCCATCATTCAGAACAGTATAGTTTCTACAGAGAAGGTTCTGGATTTTTTAATTTTGGAGACAAGTAATCCACAGTGATTGGGAATGACTGGACCACTTTTGTCTTTGGGCCCTGCAAGAAGCCCCCCAAGGAGTTGCCCAATGATATCAGTTGCCTTGTCTGTTTTTTTGTTGGTCTGCATTTATTGGTCATATGTCAGCCTTTGCCACACCTTCTACATAATCCAGGAAGTTGATACCTTTTTATTTTTGCCATTCCCAGCAGAGACATTATTTCTAGGAATTCCTTTTCTACAATACCTTCTCAGATGTCCTATCACAACTAAAACATTTGACATTTTGATGTCTCCTCATACCTTTGGATATTGTTTCTCCTAGCCAAGATTCAGTATTATAGTCAAAGGTCTCAACATTCATTGTATGGAGGAACCATTCATTAATTGATGCTGTTCTGATATTTAAAGGCCCAAGTATCCTTTTTCATTTTATGTTGACATTTTCAAAAGTCAGATTCAATAAGTACCAGTCTAGCATCTGGGTCTGCTACTCCTATTTGTACAGCCTTAGTTAATCTTTGTAAAAAAAAGTCACTAAAGTGTTCTCTTTGGCACTATTTAACACCAATATATGAGTCAATTCATTTTCCTGATTCTTGAATCCTGTCCCTAGCATTTAAGACTGGTTTGTGACATGGGGACAAGATTTGTTCATTGTAAAGAGCTTGAGCCTGTGGGTCAACATAAGTGGCCTCACCAAGAATTTGATCTTGGGAAGTCTCAAGTTCTTTTACTTTTCCCTGTTGTTCTAAAAATTTTTGCCTTTTCCCTGAAATAACATTTCCACATCAGTTAATGCCCATTATCCAGGACTGCTGAAACTAACTGAAGCCAGTCCTGTAGGGTGGCCTTAATGCTAGAAGCCCATGTCTTTATCATCTCCCTAATAAATGCAAAATGCAATCTGTAAGTTACTACTGCTTGCTTAATTTCTTTTAGATCATTCATTCCTATAGGTATCCATCTACCTTCTTTGGATCCTTTTGGGCATTTAGAGCTTGATGCTTTGTCAGAGTAGATTATAGAGTTGGAAGCTAAAACCCTGCATAAGTCATCTCTGACAGATACTGGTGATGTTAAAACCTGTCCTTGTACTTTCATTCCCTAATCATCAGCTCCAATAATTTCCTCAAACATTTCAAATCTTTTTACTACCATCTTTTGTAAAACCTGAATCTCCTGGCCTGTTTAGATTTCTAATGATTTTATTGAAGCACCTACCTAGCCTCTAGTTCTCATTTTGCACATGTGGTTCCAAGGTCTGAAGTTTTTCCTTTAAAGATAACATCTCATTCTTGGAAATTATTTGAATAGTATGAATATTGCCTTCCTGGAGAGATACTCTATCTGCTATCCTACCATAACTTTTTAACAGATATTGATTGTCAAATTCAATAGTAAGATTCTTTCAGATAATTTCTCTGTACCCTTTGACATGGATTGAATTTTGTTATCCTTTTCAAAAGTATTAATTTTTTCAGGTTACTTTTGATTTTTGATGCTAGTAATCCTGTCAACTAGCTGTTCATTATTTGTCTGTAAAGACTGTATCATTTTTTAAAGTGCCTCATTTTTGGTTCTGTTATCAAATCATTTTCTTAATGATACAATATAAAGGTGAAAGACCCCAACTTTAGTCTCTAGCTTAAGATATTGCTGTTACTGTGGTTCTCTGTTATGTAACCCTGAGACTCTATAAATACTTGCTGGAAAATACCAAAGGGGGCTCTCTCAATCTCACTGGAGTATTGAGTCCCCCTTTGGCACCTTCAACATTAAAGAATCCTCTTGCTGTTTGCATCCATTGGTGTGGCTTATTGAGTCTGGGGGATCCTTCCCTGAACCCTAGAAATTAAGGTCTTTCAAAGGAAAAAACTGAGTCTAATAAATAAATGTATCACCATAACCATATAAGCCTGTCAGAACACAATCCATAGTATCAGCCAAAGGGTTACTAAAGTTTTTCATGGTAATGTTGTCTGCCATTGCATAACTTTCAAGTTAATTGATTTATTAATAAAATATTTACCTGTGTTATGAGGTCTGGTAAATAATTTTAGGTGTAGTAATCTTTATTGTCCAGCCAGTGTCATGGTTGCAGAGTTGCATAACTGGTGGAGCCATGAACAGTCCTGAGCCTCTTTGGCTTTCTGTCTTGGTGCTGGTTGAATATTGACAAATATACTTTGCTTGACAAATTAAAAGCAATTAAATTAAATCCATACACAGAGCAAGGAGCCCGAACTCAGGACCAGGGAGCACAAACCAGAAGCTGTGAATGTCACTGTGTGGCAGGGAACATGGCAGTGGTGGTGGTGGTGGGGGGTGTTGCTCCAGTTTGGGAAATTTCCAATTAGCCACATGTGCTTAGCTCTGCTGTGGTGGGGGTTTTACAAAAAACCATTTAGTAGATGAAAGCAAGTCAAGGGGGCAGGGGTTGCCTTCTGGGCTGTGGATCATTGGGCCTTTTAGTCCAGTCCACCTGGTAAGTGTGGAATTTGGATCCACGAGGGGCACCAGATGAAGATAGACACTATAAAGAAATCCCATACTAAGAACTGAGTATAAGAAAGGGTTATTTACTTAGGGGTAGACTCACAGATCACAATCCTCTTCATGAGTGGAGAACAGCAGCAAGAAGAGAGAGGGAATGCACACTTTACATCGAAATTTATAGTATAAGAGGCCACGCCCATGTATGCAGGTAACCTAATGGCTAATGGCTGTAGGATTTCTTACAGCAGTTCCTCATGGTCTTTTTCCATTTCCTTGTATTCCTAATGTATGTATGTATGTATGTATGTATTTTAGAGTCAGTTATTATAACATGTTGTTATTGTCTGGTGCATTAAGCTGTGGAGTCTTAAACTCTAAGACAAATACAGAAGTAGATCCAGTGTCTGGGGACTGCCTTGTGTCTTGGTTGACACATGGTTGTCCAATGTTTGTGTCATTTATGTAAGAGATAGGGAGACAGCTGTCTTGTCTCTTCTAATAAGGCTTTTATCCTGTTAGTGAGAGTTTCATCTTCATAGTCAAATCATCTCTGAAAGCCTCACCTTTACATATAATCACAGTGGGAGTTACAATTTTCAAAGTTGTAATGCCATCTGACAAAGCAGAAAGGGGGCCCAAAGACATTCATTTGAGACCATGTTAGTAGCATAAAAAAGCCTACAAGGATTTATGAGCTACAGGGATCAGAAAGGTGATGCAGGCTAGACTTCAGACAGAGCATATCTTTTCAGAACAATTTCTGATTGGAATTATTGATTTTATAAGGCACAATATTAAAGAATTCTGCAAAAATTCAACATATATGATGACCTATAGCAGTACTTGTTGACTGAGTCCGTCTGTATTAAACATAACACTAAGCTGTTATAGAACAACACAGCGTATAAGACATGCAACTACATGACTACAGACTTATCCCAAATAGAAGTCATATCAAAAAGTTGCAGGTGGAAAAAACTTCAGGAAATAATTTTGTTTTGATGCGGAGGAAGTAAAACTGCAACAGTGAGAGTCAGATAAGTTTTCTAGAGGTAGCTAATGAAAGACATGTTTTAGCCATTTGCCTGAAATGCCTGAATGGAAGACAGCTAATGCAGCTTGTGAGGCATGGTGCAGGAAGTGGGTCAGCAATTGTTCCATTAACTCTCACAAGTTCTTTAGTCATGGAGAATTAAAAAACTCTTATATTGATTTTCACAAAATTCAAGATCCATTGATAGCATAAAACTTGAGGAAGAACCAAACGGGATGAATAAACTGAGGACCAAGAAAGCACTCAATAGTAAGGGGTAATGGGTGGACAGTGACTTTCAGGAATGGGGACAGAGACATACCAATGAATATTCAATAAATGATATTTTATAAGTAACATTTTATCTAATTTCTCAATAATGAATTCCAAGGTTATCAGAAGAAACTGATTTTTTATGAGTAGGGTAAGAAATCAAGGCCAAAGGGGACTCGAAGCTTGACTCTTTGCATCAAATGATACCTAGAAGCTAGACTACTGTGACTTCTGAGGAAAACCACCATTCTCCTAGATGTCACTCGAATCTTTTCCATATAGCAATCGTACCTCCTTCTATTTCCCCCTCCTTGTAATTGCTGTGGTGCCAAACACTTCAAATTATCAAATGCAAATTATCTTCTAAAATCAATTTTAGAATGCTTAGCCAGAGATGCTGTTAAGCAGTTATTGATCAAAAGCAAAAAAGTTAACTTGCAAATCAAATCTAGATTGCTGGTGTTTGCTATGGCAACATAATTTTCTATGAATATAGACAGAAGACTGCTACATTTAAAATGGGGAAAAGGCCTCCTTGTTGGCATCTCAGAAGCAAGCACTCCTCTGCCTATTAGCTTTTTTCATTGACAAGAATAAGCAAATCTTTAAAAACATTACAAGTCAGGACATTCTCTCTGTGGTGTATAAGTGACTCCCAGGAGCTCCAGAAGGTTCCGTATGAGGGTTATTACCTCTTTCAGGCCTTCAGGAAAGTATTTGGTAAATGATTACTTCCCTATTTCATATGGATACCCTGGTGTTCTATACATGGGCCATGACCAGGAAGTCACTTCTGAACTGGGAGGATTCGGTTGATTAACTTTCCATTAAATGGTTCCTGATTGCATGCTGAAACTTCAGATATCAAGCTGAGAACTAAAGGGGAGGGGGGGGGAGAAACAAGCTGCATGCTTCACTGGTAATTAACATCGCCAGGTGACAAATCAATACTACCTGGCTATTCCCATAAACAATTGTAACAGGGAGAATGAGGCTTCCAGCCCTTGGATGATGGGTTATTTGGCTACAACTACATAGAGGTGAAAGGGGGAGGAAGATTTTTCTTTAGCTGTAGGTGGTAGTAAATTCTGAAAAAGCAAGCAGATGTTTCAAAGAAAATGGTCTTTGATTAAAAAAAAAAAAGTAAATACATTATAACCTGAATTCAGATGAGTATCTTTAAGATTTCACACACTTTAATGAAGCTGAGAACTTATTAATAGATTTATATTACAGAAATTCTGTCTCCAAAGCATTTGTTCAACAATATCAAGTGAATTCAGCATGGAATGACATAGTTTAATGTCTTAGAGATTCTATCATTGTGATAAAACACATGACTATAAGCAACTTGGAAAGGAAAGGGTTTATTTCAATTACACTTCTACATCACAGTCCATAATTGTAGTTTTCATGACAGGACGCAAGAGTTGGTGTGGAATTCAGGGAGAACCATATCTTACCAGCTTGTTCCTTCATAGCTTGCTCATACTGCTTTCTTACAGGGCCTAGGACCACCAACCCTTTGGCAGCACCTGAGCTGGGCACTCCCATGTTACTCAAGAAAACATACCACAGGCTTGCTCACAGGACCATCTAGTGGGGGCACTTTATCAACTGATATTGACATAAAACTAGCCAACATGCTGAAGTATTCATGAGCAATCTCCCAAGAGATTCTGCTCCAAGTGGGTCAGAAATTATACTTGAAAAGTTATTGCATAGCACTTAAAAGAGTCATTTGTCAGGTAAATAGAGTAAAGCAACATATGAAGTGTTTGTGTTCCTAGTATTTAGAATCTGTTCACCAGGAAAGAAATGCATTGAAAAGGAACATCAGTTGACTCAAACACAAATAATATAAGTTAGTCATTCACAATGTTTGTTATTATATTCTCCTAATGATTATAAATTTCCCTGGTGTAGGATACCTCAACAGACAATTTCAAACAACAATGAAAAATGAGGGCCTACATCTAGATCATATATCTATAACACTTCCTCTACATCTCAGGCTCAGAGACATCATGGATGGTGGTGGTATTAGTAAGATTAAAAGGGAGATGTTCAGAACTTCCATGGCAAGATAGTGGATTTTTTTTAATATATCAGGAACACTGTACCTGCAAAATTACAACAACAGTATTGCTTAAAGAAGATCTATGCAATTAGACACCTGTTGGCATGACAATGTGGAAAGGGACAATTTCACAAGTCCCCCACATCTAGATGAAAAGTAAAAGCCAATTAATATACTCCAAAAAAGTTTATATGGTTTTCTCCAAAGATGAGTACTTTGACAGATAATCCAGCCTCAAACATTTACTCCTAAATGCATGCATATAGAAGATATACTAATGGACTCAGCAGACTCTTTATATTTATCCTTATGGGAGTTTGTATGCAGCAATAATAATTAAGGAAGGTCAATTCGCAGTGGATATGTAGTGGGGTGTGAGAGTAATTGATGGGAGCAAAAGAAGGATGGAAATTGCAGAAACACAGTTCTCATGTGTGAAATTATCAAAGTATAGTTAAGCAAAACTAAAACTTGTGACATAGATAGATAAATAGGTAGGTAGGTAGATAGATAGATAGATAGATAGATAATAGAGATATAGAAAGAGAGAGAGAAAGGTAACCTGGTAATATCAGACTGACTCAACTCTAGAGTCAGTTACTTGGCAGAGAATGAGCAATCAAATGTTTATTAAATAGAAATTAATTGACAACAATCTAGGAGAAGGAAGACATTTTTCTATTTCAGGCTAGATTCCTATGAGAATTTATAATGTCATTTTGGCTTTATGTAAGACTCACTCACTATCACTTCTCTAGGCTCTACGTCACAAGAGTGCAGACCGCTTTTGAGAAAGGTAAATTAAGTCATGGTAGTCAAAAACTCATCATTTAATATCCAAACTCCAACAAGTTCTAATCCTTTTTATCACACTGGATATAATTCCAGGCATGATCATAATTAGAACTCACTTTTTTGTCAGTTTCCCCTCAAGTTTTTTCAATATATCTTGGTTTCATAGGTAACTTTATGTTCGGCTAAGCAAATGTTGATGTTTTTATTTTGCGTACATGAGCTCTAGACTTACCTAAGATAATGGGAATCACTCATTTTGGGAACCACAGGCCTCTAAAGTTTAATATAAAATTTCAGAACAATACTTAGTCTTACTCTCATTAAATTGATAGAGGAAATTAGGAAAGAGGAAAGGTAGCAGGCTCCATGCACATTCCCATTTCCAAAAATAAATGAACCATAACTTTCCATTCCAAATCCCAGTCCTCAGATAAGCTTCCACTCCACTGACCAGAGACTTTGGTAACTATATAAGGTCCATACACAATTAAGTCACTAATGATTTTTTTCAATTTTATTTCTTTATTGAAAATAAAAATTTTCAGACAATATATTCTGATTATAGTATCCCTTATATAATCTCCTTCCATATTCTTCTTACCTCCCCCATCCATTCCTTCTTTTGCTCTTTCTTTAGAAAACAAACAAGCTAACAAAAAAAGTAAAAAATAGAATGAATAAAAAACTAATAAATAGAAAGGAAAGCAAGTAAAAAGCATGAGAAAAACACAGACAAATGCACACACATCGGGAAGGGTACTCGTACATACAAAGCTGATTACACAAAATCAGAAATCATAATAGATACATAAAAGTTCCCTAAGTTACAAAAAAATAATACCCAAAGAAAACATTGAGTTAAAACATCTCTAAAAATATCATTGAATTTTTTTTTTTCGAGTTGGCCATCTACTTCTGAGCATACGTTCGACCCTTAAGTGTGAATTGTACACTCATTGAAACTCCACTGAAGAAAACTTTCCCTTTGTGTGCAGGTGTCAACAGAAAATAGCTTCTGGGTTAGGGATGGGAGCTTGTGTCTATTTCCCCTCTCATTGCTGGGATACTGTTGTTTATGTTATAACAAATAAAGCTCACCTGAAGATTAGAGTGCAGAGCTAAACTACTAGTTATCCATAGAGGCCAGGCAGTGGTGGCCCACACTTTTAATCCCAGCACTAGGAAGATGGAGACAGGAGTGATGTGGATGAGCAGAGAAAGAAATATAAGGCAGGAGGAAACAAAGGCTCGGCTCAGTTTGAGGATTTATAGAGATAGATGCAGTCTAAGAATTAGGTCTGACTTTAGCCATTCTCACAGGTGTAAGATGATATCTCAAAGTTGTTTTGATTTGCATTTCCCTGATTGCTAAGGAAGTTGAGCATGACCTTAAGTGTCTTTTGGCCATTTGAACTTCTTCTGTTGAGAATTCTCTGTTCAGATCAGTGCCCCATTTTTTAATTGGGTTAATTAGCATTTTAAAGTCTAGTTTCTTGAGTTCTCTATATATTTTGGAGATCAGACCTTTGTCTGTTGAGGGGTTGGTGAAGATCTTCTCCCAGTCAGTAGGTTGCCTTTGTGTCTTAGTGACAGTGTCCTTTGCTTTGCAGAAGCTTCTCAGTTTTAGTAGAGCTCACCAAGACCGGCTGGACTGTGACTGAAAAAGCATGGGATAAAACTGGACTCTCTGAACATGGCGAACAATGAGGGCTGATGAGACGCAAAGGACAATGGCACGGGGGTTTGATCCTACATAATGTGATGGCTTTGTGGGAGCCCAGCCAGTTTGGATGTTCACCTTCCTAGATATGGACGGAGGTGGGAGGTCCTAAGTCTTACCACAGGGCAGAAAACCCTGACTGCTCTTTGGACTGGAGAGGGAGGGGGAAAGGAGTGGGGGGAGGGGGAGAAGGGTGGGAGGAGGGGGCGTAGGGGGGGAGGAGGGGGAGCGAAATGGGAGGCTGGGAGGAGGTGGAAACTTGTTTTTTTTTTTTTTTTTTCTCCTTTTCTCAATAAAAAAAGAAAAAAAAAAAAGAATTAGGTCTGGACCGGGTGCTGGTGGCTCAGGCCTTTAATCTCAGCACTCTGGAGACAGTGGTCCTGGTCTACAAGAGCTAGTTCCAGGACAGGCTCCAAAGCTACAGAGAAACCTAACTCAAAAAACAAACAAACAATAAATTAGGTCTGGAATGCAGTCTGAGGATTCACAGGGATAGGATTTCCCCCTTTGAATTGAGCATTGGTAGAGGTAAGAACCCTGGAGACTGGCTATTCCACTTCTCTGATCCTTCAACTTTCACCCCCTAGTAGCTAACTGTGAGTTTTTATTATTAGGACAAATTAGAATTAATGCTACAGGATACAAAATGACCTGTGCAGGCCTTCTGCATGTAGTTATAGTCTCTGTGAATCCCTATGTACTGTCAACACTGTTGTCTAGAAGTCCTTGTGTCCTGGTTGTGTCTACCATCCCCACTGACTTTTAAAGTAGTCTAGCCTCCACTCCACATAGTTCCCTGAACTCTGAGGATGAGTCTCATGAAGACACCCATTTGTGACTATCTCACTCAGTGTACGTTTCCCACTGTGGGAGCCTGCACTAAGTCCCATCTACTGAAGGAAGAAGTTTCTCTCTTGATGACAGAGAGAGCTGTTCTATGGGTATAACAGAATATCATTAGGAGTTGATATACTGCCATGTTCCTTTAGCAGAACAATAGTATTTGGTCTTCCCTAGGTTCATGATGTGTCTAGTCTCAAGTTCTTGGCCACATAGTATCCGACATGAGCTCCAACTTAAGGAGTGAATCTTGGATCCAGTCAGGTAATTCTTGCTTACTCTCACAACTTTTTGCCACTATTACCTCAGCTTATTATGTAGACTGGTCACCAGTGTAAATAGGATGGCTTATAGTCAGTTAGTGCTTATCTTTCTCTTCTTGTGGCATGCAGATTATTTCACAGTACCATGAATACTTAGGGTCAATAGGGTGAAGGCTCCATTTAGGCAGCAGCTGGATTTCTCCATGTTCAATGAAATATGTAGGTGTTATCTTTAGAAATAAGGCCTTATCATCTGTTTGTGGAAAGAAACCAATAATCTTTGCAATAGTTTGAGTTATTTGGAAATTTCCATGGGATGTACTCCTTTGACCCAAAAATATTTTAGATATAACCCATTACTGGCATTGCATGCTTTACTTGATGGTGAGAGAAGACTAGCTGGAGCTTTATTGACCTTGTGTGTTGGTGATTCCACTTAGGTTACATATAGGTGTGTGTGTGCATGTGTGTGTACATATCTGAATGCACACATATATATTTCATGTTATATAATTACATATAATAAAATATAATTAATAATATAAATAATATTTAATATAGAGTTTATATACATTTTAGAAGTTTCTACTAAAGTATATTTCCCTAGAACCCTTAAATCATCCTGAGTTTTCCCTGTTCTTTCCTGTATTTCATTTCCTTAGCTGTTTCTTTCCTCTCCCAACTATAGGGCAAATAATAAGATTTTATTATTAAATTTGAGACCTCTGTGAGTTAAACCTTTTTCTTTTTGAGGTTACTTCAGTCTATAATCAGTATAAGAACTACCTTCAGTATAAATTATCCCATGGTAGGCAAAGCACATTTATAATCCACATCTTTCTTTTTGAGAAACTTAGGAATCAATAAATGCCCCCAAACCTTTATCTACAATAATAGTGACTCAGAATGCCATGGCTTGTCTGAGATGAGAATCATTTTCAATTCTGCCATGCTCAGGTTGGCAGTTCAAGAGACTCAAAGGACAGCAAAGCCATTCCAATCCAAAGGCTTTCCAGTTGTCTCATAAATTTCAAGAATGAAATTCATGGACCACAGAGCAGAGATTCAGAAAACAAGATTTTACTATAGGAGCTTAAGGGAAAGAAAGAAGATGGGACTCCTGTGCACAGGAGGGCTCTCCAGATTTGGATACCATTGAGCCTGATTGCCTCGGAGTTAATGAGATTTTAGTGAATGGAGGATGAGAGAGGGATGAACTGATCAGACCAGAGTTTGTTTCTGATATTGAGTTCTGTCCTCAGTAAGATTTCCAGGATAGGGAATTTCCTTACAGAAAAGAAATAAGGGGAAACTAGACTCTTCCTAGAGTCTCCAGACACTGGACATGGCAATAGACTCTTGTTATTCTAAACTGCCTATCCAGTATCTACCTACCCTTTTCTTCAACAGTTTATCTGTTCTTTACTGTTGGAGCGGACTGCCCACACCCATCATTGTTGGGAAACAAGAAGCACAAATAACCATTCTCATTCTGTAAAGAAATTGCTTCTCTACTTTAAAAGACTTCCCAAGGTTGCTTGTAAAATTTGCACTTTTGATAGTAGATAAACGTTGGTATTGAGAAAAGGTAACTTAAATCATTCAAATCTGGTTCACAGGCTGACTCTTGTTCTCAATCCTTTCTGTCTTAGGTCTGTCTAGGAGTGCTGTCTGAGGTAGCTCCTGCTTTAACTCATTTCCAAAACAAAGCCTCTCACACCCTTTTTCAGAAAGAAAAGCTTGGTGGCTTTTTGTGAGACAGGAAAGTCTTGACCAACATAGCACTTTTTTTTTTAATTTTGCACCTTCCCTTTATTCTGCCTTCTTGAAACCATTATTCTTTATCCATCGTCACAAAAGCCTGAAGCCTGATCACACTACTTCTTTCTTCCAATAGTGGTTGATTGGCTTTTTAGAAGGTAAATGCTGCAGACACACAAAAGAGAAGGTTGCGCCCGAAGAGTCTGACTCACTCCTAAAATCACCAATTGACTCACAGAAGCTCAGTTCTATTTGAAAAAGAACAGCAGTTACAGAAGTTGCTGTCAGGGCTCTGTCACCTGACCATAAAGCAAACTCCTTTCATTAATCATGTGTCTGTCTCCAGTTCTTTCATACTGTATTTTGGGGGGACAGGCAAGTGTAAGATAGTGAAAGAGCAAATAATGACAGTTTTATGAATGAATGAATCAAAATCCTTCTAACCCACTCCTCTGAGACAAAAAAAAAGCTGTATTAACAGTGTATGAATTTTTTTTTAAGTTTTCTGTTAATAACTTTCACCAAGGTCTTTAAGCCATTTTCTCTCATTGAAACTCAGTCCCCACATGCAACACAGGATTGCTTCTATTGAGTATCTACTAGGAATCACCATTACAAAAAAACCCTTTTGCTACAGATCCCATAAAACAATGTGAATCTTCAGTAGAAAAACTAAGGAACATTATGAGAGGTTTCTGCAAGCCAAACAGACAGAACTGCTTTTCCACAAAACATCTTAAATGGCCAACCTTCCTAGACAAAGGAAAACAAAACAAAACAGGAAAATAAGGTTTTCTAAAAACATTTTTTAACATGACACACACTCTGATGTAACAACCCAAATAACTCATCTATGAGGCTTCCTTCTCCATTAATATGATCAACATCCATACGAACAAAGGTTCATGCAGCATTCAGCTGTCATCTGTCATTTGCCAAGTGAGAATACAGATTTCTTTCCTCCATAAGACACAGGAGAAAATGCCATGTTGGCACCTACTGCACCTTTACCAGACAAGCAAACCTGCTGGTATTTTAATCTTGCACTTAATTGCCCAGAAAACTATGAGAAAATAAATATCACTTCTTGGATTTCTGGTTTCTTGTTTTTGAGACTTTTAATTATAACATTTCTTCCTTCCTTATCCTACCTCCAAACCTTTCCATATGCCCCTTCCTGTTCCCTTCAAATCCATAACCTCTTAAATAACATGTTTTTTTTTTAAATCACCTAGTATGTGGTATTCTATTATAGCATCACATGTTAAAAAAGACAAAGGCACAATACAGGATTTTATGTATCTCACTATTTGCTTTCCTAAAGAATATTGTAATGGTCTATCCTGTCTTTTTAAGAGACAAGCCCTGTCCACTCCCTCTCCCATCCCCCAAGGCAAACAGATCTTCTTTCTGCTTCCAGCATGAGCACTTTTCTTTCCATCTCTCTCCCAAAGAGGTAGCTGCTGCCATGGCTCTTCTTCTCTCCTCCCTTCTTTTTTTCTCTCTCACCTTTCTCTCTTTCTTTTTCTCTGCCTCTGTCTCTCTCTCATTGTCCTCCTTTTCTCGCTCTCCCCCTTTTACCCTTCCTTCCATAACCCACTAAATAAATATCCAACCTTACTCTGCATGAATTGCCTATCCATCTCTATCTCTCACCTGCCACATGGGGACCTACTGCCCCTTGTGGCCCGCTGTCATTGCTGCTCACTACGAGAATGGCACTGTTTTAGTTTTACCATTACCTTCGATGCCGTGACCTGCAGGATTTTATCTAAACCATAACAGATAGAATACTTTTAACATGTACATGCAATTAATAAGAATAGTCTTTTTTTCCCAATGGGTAGAAGGAAGAGGCTATTACTGTTCTTTTTTGAATTGTTGAAGTAAGTTTTAAATTAAGAAATAAATCTTGACTGCTTAGTCTTTCTCTTCTTTTTTAAATGCCATTTTGGTGTTGATCTCTCTTCTCCCCATGTGGTTACAGAATTTCAGCCTCACAGAGAGGAAGAACATTTAAAATGTTGCCATCACATTTTATGCAATCATGTGTTGAGGGCTCTCTGGTCACAAGACCCAGGCTGCACAGCTGCCATAGCAGGCAGCACCGGGATCTAGGAGAAGCCATATGCAGACACCACCCAGGAACAGACCATCTAAAGGAAGTTCCTAATATCCCAACCATTGTAGATAGGATCACCAGCCAGTATACACCCATTGCTTTTCAGTAGGACACTCCTAGACAAATGTGAGGCAATCAAGGATTCCTAACCTTAGACATCCTCATGCCCACCTTTGCTACAGTAAAAACTCAACCCCAACTGAGCTTGGAGCTCTCTGATCACTCAAATATGTTGGAAACACAGGAGGTGTCCAAGTCTGCAAGCTTTTTGTAAAAGGCTCTTTGCTTTTACATACAGAACTAGGTCTTCTAGTTGGTTTTGTGGGGACTCCGTGATCTGGTCATAACAGTATAAAACTGTAAAACTCATCCCAAACTAATCTTTGGAATTTCTTTTGAAGTCAAAGAGACCATTATTGTAATGATCTGTTCGGTCTCTTTAAGAGACAAGCCATGCCTACTCCCTTCCCCATCTGATGATAAAGGCTGATCTTCAGCTTCCAGCCTGAGTTTTCTTCTCTTTTCCATCTCCCTCTTGAAGAGGTGCTTCTTCCTCTTCCCACTTTTATGTTTCCTTCTCGCTTGCACCAGTTACTTCATATGAAAGTGTACATATACACTTCCATGGATCTGCCTATTTGTCTGTCAGGTGTACATTTACTGTATAATACTTGTGGGCACCAACACTCAGCCAGTAGCTTTGAAGCTGTTCTGGATGCAGAACACTGAAGAAACTGTAACAGAGGCACTCTGAAAGACTGGATCACCGGGGCCACCATTTTCATTGCTGTCTGATCCCTTTGTTCTGAAAACACACAAACCTGTATGAGATATTGCAGGACTAGGAAGCACCATATGACTCCTTGTCCATAACTTTTCCTAGCTCTTTCTGAGGCCCTATGTTTGGATATTCTAGTCCTATGTTGGCTGCTATTTCTAATTAGATTTTCTTTTGGGACTCCAGCTCTCAAACACATGACACAGAGACTTATTATTAATTATAAAACTTGGTGTATATCTTAACTGTGTCCCACTAGCTCCTATAAATTAAATTAACCCACTTATATTAATCTATGTTTTGCTTCATGGTTCTTTACCTGTCTTCTATCTTTTACCTTCCATTTCCTCTCCTTGTCCTCTGGCATCTGTCTCACACCTCTAGATTCATTTCCTTTTCTCTCTCAGTTTGGAAGTTTCACCTTTTCTTTTCCTGACCAGCTATTGGCCATTCAGCTTTTTAGTAAACACATCAGAAGGTGCCTTGGGAGAGACACATCTTCACAGTGTAAAAAACATATTATTTCACAACAATGACTCATAAGTCATTTGTACTTCTACAATGCTTCCCAACCACATTACTTAGGTAGTCAAAACACATTTCCCTATTTACAGAGGAAAGCCTGTTTCCTTTAGTCAATCACTCATATTCTGAGCTTCCCAGAGAAATAGCACAGTATGATCCACATGCCAGCTGGAGTGGAAAGACATTATGATATGCAGTCTGTCACCTGGAGGGTCAAGAGAGCTGCATACATAGTTTCTACCTAGGTTAGAACCATGAGAGTCAGAAGCAAAGAGGGAGCAGTTTTAATCAGAGTCTTGGTCTTGAAGGCCAGAGAAGGCTTTTGTCCTGACTCAATGGCGTTCAGGCCAACAGAAAGTAAGGATGTTTCTACTCCCTTCTGTTCTGTTGGGACTTCAACAGTCTGAATGAGCTATTCCTTGAAGTTAGGTCTGGGGGTGCACAATCTACTTTATTCTACTTACTACTTCAAATGTTCATAGTACTACAAGCATCCTCACAGATACACTCAGAATGAGGCTTAAGCAGGAATCTGGTTATCTTGTGAACCAGTAAAGATAACCAAAAAATGCAAAGCTATGCTTTCTGACTATGTGTCTTGTCACTATTAAACCCTTCCTATCTTTGTGGATTTACCCATGCTGAGTATTTCAAATAAATGGATTCATACTGTACTTGATATTTCATGATTGCTTTCTTGCTTTTTTATACTATTTCTTTCCATTTGTGAAAATATTATTTGTGTGTGTGTTTAACACTACTTGCTTATTCATTTTCCATAACACGAATTTGAGCCTTTATAAAACTAAGTAATAATTATAAAAGTATAATATAAATATAAACATTGTGTTTTTATGCTTGTGTAAATTGTATTCCTACATTTAGGCAGAGTTATATGTCTGAATATTTGTTTTCAATTTTGGAGAGTATACTTGTTCAATAGATTTACTTAGACATGTATTCTAGATTTAAATGTTGAAGCACATTCAACAGTGGATACAATGTTTAATATTCCATCAACCTTGTACCACATTTCAAATTTCACTCTATGCTCATCAGTGGCTATTTTACATTTTATTGAAACACCAAAGTCTTTCTATTCCACATACAATGTACACTCCTTATACTTATTTTTGTGATCTGATAACCTTATTCAAAGAGATCTTGTTAATTTCTTTTTAATATGATTGTAATTTATTTTAAAACTATCAATTAACTAATTTTAACTAATTTCTCTTCCTTTCCTAGAACTTCTGCCAAGCAGAAGTTATACGTTGAGTTTTATTTGTTGCTTTCCTAATGTAAGTGTTGTTTGCAGTTTTTCATCATGAATGTTGTTGTGTCTTTTGTTTTATCACCAATATCTTTTATTGAATTGAGAGGGTTTATTTCTTGTCTTTAGTTTGCAAAGAGCTTTTTGTTGAAGTATTGGATATAAAAAAAGCTTTTTTTTCATAAATAAGAGAAGTAGATAATGAGAGTCATGAGTGATAAGTCGCAATGAAGCAATTTGATGGCTGGGCTGACCACAAAAGCTAAAATTAAAGACTGGATAGATTTCCATTTGGGAAGACAGAAGTATTGAGAATTATATTACATTTGAAAGAGCAGACTGATTATATTCCCATAGGCATACATGAGCATAACTTAAGCATGGGGAGGTAACTTTTATCTAATTTTTCATAACTCTGCGCATTTTATATAAAAATAATTGTATGTAGGTGTTCTGGCAACAGCGCAGCTGGGGTCTCAGCTGACACCCAGAAAACATTGCTAAATAGGTAAGTGAAGAAGTGTTCTTGATGATTTCTACCAAGTTCTCATCTGTTACTAGCTGTATAAAACAGATTACAAACCACCTGGCTGAGCTTAGTAAATCCCCAGAATCATGAGAGATAAATAAAGACATGATTGTTGTTGCTCAGGTTTCCTGAAGTTGGAGACATTCTGCTAGATAATAGGAGATAAATGGGAAACGGAGACAAAGCTCCAGTCAAAAGGAATGACTGAATCACAGAAGTGTGATGTATCACACAAATATAAAGGTAGGCTGACATTTAGGACTTTGTAAATGCAGTAATTCTTTTCTAGATATTTGCGTAACTGATAGAAGGCCAGTAACATGAACTAGTAAAAGTCATACTCTGAGAAGGACAAACATTACTACTAACACAATGACAGTTACTCAACAAGAACAGTGTGAATGCAGAGACTGTCTTTGATATAGCTGCCTGCTTTTCAGACCTATTCCTCCCAACTAACTGCCTCATCCAGTCAGAATAGAGGAGAAGGTGCCTCGTCTCACTGGCAACTGATATGCCATGACATGCTGACATCCATGGGAGTCCTACCCAAATCTGAACATAAACAAAAGGGGAAAAGTGGATGGGGGAGTGGAGAGGAAGAAGAGGGAGGAGGGGAGAGGAACATTGGTGGGATTTAAAAACAGAAAAAAAAACCCAGAAGAATGGTGTGCAGCAGTACTAACTTAAGTGGTTTAAACATCACTTGAAAGCAGTCAAATACAGGGCAAATATGAGGGACCAGTGGGAGTGATGAGAAATGGTGAAGGAGTTAGCAGATGACATTATAAGGGGATCTGAACTAAAATCTGCTTTCTGAAAGAAGACAATCATTGAAGTCAATGGTATAGGACAATTGTGACTACATTAGATTTTTGTAGGAGAATTTGTAGGAGAATTCTTTAGTCTCATCATTACATACTACACTGTCTTATACAATGAGCTATAGAGAAGATATAAATCATCATTGTAATGGGTCTTGGAGAAGGGATCAGTCATTTACCTTCAATTGGAATATGGGACAACAGATTATTAGATGAAAACTACTCTATGTTGTACGTTAAATGGTTTCCTGACCAATATATCTTTCCTAACTCTTTACATATAAACTACAAAAGAGAGAAAATAATATTTCTGCAGACATGTATATACCAGAATAAAATTTCGTTCAAAACAGAATAGAAAGGTCATTGGAAGTGAACGTGCTGATCAGTGAAAACACTAATTTATATCTCACGAGGCAGCCACACCGTGAACACACCCTGAGACTGGCCAGGCAGGTCTAAGGGTTCCCTTGTTGTCTGTTTCTGTGATTATGGTGGTGATATGACTGCCCTCCCTAAAGCCCTTCACTCACTGGAATTCAAACTTCTCACACCCTTTCGGATTGTGTTGCTCAGTTCCTTCAAGTTCAGTTAAAATTGTTTACCAAACCCAGAGACTGAGAGCAAAGAATGGTTTCAAATAAATAATCAACTAGCTTTAATGATTTTTTTCCAGTTAGAATGAGTTATTTATTAATGATTTCTTTCTAATAGCTTCATATTTTTGATAAAACTTACATTATAAAATACCTATAAATGACAGAGGATTTAGCATTATCTCTCTTATATGTGCAAAAGTCTGGTGTCATAGTTCCAGTAATGTAGGTAGAAAATAACAAATCAAGAAGTAGAGCAACACCTTGTCTGAAAAGAGTATTGAACACTACTCTCTTGTGATACATTTTAATGAGATTAGTCTATATAAAGTATTATTGCTAGTATGCATAGTATACATGTTTGTTATTCACAATGCTGTTAAAAATGACTGGCCCTCCTAAACACGGTACTAAATAGTGATATTGGTAACTAATTAGTTGTTTTATTACCCACATAAAGTAATTCCTTGTTACTTAATTAGCTTTCTTTTAGAATCCAGCCACCATAATGTTGAGAAATCTAATATATATGTGGAGGTCACATGTGAATACTCCAGTAAATATTCTAGTTAAGACCACTACAAGTAGACAATATCAACTTTTTATCTTCCAGAAGATATTAGGCTTTTAGCTTGAAGCTCCGCTAGCTTAGGCCCAAGAAACCAGGGACTAGTGATGGGCAGTAGTGTTTCTCCTTGCCCAAATTACCAACTCATGGACTTTATGAGTGCATGTTTTTGAGCATTTTTAACGTAAAAACTAGACAGTCAATTAACAAATCAAACAACTACTATTCCCTTACTGAGAATAAAGAAGCTCTATTATAGTTATTTATTAAAATATTTACTTGCTATGAGAGGTTCCCTTAAGCAAAAGATCAAGTCTTATTCATCTTTTGTAATCCCTGTTCTGAGCATTGATCCTGGCACAAATAGCAAGCAATGATTATTTACTCAATGAAAAGAAAAAGAACTTTATACAGAGAATAGAGACAGTCATTTTCTTAAGTACACTGTCTCTTTGTGTGATATCTTCTGAAGACACTCAGAGTGCACATAAGCAAGCAAACCAAATTGTTCATTTATTACAGAAAACAAAGCTTGCAAAGATTGCATAAAGAAAGAGAGTCATGTGCTGAAGCTGATTTCAGAGATATTTTTTGCTGGAAAGCTGTTGAGCTAAATGTACCTTTCTAGCAACTACAGAAACAAAAAACGTATTCGTTTTAATCCAGCATCATTTTTAGCCGTGTCAATCTCCTAAGACAGTGTCTTAGGGTAATGAAAAAACCTAGAGCCCAGAATCCACCTTCGTGTTGAACTTTAATTTACAGTGCATTAGTGCCTCTTGATGTGGTGATCTGCTCTCTAGTCCTACGTACAGATAACAGAGAAGCATCTGTAAGCCTACAGAGAGCCCTCAATTCCTTTTAACTTGAGTCCCCAATTCCCTTGATATGTTTTGCTTTGGGCTGGGATTGTACCTGAGAAACTGCAATATTGTGAAACACAAGTCTTCTCTCGCATTTTTGGCATCTTTTGCCAAAATGGACTGAAGAATGATGAAACCATGACAGGACCCTTAAGTCATGACAATGAGAGTGGTTCTATGAAGCAGAGACACTTCTGGAGTTGAAAAAAACCCCAAGGTGCATGCTCCATTACTGAACTTCAGAATATCTGAGATCTCCTTTCTTTACTACTTTTTTCAAATTGACAAATAACAGATTTAAAAAATATACTTAAAGGTTGATGATGAAATACCATTACCAATTCTGCTAAAAAAAAATACCTCAAGGACTGGGGATGTAATTCAGTAAATTGCTTGTTATATGCACATGAGGGCCTGGGTTTTATTTCAACCTTTGCTAAACATGATTTTAGAACTTTTTATTTGAAAACTATAGTAACCATATGAAAATATTGAAAATATTCAGCCTACTTGTAATTGCAGTATGATGGATCCAAGAGCAAGTGTGTATAGCATGCATTAAAGTCAGCTTACAAACCATCATCATATTTGTCATCAATGTTGCTCTCATTATCTTCATTTCTACTGTACGTTTGCTGATGCATAGGCTGTATTTATGAGATCATAGCTGGTGTGGGATGCCCTCTGTATGCTGTGAATGTGTTTTATTAGCATTGATTAATAAAGAAGCTGATTTGTTCAATAGCCAGGCAGAATAGAACCAGGCATGAAATCCGAGCACAGATACAGGACAAAAGAAGGTGGAGTCAGGGAGACACTAGCAGCCACTGAAAGAGTAAGATAACAGTAAGTCACAGGGCACATGACAATATACAGATCAATAGAAATGAGTTAATTTATATGTAAAGCTAGGCAGTAAGAAGTCTAAGCCATCGGCCAAAGAGTTTGTAATTAACACTAAGCCTCAGAGTGGTTATTCAGGCACTGGCTGGAGGAAGAGAAACCCCTCCAGTATACGTATCAATGATAATAAAAATGTTCTGTGCCAAATTAATGATGGATCAGACAATATGAACTTCTGTTACTGCAAGAATTAACATTTACAGCAGAAATCTGATAAACAGGCATCTCTATTGCCACCCTTTGCCCAGCAAGGCATACCAGTGTTCCTACTACAGTTGAAACAGACATGGTTTATTGCTTTGATGTATCTAATGTGACCAGCAGATATTACAGAATCTTGGAAGACGTTTTCACCCACAAGGATGCTAAAAGATGAAGAATCTATAAGCCAAAGAATCCCTTTCCTCCTCCAAGTAGTTAGGCCAATGGCCTTCTGGCAGATGTTGGTTTGCAAATATGCATAAATACATTTGAAAGGGTGGCATTATAAGACTCAACAAAGTAAATTGAATAGGAGTTCAATCCAGATATCAACTCTAAGGATCAGTGTGATTTGATGCACAACAAAATATCCAAATGTAACCTCTAAGTAGTAAAACTTTTATTAGAATTTAGACCATAAATTGTTTCCATCAAGGAGTGGCTACAATACAAGATGTGTTACAGCATCTCAGAGAGATGAGGACTTCCTGAGTCATAACAACAGCTCCTGAAAACAGATGTCGATGACTATGTTCTAAAAGGCACACAAATCAGTGTAGCAGAAAGGGAGAACAGAAACGGCAAAGCAACAGACATAAATGTGGTCCATGATTCCTGAACTCAACCATTTGAGCCTTGAAAATTACAGATTAAAAATAGAAAGGTGAACCTTACATATTAATGATACTGTAAGTACTTATTACATTTAAGGCATAGAAAAGTCAACCAAAAGAGCAACCAATGTAGGACATTGAATCAGGTCATACTTCAGAAAAAATTAAAACTGAGAGCTCAAGAGTAAAGAAAATTTATCATCAAAAACTATTTCAGGATAAGATTTTTGCTTCTGGATTCCAAAGAAAGTATTTCAATGCCAGGAAAAATACACAGCAGTTGTATTTGAATATTAAAGCTAGTTTGCTAAGAGAGGCCCGGCTGTGCTTTTAATTCAGCTCTTAGTTAACTGAGCTTTTATCCTAAAGATTTAGATTATTCCTGATGAGATTTTAAAATATATTTTACTTAATCAGAAGATTTAAGATTTTACAAAAACTGATTTTGTTGTTTTTGAAGACACACAATATTGAAAAATTCAAAGTCAAAGACAGAATTTCCTAATTCCTAAGTAAAATAGTAATTTATTAATACATCTCTGAAATATGTCTTCTGTAGATGGCAAAGAAATTTATTTCATTAAATATAAACCAGATATATATAACCTTTTATATTTGTAATCACATATAAATTGACTGCATTTTCAATTAAATATTCTATTGGAGAAAACACATGTCACAGTTGGAGAACTCATAAAAGATTCAAACACTTTTGTAGTAGAAAAAACAAATTCTAAAGAAACTAATACCAATAACTGAAGTTAAAACTGAATTATTTTCATATATGACAGATCAAAATAGTAGGAATATTTATATGTTTTACCATATGTGTTTCTTTGCTGAATGTGTAAATGCAAGTCATTTAAAATTTTGTAATTGTGATAATTGAGTGGTGTTTATAACAATTATAAATCTAACTTTGTGTATATAAGTAAATTATACATTCCATGTTTTAATTAATTTTCATTAATAAAAATAACAATATACCACATTAAGACATCCAACTACATTCAACTAAATTTGATTTAGTTAGTAAAATTAATCTGCAATAAGCAGTAATTTAATAGCTACAATATGAAATCCAGATTTAAATGACATATTAATTAAAGACTTTACTGGCAGCCTTGGTTAGAACACAGTACTTTTACTTTTTAAGTGTTTGTATAACAAATCATTACACACTTTAAGCACTAATATTTCTCCATTTGCCTGGTGATTCTCTGTGGTTATGTGGGTCGAAGATAGTGAATTACTTTGGCTGCACTTACTAGACATCATTCGTTCAGAATGGTTAAACAAGCGGGACATCTAAAGCCAAGTATTTTCTAATTCTGTAGAAATCTACACTCTCTGAAGTGAGGATGCATGTCAGTGCCAGTTGATAACCCCCACTTACATCTGACACACAAGTGATGTTATCTGTATGCAGTGAAAAGAACATTTATTTTTGGGGAAACTGTGTCTTGTTTGCTTTTCCCTTTTTCCAGTTTCTACAATGAGAAAAATAGAGAATTTTTAGATAAATTGCTCAACTCTATAAAATGTTCTCTATACTAGTAGAACATCTATAGCACCCTGAAACTGTAGGAAGACTGTAAAAGGTAAGGATGGGAATGGGTGTTGTAAAATTCTGTCTTGAGGTTATGGCCTGGATGATGCACCTATGAATTCACAGAAACAATAGCTACCTGCACAATATTGATTTCTTCAACATTCCACTGTGTCATCGTGTATCATAAGGTTGCACACTCCCAAAGAGAGTTCAAAGTTTCAGTGACTGGGGAGTTCAAAGTCCTCAATGATAAAGCCACTAATATTTCCACACACAGGCACATATCCCTCCAACCATACTCATGCAAACAAACCTAATCAAATTCAGGGTCACAAACAGACATACACACACACACACACACACACACACACACACACACACACACACAAAAGTAAGAAGAGACACTTGCTTAGAAGTGATTTGGTGGGATAGAAAAGAGACTAAAGAAATAATAGGGGAGATATTGATCAAGTAGTTTTATATATGTAAGAAGTGACAAAAGAATAAGTAAATAAAATCAAAGTACTCAAATAACCCTTCCTCCACAATGAAAGTAATATCCATCTCTTTGATAAAGTCCATCTTTGAAAAATCTACATGGTATAATGGCAATTGTGAAAATGTAAAACCATTTTTTCTGCATTAAGAATATGTATGCCATATCATAAAAGGTAATCTTGCCTTTGTAATACAAAAAAATTAAAAAGCAATGATTGAATATAGATAAAAATGAGAATTAACACTTTTTTACAGTTTTATGCACAGATTAACAGTACTAGTTTATCAAATTTATATAACAGAAGGCTAATGTACAAAACATAAAACAGCTATTTTATATTGACTATAATAAGTAAAAAGTAAATAAAAATTGATTTCACAAATTTTTTCTGAGGAAAAATAAAAGATCAAATCAAATGGAGCTATACACAACATTGATAGGTCATAAGACTTATTTTTAATATTGTTATATATTAACTACCCCCAGTTACATCTAGAGAACTGGATCAGAGTCCTTTCTGGACAGTTACAATGTGAATCTAAAAGATACATTAGTATAAAAGGTCAAAAAGTATCTAAGACAATGATGAAAAACATTTGAAAAATTGAATGTATAGTCACATAATTTGCAGATGTTCTACTGATTTAGTAAAATCAACATAGTACACAGTACTTGAGAAGAAAATGTTTCTAAATTAGTGTAATGAACACAAACTCCAGATATACACCTATACCCACAAAACCATTTATTTAAACAGCACATCTAGAACATCATGTAATATAAAAATAACTGAACATTTATTTAAAAATCAATCTCTTTCTTAACTCAGGTGATGTAAAAATTATTTCAAATAGTTTAAAAATCCACGAGTAAAGTAAATAACATATAGTTTCAGAAAGAAAACATAAGAGAGTATCTTGACAATGTGGAAGTAGGCAAAAATAGGTCATTTAAAGCAATAACCATAAATGACAAGTTGATAAATAAGACTTCATCAAAATTAAATACTTTCCATTTCAGGCATCATTAAGAAAATGAAAAGAGAAGCCACATGCTGGGAGAAAAGAATAGTAAGATATATGTGCTATCTGGGACAGAGACTGCCTACAACTCAAACTAAGAACATAAGATGAGAAGTAGTGTCTTTGAATGAGAGAAACAAAACTAAAAAGAAAGATGTCAGTATTATTAGCACCTTGGAAATATAATTTAAACTATAAGGTGATTTCATTACAAGAACTACAAAAATCAAAAAGGACAAAGCCAAACGTTTGCCAAGGTTCAAGGTCTTGTGAAATTGTTGGTAAAAGTACAGTGATCAAAGTATGGAAGAGGCCGGGCAGTGGTAGCACACACCTTTAATCCTAGCACTGGGAGGCAGAGACAGGTGGATATCTGTGAGTTCAAGGCCAATCTGGTCTACCGAGTGAGTTCTAGGACAGGTTCCAAAATCACAAACAAGCCATGTCTCTAAAAACAATGTCAACAACAACAACAAAAAGCCAAAAAAGAGAAAATTTTAAATTTCTGTGTTCCAGAAATTCTAGGTAATTTTGAACTAGAGATAAATAAAAGTGTAAGTTTTTTAAGGCCTATACAAATCTGCTTCATATTTAATCCAATAAGTCAAAATTTTTAGCAATAGATGTATCTATGTATGTTCAGAGGTACTTTTTAATGGACAGTAAACTCATATGATGAAATGATACTAAGCTTTACCAGGAAGATGGATCATTAAACTCATTCACAGAATATTGTGAATCAATATAATAATATAATACTGAATGGAAGACCCTTTTAAAAAATATATGCTATCCATGTTCCTTCACATTGATGCTACAAACCTGAAATACTCTTGTCCTTTGGGTCTTTCAAATTTCTCTACATTTGGGGACAAATTAAACATATTTAATACAAAAAGGATGTTCCTGACAGTTTATTCAAATTAATTAATAATATAGAATTTGAAATTTGGTTCTTCCAAACTGACAACTCTATTTCCTGTGCCCAACACCCATTTGTAAATCGAGGGTACTAGACCATAAAACATTTACAGATTTCATACCTATCATTGAAAATCTTACAGAAGCATCTTGAACATAAAATAGTCTGTAGTGCAGAAAAATCAGAACCATCATTTTCTTTATATGAGGATGACGGGCAAAGAGGACTCTCATGAGTGATGATCAAAGGACTTTTGACTGGCACATTACACACTGCATGAAGTGATCAAACATGTGGAGTGTGTCCCAAATGTCTGCATTTTATTGCCTGTAAACTTTATAGCAATCCAGTTGCAAACATTTATCAAAAGAATCAATGATATGAATGCCTAGCTAATTTGTTTATGTATATGGGTTTTATGATAAAGGTGTACACTGATGGCTTCCATTCACCGTGGCATTAAGAAACAAAGTATGGTGAGTTGGTGGCTATATATGGCTCTATAAAACAATTTCTGTGATAACGAAAGGACAGTAAAATAGTGAGGCAGAATTTGTACACATAAAAATTACTTTAATATACCTTTGAAATATTCATAATAAATTATAGGGAAGCTATTCATTTGACATAAACAAAAAACACCATCTCCATGGTGGTTAATCTAAGTCCTGAGATAGTCACCCATAAAAATAAATAGATACCTTACATATTTTAAGAAAAATCAATAAAATAAAGAAAATAATGATTCTCTTCCAAATGTAACATTAAGATTTGACTGAAAGATTATCAGCTTATTTAAAGACAAATAAAAAGTACATTAATTTTAGCATAACATTTATAGTCTACGCATTCTCTAGAGAACCCTAGATAGACTAAATTCTCAATCCACAACACAAACCATTGAGTTGGATATAACACCCTTAAGTAAGCAACAATTTTTATTATACAGAATTGTACAGCAGCTTAGGAAAATATATGTGATAATATTAGTGCAGTATTGTTTGGCAATCATTAAATGAAAAGAACTTGAAGCTTTGACACTAGAAAAATGGATAAATAATTACTATTTAGTTATACAGTGGAATACTTTTGAATTAAAAACACTAGAGTAAAATTATAGAAATCAGGATTGATAAGTGACTGAAGCACAGTGTGAATTTGAAAATAAAAGCATATTGCAAAAAGTTCAACACAGTATGTTGTTACTAGAGTACACTTTTGAAAGATACAAAACAATATTATTCTCTCATTTCCAAATCAGACTGTCCATGTTCAAAATCAGGAATTAAACAGTGTGGTGAAAGAAAAGAATCAAATAGTGGTTTAACCATGCATCAGTGTGGTAGAAGCTTGCGGATAAGCAGAAGTCTATATATTCTTACACATCTCAGTTCTGAAAGCCCACAATCCAGGAGCCAGTGAAGGTGGCTCCTTCCTGGGACATCCCTGGTGTCTTCGATAACAGGAAGACCAGTCGAGTATACTGAGTTAGAATCTTACATAACTTTCATGGCATTTTTAAGGATTGCACCTCAGGGAATCCTATTGGAGTTTAAGGGCTTACTGTAGAAATTTAGGAAAAACCCATTAACTTATTTTTTGGCAAAAAAAAATCATAAATATTGATATTGATGAAAATGACTTGTGTGTCCTCAGAGAATCTCTTTTTATTAGTATAATAAAGAGTTATTTATTTAGGGGTAGACTCACAGATCACAGGCTTTGCCATAAACAAGAAAACAGGAACCAAATCTAGAAGCCAGAAGAGAGAGAGGGAGCATGTGTTTTACATTGGCATTTATAGTATAAGAGCTCACGCCCAAGTTGGCTTGTATCTTAAAGGCTACTGGCTGAAAGAGTTCCTACAGCACCTCCCACTTTTGTTAAAATAAAAGAGTTCTAAGCCTAATACAAAACTATATACAATAAGAACAAACATCAAAAATACTAATTAGAAGTGAAACTAGTATAAACAATATTAAGCAAATAACATTTGCTAAATGTTACAATAATCATTCTATCCTAAGGAGTTTAAATCTTGTATTAGAAATGGCTTTCTAAATCATAAAAGGAAAGTAATTATGACTATTTAATCTTCAAACCCAAGGCCTGAGACAGGAGATAATATTACTTGAGTAGGCAGAAAGTACAATGAAGCAACTTCTCAAATAGGCAGTAGATGACAGACAACTGGACACCTGGGCAATCACCCAAAGTCTCATTTTCAGTGTTGAAGCTACCAATATTGGCTAAGGTCTAGAGGAACTGACAGACCATTTTCCAAGGGAGAAAATTTTTCTTTTCTTTTTTAATAATAAACTGATTGGCCTAGTATTTCAGGCTTCTTATTAACTCATAATTTTTATTAGCCCATAATTCTTTTTTTATTATTTTATTACATAAAAAAATACCAATCCAAATTCCCAACCCTCCTCTCCTCCCACTCCCTCCCAATACCCTTCAACCAGCCCCCTTCAATCCTAAGAGAGGGCAAGGCACCCTGCCCTGTGGCAAGTCCAAGGCCCTCCCTACTACATCTAGGTTAAGCAAGGTATACATGTAAAGAGAATAGGATCCCCAAAAGTCAGTACTTGCAGTAGAGACAAATCCCAGTGCAACTGTCAGTGACCCCTCAGTCTGTTCCAACTGTAACCATATTCAGAGGGACTAGTTTGATCCCATGCTCATTCACTCTCAGTCCACTTGGAGTTGGTGAGCTCCCATTAGCTCAAGCAAACTGTCTCAGTGGGTGAGCCCCCTCATGGTCTTGATCTCTTTGTTCATATTCTCACTCCTCCCACACCTCAACTGGACCTTGGAAGCTCAGTCCGGTGCTCTGATGTGGGTCTCTGCCTCTGTTTTCATCTGTTGCTGGATGAAGTTTCAATGGTCATCTTTAAGATAACCAGACTACAGGGCAAGGCCAGTTCAAGTACCCTCTCCTCTATTGCTTAGAGTCTTAGCAGCTGGGGTAATCCTTGTGGATTCCTAGGAATTTGTCTAGGGCCAAGTTTCATGCTAAAACCCTAATGGCTCCCACAATCAAGATATCTCTTTCCTTGCTCTCATATCTGTCCTTCCTCCATCTCGACTATTCAATTCCCCCAAGTTCTCAACCCTCCCCATCTCCACTTCCTTCTACCTCCTGATCCCATGCTCTTAATTTTGTCAGGCAATTTGGTCTGTTTCCAATTCCCAGATGGGTCTATATATGTTTTTCTTTGGGTTTACCTTATTATTTAGCTTCTCTAACTAAGATCAATGTCTTTTGTTTATGTCTAATATCCACTTATGAGTGAGTACATACTATATTCATTTTTGGGGGGTCTGGATTACCTCACTCAGAATAGTGTTTTCTAATCCCATCCAATTGCATGCAAAATTCAAGATGTCATCGTATTTTACCATTGGATAGTACTCTAATGTATAAATGTGCCACACTTTCTCTATCCATTCTTCCATTGAGGAACATCTAGGTTGTTTCTGGGTTCTGGCTATTACAAATAATTCTGCTATGAACATAGTTGAACAAATGCTAATGTGGTATGATTGAGCATGTTTTGGGTATATTTCCAAGAGCAGTATTGCTGGATCCTTAGGTAGGTTGATTCCTAATTTTTTGAGAAACCACTATACTGGTTTCCAAAGTGGTTGCACAGTTTGAATTCCCAACAGCAATGGAGGAGTGTTCCCATTACTCCACATCATCTCCAACATAAGCTATCATTGGTGTTTTTGATCTTAGCCATTCTGACAGGTTTTAGATAGTATCTCAGAGTTGTTTTGATTTGCATTTCCCTGATAGCTAAGGAAGTATCTTTTGGCCATTAGAAATTCTTCTCTTGAGAATTCTCTGTTTAGTTAAGTACATCATTTTATTAATTGGGTTATTTAGAATTGTAATGTCGAATTTTTTGAGTTCTTTATATATTTTGAAGATCAGTCCTTTGTCTGATGTGAGGTTGGTGAAGATCTTTTCCCTTTCAGTAAGCTGCCTTTTTTGTCTTATTGCCTGTGTCCTTTGCTTTACCAAAGCTTCTCAGGAGGTCCCATTTATTTATTGTTGCCCTTAGTATCTATGCTACTGAGGTTATTTAGGAAGTATTCTCCAAACCCAAGCATTGAAGGCTACTTCCCACTTTCTATTCTATCAGATTCAGTGTAGTCAGATTTATATTGGGGTCTTTAATCCATTTGAACTTGAGTTTTGTACATGGTGATAGATATGGATCTATTTTCATTCTCCTACAGGTTGACATCCAGTTATGCCAGCACCATTTGGTGAATATGCTTTCTTTTTTCATTGTGTAATTTTAACTTTTTTGTCAAAAATCAGGTATTCATAAGGCTATGGATTGATATCCTGGTCTTCAATTAGAGTCTATTGGTCAACATCTCTGTTTTTATGTCAATACCAAGCTGTTTTCATTACTGTAGCTCTGTAATAGAGCTTAATGTCAGGGATGGTAATGCCTCTGGAAGTTTCTTTATTGTATAGGATTGTTTTGGCTATCCTGGGTTTTTTGTTTTTCCATATGAAGTTGATTATTGTTCTTTCAAGGTTTGTGAAGGATTGTATTGGAGTTTTGAAGGGAATTAATTGAATCTATAGATTGCTTTTGGTAGGATTGCCATTTTTATTATGTTGATCCTTCCTATCCAAGAACATGGTGTATTTTTCAATTTCTTTCTTCAAAGACTTAAAGTTCGTGTCAAATAGGTCTTTCAGTTCCTTAGTTAGTGTTACCTCAAGATATTTTATGTTATTTTTGGCTATTGTGAAAGTTGATATTTCTCTGATTTTTCTCTCAGCTTCTTTATCTTTTGTGTATAGGAATGTTACTGATTTTTTTAGTTGATCTTGTATCCTGCCATATCACTGAATGTATTTATCAACTCTAGGAGTTCTCTAGAAGAGGTTTTAGGGTCACTTATGTACACTATCAAATCATCAGCAAATAACAAAAGTTTGACTTCTTCCTTTCCAATTTGAATCCACTTGATCTCCTTATGTTGTCTTATTGTTATTGCTAATACTTCAAGAAATATGTTGAAGAGATATGGAAAAAGTAGACACCCTTGTATTGTTTTGGATTTTAGTGGAATCACTTTCAGTTTCTCTCCATTTAATTTGATGTTAGCTGTCGGCTTGCTGTATATTGCTTTTATTATACTTAGATATGATCCGTGTATCCCTAGTCTCTCCAAGACCATTAATCATGAAGGTAATTGTAGCCTCATAAAAAGTTTGGCAATGACCCTTCTGTTTCTATTCTGTGAAGTACTTTGAGGCATATAGGTATTAGCTTTTCTTGAAAGTTCTGTTGAATTATGCACTAAAACCATCCAGTCCTGGGCTTTTTGTGGTTGGGAGGTTTTTGATGACAGCTTCTATGCCCTTGTGGCTTATATGTCTATTTAAATTCTCACCTGGTCTTGGTTTAATTTTCGTATATGCTATCTATCTAAAACATTGTGCATTTCTTTTACATTTTCCATTTTGTAGAGTACAGGATTTTGTAGTAAGACCTAATGATTCTTTGAATTTCCTCAGTGTTTGTCGTTATGACCCCCTTTCACTTCTAATTTTGTTAATTTGGATGTTCTCGCTATGCCTTTTGTTTAGTTTGGATAAGGGTTTGTCAATCTTGTTGATTTTCTCAAAGAACAAACTCTTTGTTTCATTGATTCTTTGGATTGTTTTCTGTGTTTCTGTTTTGTTGATTTCAGCCCTCAATTTGATTATTTCTAGTGTTTTACTTCTTCCGGGTGACTCTGTTTCTTTTTTTTTCTAGAGTTCTCAGGTGTGCTGTTAAGTCACTAATGTGAGCTTTTTTCATTTTCTTTATGTGGACAAGGTGCTATGAACATTCCTCATGTCCCTTGGAAATGGTTTAGATATGTTATGCCTTTATTTTTGTTGAATTCAAGGAAGATTTTAAGTTCTTTCTTTATTTCTTCCTTGACCCAAGGGTGGTTCAGTAGTTGACTGCTCAGATTCCATGAGTTTGTAGGCTTTCTGGGAGTAGTATTGTTGTTAAGTTCAAACTTTACTCCATGGTGATACCATAAGACACAGGGTGTTACTCCAAGTTTTTTTTATATCTGTGAAGGTTTGCTTTTGTTGAAGGAGCTGTGAGCTGCATTCCTGTTGCCTGGCTCCTGGCTGCCTGGCTAGATTATGCCCCAGAATAACAACACACAAACTGTATTCATATAAACACTGCTTGGCCTATTTCTATTAATATGTGTAGCACCACGAGGTGGTGACTTATCTTGCCTAACCCATATTTAGTAATCTGTGTAGCTCCAGTCTTACCGGGAAAGATTCAGCATGTCTGACCTGGTGGCTTGCTTCATCGCATCTGCCCTGGAGATGAGAGGCATGGCATCTGCTCTCACTTCCTCTTCCTCCCAGCATTCTGCTCTGTTTACTCCACCCACCTATGTTCTAACCTATCAGGCCAAGCAGTTCCTTTATTAATTAACCAAAGACCTTCCTCCATCATTTCCCCTTTTTCTGTTTAAACAAAAAAACGAGAGCTTTAACTTTAACATAGTAAAATTACATATAATAAAGCAGTAATAAAGCAAGAATACCAGTTACAATATTTGCATCTACTTTATCTTTTATCATAACTAAGGAAAACTATAACTATCTATATATAATTTAACTCCATCAAAGACTCCAGAAAGACATAATATTACCTAAGTAAACAAGAAATAAGTAACTTTCAAAACTCTAGAAATGACAGAGACATCTTGCTGGCTGGACAGTCACCCAAAGTTCCTCTGTACCATTGAGGCATCAATCTTCAGCCTTCAGGCCCATAGTATCCAACAAATATTTCCATAAAGCAGGAATTTCCAAAGACATTTAAGTCACTATCTGCTGTATCCTGCAGAATATCTCACAGACTCCTTCATGAATCAGGAACCCCGAAAGATCATCTCTCCTTTAGGCAAGTTCAGCAGTCCTCTCTCCGTGAGTTCTCTGTGTCCAGTTTATGCAACAGTCCAGGCAAGAGCAGTTTCTTGCCCAAATGGCTATCAAACTCCATAAGGTGCCTCTTCAATGCCTTTCTTCCCCACCCCCTTTTTTTGAGACAGGGTTTCTCTGTAGCTTTGGAGCCTGTCCTGGAACTAGCTCTTGTAGACCAGGCTGGCCTCGAACTCACAGAGATCCACCAGTCTCAGCCTCCCGAATGCTGGGATTAAATGCGTGTGCCACTACTGCCCGGCCCCCTTCTTCCTCTTGAAGTAGCTGGGGCTGCCAGGAGCAGACATGTCTCATTGTCATGAAAAGCCCTAAGTTATTAAAATATTTAAAATGCCATATTCTATAATCTTTGAAAGATATGAAGAATGCCTATCTAAAATATATCTATGCACATCTAGAAAATCTAACTAACATTAATACAAACTTGACTATTGTAGATGATTATCTATTAACAACCTATATACATTACATTTTTACATGAACTTCACAATCACAATACTTTAGTGAAGGTCAGAAATACATAAACATATAATAAAATTGACCTTAAATTAATATCACTAAACCAAGATTCACATCAATGCAAATTATTCACATCTATATCATCTCCTCCTTTAAATATAAAAGAACATTTATAAACAATATATGGGAACACGGGCACAGTTATTTCTCTCCAAACTTTTTTCCTGCTGTATAGGGGAGCTGTTATTTAAGTCTTTCATGGTATAACCTGTGTGCCATGTTCATCTCAGTCAGCAGTCAAGTGAAGTAATTTTTTGAAGGTGTTCACATCAACCCTTCAGGAGGGCATGGTCTATCATAACATATTGGGATATAAGCAATCCACAGGGTCTCATCCTCTGTGAAAACAAAAGAAGAAATTCTTTTCCAAAGCATCAAGTTCATAGATCCAAATTCTGAAGTCATACCCTTATGATATCCATTCTGGTCTAGCTTGGCAGCCTGTATAATAAAATGTCTCTCTGTACTTAGCTCCTTCACAGGCAAAAATTTTAAAGAAAACACAATGTACATAATCCAGACTCTCTGTGAATTTTCCATTTTTGTGCAGCTTTATTTTAACCTCTATTTCATTTATTTTTACCTTTTGACTTTTTGAGACAGGTTCTCTTAGTGCCTGCAGGACATCTATTCAGAACCTTCTGGCTTTCATGATTTCTACTGAGAAGTCAGGTGTAATTCTGATAGGTTTACCTTCATATTTTACTTGAACTTTTTCCTTTGCAGCTCTTAATATTCTTTCTCTATTCTGTATGTTTTGGGTTTTGATTATTTTATGGTGAGTAGATTTTTTTTTGTTCAGTCTATATGGTATTCTGTAAGCTTCTTATACTTTCATAGAGATATCCTTCTTTAGGTTAAAGTTTTCTTCTATAATTTTGTTAAATAAACCTTCTGTGCCTTTGAGCTGGAGTTCTCTTTCTTCTACCCTATTATTCTTAGGTTTGATCTTTTCATGTTCTCCCAGATTTCATGTTAAGAATTTGTGGGATTTATTGTTTTCTTTAACCAGTGAGTCTATTTCTTCAGCACCTGAGATTCTTCTGTTTTGTATTTTGTTGGTTATACTTGTCTCTGTAGTTCTGTTTGTTTAGCCAGATTTTCGATATCCAGAATTCCCCCTGTTTGTGTTTTCTTTATTACCTCTATTTCAATCTTCATGTCTTGAACTGTTTCCTTCACCTATATTATTGTGTTTTTTTTCTTAGTTTTCTTCTGTTTCTTCGAGGAATTTATTAATTTCTTCTAACTTTTTGTTGGTCTCTCTTTCATTTCTTTATGGAAAATTTTAACTTCCTCTTTAAAAGTCTTCATCAATTTTCATAAAGTTACATTTAAAGTCATTTACTTCTACTTTTTCTGGGTTAGAATGATCAAGTCTTTCTTTTGTGTGTCCACTGGGTTCTGATATTACCATGTTGCTTTTTAAGATCTTGGGAGGAATTCTTGTATTGGTGCCTATTCATCTTTTCCTTCAAGTGGGGCTGGCAGTGTCTTGAAGTCTTGGTCCAATCCTTGCTGTGGCTTCCTCTTAGGTCCCCTCAGTATTAGAGCTTACTTTGTTTCAGGGTTCCATGGAGCTTGTAGGTGAATAGGTGGGTTTGAGAACAAGGTAAGTTGGGGGATATCCTAGCCACAGTAAAACTCCCTGCTGGCTGGCTAGAAAAGCCAAAGGAGTTGAGGAGCAGTCCCCTGGGTTTTGTCCCACTGGGGAGTCCTAGAAAGTAGGGCCTGGCTGTCTGGCCCTGTGGCTGTTGACTTACCTCCCAGCTCCACTCAGTATTGGAGTAATCTGTGTTCCAGGGGTTTATTGAGCTGGCAGGTGAACAGGCAAGATTGGGAGTGGGTTGGGTTGGGATATACTCCAGTCACAGGAATACTTCCTGCTGGCTGGCTAGAAAAGTCAAGGAAGTTGGGGAGGGGCCCATGAATTTTGTCCCTCTGGCCAGGTCCCAGAGAATGGAGCATCAGGCTGTCCGGCGCTGTGGACACTGAATCACCTCTTAGAACCCCTCAGTATTGGAGCAATCTGTGTTCCAGGGTTCCACTAAGCTCACAGGTGAACAGGCAGGTGTGGGGGCAGGGTGGGTTGTGATATAGCGCAGCCACAGAAATCCAGAGAGTCTTTCAAACACCCCTCAAGAACTTCTGTCCCAGAGGCTGGGAATATTTTTACTTAGATTTTCTTAGCCAGCCACATTTGTAAGGGTTTTGTAATGTGATCTGGGTCTGTGTACTTTAAGGAAATCTGATGATTACCAGGAAACATTGGTTTAAAAACAGATCCGTGTTCCAAAATTGTGAAATGCCCTTTGTAAGCCATTATTGATACTGTCTTTTTTTCTTTTTTTAACAAATGTGCAGGTTATTTTTACTTCTTCAGGGAATTTTTGATGAACATGAAGTATTCATAGAGAACAGATAATATTTAAATGACATCGTTAAATAATTAAAAATGTGAATATCTCTACTGGGAATTACTACATTCAGGCTGAGAATACGTTCTCATTACCTTTCCTCAATTTTCTGAGATTTTCAAATAAAATGAACTCTGAGTAATTCTTCTATGCTATTATTAAGGGAGTAGAGATCTACCTTTAGAGATACTTAAACTGCACATCACATCTCCAGCATATTATAATTAAAATAATCTTGAATAAATTTAGTTACATCAAAATGAAGTATAGCATACAATTAATAAAAAATCCCCCTGACATTAGAATTTGTTTTAGATTAAAGGTGAAGATAAAAAGGGCTTTTGTTTTTTGAGCTGAGTCTCAAATATGAGATTAACCAATTACCTTGTGTTTTGTTTCAAGATTTCCTTTAAATTATTACTTGATAGATTTGTGGCTATATCTGCTCGTGTATGCTATAGCAACCAATGCAAAGAAATGACAAGTATTTGAAATGAAGAACTACAGCTAAAACTTCTTAAACAACTTGACTTAAGATATACAAATATGAATGACATAAAAGCTTCTCCAAATAAAGATTAATCTTAAATTTTATTGCTGCTTCTGAATATAGCAGTATACCTTGTTTCTTAGTGGAGTAGCTTTGAATCTCTTCAAAACAAAAAAAGTTAAAATGCTTTTAAATTTATTCAGGGATTTAAAATGGGTCTAATGTTATTGTTTCCTCTTTCCTGACAATTGCAGGATTTAAAAAAAAAAATTCTTGTCTATGCACATCAACTTCCTAAAGCTATGTAGATGGTCTTACAAGTTAAAATGATGACTGTCCTTCCCGAAGCTGAATTTAGTTCCCAGCACTCAAATTAGATCACAAGCACCTGTATCTCCAGTTTTAGGGAATCTACCATTTTCTTCTGGCCTTTCATCTACCTGCACACATGTGGCACAGACATATAGCATACACACAGGCACACACATGCACAAACACACGCGCACACACACACACACACACGCACACACAGAGAGAGAGAGAGAGAGAGAGAGAGAGAGAGAGAGAAACCCATAAATACACACAAGCCATTTTAAGATTATGCGTATTTGTGACTATTCTAAGCAGAATTATTCACTTTGTTTTGGGCTTCATTTTGTTTTAGAAAAGGAAGGCTATTTGAAAAGAATTCTTTGAAACTGAACAGAAACACTTAATCACTAATATAAGTGAGGGAATTGTCATGTATTAAGCATTCGATTTCTGGGAATCAAGGCTGTATTTCAGTTATAGAGCCCTTGCTTAGCACGCTCAAGGCCTTCTTAGGTTCAGTCCTCAAATCCTCATTTAAAAAAAAATAGAAAGCCAAAGTTTAGATAGGACCCCAAGACTCCTTGAACATTATAAAATGCATAGGTTTTCTCATTTAATGTCAAACTGCAAACATTAAAATGCAATTATTGGGGCTGGAGAGATGGCTCAGTGGTTAAGAACATTGCCTGCTCTTCCAAAGGTCCTGAGTTCAATTCCCGGCAACCACATGGTGGCTCACAACCATCTCTAAAGAGGTCTGATGCCCTCTTCTGGCCTGCAGACATGCACACAGACAGAATATTGTATACATAATAAATAAATAAATATTTTAGGGCCGGGCGGTGGTGGCACACGCCTTTAATCCCAGCACTCGGGAGGCAGAGGCAGGCGGATCTCTGTGAGTTCGAGGCCAGCCTGGTCTACAAGAGCTAGTTCCAGGACAGGCTCCAAAGCTACAGAGAAACCCTGTCTCAAAAAACCAAAAAAATAAAAAATAAATAAAATGCAATTATTATAATGTATAAAGAAAAATAAGAGAATTTGTTATGTGGCATAACTTCCTAAAATGCTTCCTAAATTCAACATGGCTTTGTAGATAGTCAATCAGGAGATAAAAGGAAAAATTTTGCACTTTTGGGCTCAATTTATCAATCATTCTTGTTTGTTCATGTGTTAGAAACTAGGTGGTTTATTCTCTTCACTCAAATTCTCTGTATATGCTTACTGTGACTCTCTGACCCGCAAATCTAGCAGCTCGATCTTCATTACTTCCCAATATTTGTATTAAAAATCTCATATTGTATTTTTAACCGCCCCCTTGATGCTACCTTATTTAAGCTCTCCTCATCACTTTGTTAACATCTTATTTTGACACCGTATAGTTCTAGAGTGTGTCTTAATTCCCATGACTTTCCAAGTAGCTAGAAAAAAACAAATGCAAATGCTGGTAATATATCGATGTTCTCATTTACCAATATTGGTGTAGCATCTGGTCCTTGATATGAATTTACAGCCAACGGTAATAGTTACTGCAACTGAAACAGTGAGAGGAGATCCATGAACTCACAAAGTTGGTTTTTGCTGGTGAGGGGGAAACAATCCTCTTAACTGACAAAATGATATTTCTAGCAAAATACAGCATGTGAGAGAAGAGCAAGGAGAAGGAAGGCGGAGTTAAATAGGGCTGCTAAGAACTTCAGGAAGTATCCTTTTTAGCATACGTTATCAAAGTCGTTTTCAGAAAAAAAGCAAAACAGTTGGGCCTTTAAGTATTGTGTCAATATATAAACAAAAGGAAATTATTGACAAAATTTAATCCAAATTAATGAGGCACTTTTCCTTCAATGAAGTTTCTAGAAATCATGAAATCATGAAATATTTCATGAAATATTTCAGCATGAAATATTCATGCTGCCCTATTCACAAATGCAAGGGAGTGGACTTAGCCTTGAAGCAAAAAAATTTGTTTTGTTTTATATTAATGAATTCTAAATTATCAGATTTTTCTTTGGGGATTACAATTTCAATATTGTATCTAAATTCTCATCACAAACTCAGTCAATTAAATTTCATGTCCTGTTGTCTTCTACATGATACATAGTTTAACATTTAAAGTTTAGGTCTATGACACATGTTGCACTAAGATATTTGTGTTACACATGAGAGTTTTATTTGTACATTCACCCCTTTGCATATAGACAAACCATAAATAGCTTTTCAAGTCCAATTTCTTAAAGAGTATCATTTTTTTTTCAGTGAATTACTTTTGTTTCTACTGCAAGAATGACTTCATTTCTGTGGATGGATTTTTGTAATCCCTTCAATTTTATTGAGCTACGAATTTGTGCACTTTCATTTTTGTTTTGTTTTGTATTTCTAAAAGACAGGGGTTCTTTGTAGCTTTGGAGACTGTCCTTGAACTCAGACCAGGCTGGTCTTGAACTCACAGGGATCCTGTCTCTGCCTCCCAAGTGCTAGGATTAAAGGCATGTGCCACCACTACTTGGCTTTGCATTTGTACTTTCTTTTTTTATTTTATTTTTTTAATTTATTTATTTATTAAGGATTTCTGCCTCCTCCCCGCAACCGCTTCCCATTTCCCTCCCCCTCCCCCGATCAAGTCCCCCTCCCTCATCTGCTCGAAGAGCAATCAGGGTTCCCTGACCTGTGGGAAGCCCAAGGACTGCCCACCTCTATCCAGGTCTCTTAAGGTGAGCGACCAAACTGCCTAGGCTCCCACAAAGCCAGTACGTGCAGTAGGATCAAAAACCCACTGCGATTGTTCTTGAATTCTCAGTATTCCTCATTGTCTGCTATGTTCAGCTAGTGCGGATTTATCCAATGCTTTTTCAGACCTAGGCCAGCTGGCCTTGGTGAGTTCCCAATAGAACATCCCCATTTTCTCAGTGTGTGGGTGCACCCCTCGTGGTCCTGAGTTCCTTGCTTGTGCTCTGTCTCCTTCTGCTCCTGATTTGGACCTTGAGATTTCTGTCCGGTGATCCCATGTGGGTCTCTGTCTCTGTCTCCTTTCATCGCCTGATGAAGGTTAATATTCATGAGGATGCCTATGTGTTTGTCTTTGGATTCACCTTCTTATTTAGCTTCTCTAGGAACATGAATTATAAGCTCAATGTCCTTTATTTATGGCTTTCAACCTACCCCTGGATCCAGCAATACCACTCTTGGGAATATGCCCAAGAGAGGCCCTATCATACAACAAAAGTATATGCTCAACTATATTCATGGCAGCATTGTTTGTAATAGCCAGAACCTGGAAACAACCTAGATGCCCTTCAACGGAAGAATGGATGAAGAAAGTATGGAATATATACATATTAGAGTATTACTCAGCAGTAAAAAACAAGGACTTATTGAATTTTGCATACAAATGGATGGAAATAGAAAACACTATCCTGAGTGAGGTAAGCCAGACCCAAAAAGAGGAACATGGGATGTACTCACGCATTTGTACTTTCTAATATAATGTTAGCTCAATTATATAACTTAGAAAATTGAGATGCATAAAAGCTGTTCTCCACTTTCTTTCACTATAATCCGGAATTGATATTTTAAAAAGTTCTTTGGTTGAATTTTTTCATATAATATATTCTAATCACAGTTTCCTCTTCTTCAACTCCTCCAGATTCTCCCTACCTTCCCACTCACTTAGGTGCATGCCTTTTTTCTTGACCTCCCGCTTTTCATATTAACTGTGGATTCATTTGATTTGTTTACACAAAAATAGATTGCTGGGCCCTTGGTAAGAGCTCGTGAAGCTACAGTTCCTGTGAGAAGATGTCTAATTTTAAATTCAATTCATGAAAACTTAAAACATTTTTATTTACTCATATAATTTGATAACTTTCACAAGAGCTTCATACGTTTCTCCATATATTTTGCACATATTTTAAGCTTAAGTATATAATTATTTTGGTCATCTGACAAATTATAAGCTTTCTTCATTATAGTCTCCATGTTTTCATGATTGATAACAAACTCAGTTTGATTTGGTATATTAACTTTGTATATGGCAATACAGATTTATTGCTATATGCTTTTAGAGTCTTTTGTCAATGCATTCAGAATTTGTAAAGAGATAATCATGTTACCTACAAATATAGTTTCATTTTTTCAACACAAAACAAAATTCTTTTAATTTCTTTTTCTTGACTGATTGTTTTATTAATACCTCACTACAATGCTGGAAAGTCCTGGCAGGCACATTGTTCCTCTTTTTGATGGTGTAAGGGAAGCATTCCTCTGTTCAGCCCTTAGGTAAGAGCTCTTTGTTCACTTACAGATATTCTTCATTAAATTGAGCGTGTTTCCCTCTATACCACGCTTTCAAAGAGTTTTCTAATGAGTAGGCATAAATCTTATCAGGCACTATTCATGTAACAGCTGATATGGTTACAATATGCCATGTTCCAGTAATCAGTTTTTCAAACATTAAAACAGCTTTCTACATGTTATTCATCCATTTGGAAACCATAACCAAATACCAGAGCTAGCTTAAGAGAAATGGCAAAATACCTCCAGCCTGTACGTGCATAGATTATTGAATTTAAATCTTTACTTACATTGATAAACAACCACACAACTTGTTTTACCCTAAACAGCTTTCATTTGAGTCCTATATTTTAAAATTTTCATATTTAATTTTCAAATTTTTACATTTCTTTGTTGTTTGGAGGATAACTATTTATTGTTATGAGGTGACTCACTTAAGATTGAAAGCATGTTTTTAATTTTAATTATTATATTTTACATATTCTATTTAAATTTCTATGTAATCTGAGAGCACAGGTCATATGAATATTCTAAAATTTAGTTATAGTGTGTATTATTGTCCAGCCTGTGAATACTGGTGAATACTGCCTGTGATTTTTAATACTGCACTCTTATGTTGGAGGTAAGATTCTCTAAATAATAGTTAAGTCAAGTTGGATAGTAGTCCCTACCTGTCTCATCTCTCAATTTTAGAAAGGAGGATGCTGAAGTCATTAACTCTAATGGTGGACTTGTCAGTTTTTTCTTGTAGTTCCAACAAGTTATGCTGTAAAACTTACTATTTAAAAAGATAAAGTCTTTCTCTGTTTCCTGAATGACCTACAATTCTGCTCTCAAATGATCCTCCAACATAAATGTTGGAAATTAACAGAAACATTATGCATATATCTCTTCACTCAGCGGCCTTATCAATTTCAGTCTTGTTGAAATACTTGTACTTTTTTGAGGAGATGACCTTTCATCATAATATATTTACACTATCAAAGTCAGCCAATTCATTGGTTTATCATCTATTAAACAGTATTTATATTTAAAGGAAAAGAAGAAAGCACAAAAGAAAAGCTTGAAGAAAAAAAGGGATGATGAGCTGATACTGTATGAATATGAAAAAAGAAATCTTAGGTTAACGTGAATGTTTGAGTCCAGTTGATAAAGGCTTTAATACACTCTCTAGCCAAAAAAACTAAACTCTGATTTTGTCATTACTTTATGAGAAATAGAACAGAAAGAAAGCATTTGATTAAGTAATACCTTAGAATAATTCAAGCTGTATTCAACAACAATTAATGATAAAAGAGGTCCAAAATTTGAAAAAAGAAAAGGGAAGTGTATGCAGGAGGGTTTGGAAGAGGGAAAGGAAAGAGAGAAATGATATGGTTATATGCCAATCTAAAAAAAAAATAATTAGGTGTGTGAAGAATCCATGATAGTAGCTGAATTGTTGAAAAGACAAAGATTTTACAGACCTAACTTTTAGTCCTGTAAAAATGACATTGTTCAGAAATATGTTTCTTTTTACAGTTGGGAAAAATATTATAAGGCTTCATGCAAATAACTAAAATGATTATGAGCAAAAATTTGCACCTTGAGAAAAATATGTAATGAAAAATATGTTACAGGAAAATATAAGAAAATAAAATCATAATATGACAGAGTCTATAGACATTGGAGTTAATTTATTGCAAATGAATATATGTATCGTGCCACCAAAACTGAAAACTGCACAAAAGGCACCCCTGTAATGACTTTATCAGAAACATTCTTTTTTTTTATTGAGAAAAAGAGAAAAAAAAAGTTTCCACCTCCTCCCAGCCGCCCATTTCCCTCCCCCTCCTCCCACCCTAAGCCCCCTCCTCCCACCCTTCTCCCCCTCCCCCCACTCCTTTCCCCCTCCCTCTCCAGTCCAAAGAGCAGTCAGAGTTTTCTGCCCTGTGGTAAGACCTAGGTCCTCCCCCCTCCGTCCATATCTAGGAAGGTGAACATCCAAACTGGCTAGGCTCCCACAAAGCCATCACATTAAGTAGGATCAAAACCCCGTGCCATTGTCCTTTGCGTCTCATCAGCCCTCATTGTTCGCCATGTTCAGAGAGTCCATTTTTATCCCATGCTTTTTCAGTCACAGTCCAGCTGGTCTTGGTGAGCTCCCAATAGATCAGCTCCACTGTCTCAGTGGGTGCACGGAGTCTACAATAGGTGAATCTAAAGAAGCCAAGTAAGAAGGTGAACCCAAGGAAAAACATATAGTTATCCTTTTGGCTAAGGGAAGTAGACAAAATTGCCGGGGAGAAAATTGGGATCTTGGGGGTGGGGTGGGATGGGGGTAAGGGGAGATGGGGAGAGAAAAGTTAGAAGGGAAGGAGGTCGGGCCTTGGGAAAACAGGAAGATTGGGATAAAGGAAGGTTGGACAGGGGAGCACGGAACCACAACTCTTAGTTAAGGGAGCCACTTTAGGGTTGGCAAGAGACCTGACCCTAGAGGGGCTCCCAGGTGCCCAAGCCGAGGTCCCCAGTTAGTTCCTTGGGCAGTTGAGGATAGGGAACCTGAAATGACCCTATCCTATAGCAATACTGACGAATATCTTGCATATCATCATAGAACCTTCATCTGGTGATGGATGGAGATAGAGACAGAGAACCACACTGGAGCACTGGACTCAGCTCCCAAGGTTCCAATGAGGAGCAGAAGGAGGGAGAACATGAGCAAAGAAGTCGGGACCACGAGGGATGCATCAGAAGCATTCTTCAAACAGCTCATTGATTTTAGATATCTACTATTTAGAAGTGTGAAAAACTATCATCCATCGCCCTCAATCAGCTGTACTCATTTGCAGATGCCCTAAAAACAAATGCCAACTTCTTGATTCTTTGAAAGTTAAGCAAATGCCTTCATTAGAGATCTTTTTTATGTCTCTAGATGGAGGAGAAGTAAACAAATAAGTATTGATACTGGTCTTGCTTTCCCATATTTCCAAAACCCATTATTAAAGACATCTCAAATATATTTCTAAATAGAGGTTTTTGAGCTGGTACATTTGGTATTCAATATAATACAATTATATTTGAATGAAAGCATAAATATCCACCCATTAGCATTTCTCAAAGTCTATATTGTCACCTCTGACTTTGTTAGATCTAATTCCTCAATTTGATTCAATAAGAGTTATTATATGCCTACTATGTGTTTACTATTGCTAACTGCCTTAAAGGGAAGCATCATCTATTACATTTAAGAATCTCTGACTCTGTTGGAAGAGGCATTCTTTTGGAAAGGAGTATACAATGAGGACCACATAATATATCCTGAAAAAACTTCACATTTTGTATTTTGGAAAGCAAATTCACAAAGGATAAGATAAGAGGTGCAAGAACACTTTATGAATAAACACACATATTTTATGTACTTTGCCTTCTATTTTATTTACCATCATATTTGAGAAAATATAAGGTTTATAAATAAGTCTTCAACCTGACCTCAAAAAAAAAGAAAGAAGGAAGGAAGGAAGGAAAAAAGAGAAAGAAAAGGAAGGAAAGAAGAAAGAAAATATTTGTTTGCATTTAGTTCATAAAAAGATGTTTCTAGCAAAAGCACTGTGGAAATTTACAGATGGATATATGTGGTCTATCCAGAATTACAGCTAGCCAGCTGTCAACTGGAATATATAGAGTATGGTGTGTGTATTCTTAAAATATATTATATAAGCTACTTACTTGAGTATACAGTAAAGTGTTCCAATTCTGAGATTACTCTTCTCTGAGTGAAACATGCTATGCACTCTGATTTTGCAATTTAAAAGACTCATGTTAATCCGAGCAGCAGAGACTCTGATGTGAATGCAAGAATTCTGAAAACTATGTAGAGTGCCTTAGGAATCTCAAGGTTTTATTTTTGCTTCATGATTAACTCTATTCTGGAGATGATTTGTAGGGCCTTATGTTGATATTGCTTTTAATTTTTACAAATATGGTTTGATTCTTTATGTACTGTGCTTTCTAGTTAGAAATTAAATTACTGTTGGAGCCTTATTTTTTTTATTCCCTGTGGCACTATGAGCAAATTTGAACAAATGTTTCCAATTAGTCAGTGTATATGAGAAATGTCACTATTTGTTTCATTCTTCAGTAAGACTATGAGACAAGTATCATCATCATTGTACTGTGGATTTTATTAAAGCATAGAGATAATCAAATTTCCCAAGCTTATTTCAGTGTCAGAATCCCAATATGAACCCAAGTGTGTTATTTTACCTTCATACTATTTGTCAACCTATAATAATAACTTTTATGAGTCTTGGAAAATGAGTTGACAATAAATAAATTTAGTATGTTTAAGTTAATCACCAATCCTGGTAACAAATGAGTACAATATGTAAGATAATCCAAATAGTGCCATAGTTACGGTATGACTTAAGTATTTATCTTCTGTGGTTTGCAGAACGTGTTCATTGATACAAAAACCTTAAGCCATATACTATAGAGACCATCACCAGAAAACTCAACTACCAAACCACCTCTATTTCCTCTACTTTTCCTTTCCTCTTTCTTATTTATTCTAACCATCTGTCTTCTGTTCTTCTCTCAAGCATCAAGAGCACTAACCATGACTTTTGTGTTTAGGTCATGGGCTTTCTTTTCTTCAACATGGATAAATTCTGTCAATATGTATTAAAAATAATCAAACTGTTTTATCCATTTCTTCAAGGAACTTAATAGCTTTCTCTTACAATGAGAATATAATAAAACTTCTGAAATAATTAACCAAGAGAATCTATTTCCTTGTGACACTACTATCATACATAAATTAGTTATAATTATGACAGTGGTACTATTACCCAGTGTGGGAAGTCCTTCTATCTATGTGTTGCTTTTATTGATTAATGAATAAATCTGTTTTGGCCAGTGGCTTAGAAAAATAGGGCAAGGTGGAAGTTCCAAGCAGATAGAGGAGGAGAGGGTAGGCGGAGTTAGTGAGAAGTCATTTAACTACTGTTGGGAACAGAGGCTTCTACTGGAGCCCTCCAAAAGTTTACCAGTAGGCCACGACCTCGTGGTGGTGAACAGATAAATGGAGATTGGTTAGTTTAGGCTATAACTAGTAATATGCTTAAGTTATTGGCCAAACAGTACTGCAAATAATATAGTTTCTGTGTACTTATTGCGAGACCAGGCAGGACAGAAACTTCCACCAACAATTATCTTTCATCAGTTCCCTTGTATTTAATTGGATCTAAAATAAGATCCCAGAAAAACTTACTGATAGACTCTCGTAAACATAAAACTCATCAGAGACTGTTGGTAAAGACAATTGAAAATGCATTCAGTCTAACATATTCAGAAAAGTATTCTAATGTTGCAGCATGTATCAGAGAAAATTTTGACCTGACTGTCACTGTCTTGAGCTCTCACAACTGCTAATTGTGGGAGGCAAAACTCCATTCCCAACATGGAAGAAACATGTGACTTAAAAAGAAAAAATCATCATAGAGGCTGTGGGACATTGGGTCAGTAGTGACTTTCCATCTCCCAGTGCTTTCCAAAGCTACCCACGGGGAAAATTCACCCTCCTCCTATTTCACACAGTCTTATGGTACTACTCATCAACATGTCAATCACACCCTTCAAGAAAAAAAAGTAGATATATATTTTCAACAAGGCCAAATCATATTTTCTTTCTCAAGTTCTGAATATTCAAAATAAACGAAGATGATTTTAAACAGAATGAAATTGTTTGTTCCCAGTGTCCTCTAGTGTGTCAGAATGATACTGAGTTAGTTTCAGTGAGGTTGTAAGTTTAACTCTTTAATTGCTCCATCATTTCTCAAAATCTGTATTACAAATTCAGTTTTTCCCTTAGATAGACTTTGTAAAATCAACTACCTGAATGGATTAAAGATTAGCATATTGTTATAATACAGACTTCAACAAGTCCTAAGACCCTATAACCTCAGCTTTCCTTGTGACAGTTTTGAGTAACACAATATGTCCTGTTAAATATTTGATGAAATCGATAGGTCAATATAGGACAAATATTGACTTTGTTTTAACAAATGATATTCTATGTAGTATACCTAATGCTATATACTAAATGTTCTTGTCTTGAAAATTAAAAGTTATGAACATACTTTCCAAAAATTGTACTGAATTTTACATGAACATATTTGTCTGTGTTTTTATGAAAATACATAGATGTATGTATGTATATGTGAATGCATCTACATAGGTAACAGACAGTTAGGAACTGTTAAGTATTTTTCCTGGCCTGTTATCTATGTAACTATTCCATTGATCTATTTATTCTGTATCAAAAATGTATAGGAAAACATAAGAATTAGTAGGAATCGACAAATAAAGTAACAAAACCTCCAGGGAAAGTTAAGAAACTATAAAATGGACAAGCAAAAGACATATACATAATTCACAACATCAAGGTGGTATCTTCATGGCTATCATTTTACTTTGGCTGGACAAATGCAGATATTAATAAGCCACATGAAAATTAATGTATTTACAAGTTGCAAAGAAAAGAAATAATAAAAGTAGATGATTAAAATTTATTTTAGTAACTTAAAATAGAATGACATAATACTGCTTTAATAACTGTAATGACTTAGACATGATCAAATAAACATTGTGTATTTTCAGTATCAAATCTCAGATGTTATCAAAACTCATGCTGTAGGGTTGGCATTGAAAAAGGACTTCTGTTCACTTATTATGTCTATCATTAAGCTCATAAAATTATGCTAATGATCTTCTCTGTGCATCCCAGCTACAAGGAGGTTGTAAAACTGTTTTAACCCTAGATCTGTAGTTCAATCAGAACTTGATATTAATGAGGTAACAAAATCTTTATCTGCCAGGATAGTCTTAGACATATTTTTCTGCTGTCTCAGGAGTGACTGGTGAATTTACCAGTGATTCTGAGGAAATTAGCATTTGCATCACCTCACCTGGGTCCTTAAAATTTGCATTTCATAAAGATAGGCATCACTCTATTGACACCTCACAATATTCTCCTGAAGTTTACATAATTACAGCTACATTTGTTGGGAAACTAACCTCTCCCACTACATAGAAATTCTCATTACAGTCATAGATGCAAACTGCACCTAAGATTATATATGAAAGATGTCAATTCGCAAAACAAACAGATGTATACTCCGAATGTTAGAGGTTTTAGACCGAGTCTAAAGTGAAGCCAGTTTCTCCTCATTTCTCTCAAGGCTTCCCCCCCATCATGACCTTTGTAAATCAGACTAGTGTTAGATCCAGGATAATTGGAGGGAGGTGGATTAGTAACTATAGCAAAGTATCTGATGAAATTCTATTCCTTTCTCCTATACTGACAAATATTGTATTATATACAAGTCCAAAATTTTGAGTGGCTGAGGATATAGTTCTGGGAATTAGAGTGCTTGTGGTGTAACTAAACATGCTGATGCAGAATGAGGATATCTCACAGGGCTCCACCCAAGACAAAGAGCTACAGAAAACTAATAATCAAGGAGAGGGAGAATTAGCTTCTTTCAAAGGATGAGTCCTCTATTTATCTAAAACAAAATGGTTAGCTCTATTTCATTGTGTGAACAAAATAACTCACACAACTCACATGAAATACTCCACAGGTTGTATTTATCAAACATACATATATAAGCATAATATGTAATATAAGTAATAATCAAAAGGTCATCTATTTGAGAGAGAGTGACAGGGGTCATAGGAAGAATTAGAGGGAAGAGAAATTGGAAGAGCTTGAAGAGAAGACAAGGAAGTTATGTAGTTATATTTTAACTTTAATTAAACAGAAGATGAAATGAGCTCACTAATTAAAAATTCAATTAATCAAATTCATTCTATGTGCCAGTAATTATATTGTGATGAGAGATGCAGCAATCAACAAGACACATCTCCACTATATGAAGAATTTACACAGGATTATACTGCTGCTAATTTCCTATATGCATCATTAGTCATATTTCTACTAATCTGCCTTCACTTCTGCACATTAAATGTGAAATTATGAAGAGGTGAGACCAGGCTTATTGTTTATTTGTCATGCTGACATTTGATCAACTCGATTACATTGATGCCATTGTTTCCCTAGGGCCATTTACTTTGATCACATTTATAATTCTTAATACTTTTAAATGAAACTAAAGCTATGTGATTGCATGGCACACCTTTCTTAGCAAATATGACAGTTCTTTGTTTCTCACAAATGTCAGATTGATGGCTAAAGTAGAGTATGCATTCAAATTTAATTAAACCTACATATAGAATGTTGCATACATATGATATGTATATCTTGATAATTATGATGATCACACCTATTAGCAAACTTTCAGATCAAGAGAAAAAGAAGTTACAGCTGGATAATATATTAGGATGAACACTGGACTACTCAGCATGTCATCCAAAATTCAATTCTGGCACAGTAAGGAAAAGAAAAAGAGAAGGGACCTAAGGAGGAGGAAGAAGAAAGGAGGAAAAGGAGGAGAAGAAATTACCAGACATAAAAAGTCAGTTCCTGTATTTTCATGTTTTAGTCATTACTTCCTCAAGGAAATGTACTCATAGCTTTGCCCATTTGAAAACTTTACATAAAGGATGTAGTATTTTGTTTGACTTCTTTGGTTCTAATAACATTTGTTGAAATAGGAGCAGCGGGCTGTGTCCCGCCACCCGGCTAGCTTTACCCGAAATAATTACACGGAAACTGTATTCTTTTAAACACCGCTTGGCCCATTAGTTCCATCCTTTTCTCGGCTAACTCTCGCAACTGGACTAGCCCATTTCTAATAATCCATGTAGCCCACGAGCTGGCTTAACAGGAATGATCTTAACCTGCATCTGCCTGGAGTGAAAGAATCATGGCGATTCCCTGACTCAGCTTCTTTCTCCCAGCATTCCATTCTGTTTACTCCGCCTAACTAAGGGTTGGCCTATCAAATGGGTCTAGGCAGTTTCTTTATTAATAAGAAATCACTCCCACATCAAACATTGGTGAGGTCTTGTTTATAATGTTTCATGCCCTTCTATTTATTGTTTTTCTTTGTGTTGTGTGTTATTTCATATGTTCTATATAGCCTGTCTTTCTGTAGATGCAGATCTGACTTGTGCTCAATTCTGGGATATCATAAATAGTGCTTTCTTTCTGTTAAGTTATTAGATTAAAATGCAAAGCATTTTCAATGATCACACAGCACCATGTGGTTTATGATCCCATAGCATGTAATTCAGTGGCATGATATTTGAGAAAATAAAAAAACAACTACATAGCCGGGCAGTGGTGGCACACGCCTTTAATCCCAGCACTTGGGAGGCAGAGGCAGGCGGATCTCTGTGAATTCGAGACCAGCCTGGTCTACAAGAGCTAGTTCCATGACAGGTTCCAAAAACCACAGAGAAACCCTGTCTCGGAGAAAAAAAAAAAAAAAACTACATGATCTTTTCTTAAATTGATTTTAACTTGGCAAGATATACTAAGTAATCAGGTTTTTTTTAATAAAAATGTAAAGTAAAATAAAATTGAATGTTGGTTTGCCTCACATTTCAGAGGTAGATACTCAAAATGTTAAAGGAATAGAATTCTACTTCTACCTGGATCCCATACAAAGTTAAGCACAAATGACATGTTTAATGAACACCAAAAACTGAACAGCTACTTACAGAGGATAGAATATCAAGTTAAATACAGCTGAAACCCTGATACAGAGTATGCATAAGAAAAATTTAGAATTATTAATAATTCAGAATTAATAATAAGAATTCAGAAATAGAAAAATTTAAAAATATTTTCTGTTTAATTCTTTATAGTTTACCCTATCTGTGTGGTAAACTGCTTGATATTTCAGTAGAAGAACAGAGTGTGCAATCAATCAGGACATTGTTTCCTATCATGAACAAATATAAATCTTTGAGTTGGTAGTGCTCAAAATCTTCTCCTCTGAGCATTTTGAAATATGCAATATATGATCAGTTGTTTAAAGCAATTGAGAAAAGAGAAGTCACAAGCAGTAAAATAATTCTGATTTCTCCATGTACATGGGAATCACTAAAAGCAGATCCAAGTACAAAGCACACTTGGAAGAACATGGCTAGGAAGGTACAAAGATGCTGATAAAAGAATAGATCAGTGACACATGGAAGAAAAGTTATCTAATTGTCACAGAGTCCAGAAAATAAAGTTCATATAATTTCTCCAAATAAGGCTGGGGAAGCTGGATTCTAATCCTTCTACTTCACTACTAAGCTATAACACCACCTCTGTTTTTACTGTTGTTTGTATACTGGTGATGTGTGTGTGTGTGTATGTTTTGTGTGAGTGTGTGTGTGTGTGTGTGTGTGTGTGTGTGTGTATGTGAGAGAGAGAGAGAGAGAGAGAGAGAGAGAGAGAGAGAGAGAGAGAGACAGGCAGACACAGAGACAGAGAGAGACAGAGAGAATAGGTCAGAAGTTAACACTGGGTGTCTTTTTTAATTCTTCTCAATTGTCTTTTTCAATTATTCTCAATTTTAGTTTTTAATTGAAAATTTATTTTCCTTAAAAATTTCCATGATCATATTCATTCTCCTCGGGTAAGTCCTCCATGAACCTCCCCATCTCCTCTCCTACTAAGGTTTCTGTTACTTTCTTTACAGCTTATTTTTTGAGAGATCTCTTATTAAATCCAGAGTTCTTTGACTGCCTGGCAAGAAAGTTACAGGGATCCTCCTGATTCTGACTCTGGAGCATTTGGATTATAAGCACCAGCTGTAAATTAGCTTTATCAATGGGCTCTGGGATTTGAACTTAGATCTTTCCACTTGGCAGGAAGCACTTCAATGACTGATCCATCTTCCCAGTCTATCCTTTTACTCTTTGAGATCTCAGTTACCGAGCATTGCCTTGGATTCATGACCCTCCTCGCCTAGTCCTCTAAAAGCTGGGATTACATACAGACCTGTATACCAGTCCTTGATTAAAATATGTTTGTTTGTTTTTTCAAGTCTTGAGAGTTACCAACAAATACTCTCAAGAGGAGTTAATTTTCTTACATTTATCTAGTAAGACCTTTTCCACAAACAGTGACAGTTGCAATTGCACATTGGTGGCTGAAAGCCAGTGAGATCCCAGCAAACCTTGGCATTCTGGGAGAATGCCACAAGAAGACTAATAAAGAGTCCTCTTCCCTTTCTTTTAAAGTCTTTATATCCTGTTTCCTTTTTCTGTATCTCTCCTTTATTCTTTATAACGGAAAACCATTTAACTCTTTGAAATGCATGCTAAGATAGCCAAGGATCATTTCAATCATAAACTAACCAAAAGAGATTTTTAGGCCAGGAGATGGTGGTGCATGCCTTTAATCCTAGCACTAGGAAGGTAGAGTTAGGCTGATCTCTATGAGTTCCAGGCCAACTTGGTCTGTAAGAGCTAGTTCCAGGACAGGCTCCAAAGCTATGGAGAAACCCTGTCTTTCAAATGCAGAGAGAGAGAGAGAGAGAGAGAGAGAGAGAGAGAGAGAGAGAGAGAGATCTTTAAAATGAAAGAATGGAAGATTTTAAAATTGTAATACTGAAGTAGAGAGCTAGGACCAAGAATTTTCCTCATGCAAAAATAAACCAGAATTATTTATTAAAACTTTCTAGACACGAACACAGTGGAGTTGTATAATTTGTATATCTATAGCAGTATAACTATCCTCTCTCCCAGGAAAAGCATGTTTTGTTGATACCAAGATTAGAGAGACTTTTAACATCAGACCTTCAATCAAAGAGCTCTGACTGGTGTAGTAATCACTGCCATTCTAAGACTGCCTAGAGAAATGGAAGATGTTTTTGGCTAAAGGAAAATAAAATTAAGGACTTCAGAGTGAAACAAGGCTGAAAGGAATTATGTAGCCTTAGGAAGCAATTCTGTAGCTTGAGAATATCACAGACAGTATCTTCAGGAAACAGCTGTCAGAACCAGAATTTTCTAATGGCATCAAAAAGAAGCTTGTACATGGCCTGAAGATGCTTCAAGAATCAGAGACCACCTCCATGACAGTGTCCTTTGAACTGCCTGAGGAGAAGGGTTAGGAACAGTCAATTATAGACAGGAAAAAAAAAAAAACAAGACAAAAGAATCAAATTATTGTCGCTGTCATCAGCTTCTCTCCAAGCATACTGCTGCTGGGACTCCTAACACTATGTGCTTTGGGGACACTGGGGAGAATGAGCCAGCAGTCATCCGCCATACACAGAAAAACACAGTTCCTCCAGCAATGAAGCCTAGTACCCACATTACTTAACTCGGTCAACTTAAAGTCTGGATCTCCAAGGTCATTCTTTTCCAAAGTCCCTGTAAGTGCTAGAGTTCTGTGGTCCTCAGTGTGTCTGGTGTCAAAGTATGTTAGCATTTCCTTGGTTTTAACTTGTCATGAAATATGTGTGTTTCCCCAAACTTTTCACCTTTTTATATTGATTCACTTTGTTTTCTGCTGCGGGAAATCGACTGCTCGAAAATTGTTTGCAACTATACTAGACAGTAATTTTGAAACTTTAACCATCACTTTAATTTTGCAGGAGCCCATTAAGAGAACATCTCCCCCATGACAACAGGAAGCAATTCTAGAAGACAACGCCCCCATCCCAAAAAAAGTTTGTTCATAGGGTTGGGTACACTGTTTAGGGGTTGTTGATTATTATTTGTATTAGATAGAAGGTTGGTGTGAAAACTATGTTTGTTAAAAAAAAGGGGGGGATAGTAATAGTGAGTAATAAAGTGAATACTTGTGAGGTATTATTCATGGATAATTTACATTGGTATAGTTTTTGTATATTGATACAAGTTCAAATTATATCTGTTACTTTTGTTTATATTTGTATACCTATGCAAAGTTATTTTGTCTGATTGTATATCTGCATGTTTCTACCTTCATTTAGGACATTTTGTATATTGATACAACTTTTAGGATATATTTTCCTATTGCATTATATCTTACTCCTACCTCTGATCAATATTGTTTATATTTTGAGGTCATTGTCCTCATTTGTTGCCTAGTTGTTTACAGGTTATTTAATATTCTGGGATGACGTTTTGGTCTTTAAGTTATACAGGTATTAATTATTATGGGTCAATAGTTGTTCATGCTTGCTATACATACAATTAGATCAATTAGGTTATTTAGATACATAGAAATTGTATTCTGTCTGGATAAGTAATCTTCAACCACTTTAAGGATCTGTGGAACATGGCATTTAAATAACTTAGGGTTTTGTTGACTTGAGACATGATTGCTCCTGGCAGCACCAATCTATTCCCGAGAGAATGTTGAGCACCAAACACACTCCACTTGGAGCCTGTTTTCTTCTTGGCCTAAACTGGCCTTTGGGAAAAGAAATGCCCATGCCTCAACCACTGACAATATATAGTATACAGAAATGGATAAACAGGACTGTCAAATCTTGCCAAGAGAGGGTAAGATGGTTTTGAAAAATGTTTTGCCTTTGAAAATGGTCTGTCAGTTATTATAGCCCTTAGCCAAAGTTGGTTGCTTCTTAATGCCACACAACTCTGACCCTCATGCCATCACCTTCCTCGCCTGAATGTCCCTCCTCTCCTCACCAGCTTACATCCCTCTTTCCACCAGCTTTCTCCCCATCTCTGCTTGGAGCCATGTAGCCACCCTCCCCACTCTTCACAGCACTCAACTATACTGAATTTCCTGCTCTCTTCAGATTTCATGGGACTTTTATTCCCAACTAGTATTTTCAAATGGCATTCAATACAATACTTTTCTCAACATCATTTAAATCCCCTTAAGCCAGTCTTATCTAAAAATTTAGTAAATAATATGAAGCTCATTTACAACCAGAGCTTCAATCTCAGTGCTTACACTGATCATTATCAATTCTCCTCTGAGGATCAATAAGCATATCTCCTGACATTTTCTTCACACATTAACAAATAGCTTCAACTGAATGCATCCAGAGGAGAATTGTTGGCCATTTCACAACCCAAAATATTTTTTTTTATGTTCTGTTTCCAACTATGACATTTCTTTTAATCTTTTGCTGCTGGCCAGATGGCTGTCAGTCATGTTTGATAACTTGCAACTTGCTTTTCCATCACCATTAAGAAACCCTGAGTGTCATATCTCCTGAATCCACCTTGATTGTACGCACTTCTATTTCCCACAGCAGCAGCAGCATCTTGGTTTCAGCTGTCTCCCATACCTTTGGATTATTTGATATCATGTTGTTTCTGCATTCTCACTTAGCCTCATTAGTACATTCTCTGCCCTGTGTCCCAATTTTTATTTTCATTTTGCCTGCATGCAAAATAGTGGTGTATCACTTTTGCTTACAATCCTTCATTTTTAATTGATTCTTTTCGCATTTGCTCTTAAGATACAATTAAAACAATTAATACAGCTCAGCAAATTTTGGCCCCTAACTGTTGCTTCAGTCTCGTCTCACACTGTAACACACCCTGCTACCCCTATCACAACTTTACCAAGTTCTGCCTACATTAATCCTCTTTTTAATCATCAAGCACAACACACTCACTGTCACTACAGGCTTTATGGACCCTGATCTATTTTTCAAATACACCTCTCAAGCCCATTTCCCACCCATTTAATTCATTCACTTTAATGTTCAAATCAAGCATTATTTCCTGAGGAGAGCCTGGATATGAGAGGCTAGGTCAGTCACAACTTTTCTACAAACTTTATACATTGTTCTTATCCTCCAAATGCATATTAGTCACCAGAAACTTATTTATGATGTTATTTCACTGATATTTGTCTTGCCCTCTTTCTAAAGCAATTAAGTTTAATTCTCTGATAACTATAGTTAATGCTTAGCACAATATGGGAATGTGAATCGTATTCAGAATGTTAGCACATAGTTCACATACTACATAGGCTAAGAAAGCAGTTATGAAAAGTGATGTATGCCATCAGATAAGGTGTCTAGGAAAACCTGGAGAGAAATTAGAAAAGTGTTGTAGAATGTGCAGTTTATATTTGAACTGGGACAAAAACTTTACCAGTGTGCATTTTACAGAGGTGGCATAGAATGGAAGCATTGAAATATAGTTTGTCTGCTGTCTGTTCATCAGTCTGTATGCATGTGTGTATTATGCATGTATCTATGTATGTATGTATGTCTTACTCTGTCTTTTTCTGTCTCTGTGCTACTCTCTCTTTCTTTGAGTGTATGTCTATCCATTCTTCTAATCCTCCTTTTCCCTTCTTCTTTATTTCTCCTTTCATTAAAAAAAACAGCAGAACAATAAGCTGACTGAAATTAAAAGCATGTTTTCCATCCTGCCTTTATCAGTTGACTTTCAACAGATTTTGTAATGTATCTAAACTTAGTTTTGCATTCTTTTAAAACAAAAGGTAAATTCATAAAATTCCTTTACAGCTGAGCTTCTAGAAAACAACTTTGTCAACACTTCTGTTAAGTTCTCAATAAAAATCTTGTTGATAATTCAAAATTCATCTGTAAACAACATGAGTAAAGTATCTGATCATGAAATATAAAATCTAAAACAATGAGAAAATCACACACATACATATACACAAATGGAAAAATAAACAAAGTATCAAAACTTTATCCCACTTGGGCTTATTATATACAACTGACATATACTTTACCAAGCTTCTGTGCTCTTGTAAATGACTATAGTAATATTTTTCCATTTGATTTATTATTATTTTCTACAGTGTTTGGCATGTATGTGGGTGGCATGAGAATACAACTTGTTCTGATTTGTTTTCCCTTTGATGAGTCTGGATGTTCTCCCAGAACATTGAAGCACAAAAGGTTAAGAGAGGTAGTAAGATGAAATATAGATGAAAGAGAGAATCTACTCATAGAGCTCAGGGCAAGTTTGAATCTAAAAATAACTGCAACTCTTACACAGAGAGCTTCCTTAACACAGTATCTGCCAATAGAGCTACATCATTAAAAAGAAATACTTCTGGTGTGTCATAAACCTTGGCATAATAAAACAGCACTGCTTAAACTAATAAAGGTACATTAGAGTGTGTGAAAATGCAAAGTTTTGCTATAGAGAGCAACTGCTGTTTAATGATCAAGAAAAGAACAGAGTATAGGGCAGAAATTTCCTTAGAGCAGAAGCCTATGCCTGAGCTCAGCTTGCCTGAAGCAAGAGTAATCCTCTTTGTCCAGGAGTGGCAATCCATCAATCACTGTACAGTAGATAAGTCCAAACCTCTAGGAAGAGGGGTTGAGATGACCAGGAATGATCTACAAATGAGTGCTTTATAGGAATGAAAATACTATTAGGAGTATCATAATATTGATGATTATATAAATAAGTATGGTGACAGTCATAAACCTCTAGATGGGATTGAGTGCAGTCTACAGATCATTCTTTAAGTCATTATCAATATCCCTGAGGGATGGGCCAGCTCTTACCAGTGGCACATAGGGAAAAAAACCAAATCAGTCAACGCTTAACTCCTGCTACTCCTTGAAAACCAGAAGACATCATGTCAAAAAGTAGAAGCTGGGGTAGTAGTACTAAAGAGAGGTCAGTGCAGTGGCAGGTTGCTTATGCTGAAGTGAATGAAGTTCTACTAGAAATATGCAATGGCCTCCGTTTTATAAACTTATGTGTCATAATGTGATACTGGCCTCTTGGCAGCCATCCATTCCTTTTCTTCTTGTCCCCATACTAGTAACAAGAACCAGGTCTCAGAATAATCCAAACATAAAATTAAAGTCTTGATTTGGTAGTAAAATCCTTTCTTATATACATATAGAAATATATGCATCATATATATATATATATACTCACAAATATGTATGTATATGCATACACACACATCTCAAGAGTTATAGCATATGGCAATCACAGTTAGCATGACTTTTATATGGTTGGGTCTTAAAGCTATGTGTCCATGAAGTGTGGTATATAAGGCAGGGCATGATACAGGAGTTTAGTAACACAGTAGTACTCTGTGTGTCCATACTACATTATCCTGGGAATAACTTCTTGAGCAGATTTAAATTTATTAAGAAAACAATAGCTCCACACTGACATCCAAAGGGGCTCTACCAGCTTGCATTCCCTCCAGAAATGCAGAAGTGTTTCCTTTACCCCACAACCTTTTCAGTGTAAGTTGTCATCAGTGTTTTTGATCTTGGCCATTCTTACAGGTGTAAGATGGAATCTCAGAGTTGTTTTGATTTGCATTTCTCTGATGGCTAAGGATGTTGAATATTTCCTTAAGTGTCTTTCAGCCATTTTAGATTCCTCTGTTGAGAGTTCTCTGTTCAGGTCTTTACTCCATTTTTTATTGGATTATTTGTTCTTTTGATGACCCTTCCTCAAGTCCCAGTAATATCACTTTTGGGTATATATCCAAAGGATGCTCGACCATGCCACAAGGACCTGTGCTCAACTATGTTCATAGCAGCATTGTTTGTCATTGCAAAAACCTGAAAAGAATCTAAATGTCCCTCTACTGAAGAATGGATAAGAAAAATGTGGTACATTTACACTATGGAGTACTACACAGCAGGAAAAAATAATGGCATCTTGAATTTTGCAGGAAAATGGATGGGTCTAGAAAACATCGTATTGAGTGAGGTAACTCAGACATAGAAAGACAATTATTGCATGTACTCACTTATAAGTGATTTTTAAACATAAAACAAAGAAAACCAGCCTACAAATCACAATCCCAGAGAATTTAGACAACAATGGGGACACTAAGAGAGACATATATAGATCTAATCTACATGGGAAGTAGAAAAAGAAAGATCTCCTGAATAAATTGGGAGCATGGAGACCTTGGGGGAGGGATAAAGGGGAGGGGAGCAGAGAAAAATGGAGAGCTCAATAAAAATCAATTAAAAAAAAAACATTAGCTCTCATCACTTCAATAGGACAGTAATCTATAGAGAACAAGGTATAAGTGCCAGAGATGACTTAGTACTAAATGTCAAAAAGTATTAAACAATAAGCATTGTGGTCAAATTATTCTATAGCTCAGTCAATTTGTAAATTGTAGCTTGATAAGAGAAATAGGTTCTATTGTTTGAACAACAGTGGAGTGAAATTAATTAACGGTAGTTCATTGTGTGTCTGCATCTCAAAACATTTAGGGAAGAAAAAGAATTTTTTGTAGCTTGATAAGAGAAATAGGTTCTGATGTTTGACAATAGAGTGGAGTGAATATACTTAACAATAGTTATTTCTGTGTCTGCATCTCAAAACATTTAGGGGAAAAAGGGACTTTAAATATACACCCAATAAATAAGTGACAAAACATTAAGGTGATGGATAGCTTAATTACCCTGAAATGATCACTACCTAGAAGATATATAAGTCAGAGTATCAGAGAATGCTTCATAAATATGTACACACATGTGATACAAATTTATCACATGAAAGCAAAAGCAAGATTATTTGGGGGAAAAGGAAGGGGCAAATGAGAGGAGGGAAGAGGAACAAAGGAGGCTGGGGGGTAAATATAAGCAAAGTACAATGGCATATATAAATGGAACCGTCATAATTGAATCTATTATTTTGTTGTGCTAATTAAAACTGTAAAAATAATGAATAAAATTATTAGAACTAATAGATACTTTATGTGAAAAAAAGAACTTCAGTTGATCATGCTTTTCAGGAGGGTCCAATGATAAGTTAATTGATTTAAATACTAATAATACAATAGTAAAGAAGACAGATAAGAACTTCATTGAAAAGTGAGATGGCATCTCTCTGTGAATGAATAGAAGACGCTGCTATAGATCAGCATTTACTAATGTCCATGACAATGGTGAGTCCCCAGAGCCAAAATGATGGTATTAAATTTTCAGAGGTAAATGGATATACTTATACTATGATAGGCAGTAAAGTTGGCATGGAAATAAGGGACTCTCCAGACTTAAAAAGTTGTTTCCACAGCTAATAATATATGATGGACTTCCAGATAAACATGGGTAGACAACATAGACCTGGATTTTATTCAAGAGGTAGCAAATAGAGCTTGAATATCTATCGCAACAATGAGGAATCATGCTATTGCACCCTGCCTCCAGATCTGCTATTTGAAATCTTAAAGCCTTACTAGCTGATGTGCGATTCTTCTCTGTATGCTATGAATATCAATGGTAAATAAGCTGCTTTGGACCTAAAGCAGGGCAAAACTTAGTTAGGTGGGGAAAACTAAACTGAATGCTGGGAAAAAGAAGAGAGGAGTCAGAGAGAAGCCATGGAGCCACTGCTGGAGACAGATGCACTGAAACTTTGCTGGTAGGCCACACCTTGTGGTGATGCATGAATTAATGGAGATGACTTAAATTAAGATGTAAGAGGTAGCAAATAAGAAGCTAGAGCTAATAGGCCAAGCAGTGATTTAAGTAATACAGTTTCTGAGTGGTTATTTCAGGGCTGAGCATCAGGGAACCAACAAGCGGCCTCCTTCAACAGATATCTATTAGGACTAATGTCTTTCCTTGCCAGAGGACTTGTACAAAATCATTGTAGTATACATTTGAAATTCTCTCTTATACCTCAGCCAAACATTCCTATTAATTTCAATGCAAATGTCTTCAAATTGAATAGGATAGCTTTTCCCTGTTAGGTTTGTCAGAGACAGAACTGGTCAGGCAAGCGACAAACAAGAGATCTGTGATGCCAGCTCAATTCTCTCTTTCAGAGTGAAAATGTGTAGATCCAAGATGAGACCACCTCAGGTCTACCTCACAGTGAGTTCAAGAGACCCACAAAGCTTCTATTTTTAATCTCACAACAGCCTTAGCGAATGAGTTGGTAGAATAAAGTGGAAGCCTCTGAAACTGCTCTGCTAATCACCTGATGAAACTTGAAGCAATACACAGCCAAGTGGACATGCAAGAGTTAAGCTATCCTAAACTATTCATATATGGGTTAAGAATTCCCATGGTAGCTTGATCTCCCTGTTCACCTGGTTGTCCTCTGACAATAATTAAATGAATCTGGTAGATTAAGATGACCATTCACATAAAAATGTCTTAACGGAATCACCAATAATATCTATTCTGCTGAATATGGGTTTTAACAGAACAAATGAGGGGCAACACTAAATGTGGAACAGGGAGCTGGCAAATGAATTAACCTTTTTTCTCAGTGTTTTGTTATTTTTTATTATAGAGATAATTAAAGGTCTATCTATCACAATTATGACACCAATGACAAACTAGAAAAATGTTTTCACTCAAATACAACTTGGTGAAACAATGGGTATAACTAGGGTCATTTAGAGGAGTGTAGATAAGGTATTATTTACAGGAACTTGGGTGCTTTATTGGAGGCTATACTGCTTAAGAAAACTTCTTTCTGTATCCCCAATAACTACTGTTCATTGTCTATAAATCTTAAAGGATGGCTGTGGCCTCTTAATACTCAATAAATAATGAAAAGTTACTAGGCCTAATCTTAGCAGATCTCTTTCAGGTGATCATAGCAGCTGATAGTTTGTTACCAGGAGAGGGCCAGGCTGCTTATTTGTCCTGGCCTCCTGACTAGCTTAGCCTCAAAATAATCACACAGAAACTGTATTAATTAACCACTGCTTGGCCCATTAGCTCTAGTTTCTTATTGGCTAATTTTTACATATTAATTTAACCCATTTCTCAGTTTGTGTTTTCTTCCGTGCTTCCAGTTCAGTTTTCAATTCTTGAACTGTTTCCATTACCTGTTTGATCGTTCTTTCTTGGTTTCCCAGGGTATTATGTATGTATTTACTCATTTCTTCAAATTTTTGGTTATACTTCTCATCCATTTCTATGAGGGCATTTTTCACATGTTGTTTAAGGGACTCTACTGCTTTCAAAAAGTCAATTTTTTCCACTTCTTCTGTGTTAGGGTGTTGGAGACCTTCTGTTGTAAGATCATTGGGTTCTGGTGTTTTCATGTTGTTTTTCAGATTATTGGGTGAATTCTTTCCTTGGCACCTGCCCATCTCCTCCTATCGATGCTATCTAAGGGGTCTGTTAAAACTGGTTCAGGTTTCCCTGCTGGCCAGGGGCTCCTCTTACAAAATACCCTTGCTCTGTTTCCTGGTTCCTGCAGGGGGCCAAGATCCTTCTCACCCCTCAGAAGGGTCTTCAGGAATAGGACCCGGCTCCTCCTTTGCCAGGGACCTCCCCAACTGAAGGCCTACCTCTTTGGTTTAATTGTAGTGGGGCGATCTGTTCTCGGTGTTTCGTGCAGTCCCTGCAGCCTGCTTCTGCTGCTGGGATGGTTCCCGCCGCCAGCAGCCTGTGTCCTTTGCTGCCGCTCCGGTCCCAGCCGGTTCCAGCCTGTCCCAGTCGGTCCCCTCTGGCTGCATTGGGCATCCTCCGGCTGCCTTCCTCCGCCCGGTGTTCAGGCCGCCTTCCGCCGCCCGGTGTTCCGGCCGCCTTCCGCCGCCTGGTGTTCCGGCTGCTTTCCACCGCCCAGTGTAATTTAACCCATTTCTATTAATCTGTGTATCGCCACATGTCAGTGGCTTACCGGGTAAAATTCCCAGTGTCTGTGTCCAGTGGATCCGTAGAGTCTTCTGACTCAGCTTTCCTTTCTTCCTCTCAGAATTAAGTTCTATCTTCTCTGCCTACTTAAGTTCTGCCCTATCAGGACAAAGCAGTTTTTTTTTATTCATTATGCAATACAAGCATCACACAGAGGGGGACTTCCACATCACCTCTCCTTTCCTGTTGAAATAAAAAGGAAGGTTTTAACTTTAACTTAGTAAGATTACATATAACAGGTATCAAGCAAGAATTACAGCTACAATATTTCTATTTACTTTATATTTTATCATAACTAAGGAAAATATAACTATAAATTCTTCAACTCCATCAAAGACTCTAGAAGGATATTTTGGGGCTAAGCTAGCCAGGAGACTGGGACAAACAAGCTGACTGGCCATCTCATTGCAACAATAGTTCAAGAAGGATATTGTCATTGCATGTCCAGCAGACAGCCTTCCATAGGCTCAGCAGGAGGTAGGATTAAAAACAGCCATTATGCAATTAGAAATGACAAAATTTTACATTTATCTGCTTGTGCATTAGCAGTGTTAACTAACCAGCTGTGTCTTATAGCAGATTTCAAAATTCTCTCAAGAACTTTAAGGTAAAACTTTCATTCTAGTATAGGAAGTACTACTAAAATAGTAGGTCACAGCTAGAAACAGTGGTTCATGATATTCATTCCAGCTCTCAGGAGGCAAAGGCAGTTAGAACAAAGTGAACATGAAACCAACCTGGTCTAAACAGTAAGTTCTCAGTCGTCCCCAACTACACAGTGAGACTTTGTTTCGGGGTGGGGGGGGAGGAATGCATGAAAATCTGGTCAAATTTACCATGATCGGCCTAGTTACTCTCTATTTCTGTAGTGCAGCCAACAAATAGAGCTTCCATGACTCGGCTTCTCACACTGGACAGCCTGAGAGAGAATACTGCAATATAGTCAAATTCCTCACGCAGAACAGGAGGCATCAATGACCAGAGGGACAAATAATCCAGTTACTCAGTTTTTAAATTAAGCTTCATTAAATTCTCTATGACTTATGGGGAAAGAATTATCCATCCCTATGTATGCCTTGCATGATCATACATAAATTTAGGTAAGTAAAAATGATTTCTTATTAATATTTTTCAAATTTCCTAAGTATAATTCCTGGCTCCTCCTCTTTCCTTTTGCATTGCTCTTGTTCTCCAGATTATCACCCTATTTTTGCTATTTACGCATTTCTATCCCCTGTAGCCTGTCAGTCCCCTCTCGAGCACTCCCCCCTCTACATATCTATTTTACTCTCATTTCTGTGGCTGTTCCCTGTTGTGTATTCACATCACAACAGGCTTGAAACTATGCCACAGATGAAAAAAAAAAAACTAGGGCTAGTAAATTTATGGATCTCAGAGAATCTTCCACTGCCAGTTTGCTAGACCATCCTCGTTCCTAACTGCAATCTAAACACTTATCCTTATACCCATAGATAACTATGGCTCTCACCCCTCATGAAAGAAGCTTCTCTTTGAAGAAGATGAAGAACAGTACAGAAATACTCATTTGGACAAAATACAGAGAACAAATGATTTCAGAGTTCCCATTTCCAATGAATCCATCTGCAACACAGTACCTATGCCTAAGGTTCAGTGACTATCAGGGAAGATGAACCAGAAAGATTATAATGAGAGCCAGAGGACCCATGCGTCTGCTGTGAGATCTGTCTCCTAGAATATGATGAAAAAGCTAAGCCACAATTCCTCAACATATGGTTACCCAAACAGGTCCTGAAAAATGGCAATCCCAACAGGTACACTATTATTAAAAGGGGAATCTCATGTAGTCTAAGCCTTATACAAGAACTATAGGCAATTAAAGATTACATCCTGCTATAGGTTAAAATTTATAATTCTACTTATATTGATATTTAGAAGTTTTAATTGTTATAAAACACACACACACACACACACACACACACACACACACACACCCCTCCACCCTACTGTTGTGGTAATAGAAACATACATCTTTGGGCGATCAGTTCTAATGCTGGTCCTGTTATGAGTGAATTAGTGTTTTAAAAATACCCACGAGAGCATGCTTCCTACATCTGTGCTCTCTTCCAGGTGATGATAAAAGATGCTCAGAGGGTAATGCAAAACAGATCCTCAAAACATACCAAATATGATGGAAACTATGTGTTCGACTCCCAGACACCAGTGTAGTGAGAAATACTCGTATGTTGACTAAAACATCAAGTCCATGTTTTCCTATTAAAACAGCCTAAACCTGTAGCACGATTAATAAAAACCCAAAGACAGAAATTCAGGGGTTCAACGTGAAGATCAGAAAAAGAAAACAGTCAGTTACTGTCTCTTCCTTTTATCTCAGTCTGAAATGCAATTCTGCCTCCAGGAATTCAGAATGAGGCTATATGTGAGAACTCTCTCCTCCCATCTTATAATCCTCTCTAGTGATGGAATTAAAGGCATGCACCACCATCATCCAGTTTCTCTGTCGAACAAGGGTACCTATTGTGATTAAGGTGTGTGTCACCACTGCCTTGTCTGTAAGACTAAGCAGTGCAGCTGTTTTACTCTCTGAACCTCAGGTAAGCTTTATTTATTAAAACACACATGAAATATCACTATGTAAACCATTAAGATGTGCTCGCTCTTAATGGATTTCCTAAATAATGTAAATAAATATAAATCATTCACAAAACACAACATTGTTTCAGCATTGAAATGTGTTATATGTCTCTTTTAACTAGAATCAGAATTGTGGCAATCTATTAAATTAGATGAAGTTTTGGATGCTATAACAAACAAGAGCTAAAGTGACGTATTTACTCTGAAATCACAAAGAAGACAGAAAGGGGAGGAGGTGGTCATCCTAGGATTCTAGGATCTATAAAGAATCTATATTCCAAACACCAGGAAACAACATGAACTATCCCATCACACACACACACACACACACACGCACACACACACACACGCGCGTGCACACACACACACACGTAATTAGCATTGTTGTAGGCAAATTATGGGGAAAAAACATAAACATCAGTATGAGAGAGGCAGTATGTGCCTGGAAAACAAAGCGAGGGCAGTGGCTTTCAGAAAGGAACTACTTGGAGTTTACAAAGTTCATTTAAGCAGCACATTTAGCCAGGGTAAAAGTAAATCAAAGAATTCTGTCAGTGGGGACTAGAGAGAAAAGGTTTAGCCATTGATAACATAATTGCTCTTCCAGAGGATCCAGGTTCAATTCTCAGTACACACTTGGCAGCTCACAACCATCTGTAGCTCCAGTTTCAGGGTATCCAGGACCTTTCTCTAGCCTCTGAGGGTAAAGCATGTGCCTGGACATATGGAACAAACTAGTATACCCAAAATAAAAGTAAACATTAAAATTGAATAATTCCCTCAATATATTTGATTCCAAATTCCTCAATTGATTACTTTGTTACCTTTACTCCTTACTCCTACAGGCTTTTCATTTCCTGTGAATACCGAGCTGTATACTAATAGGCATCCGCATTCAATATTGTCAGGTCATCTCTCCTTTCCATGCCTTCTTTAATCCATGTCCTCTAACGGAAGCTCTTAGCCTACTGCAACAAAGGAGAGGCAGGGAGTTTGTATTTTATAAATCTTGTAACCCAGGCTGGGTTCCTCCTGCCCCTAGTGATTATTCAAGCCCAGATTTTATGAATCAAACATGAAGTCTGGGTTCAGTCTCTCAGGGATACACACAATGAAAGCCTTTGCTTTCTAGGCAGAAAACACAAAGGAATACCACACAAGGTGAAGGCTTGCACAATTTTTCTGCATGCCACAATGTTCAAAGAGTTCAGAGTGGAAGCTATGAAGTACAACAATATTTGTTCAAAGAAGCAAGCCACGTCTCTCTCTCTCTCTCTCTCTCTCTCTCTCTCTCTCTCTTCTCTCTCTCTCTCTCTCTCTCTCTCTCTCTCTCTCTCTCTCTCTCTCTGTATGTGAGCATAATATTTGAACTTGCTAAAAAGGAAAATAGCTTATAAATGCCAAAAAAAGAGATCTGTGATTTTCAATGTATAATGCATGTACGTATTGTGAAGTTGTTCTATATGATCTTATTCTCTGAGATAAACAGAAAAGGCAGAATTTTACTATTTTGATAGATGGGAAATGGAATCATTGACAGTTTAAATCAGTGGATGATAGTAGTATGCCTCTCAGCAGAGAAGTTAGAACTAGATCTCCACACCATCACTTTTCTCATTGAGCCACCCTGAACATACTACAAACCAGAAATACAGTTTCCCTTTGCTTTCATGACCAAGTTGTCCTTTGGTAGAAATTTACTCTGCTCCCACTTTCACTTTATGAAATAAAACCAACCATTTAGAGGAGAGTAAACAGTTTCCAGTCTTCCTTGGGCACTCAGCATACAAGTATTATAAGAAACATGTGGTGTGTTTGTGTTGTGTGTATGTGTGTGTGTGTGTGTGTGTGTATGTGTGTGTGAAAGAGATAGATAGATAGATAGATAGATAGATAGATAGATAGATATGCTTTTCTCACCTTGAGAAACATCACCACAAACACCTGCCCCAACCCTTAACTAATTAAATTGCTAATGTACAAGGCAAACTTTGGTATCATAAGATGGTTTTAGGCACTTATTCTTGTGAAACTTTGGAGAGGTGGAACTCAGTTACAATATTGTAGCAGTTGTATCAGCAAACCCAAGTGGTTAAATACATGCTGTGTGTGTACTTGCCACTCTTCTTGAAACCCTCCTCAGACTTCTCTATCCCACTGTGCCTAGAAGAATGTCCATGTGGGTGGATTTTTAAACAGGTTCTCCAGGAGGTTGGTATATTTTTGTAAAGATGAAAAAGACATCCTATTCTTAGGCATATTTTTATGGTTGAATATTTTTTTCTATAAGTGTGACCAAGAAAAATTAGCAAGAAATTAAAAGAGACTGGGAAAGTAAGACTATGTTGTTTATTTTCTGCATCTCCTCTCCTGTGAGTACCACACTAACAACTACTGCCATTTAAGCCAACAGACAATGCTGCCAATGCCCCGTGCAGTGTATATGCAGTTGTTGTTGTTTATTCTTCTTGGCTTCTCAGACCTGAGGATACAAACAAGATTCCATATTACAGACTGTCTCTCCATGTATTTGGAAGTAGTAGCCCTTGTACTAATTCTTCTTGATTTAACCTAATCTGTGCATGCCATCTGTTTCCTGTTGGCATTCTGATATACACCAGTTACTTTCTCTCTCCAAACTTAATTTTTCATACATAATGGGATAATGAGAATAATATTTCCCTCAAGTGGTTCTTCTAAGAAATAAATCTGTAGTCCAGAAAATAAATAAATAAGTAAATAAATAGAATTTACTAGTTGGCTAATTGTTTATGTTCCAGGTAATTAACTAGACTAGAGATACATGGCAGGGAATGATACAGAGAGTGATAACAGCTATATTCTGCTATCTAGGAAGCCACACCTAAAATTATTCAGTTAAGAACATCAAGTAATCTGGGCTAGATAGCCAGGATGGTTTCAACTGATCTTGCCTGAAATCACATGCATGGAAAACAGTTGTCTTGGGACTAAACTAAAGTTGAATAATCTAAGATGGATGACTCACTTATTGTCTTTCCCCATATAGTCATTGCTCTTCAGGAGCAGGGACACCTGGATCAGTTCCAAATAATACATAAAAAAGCACCCAAGCACTCAGACTTCTAGACATGGACCCCATAAAGTGTTGCATCCCTGCATCCACTGTACAAAAAGAGCAAGTGCCGGTTGCTGTGTCAGAGGAGCAACAGGTGACACTTGAATTCAAGAATTCAGACTACCAGAATGTAAGTCACTGATGGGTGAATCTCAGATAGGCAAGGCCCTGAGGAGAATGTTCTAGCTACTGCTGAACCTTTACATGGTTGCTACTTCCATTTCTCTCTGGTATCTGGCATAGTCTGAATGGGTGTGTGGGATCCCCACTGCCTTTAATGCAATGTGATTATCTCATGGAAATTTCCTGTTCTACTGGGCATTTTTACTGGTGAACTATTATGAAGATGATTTTCTCATAAATTGTATTGTTTAAAGTATTGTCCCTGCCCCCTGATAAGGGAAGGACTAAAAAAGGTAGAAAGTAGGGAACAGGGAAATGTCACATAGGACTTCAGAGTTTCTCTTGAGGAGCTGTGTAGACTATGGTTTAGGTTAATGATTAAAGAAAACAATCAAGTCCCAGGAGTTAACTTAACTTCTTTTTGATATTGGGAAATGTGTTCATGGTTTTAGTTTGCCTCATAGCTAAAACAAAGTTTGATATAATTAACTTCATGTAACTAGAAAACAAAGAATTGGATGGTTAGTTATGATAATTGGAATGGGCTCTAAAATATGAAAAGTGAAGCTAGTAACCTGTTTTCTGGCAATTATAAAATCTACTACCTATGTAAATGGTTATGGCTGAAAGATCTGTGAGAAGTCTAAAAGACAAAAGCTCCAGGGAATAGTTTGGCTTTCATCTGTACTATGTAAACTGTTTAATCATGTCATAGATATGGAAAACAGAGTTTTTACTTGTATATATTATAATTGTTCACTTAAAAATAGAATTTAAACACATTTTAAGTTTTATATTATTGAAAGATTTTCCTGAGATCTATAAACTATAAGGGCAAAGATAAAGAAAGAAAAAGGAATATACCAGGAAAGATGTGGAAGGAAAAAATATAGGAGAAAATCATCAGGAAGTAGTTAGAAGGAAGTCATCAGGAAAGAGACAGAAGAGAAACATCAGGGTAGAACAGAACAGAAAAAAATACAATAGAACAAGTAGCAGAAGAAATAATAAAACAGAAAAGAAACTTTTATCTTTCAGAAGAAGTCTGTATGTTTTTTTCTCACCAAGTCTGCATCTCGTTCGCAGTCTCTGACGAACTGAAGGTCAGACCCTCTGCAAGCAAGTAAGCTAGCCAGCCTAAATCTAAAGAGCCAAAGAAAGGGATTCGGTCCTCTCTCAGAAACATGGAAATCATACTGAGGTGTGGGGTCTGCATCTTGCATTGAAGGGAAGCTGTAACCATGTCTTGTAATTTGTTGTCCAAGATTATTACCATATAGAACATATGATGTCATACAACAATCTTCATATCTGATACATCATTTTCTCATCCATTCACCAACAAGGTATTGAGAAAGAATTGGGTACTTGAGGGACATCATACAACAGTGTTCACAACTAAAAATGAAGAAGATGGTAATACTAACATATAGATGATTGTCAAAATCTCTAGTTGTCAAAATAAATGACCGGAAAGAAAATTCCTTACAGCCAACTAAAATCCAAAGTCCTCTCAGTTTCATTCAGTAATTTTATCTACATCCCACCCTATTGTGAATACAGTTGCTACTCCCATAAGCTAAAACAAAATAAAATAAAATAAAATAAAAGTGGTCCAACTACATTGCTCTACTGACAAGATGAGTCTGTTGAGGCAATAGTTTGTTATTGTACTGTCCATTTTAGCTCCACAGTTCTGCATGAACAGTTTGGTACCCAATATGAGTCTGCTTATTCAAGATTCCTATAAAATTTTACCAAGCATCAAGCTTACCTAAAAAGTCTGTTTTGTATTATTGTGTCAGGCATCTGATTATTACAAAACAAGTGACATTCCAGAATGATTTTTACCTTTATTTTGTGTGTGACACAGCAAGAATTCAGAAAGTAACCAACTTTTTTTCTAAGCAAAGGAACAAGAGCCTGTTGGATGATGTTAAGGACGTCTGTCTCATCCATCCCAGAACAGAATAATACCTATCATTTCATCATCTGCATGTTTTTCAAAGTCAACTGGCACAGAGGGTTTGGGATATATAGATGGGTACACAACCAGATACACCAAACCCAATGGTCCCTGTAATACATAGCTCATGCTCTAAACATCCCAGAGATCCCATCTCCTCCTCAAATCCATGGTACATTTCAACACAGTTTGTCCCTCCATTGACTGTTATCTAATTGTTTTCAGCCTCTTATCAAATGTGTTCCTATGCTCAGTGTTTCCCACAAACATGCAAAGTCTTTTCTGAACTATGCTTGATTGATTTATTTATTCAACAGTAAGGAACTATAAAATTTGTTCAAATATCACCACTCTCATATTATTGCAATTTTACTTCCATAAATGTCAGTTTTTTTCCAGTAGGATGTTACCCATTGAGAAAAGAGATTTCTGTTCCACTGTTGTCTCAGAAGCAATTTCTGGTTCAACATGAGTATCCTTTATATGCTGAATGCGACTGAGATTCATTTTAATCTTGCATTTAACTTTATATCCAATTTGCTAAGGTCTTTCATTACAGTAGGTACATACTAACTGCTGGGCTAGAGACACTTTGCACTTGCCATCAATTAGTTCATTCCATTAAACACAAAGCCAATCTAAAATAGCTACTCTAATAAATTAAACTCTACCTCTCTTATTCATATAAAAAATTCCTAAAATCTCTAGTCTTCAATGAAATTTTAAGAAACATATGTACTTTTGTATGTTTTTAATAAAGTAAAATAAATGATTGCTTTCCCTAGTTAATACCACAAGTCCACTAGGAAATGCAGATCTATCCCACCTCATGTAAACAAAAAGAAGAGAACCCTAAGCTCTTGATCAATCATTTGAATAAAGATGGAAGTTATGTTTCTTGAAAGGCTTTTGATAGGAGTGTCTCAAACAGACAGCTTAATATCACAGTTCAGAATGAGCTCTTTTGATATGAATACAAATGCACGGGCTATGAAAAAGCCCTTTTTTGGACACTGGAGTCCAGTAAACTTAATGTTCTCTTCTCTCTGTCAAGTCTCCCCATAGAAATGCAGTTATATTAACACAGGCATAAAGACTGGGACAATATTGTTTACCCAGGAATTTATTCAACTGCAGTTTTTTTTTAATAATCTAAGAAGAAGAGAGAGTAATGAATAAATTCAAATTATGTTGCAATTATGCGATGGATCCACTGGATGCTGATGAATCTAAGGCACAGGGTTAAATTTCAATGGTTCTTATTTTTTTTCAAGACATTTTACTATATTCCTAGCAGTCATTTTATCATTGTTCTTTTTAGCATAAATTATTTGTAATTATGTCATTAAAACACTCAAAGAATGCTGAAATTCACAAGAAAGGAAATTCACTGAGAATATATTGTGATGCCACTTCATCTCTCAGTTATATCTATGACTCCTCAAGCTATTGCATCATCATTCACAGCATATACAAAGAAAACTGGAGAACTAGTTTTTTTGGTCTGCTTTTAAACTTTCTTTAAACAGAATTTTAGAGAGCATTGAATTTCCTATTCCTCATGATAGAAAAGACAATAAAAAAGGAAAAAGTATTATAATTATTCAATAAATGAGCATATGCAAATAAACAGCAAGCCTGCAGAGTCTAATTAGAACAATGAAACTGAGGCATAAGTGAAATTTGAGACTGTATGTCTTTAGATAACAACATTCCTGATAAGTATTAAACTGAAGAATTAATTAATAAACAATATATTTCTGAGTATAAAAGTGGAGTGGCAATCATTCAACATTCACGATATAAGCCATCCCTCTTTTAAGATGGTCATGAGACTGCATTCTTATATTGTTCACAAATGTTACTGTGTCAAATTTACTTCAAGTGGTTTGCTGAACTCCAAGACTCATGAAAGTTTCCAGCAATGTTTCTTTCTCCTGGATCCTTTTTCTGATATATATATATATATATATATATATATATATATATATATATATATATTTGTTATAGTTAAAATGACTTAAAGTTTTGATGATTGGAAAGAAAATAGTGTACCCAGATGTTAAGAGTGAATAGTTTTCATAGGAAACAAAATCTAAGGTATTTTTCAGTTGAGATGCACAAATATATCAATTGCTTTTTGATGGAGGAAGGTCATTGGTTAAATAAAAAGAAACTGCTTGGCCCTTATTGGTTAGAAGATAGGTGGGAGGAGTAAACAGAACAGAACGCTGGGAGGAAGAGGAAGTGAGCTCAGACTCCACAGCTCTCCTCTTGGGAGCAGACGCCTCAGAGAGACGCCATGCTTCCAGCTCCCAGGCAGACGCACTCGATGAAGCTCCGACCCAGGATGGACATAGGCTAGAATCTTCCCGGTAAGCACACCTAGGGGCGCTACACAGATGATTAGAAATGGGCTAAATTAATATGTGAGAATTAGCCTAGAAGAGGCTAGATAGAAATGGGCCAAGCAGTGATTAAATGAATACAGTTTGTGTGTTGTTATTTCGGGCATAAGCTAGCCAGGCAGCCAGGGTGCTGGGGACGCAGCCCCGCCGCTCCTATTACTACAGCTTTTCACAGATGTGACCAAATTCTCTGTGACAATTATGTAAATGTTTATGATTCATTTATCTCATAGTCTCAGATTTCAGTTTATGGTCACTTGGTCCAAGGTTCTTGGACAGAGCATCACTGTGATGAAATATGTTCTCATCTCACAGCAGACAGGAAGTAGGGTAGAGCAGTATCAAGTGTCAGGGGAAAATATAGTTCCCAAAAGCATTACCTCATGATTTATTTCCTCAAACCAGGCAGGAAGTCATGCCACCATTTAGTAATCAATTCAGATTTTGAACTTATTTATAGCTTAAATGATTCATGGTGTCAGATCTCTCAAGACCTAATCACCTATTGAAACAACACACCCGTCATTGAGCACTACTTATCTTCTATGCCTTTATTAATTAAATCAAACTGATAGTAAAAACTAATCATCACAAGACTACCCATTATAACATTTGTACCCAAGCATGTCTCCCTAAACCATAAATTGCATCCTGATCTTCAAACTAAATCAAATATTTCTCATAATACACAATGGTTTCATTTCATCTTTTTCCCAGTTTCAAAATTATTCTAAAACCAAAGTTCAAAGTCTCTTCTGTGGCTGGGCAGTGGTGGATCATGCCTTTAATCCCTGTACTTGGGAGGCAGAGGCAGGCAGATCTCTGTGAGTTCAAGGTCAGCCTGGTCTACAAGGCTCCAAAACTACATAGAAATGCTGTCTCGAAAAAAAACAACAAAAATGATATAAATATTATAACTGTAATTCTTGTTTGATAACTTTTTTTTACTATGTTAAAGTTAAAACCATCCTTTTTATTTAAACAGAAAAGGGGAGGTAATGTGGGTAATGTGCTGTGATTACCATTAGTGAATAAAGAAAACTGCTTTGGACCTATAGAAGGGCAGAACTTAATTAGTTGAGGAAAGTTAGGCTGAATTCTGGGAGAAAGAAGGGCAGACTCAGGGAGAAGCCATGGAGCCACTACCAGAGACAGATGTGCTGAAACTTTGCTGGTAGGTCACAACCTGTTTTGATGCACAGTTTAATGGAAATAGGTTAAATTAAGATGTAAGAACTAACAAATTAGAAGCTAGAGCTAATGGGCCAAGCAGTGATTTAAATAATATGGTTTCTGTGTGATTATTTTGGGGCTGAGCAGCTGGGAAACAATAAGTGACCTTTTTCAACAGGGTTCTCCTTCTACTTTCAAGTGTGTATGTATATGTGTGTACGTAAGAGACAGACAGACAGAGACAGAGAGAGAGAGAAAGAGATAAAAGTATACAGGGATTTACTGAGTTTAATTAGGATTGCTGAATGAACTTGGGTGTAAGTCACTTACCAGAGCATGCACCACCCATCAGTGGCTATACAACTGAAAAAAGTGACCTCCAACCCCAGCCACAATTAAATGTCAATTCTTTTTAAAATACTAACCTCTTTACTAGCCACATATCCTTTGTTTACAGCTTTAAACTGTGATCTTTTCTATCAAACTACATGTGTCATTTTGTTTTCTAATCTTTGGGTTCTGTTTGATCAGAAATTCAACAAACTTGTCTAAAATTGATCATAAAAATCCACGCTATTGCCAACCCTAAAATGGATCCCTTAATGTAGGTATCTTCTTCCCTGCTCCTATATCCATCCTTCCTCCGTCTCCACCCTCCTACTCCCCCAAGCTCTTGCCAGTCCTTCCTATCTCCCTTCTTTCTCAACCTCTCCCCTTCCCACAACCTCACTCCCATCCCTGCCCGCCCCATGCTCACAACTTTTGCCTGGCAATATTGTTTGCTTCCAATTTCCAGGAGGATCTATATATGTTTTTCTTTGGGTTCACCTTGTTATTTGGCCTCTCTGGGCTTGTGGACTATATTAATGTCCTTGGTTTATGGCTAGAGTCCACAAATGAGTGAGCAAGAGACTTGGCTCTAGAGGGGATCCCAGGTGTCCACGGGGATGTCCCCAGCTAGGTCCTTGGACAGCAGAGGAGAGGGTGCCTGAACTGTCCTTGCCCCACTATCACACTGATGATTATCTTGAATATCACCATAGAATCTTCGTCTGATGACGGATGGAGATAGAGACAGAGATCTCATCAGAGCAAGAGACTGAGCTCCCTAGGTCCAGTTGAAAGGCAGAAGGAGAGAGAAGACGAGCAAGGAAATCAAGACAACAAGGGGTTGGTCCACCAACTGAGGCAGTGTGCCTGTTCTAACGGGACCTCACCAAATCCAGCTGGACCGGGTGTGAATGAGCATGTGATCAAACCGGACTCTCTGATTGTGGCTGACAATGGAGGCTTACTGAGAAGCCATTGATAAAGGCACTGGGACTTGTTTTTATGGGATGTTCTGGCTTTTGGGGACCCTAGTCTATATGGATGCACAGCTCCCTAGGCCTGGATGTAACGGGGAGGGCCTTGGACTTCCCACAGGGCAGAATTTCCTGCCCTCTCTCAAGCAGGGAGGGAGAGGGAGGAGGTGGTGTGGGGGAGCGGGAGGGGATTGGGAGGAGGAAAGTAAGTGTAAATATTTGAATGGATAACTTAAAAAAATAACAAAAAAATCCATGCTATTGTCTAAAAACTGTTCTCCCTTGAAACTACCCAGAATATTAGACCATTTCATTAAAACCAGAATCCCTCAGTCTTAGAAAATGAATAATATTTTTCAATTTTTAACATTTATGTGTTTTAGAACAGTTACCAGTAGAGTAATTTATCCCATATGAAATACTATGACTTTGACCTTTCAAAGGTCTATGGGTATCCTAGTCTTATGATTCATTAGATTCCAGTAGATTCTTCAACCAAGTTCTGAATACAGTGTTCTAAGCATTCTCTAGGCCACCTCTCCAGTATTTTCCAGTAAATTCTGCAAAATAACCAACTATTTAGGAGCTACCTGATTAGTTATTATAATTTCACTACTTCTGGCTCCAATCTTTCACACTAGTTATTCCTGCAATTCTATGAAAAATATCGAATAATAGAAACTTAAGGGGGAAAGAGGGGTTTCATCAATAACATGCATTTTTAATTATTTATTTATTTATTCAGTTACTTCTGTATGGTTTCAATCATTTCAGTCTAGACTCCTCAGCTCTGTTAATTCTGGGTCTGTATTGGAATAACACTTGACCATGGTGTGAGTGTATGATATAAGAAAGATTGATTCATGACTGTCACGAAGTAGAGAAAAAAAGAGCAGGAACAAGATATGTAGCCTTTGAAGTTGTTCTTCTGGTGAGCAACTTCCTTACTCCAGACTCATCTTCAAAGATAGCACCACAGATGGGAACCAAATTTTCAGTATGTAAACCTACAGGTAACATATTTAAACCAGAACAACCAGTCTTAATGAGGTGTACCTAGGCAAGGTGGATGGTAATAGTCAGGATAGATCTCTGTAACAAATAAACACACTCCAGAATTTTTAGAGGTATTTGTTTATGAAGGTAAAGATATCTAATGACTCACAATGAAGTGATCTGTAGGCCTAGACTCATGACTTCATAGAAAATGGGAATTTCTATAAAAGCCTGTGAAATCTCTAAGTTTGGGTTTTATTTAGAACCTTTTATATCTGGAATCACAAATCAAACAAAAGTTTCTGATGGAAAAAGCATGAGCTTTCTGGAATAAAAACTTAGCAGTAATAAAGAACTTGCCTGAGAAGTCTCTTTGTGAGAACATTTGCTAAAAGGAAGTTAATGAAGACATCATTCCATCAGTGCAGCATGGCAGCTATATGAGCCTTTGTAGAGAGAGCATAGTAGAGTGGGTTAGGCTAAGACACAGGAAGGATGACCCTGGTGGGGCAGAAGAGGGCTGTTTATGGTCCTGAAAGAGCTTTTTTATTGCAAAGAAAGAAGCAGCCTTTCTCAGAAGATGTCATTAGCTTTTCCACGGAGGACACTGACCCAGGCAATTTAACCACCCTTCAGAAGCAATCTCTCTGCTTCTCTATTTTACTGTGTTTCACATGTTTCATTTCCACTCCACTCCTGTTCTCTAAATTGCCTAACCAATTACAAAGTCACAAGAAAGGGGAGAATAGCTTCTGTTCATGTGCAGCCCCTTTTGCTGATTTTACAAACTATAAACTTCGCACTGGCCATTGAGGAGAGGCCAACGGGAAAAGCGATTTGCAGTGGGAAGCAATCAGCTGTCATTATTAGGGGATGACAAAAACTGATGAGATATGTGCATGGGTATGGGCAGGGAAATAATGAGACAAGTGGAGCCGGAGTGTGCACAGCCAAAAAGGGAACTGTGATGGATAGATAAAAACTGAAATCACAATGCTGCACATGGCTCCCAGGGTAAAAGCTGACAAGATGCTCGTGACAGCTTCAGTGTCCCAATGTCACGACACCTGGCTGTGAATGCCAGAACTGCCTCATTTTAACTGTGTGACAACAAAAATTACTGTGATGTTGCACCTTGGCTTTAATATTCCGAGTCTGATTGGGTTATGTTGTTGACAGTGTGAAATTGAATGTGAATTGCCAAACACTTAAGTGGCTTCAGTATATAATAGCAGAAGCTGTTACCATTCCCAGTGTTTATAATTAAAGGAGGACTAAGCAAGAGGGAGAAGGATGACATACTTTTACCCTGTGAACATATATCTTAGAATCAAAAAGTGTTAAAACTAAATGGTCAGCTGGGCGGTGGTGGCGCATGCCTTATATCCCAGCATTCGGAAGGCAGAGGCAGGCGAATCTCTGAGTTTGAGACCAGCCTGCTCTACATGAGCTAGTTCCAGGACAGGCTCAAAAGCTACAGAGAAATTTTGTCTCAAAAAACAAAACAAAACAACCAAACAAACAAAAAAGTAAATGTTCAGACTATGATATGGCCCTGCATTAGAGATCATGAAAGACAGCCTTTCAATTCACAGATGGAACCTGAAGTCCAAAATGCTTTATGATGTCTTCATAATTCAGGTTCTAGAAAGTTTCTGACCTAATTCCAAGAACCACTTGCTTAGCTTTCTTGTTTATTATGCATTGGTCTCTCAGTGATGAAAGTCAGACTGGAAAGTCCACCTCCCCATTTACCAGGACCCCACGTTACATGTGATTCGCACACAAAGCAATTTCAATGCGGAGATCAACCCCTAACTTCTAACTTCTACTCTCCATATTTTCATTGTTTCCAAAATAATGGCTTTGTTAGAACTCCTGAGTCACCAGCTCCAACAGAACTTCTAGATTATAGTAGCAAAAAAAAATTGGGGGCAAATTAAAACATATTAATATTCACACATAAAGAGTAATGTAATGCCAGGCAGTGGTGTCACAGGCTTTTTAATCCCAGCACTCAGGAGACAGAGGCAGGAGGATCTCTGCAAATAGAGCGAGTTTTAGGAAGCTGAGGCTACACAGAGAAATCCTGTCTTAAAAACAAAATTTAAAAATATAGTAACTAACCCATAAGCAGTTTTGATTATTTCCTAAACAATGCTAGAAGTTTCTAATCTGAGTTCCTGCCCTGTTAAGTATAGACATCATAATTCTTAATTTTCGTCTTTATTTATGTATTTATTTTGTCAGATTGGCCACTGTAGGCTTCATTTAGTAACTTCTGATATATACTTATAAGGATATTTCTAACAGAAAATGGTTGTATAATTTCAGAAATGTCTTTAGTTTAGATACTTCTGGTACCTGCAAAGTTTCCAATAGTTACCGGAAGTTTACTTTTCGGGACATAAGACTTACCCAAGTAGACTTACAGTGATTAGTTTAATGTATTATATTGTCTAAAATATTGTGCCTATTTATCCATTCAAATATTAGTCTAGGTGTTTCTGGGAATCCATTTTATTGATATACTTAGCATCTTTAATTATTTAATTTTAAGCAAAGGGAATTATCATCAATGTAGGATGACTTTGTACAATTGTTCAAATAAGTGTACAAATCAGCACAGCTGAGGTTTCCTTGAGGAGGAACTTGAGAGAAATTTCTGTTAAAACTGAGATCTCACAGCATACCTGAATCTCCAGCCTTCATGCAAGCAGGATTATCACCTTCCTTCCTTCCTTCCTTCCTTCCTTCCTTCCTCCCTCCCTCCCTCCCTCCCTCCCCTCCTTTCCTCTCTCCCTTTCTTCCTTCCTTTCTTTTTTTCTCTCTCTCCCTCCCTTTTTCCTCTCTCTCTGTCTTTCTGGTTCTATCTCTCACACAAACACACAAACACACACATATGCACATACCAATGGGGATTACATGTTTTTTTTCTGAGAAACATAGGTACAACAAATATATAAGCATATGGAAATATCAATGGAAGATATTGCCAAGCATTTGGGGAGAGATAACACTAGATATTATGACAGATCAGATTAGAATTGAATCTCTCCAGATTAATCCACTACGAGACTTGTATCACTCAAATATGGAATCTTGTAAGGGCTTGAGGAACAAATGCAGCTTCACAAATGATTGAAAATTGTAGATGACTTTCAAAATTACTTGCACAGTGCCAGCAGGAAGGGAAGGATAAAAAAAAACAGAGCATTGTGGGAGAGCTTTTGTGGCTTAACAACATTTTTATTCACGGTCCCATTGCTCAGGGCTCAGACACTTTGCACAAGGAATAGTGGGTATTTTTTTTTCACTGAAGAAACTTCAAATGTTCTTGGAAAACAGCCATTCTGTAGATCATCAAGGCAGTACTAAAAGTAGCTTCCTGAAAAACAGGTTTTCTTGCTAGGATCAGTGTTTGTTAAAAAGTTTTGTAACTAACTTGTTAGGTACTATGGTCTCAATACCGGAATGAAAATAGAAAATGGAAAAAAATAGAATGAGATGGCAATGCAAGCAAAGTCTGATGCAGGAGACAATTTAAAACAGCAATTAGAGTCTAATTAAATCCGAAGTTTGGGAACATTATCAGAAGTGAGGACATAGCTAATTACACAGAAAGCAAGCTTCAGTTCAGGTTATGGTCATTCAATAAGGGAATCTTTTCCTCCCAGCAGAAAACACTAATTTTCAAAACTACTTAAAATATTCTCAATAATGGATGGTATATGTGTGTGCATTATCATTCCTTTATCCATACTGTCTACGTGGTGGTTTTTATCCTTTGTGCTTAAATCAACAGGAATTATTTGTGGTAGCATGGGAAACTTTTGCCTCATTGATTTTCCACAGCATTAAAATGCCACATTAGCTCAAGGTGAAGAGCTAATAAGATGTGAACAATGATAATAATGATAACAAAAAATATCATACACCTGAATATACGTAAAGACCTCTATCATATAACAAGTAACATTTTCCAAGGAGGAAAGAGAAGACATGGCTTGTTATTTCCATTCTCTCAAGAATCCCACTTCTAAAACTAGCTGTACATTTTGAATGACAATTTGCAGAATAAATGAATAAGGACCAAAACCTTACTGTGGTCTCCTTTGCTTTTACTACTTCTGAATACAATCCACTAGTATTCGGTATCTCATATTCCTGTCTAGGGCACATACCTGCATCCAAAAGCGGAGAAGTCTATCTTGGTTAAAAATATAGGAATTTATGACATCTACAGGGTCATCGAGTAAATGCACTCAAAATTATGTACTGTTTGGAATCCCAGAGAGTCCCTTTATCACTCTGAATATTCAATGAGTATTAGGAATGTTTGCCCAAGGAGTCAGTTTATGCTACTAGTATTAAAACATAAAACTAGAAGGAAGTATCTTAGATCCTTCTTTAATAAGCAAGCAGGTATTTTAAGTATTTTAATTTTCCCTGCTGATCATTGAAGATTCATTATTATAATCAAATGAATTTGTCATTTTATTATTCCACAAAGGACTTTTTAAGTCTAACCCCCTATATACTGCTAGATTCAATTGTAAGGCCTTCTTATGGAATCCTGAATTTCTATTTTGCAGTGCTTTTAATCTTGTGATAAGTAGATGATTATTTCATATCACTTTGGCCATGTGGGTATAGTTTATGGAGATCAGAGAACAGTTTGCAGGAATCAGTTCTCTCTTTCCATCATGTGGGGACGAGACTGAAGTCAGCGTGTATGGCTTGTCAGCAAGTGCCTGTACCTGTTAAGCAAGCTCGGTGCCCCAGGGTGTATGTGGTGGGGTCGTGGATGTGTTATTGTTTGATGTCCATCTTCCCTTTTAGACTACATGAAAGGAAACCTTTTTTGTTGTCTTTGTTCAATCTGGCTCATTTTCCCGGTACCTGGAAGGAGACTAAGTGGTATGTGTCCCATGAAAGATATGAAGCTTCCTCATTCTTACCATCGTACAATGCCTCATTTTCCAGATTGAATCTCTCAGTGGTGTTTTATCCCAATATATATACAACCATGCACCCCCAATCCATCATCTAGCATATCTGTCCAGTGAAACTTTGAATACTGAACTGTTTGTGCTGGTTCAGGTTGAGCCATCTCTTTAAACTCTTCATGTACAGTCTCCATTCTACCTGTAGAGCTACAATTAGAGCTGTTGAGAAGCTGGATATGGTCCAGGATATTTATCAGCTTCCTTTGCTGATTCCTGCTCTTTATAATTTATTTTTATTTTTTGCAAGGAGGGACCTAAGAGAGACATGCATTGATCCCCATGGGAAGGGAAAATAGACAAGATCTCCTGAGTAAATTGGGAGCTTGGGAGCTTGGGAGCTTGGAGTGAAAAGGGGAGGGTAGAAGGGGAGAGGGAACAGAGAAGTTAGGGGAAAGACAGAGAGGGAGAACAAGGAAAGAAGTATTCTGATGGAGGGAGGCATTATGGGATTAGTGAGAAACCTAACACTAGGGAAATTCCCAGGAATCAGCAAGGACGACTCCAGCTAACGCTCTAAAATAGTACTGGAGAGCGTTTCTGAAGTTGCCTTCACATGCAATCAGATTGATGGCATCTTTGTCATCATAGAACCTTCATTGAGTAACTGGTGGAAGCAGATGCAGAGATCTGCAGCTAAGCACTGGACTGAGCTCATGCAGTCCAGTTAAAGAGAAGTAGTAGTGATGACAATAGGAGCAAAGAGGTCAAGGCCATGATGGGGAAACCTGGAGAAACAGCTGACTAAAGTTAGTGGTAGTTCACTGACTCTGGACCAATGGCTGGGGAACCTGCATAAGACCGAACTACACCCTCCAAATGTAGGTGACAGGTGCTTGGCTTGGGCAGTTTTGGGGCCCACTGCCAGTGGGATTAGGATTTATCCTTAATGCATGAACTGGCTTTCTGGAGCCTATTCACTATGAACACTTACCACCTCCTGTGATTTTAAAAAAGAGTCCCTTATTAATTTGTATTTTATTTATCAAAAAGAAAAAAACATCATACCAAATGGTTTTAAAATATTCTAATTATATATATATATATATTACTATAAATCTATACTTACCAGTCATACTTGGGTTATTTACAATAGAGAGATAAGACCAATTCTTAATTATTTTAAAAAATCTTGTGCACATATTTTATTCTCTCATAAGTTTTTCCATTGTGAGTCAATCTCCCTGGATCAATCCAAAATCAGATGCACTGTCAATATTGTGTACACACACACACAAAAAGACACACAGCAAATGAGAAAACTATTAGTGTCAATAGCAATTGTGTACGGTGATTGCAAAAGTATTAAATGAAAATATTCAAATGCATGGGTGAAGGTTACTTATCACAGAGTGGAAGTCCTGAAAACATCCCCATTTTACAGCATTTCTTCTTTTCCAAGGCCATTTTCAGCTAGAACTTAAGGCTCACATCTAATACCTATCAAGTAGAAAATACTCCAAATTGGCCACGACATCCTCAACGGGGTCTAAAGTGAGTAGGGTGCATCCAACTGTGGGAAAAAGACAGACAGGTTTCATGTGCTGTCATGTTTCTGGGTGAAGCTTATACGCTATTGAATAGGTCTGATCAAGCCGTAATTTTTAACAATGAAAAAGAAACTACATTTAGAAGTATCAAGACTTCTTTTCACTCTCCCTCTTCCTTTAAGCAGCTTCAACCTTTAAGCCAGTGATTTATCATTCAAAGCTTTTTTTTCAGCCCATTTCCTTATCTGTAAAAGATAAATGATCCACCCATTTGACTTACCTCAAATTATATTGAATAGTGACTATCATGTTTTTGAAAATAATAAAGACTTATGGAAATTTATAATTTTGCCAATTTGTAATCTTTTTATGTAAACATAGAACAAGAAACTTGGAAACTGATGAAAAAAAGGCCTGTTTGATTGAGAGTTAAATTAACTTTTGTTTTCCTTTTTTGCTTCTTTAGCTTGGGATTGATGTGAAAATTCTATAGTGATGAAATGAAAGGAAAAACAGAGAGGACAAACTGACCATTATAATCTAAAGAAAATGGATTTAGACTGTGAGGTGGAACTTTTCCTGGCTCCGATTCCCCTGTGCCACTCTTTGGCCTCATTTTTCTCCACTTTCCAATGCATATTTCTTACTGCTTTTTTATTTATTTATTTGTTTATTTATTTATTTCTGTGGTTTTTCGAGACAGGGTTTCTCTGTGGTTTTGGAGCCTGTCCTGGCACTAGCTCTTGTAGACCAGGCTGGTCTCGAACTCACAGAGATCCGCCTGCCTCTGCCTCCCGAGTGCTGGGATTAAAGGCGTGCGCCACCACCGCCCGGCAAAAGGAAATTATTTCTATTTATTTATTTATTTATTTATTTATTTATTTATTTATTTATTTATTATGTATACAATATTCTGTCTGTGTGTATGCCTGAAGGCCAGAAGAGGGCGCCAGACCTCTTTACAGATGGTTGTGAGCCACCATGTGGTTGCTGGGAATTGAACTCAGCACCTTTGGAAGAGCAGGCAATGCTCTTAACCACTGAGCCATCTCTCCAGCCCTCTTACTGCTTTGATTAAGTTACTTTGTGAGAAACTTAGGTTATTTATTTAAACTCTAGAGTATTGGCAAGGAAGGAAGACCAAGGGAAAACTCATTTTTAAGGAGAGATGAAAAGATGACAGGGAGAATTGAAGACAAATTAGCCCTCAGCAGGCCCATTTCTTTACAAAGGTCTCAGCACTCACGTGCAGCTGAGACTTTTCAACTGCTTTCAATGAGCAGAATTAATTTTCCATAAGAAAGATAATTGAAGTGCAGAAAGTTTAGGAGACTCAATCAAGAACAGACATAGTTAATAAATCCTGGTCTTGAGTAGAATCCTCACTCCTGTGCTCCTAGGTGAATGGCAACAGGAATCTTAGCTTCTCTGCGCTAAAGGATGAAACAAGCCCAGAGACATATAATTTATCATTCACATATGTGGTTTATCTATCTAAAATTTTTTAAAAAATTACACCACACATCCAGTGAGTTTCCCCAAAACCCTAACCTCACTGCCCCCACATATAAATAAAAACCCATTAGAATAATAGATAATTTATTTTTAAAATTATTATTTTATTTTATTTTGAAATTAAAACATCATTTTCTCCTTTCCTCCTTCTGCCTGCATGCATCCTCCCATTTACTTTTCTTAAATTCATTTCCCTAGATTCCCTTTTAAAATGTTGTTATATAGCTACATATATAAATGATAGATGGATGGATGGAGATATAGATAGATAGATAGATACATAGATACAGAGAATGTTACTTGTATGTATATGATTTTATTTCAGGGCTGATCACTTGATATTGAATAATAAATAGGTGTTCTTCCATGGGGAAGACTGTTTTTTTCCCATTCTCAGTACCCCTTTGTTGCAAAATGCTGAATCTTGCAGAGAAATATTTAAAGCCAGAAGATCTTGGAGCATTGTAACCTAAGTTCTGAATACTGAAGGTACTGAGACTTCTTTACCCAGCCAAAATATTTGCCATAATTGAAAGAAAAACTTTCCATGATACAAATAAGTTAAAATAATTCATGTCAACTAGACCAGTACTACAAAGAACACTGGAAATGACAGATAAGACTAAAGAAAACAATAACCAGAATCAGGGAAATATAGAGAGACAAAACATGAAGCTATAAATACTGAAATATAGAATATAAATAAGAGCACAAACAGTAAAAATGGAATAAAATGGCAGCTATCAGCACACATCTTTTAATAGTAACTTTAAATATTATTATCATCAAAATGGCAATCAAAAGATATAAGGTTGTTGGGCCACTTGTTTTCTTGATCATTTGTGTTTTGAGTTTTGATATTCTGACTATCAATCTTTTATCTGTCATATACATGGTAAAAAAATTTCCCCTATTATATGAACTTCCTCTTTTTTTCAATTTATTGTTTTCTTTATTGTCCACATTTTGGTTTTATGAGGTCCCATTTGTAAATTGTTTACCTTAATTCCCGAGTGAATGGACCCCTTTTGAGAAAGCTGTGTCACATAGGGTACTATCAATGTTATCCTTGCAGTTTCCACACTTCAAATTTTGCATTGAATTTATTCATCCATCTGGAGCTGATACTTTTTTATAAGGAGAAAGACATAGGTATATACACTTCCTGCCCATCCTACAGGGGCTATACTGCCCATACCTGCTCTCTCTTCCTATCCCATTCAGCTTACATTTAGATCCCTCCCACCCCCTGTCTCCCTCCCTCCCTCCCTTCTTGGGTGGCATAGCGCCTCCCTGATCAGCCTGCTAGGGTGCTGGGACCGAACCTGAACCGGGAGGACAAAGGGGTGGCCAGTAGCTCCTTTGTTCCCAAAGCCTGCCTGCAGCGAGCAGGGTGGGCCCTTTGTTCGTGAGCTAACCAAGCAGCGCGGAGTTTCGATCTGGGCACCAAGTGAAACATCATTGTGGTGAGTGAGTGCTGCGGCAGCTGGGAACATGCCTCAGCCTGCCCACACTTCCTGTCCACCCTACAGGGGCTATACTGCCCATACCTGCTCTCTCTTCCTATCCCATTCAGCTTACATTTAGTTCCCCCCCACCCCCTGTCTCCCTCCCTCCCTTCTTGGGTGGCATAGCGCCTCCCTGATCAGCCTGCTAGGGCGCTGGGACCAAACCCGAACCAGGAGGACAAAGGGGTGGCCGGTAGCTCCTTTGTTCCCATAGCCTGCCCGCAGCAAGCAGGGTGGGCCCTTTGTTCGCAAGCTAACCAAGCAGCGTGGAGTTTCGATCTGGGCCCCAAGTGAAACATCATTGTGGAGAAACATCTCTGGGGAGTGACATCACTGGGCAGGTACATCAGTGGGCAAGAAGACCTGATCCTGTAAAAGAAGATCCAAAGGGGAGTATTGGGAGGAAGAGATGGGCAGACGCCAATGCAGGAATTCTCCCAACAATCTGAAAAACAACACGAAATCACCAGAAGCCAGTGACTTCACAACAGGAGGACATGAACACCTTAATCAAGAAGAAGTAGAAAAAACTGACTTCATGAAAGTGATTGACACCTTTAAACAGCATATAAAAAACGCCCTTATAGAAATGGATGAGAAGTATAACATAAAGTTCGAGGAATTGAGTAAATCAGTGAATGATACCCTAGGAAACCAAGGAAAAACAATCAAGCAGATAATGGAAACAGTTCATGACTTGAAAACTGAAATGGAGGCAAAGAGGAAAACACAAACAGAGGGCCGGTTGGACATGGAAAATCTAGGTAAACGAATAGAGACTACAGAATCAAGCATAACCAGCAGAATACAAGAGATAGAAGAAAGAATCTCAGATTCTGAGGATAACATAGAGAAAATAAACGCTCTGATCAAAGAAAACAGCAAGTCCAACAAACTCTCATCACAAAACATTCAGGAAATATGGGACACAATAAAAAGACCAAACCTAAGAATAATTGGAGTAGAAGAAGGAGAAGAAGTGCAGCTCAACGGTACAGAAGATATACTTAATAAAATTATAGAAGAAAACTTTCCCAACCTGAAGACAGATGTACCTATGAAAGTTCAAGAAGCATACAGAACACCAAATAGGCTGGATCAAAAGAAAACATCCCCTCACCATATAATAATCAAAACACAAAATATACAGAATAAAGAAAGAATATTAAGAGCCGCAAAGGAAAAAGGCCAAGTTACTTATAAAGGTAAACCTATCAGACTTACACCTGACTTCTCTATGGAAACCATGAAAGCCAGAAGGTCCTGGATAGATGTACTCCAAAAACTAAGAGACCACGGATGCAAGCCCAGACTACTATATCCAGCTAAACTTTCATTCACTATAAATGGAGAAAACAAAATTTTCCAAGATAAAAACAAATTTAAACAATACGTAGCCACAAATCCAGCCTTACAGAAAATAATAGAAGGAAAATCACTAACCAAGGAGTCCAACAATGACCACAATAACTCAGACATCTAGAGACCCTTCACCAGTGCAAATCAAAGAAGGAAAACACACAAACCCTACTACTTAAAAAGTGACCGGAGTTAACAACCACTGGTCATTAATATCACTTAATATCAATGGGCTCAACTCACCTATAAAAAGGCACAGGCTAAGAGATTGGATAAGAAAACAGGATCCAATATTCTGCTGTCTACAAGAAACACACCTCAACCACAAAGACAGGCACCTACTCAGAGTAAAGGGCTGGGAAAAGGCTTATCAAGCAAATGGACCTAAGAAACAAGCAGGTGTGGCCATACTAATTTCTAACAAAGTTGACTTCAAACTTAAATCAATCAGAAGAGATGGAGAGGGACATTTTATACTCATAACAGGAACAATTCATCAGGAAGAAGTCTCAATCCTGAATATCTATGCCCCTAATATAAAAGCACCCACGTATGTAAAAGAAACATTACTAAAACTCAAGGCAGCCATCAAACCACACACACTAATAGTAGGAGACTTCAACACTCCTCTCTCACCAATGGACAGGTCAATCAGACAGAAACCTAACAGAGAAATTAGAGAATTAATGGAGGTAATGAAGCAAATGGACTTAACAGACATCTATAGATTATTCCACCCAAAGAGGAAAGAATATACCTTCTTCTCTGCAGCTCATGGAACCTTCTCGAAAATTGACCACATACTTGGTAACAAAGCTAACTTACACAGTTACAAAAAAATATTAGTAACCACCTGTGTCTTATCAGATCACCATGGATTAAAGTTAGAATTCAACAACAATGCTACCCCCAGAAAGCCTACAAACTCATGGAAACTGAACAGTCAACTACTGAACCATACCTGGATTAAGGAAGAAATTAAAGTCTTCCTTGAATTCAATGAAAATAAAGAAACAACATACTCGAACTTATGGGACACTATGAAAGCAGTCCTAAGAGGAAAGTTCATAGCACTAAGTGCCCACCTAAAGAAAACAGAGAAAGCACATATTGGAGACTTAACAGCCCACTTGAAAGCTCTAGAAAAAAAAGAAGCAGACTCACCTAGGAGGAGTAGAAGACTGGAAATAATCAAACTGAGGGCTGAAATCAACAAAATAGAAACACAGAAAACAATCCAAAGAATCAATGAAACAAAAAGCTGGTTCCTGGAGAAAATCAACAAGATTGATAAACCCCTATCCAAACTAATCAAATGACAGAGAGAGAACACGCAAATTAATAAGATCAGAAATGAAAAGGGGGACATAACCACAGACACAGAGGAAATTCAGAGAGTCATTAGATCTTACTACAAAAGCCTGTATGCCACAAAACTGGAAAAGGTAAAAGAAATGTACACTTTTTTAGATAAATACCATTTACCAAAACTAAACCAGGACCAGGTGAACAATCTAAACAGACCTGTCAGTCGCGAAGAATTAGAAGCTGTTATCAAAAACCTCCCTTCCAAAATAAGCCCAGGACCAGATGGTTTCAATGCAGAATTCTACCAGAACTTCCAAGAAGACCTAATACCTATACTCCTTAATGTATTCCACAATATAGAAACAGAAGGGTCATTACCAAATTCCTTTTATGAAGCCACAATTACTCTGAAACCAAACCACTCAAAGACTCAACCAGAAAAGAGAACTACAGGCCAATCTCACTCATGAATATCGACGCAAAAATCCTCAACAAAATACTGGCAAATCGAATCCAAGAACACATCCGAAAAATTATCCATTATGATCAAGTAGGGTTAATTCCTGAGATGCAGGGCTGGTTCAACATACGAAAACCTATCAATGTAATCCAGCATATAAATAAACTGAAAGAAAAAAACCATATGATCATTTCATTAGATGCTGAAAAAGCATTTGACAAAATTCAACACCCATTTATGTTAAAAGTCTTGTAGAGATTAGGGATACAAGGGTCATAACTAAATATAATAAAAGCTATATACAGCAAGCCGACAGCTAACATCAAATTAAACGGAGAGAAACTCAAAGCCATCCCACTTAACTCAGGAACACGACAAGGCTGTCCACTCTCGCCATACCTCTTCAATATAGTGCTTGAAGTTCTAGCAATAGCAATAAGACAACATAATGGGAACAAGGGGATTCAAATTGGAAAGGAAGAAGTTAAACTTTCGTTATTTGCAGATGATATGATAGTGTACATAAGCGACACCCAACACTCCACCAAAGAACTTATACAGCTGATAAACAGCTTTAGTAATGTGGCAGGATACAAGATCAACTCCAAAAAATCAGTCGCCCTCTTATACACAAAGGATATGGAAGCAGAGAGGGAAATCAGAGAAGCTTCACAATTCACGATAGCCACAAACAGCATAAAATATCTTGGGGTAAATCTAACCAAGGAAGTGAAAGATCTATTTGACAAGAACTTTAAGGCATTGAAGAAAGAAATTGAAGAGGATACCAAAAAGTGGATGGACTTCCCTTGCTCTTGGATTGGGAGGATCAACATAGTAAAAATGGCAATTCTACCAAAGGCAATTTATAGATTCAATGCAATCCCCATCAAAATTCTTCACAGATCTGGAGAGGACAATAATCAACTTTATATGGAAAAACAAAAAACCCAGGATAGCCAAAACAATCCTATACAATAAAGGATCTTCTGGAGGCATTACCATCCCTGACTTCAAACTCTATTACAGAGCTACAGTAATGAAAACAGTGTGGTACTGGCATAAAAACAGAGAAGTCGACCAATGGAATCGTATAGAAGACCCGGATTTTATCCCACAAACCTATGAAAACCTCATTTTCGATAAAGGAGCTAAAAATATACAATGGAAGAAAGAAAGCATCTTCAACAAATGGTGCTGGCACAACTGGATGTCAACCTGTAGAAGAATGAAAATAGACCCATATCTATCACCGTGCACAAAACTCAAGTCCAAATGGATTAAAGACCTCAATATCAGCTCGAACACACTGAACCTGATAGAAGAGAAAGTGGGAAATACCCTACAACAGATGGGCACAGGAGATCGCTTCCTATGTATAACCCCAACAGCACAGACATTAAGGGCAACATTGAATAAATTGGACCTACTTAAACTGAGAAGCTTATGTAAAGCAAAGGACATTGTCACTAAGACACAAAGGCAACCTACTGACTGGGAGAAGATCTTCACCAACCCCGTAACAGACAAAGGTCTGATATCCAAAATATATAGAGAACTCAAGAAACTAGACTTTAAAATGCTAATTAACCCAATTAAAAAATGGGGCACTGAACTGAACAGAGAATTCTCAACAGAAGAAGTTCAAATGGCCAAAAGACACTTAAGGTCATGCTCAACTTCCTTAGCAATCAGGGAAATGCAAATCAAAACAACTTTGAGATATCATCTTACACCTGTCAGAATGGCTAAAGTCAAAAACACCAAGGATAACTTTTGCTGGAGAGGCTGTGGAGGAACGGGTACCCTCATCCATTGCTGGTGGGAATGCAATCTTGTGCAACCACTGTGGAAGTCAGTGTTTCGGTTTCTCAGGAAATTCCGGATCATCTTACCCCTGGACCCAGCAATACCACTCTTGGGAATATACCCAAGAGATGCTCTATCATATGACAAAAGCATTTGTTCAACTATGTTCATAGCAGTATTATTTGTAATAGACAGAACCTGGAAACAACCTAGATGCCCTTCAATGGAAGAATGGATGAAGAAAGTATGGAATATATACACGCTAGAGTACTACGCTGCGGTAAAAAACAATGACTTCTCGAATTTTGCATGCAAATGGATGGAAATAGAAAACACTATCCTGAGTGAGGTGTCCCAGACCTAAAAAGATGAATATGGGATGTACTCACTCATAATTGGTTTCTAGCCATAAATAAGGGCCACGGAGTCTACAATAGGTGAACTAAAGAAGGTAAGTAAGAAGGTGAACCCAAGGAAAAACATATAGTTATCCTCTTGGCTAAGGGAAGTAGACCAAATTGCCGGGGAGAAAATGGGATCTTGGGGGTGGGGTGGGATGGGGGTAAGGGGAGATAGGGAGAGAAAATTTAGAAGGGAAGGAGGGGGGACCTGGGGAAACAGGAGAATTGGGATAAAGGAAATGTGGATAGGGGAGCACGGAACCACAATTCTTAGTTAAGTTAGCCACTTTAGGGTGGGCAAGAGACTTGACCCTAGAGGGGCTCCCAAGTGCCCAAGATGAGGTTCCCAGTTCGTTCCTTGGGCAGCTGAGGATTGGGAACCTGAAATGACCCTATCCTAGAGCAATACTGACGAATATCTTGCATATCATCATAGAATCTTCATCTGGTGATGGATAGAGATAGAGACAGAGACCCACACAGGAGCACTGGACTGAGCTCCCAAGGTCCCAAGGAGGAGCAGAAGGAGGGAGAACATGAGCAAAGAAGTCGGGACCACGAGGCTTGCATCCACCCACTGAGACAGTGGAGCTGATCTACGCGGAGCTCACCAAGGCCAGCTGGACTGTGACCGAAAAAGCATGGGATAAAACCGGACTCTCTGAACATGACGAACAATGAGGGCTGATGAGACACCAAGGACAATGGCACGGGGTTTTGATCCTACTTAATGTGCTGGCTTTCTGGGAGCCTAGCCAGTTTGGATGTTCACCTTCCTAGATATGGACGGAGTGGGGAGGACCTAGGACTTACCACAGGCAGGGAACCCGGACTGCTCTGTGAACTGGAGAGGGAGGAGGAGAGGAGTGGGGGGAGGGGGAGAAGGGTGGGAGGAGGGGGAGGGAAATGGGAGGCTGGGAGGAGGTGGAAACTTGTTTTTTTGTTTATGTTTTTTTTCTTCTTTTCTCAATAAAAAGAAAAAAAAAGACATAGGTATAATTTTATTCTTCTAGATGTGGACATTAATTTTCCCAGCATTCTTTGTTGAATATGATTTCTTATCAGTATGTAATTTTGTCATTGCTGTCAGTATCAGATGATTGATATTGTGTATTCCTGTTAGCATTTTCTCCTTCATTTCATTGATGTCCACATCTGCTTTTGTGTCAGTTCATACTGTTTCTAGTACTATAACACTATAATACAGATTGAAATATGCTATGGTAACCCAGCCAGTGTTAATCTCTTTATTCAAGATTGCCTTGAGTATTTCTGTGAACAATGTCATGCAAAGTTTCATTGAGATCATATTGAATTTGCAAATTGTATTTGGGAAGATAGTGATTTTCAATATGTTAATTCTACAAATCCGAGAGCATGGGACGTCTTTCCATATTCTGGTATCTTCCTCAATTTCCTCTTCAGAGATTTGAAGTTTTCACTGTAGAGGTTTTTCACCTCCTTGGTCAGGTTTATTCAATGACTGCTGATGTAGGGAAGAATTTGCTTTTTTTTTTTTCAGGGAAAAGTCCTCTGATTAATTAACTTATTTCAAGTAGTCAACACGAAACATATGTATGTATGCGCAAGACTAAATGATTCAATAGGTAGTATTCAATAAGCACATGTGTACAGCAGCACTAATTAAAAAATAGTTCCAGAAGGAGTTGGGAAGAGACACAGGAGGGTTTAGAGCACTAGAGAAGGAGTAGAGATGATGTAAATTAACTATAATGTGTTCATGTATGAAATTATCAAAAAATAAAAATGTAAGGCTAGACAATATTTGTGCAACTGCGTAATCATGTGTGTAAGAGAATGCATGCATGTGTGTGTGCGTGTGTGTGTATGTGTAAATTAAGAAAATCAGAGAAAACACCCATGTTTGTTTTAGAAGCAATCAGTTATCACGCCAAAATCGAATAATTTACAAATGCCTTTGTCTGAAAACAGGATGGTAGATCACAGAGGAAACCAGTTCAAATGAAAAATCAAATTATGATCTGAAGTTGAATTTATTTTTCCTACTAATTAACATCTTGGAGATAAAACAGGATTCAGAAATTATTTAATTCTCTTAGGTCTCAATTCTTCATTATGAATGGAAAAATAATTATGCTTGCCTCATAGGGCCAATGTGGCTAATAAAACAGTGTAAGACACCAAACATTCTCAGAGAGTACTTAAGACTGAGTAAACACACACACACACACACACACACACACACACACACACCACAATCATGCATTATCATATCAAAGAGGATTAAGACATCTTACCCTCAAAATAAAATGCCCACTAAAATTAGGAAAGTTGAATAAAATGCCCACTAAAATTAGGAAAGTTGATTTTAGTATGGGTCAGAGCAACAGTCAGGCAATACAGACATTATTTCTTTCTAGGTTGATTAAATAGATTGATTAAATGGATAAATAAATCTATTATTTTTCAGGTTTTTTGAGGGGGGGTAAAATGCTGTAGGCAATTATTTTGTTCTTATTTCCCAAAATGCCTTTTAAATACACTTTTTTATCTTTATCTATTGTTATTTAACTTATTCTCTTCTGTTTTTCTCATATTGAGGCTTTTTCAATGTTTCATTTAGCAGCTACAATCAGATGAGGGAAAACAGAAAGAAGTCTCTATCAGGAGTCTCTAAACGACCTCCTTAAACTATGAATTTAAGAGGTGATTGTAGAACATGATCTATTCTTATCAACTCATTACTATTTGACATAAATACAAATATTTTTTTTATTTTTTTCATTATTCTTGTAACCACTTTTCATCTTTCACTGGAAGCACGTGATGGCAGAACAACCCTTAGTCACTTCTACAATCAAAGATCCAGACTCTCCATTTACAGATTTTCAGTCTTCATAATAAGAAATTAACACTTAAAATATAATTACCAGAAAACTTTTAATTTTGGTTGTAACTGCTGTATAATTATATATACTCCCACTCTGTGCAAATTAACTGGGCAGATGAGAAGAGAAACAAGACATTAATCAAATGTCAGTCTCTTCCAACCAATAGCCAATCTTTCAAATCTTCAAATCTTATGCTTTTCCCTTAAAGCGATTTCACTTGTGGTAGCTACTCAGGCAGTTATGGATTTTGTTATTTTTCTTGTTATTATTGTTGTTGTTGTTAAACTGACTCCAGCCAACTGTCCATCATTAAACTTCGAGAAAGTTTTGCCAGCATAAGTGGTAGTTGGGGTGTTAGAAAAAGCAGGAAATGACATTGAACACTTGTACCCACCCAGGGTAGACAATATCAACAATATCTGGTCTTCATGGAGACTGTCCAGATTCTTTGACAGTCTTCTCATCATCACTGTTCCCTTTCTCTCTTATCTCCCTGAAACTTACCCTTTGTGATTAGCTAGTTACTAAAGGGATACGTGTCTCCTCCAGTGTGGGATGCAGGCCATATCTACTACCTCACTCATATGAACAGTCTAGTAAGCAGTTATCTCTTCAGATACCATTTATATTAATAGCTTTGACTGATAATAAAACTCTGTTGTTTAAATCACCTAGCTTGGTCATTTAGTGTATTGTGTAGGACTAAGAGAGTTAGCAACATACTGGAATCTACAAATTAATTAGATTGTGAAGAAAGAGAAGATAAATGAAATATCTCTCTCTCCAAGCTTCCCTCCTTTTCCTCCCTCCCTCTTTCCCTTCCTATTTAATCCCCTTCTGTTTAGTCAAGGGAAGCAGGAAAAACTATCATTTCCTGAGCTCTAGTAAATATCACAAAAATGTATCTGTCTGGATAGCTAAATATTTATTTCTTTTCATGCATCTATTCTCTAACCATCAATTTCTTCTTTTTTTTTTCTTTTCAGCATCTCAATCTGGAATAATGAACCTCAAGGCTCAGTCCTAGAAAGTTTATAGCTACCTTCATATAAAACTGCACTCAGATTAGCCCACATTCATGGTTTTAAAAGTCCAGCTTGAAGAAAACAGAAACAGTAACCCCTCTTTTAAAGCCTTCTGATGTTCTCTCCCAAGATAAAGCATGAACAGAAAGAATCACCTTGATCATTGTTAAAACATAAAAATTATAATGATTATTTTTATTTTACTGTTAACTGGAAGTTTCTGGTGTATGTGTGCTGTGGAACATGAGTAAACGAGAGGGCAACTCTCAACAGTCGGTTCTCCCCTCCAATAGTAGACTCACTGTGAGTACTGCTACCCAGTAAGCCATATCTCTAGCCCCAAAGTACAGCTTAACATAAATCTATTTTAAAATTAACAAGGTTTGAGAGATGGTTCAGTGGTTATGAGCACCTGCTGTTCTTCCACAGGACCAGAGTTCTCTCCCTAGAACCCAGGTTCAAAGGCTCACAACTTTTATAACTACAGCTTCTGGGCATTTGGTATCACCTTCTGGCTGCATAGACATGGTAGCCTGCCTACAATCTCATTACTCAAAGGACAGGGACAGCAAACCTCTGAATTAAGCTGGATAAAATTGCTATGTCAGGAAAATATGAGTTCAAATGGGAGTTTCTTCCTCAGAGAATAAGGCAGAGAGAGACAGGATGATTCTATGTGTAAGCCTCAGGCCTCCACACTAATACACACTCATGTATGTATAACTACCATATCATACATATATGCCTATACATAAGCAAACATGCAAACACACACATACTACTCAGATAGTTATACAATAAATAAATAAATATTAGATGAATTGGGAGATATTTAAAAAGTATCAATACTAATAAATAAATTCCCTTATCAGGTCTTTGATCAGGTTAAAGTCTAGACAATTGTTGTTACTTTCCTCTCATGACTTAGATAAGCCATATCTAATAGAGGACTCAAGACTCCATCAGATAAGATAACTATTAAAACATTTAACAAATGGTTCTTGCTTGATATTGTTTATGCTGGCTGTAATTATAACTTTTATAATTGATATTTGCTATTATTATATATAGTGTTGTATTTGGTTTAAAACTCTTTCATTTAGACAAAAGAGGGGGTGTTGTGGGAACTCCTTCAGTCAACAGTCTTTAAGGTACTTGGCCACTTTAGATGTACTATATATAAACATTTACTGTATATACAGAGATAGAAGTGTGAGTGGCCCCTTGGCTGTTGGATTCTGTTCCTGCTCCCCACTCATACAGAGGATTGCTGACCTGTGAATCTACCCCTAAATAAAGGAACTTTTATTATTCTCCATTCTGGGACAGTGTGGGACTATCTTATTATAGTCAACAACACATGGGGAATGCCAAAGAACAATAGCTACCAACAGAAGCTAAGAGTGTCAGGAAGACTGAGGACTGCCCTATCGGAATCTGGACTCTGAACATCTAACTTTGGGAACTGTGAAAGAAGTTGCTATTAAACTGCCACATGTACATTACTTTGTGAGGACAGCCCAGGGACACACATATCTATCCTAGGAAGCTACACATCTGGATATCCTGAATGATTTTTCCAAGAGCAGAGGGAAAATCCTTGGAGAGGAACAGTATAGGGGAATAGATAGATAGAGAATATGGTTCCTATCACTCCCTAGTTACTAAGAGTGAGTCCACAGGGATGCATGAGCCTGGGACTGCAGACTTCCAGGAGACTCTGAGATACAGCAGAGGAAAGTGCCATAACACATCAGCAAGATTCAAAGGCTGGGACTCACAAGGGACTCTTTGTCTACTGGGGTTGCTTGGAGACAATTTAATAAAAAGATAACTACCAGTACCTATCAAACCTATAATCAGCAAGGTAAGCAATCAGATCCAAACCAGTCCAGGAGTTTAAAATCTTATATATTCTCATTGCTCTTTCTTTCACCCCCATACTTACAGCTTACGGCAATGAAAGGGGGTGTGTAAAGTGAATCAGAGTCATGTGTATGTGGTAAAAGGGAGGCTAAGCTGCTACAGGGTAGAAAGGGAAAAGGAAGTTTATTTCAGATAGACAATTGAGCTTTTAAGATTAAAAGGATGTCTTAAAAATTAAAATAAGACAATTAGTATAACTTGAAGAGATTAAGTGCTGTGGATACGGAGTTATAAAAGATGCCTGCTCCCCTAAAGGAAAAGAAATCAATCATATACTAGTTTTCTCAGCAGGAAGAATAAAATTTTTGTGTTTATAATACGGTAAGCCATGACCTCAAAGTAAACTGTAATTATAATAGCAAGAACAGTAATAGTATAATAAGAGCAATTGTATCTTTCCTTGCCACCAGCAAAGTGTAAGTGTTCCTTATCTGTACTGAATAGAAGGCTTTCCCTTCTTTTCCTCTGTAGCAAAGCTGCCCTTGATCAGAAAAGAGAACAAGGAATTGTTGGTGAGTGAAAGATTCCAAGGGATCAGCTCAGAGCATTTGGCAAGGCCGATAGGCATCAAAATGATGAACACTTTAGGAAGTGAATGGTGGAAGTGGGGAGGTCTCTGGGGAGCTTTGTACCTTGAAATCCAATCAATTTCTTTGGGGAGTAATTCATTAGGAAATGGGAAAGCAAATGTTCTGTCAAGAGAAAGCTTTGGAATCTATTACTGGGTTTTAATCAGCAGACTTGCTTTTCCATTAAGAAACAAGAGAAAACGTTTTCTCTGGCCAGACAACTCTTTCAACAGGAGCATTTGCTGGACTTAAATAAGGCAAAGTATTTGGAGGCCGAACAGTTGCTCCATCTCTAGAGTTTTGCAGAATTTCTGAGTCAGGAAAATGAAAAGCAGTTTTGATAATTACTGATGAAAGTTACTGACCTCTGTCAGTTACTGTGTCATATGTTTGAAAGCTGTCTTTGTGACCTTGTGAAAAAAGCCTACCTCTTTGACCTTTAATATTATAGGCTAAATTCAAAATCTCATACAGCTATGAAGAAGATTCCATAATGTGAAGTGTGTGTGTGTGTGTGTGTGTGTGTGTGTGTGTGTGTGTGTGTGATTGAGAACACTGATATCGTGGGTTTAAAGGACTTAGAATTTAAGTAAATATTAGTCTGTTAAATGTGTGTTTTCCTTTGGCAGACATTTGGCTATGCCTCATCTTTCCAATTAATCAGTGTTTTGTGTTAGTTGCTTTTAATCAGAAATTAGCTTTATCAAATACAAACTGAAAAAAAAATGTTACTAAGTATAGAGGGAGGCCCAAATCCAGTGTTTCTCAGCACAACCTCCCATCTTAATCTCTGCCTTCTTTTGTCTCTGCTTTCAAAAGCCCATCAAACAAGTCAAACAAAAATGATAGATAAATAAATAAATAAATAAATAAATGTACAAACTTGAGAGCCTATCGGGACAGACATGGGACTTCACAGTGAAGGGTTCCACATTCAGTAATGATCTGAAGAGCATAAGAGAAAGAGCACCTTTAAAGAAGAACAAGGTGTTTCTTTTGGATTTTATTTCTTCATTGCTCTATCTTTAGCTTCATAGTGCACACTTCTGGCTTATTACACACATCCTTCTTGGAAAAATGGCACACAGTCAGACTTGTAAATGGAAAGAACATATCTGATAGGCAAACACCCATCTAAGTCTGAGCTCTTTAAGCATGATGGTATCATTTTCCTTAAGGTTTGACACACACAGAAGATATCTCTCCTTCATGGAAACCCCTCCACAGAGGTAATTTTGAACTTAATGAAGTTTGTTAATAGTAACACAACCCAGTTTAGAAGGAATTGAACACTAGTTGTATCTGTAAAGACATTATTCAGTTATTTCTTATCTCATCAGATAATAATCTCATATAAAACTTCAAATCATTTTCAAATTAAACATTTATTTCCATCCATCTCAGGAAAAAGCAAAATACCACAACCTCTGAAGATCTGCAGAAGATTCCCCCACTTCTCTAATCTCCTGGCTTCATTCTTGCTCCTGTCAGGGCTCGATATCTGTTAGCCGTTCCATTGCTTGAATACACCATTCTTCTTTCTATTTGGACTCTTGTGTGTGTTTTGCTTCAACTTAGGATCTTTCTGATTTTAGCAGAAATCCTATTTTTAGAAAATCATCTTTTAACACATCAGGTTAAGCCAATTCCTCATACAATATGTTCCCATTGTACACCAAACTTAAAAAGCAATCGCAGTAATTATGTAATTAATTCTTTTCTTTGTCCCACTAGGATTTATCATCACATAAATGACACACAGTCTACATTTTAATACTGCCTTTATTCAACTTATATTGATAAATAAGAATTCTTCAGTTTCCTAAACTAGCTTCTTGCCACCATGCCACCATTTTATCTTCTTTTTTGTATATTTTCTCCAGTAATTTGACACATGTCAGAGAGCTTTTATAATAAGCTCTCTTATTATAAAAGTAATTATTATTATCATATTATTATTATAGTAGTCATTCAAACTAATCTGTGTTTTTGCCATTTGATATATAAGTGAATGAATCCTTAGAAGTGTAATCACTTAACTAAAGCCACATAGAGCAATTACAAAGATAGTCTAGAATGTAGGTATGTGTGTGTCTATGTGTGTGTGTGTGTGTGTGTGTGAGAGAGAGAGAGAGAGAGAGAGAGAGAGAGAGAGAAACAGAGTGAGAGAAGGAGAGGGAAAGGGGGGTAAGGGAGGATGGAGGAAGGTGTCCTAGTGAGGAGAAAGGAGGTTACAGCACTTAAAAATGTGCCAGAGCAGAAAATATGGTTAACATATATTTTATTCATAAACTGGAAGAGTATTGTGCCGAAAGCAGGTGCTTGATGGGAATATTGCTGAAGAAGGGTACAATGTTATGTCAGAAGGTAAACTGGTGACTTAGCTCACCCTCTTATTTCAAAATAAGAGATCTTTTTTTCAATTATACCATATATTGAGTGCAGGAGGAATAAAACCAATGGCAGAAAACTATATATTGCACACCTTTTTACTCTAATGGAATGAAAAGATACATTAATTATAATTTTCTAAATGAATGGTACCAGTTCTAAGACCTTCTAACTTCCAGTGAGAGATGTAGTGCCAGATAGCTGGTTATACAGAATCTGATTAGTGTCAAACTGTGTTTAACCATGAGGAGAACGTGATACACATGCTCTACATGTTCTCAGTACTTCCTCAACCTCAATTTTTCTTCAGTATCAGTACTTCATCCAATACAATCTCCAATACAAGAGTCAAGAAGTCTCTAGAATGCCAGCAACATTGAAGAACCATGTACCTTAAGTTGAGTCCAATCTGATACTATAGGCTCTTTCTTTTGTTGTCCATTTTGCCTTCTATGTTCAAAACACTAAAAGCAAATAAAATACCATTTTTTTGCTCCAAAGGTCAATTTATAACTATACATACTTTATCTGTCCATACTTACATATAAATGTATAAATCTTTCAAATGACCATACATTAAAAGAATAATAGTTGCTATCAAAGTTGCAATTTATTACTTTAAGTTTTTATTTTAATTTTAAATGTACATTTGTATGCCTGGATGAGGCATAAGCCGCACGAGTGCAGTTGCCTGTAGATACCAAAGTAGGTTTTTGCCACCTGGAGCTTGAGGTACAGGTAGTTGTGACCCATCCAATATAGGGTCTGGAAATTCAACTGTAGTACTATTGCAAGAACAGTATATACTCTTAGCCACTGAGCATCTTCCGAGTAGCTGAGAATTTATTCTACGTGTTATAAGTTGGGGCAAAAGTCAGCACTAAAATTTTGGATTTGATCCTTGCTCTCTCTTTCAGGGCCAGAAACATGGTGCAATGTAGACAGAAATTTCTGTCTCACCTGGTCCTGCAGCTGTTCAGTCCCAAAGAAACACACAGTGGATCATATGAATTATAGACTGTTTGGCCTATTAGCTTAGGCTTATTATTAACTAACTCTCACAATTTAAATTAACCCATAATTCTTGTCTATGTTCAGCCATGTGACTTGGTACCTTTTTTCAGTGAGGCATTCTCCACTTGCTTCCTCTGCATTTGGCAGGTTACTATGTCTCTGCATATCCTATTCCAAGAATTCTCTTAGTGTGATTGTTTTGCCTATACTTCCTGACTGGTTACTGGCCAATTGAGTGACAAATCTTTATAGTGTACAAGAGCTTTATCCCACAGAATTTCTCCCTTTTTTCTTTTAAAAACAAAAACTATGAATCTAATCTCCTCTGTTTAGCTTTTTTCCTGATCATGATCCATAATAACTTGTAATCACTCTAAACAAAGACAAACTTCCATAATCCATTTTTGGAAAATATAGAAGTAGTTTTCTAGACTAGTTCCTGCTGATGATTGGTGGGGGGTGCATTGGTAATCATATGGCAACCCAAAAAAAATTTAGGGTTAAATTTACGTCCTTACTGGAGTATTCTGTGAGGCTAAATCATCCCAATCAGAAGTCTTGAGATTGTTCTGGATGTAGAACTCGGGAAACTGCAACAGAAGTACTCTAAAACTTTGGATCATCTGGGCTGTTTACTCTTATCGGAGATTTTTCAGGGGGTTCTCTCTTGATCAAACCTTATTTTTCTTAACCTAGAATGAATCCACAACCTCTCGTTTCCTATAGAAGTAAAAGCGAAACCTTTTCTCCAAAGTAACATATCTTTTGACTTAAATTTTAAAGTCAGGGCATTTTCAAAATATATAGGGTGAATTAATCCAGAATTATTTATAATCAAATGTCTTTTAGCAGCTGTCATTCCTTCCTCGGTAGTCAAACAATTTTTAAACAGCCGAACAACATACAGTATCCAGACTTTCTGTGCATTTTTTATCTTTATGTGGCTTTTTTTTACTCTATTTCTTTTTTAAAGACTTTCTCTATTCTTTTTTTTCCCTCTCCAAAACCTATGCATAGGTTTAAACACAGTAAAAACCTTTTATAGAATTTTAAAAAATCTGAATCTGTCTTTAGTGCATGTCACCATCTTTTTTTCTGATAACATGAATCTTTAACCTGCTAATTAGCATAAATAGCATTAAAGCTGTAGTTTTATTGGCTGCCTTTGCCCGTTCCTTGATGGAAGTATTGGAAGAAGTCAAATTTATTGTCACAACTCTGTAGAGTTTCTAGGTTCATGCCACCACTAAGTATCATGGCGCTGACTGCTCATAATACAAATTTAAGTGTTTTGTGGCAGGGCCTCTGAAAAGAGCTGCCATGAGGTTTTTGCTACTAATGCTGAATCAGGAAGCCTTTCTTAAAGGAGCCACACCTCTGCTTGGTACCAGAAAACAGAGACTATGAGAATAAAGATGCTTACAAGAAGCTGCGCTTGACTCTGTTCTTGTCTGTCTAGAATCCTATTTTAATAAAGCTTTTTCAGGTTTTATATGGAAGTTCTTGCCAAACATTCGAGTGCCATTTGTAACATGGATAATAAAAACTCAGACAGATATTGGTGTTCACATAGAAGATGAGAAAAGCAAAACAATCAGTCACTGGCTCTTACCTCTACCTTACTCTGAAATGGCGAATGGTGATCCTGCCTCCAGGGATCTCAGAATGAGACTGTGTATAGGAGCTGTCTCCTCTCATCTTATATTCCTCTCTAGGGCTGGGATTAAAGGCATATACCACTATCACCCAGTTTCTATGGCAAACTAGTGTGGCTACTGGGATTAAAGGTGTGTGTCACCATTGCTTGGTCTTTAAGGCTGACCAGTGCAGCTGTTTTACTGACTGATCTTCAGGAAAACTCAGTTTATTAAAATGCAAATGAATATCACTACAGTACAAGGTACTGGCACTTTACATGAACAAGATGCAATATCTGTCATCTTTGTTCAGGAAACACAGGCTTTGTGTCTAAAGAAGACAGCTACCTGAAAACAGTGGAAATCTAATTACAAATCCTTGAAAATCTTAAGTAGACTAGAGTGACTACTCCATTGAATTCTTACATGCTCAAGAGTTCAACAAAACAGGTAGATGCATAATCTCATTTATACAAGTTCAGAAATTAGAGTACTTCATTGTACATTATACTCTTCAGTATCCTTTTTGGGTGAAAAATACCAAACATTTAAATTTGTATTTGCCATGAAAATGAAACATACACACACATTTGAAAATATGTGTGAATTTGTATATAAATAGAAGAAAATTAGGCATATGTAGATATCTGCACATATCCTTTGTGAATACTAGAAATGATAAAATAATTTGTTTAAGCAATACTGCTTATTTGCATGGTAAAAGATAAAATGAAAGTTCAAAATGAATACATGGGGAATTGTTCAGTCTTGCAAATAATCAAGTAGATGCAAATTAAAATAATGAGGTTATAATCCATTGCTATCCAACAGAAAAATTATTTTAAGAATAAATAATAGTTGCCAGTGATGGTGAGGTGGCATCAGTGCAACTTATAAAATCAGCATCTGGTGTGATTCCAAGTTAGACTAATCCATTTTTGAAAACAATAAATCAATGTAGTAGAGAAGTAAAGAGAGTTCACTAAGTCAACCTCAGAAACTGCTCCAGGGAAGACATTTGCTCTGACTCCTATTATTCTTTCAATTAAAATGTTGATTGCATTCTTAAATATCATGACTAAACTTGCAAAATTACCAAAATGTTCAACATATGCTATTGCTTAGATACAGTTTTAGTGTGTTTCTATTTTAGAAGCATAGCCCTAAGTGTGACCATGTTAAGAGATGCAGGATAGTGCTACTTCTGCGTGTTTTGACCATTTGGTATTGGACAACCAGCCGGTGTGCTCTTCCCTAAGGAAGACATCTTTCCCACTTACAACATTCTGGGGATTATTGTAGTTCTTTGTGTAGATTGAGCATGTTGTTTCTGTGTATTTAGGAAAATGAAAGTGTATACATACATACACAATATATAAATAAACAACGAAGAAAGAGCAGGAGAGATCTATGGAAGTGTTTGGAGGAAGGAAAAGAAAGAAAGTAATGACATCATTGTCTTATAATCTCAAAAGATAAAAGAAATAATTTAAAACAAAGAGATGGCTGGGTCCTTAAGAGGTGGGATTATGTACCTCTTAGGGTATCCTGAATTAGTTTTCGGGAGAATGCTTTGTAAGCAGTGAGCATTTCCTAGCAATCTGTTTCCCATTTCCCATGATCTCTTCATCTCATAGACATTGCCACTATTGGCCTTCGGTCTTGGGACCCTTGACAGAGGCAGTGCTCCTGTGTTTGAATTTTTACTTCTAAAATCATGAACACTATAGGATTCTTTGTCCAAACTCAAGCATTCAGCTATAGTAACATAATGGTAATGACACACTGTGATAGCTTGCTCATTCGTTAGATATATCAAAGCTTTGTGGCTCCTGGCGGACGGACAGTCACTGTATCTTTGGGGAATTTTCACTGGTATTTGCTCATAACCCAGTGGTTGACACTGAATACACTGAAAGAACTAACAGAATTCAAATTGTTAAAAATAAGAGAGAAAAAAAAAGAAAAAATGTTTTTTTAAAAAAATATTATAGCAAGGACCAAAGAGATGGCTCATCATTTAAGGTGACTTTCTACCAAGCCTGGTGATCCCAGAGCCCCATATGTCAGAAGGAAGGAACCAACTACTGAAAGTTGTGCTCTGACCTCCACATACACCACGGCACATGGGCATCATGCACACACATGTAAACACATAATAAAAACTTTTTGTTGCAATACAGTGTAAATAAATATGGAACACTATTAAAATCAGATTATAAAGACTTTTATATCTATGGAAAATATCCTGTCAGTAGTTTTTATTTCTTAACTCTTTGCCCTTCAGAGGCTATGTCACCAGCTAGCAAATGAATACATGGAGACTTATTCTTACTTCTGATTCTGGCCTTTGCTTGGTTTATATCTAGCAAGCTTTATTAATTTATTATTAATTTATCCAATCTAACTTTTGCCTCTGGGATTTCAGTTTTCTCTATTCTGTATATTTTTTATTCTCTTTTATTCAATGACTGGTTGTATAGCTGGGTGCCTTGCCCCTGGCATCCTCTCTCCTTTCCCTTTTCTCACTCATCCATTTTCTTCTGTTTATTCTCTCTGCCTTCCAGTCCCACCCATTTCTCCTTCCTGCATAGCTATTGGCTGTTCAGCTCTTTATTAGACCAGTTAGGTGTTTTGAACAGGAAAAGTAACACAACTGTACCAAATTAAATGCAACATAAAAAAAGTAGCACATCTTTGCATCATCAAACAAATATTCCACAGCATAAACAAATACAACACATCTTAAGCTTATATTCCACACCATTTGTCCAACATTGCAAGCAAACAGGGAAGATGAACTTTTACAGAAGATGAATTCACAGTGTGAATACAGGATATAAGACATGAGAGCTGTGATGAAGTTATGTATTCAGGTATTTTAGTTCTTATAGAAAAGACTTCTGGGCATCATTTTCATTGTTCTTCTGTTAGTGGGAAATATGGATCATCAATTAAGTCAAGAATGTTTTTATTTATTTTTTCTCATTTTTCCAGTTAGCAGAGTTGATTGCCAGGAAAATTGCTTTCTCAGTGGAGAGTTTGTGTATGTCAAAGGTAAGGAGTTTAATTTAGGGCTGCTACTTTTCTCGTACATGTGAGCAAATAAATTTTATGCTCATTGTATTGGTTTCCTTTTGAAAAATATTGAAATAATCCTTTCTCATAAATGTGGAGAGTTCATGAAATAAAGTCTTTATCATTTAGCAAAGATTCTGACACACAGCAAGGGTTTAAGAAAAAAAATGGTTTTTACTCTGATATTTTGGCAACAACTAACTCAAGGTCTCAAAAACACTACATAGAATGTGTTTTTAATGTCAGAATGCCTAAATAAAAAGTGAAAGGCAAAGACAGAAGCTGTGAAGCATATAGCTGATGAAAATGTTTTCACTTGGAACTTAACTGAGACAACATACATTTGTGAGTCCAATTTTTCCCCATCTACTCCACGAACTTTGCGTTTTGCAACACACAAGGTGTTGCAACACAAATGCATTCATAAAATTAGACTTAAAGTGTTTTCGTATCTGAAAAAGTAACACCGAAAAATTATGTCAATCGGGCTTTTCTAGAAGACTACACATCTAAATAGCTAGAAAATGATTTCTTTATCACTTCCTGTCTTGTATCCCTATGTTTATATTCAGCCTTTGTCTTCTAAAAGTGTTAAGCCCTCCCCTCTTCATCCTTACCCAGATCCATCAAATACACACTCTTCATTTTTTCCCTGGTGGGGTATGGCCTATTTCATGTGTACAGAGTCCACACAGGATCCAAAGCTTCCTGCCGCTCCATGGTCTATAGAGAGTATCTAATACAAAGACCCACAGAGACAGCCTTTAGATTTTCAAATACAGAGTTCTAAATTGAACAGTGTGCACATTTGGTCTACGAGGGCATAACAATAGCTCTCCAACGTTGTTTCTCTTCAATATAACCATACTTGAAAGTAATTCAGTTTCTTCATTGTAGAACTGTTTCAAGTACCCAGTCCTCAGTATTCTCATCTCAGAAAAACTCCCTATGAGAGGAGCCACTGTAGTTACTTTGGAACATTCCATCATTGCCTCTCTGCCCATCTTGATTAGTATTGTATGGAGGACAATCTTTCTAACTGAAGTCCTTGAGTGAGACTGAAAAGAAAAAGTTGATATTCACTTTTGTGTCCCTCAGTGGCCATTGACCCAAGTAGTTAAGAAACATTGCATATAGAGCAACTTAATGAGATCTTGTGGTCTCCAGCTAGCAGTTCTTTATGGAATTTCTTCATTAGTAGAATTATATGGAAAAATTTCCAACTAAAATTCAGTGAAGATTTGGAAGAATTTTCAGACATGAATATGAACTCACAAGAAGAATCCTAGTGTAGTTGATGCCTACTGACAGCAACTACATGACATTTTCAGAGCTGGACTTGCACCTTTTCCCTAGATCTGCAAAGAAGGGACTTGTATGTGAACTGGTTACTGACAGTATCCCAAAAATATACCTTATGGAATCCATTGATTCATAACCTGTGTATTATTCATTCATTTGTTCACTCATTCATTAAACAGATATTGAATGTTTACCATGTTTCAGGTACTAGTCTAATGAATTGAAACCAGGTTGCAGAAACAAGGTGATATTAACAGATAGCTTTGTAAAACATCCATCCCTAAAGGAAAAGTTAACATAAACAAAAATATAAATATATGGTCTGTTAGAAGTTGGTGAATACATATGGAAAAAGTAGTACTCATCCTAGAGATAAGGAACACTGTGTTAATGTGATGTGTTAAATAAAGTAAGAAAAACATACAGTTATGGTCCTGGATATTGGAAGTAGACAAGATTGCCAGGCAAAAATTGGGAGCTTGGGGGAGGGGTGGGGTGGGGGGTAAGGGGAGATGGGGAGAGAGAAGTGAGAAGGGGAGGATGGGGAGAGCTTGGGGAAATGGGATGGTTGGGATGGAGGAAGGGTGGATATGGAAGGAAGGAAGTATATATCTTAATTAAGGGAGCCAATTTAGGGTTGGCAAGAGACATGACTCTAGAGGGGTTCCTGAGTGTCCAAGGAGATGTTCCCAGCTTGTTCCTTGGAAAGCTGAGGAGAGGGCGCCTGAACTGACCCTATCCTCTAGCCACACTGATGAATGTCTTGCATATCACCAAAGAACCTTCATCTGGCGATGGATGGAGATAGAGTTAGAGACCCACATTGGAGCACTGAACTAAGCTCCCAAGGTCCAAATGAGGAGCAGAAAGAAAGAGAACATGTTCAAGGAAGTCAGGACCGCGAGGGCTGGGTCCACCCACTGAGAAGGCAGGGCTGATCTAATGGGAGCTCACCAAGGCCAGCTAGACTGGGACTGATGGAGCATGTGATCAAACTGGACTCTCTGAATGTGGCTGACAATGAGGGCTGACTGAGAAGCCAAGGACAATGGCACTGAGTTTTGATTCTACTACATGTACTGGCTTTGTGGGAGCCTAGTCTGTTTGGATGCTCACCTTCCTAGACTTGGATGGAGGGGGAGGGACCTTGGGCTTTCCACAGGGCAGGGAACCCTGACTACTCTTTGGACTGGAGAGGGAGGAAGAGGGAGAGTGGTGAGAGGGGGAGGGATATGGGAGGAGGTGGAAATTTTTAATTAAAAAAAGAAAAGAAAAAAAAAGGAAAGAAAATGTATGCCCTAAAGTTGAGTTTTTCTTTCAGTATTTGACATAGATGGGAGATCTAGGTATGTCTTGTTTATAGAAAATGACATCTTGGTGTAAATAATCCTTCTTCAAGGTAGAATATGAAAGATATGTTAATTTTACTACTGTATTTTCTAGAGCAATTTTATCAACAGACATTCTGTACCGATCTGCTATTACAAGAAATGTCACTTTGTTTTGTAAGTATGATGCCGACATTAAATGATGATGATGGTGATGATATTGTAGTGATGATGCCAAATACAACAACGTTGTTAATGATGAGTGTAATGGTAATGGTAATATTGATGGCAATTATAAAAGTGATATTTATGACAATGATGACAACCTTATATCAAGTCTTGTATCTCTATAATCTCTGAAGTCTTATCATGATTACTTCATATTCTAAGCTTGTATTGGTCAATAGGGCAAGAAATAATGCTCATTTTCTCTAAGTCTGGCTAGAATGGGAAAAGTGAACGGCTTGAATATGTTTTGTCTCCAAAGGCCCAAAGTTCAAGAACAAAGTTTCTGTCACTGGAGACTTAGTCATTGGTATGTCAGAGTTGAAACAGGCATTCTCCAGGTAGGGGTTAGTAAGGAGAGGTAAGTGATAAAGAGGGATTTTGATATTTGAAGAGATTAAGTGTTTTCATGGGACCGTAGTTAGCTCATATGAGAATTAATTTCTGCACAAGAATGAGCTGGTTCTTGAGTCTCTCTAGTCTCATGCGTCATCCTGTGACCACTCTGAAATGATTTCCCACAGTTTATATGGAGCTCTTATATGATGGAAGTATGCCATTGGAACTTTTGGCTATCAAATCTATAGCCCAACATATCTCTTATTTTAATCTATTACACATCCTCAGATATCTCATTATAGCAGCAAAATCTAAGTCTGATATGAGGCAGAACACACATCTCTTAAGGACCTTCAAAATCATAGCTAAAATTAGAATTCAGTGCTTGCTGCTGCCTACCCCTTATAGATTCCAGAGGGCAGAGAAATAGCAACTGAAAAAATAGGAGTTACTGTATTCAGAAAGGCAACACTCCAAAAGGATAGCAGAATAACATCCTAAAAATTTGTTTTATATTTCATTTCCAGTTAGCAGGTAAATATAAATGTCACAGGGAAGAATGGAATCTACATGCTGTTCTCTCTGCGCTTTAGAGATAATTCAGTTGATATTAATATCCTGACTTGCGGACCGCCCTTCAAGGAGGTGAAGCAAGCATAGGCCACGCTATCAAGATAGGAGAAATAATTATCCCTTTACTAAGATAACATATTTTACTGCCAAAATTCTCTCCCTAAGCATATCAGCCCAGAGCTTCTTTGAGTTTCCGTAGGGTTTGGGGTTTTTCTACTCTGTTGAGTCTTGATTCAGAAGAATCTTTTCCCTTTCGCTTCCCTTTTGTCTTTTCTTTAAGACATTGGCTAGAACCTAACTATCCTTTCTCTGGTACTTTGACTACCTTTTTTTCTAAAGTTCCCCTTCCTACCATGTGGCTGCTTGTCCATCATGTGACTGACTTCCATGGGAGCATGGCTCTTTCTCTTACCTTCCTCTTCAATGGAACTGCAAAGATTTGCAGTTTATTGCTCTGGATTTTCTTTTTTCTGCAAATAATATTATCCTCCAGATTCCTTTGGGTCTGTTCATAAATTCTTTTATTAACAATACTAAGAACCCCAAGGAAAAGCCTCTATTTTCTCAGTAACATGTGGTAACTTTGCCATGACTCCCCCAAATTTTCAATAGCAGAAGGGAAGAGGAACACTCAATCATTATGGATCTTAGTCTAGATCAATTGGTCAGTCTTATTTTGTGGACATATGATGTTTGTGTTGTACTTTTTATGATCTTTTACATTCTTTCCTCATTCTGTGGATGCTTGGGCTTCAGTATTTCTTGAAATTTCAAATCTAGTTAATTTCTACTAGAATCAACCTGGCAAACTTCTAGATGCTTTCAAGGGTATGTGAGCTGAGTTAGGTATTAGCTCAGAACAAACCATTAATAGGGTATATATGACAAGATAATAATGACCTGTACATTCTTTTCTACAATATGGAGTAAAACTGTGGGATCAATGCAGCTTATGATATATTCCTATCTCCCCCTTTTTTCCCCTGTCATAACAATCTCCTCCACCCAAATATGTATTTGAGACTTCTACTCATCTTCTCTAGTAGCAGAAACATAAACGTAGGTATTATAACATCTCCTTCCATATGAATCGGTGATTTTCAAAACTAGCAAGGGCTTGGAAAAACCACTGCACTCCATAGGTGAAGTGTTGGCCTTGTAATCATGAAATGTGAATTTGAATCACTGAAATCATGTAAACATTGGAGGTAGTTGCTCATAAATTGTAATTCCAGTGCTCTTATGCTAAAATAGTAGACAGAGAGAACAGTCCCAGAAGCTCTTGGGCCAGCTAATCTAGAGTACGCCCTGGAGTGGGGAAGTGGTGAGTATAAGCTAGGTAAAGCAATGACCAATAACTGAAGCTGTCTTCTGAGTCCCCTCTGCCAGATATATACAGAGAACAATGAATATAGATATAGATATAGATATATAGACATATAGATATAGATAGATAGTTAATGAATAAATAAATAAGGATAAATTAAAAGACAACAATACACAGAGATTCCTGGTATATGTCCCTAAAGGTGAGTCAGTAATTAAGGCCAAATAATTTACATTTTCTGGAAACTCCTAGGTAAAGCCATGCTGTATTCTGGTTGCAAAACTTAAGACAATGGTCATCACAGTGCTAAGAATTCTAGCTCCTTCCAGATCTTAATATTTCCTTTTAATTCTTACTGATTTCACATCAAGGATGATCACAGATTAATCTTGGTTTATTGATAACTCCATGTCCATGGAAATATAGTAAAAGCTGAAATACCTATCCAAGTCACCCATAACTGTATCTCTTACATATGTTACCTGATAATATTAGTGGCATATAACACATGTTTTCTTATTTTCATATTCACAGCAAATCAGTGATGGTTCTCTTGGTCAGTACCTAGTGTCTGCTTCAAAAGCCTTTCGAAAAATTCACACACTGACAAAATTTGTGGAAGAGCAGAGCTTGGATTTGAGTTTACCTGTTATCTGAGAACCCTATTTCCCACTGTGCTCTCCTACTCAAGTGTGTTCTTTTGATAGTAGCGACAGGAGTGGGGTGTGGAGGCCCCATGAGACAGGCCTCTACTAAACATCACGGAGTGTCAATTAGGCAACTGATTTCTTTCCTTTTCCTGCTCAGAAAGAATATATTTTGTCTATTAAAAGTCTACAGCTCAGATAGTGCTAAAAGGAAAAAAAGAAATGCTGCCCTCAGCTTCCTTGGAGTCTCAGAAACTTTCCATGTAACATCTGAGGCTCATTTCTGGAAATTTAAGTTTAGCATTGGCTGCACTTCTACCCCTGGAATGAAGCTGAAAGACCACCAAGGCAGATGCTGCAGCCACAGAAAGGACTATGCTATTAGCACCACCAGCAGGAAGATGGAAGCATGGACCTTCTTCTGTGCATCCTACATGGTCCCCAGCATGTGCTGGTTGTCATGGTGACAAGGGCACTGTTGTTACAGGTACCTTATTGTGACTTAGACGTGTGTGTGACTCAAATGATGAGGGGAATTAAAGAGGACCTGCAGCTGGCTCTGCAGAGCCAGCAGGAGAGCTCTGAATCCTGCAGTCTCCTAAGCAGTGCTCAGAGAATTGAGAGCATCTGGGAAGTACAGGAATCTGAGTCAGAATGTCCAGAGAGAACCCCCATGTGGGTTTGACTGGCAGGAAGCTTAATGAGCCTAACTCAAATTTGTCATTGGTAATTTAAAAAAATCCCCTTAACCTCAGGAAATATATATATATATATATATATATATATATATATATATATATATCCTCTTTCTTATTCCACTGCCAATTCTTTTCAATTTGCAGCAAAAAGTACATATGGGTTAAAAGCCTGAAAGGAGTACAGGCAGGTTTTTTTCTGTGAATGCATGTGAACTGCAAAGAGCTAGAGAAAGACTCCAAATGGCATCCATGTTTTGGAGTGTGTGTGAAAAATGATTGTCCCTGAAAAGTAGTTTAGAGTTTCCCAAGTAATGAAGAGTTATCTACTCAGTACTTCTCAGTGTAATGTCAGAGTAAGATAAAGAAGACTTGTGAAGGACAATGTAGCTCTACCCTCTTCCCTATCCTGAGAAGTTGTCTGTATCCTCCCTTCATCACACTATTGCTTCTTCCCCCGACTTTGTCAGGTCATTAGTATTTGATACAGAAAAGAAAAAGAAAGAAAGGAAACTTAATGCATTATGAAATACCCAAAACAATTCCTATTCATTTGAAAACTTTTTTCTCATCTCATCAAATCAATACATTAATGCTTAGAGGTAAATGTGGCCAATTGCATTAAATTGAAGATGGATGATGAGGAGGAGGAATGGGGACATAGATATATCATAGACAAGAGATAGATTACAGAATAAATATTTTTTGTTATTGAGAGTGATAGATACATGATATGTAGATGAATGATAGAAGAAAATATGTGATTGATAGGTGATTCATTAATGGATGGTGGGTAGATAGATAATAGAAGACAGATAAACATAATAGGCAACAGATAATAGAAAAGAAAAATATTGGCCCCCAAAGAGCTTAAGAATACATCCTAAATCAGAGATAGGCAGTGAATTTAAATTCACATTTTATTATCATAAAACCAAGTTTTTCTTCTATATGCTGCTATTTTGTTGTCTCTTAAAGAAAAACAAACATAAAAATAACCTTTGTCTTGCCAGACAGTGGTGGCACATGCTTTTAGTCCCAACACTCGGGAGGAAGAGGCAGGCAGATCTCTGTGAGTTTGATGCCAGCCTAGTCTACAAGAGCTAGTTCCAGGACAGGCTCCAAAGTTACAGAGAAACCCTGACTCAAACCCCTCCACAAAATAAATTTTGTCTTAGGGTTTTATTACTGTGAAAAGACACCATTACCATGGCAACTCTTAAAAATAAAACATTTAATTGGAACTGGCTTATAGTTCATATATTTAGTCCATTATCATCGTAATAATAGCAGATGTTTGTATATAGGCAGACATGATTCTGGAGAGGTAGCTGAGAGTTCTGCATCTGGATCCACAGGCAGCAGGAAGAAACAGTGATACTTGACCTGGCTTGGACATCTGAAATCTCAAAGCCCACCTCCAATGACACACTTCCTCCAACAAGGCCATATTGCCTAAGAGTGTTACTCCCTGTAAAACTATGGAAGCCACTTTTATTAAAACTACCACAACCCCCAAATATTTTCTTTTCACTTCCAGTAACTTCGACACTTAATTGAGAAGGATAAAAACATGTTTTTAATGTCATATTTGATAATTCTTGTGCCAGTCTTCATTGTTAATAATAAAGAAGGTTTGTTGAATGATTTTACTGTGCTATATGTAGTAATTCATATATGTAGTAATAAGAGATATGCTAAATAGTCATTGATACTAAAGGAACGCAAGTCTGGAGAGATGGCTTAGTGATTAAAATCACTGGCACTCTTCCAGATGACCCAGGTTAAATTCCCAGTCCTGACATGGTAGCTAACAGTTCCAATGCCTCTGATGCCCTCATTTACCACCTTGTGCACTACATATATCTGTTGTACAAATATATACAGACAAAGCTCCTGTGCAAATAAAATAAAAAAATAATAAATTCTTAAAAATGAGGTATGTAAAGTTACAATTGAGATTATTTACTCATTCATCAATATCTTTCAATTTGAGTGTAGTTGTGTTTCCAGTGCAGATACTTGTTCACAGTGGTATGCCATGAGCTTAGGGAATTGCAAATTATTTGGACACACTGGGAAGAAAACAAATGTTTTGTTTTCTTTCTGGTTGTCTCCCATAATAATTCAGCTAAGCCGCAGAAATCTGATATTTAATAAGGCATATTTTAAGAAACTAAAAACTCTTCTCGTGCCACTTCCATGTGTGTTTTAATTTCAGAAATATTTTCAGTACCTTTCTGATTGTTAAAAAGAAAATACTTGAAGAATGGGCTTGAGGCAGCAAACTCCACAAGAGGAGGACTGAGTCCATGACCTGGGCCAATGTGGCCCTGGCATGGTTAATTCCATGGGAGCAGGAGCAGATTCAGACCAGGGACATTTGCAGAACAAGCCTGAGGCGGCAAGCTCCATAGGAGTGGATCTGAGCAAGCAACCTAGGCTGGAGCAGATCTGAGACTGCAAGGTCAATGGTTGAAGTGGATCCAGACCACAAACATTTGTAGAGACGGGACTGGTCCAGTGACCTGGGCCAGAGCAGACCTGCAATAGCAAATTCCACAGAAGCAGGTACAGGGGAGCAACAGCTGAGTGAGTGGAACAAAGCCAGAGATGGCTGTGGTCAGAGCATGAATCTGAGCCCTTTCAGGGAGTAGACCTTAGCCAGGACACTTGTTGGTTTGGGCATGAATCTAGGACTTCTTAGAAACAAGGCCTAAGTCAGGACCTCTACAGGTTTGGACATGAATCTGGGACCTCTGAGTTAGTAGGCCTAAGCAACCTCTGCAGGTCTGGATGCACCCAAGTCTGAGACCTCTGAGGGAGAAATCAGAGACAGAGACCTTTGCAGGGCCAACCCCAAGCCAGGGACCTCTGCAGGAGCAGATCCAGACCAGGTACGTTTACAGAAACAGGTCTGAGCCAGCAAGCTAGAGAAGAGCAAGCCAGAGACAGCAAATACAATGGGAGCACTGAGTGACCTCCAGAAACACAGAGTGACCAACAGGGTAACTAGAAACATAGCACTGACTATACCACGAGGAACAACCATCTCATCCTTGGATCCACTGGCATCTTGAAGAATAATCACAAGAGTCACAGACAGCCACAACCACAACAATTAGAGGAAAAGATGAGTAGACAAGGTAAGGAACACACACCACCACCACAAAGAGCAACATGACACCAGCAAAATCTAGAGCGTCATACAACTAAAAGACTTGAACAACTAAATATAGATTAAGCAGAAAAAAAATGACCTAAGAAATAACTTCAGGGGAATGTTTGAAACTCTTAAAGATAAAATGAGAAATTCCCTCAAAAAATAGAGGAAAAGACAAATAATTGGAAGATATCAACAAATCCCTTAAAGAAAACCAAGAAAAAGTAAACAAATATATGAAAGAAACTATTCAAGACTTGAAAACTGAAATAGAGACAATAAAGGAAATACAAGCCAAGGAAAATATAAAAATAGAAATCATGTGAAAATGATCAGGAACCGCAAATGCAAACATAAACAGCAGAATACAAGAGATGAAAGAGAGAATCTCAAGAGCCAAAGATACAATAAAAGAAATAGGCTAATCAATCAAAAGAAAATCATTAAATCTAATAAAAGCTTAACCAAAATTATCCAGTAAATATGGGACACCATGAAAAGACCAATCCTAAGAATAATAGGTATAGAAGAAGGAGAAGTTCAACTCAAAAGCACAGAAAATATATTTAACAAAAATCATAGAATAAAACTTTTTCAACCTAAACAAAGATATGCCTATGAAAATACAAGAAGCTTGTAGAACACCAAATAGACTGGATCAAATAAACACCCCCTTACCACATAATACTCAAAACACTAAACATACAGAATAAAGAAAGAATATTAAGAACTGCAAAAACAAAAAGGCAAAGTAAGATATAAAGGCAGACCGATCAGAATTACACCTGACTTTTCATTGGAGACAATGCAAACCAGAATGTCCTGGTCAAATGTTAGGCAGACATTAAGAGACCATGAATGCAGGATCAGACTACTATACCCAGCAAAATTTTCAATCACCATAGAAGGACAAAACAAGATATTACATGACAAAACTAGATTTAACCAATACCTAGCCAAAAACCAAGCCCTACACAAAGTAATAGAAGAAAAACTCCAACCCAAGGACGTTGGCTACATCAACAAAAACACTGACAATTGATGATCTCACAACAGCAAATCCCAAAGAAGGGAAAAACAGACAAATTAACATCATCAACAACAAAAACCAAATTAACATGAGATAGCAATCACTGGTAATTAAAATCCCTTAATTTAAAAGTACTCAACTCACCTCTAAAAAGACACAGGCTAATAAATTGGATATGAAAAAATCCATCCTTCTGTTGCATACAGGAAACATACCTCAACCTCAAAGACAGACGATGCCTCAGAGTAAAGGGTTGGGAAAAATTTTTCCAATCAAATGGACCTGAAGAAAAAGCTGGTGTAGCTATCCTAATATCTAGCAAAATAGACCTCAAACTAAAATCAATCAAAAGAAACAAAGAAGGACACTTCAATGTAGTCACAGGAAAAATCCATTAAGAGGAAATCTCAATACTGAACATCTATGCCCCAAATTCAAGGGCACCCTCATATGTAAAAGAAACACTTCTGAAGCTTAACTCATACATCACACATTAATAGTGAGAAACTTCAATACTCTACTCTTGCCAACACACAGGTCAGTCAGACCAAAAACGTTAACAGAGAAATAAGGGAACTAACAGATGTTATGGCTCAAATGGACTTAACAGATAACTATAGAACATTCCATCAAAACATAAAAGAATATACATTCTTTTCATCACCTCATGGAACCTTCTCAAAAACTGACCACATACTCAGTAACAAGAAAAACCTCTCAACAGATACAAAAAAATTGGAATAACTCCATGTATCTTATCGGATCATCATGGCTTAAAAATAGATTTCAAAAGCAATACTAATTCCAAAAATCCCACAAACACATGGAAATTAAACAATGCTCATGTGAATCATCAATGGGTTAAGGAAGAAATAAAGGGAGAAATTAAAGACTTCCTAAAATTCAGAAAAAATGACCAAACAACACACCCCCAATTTATGGGACACAATGAAAGTAGTGTTAACAGGAAAGCTCATAGCATTAAATACTTACATAAAGAAGCTGGAAAAATTCCACACTAGTGAATTAACAGAACATTTGAAAAGTTTAGAGCAAAAAGAAGCAAATTCACCCAAGGGAACTACATGGCAGGAAATAATTAAATTAAGAGCCAAAATCAACAAAATAGAAACAGAGAAAACAATACAAAAAATCAATGAGACAAAGAGTTGTTTCTTCAAGAAAATCAACAAAATAACAAACCTTTATCCAAACTAACCAAAAGGCAGAGAGAGAATATCCAAATTAACAAAATCAGAAATGAAAATGGGGACATAACAAAAGACACAGTGGAAATACAGAGAATCATCAGGTCATATTTTGAAAACCTGCACTCAACAAAATTGGAAAACTTAAAGGAGATGGACAACTTTCTAGATAAATATCACTTACCAAAATTAAATCAAGACAAAATAATACTACTAAACAGACCTATAACTGCTGAAGAAATAGAAACAGTCATCAAAATCTCCCAACCAAAAAAAGTCTAGGACCAGATGGTTTCCACTCATAATTCTACAAGGTTTCCAAACAAGAACTAATATCGATACTCCTCAAATTGTTATGCACTATAGAAACAGAAGGAACATGGTCAAACTCCTTTTATGAAGCTACAATTGCCCTAATACCCAAACCATATAAAGAAACTACAAAGGAGAATTACAGACCAATCTCACTCATGAACCTTGACGCAAAAATACTAAATAAAATACTGTCAAATTGAATCCAAGAACACGTCAGAACCATTATCCACCATAATCAAATCACCTTCATTCCAGAGATGCAGGGATGGTTCATCATACAAAATTTGTCAACATAATCCACCATATAAACAAGCTGAAAAATAAAAATCACATTATTATTTCATTAAATACTCAAACATATTTTGGCAAAATACAGCATCCTTTCATGATAAAGGTCTTGGAGAGAGCAGGGATGTCAGGAACATACCTAATAATAAACAAAATTAAGGCAATATACATCCAGCTGGCAACATCAAACTAAATGGATAGGAACTCACAGTGATCCCAATGAAATATAGAACAAGACAAGATTGCCCACTCTCTTTATATCTATTAAATATAGTTCTTGAGGTCCTAGTTAGTGCAATAACACAACAGAAAATGACTAAGGAAAAGCAAATCAGAATATGGTAGGAATTCCTACTGCCAGTAGCTTTTAAGTTACCTGCTCACTTGGGGGTGGCCTCTTATACTTTTTATGCCAAATGAAAATCACACATCTAGTCTCTTTTCCAGCTGTGGAATTCAGTTGCCGTTCCCTGTTCCAGAAGAGGATTATGATCTGTGAGTCTATCCCTAAATAAATAACCTTCTATTATACCTAATTCTGAGCTAGTGTAGGATTTCTTTTAAGCATCCTTCTCCAGAAGAAGTCAAACTCTCATTATTTGCTGATGATATGATACTTTATATAAGAAACTCCAAAAATTCTACCAAGTAACTTCTACAACTTATACACACTTTCAGTAAGGTAGCAGAATACAAGATTAACTCAAAAAAATCAGTAGCCCTCCTGAACTGTACACAGATGATAAATGGGTTAAGGACAAAGTCAGAGAAACATCACCCTTCACAATAGCCACAGATAGCATAAAATGCCTCATAGTAACTCTATCCAAACAAGTGGAAGACTTGTATGATAAGAACTTTAAATCTTTGAAGAAAGAAATTGAAGAAGACAGCAGAAAGTGGAAAGATCATCCATTGCTCTTTTGTAGGTAGAATTAACATAGTAAAACTGGTAATCTTAACAAAAGCAATCTACAGTTTCAATGCAATGCCCATCAAAATCCTGGCAAGTTTCTTCAAAGATTTTGAAAGAACAGTACTCAACTTCATATGGAAAAGTAGAAAACTCAGGATAGTCAAAACAATCCTGTACAATAAAAGAACTTCTGGAGGCATCACAATTCCTGACTTCAAACTCTACTACAGAGCTACCGTACTGAAAACAGCTTGGTATTGGCATAAAAACAGACTAGAGGATCAATGAAACAAAATCAAAGACCCAGATATTATTTCACAAACTTTCAAGCCCCTGATTTTTGAAAAGAAGCAAAAGTATCAAATTAAAAAAAAAAGAAAGCATACTTAGCAAATGGTCTGGCATAACTGGACATCAACATGTAGAAGACTGAAAATACATCAGTATCTATCACCATGCACAAAACTCAAGTCCAAATGAATCAAAGACCTCAACATAAAGCCAGCCACACTGAACCTTAAAAGAGAAAATGGGAAGTACACTTGAATGCATTTGCAGAGGAGACCATTTCCTAAATATAACCCCAGTAGCACAGACACTGAGAATAACAATTAATAAATGGGACTTCCTGAACCTGAAAACCTTCTGTAAAAGAAAACGAAAAAAAAAAAAAAAACAAAAACATGTTCAACAAGACAAAACAACAGCCTAGAGAATGGGAAGAGAGCTTCACCAACCCCACATCACAGAGAGTTCTGACCTCCAAAATATGCAAAGAACTCAAGAAATTGGTCATCAAAAGAACCAATAATCCAATAAAAAATTGGAGTACAGAGCTAAACAGATAATTCTCAACAGAGGAATCTAAAAATGTCTGAAAGACACTTAAGGAAATGTTCAACATCTTTAGTCATCAGAGAAATGCAAATCAAAACAACTCTGAGATTCCATCTTACACCTGTAAGAATGACCAAAATAAAAAACACTAATGACAACTTATGCTGGAGAGGTTGTGGGGTAAAGGAAACACTCCTGTAAACTGGTACAGCCCCCTTGGCTATCAGGACGGCAATTTCTTGGAAAATTAGGAAACAACTTTCCTCAAGACCCATCATTACCACCTTTAAGTATATATTCAAAAGATGCTCAATCATACCACAAAGACATGTGTTCAACTATGTTTATAGCAGCATTGTTTGCCATAGCCAGAACCTGGAAACAACCTAAATAACCTTCGATCAAAGAATGGATGTTGTGTTACAAGCGGCAGGGCTGCGTCCCTGGCACGCGGCCGCCCGCATGGCTAGCTTTACCCGAAATAATTATACAGAAATTGTATTCTTTTAAACACTGCCTGACCCATTAGTTTCAGTTTCTTATTGGCTAGCTCTTACATATTGATCTAACCCATTTCTATTAATCTGTGTAGCCCACGAGCTGGCTTACCAGGAAAGATCTTAACCTGCGTCTGTCTGGAGTGGGAGAACCATGGTGACTCCCTGACTCAGCTTCTTTCTCCCAGCATTCCGTTCTGTTTACTCCGCCTACCTAAGGGTTGGCCTATCAAATGGGTCTAGGCAGTTTCTTTATTAATAAGAAATCACTCCCACATCATTTCCCCTTTTTCTGTTTAAACAAAAAAGAAAGGCTTTAACTTTAACATAGTAAAATTACATATAGCAAAACAGTTATCAAGCAAGAATTACAGTTACAATATTTATATCTATTTTATCTTTTATCATAACTAAGGAAAACTATAACTATCTATTTATTCTTCAACTCCATCAAAGACTCCAGAAGGATATAATACTACCTAAGTAAACAAGAAATAAGAAAACTCTAGAAATGACAGAGACATCTTGCTGCCTGGACAGTCACCCAAAGTTCTTTTGTGTGGTTGGGGCATCCATCTTCAGCCTTCAGGCCCATAGTATCCAGCAGACATTTCCATGAAGCAGGAAGTTCCAAAGACAGTTTAGTCACTATCTGCTGTGTCCTGCAGAATGTCTCGCAGACTCCTTCATGAGTCATGAACCCCAAAAGACCGTCTCACCTTTAGGCAAGTTCAGCAGTCCTCTCTCTGCGGGTTCTCTGTGTCCATTTTATGCAACAGTCCAGGCAAGAGCAGTTTCTTGCCCAAATGGCTATCCAACTCCATAAGGATCCTCTTCGATGCCCATCTTCCTCTCAAAGTAGATTGGTGCCACCAGGAGCAGATATGTCTCATTGTCATGAAAAGTCATAAGTTATTAAAACATTAAATGCCATATTCTGCAGTCTTTGAAAGATATGAAGAATGTCTATCTAACTGAAATGTATCTCTATATATCTAGAAAATCTAACTAACATGACTACAAGATTGACTATTATTGATGATTAACCATTAACCTATATTTCTTAATTATACATTACATTTTTAATTAACTACACAATCACAATACCTTAATCAATATCAGAAATACATATACATATAACAAAATTGACCTTTAAATCCATACCAATGCAAATTATTCATACCTATATCAAATGGATAAGCAAAATGTGGTGCATTTATACAATAGAGTACTACACAGCAGAAAAAAAAAATAATGACATCTGGAAATTTGCAGGCAAATGGATGGAGCTAGAAAACATCATTTTGAACAAGGTAACCCAGACCCAGAAAGACAGTTATCATATGTACTCATTTATAAGTGGTTTTTAAACATAAAACAAAGAAAACCGTCCTACAAATCACAATCCCAGAGAACCAAGACAACAATGAGGACTCTAAGAGAGACATGCATGGATCTAATTTACATGGGAAGTAGAAAAAAAGACAAGATCTCCTGAGTAAATTGGAGGCATGGGGACCTTGGGAGAGGGCTTAAGCAAAGAAGGGAGAGGCAAAAAGGGGAGCAGAGAAAAATGTAGAGCTCAATAAAAATCAAGAATATGTGTGTGTGTGTATGTGTGTGTGTGCGTGCATGTGTGTGTGTGTTAAAGCATTAAAAAAAGAAAGAAAATGGTTGGATTCACAAGCAACCAAGTTTGCAAACAAAATAACTTTCACAAAAGCGCTCTTCCCGTGGTGTGGCTGATGGAGATCAGGGCATTTAATATTCATTTCAGACTAATTAACTAAAGCTGAGGTCCCATGAGCAACAAGAGAGAAGGGACAATTCAGGACATTGTTGTCTAATTCCTCTTTAAATGCTAATAGCTTTGAAATTATTCTATTAACAGGCAGATCCAGAAAAGAAATAAGGACCTGTTTCATTTAATAAAGGGATTGCCAAATGGATTGGATGCTTAGTAACAGTCTGAGCAATTATCTATTTATTTTAGGTCAACCAGCTGCGGGCATCAGGCAAACACTACTAAGAAGAAGCCAATCTATGTACACCCTGTAGCCTCACTGTGACACATTGGGCTTCTACATGCTTGGTGATAGCCAGCTCTGTTCTGAAGGAGGGAGCAAAGACTTTTGGTTTCATTAGAAAACTCTCAACTCAAGCATCTATCTCATGGTACATAAAAGTCACTATTTAGCACAAGTATTACTTTTTAGACCTTGTGTTTGGGAAAGTAGCAATGAACACTAGGCATTACCTAGAAAATAAAATGATTAGTTCAAATCCTGGTTTGCCCCTAGTAATACCTGACATGCTTTTCTTAGGCTAAAAGTATATAACTATTATAGCTCCTATTTCTTTTAAGATCAGATCTTATAGTAACCTAGTCTGTAGTTGACATTACCATCATCCACCAGGACCAGCACAACACATTCACTATTTATCAAAATTTTACTTACACAGACCACTCAACTATTCTGTCTTTGCTTTCTCACTTGTAAAATATATTCTGAAGCATCAAGCTCATAAATGTTATTCTAACTGTTAAATGAGATTATTTATATGTGAAGAGACTTTTTTGAAGCAAATGCTCAACACATGTTCTTAATTGTTACTTGGCCCAGCTCCAGAAGTTAGCTCTAACAAAAGCATGAGAGGAAGGCCAAGGACATTGTGGTTAGCTTAAGAGTTTGGTTGTTTAGTATTCAAGAAGGATCTATCAAACTATCAAACAAAAAGATTGTGCCAAAAAAGAAAGTATTAATCATGACTGACACTCTTTCTGGAGCAGCAGTGAAATCAATCCTAAGAGTATAATTTTAAACAAACACAAAATATGTCTGGCATGCTGATTGAGGAAGGAGCTGGCACATAATCACCCTTCACAAATGATGTTTATTAGGAGAAAGGTCTCAAGATTTTGAGAACCATGAGTGGAAAAGCATTATAAAGGTATAGTATCATTCCTTTAAAATCCTAGAGAGGAGTTTCATTAGGTATGATAGCTTAATGTAAGAGTGAGAAAAGAGCTGTCATGGATGGAAGACACGAAAAGACCTGGAGAATCTTCAGATAAATGCCCCCAAACAAATGGGGTACATGAACTTTTCTAAGAAACTAGAGAAAATGGTATCTGAAAGACAACTGCTCTTTTCAACTTCATCAAGACTCTGTTGTCTTGATTCATTTCTTGCCTGCAAGTAGAAGAACAAAGATAACATAGCAGGAGCTTGTAAAGAGGAAGCCTAGCTAGCATTTCTGGCACTGAAGTTTGTATCCATGTATTCAAAATCTATTCCTAGCATGCTACTATTAAGAGGAGGTAAGAAGTAGCATATAGAACTTAATAGTCATCAATTGTATGACACTGGAGGAAGCTGATCTACCTGATTCTTTGACTTTTCTCTTCTATGCTTCCTGGTCATGAAATAAGCAGGTTTTTTAAGTCTAATACTTTCCTAATCTGCTACCACAGGTACAAAGGTAAGGACCAATTCATACTTGACTGAAATTTGTAAAGTTATGGACTAGCATCACCTTTTCTGCTGTATAAATTGATTATTTCAGGTGTTTATTTTAGTGACAGTAAGGTGAACAACCCAACCAGAAACTTAGGTATGATTCTTTCTTTTTATTGCACATAGCCAAGGTAGTATGTCAGTCAATGAAGAATCAGGTTCAAATATATGTCAGATGCTTTCTTAGTATGATTCTTCAAAAGTTGTTATATACGGAACATAACAGGGTCAATTTTCACTTTTCCAGTTTGTGAGAAAGTTGCTATTCTTTCACATCATACCAATATATGGAATCATCTGACTTTACTTTTAGCCATAGAGATCTTATTATGATTTTAATTTAAATTTTCCCAATGAGTAAACAATTTACATGAAGTTCATGATAGAAAATTTTTGTTCATGACTCATAATTTTCATTGTAAATATACGTTCATGGATAATGCATATTTACACATACATACACACACTTGGAATAGAGTATGCAGAGCAAGAACACTGTATGCCACAAGAAATTGAACTATCTCCAGTGGTATAGAAATCTAATCAGAGTAAGTTTCATGGTAGATAGACACTCAGAAAATCTCTGTGCTTGGCTAAAAGCTCTTCTCTGTCATGTGGTTCTTAATTTCATTTAAATAAGGGCCAACATCTTTTTTACTGTGACCTACAAATTTTGCCAGTGGTTCTGGAGATATGAGTGACAGGGACTGTCTCATGGGAATCTCCAAGGATTTGGAAATATTCTATATCTTTGGAAGAGATATGTATATGATAAACTCCTTTGAGCTATGTACAGATAATTTGTGCACTTTATTGCATATAACTAATAATTTAATAAATTACAGTTGAACAAACTGTGACAGAATAAATAAGGCATAACTCACATGTGGAGAGTGGGTCTCAGTTGAATTGCCAGAGCCTCTTCTGCATAGATGAAAGATTCCAAGTACTCCTCAGTAGAAGAATATCCTCACACAATGGAATACAGAGTAATGAGTCTCTATGGTTCTAAAGCAGTGGGAAGGGGAATCTTAAATACACACCAGGTATGTACTATGTATTAGAAACCCTGTCACATGTATTAAATTCTGACATCTATACCCTGGCCTTTCACAAGAGCTACCAGACAAGGTATAGACAAGGAAAAGGAAACTCAATAATGATAACATGTAAGTAATCGAGTAGAATTTCAAACCCAAATTCATTTGTGCCACAGATATATCCTTTTTCAGTATTATGCATGGCATCTCAACTTAATAAATAAGCAAAGAGATAGATAGATAAAATTCCTGTACTGTAATTAGGGAGAGAAAAAATCCAAACATATCCCAGACATATTTCATTATGACATAATTATTCAATTCAGAGTCTGTGTAGGATGTGGAGAAATCCTTTGCATGCCCTCATAGGCATGCTTTGCCTTCGCAGAGCATGAGATTTGATGCTATCCAGTGAACAGAACTGCAGGAATTAGTGCTGGAAATACAATTACCTATCTCAAGTGTTTGACTCAAGGACTTGCTTCAGCCTCTGATTCTACAGCTTGCTGATGGGCCGTAAGAAATAGGCATTGTTATGTGACCTTCAGAACATGACAGATGAGTAGCAAAATAAATGATGCATTTAATAGGCTGAGATATACAGGGCCTTCCCCTGCTTCCACACTGAGGTCTTATTTATGGCCTGGTCTTAACTATTTCTTTGTGTGGAAGCTGTGAAAAGCCATTATGGACAAGACCTTTCACTGGATTTATTATTAAAATACTTTGAAAATTTCTATGTGGAAAACAGAAGCTTCAAACTGTTATGCCTATTATGTGAAATGCAAAAAATAAAAGGTTCCACTTAAAACATAAATTTTTGTTGATATATGACACTCCGGGAAAAAAAAATGGGAAACAAGTATCCTTAATCTGGTTTAAGAATATTTGAGTAACTAAGCATTCATTCATGGTTTTCCTGATTTTTTATCTAATGGATTAGTCAGCAAATACTTATAGTACAAGGGAGTGGGTTGCATCCTGCCCAGCTCCTAGCCACCCAGCTATCTTATACCCCGAAATAATTACACAGAAACTGTATTCATTTAATCACTGCCTGGTCCATAATATCTAGCCTCTTCATGGATAATTCTTATATTTTGTTTTAACCCATATTTAGTAATCTTTGTAGCACCATGAGGTGGTCGTGGCTTACGAAACAGATTCAACATGTCGGACTTTGGCAACTTCATGGCAGCTTTCTCCTGCCTTCCTCCTCCCAGCATTCTGTTCTGTCTACTCCATCCACCTAAGGGCTGCCCTATCAAAAGGTCAAGGCAGCTTCTTTATTCAACCAAAGAAAGCAACACATAGAAAGAAGGACCTCCTACAAATGCTTATTGGGCATCTTTATTTGCACAGAGGTATCCATAGTTTTATGAAAACAGAGTGAATAAGGAATCCATCTAAAGCATGCTTTAAGGGGAGACCAGATAATATTGAATAGCATGTTTCATAAGAGTTCATGGGACTAAATAGAATGGAATCTATCAGAAATATAGTATCACCTCCTCACCCCCAAAAATGAGTTCTGGAAGGTATGGTAGAAGGGACTACCCCCTTCATCTTCCTCAGGGAAAATGAGTGGTTCCTAGAATCAACAAGGTCCCGTGAAAATATAATTAAGTTAATTACATGGTTGGTCATACTCCTAGTTCTCTCCTCTAAACTATCGTGGGGATTATACAAATTTATCTTGTACCTAGACTCAACTCTGCGGAGATGAATGTCATGATTATGAAAGCTTATCTGAGGTAAAGTAGTAAAACTGGAGAAATTAGGTGATTCCTTTGAATTTGGGGATATAAGGTTCAGATCCAGTTATATAAGAATACTAGAGTACCCTGGGCTTTCTGTGTAACAATTGACTCACACATTAAAACACAGGTCCTCCTTTGCCTGTTACCCTTCTGTTTCACAGTTCACATGAATTGTCCTTGCAGACGACCTGTGCACTATAATCTGCAGACAGAATCATTGAGCACTTCAGTTTAAGATCCTTTAGTATGATGCAGAAGACTTCTGTGCCCAGGTTTATTCAGTATCTTAGTGTTTTTATTTCTGTGAAGAGACACCATGATAACAGCTGGGGTGGCTCAGGTATTCAGTCCATTATCATCATGATGGAGAGCACAGCTGTATCCAGACACACATAGAGTCCTACATCTTGTAGCCAACAGTGAGCTGAATGAGACACTAGGTGATATCCTGAGAATAGGAAACCTCAAAACCAATCTCCAACAAGGTCATATCCACTCCAACAAAACTACCCCTAATAGTTCCACTCCCTATGAGATTATTGGTGCCAATTACATTCAAATTACCACAGATGGTATAGACAAAGAAGTTATAATCTAGAAAAGAATACTTCACAAACTCATTTACTGGAGGATCTTTCTCCATATAATCCCAGGATCATATTTCTATATGTAGAATATCATTCATCAGCCATGGTATGGACAGCATGGAATCTTATAATGGCTCATTTCAGTTTCACATTAAATATTTAAACTGATTCATAAAATGAACTATGTGAGTAGTTTATTACCATTGTATTTCTAATTCAAGCCCAGAAACAGACTCCCAACTCACTGTTATGCCTATTCTACCATACCATGTTTGACTATTATAAAGATTACTCTTCATTAAAACTATTGGCTTTGGAAAAATTCTCTTTAAGTTTTTATAATCTATTATACAAAACCTATTAGCCTGTTGGCACAGAAATGTAAGTACAAAAATGAATATCACATTTACTAAACCTCTATTGAGAACTTGCTGAGTATTTGGTATATTATTACATACAAATGTATACAAATATGTGTTTATATATATTGTGTATTAGTATAAAAATTATAAAGGCTTACAAATATACATTTAAATATATAATAAAATTCTTATTTATATTATTTTATTTTAGATATTAATATATAAAATTTATATATATGTATATTTGGTTTATAAGATTCTATAATTAAAAATAAATATAGCACTCTGTAGAAACTATGTCATAGGCTTCATGAATCTTTGATTTAAAATTCTAATATAACATTGATATGTTAAAAGCTAAATAAAATACTCAAAAACAAAATATTTATACTGATGAAAAATCATAGAAAATTTTTCTCAAGAAAAATAATATTTAATAATTCCCTGAAGTGTTGTTAGCTATTCATACATGATCACCCTTTTATTCTTTAGTACCAATATCATTTTATTAAATATAACATAACTCTTGGTTAAATTTTTATTCTGTGTTTTTTTTTTTAATCTGTGGCAAAAAGACTAGCATTAAATGTCGGTTCCTTGTAAGCAATAGAAAGAAAGAAAATATCCAGAAAGTATAGCAGAAAATCATTTTGGGCCTTAGTACTTGAAAAATGCTGAAACCTTGAAATAACACGGGAGGGGGATGGTGAGCAGTCACAGAGCCTGATGGAATCCCTCCTGAAATTCAAGGGAAGTAATTAAGAAACTGGATCTTTCTTTAAAGGCAGTGACAAATCAAACAAGCAAACAAACCAAAACCGGCCAAGAATATGTCAAGCACAGGGCTGTTTTAGCACCATTCTGCACACTTTGAAAAGGCAACAGTTGACTGTTTCACACTTAAGGCAATTAGACATACTTCTAGCTGTAAATGATGCCTGAAGAGCATCCTTCTCCCTAGTCCCCCTTGAATGGTGCTTGCTAAATTAACAAGCCATGTCTGTCACCACATGCTCCGAATTGTCTATGGAATTTTATGCTGGTTTAACCATTGTTTAATGATAACACAGCCCCCAAGCACACTATACTTTTCCTATAAACCACGAATCACACTGAATATTTTAAGGGCATTATCAAATTTATTCCTTGGGGAAGTTCAGTGAAGTGATCCATATTAGTATCTTAATTTTACAGATGAATAAAGAGGAATATATTGCTTAAACAGCTTACTTGACTAAATGAACAACCGAGCAATGCCAAGTGAGGTCATAAAGCAGCTTCTTTCTCAGACCCAGGCAGCACCTTTATGTAACAGTCATATTCCCTAGAGGAAACATTCAGAGGAGCTTGTCCATGCAGATTTCAACTGAAAATGTGCAATAAACAAAGTCTTCATGAAAGACAGTTTCTACATCCAAAAGCGTCTCTGTATTCTCCATCTAGTATGAGCTTGACGGAGGAGAGAATCAATTCATCCCTTTTCAGCTATAGGACTATTGGCCTTTCCCTTAAACCTGGCAGTTGTACCTACTCTTCAAAGCACTCAGCTCAACCTTTAAGGGATTATAAAAGAAGAGCTGGCCAAAACTAATCTCCACTTTTCTAACTGCATTAAGGGACCTAATTTAAGTGGATTGAGGTGTCAAAATTCATCATAACAATTCACCTCAGAAAGGGCCTTAAATGTCATTTTATCTTTGCAGTGAAAGTACCTTGGAGCAAAAATTGAGAGAACATATCCCAGCGCAATAACCTCCTTCGCCACCAAACCACTGTTAATGCCTCCTCATTTCACAGACACTACAGAGAAAAATTAATTCTACAGTCAGCAAGCGCCCAATCTTTTCTTCCCGAAGTTGTTGCTTGTTGGGTTGGACTGCCATCCTGAAGTGTTGCACACTAGGTGGCCTAAACAACAGAAATCGATTTTCCCATGACTGTGGAGGCCAGATGTCTAAGATCAAGGTATCATCAGCATCAGTAGAGTTTATTCCTTACAACCCCTGCTTCCTCAACTCTGCCCTGGCTTCTCTGTGTGTCTCTCCCTGGCTGTTGTTCAGTTTTGTGGTGTCTGTGTCCTAAGTACCACTTCTCATGGCAGTAATAATGCTGATGTGAAATGATCTCCTCTTACTATGTTAGCTCTAAAAAGAACTTAACCCCACCTGATAGCACAATCGACAGTACCAGGGCTTTGAGATCCAGCATATGAGTTTCAGGGAGCAAAACCCATCTCATAATACCACTCAGGTAAAAATAACTTCAATTTGGTTCCTTTTTTCTTTTAAATTTCAGTGGGGCTGTAAATTCCAACTCTTGCTCACAGACTGTCTTTGTCATTCATTAGTCCTCCTCCTCAGTTCCTAATCCAACTCAAATCATGGGACAATGCAGCTCTGTGCCCTGCCCTCACCTATGGGGCTGAGTCCAAAGAACAGGAAATGTCCCAAGTCACAGGATGAAATGCAGTGTAGTTTCCCTTAGGAGGGCAATGCCTTATGCTTCTGTTTGTGAAAGAGATAACTACAAAGCTGTAACCCGGTGATCACTGGGGAGAAAGTTTTAAAAACATGAAATGTGAGTCTGAGAATAAGTCAAACTGAAAAGCAAAGCAGAAACAAACACACACTTACACACAAACACACACACTCACAGGGATGGGGTGTACATTATACAATTAGAGTAGTGCTTTTAGGGTTTCTGGATCAAGCTATGACAAAAGTCAAAACAGCCCAATTAAATTAAATTATTAAACCAATAATATCATTTTTGCTTTACTTATGTGGAGGCTAGCTACATGCATTTTTACAGAAAGAACCCTAGCCAGGATAAAGACTTACATGGATGAAAGGAACAGAGCAAGCTTGAAACGTTCTTCAAGAATAAGTTAGGGAAGTGTCCTTATGTTGTCAATATTTTCTCTCATGAAAACTGAGCTTTGCTGTCAAGTTTCTAAGAATAAAAATTATTTTATTAATTCACCAGATGTCTATTAAATAAAGCATTGACTTACCATGAATTCTCAAGATGGGTGATATAGCCCAAGTTAGAACTTCTGAGTGTGCAAAATCATATTTTTGTATATAAAATGTAGATGTGAACATGGCAGATAAACAGATAGAAGGTATATAATATTAAAATGTATAAGGGAAAGATGACAATTGATGGGGAAAAGTATAAATATGCTTTAAGAGAAGAATGGTAAAAATGAAAGATCAGGAAATACTATGTATGCTAAAGAAAGCTCAGAGAGATCCAGATAGAAGGAAATTTGAGTAATATGTGCACATATACACACATATGTGGGTGTCTACAGAGACAAAAGATTAAATGAAGAATCAAAATTGAGACAAGGAAAATCACATATGCCTCATACTGGAAGTTAGATGGAAAAGGACCAAGGGGAAAATGTTCTAGTCAGAAGCACCATGTAAGCAGGCTTGGAAGCCCAATGCAGCCCAGCTCAATGTGCCTTAAATTCAGGCTGTGACAGCAAAAACAAGACACAAGAAAGTAGCTACATCAGAAAGGCATGCATCACTCATGGTGAATCAAACACATTGTATAAAAGTATAGAAACTTAGCTGGGCAGTGGTGACACATGCCTTTAATCCCAACACTCAGAAGGCAGAAACAGCCAGAACTCTGTGAGTTTGAAGCCAGCCTGGTCTACAGGAGCTAATGTCAGGACAGGCTCCAAAGCTTCAGAGAAACTTTGTCTCAAAAAGCAAAGAAAAAAAGAAGATAAAAGTATAGAAACTTATAGAAGAAATTAGGAAACCTTAGATGTAAAGAAATATTAAAGTTTTTTTTTCATTTTTTGCTTTTGCTAAAGCCATTTTCCACCAATTTTTAAGGACTGATTGCTTGAGTCAGGGACAGAGCTTACCTTTTATTAAACATTAAATTATTACAATCCTATTGTTAAATACTCAAAATAACTAATTTCGACCTTCATTATTCTCTGTGTTTCTATGATCATGTCTACTGTATTAGAAGGATGTTAATAGATCATACTGTAGTACTAGACATCACTTCCAACTCCTTTCCATTTATGTCAAACTAGTAAATTGAAATAGGGCATGAGAAGTGTTCATGCCATGAAAATTGACAAATACTATAAGTCAGGTTATGATTTATTGTTTTGATAATTGTTTAAACTTAAGAATGTGATAGATGAAGATGGAGAGATTGCTCAGCGGTTAAGAGGACTGACATCTCTTCCAGAGTTCAATTCATAGCAACCACATGGCAGCTCACAACCATCTATAGCCATCTATAGCGAGATCTGGTGCCCTCTTCTGGTGTGCAGGAATATATTCAGACAGAACACTATCTTTAAAAAAAAAAACTGTGAATGTAGAAAACTGAAAAAACCAACCAAACAAAAAGGATGTAATGAAAATAGTACTAAAATTAAAATTAAGCATGCCTTCTTATGCATGTGCAGTGCAAATTCATAAAAATTTGAAATAGTTTATGACAGTTTCTACATTCTTTATCATCATTGTAATAATTACCACATAATTCTTAGACTTTGAAAATTGAATACACAAATATCATGTGACCCAAAAATTTCACTCCTAGACATTTTTTCCAAAGATATTAAAAACTTACATCCACACAAAACCATGAACATAAATGTTTATCATGAATTTATTCTCAATTACTCAAATCTGGAAGCACCCTAACAGTCCTTCACTGGGTGAATGACTAGACCAACTGTGTAGCACCCTAACGGAATATTATACAACAAACAGCACAAACCAGTGGTGCATACAACAAACTGAAAGATGCTCCAGAAAATGGTAATGGGTGAAAAGTCAATCACACAGTGCCATGCTCTGGGGTGGGGTGGAGAGAAGGGGAGAGGGGGAAAGAGAAGGGAGAAGGGGTGGATTGAGGAGAGCTTGGGGAGGGTGGGATGGTTGAGATGGAGGAAGGGCAAATATGGGAGTAGGGAAGAAGATATCTTAATTAAGGGAGCCTTTTAGGGTTGGCAAGAGGCTTGGCTCTAGAGGGGTTCCCAGGTGTTCATGGGGCTGTCCCCAGGTCGTTTCTTGAGCAGTAGAGAAGAGGGTACCTGAACTGGCCTTGTCTGTAGTTATACTGATGATTATCTTGAATATCACCATAAAACCTTCATCTAGTGACAGATGGAGATAGAGACAGAGACCCACGTTGGAGCACTGAACTGAGCTCCCAAGGTCCAGTTGAAGAGCAGAAGGAAGGAGGATGAGCAAGGAAGTCAGGACCGAGAGGGGTTGGTCCACCCACTGAGACAGTGTGCCTGATGTAATGGGAGCTCACCAAAGCCAGCTGGACTGAGAATGAACAAGCATGGGATCAAACTGGACTCTCTGAATGTGGCTGACAATTGGGGCTGACTGAGAAGCCAATGATAATGGCACTGGGATTTGTCTCTACTGCATGTTTTGGATTTTGGGGATCTAGTCTATTTGGATGCATACCTTCCTAAGCCTGGACGAAGTTAGAAGGGCCTTGGACTTCCCACAGGGCAGGATACCCTGCCATCCCTTAGGACTGGAGGGGGAAGAGGGAGAGTGAGTGGGGGAGCAGGAGAGAAATGGGAGGAGGGGAGGAAGTGGAAATTTTGAATGGTATTATTATAAAGCAATAAAAAAAAGAACAGCAAATGTAGAGTTGGGTTAATGAGTGTGTAAGAATGGGTGAACATGGCTGTAGTTTTTAGAGGAGAGCAAGTAGATCATTATGATGCTGGAAGTGCTCTGTTTCTTTGTTATATCAATACAACATGGAGGCTGTGGTGTTGAGCAGGTTTATATGATGCTCTTGCTAGCAGAAACAGGGTAGGAAGCATGTAATTGTTGCATGATAACTTAGATCTACAGAATAATGTTCAAGTATGTTAGAAATGAAATACTTAGATTTTTTTCTTAATGCTTAAGACTGATTTAACTTTATTTGATAGTCTCTGTGTGTATGTCTGAGTCTATGAACATGTGTGTCAGTGTGAAACTGTGTGCACACAGAGGTCAGAAAAATCTTTCAGACCTGGAATTACAGGTATTACATGGGCATTTGAATCTGAACTCTGGTCATCGTGATTGTTCAGCAAGTATTTGTCCTATATTCTAATGGCAAATATGCAGACAAAGAAATAAGGGACAAACCCATTTCCAATAGACACAAAATTTGCCTAGAAAGAAATATAACTATGGAAAAAAAAGACCACAACAGTTGAAACTTTAAGATACTGAAGTAAGAAAGTGAGAAATGTATTAGAATATGGAGATTTCACATGCTCATAGATCAGAAGAATTAATTCTGTGACAATAGTCTTTCTACCGAAAGCAATCTACATACCCCATACAATGTCAATCAAGATTCCAGGAAGACTCTTCACAGACATAGAAAAAAAATCACAAAGTAATATGTAAGTACTAAAGAAAAGGAGTAGCTAAAGTAATCTTAAGCCAAATGAATACTTCAGGTGGTACCATCATACCCAATTTAAACAGAGTATGAAAAACAGCATAGTACTGACATAAAAACATACATTGATCAATGGAATAGAATCAAGATCCAGGTATGAGTCCACATAACTACAATTACCTGGCTCTTAATGAAGATGTCAAAAATATACAATGAAGAAAAGATGACATCTTCAGCAGATGGTGTTAAGGATATTGGATTTCTACATTCAGAAAAATGAAACTAGATCCTTATCTCTCTTGGGTTTAGTTCCCAGCACAGAAGCTTACAATGGGCTGTACTCCAGTTCTAAGGAATCTGATGCCGTCTTCTGACCCCCTCAGACACAAAGCACAAATATGGTACACAGGCATACATGTGTGTAAAATACCTAAACACATACAATAAAAAATAAATGCATTAATAAATATGAATAAAATAACGGTGGCTCAGTAGGAAAGGGTGGTGCTTGCATAAAGCTCAATTACAAAGGGATTGAAAACCTCAAATAAGACCTGATACTGTAAAACTGCTAGAGGAAATAATAGAAAGTTTGCTTCAACCTATAAGCATACACGAAGATATTCTGTATAGGTTCTAGGAAGCACAAAAAATAAGACCAACAATAGACAGATAGGAAACTAAAATGTTTCTTTATCACAAGTATTATTGTCAGCTGAATAAAAGGCAGATAATAAATGAGAGAAATATTTTCCAGCTACACATCTGATAGAAGATTAGTAACTAGAATATAAAAAGAGCTCAAAACCTAAATCTCAAGAGGACAAAAAATTAAAAATAAGCTATGGAACTAAACAGCAATTTGTCAAAATAAGAACTACAAAAGGCTAGTTAACACATTAACAAGTGTTCAGCATACTTAGCCACCAGGGAAATGCAGATTAATAGTATTTCAGAATTCCCTGTTATCCCAGTCAGAAGGGTCATCATTAGGAAAACAAATGATACCCACCAAATGCTGGCATAGATACGGTGGAAGGGGAACTCTCATACAGTGTTGATGGAAGTATAACTTTGAGCAACATTGATATATGATGCCCTTCTGTATGCCATGAATATGTTTTATTATCATTGGTTAATAAAGATGCCTATTTGGCCAATAGCCAGGCAAAATAAAGCTAGACAACAAATCCAAGCAAAGAAAAGGGGGATAAAAGGCAGAGTTGAGAGAGATGCCAGTAGCCGCCGGAGAAGCAAGGAGCGAGGTAACAAGGCATGAGCCTCACGGTAAATATAAACTAATAGAAATGAGTTAATTTAATTTGTAAGAATGAGTTAATAATAAGGCTGAGCTAATATGCCAAACAGTTTGTAATTAATATTAAGTCTCAGAATGACTATTCGAGAACTGGCAGGCAGGAGAAAAACCTTTGGTTACAAATGGCACTCAGCTTCTGGCATGAGACCTAAAAACAAACTTTAAAAGGATTCTAGGCACAAAGAAAGGGATCCACGCTGGGCTTTCTAGTCTCTCATGCCAGCTATGCACAGAGACACATCTCCAGACAACAGCCGGAGAGATGGAGTCAGCTTCCAACTGCCATGCATTTAGCCACATGGTGGGTTTTCACAGTCTCTTAAACTGACAGAGGTAAAGAGACTCCCAGCAACTATCTGTGGGCTTGAAAGTACAGTGGCAGACTGGACAAGCGTGTGCTACATAATGGATTTAGGGATTTTTCTCATACAGACAAAAAGGGTTAGAGAAACATAGTGAGGACAGATTCAGGGAAAAAAGGCCTCTAAATGAGTCACAGTGTGTGTGTTTAATAAACATGCACAGGCTTTGGAAAGAAAGGATAAAAGATAAACAGAGACATAGATTATAAGAACAATTTAAAGATAGTAAGCGTAGGTCCTTAAAGAAGAAATATAGTAATAAAAATTATGTTTAGCCACATAAAAATGTAAAATATACAGAGAGTCTGGATTATCTATACTACTGTGTCTTCTTTGGATGTTTTGAGTATTAATGAGCTAATTGCAGAAAGACATTTGATTGTGGGGGCTGCTAAGATAACTCAACATAAAGGTATCTTGACTTCAAATTTTGGGTCTAAGGCTATGTTGCTTTGGAAAAGAGATTCTGCTTTTGTTTCCATAGAATATGAGAAGCTATGGTTTCTTCCAAGCTAATATAGTTTGATTAAGCAAGACCCACTGAGAGGTCTCCATGGAAGCAATGACCCAGGTGATCCAACATCCAGAACAGCTTCAAGGCAACTTACTGAGACTAGGCAGCCTCACAGACGACTACAGCCAAACTCTGACCACAATTCTAAATTTTCTTAGGATCCCTATAAGATTACCAGTACCCTAATGAGCAGGAGGTTATATAAAAAAAAACTGCATCCAAATCCCCAAAATACTGTTTATAAATGTTTATTTTCATTTAAAGGGGGTTAACTATAAATGATTAATGGTCATAGTCAATATCTTTCTAAATAAAAAAGGGAGATAAGATATAGAAATGGATACTTTATATTGGTATAAATTTTGGTTTATTGAGACAAATTTAAGGGCAATTTTGTTATACTATACGTATACTTTATTCTTGTTTAAGGTATTATGTTTATACAGCTTATTTAAAATGTAATATGTAGTTAAAAATACGAGTTAATAGTCATCTATATTAGTCAAACTTATAGTCATGTTACTCAGGTTTTCTAGATATGCAAAGACCTATTTCAGATAGATAGGTAGTCTTCAAACCTTCAAAGACCTACAGAAAATGGCACTTAAAATGTTTTAAGAACTTAGACTTTTCTCAAAAGTGAGACACTTCTGCACCTGGCAACACCAATTACTTCAAGAGGGTGATAGGCATTGAAGAAGCTCCTTATGGAGTTTTATTTCAATATGGTGAGACTAGCCATTTGGGCCAGAAACTACCTTTGCCTGGACTTCTTGACAATATGTTATATAAATTGGACATACAAGACCTACAGGAAAATGATTGCTAAACTTGTCAAAAGAAGTTGGGACAGTCCTTCAGAGTTCCTGCTTTATAGGAAAGTCTGACAGATATTCAGAAGGACACACAAAAAATGATTAACAAACTACCAATATAGGCAAAACAATCTTTCAGATTTCCTGCTTCACTGAGAGGTCTGCCAGACACTCTAGGCCTACAGGCTGAAAATGGATGCCCTATTGTTACAGATAAACATTGGGTGACTGTCAAGGCAGCCAGATAGCTCTGTCATTTCCAAAATTTTGAAAGTTTCTTACAATGGACTTCTTGTTTATTTAGGTAATATTATATCCTTCCAGGATCTTTGATGAAGTTGAAGACCAGATATTTATAATTGTAGTTTTTAAAGTTATGATGAAAGGTAAACTAGATATAAAACTTTAGACTAACAAAAATAGGATAGATGATAGCATTTCTTCTTTAATTTTGCCAAATACAAATAAACTAAATATTGTAAATATAATTCTTGCTTGATACTTGTTTTGTTATACGTAATTTTATGATGTTACAGCTAAAACCTTCCTTTCTAATTATACAAAAGGGAAGATGATATAGGATGCCCTTCTGTATGCTCTGAATATGTTTTATTACTATTGGTTAGTAAAGAGGCTGATTTGGCCAATAGCCAAGCAGAATAGAGCCAGGTAAGAAATCCAAGCAAAGATAAAAGGAAAAAAATGGAGAGTTGAGAGATATACCAGCAGCCGCCAGAGGGAGATGCCACCAGCCACAATAGAAGCAAAATATGAGGTAACAAGCCATGAACCTCATGGTAAAATATAAAATAATAGAAATATATTAATTTCAGATGTAAGAGCTAGTTAATAATAAGGCTAAGCTAATAGACCAAACAGTTTGTAGTTAATATTAAGTCTCAGAGTGGTGTAGGAATTCCTTCTAAATATGTGTTGCTTTGTATTGGTTAATGAATAAAGCTGTTTCAGCCAGTGGCTTAGCAGAATAGAGTCAGGCAGGCAAAACTAAACAATGCTGGGAGAAAGAAGGCAGAATCAGAGAGAAGCGATGTAGCCCCACCAGAGACAGACTCTAGATGGAACTTTACCCGTAAGCCACAGTCATGTGGTAGTACACAGATTGATGAATATGGGTTAGTTTAGGACATAAGAGTAAGCCAGAAATACACTTAAGCTATTGGCCAAACAGTATTGCAAATAATATAGTTTCTGAGTGATTATTCAATGGCCTGGGTAGCCAGGAATAAACAAGCAGCTTCCCCCTACAACAGAATGGTTAATTGGGAACTAGTGGGTGGGAGAGAAATCTCTTGTTACAAAGCATTTTTTAAATCAATCTACTTTTTATTTTCTTTAAAAATATAATAGAACTATTATGTACCTAGATATACTAGGAATATACCCTTCAAAGAACATTATATGCTCTTACATAGATAGATACTTGATCATCCATGTTTTTTATCAATCTAATCCTAATAGCTAGAAAGTAAATTCAAACTAGATGTTCATTAACCAATAAATAGATAAGAAAATACAATGTGCATACACAATAGAATTTTATGTGGTTGAAAGGAAAAAAATGAATTCATAAAGCTCACAGGCAAATAGATGGAAGTGAAAAATACTTGCACTGAATGGGATGATTCGGTTCCAAAAAGACAATCACGGTATGTGTTTCACTCAGTGTGGATTTTAGCCTCAAGTCTTTTGTATGCTTAACATGGAGTACAAGTAGGAATCGAGAAACTAGAAAGAGCGTAGGGGAAACAAAACATATGAATAGAGGGAAAATACTACACTATACATGAGTATAAGCAGAGAGGGGGAAAATAAAAATAGAAAGTAAAAATTAGAGTATAAAAAGAACACTAACCAAAACGATGGATATATAAAAGAGTCAAGAGGAAACTTATTATTATATAACTAAATTAAAAATATATTGTAGAGCAAATGTGATATGAAAAGAGGGGGCCAAATATCAGAGTTTAAAGGTTTAAGTGTTTATGGTACTTCCAGGAGGAAGTAGAGATCCAGTTAACTAAAGCTATAGATGCTTAGAAAAAAAAAATTCAATGGAAGCCTACAAGCTTGGAAATTAATTTCAAAATTATTTTACTATAATATATTAGACCAGCAATTCTCATAATGGATAAGCAATGCTTCTCCCAGAAGGCACAAACTATTAAATGAAAATTTCAATCAATGCCAGCTCAGAAAAACCTCTTTGCAGTATATTGGTCAAGTAGGTCCTATAAGTCCATCAGAAAAGCAGAGGACAATTTCATTGCTCTGGGTTTCCCACAAGAACTAGACGATAAGACCATGTTATTGAAAACACCACACACTTTCAGGACTTAGAGAAACAAATCTCACAATGACAATGAACACTTTCAGGGATTTTGCCAATAGTAGGTTGTGCATGCTCCAGTGGATGCTTTTATATCCACTGTGCATATAAGCAACATTAAAGTAAAAGAGAGTTTTTAAAAAATTAGGAATTGTCTGCTTAATTTTTTATGTGTATGTGCACACGTATGTGTGTGGGTGCCCTGTCTTTAGCTCTCTAATCCGGGACAAACACTCAACTAAGTTACTTATGAACATTTCAAAGTGGATACTGGCCACCACTCTCTCAATACCACCTATAAGTGGCATACCCTAGCTCCTTATCCTGAATTCTCTGGGCTGGATTTCCCTCCCACAACTCCTCAGACCTATATATAACTTAGCCCTTTTGTCTCTGCCACTCTCTTGGCCCCTTACTCTCATGACCTTTCTGCTCTCTTTTCCCTATTTCTCTTCCTTCTCTCATGACCCACCTGCTCTGTCTGCCTGCAATGTCCAGTCTGGATTCTTCCAGACCCCTCCTCCTCATGTACTCTCCCCATATTATAATAAAGAGCAGGCATATCCTCACTTTATTTTTTTCATTCATTTGTTGCCAACATGACAGGAATGGCATAAATGACTTCACTTGTAAGGGATTTGGCCACTCTGAACCAAGCTGTTGATTTGACTTTCCCAAAGTATGTATGGATCATTTGTTTCTACTGGCTTTTGCTACCCACCAAGTTTGATTCCAAACTCCGGAGTCTGAATCTTCGAAGCTACTTCGCTCTACCTGTTCTAATCATTCATCTCTCTTTCTCTTCTTCGTGAATGTCGCACAGGCTCCTAGAGCGTTTTATGCCTTAGCCTACCTGCCTGGGCACTTGTCTCACATCTATCAGTGCTGGCCCACTACACTCATTTGGGTATTTCTGTATCCATGTGGGTACATCTCTCTGAAGACACTTAACAGCTCCTTTTCCCAAAAGTCTCAGCTACTTTCTCTCACCTCCCACTAGGAGCTGCCATCCAGCCTGTGACCAGCTATGACCCTGGTCTCTGTCTTTCAGCTCCAGCTTGGAGTTTATATGGATTCCCTCCAGTGGAATATCATTTTGCATATCCCCATTTCTCATCCTCTGACTTCAAACTGTTTGACCTAAATGTAGATCAATGACCAAAGATTGACACACTTGAATTTCAAATACTCTTCTATGGTAACAACTTCTGCCACTGCACAAACAAAGTATCCCCAAATCTCTTTTATCTAAACTTGCTCTGCTCTATGCTCCCAAAAGTCTCTTATCACTAAAGTTTTTCTACTTTCCACTGTTAGAAATCTTTTATCTGTATAATTTCTTTGCTCTTAAAGGAAAAGAAAAAAGAAGAAGAGAAAACCCCTAGAGACAATGCTATAAACTCTCCAAGATTTGTAAGTTGTGGGTATGGTTTAAAAAAAAAATCCATAAAATCAGTTTTAAAAATTGGTTTAAAACTTAGAAAAAAAGGCTGAGAGTAAAAATATATACATAGGTAATCTTAATTTACTACTAATTACTATGTACGTGACTTAAATCTTGCTTAAAATATACTATATATGTAACTTGTATTCAACTCTTTAAAAAATAGATTTACAGAGCCAGAAGAACAGGTTGGCCTCCTTCCTTGGTAGCTCTCACTTCCTAAGTGAGATTCTCACAGACCAAATCTGTTACCACCGCTTCCCTCACCACCAGGCAGCCCATTGCCATATCCCCACCCCCCAACTCAGGCAGACATAACCTGATCAAGTGCAGGCCACACCAAGGAAAAGAACATATAAGTGAACTCAGGGGGAGACTCACTGATGAACCAGAGGCCATGGCAGCCACCAGAACAATAGGAGGTCACTTGCCCATGGACTTCTTCCACTCTGGGTACCTCCTTACACACACACTATTTCCAATCCCTCCTCCACTTCTTTTGGCTGCAAACTTAGGAAGAGGCCCTTGCTTTATCAAAGGTCATGCCAGCCATCAGAAGTCCAGGGAGGCCACCTACCCATTACCTCCTGCACTCTCTTGGTGCCCCCTGACTATTGCATATGTGTCACATATTGAATATGTCAAAGACAGTTTGGCTTCTCTATATAATAGAAGAAAAAAGAGAGGGGGGAACAAGCAAGTACTCCAAGCACAAACAAAAATATTCAAATAGCAACCTTATGAGAAATGACTGCAAATATCTGTGGACCTACATAAAAATGTCTAAAACTGTAAGCTGTCTAAAGGCAAGTTTAAAAACCCATATGAACTTGAAATAAACAAAGATTGTTTTTGCTATAACACCAAAAACATGTTCCCAAAGGAAAGAATTAAAATTTCATGACTATTAAACAATACTGAGAATCATAAAGCAAACTACAGATTGGAAGAAAGTACTATGGATTATAAAAATTATATAAGACTTTCAAGATTAATATATAAACGGAATTTAAAAATTAATAAAATATTAAACCAGGGGTCCTGAGGATGTAGTTTAGTGTTAATGTATTTCTCTTATACATACCAGGTCTCAGATTTGGTCTATTACCAGAAAAAGTAAGAGAGACAGAAAGACAAAAGAAAGGGAGATAGAAAATAGTAAGGGATAGAATAAAGAAAACAGGAAAAGAGAGAATATCAAATAACTTAATAAATGTTTTCCCAAATATTTGAATAAGTATTTAAAGTAATGCATGAAGCCCTAAAGGGCCAGTGAGATAGCTCAGAGGTAAAAAGCCTGATGACCTGAGTTCTTTTTCCCAAATCCATGTAAAATTCCAAGGAGGGGTGAGTCTGGGACCTTCAAGGGAGAAGGCCTGAGCCAGGACCACTGTTGGTCCAGTCACACCTGAGTCTGGGACCTCTGGGGAAGTAGATCAGAGCCCAAGACCTTTGTAGAACCAAGCCCAAGCCAGAGACCTCCGCAGGAGCAGACCCAGACCAGGGACATTTATGGAAACAGGACTGGACCAGAGACCTAGGCCAGAGCAGGCCCCTGAGACAGAGAACTCCACAGGAGCAGGTACAAGGGAGCAACCACTTAGAGATCTCTGTGGGTCTGGCCATTAGTCTAGGACCTCCCAGGGAGTAGGCCTAAGTCAAGACCTCTGCAGGTTCAGGTGTGAGTCTGGGAACTCTAAGGAAGTAGGCCTGAGACAGGACCTCTGCAGATCCAGGTGTGAGTCTGGGACCTCCAGGAAAGTAGGCAGGAACCAGAGACTTCTGTGGTTCTAGGCATGAGTCTGGGATCACTGAGGGAATAGGCCTGAGCCAGGATTTCTGCAGGTCTAGGATGTGAATCCAGAAGTACCGAGTGAGTGGCCTGAGTCAGGACATCTGCAAAAGTAGGCCCAAAGCAGCAAAATCAGCAGAAAGAGCCCAAAGCAAGCAATCTCTGTGGGTGCAGGCCCAAAAGACCCCTGATATTGCAGAGCAAACTCCGGGAGCATCGAGCAACCTCTGGGAATATGGAGTGACCAACGAGTTGATTGGAACTGTGGCCCTGACTGTACTATGAGGAACAATGATCTGAGCCTTTGATCCACTGCATCCTGGAAGATTGATCACCAGAATCACAGACAGCCCAACTACACAAATCAGAGAAAAAAGATGACTAGACAAGGTAAAAACACACACAACACCACAAAGAGCAACACGACACCAGGAAAAAAAACTAGTGACTCTACAACAGCAAGACTTAAAGAACCAAATAGAGATGAAGCATAAGAAAATGACCTAAAAAAATAACTTTAGTAGAATGTTTAAGGCCCGTAAAGAAAAATGAAAAATTCCCTCAAAGAAATGGAGGAAAAGATAAACAAAAAATTGGAAGACATCAATAAATCCCTTAAGGAAAACCAAGAAAAAGCAATCAAACATATGAAAGAAACAATTAAAAACATGAAAACTGAAATAGAGACAATAAAGAAAACATGAGCCAAGGGAATCATAGAAACAAAAATCACAAGAAATGATCAAGAACCACAAATGCAAGCACAAGCAGCAGAATAAAAGAGACATTCATCACCTACACAATGAGGTCTATGAAAGGGAATGACTCTTCTTCCACCAAACACTTGTCATGTTAGACTATACAGGGAGATTGACAATCAACTCTCCATCCTTTGGTACATGAGGAGAGGTGAGAAAAACTGAAAGAACTGAGACAATGGGGATGTTCTATCTAGAACTCACCAAGGCCAGCTGGCCTGGGTCTAAAAAAGCATGGGATAAAACCAGACTCGCTGAACATAGAGGACAATGAGGACTACTGAGAACTCAAGAACAATGGCAATGGGTTTTTGATCCTACTGCACGTACTGGCTTTGGGGGAGCCTAGGCAGTTTGGATGCTCACCTTACTAGACCTGGATGGAGGTGGGTGGTCCTTGGAATTCCCACAGGGCAGGGAACCCTGATTGTTCTTTGGGCTGATGAGGGAGGGGGACTTGATTAGGGGAGGGGGAGGGAAATGGGAGGTGGTGGTGGGGAAGAGACAGAAATCTTTAATAAATAAATAAAAAAGAAAAAGAAATAAAAAGGGGGCTATAACAACAGACATGAAGGAAATATAGAGACTCATTAGGTCATATTTTGAAAACTTGTACTCGACAAAATTGGAAAACTTAAAGGAAATGTAAAACTTTCTGCATAAATATCACTTACCAAAATTAAATCAAGACCAGCTAATAAATTAAATAGACCCATAACTACTGAGGAAATAGAAGCAGTCATCAAAAGTCTCCCAACAACAATAATAACAAAAAGCCCAGAACCAGGTAGTTTCAGCTCAGAATTCTACAAGATTTTCAAAGATGATCTAATACCAATACTTCTCAAATTTTTCCACACAATAGAAACAGAAGAAACATTTCCAAATTCTTTTTATGAGGCTACAATTACCCTGATATGTAAGACATTAATATGAAGGAGATGACAACTTATGCTAATGAAGTTGTGGGGAAAATGGAACATTCCTGCATTGCTGGTGGGAGTGCAAGCTGGTACAGCCCCTTTAGATGTCAGTGTGGCTATTTCTCAGAAAATTAGGAAACAACATTCCTCAAGACCCAACAATACCGCTTTTGTATATATACCCAAAAGATGCTCAATCACACCACAAGAACATGTGCTCAACTATGTTCATAGCAGCATTGTTTGTCATAACCAGAGCCTGGAAATAATCTAAATGCCCCTTGACAGAAGAATTGATAAGGAAAAATGTAGTACATTTATATAAGGAGTACTACACAGTAAAAAAAATGACATCTTAAAATTTTCAGGCAGATGGATGGGTCTAGAAAACATCATTTTGAGTGAGGTAAGCCAGACACAGAAAGACGAATATAATATGCACTCACCCATAAGTGGTTTTTAGACAAAAACCAAGAAAACCAACCTACAAATCACAATTCCAGAAACCTAGACAACAATGAGGACCCTAAGAGAGACATACATGGATCTATTCTGCATTCAATGTAGAAAAAGACAAGACTTCCTGAGTAAATAGAGAACATGAGGACTATGGGAGAGGGTTGAAGCCTAGGTGAGTGGAAGGGAGGGGAGCAGAAAAACAAATGTATAGGTCAATAAAATCATTTTAAAAAAATTCAGACCGACAGTAGTAGCACAGGCCAAAAATAAAAAGACCTCCAATGAGAGACATTATTCCAAAAAATTGTTCTCTGCCCTCTACATGTGCACTGTGGCAATACTACCATAGATACATCATGCAAATACAAATAATAATAATAATAATAAAATTATAGAGTAAGCTCAAGAAAAGAAGTTTATAATTATTAACCTTATGGATTCTCATTTTTACCAGAATATAAAATTTTAATAAGAATATTTAAATAAAAAAATTAAATGTATAAGGAGATACTACTATACAACCATTAAAGATAAAGAAAAAGGAAGAAAGAAAGAATATTAAAGAAAGAATGAAGGAAGAAATAAAGAAAGTGAAAATCCAACATATCAGATATGTTGAAAAGAAATATGGAAAAATTACAACTCACATGTGACCAATGATAAAAACAAATGATTAAAAAATTTTTGGCAGGCTTGATATTTTCTTTATTTTTCTTTTATTTTTTTTTAATTACTACACTGTTTGCCAATTGCTCAGGCATATTCCTACCCTATCTCATATACATTAAATTATTCCATTTTTATTAATCTATTTATAGGCATGAGGCTGTGGCTTAGCAGTAATATTCTACCAACTTTCTCCATTGGAAGCTACATGTCATCTCTTTGACTCCACCTTCTCTCTTTCTCTATCAAAACAAAAATACCTAGGATAGCCAAAACAATCCTGTACAATAAAGGAAGTTCTGGAGGCATTACTATTCCTAACTTCAAACTCTACATATACCCCATTTTTTATAGTATTTTTTGTTCTTTTGATGTCAAGTTTCTTGAGTTCTTTGTATATTTTGGATGTCAGTCCTTTGTTTGACATGGCAGACAGTGAGGGCTGATGAGAAGCCAAGAACAATGGCACTGAGTTTTGATACTACTTCATTTTCTGGCTTTGTGGGAGCCTAGCCAATTTGGATGCTCACCTTTCTAGACCTGGATGGAGTGGGGAGGACCTTGGACTTTCCACAGGGCAGGGAACCCTGACTGCTCTTCCAACTGGAGAGGGAGGGGGAGAGGAGTGGGAACAGGGGGAGAGAAATGGGAGGCTGGGAGGAGGCAGAAATTTTTTTTCACTAAAAATTTTTAAAAAATGTGGTATAGACCTAAACAGAGAACTCTCAACAGATGATTCTTAAATGGCTGAAAGATGCCTAAGGAAATGTTCAACATCCTTAGCCATCAGGTAAACGCAAATTTAAACAACTCTGAGATTCCATCTTATGCCTGTCAGAATGGCCAAGATCAAAAACACTGATGACAACGTATGCTATAGAGGATATGGAATAAGAGGAACAATCCTCCATTGCTGGTGGGAGTACAAACTTGTATAGCCTCTTTGTAAATAAGTCTATTTCTCAGAAAAAGTAGGAAACAAGCTACCCCAAGACCCAGCAATACCACTTTTCGGTATACACCTAAAGGAAGCTCAATCATACTACAAGGATATGTGCTCAACTATGTTCATAGCAATATTATTCATAATAGCCAGAATCTGGAAACAACATAGATGCCCCTCAACTGAAGAATGGATGAAGAAAATATGATACACTTACACAATGGAGTACTCCACAGCAGTAAAAATAATGACATCTTAAAATTTGCAGGCAAATAGATGGATCTAGAAAACATCATTGAGTGAGGTAACCCAGACCAAGAAAGACAAACATCATATGTTCTTACTCATAAGTGGCTTTTAGACATAAAGAAAACCAGCCTTCAATTCACAACCCAGAGAACCTAGACAACAGTGAGGACCCTAAGAGAGACTTACATGAATGTAAATATGAAGGAGAAAATAAAAGACTTTGCATTTTCTTAAATCACTGCACATAGAACTCCCACAGAATCTAGCCATGCCATACCTGGGATATTTGCCCATGAAGAGAAAAGCAGAGAGCCACATGAAAACTTGTACAAAGCCACCCACCCCTAGAGACACTTAGGGGTCCCCTTTTAGGTGAAAGAATTCAATTTTAAAAAGCCCCTAATCTATGCTTTAATTTATATAAATTTCAATAAAATGTAGTTTATCTAAAGCTAGAAAACATGATGATGGTTGGCTGGGAATACAACATCTTAGGGAGTTGTACACATCTCTTCTGAAGGAGTTTAAAAAGGAATCATGGAAATTGTTGCAGCAAAGACCACAAAATATGCCTTGCTTTGATTGAAATAAGGAGTTCACAGTTCAAAGCATCAGGAAATATGTTTATCAAAACTCTTGAAATCGATTTTATCAAGTCATTTAACTTTAACAAAACCAGGGAAAATAATAAGGTGCTAGTGTGAGGAGGGAGAAATAAATGATATTAAATATGCATTTGAAAAGTATTATTTCTTTAAATACAGCATTATAATACAAGTCAATTTGGGCTGGCAAGAGGCCTGAGTGTGCAATGGTGGTTTTTAAAGAGGCTGAGGAGCTGAGAGCAAAGCACAGGTCCCACATGGAGGAAGGCAAAAACTAACTTCATTGATTTGTTCTCTGACCTCCACATTCAGCGTGTGTGCGCGCGTGCGTGCGCACACACACACACACACACACACACACATCTCATATTAAAGAAAAAGATGGAAAAAAGGGGAGGGAGGAAAGAAGGGAGGGAGGGATGAAGGGAGGAAAGAAGAGAGAATTTTTTTAAGGCTAATTTTTTTAGCCATTTTTTGAAAATAGATTTTTGTTTCATTCTAGATATCTCAACACAGTTCCTCCTCTTTTCACTTTTCCCAGCTCCCCACCACCTCCCCTCTCCTGCAGATCCACTCCCTTTCCTTTTCCCTTCAGAAAAGAACAGGCCTTTAGAAGACAGCAGCGAAGCATGACAAAACAAGATAGAATAAGACAAAACGAACACTCTCATATCAAGGCTGGACAAAGCAAACCAACAGGATGAAAAGAGTCCCAAAGTCAGCCAAAAGAGTCAGAGACACACCACTGTCACTGTTAGGAGTCCCACAAAAACACCAAGCTAGCAGCAGAAGACCTGGGACAGACCCTTGCAGGCTTCATATTACCAGTTCAGTCTCTGCGGTCCCATATGAGCCTTGCTGAGTTAATTCAGTGGACTATATTTTCCTGGTGTCCTCCATGCTCTTTGATTCCTACAATCTTTCCTTTCCCCTTTCCGTGGGGTCCCCTGATCTCCAACGGGAGAAAGCAATAGAGAACTCCAGTTTCAACTTTCTCTCCAACAAAAATATCTGGCTGTGGTTTTCTGTACCTACTCCCATCTATCGCTGGAGGAAATCTCTGATGGTAACTGGACAAGGCACTGATATATTAGGATAGCAGAATATCATGAGGAATCTTGTCATTGATTTTTTTCATGCCATCCTTGGTTCTACCTTGGGTTTCTGGGCTACCCAGTCTCTGGTTTCTGACCATAAAGGCAGTGTAGGGCATGACATACAGGTATATTTGAGAGTTTTATAGTTACCAGTTGACACAATTTTTATCTGTTTTCTACTTTTCCTAATGTATTAGGAGAGAGACTGCCTGCTAAGAACAGTGACCTAGCCATTATGAAAAATGAAAACAACCTGGTATTCTCCAGAGTATTTTTCTTCTTCAGGAAACCAGCTATCATGCAGACTGTGTCAGTCCTTCAGAATATGTCACTCTCCTCACGGTTCATGTTACCACATAATATACACAAAGCAGTGGTGAGTGTACTCAGCAGGCAGATTGGTTTGGACTATCATTTGTCAAGCAATGAAAGGATATTGAACAAAGGTGTTAGTTTGAGATACATTGCAAATGTGTGTTTACAAGTACCAAGATTAAAGAAGAACTGAACTCTAACTGATATAATTTTATAAATAGCTAGAGGGAGTCAATAAAACAAAACCATGAAATCGGTGTCTTACACATGAACTGACTGAATATTGAACAAATGATTTCTTCCCCCAAGCCAGTTACAGAGAAAATAAAGTCCATTCATGAATATCTCTAGTCTTCTGTTCTATCATTTTTACTGCAACTGTAGCACAATTCCAAAGATTTAATGTTTATAATTTTAAAAATTGATATGTTTGAAAAACCACACATGAAGAAATCACATGGGTAAAGTATCAATTTGGGGAAAGTTATTGTAATCACCTGCCCTTCCTGGCATCTCTACCCTTTAAATATGACCTTGATTCACCTCCTCATATAAGATTCAGTTGGATTTTTGTCCTCTCATCTAAGCTAGGCTTGTGGCTTGCTTTTGTTCGTAAGATTTAAGCAGGGCATGGATATGCGGGCTCTGAGTGTAGGTCTCCAGAGACTTTGTGTTAGACCATTTATCCACTGTACCTCAGCCTGACCCAGCTTGCTAGTATAGGCAAACAAACAGAGTGCAAGAAAATTAACCTGGTTAGAGCATCCTAGACTGAGCATTTACACTTCCTCGACAAACTGAAAAGACAAGAGTAGAATAAATTATGTAGGCAAAATTAAGTCTTCCAAGAATGACAGGCCACAGAAACAGGCAGATTAGAAAGTGACAAGTTCAGGTATTCCTGACATAGTGACTAAAGTCTGTCCTTACAGATTCTATTCTTAAATATGGGAGTCAAGTCTTCCCTACCTGAGAAAATACTAGTTTAAAAGAAAACCCATTTTCTTTAATTTTAATATACCTATACAATGATCTATATTATAAATGTACTCTTCTATCATTTTGACATATTTGAAAAATATATGACTAAAAAAATTCTAGCACTTTTAAATCTTGAGTATAATTTTAGCACACATATTGACACCATATTTTGCTCTGACTATACATTGGAGACACCTATTATTTTCATGATTCACAGATACATTATTTACAGTGAAAACATTGATCGCTGATGTTAGACTGGAAGCGAATATCACAAGGTGAGCACAATCTCAGACTTGACAAGTCAGACTGTTGCAAGGCCCCAGATGGTCTAGCGGACATATTTGAAACCATCTAAAACAGATCCTCAATGTAAATTCCTCCATATTTCCAGAGAGAGAGAGAGAGAAAGAGAGAGAGACTGTCCTTTCTGTCCTTTCTCCCACCGGGTTCCTACTCTAGGTAAGTATAGGTTTAACTCATCTGGGAACTTTTAATGTTTCGTTATCTTATGCCACCTGTAGATGTTCCCAATAGTACAATTTTTAAGTTTGTGAATTGAATATTGTTGAAAATTCTGTACTTGATTTTATAGATGTATGATCTAGTAAATCCGCATGAATCCTCAATGCAGTCTTAACTCTTTCCATTCAAGGCCACAGATATATTGTAGTTTTAAGATATGGGCAAGCACTATTTTTTGGACATTGACTTGCTGAATCAAGCAATAACTCCTCGAAGATACAAAACTCTGTACCCACCAAGGGAAAGCATAGCACTCAGAGGTGATGCTTTAAAATGCCTGCACAGGCAAGTACAAGCATCCATGCATGTCAGAAAGGTCTCAGAATAAAGGCAAACAAACAAACACCAAGGGCAGGGAAAGGATGCAGAAAGAAAGCAATATCTCACAGCGTTAAGGCATAGACTGATTAAAAAACTTCAGAGCGGTACTGTGTGCCTTCCCTGGACAGATGGAGTTTGAGGAGAACTAGACTTGCAGGACCCTACCCAGTCTGACAATTCCAATGAAGTGGGGACAGGGAGAGGAAAGAGGAAAGTGTTTGCCATCAAAGAACATTAGATGTGCCTTGCCTCATCTGCCAGCAGCCTTTCTCTAATGGTTCGGTGCTGTGAGTGCTGTCAGGCCAGGGTGCGTCCTCTCTGCAAGGGACTGTGCAGGGCTCTGCTGCTTTCCCTGGCACTAGACAACAGGAGCATCAGGAATGCAAGTGCATCCCTCAAAAGTCTGCTCTCTAAAACACTCTGTGAGTCAATTTAAAGAAATCCCCCCCCCCCCTTCTACGCCTGGTTGCTTCAAGCAAGGCCAGAGAGAGTCACTGAAGTAACACTAGGTGACCAAGTCTGTATCCCTAGGCCTTTAATCTCTAGTGCTGTCTTCCTTGCGGCGAGATGAGCAATGCTATGTTCCTAGCTAAGGCCCCTTCCTATGAAATGTTCTGGTTAATGAATCTATTTTCCTGTCCCAGGAGCTCAAAGAGCCGATTCCCACAACAGAGTACACACAGTTTTGAAGTGTTCAAGCTGTGCTCAATTCCGACAGGAAAGGAGCTGCTTATTCACTGTTTATATGTCAATAAAGAGAGCGCGTGAAGCCCTTAACAAAAGAGCCCTACAATCACTTTGTACTTTCAGATTTTAAAAGGACCATTGGGAATATTAAATTTCAAACTATTCTCAGAGGTAGACAGGAGAAAAAGATGCTTTATCCATTTCATGTGAGTGGAAACTGAAATATGGACGGGACTTACTCACTCAAGTCATGCACAAACTAAGTAACAGAGGCAGATTTTAACTACAATTGCAGGATATGCCTATGCAGCCATTTACTCAACAAACCACTACTGACCAACTATTGACTTCTTGTAGGATTTATAAAAGCTATATTACTCAATGCCAATAAACTTCTGGTGTGTGTTGGGGGGGGGCAGGTCATGTGTGTGTGTGACAATTAACAAAAAAAGAGGCCATGAATTTGAAGAAAAAAAAAAGAGCAAGGAAGTTTATATAGGAGGTTTGGGAGGGAAAAGGGGGAAGGAGGAAATGATGTAATTACTCTTTAATCTCAAAAAATAAGAGAAATAAATCTTTAAAGAAAAGCAGTGAGAATGAGACAATAGGATCCCTGGGTTTGATTCCTAGACACTATGGACATAGGTTGCAGGATTAGTGAGAGATCCTCTCAAAATAGGATAGAGAAGAGACTGGAGCTACTTGAGCTTTACCTGCCACATATATATATACACACTCATGTACACTCTGACACACAATCATGCACACACACACACATTCACCCACATACACTTATACTCAAACACACACAGACACAAACTCATACATATACACACACATGCACACTTACACATCATACACATTCTCAAACACATACAAGGAGGCAATGACCACATAACAAATTAGACAACATGGAGGAGCTGAAATCCTAATGTACACAGTTTATTTTACTCTGTAGAACTTAGAGACTCTGATATCCTCAAAAGGCTTCAAAGATGGGGATGTAGTTCATGTGTTGGAATATTTGTCCAGTATGCACAAAGGCCTCAATTCCCAGCACCACAGATACCTGGTGTTGTGGCACATGCTCATAATCACATCCCATGGAAGGTGAAAGTAAGAGCAAAAGTTCAAGACCATCTGCAGCTACAAAGTGAATTTGAGGCCAGCATGGAATATATGAGATAGTCTCAGAAAAATATAATGAAATAAAACAAGTAAACTTTCAAGTATATGATATATTTGAACTAGCCTTTGACATGTCACCCAAGCAAGATGTACGGGTGAGTAAGAAGAACAAGGATGAGGAGAAGCATGGTGATAACACAAGAATTCATCAGATGTTCATGAGGAATCTACAAGTCACTAAGGTTAGGGCTCATGATAATTGCAACTTGAAGGAACTCTGGGCAGCTCACATGTGGTGAGCATGTCTGACAGGCCATGCCCTTTCTCCCATTCCCTCTGTCTTGCTGAAAACCATTAGATTACATTGGTAAAGTTAGCCACCAAAGTCTATTCCCTTAATTGATCACTTCCTCCTGAGGCTGACTACCAAGATCCAGCTATTATGGGTCTGAATGAGGTTCACCCTCAACATTTTATTAATATGGCATTATTTAATTTAAATTTTGAGAACCGAAGACAAGGGAAATAATGCAGCTCATAAACACTGGTCACCTTTGTCAGGGCCTATGAGGTTACCTCTAGTGACCTGGAAAGATGTAATAACAGATAAATGGCATCATTTACCATTGGAAAAGGCTTCACTTGTTTCCAGTAAATGGAGTGCAGCCCAACTGAATCTGGAGCAGGTTCACAGCTGAGACCACCAAAGAAGCAGATGAAACGGAGGAGGCACAAGAGACAGCAGAGAGTTTGCTTGCTGCAGTAGCTCTAAACAATGTCAGTGCTGAAAGTCATTGGCATCGGTACCGCACCCTCCCTTATTATCAGGGGTGGAGGTCAGAGAACCTTGTCCTCCACTGTTTGCTAAGGACTCCCACCTATTTTCTAATACTGGTCCTATAAGAGAAAATTCTAAAATTTGTAATGACACCATTCCCATGCCTAGATACCCTCTTTGCTTTCATAACCTTTCATAATCCTGATAATATACTTATCTATATCATTACCTTTTTAGTTGTAACATATTGGATGGCATATTCTACTTGTTGATCAGGAGGTTCTGCTTTCAGGGAAAGCAAACTTATATGGATGGGGGAACTTCAGGAGAAAAATGCAGACATGACCTGGAAACCTGGACCACTGAACTTCTAAAGAAGAAGAAGAAGCATGGCACATGCTCCTGGAGTCAGAACAATGAATTCTGAAGAAGGATGAGGAGTTGGTAGCTGGCCTGCAGATGAATCTGCACTCTCCACATCTCCTTTAGTGAGGTTCTTCTGCAAAGACCCTGGTGGTATGAGCGCTCACTAACCAATTCAAGGCCATGTGCTAAAAAGTCAGTCAATAGGCTTCCACTACATTAATTGTTGATTCCATGGAATAGAGCAGATGCTGTTCCCTGAAGCCAACTCCAGAGTAGCTTACCTCCACATTCTTTACTGACCCACAGGTAGAAGACACCCAAGTAACTACTTCAGGTGTTGCTGTTGTCCTCAACTCTAAGATGTTGTCTATAACCTTACAGATTTGGGGGGACCCTTAAATATCTGTCTCCAGTTCTATCTCTTTCCTTCATTTTAAATTATCCTCATACATATTTTATATATCTATGCTTTGAAAACTAGGAAAATCCTAACCAAAAGTTCCTATCCCACTGGCATGATTCATATAATTTCAGAAAACCCTAGTATAATTTCCAAACGATGCCTTTGGTAGCATTAATGAAATTGATACTGTAATTTATTTATATTGAAGTATCCTACAATGCTTTATGTACAAGGCATTAATTTACGCTTTGCCATAATATGATTTTATTGTGGCATTTCTTTCATATTATAATAATTAAAGCTTCAACCTGAAGACCAGAAAAGCAAAGGGGCCAGCCACTAGCTCTTACCTCGACCTCAGTCTGAAAATGGTGATCCTGCCTCCAGAAAACCTAAGAATGTGACTGAGAATGAGAACTGTCTTTTTCCATTTTATAATCCTCTCTAGTACTGGGATTAAGGGTGTGCACCACTACACCCTGGTTTCTATGGCAAGCTAGTGTGGCTACTGGAATTAAAGGTGTGTGTCATTGCTGCCTGGACTTTTTTTCAATAATATTATTTATTTCACAATGTATTTTACAATTTACATTATAACTTTTATTATTAAATTTCTTTTTTATTACTTTATAAATAATACCAATCAAAATTTTCACTTCCTTCCCTCCTCCCATTTCCCTCCCACTCCCCAACACACCCTCTCCCCACCCTCCTCCAGTCCTAAGAGAAGGAAAGGTATCCTGCCCTGTGGGAAGTTCAAGGGCCCCCCCTTTACATTTAAGCTTAGGAAGGTGTGCATTCAAATAGACTAGGATCCCCAAAAGCCAGTACATGCAGTAGAGACCAATCCCAGTGTCATTATGATTGGCCCCTCAGTCTGCCCCAATAGTCAGCCACATTCAGAGGGTCCAGTTTGATCCCATGTTCGTTCAGTCCCAGTCCAGCTGGAGTTGGTGAGCTCCCATTAGCTCAGGCACCCGCAACGGATGGCGATAGAGACAGAGACCTACATCGAAGCACTGGACTGAGCTCCCAAGGTCCAGTTGAACAGCGGAAGGAGGGAGAATATAAGCAAGGAAGTCAGGACCACGAGGGGTTTGTCTACCCACTGAGACACTGTGCCTAAGCTAATGTTGCCTGGTTTTTAAGGATGGCTAGTGTGACTGTTTTACTTTTCTGATCTTCAGGCAAATTTTATTTAATAAAATACAAATGAAATGCTACTAAATGAGTTCATACAGCCAAACTGTATTGGTATTTCCAATTCACTTTCTAAGCAATAAACATTTATTTATAATCTGCTATATGTCATTTGTTCCTCAAAGAATCCATTTGGCTAGAACACACCCAGTGATTAAATTAATAGTGTAGCTTGTTTTTAATATTACATAACGATATACTATAGTCATTACTCCAGTTATCAGCTAAGTTCCTACATAAATTTAACATGGTCTTGTGTCAGTGTGGTGACATTTAATCTCTATAGGTTTCAAGTTTTGTGGTTTCAAGGCTCTTTTATATTCTTAAGAATGTCTAAAGTTCTTCACAAGCAGTTCTGCATTTGTTTGGATTTTATCTACCAACATCATATCAAAAACAGATATAAAATTGTGGAAAAAAATATTTATAAATTCATTAAAATATTATATAATGTTCTAATACAAGTAGCATAAATAATTTGTTTATGAAACAAAGAAACAATGATGGAGTTCCTTTTGATTTTTTTATACTCTTGTAATGTCTGGTTTTATTGACATCAATTCAGGTTTCATATTTGCCTCCATTTATTCTGTTGCAATAGCACATATTGCATTGCCCCTGCAAGCAATTCATGTTTGCATATGTACAAATGAGCACACAAGGACATATATACTGTTTTGTAAATTTTCTGGACTTTTGCTCTTACTTTTCAGAAATTTTACAGGAATTCTAGGGTCCACAGAACACGCTTTGAGAACTGTTGTTGTGGACACTACACCTAGAAAGATTAGAACTCTTTCTTTGAAGGCATGACGGGATTCATTCTTCAGGAGGCCATTGGCACACCTGCTTGTATTTATCGAGAGTCATGATAATGGCAATATTAATAGCACACACATTTGCATGACTGAAGGGCAAGAGTCATGAAGAGTTGCAGGTTGTATGGAGAAACTTAGAGCTATCCACTTTCAGTACTCGAAATTGCTATCATCTGTTACACTTGGCTCCAGCTGCTGTACAGGTGTATACAGTAGCCACCTGCCAGTCAGTTCTGCAGCCAGAAAGTTCTATTTTAGACAACCTCATCAAGCTCTTCTCTTCTCTAAAAGCCCTTGATTAGAGTTTTTATATTTCAATCATGCTTTCTCCATCCCCAACATCTCCCAGATCCCCTCTGCCTCTTACTACTTAGTGAGACTTACATGACTGCATATAAACAGATCTTAAGGGAGATTTGGGGCATTTGTCATTTCCTTTTATTCCTGCTTGTGCTTATATCATAGTGTCAATAACATTTGTAATGAATACGTAATTGACATATAAGACACAAGTACATGAATGTAAATACATTGGATTTTTAAAGATCCTTTTCTGAACATTGATTAAGCTAGAGAAGCCACTTTTCTTATATGAGCCTCATTTTCTTTATTGCAAGGACACACAAATTGTTATGCACTCACATGACAAATAGTAATCAAATGTCTTTACATCTTCAGAGTTGTTAGAAATAGGAATTCAGTGGTGGAAACCCAGAGGAACTCCTTCCCATCTTGATTTATGCTATTACATATGATATAAACAAGAAATGGACAAATATAATGGTAAAGACACACATTCCTGGTGAACAAACTTTTGCTGATACCTAAAGCTCAGGGACTGGATACCAGAAAGGATTCTAGTTATAGTAAATAACAGTGGCAAATTACTGGAGCATGAAAAAAAAAAACAATCATGTTGTAGGAATTCCTACTGCCAGTAGCCTTTAAGTTATTCGCCTACTTGGGCTCTCCCCTTATACTATATATGCCAAGGTAAAGCACATACGAGCTCTTTCCAGCTGTGGGATTCACTTGCTGTCCCCCATTCCAGCAGAGGAACTGTGATCTATGAGTCTACCCATAAATAAATAACCCCCTATTATACTCAATTCTGAGCTAGTATTGGATTTCTTTTAAGCATCCCCGTGTGGATTTGGACTCCCAAACTACTGGGTGGATTGGCTTAAAGGCCTAAATGGTCCTCAGTCCAGAAAGTTTCCCATTTTTATGTAAACATCTCCCCCCCCCATCTCTTCACCCCCTACCCCTGCCACAGCAGAGCTAACTGCCTAGGCAACTTGGAAATTTCTCAAGTGTGCACATGCCTCCCTGCCACATTCCCTGCTGCATGGTGACTTTTGCAACTTCTGGATAGTACTCCCAGCTCCTGAGTTCTCGGCTTCTTGTTCCATGTCTGGAATTGATTTAATTGATTTTAATTTGTCAAGCAAAGCATATTTCTCAGTATTTAACCAGAACCAAGGCAGAGAAAGCAAAACCACTCAGGACTGTTCGTGGCACCAGTTTGTGCCTCTAGTCACAACTCTGCAATCACATTATCTGCTGGACAATAACCATTATTTCACCTAAAATAATTTACAGGATTTTATAACAGGTAATTAGTAAATCAATAAACTTGAAAGTTAGATAAAGGTAGACAACATTACCATTGAAACTTTTAGTAACCATTTTGATAATACTATGGATTGTATTCTGCAAGGTTTATATGGTTATGCTGATACATCTATGTATTGGATATTGGGACTCAGTATTTTTCTTCATATTATATCCTTAAGAAAATGGTTTGATAACAGAGCCAAGAATGAGGCACTTTTAGAAATGACACAGTCTTTACAGACTAATAATGAACAGCTAGCTGACAGGATTGATAACATCAAAAATCAAAAGTTACCTAAAACATTAATACTATTGAAAAGGGTAACATTTGACAGACAAAGTTCAATCCACATCAAAGGATACTGAGAAATTATCTGAAAGAATTCATACTGTTGAATTTGACATTCTAAATTTGTTTAAAAGTTAAAGTAGCAGATAGATTATCTCTCCGGGATGGCAGTCTGCATGCTCTCCAAATAATGTCCAAGGATAAAGTGTTACCTTTAAAGAAAAAACTTCAGAAATTGAAATCACGTGTGCAGAATGAGGACGAGAGGCTAAGTGCCTCAATAAAATCATTAGAAATATATATGGGCCAGGAGATTCTACCTTTACAAAAGACAGTAGTAAGAAGATTTGAAACAATTGAGGAAATTATTGGAGCTGATGAGCGGGGAAAGGAGGTACAAGAAGAAGATTCAACATTGCCAGTAACTATCAGAGATGACTTACCCAAGGTTTGAGCTTCCTACCCTGTAATCTACTCTGACAAAGAATCAAGTTCTAAAGGACCAAAAGGATTCAAAGAAGGTAGATGGATAACTATAGGAATGAATAATCTAAAAGAAATTAAGCAAGCAATTGTAACTTACAGCTTGCATTCCATACTTGTTAGGGAGATGATAGACATGGGCTTCTAGTGCTAAAAACATGCTGCATGACTGGCTTCATTTAGTTTCAGCAGTCCTGGATGATGGGCCTCAACTGATTTTGAAATGCTATTCCAGGAAAGAGGCTAAAATTTTAGAACAACAGGGAAAAGCAAAAGGCCTTGAGACTGTCCAAGATCAAATTATTAGTGAGATCACTTATGCTGACTCACAAGTTCAAACACTTTACAATGAACAAATCTTGGCCTTATGCCATAAAGCAGCCTTAAATGTTTGTGACAGGATTCAAGAACTAGGAAAAAGAATTGAATCATATATGAGGGTTAAACAGGATGAGAGAGAACCCTTTAGCATTTTTTTTACAAAGATTAACTAAGGCTTTGCATATAGGAGTAACAGACCCAGATGCTAGATGAGTACTTATTGAATCTCTGGGTTTTGAAAATGCCAACTTAGAATACAAAATGATACTTGGGCCTTTAAAGTTACATCAGCACCTATTGATGAATGGATCCTGCATGCAATGAACATTGAGATATTTGACTATAATACTGAATCTTGGTTAGGAGAAGGAATTGCAAAAGTAATGAGGAGACATCAGAATTCCAAATGTTTCAGTTGTGGTAGAATAGGACATCTGAGAAGGGATTGTAGACAAGAAATTTCTATAAATAATATCTCCTCTGAGAATGGCAGGGATAGGAGGACTCAGCCTTCAGGTATATGTAGAAGGTGTGACAAAGACCAACTTTGAACCAATGAATGCAGATCGACAAAAGACAGAAAAGACAACCTGATATCATCAGAAAACTCCTTGGGGGGCCTCTTACAGTCCCCCAAGTTAAAAGTGGTCCAGTCATTTCCAGTCACTGTGGAGGACATGTTTCATCAGGAAAATTAAAAAAAAAAAATCTAGAGCCTTCAAAAAAAAAAACCTGTTCTAGATGATGGAATAAACAATAAACATAGAGGATACATCAAAAATTTCAATAGAAAATAAGAAACATATATTCTGGCAGACTTCTATAAATAGAAGACCAAAGCTAAGAGTGCCTATAGACTGCGTTGTAATTGTAGGTTTGATAGACATGGGTCCAGACATGGGTATGATTACTCATAATCTTTGCATCCATATATGCCTCTTCAAGAGGAAAATGTTCAATTCCTAAGAATTGGAACGCTTTCTCAAGAGTATAAAGCATGAGATGGGTTGAATGCATAGGGCCAGGACAGAGAGGAAGGCCGAGGCCATATGTGTCTAATATTGCAGTGAATTTATGGGATCATGACCTACTGCAGCAATGAAATACCCAGATTAACATTTTAGCATTCTCAGACACTCATAATTCTTGGAAGGTTTTAAGGTACTCTACACAAAAGTCACCAGCTATTCAGGCTGTACAAGAACACAAAGTAACTAAAAAACCTTTAGAGGTACCAACAGCACTACCTTTAAAATGGCTAATTGAGAAACCAGTTTGGGCTAAACAGTGGTCATTATCAGAAGACAAACTTCAGGTTTTAGAACAGCTAGTACAGAAACAACTAGATATTTACCATATTGAAGAATCAACCAGCCTTTGTAATTATCCTGTATGTGTTGTTAAAAAGAAATCTGGTAAAGGGAGAATGGTGACAGATCTAAGAGCTGTAAACAAGGTAATTCAACCTATGACCCCTTTACAATCTGGAATTCCTCTGCCTTCTCTATTACCAAAACAATGGCTTCTTATAGTCAATGATTTAAAAGATTGTTTCTTCACCCTTACAAGAAAAGGACAGAGAAAATTTGTTTTCACATTGCCTACTTATAATAATTCTCAGCCTACTAGGAGATACCAGTGGACTATCCTTCCACAGGGAATGCTCAATAGCCCGAGCCTATGCCAATACTTTATAAGTCAGCCATTGGAAATAATACATAAAAAAATCCTAAATCTGTAATTTACCATGGATGACATTTTGCTATCTGAATCAAATATATAAGTTTGAAGAAGTAAAGAAAGTTTTGCCCAAATGGGGATTGCAAATTTCTCCTGAAAAAATATAGAGAGAAAAAATTCTGTCAATTACCAAGGTTATACAATAGTTTTACAGAAAATTAGAACACCAAAAGCACAAATTAGGAAGATTGATTGATGATTCTTAATGACTTTCAAAGGTTTTTAGGAGATATTTCCAGTCTATGGATGGCTGTTGGGATAACACTTGATCTAATAATTTATTTAAACTAAACCTTAGATAGTGATAAAGATTTGAATAGTCCCAGAGAATTAACAGCTGAAGCAGAAAAGGAATTAAAAATTGTTGAGGAGACATTATGGGAGGCACATGTGGATAACGTGAATCCATATCTTAATTATATTCTAGTCATATTGTCCTCCAGAATTTCCCTTATAGAAATTTTAATGCAGATGGATGATATCATCTTAGAATGGATCTTTTTACTACATAAACCAAGTAAAACATTAAAAACATGTGTAGAAAAAGTCTCTGAATTAATTATAAAAGGTAAATTGAGACTTCATCAATTAGCAGGTATAGACACAACAAAGATCATAGTGCCTTTTACTACTGATGAAATAAAAACGTTATGTGAAGACAATGAACCATGGAAAGAACTTGTGATAATTTTTTGGAGAAATTAATAGAAATTATCCCAAAAGTGATAAACTTAATCTTGTAAAAAGAACTTCTTGGATTCTTCCCCAAATTGTACATGATGCTCCAATAACTAGAGCCTGTACATTTTATACTGATGCAAATAAATCAGGGAAGGCAGGTTACAATTAGAAGAATTAAGTAAGGTAGAAAAAAGCCCTTATGATTCTGTCCAAAAGGCAGATTTATATGTTATTCTCATGGTGCTAAGGGATTTTAAAGAGTCTCTTAATATATTTACTGATCCACAATATGCAGAAAGAGTTGTTTTGCATATTAAAACCACTGAATTTATACCAGATGATACAGAATTGACTTTGTTATTTATACCTGTCCAAGATATAATCAGGAATAAGGTTTGTCCTATATATATAACACACATCTGATCCCATAAAGGTCTGCTATGTCCTCTAGCACAAGGTAATGCAGATATTGATTGATTACTGATTGAAAGTGTGTTGAAGGCCTCAGGATTCCATAACAAACATCATGTCAATAGAAAATGTTTAAAGAAAGAGTTTTCTATTGCATGGCAACAAGCTAAGGAGATTATAAAGAGATGTTCCACTTGCTCTTTCTATAACTAAACACTACAACCTGCAGGGACTAACCCAAAGGATACTCAAAGGAATTAAATCTGGCCGATGGATATGTCCCACTTTGCAGAATTTGGAAAATTAAAATATGTAAACCACACCATTGACACTTATTCAGGTTTACGGTGGGCAACTGGTTTAAGCTTAGAAAAGGTTGATTCAGTAATCACACATTTATTAGAAGTTGTGGCCATCATGGGTAAAGCTGCATAAATAAAGACAGATAATGGTCCACCATATGTCTCTAAGTAAATAAAATAGCTTTTTGCTTATTATAATATAAAGCATATTACAGGTATACCACACAACCCTACAGGTCAGGTAGGTGCAGAAAAATCAAATCTCACTACAAAGGACATGTTAAACAAACAAAAAGGGATGGAAAACACCCCCCAGAAATAGATTGCATAATGCTTTACTGTAGTGACGAGGCGAGCAGGCCTGCTTTTCATCCTACCCAGTTCCTGCATGGCTACCTTTACACCCAAAATAACAACACACAAATTGTATTCATTTAAACACTGCTTGGCCCATTATCTCTAGCCTCTTACTGGCTAATTTTCACATCTTGATTAACCCATTTCTATTAATGTGTGTAGCACCACAAGATGGTGGCTTACCAGGAAGATTCTAACCTACATCCATCTTGAGCCAGAGCTTCATGGTGACTGCCTCATTGCCTTCTTCCCAGCATTTTGTTCTGTCTACTCTACCCACCTATGTTCTGACCTATCAGGCAAAGCAGTTTCTTTATTAACCAATGAAACACATATACAGAAGACCCACCTACATCATTTTACTAACCTTGAATTTTCTTAACACTAATGAGAAAGGGATAACAACAGTAGTGATAATAAAAACTGGATAATAAAGATTCTCTTTGAAAAAGAGAAATCTCTTGAGAAAGAGTAATGACAGTTCATCCAAAACGGTGACAACAATACAAGTGGTAAGGAAATCATGTAGGGTTGGGGCAGGTTTCTGATCTTGTCTTTACAGGAAAACACACATTCTCAAAAATTCAAGACACTGGATGTTTGGATGTTGAGAGAAGGAAAAATAACTATCCAATAAAGATCATCAAGAAAAAGAAATATGACCTGTAAGGACAGAAACACATACACACACACACACACATACACACACACACACACACACACACACACACACACACACAAGAAATATGACCTGTAAGAACAGAAACACATACGCATACACACACACACACACACACACACACACACACATTACACATATATACGAATATATAGAGCTGGCTTTGGAGTTGGACAATGGTTCTGTCCTTCTCTAAATCCAAGCATGTTATAAGAAAAATTCAGAGTTTCTGTCTCATGTCAAGAGCCATCTGGTATGGAATAGAAAGAAGAAAGAATTTAGAAAAAAATTACTTTTCTCCATACCTATTTTTGTTTCTGTCATACCTTTCATTGAATATACATGTCTGTATATGTCTATATAAATAATGTTTAAGTTTTCCACAATAAACAATAAATTTTCCTGCAGTAATCTTAGAAGTTCCCAGGAAGAATACGGGGCCGCACAACTACGACTCCACCTGGTTGATATGACATCATGATGCTGATAGTATTACTATAAGACCTGTTTTGGGTACCAGCTGCTCAAAATGGTTCCAACTTGTTTAGCTGAACTGGTGAACTTTTTTACAATGTTTTGACCAGAACTTAATAGGAACATCAGAAAATCTTTACCAAATACTCAAAGAATATTTGCAATTATACGAGATAGTTATCTTTGAACTTAACCATCATTTTACTTTCCTTTCACAGGATCACATAGAAAGAAGATCACCCCATGACGGCTGGAAGTAATTCTAGAAGATGATTTCCCCTCTCCCAGTGAAGTTTGTCCTCAGGGTCAGGGACATTATTTAGGGGTTGATTATAATTGGTATAGGGTTGGGGAATGGGGGAAAATTAATGTAGAATCAGGGATCTCTTTGAAAAAACACAGAGGAAATTGGATGGGATAATAGATTAGTGTGAGCTTACTCACCCTAATAATAGTGAGTAATGAAGTAAATACTTTTGAGCTATTATTTATAGGTAATTTACATTGGTATAGATTCTTAAGTATTGATACAAACTTAGATTATATTGGATATATTCCTATTTTCATCTACAATATTTGTATATCTAGGCAGTTTTTGTCATATTGTATGTATGTATGTTTCTACCTCTGCTTAAGACATTTTGTATATTGATACAAATTTAGGATATAGTTATCATATTGCAATATACATTTCTACCTTTGATCAAGATACTTATTTATTGTTTACATTTTGAGATCATTGTTCTCATTTGATTCACAGTTATTTAAAGATTGTTTAATATTTTAATATGAAGTCTTTAAGCTATATAGGTATTAAGAATTATAGGACAATAATCATCTATGTTTGTCATACTTATAGTTCGATTAATCAGGTTCTTTAGATACATAAAGAATGTATTCTGCATAGATAGGTAATCTTTAACCACTTTAAAGAGCTATGGAATATGGCATTTAAATAACTTAGGGTTCTGTTGAAGTGAGACACAATTACATCTGGCAGCACCAATCTATACCCTAGAGAATGTTGAGCACTGAAGACACTCCACTTGGAGATTGTTTTCTGGCCTTTAGGCCAGGAACTGCCCATGCATCAACCAACTGACAAAATGCAAGATGTCTGGGCAGGACAAGCAGGATACAAAAAAAAGACTGTCAAATCTTGCCAAAACAAGTTGAGACAGTTTTGAAAATTCTTCTGCCTCTGAAAATGGTCTGTCAGTTACTCCAGGAGGCCTTAGCCAAAATTGCTTGCTCCAACAGTGCAAAGGAGACTTTGGGTGATTGCCCAGGTAGCCAGTTGTCATTTGTTGCACATTTTGAAAGTTGTTTGATTGCACTTCCTGCTTACTCAAGTAATATTATTTCCTTTCTCAAGTCTTCATTTGCGGTTGAAGACTAGATAGTTGTAGTTACTTTCCTCTCATGACTTGGCCAAGTTATTTATTACACAAGATTTAAACTTATTAGGATAGGATAATTATTGAAACATTTCTTACATGTTTCTTGTTTGATATTGTTTATGCTGGTTGTAATTCCAATTTTTATACCTGATATTTGTTCTTATTATATATAACTTTGCGTGGGGCTTAGAACTTTCTTATTGAAACAAAAGGGGGAAGTGCTGTAGGAATTCTTTGCTCTAGTAGCCTTTAAGTTACCCACCAACTTGGGCATGACCTCTTATACTATTCATGCCAATGTAAAGTGTGTATCCATCATTGTTTTCTGACTGTGGGATTTGGATGCTGTTCCCCATTCTAGCAGAGGATTGTGATCTGTGAGTCTACCCTTAAATAAATGACCTTCTTTTATACTCAATTCTCAGCTAGTGAGGGATTTTTTTTTAAATGTCCTTCTTCACAGTTGGCATCTGAAAGAAGACTTCAGTATAGTGAGTATGAGTGAGTGACATGCAATAAATTGGAAATATAAATGCACAATTATGCAGCACCCTATCCTTCTGCTAGGAAGGTTGTGAGAGTCAACTAAGATTATGATTATAAAAGTTTTAACAAAGTTGATATAACCTGAAGCACACTAAAAACTGGATGTTATTGGGGCCACAATAATCTCTTCACCAATAATTCCTAGAAGACAGCAAATAAAGTCAAGGCAGAAATGGTATAATCTTCTGGAGAGATGGCTTGGTACTAGAGAAAATAGTCATGACTTAAGTAATAAGTCAGTTAAAAATCAGAAGGGGATTATAGTTCTCACAAATGTAGCATTTCCCACCACATGTAGCACAGCATTCAAACATGTTCACACACATGTGCTCGCAGGCAGACACACAGGTTTTGTTCCTGTCCCTTCTTTTCTTTACCTCCATTTTTTTTAAGTCAGATTGAAGTGCTTCTTTTCAGTCCCCAAGCTCCAAGGTCTGGAATCTATGGTGCTTTCTTCTGCCAAGCACACTCTTTTTTAAAACAGGCACATTAAATATGCATTTGCCATCAAGTCTCTAAATTGCTTAGGGACTGTTTCTTTGCAGAATAAATCATTTTCAATAGCACACTTAATATGAGGTAAGCATCTATCCTACTCATCCGAGTAATCTTTTTTTTCTTTGAGTCTTGATTTATCCTGGGGACTGTTCCCACTCTACTCTTTTGTTGTGCATTTTCATCAATACAGTGATGTTTTGAGTCAGGATCTCAGACAACCCAGGCTGACCTTGAATTCACCATGTAACTGAGGTGTCCTTAAACTTCTGATCCTCTTACTTCCACTCCACAGTGCTGGAATTATAACCATGCACCACCATGTGCAGTTTTATATGGTACTTGCCGGGTCCTCATGCATGCTAGGCAAGTACTCTACCAACTGGGCTAAATCAGCAGTCCTTTTATTTTTTTCCTTTGGATGACTACATGACATTCGTTATAATTTGTTTGGCTACAATTCAGTGATATGTGTATTTCTATTGCATACTATTTATTTTCACCTATAACTTCCTTTATCTCCAGTCACGGACACTAAACCAGGCAGAAAAGATAAAGTAATACTATATCAACAAATAACCCTAAGATATATTTATGTCCTATTGTCATAAATATCTAAAACATAACACTTTCACTGTGAATGCAAGAGTTTTATGTTTCATCTTTATGCCTATTACAGGTTTGCTGTATTCTGCTCCTCTTTTTCCTTCAGGCTGCAATCCAAGTTGACTAAGCAGCCTTCATCTTTAATTTTGTTGTTCTGTGGAATAAGAGCATGGTGATCCACAGCTTTTTGGAAATAACACATGCAACCTTCATCCACATTAGTTGGTCGAAGAAATTAACCTGCACAGGACTGACATCACCTAGGCAGAGAAGATGAATTCTCTTACAATAAGCAGCAATAAATAATATGAGAGAGTTGTGAAAGGATCCAGGACAGACAGTCTTCGCTAAACAGCAGTGTACACATTCTAGGAAAAGAATCTGAAAAGGAACAGGAGAAAAGGGTGGTAGTCGTGTCAGTAGTCATAGGATAGAAAAAATGCTCAGTGGTTAGCAGTACTTGTTACTCTTTTAAATGATACAGGTTCAATTCCCAGCAGCTACATGGTGGCTAACAACTATTTATAATTTCAGTTTCAAGGAATCCAGTGCCTTCTTCTGACCTGTGTGACACACCTAATGCATATATCTACTTGCAATCATAACATATATTCACACATATAAATTAAAAATTAAGAGCATATTTTAAAAGCTATGTGTTTTGGAGTGAGTGAGAATGTGAACTATTCCACAAATCTTATACTTATAACTTCTAATTTGATAACTTCTAATTACGACATCTGCTCCCAATGTGGTAATAATGAAGGAATATTAGACTACTGTCAAAATTAGAAAGTGAATGTCTATTTAGCACCTATTCAAAAGAGTTGTCAGTCAGTCCAGGGAGACTCTCTTCTGGTGCCAGCAGGGCCAGCCAATATCTGATGATTGTGGCCAGAAGGTAGACCAGTCACCACCAGTTCAGCCACAGTTAAATTACTCACACCTAAAAGCGTAAAGGAAACACTGAGAACATTTAAAGTGTAGTAACTAATCAAACCTGTGTTCTCTGTGGAATACATATTTCTGGGCCAACAGACCTGCCTGAAAGACAGACATTTTCTCCATTAAATAAATACAGAATATTTTTCCAGAGAAGAGTTGTTGATAAGTCAGATTTTAATTAAGGGAAATGTGGTCCAGTCCAGGCTAGTGTGTGTGTGTGTGTGTGTGTGTGTGTGTGTGTGTGTGTGCTACTACAATTATGGTTAAATATTATTGGGTAAAGAATTTGCTTATATGGCTAAAAACTTCCAACAGATCAACTATAGTCAATAGAGCTCTTAAGAAGAGTGGATGCAAATGGGAGGCAAATGCTACCAATGGTGTATATGTCCAACAACAGAATCAGCAAGAATTCATAATCGACCAATCACTTTCTGCTGCTACAATGATGGATTTAGTGTTCAACCTTCCCAAAGACAAGTTCCTCCACCTCTGATTCCCTCACCTAACAAAGTTGGATATGGAAAAGCAAGTCACCAAACACAGTAGACTGGAATTCTAAACAAAATCTTAATTCATGATAGGCTGCCAGTTTCTGTGACACTAAGAAGCCATGAACACTTATAAAAGATGACATTTTTGGACCTTCAACAAAGTCTTTCTTTGGTGAAGGACAAATCTTCCACTTCTGCCTTTGCAAGTTTTTGCTCATGATGAATATGATTATGATTATTCCTTGGGAAAGAAGCATAAAAGTCAATAAAGACAATCACTTCAACCTATTTTACTTTTCAATTAGCAAATAGTCATTGCCCAAAGACTAGGCATTTTTATTGTTTGATGTATATTGACCATATTCATCTCCTTCCTCAGTGTTCACTGTTTTCTTACTGCCCACTTCCCACACTAGTCCTCTTCCTTTTCCTAAGTGACTCCTTTCTATTTTAATATATTTTAAAATTCTGTATTTCACATATGAGTAAAAACATGATAGTTGACATTCTGACATTCTGAGACTGCCTTGTTTCATTAAAATGATGGTTTCCATCTTTAGACTATATCTTGAATGGAGTGATCTATTTTATTTGTTCTATATAAAATCCATTGCAACTCGATTTTGTTCCAACCATTCTGTTGATTTACAGACATAATAACAACTTATCTGCAATAAGAACATTTCTTAGTCTTATTGCTCTTCCACCCAAAATTTCTTACAGTGTAGGACTTTCTATCCTGACAACAGCTCTTCCCACAGCTCTTCTTTGACCTTTTCTTAGTGTTGAAGTTGCCCTTACTTCTGGATACTCCTTTTTCTTTGGGTGATTTGTAAGTTGGTAAAAGCATGTGACCTTAGCTACATACTCTTCTTTGGTCTAATTCCTTCTTCAGTAAAATCAGCATAACGTTCTAACTCTGAAACTTATCTTCAATATCCAATGACAAAAGCCAGTATGCAGTGCCTGTGCTTCAATCATCCAAAAAATTTGCTTCCCTCACCTTCCCATACCTATGCTAATCATATTAACTGCCAACTTTACACAGCCTATAATCACTTCAAAAATGAGGTTCAATTAAGTAATTTTCTTTGTTAGATTTGCCTGTAGGCATGTCTGTGAGGGACTGTCTTGATTGATGCTTAAAAGAGGATGGCTCAACCCACCGTTGGCTGTTTACCATTTTTCAAGTTTGGACTGGATAAGGACGCTAGCTGAGCCCAAGTCTGAATGAATTTAAAAGCAAGCCAGTGTGCGGCGGTTTTCTATGATGTCTGTCTCTTGTTCACTGAGCTGAGTATTTACCTTGATTTGAGTCAGGGCTGGATCGTGACCTGGAAGCATAAGCCAAATAAGCCCCTTTGCTCCCAAGTTGCATTCCTCAGAATGTTTTTTAATCAGAACAACAGAGTGAAACAAAGATAATCCCCATCTTGAAACATTCTGCAAATATTGTAGTGCCAATTGATGTGGAAGCTAAACAAAATAATAGTCATTCTTTCTTATAATTGGGTTTCCAAAGGAGAGCAAACTTCAGTCAGAAGGATCTGTGTTTATCAGAAATCCCTGAACTGTCTCTAGCCTACATTTTGAAAGAACACATGTACATAATTACTCATACAGCATAGAATTATACATTGTATGCCTGAAAATTAAAAAAAAATTCTCACACTATAATGAATAACTGATTTAGAGCTAAACCACCTTGGATTAGTGACTAGTTCTTAGTTTTCTAGTACTGTGATCTTACATATATCCTTAAATACTTCTTCATAAAATCCCTCTTAATAAAATTGGCATAATAATGGTAACAATCCTAATAGGCATGTTGGAAAGATTCAATTTGTTAACATAATCAGGGTGCCTGAAAATGATACTTAACGCTTGCTCATCAATCACTTAATATTGGCCATGATTATCCCTGGAAATGGTGCTGCTAGAAAGTGAGCTTTCACATACTGCCACATCAACAACCATTGCCTCCATCCTTCATCCAAGACTGTGCTGTATTCTGTGTTCCCTCTTAAACTGGTTTCTCTGTCTGGATCTTTAGGATGGCAGACTTTTTGCTCCTGGCCTCACAAGGATAGCAAAAGGATTCATGAGATAACATATATAAAGCACTTTGAGTTCCCTGAAAGCAAGGTGTTTGATAAATAAAAGTTTATTACTATTACCAGTGATATTTTATATTACTTTAGCCCTTCTCAGCCCAGAGGGATCTTGAAGTGGTTTGCAAAACTTGAAGCACAAATAAGAATCGTTCGGCAACAACTGAGATGAAGCAGTCATTGCTAAAACAGCCATTGATTCCTCGGTGCCTCTAGCGATCTACATCTAAGGTTCCATCAGGAGCATAAAAGGCCCTTGACATTTATTCAAGTGAGATTTTAAGATAGAATGCTCTAAAGGCTCAGTCTACTGAGAAGATCATGGGAAAGAATTGGTTCAGACACTCAAAAATTTACAGAAAATCACAAGCAATGGGGAAAGCCAATATACTGGACAAGGATGGGGTCTGGCTCCAGATAGAACCCACTTTTGGTTCTGCACACATACATGATGAAACTTTTCCACGCTTAAAGCAAATGGCAGCTTTAAGCTTGTTCAAATAAAAAAAGAAATACCAGTAAATTTTCCAGTGGTTCTCTGAAAAGTTTTACACAACAATAAAACATGAGTCTATAAACTAAAATATACTAATTCTTAATCCAAACATCCCCACAAAGATCATATACTTTCTTTTCTGACTTTAACTATTACTTTACTATCAACTGTCCCTGTTGCAGACAAGAAATGCCACTAAGCTATGCTAGTCACCGGACTGTGGCCACAATCTCACTTCATTCCATCTTGATAAGAAACTGTACGTGAACCCTGCACTGTCAATGTGGAAGTTAAGAAGATGTAAACCAATTTCCACACAAGGTGCCAAATATCTGGTTTACACTGTCTTCTGTCCTAGAAGGAAGATTTCTGCTCTGCATTCCCACACCAGAGTAATTCCCTCACCACTCTGCATCAGATAATTGAAAGTACTCCACAGATATCAAGGGAGAATGAGAGAGATGTTTGAAGCCTGCTTCCTTTTGTGTCCAATCTAATAATAGTTTTCATATTATTAGAAAAAAATGGTAAAACTATTTTTCTTCTTTCCTAAATTCTTGTTACATTTATACAAATGTACATACACAAGCTACTGAGTTCACGTGGTGTTGCTTGCATATGTAGGGTTTTAGGGGTACTACTTGGTATTGAATTACCAATTAAGAAGCTCATCCCTGGAGAAGATTCTCTCTCTCTCCCAGAAGTCACTAGTTGACTGCAGCTCTTCATCTAAGGGTCAGATCTTGTGAGATTTTCCCCACCTAGGGTTGGCCTGTGAGCTGAAGTGGTCATTGATGAGGTTTTGCTGAAACAACCATGTTGATAAGATTTCAAATGTGCAACTTCCTTGTGCTATAGATATGACAGAATTTCAAAGAAAATATTCTGGTACTTCCTGGGTCAGCTCTTCTTTCATTTTGACCAGTTCTACTTTCCTGTAATGGTCTCTATCTACTGCAAAGAAAAACATATATATATATATATATATATATATATATATATTATGAAAATAGAACATATATAAGATATGTATGCTATATATATGACATAAAAGCAGCAGCAAATATAGGGAATTTAAGAAGAAGAGAGTGTTGGGAAATAGATGATATGAGGCAGAGGAAGAGTATGAGTAATGTAAAATGTATACTTATAAACATGTCCTTATGCAACACAGAACTACAAAAGTAAGTATGCACAATGAAGAAAAATAACATACACACAAAAGCTTAGTACTTGTTAAGTCATTTATTACATCAATGAAAACAAAATTAGAAGTAATGAAGAAATATAAGCAAATAAAATTCTTGAAAATGTGAAGAAAGCAATTGAAATATATTGGGATTATCATATCTTTAAATCTCTACCCATCCAGCAAACCTTTCCACTGGGAGACTATTGACTACTGATGACTGCTGGGAGGGAGAGTCAGCTTGGATTAAGGATATATGCTCTGGTGGGTCAGTCGTGATCCAGTTGATGGCCCTGTACCCATGAGTATACAGACAGTACATATTAGACTTGGTGAGTTACAATAAAAGAAGAGGTCATGAAGTTGGGAGTGAGGTGGAGGTGAAGGGTGGATATGAGAGGGGTTGGGAGGATGAGGGAGGGATTATCATCAAAATACATTGTATGCATATATGATATTCTCACAGAACTAATATAAATGTATGACTTTAAATTCATAAGAATGTTTATGAGTATGTTTCACATATTGTGTATGTGTGACAAAATATTTTCATTAATACAAACAACAAAAGCATTATAGCTTTCCATTTTCAAAGTTATGCTTTTGAAATATTTATTAAAAGCATGTAAGTTTAAGGAACATGATGAAAGATATAAAGTCAAGTCAAAGAACATACATTAGCATTTGTGAATGCAATGTGATGTGTGAAATAACGTGAATATCAAAATTACTTTTGAAGTCTGGAAATATTGAAAGTTTACTCTTACAATGTTCTAAAATTGTATTGTATTTTTCTAGTTTTTAATATCACTTGACGTTTATTTGATAGGCTAATTCAACAACATAACATATAATAAAGTAATACTATAAATAACCAAGGAGAGACTGGTTTCAATGTGTACTGGCCAGCACACGGAAAATTCTTGGCATGTGTGCTATTTCCAGGAACAACTCTCCTTTTTTAAAATCATAATATCAGCCTCTCACTGTATACCTGCAATGCAAATGAGAATTATAAGTAGTGCCAAATACTTATAAAATGTTTCAAAATCAGTTGAAACTGAGCAGAAGGTGCAGTCAAGTTTCCGAGTTTTCCTGATCCATTTGAATCTCCCAGCTCTTCAAAGCTGAAGCTTTACTCACAGGTAATTGTAACTGATTTTAATGTAAAGTTAATATATTCCATTGTGAGAGCTAACTAAATTTTTCACCTCTAGGAAGCATCTCTGCATATGTACTTTCCACCATCTATACATGCCTTTCCTGTCTGTTTCTTAACTTTGTCCAGTTCATTTCAGTGCTACTTTAATTTTATTCAACTATTAAATAAGTTCTTGAGATATAATAGAAAAAGATACAAAATGTCCCTGTCTCCTAAAATGTTGCAAGCCAACAGAGAAAAACAAAATTCATAAAAATATGAATTATATGTACTATAAGTCATAGCAAGACGGTCAAGGAAATCTAGATAAGCACCAAAAGAGCCTTTGTTTGCAAGTTCTAGGCTCACTCACTATTCAACCACAGGTCTACTTGTCTGGAACACACCAAGTCCCTTTCCTTCCTTGGCATTAAAACTAGCTACGTTTTGAATGTCTATGCTGTTCATGTTCTTTATCAAATTTCTTTATAATCTACATCCCAGGCTCTCCCTTTGGCAGTCTTTAAAGTTCACTTCCACAGGATTAAGTTGACTTTATGCTTCTCTGTTTTTCTATTAGTGCAAACCCCCTTAATCCTCTTTAGCTCCATTCTGTTTCTCACTATTGACAATCACTAACTGAAGCCAACATATTAGCTTTAATTTATTTGGGGAATCTAACTATATGTGTAGAAGCTTGCATTTATACAATATATTCATGTTAACTATTCTGGTATAACAGAGAAGTTAATAAAATTGACATCTAAATACAACTAATGGACATAGTCATAATAAAACTAAAGTAATTAAAAAAGCAGCCAGTAGGGACTGCATCACAAGACATTATGTTCACTCAGATGGGATCTACTAGTTACCAAGATGTAGTTCTATGCCCTCCCCCCAGTGTCATTATACAGTGGTAATGGAGGTTCTACAGAACAGATACCTAGAACTCTCCCAAATTGTTAAAAATTTGTACTGTTCCTGCATAACATTAGAACAAATAGGAATAGACCCAAGAACCTGTGTCTGTTTTCAATAATAGGAAACAAAGGACCTCTGTCAAAGAGACTGCACAGGAGAAGAGGATGAAAAATGTAAGAACCAAACAGAATGTGTGGGGCAAGCTTTGAGGAGTAAGAAAAAAAATGAAGACTTATAATTTGACTCTGCTGAAGGGTCAAGGTCTGTATCAGTGTTAGCACTGAATGGTTGTCTTGACTTGTGTTCAAAGCATGTGGTCAGATCTGACAGCAGGGATATGCCATAAGAGCAAAGAGAATAAAGCCACCTCTTCCATCGCTATCTATCAAAGCATGTTGCTATGTCCACCATCTTTCAATGAAACTATGAGAATCTGGATATTCTACAAGACAGGATCTATTCAGCCAAAGAATGGGTGAGATACAATTGTTTTGGACTGAAAAGTGAACTTCAAATCTAAGTTATATGTCTTTGTACGTTAAACACAAACTTTCTAACAACAATGATGTGAGTGTCATCCCACACTCATACAAGCTGTTGGATGAATCAATATGATCCCATTTATCATTTACCTAGGTCTAATGAGGATAAGAATACAGATGCAAATGGCTACATTCTGAGTTCAGAGAACCATGAGTTCTAGATGTGCAGTGGTGACAGACCACAGGTTCAGGCCATGGCAAAACAATACTGTAGTCTGTGCTCCCAAATACCATCTTCACCTTTCCATCCCCCCCAGGTTGAAAGGCTGTAGACTATGAAGCGACAGGGCCTGTACTCTACTCCACGCATGCCTACTCTCTGATTAAAGGACCTTTGGAAACCTGCTGACATCTTTGTGAGTCAGTTTGTTCTTGTGTAAAGTATACACAACAATAAACTTGCTCCTGAGTTTCAGTAATGGTAAAAAGAGATATGTTTGCAAAATATTTTAGTGTTTTTAATGGATCTTTACTGGTACTCAATACCTAGCTTGAATAAAATAATTTAACATGCTTATATGCTAAACATTGAACATTGAGGAGGAGAGTAGTCATTTTCTTTTATATCTGACCACTTCTATTTCTGCATTAGACATCCCAAATGAGTGACTAATTTAATTATGCTCGCAGATTGTGAATATAGGAATTTTGGAGAGGGTACATACACAAAGACATTCTTAATTATTTTGCACATTGTTTACAACTTCAGTTGGGAAGATTCAAAACCTACTGCTGTCACTTTCTTAAGCCAGTATAATATAATAAAAATTTTAATTAATTAAGTTATTTATTTATTAAAGATTTCTGTCTCTTCCCCACCACCGCCTCCCATATCCCTCCCCCTCCCCCAATCAACTCCCTCTCTCTCACCAGCCCAAAGAGCAGACTAGGTTCCCTGCCCTGTGGGGAGTGTAACAACCTCCCATCTCCTTCCAGGTCTAGTAAGGTGAACATCCAAACAGCCTAGGCTCCCACAAAGCCAGTACGTGCAGTAGGATCAAAACCCAGTGCCATTGTTCTTGACTTCTCAGCAGTCCTCATTGTCCGCTATGTTCAGTGAGTCCAGTTTTATCCCATGCTTTTACAGACCCACTCCAGCTGGCCTTGGTGAGTTCCCGAAAGAACATCCCCATTGTCTCAGTGTGTGGGTGCACCCCTCATGGCCCTGAATTCCTTGCTTGTGCTCTCTCTCAATTGCATTATAAATAATCAGTCTTGTTATTCACTAATAAGTGTAACTTTCACCTCTTCTGAAATAAGATTCTTAATCCAGAAGAGACCATTACAGAAAACCACAATTAGCCAAACTGCAGAGAACTGACTGTGGGATGTCCAGCTCCAGTTGACACATCTACAACACAACCTCTGTACCTCAGGTTCAGGGAATACCACAGAAGATGGAGCACAAAGATTGAAAGAGTCAGAGGACCAAGGTATTTGCTTTGAAATTGTGAGATGGGAGCTGTAGCCATTAAATCGTAACAAAATGGTTGCCTAAAGACCTGAACAATGACAACACCAGTTGACAGGCTGAGGTAGATGGGTAAAATCTCACAAGGTCCCACCCCTAGATGAACTACAGGCAATTAAATAAGTGCCAGAAGAAGAAGTCTTTTCAAGGGATGAGCCCACTGATTGGTTCTTCCAGAGGCCAGCCTTAAAACCCTACACATATAAGTAACACTAAGTGAACTCAACAAGTTATATTTATATAATTATATCTATGCATATAGGCAACAATAATAATTAAAGGGCTAAAAGGAGACATGAAAATGGAAGACATCAGGTTGACGTAATCACTAGCTTTAAAGAGGCCAAGAACTTCCAGAAACTTCTACAGGCCAGGTAAGAAAGAGAATTGAATTCTTTTTTTTTTACTATGAATTTTATTTAAATTTTCTGCCTCCTCCCCCACACCGCCTCCCATTTCCCTTCTTCTCCCCCAATCAAGTCCCCCTCCCTCGTCAGCCCAAAGAGAAATCAGGGTTCCCTGCCCTGTGGGAAGTCCAAGGACCACCCACCTCCATCCAGGTCTAATAAAGTGAGCATCCAATCTGCCTAGGCTCCCACAAAGCCAGTAATTTGCAGTAGGATCAAAAACCCATTGCCATTGTTCTTGAATTCTCAGTAGTCCTCATTGTCCGCTATACTCAGTGAGTCCGGTTTTATCCCATACTTTTTCAGACCCAGGCCAGCTGGCCTTGGTGAGTTCCCAATAGAACATCCCCATTGTCTCAGTGTGTGGGTGCACCCCTCGTGGTCCTGAGTTCCTTACTCGTGCTCTCTCTCATGCTCCTGATTTGGACCTTGAGATTTCAGTTCGGTGCTCCAATGTGGGTCTCTGTCTCTGTCTCCTTTCATCGCCTGACGAAGGTTAATATTCAGGAGGATGCCTCTATGTTTTTCTTTGGGTTCACCTTCTTATTTAGCTTCTCTAGGATCACAAATTATAGGCTCAATGTCCTATCATACAACAAAAGTTTATGCTCATATATGTTCATAGCAGCATTGTTTGTTTGTAATAGCCAGAACCTGGAAACAACCTAGATGCCCTTCAATGGAAGAATGGATGAAGAAAGTATGGAATATATACATATTAGAGTACTACTCAGCAGTAAAAAACAAGGACTTCTTGAATTTTGCATACAAATGGACGGAAATAGAAAACATTATCCTGAGTGAGGTAAGCCAGACCCAAAAAGAGGAACATGGGATGTACTCACTCATAATTGGTTTCTAGCCATAAATAAAGGACATTGAGAACTGAATTCTTATTGGGGTTCTCATAGAACACACAGTTGTTTTTCTTCCTTGATTTTTAACATGGTAAGACCCATGTAGAATTCTGACACTAGTGCTGCCAGGTAATAAATTTGTATTGTTTTAAGCTATCTAGTTCCTGACAGGAAGCTCTCTCTTAAGTTTTATGCCCTAGTGATTCTTCTCATTGTGGTGACCAACCACTTGACTCTTATGACTTCCAAATAAAGAAAGGTCCATCACTGAGGAAGCCAGGGAAGGAGTCAAGGCAGGAACCTAGAGCAAGACCCATGGAAGCAGATTATTTACTCTCTGGATCTCTCTGTCTCTCCCCCTCCTTTCCTCTCTAACTGGTTCATGTTCATCTAACTTTCTTATCTAGCCCAGACCTACCTGCCTAGAGTTGTATATACTTCACACAGTAGGGTGGACCCTCTTACATCAATCAATAAATCAAAGAAAATACCCCACACACGTGGCCACAGGCCAATCTGATATGAGCAATCCCTCAGTTTAGGCTCCCTTTACTAAAGTGACTGCTGTTTCTGTTAAGCTGACATTAAAACTAACCAGTATACCAGTCCAGACAATTCCTCATAGACATGCCCAGAGTCTTCTTTCCTAAGTGACTATAGATTTTGTCCACTCTTTGTCAACTTGATACTCCCAAATAACACTTTTCAGTCATAACCATTCCTTGTCCTCACAGATTCATGGGAGTGCCATAATGAAAAATGCATCTGGTTCAGTTTTAAATCTCCCCATAGTTACCTTTTCAACACTGTTCAGAAATATAAGTGCAGGGTCACCTCAGAGAACTCAAAAGTGAAAGTCACTATCCAATCAAAAGCAAGGTACAGACTTCTACCATTAAGAGAAAATGTTATTGTTGTTCATGAATTCCTAGTAAAAAACTTAATTTTCTATATTTCAAAATACCATCCAAATAACACATATACCTATAGATTTTTGTGCCTCTTTAGAAATACATGCTGAAGGTGTTGATAATCTAAATCCATAAAGTAAATATGTACTCCTTTTTAGCTTAAATTAACATTTAAAAAGTGTTTTTCCTTTCTATACCCTGCAAAAAAAAAAAGACAGGAAAAGAAAATTAGATTACAATGAACCTTTCTTGAATGACGATGGATTGAAGTTTTTAATTTAGCCCAATTCAAGTAAATTTCTACCTATTGCTTCTAATTATGCCATTTTCTTCTTTTTAAGGGAAAGTGGAGATCAAGGAAGCAAGAGTTCAAAGCTCAAAGTTGAGTTTTAAAAAAGAAAAAGGAATGCATTTTTTTCGATTCAAAAATGGAAAAAGGCTTTCACCAGCAGGTCTGTAGATTTTTTTGAAAATCCTAATTAGACTGAATTAAATGACTAAAATTCTACTAATTGCTTTTTAATTTTGAGAGAGATGTTTACCAAGCGCAGGATAATGTGTAATACAGCACTTCAAATGATTACTAATGTTGCCGCTTTGTCTGACTTAATCTCAATTAGTATAAATCACATTGTCATCACTGTTAATTGGCATTTCTTTCGAGCAAAATGGTAATTTCTCTCCACAATCTTACAATCGCTATTTATTTTCTTCAAAGGGTCCCATTTGAATGGCCTAATAAAGAGCCCATTTATAGCTTCTGTGTGTTTCCACAATTTGAAGCAAAAGCATTTGTTGGTATGCCGTTTGGAGGGTGGTATAGTGGTAATTCCTATTTATTGCTTTAATAAAATTTAAATTTTAACTTCTAACTGTGTTGTCAGCTAAACTTGAATCCACTGATAGCTGTAAATCTGTGGAGATTAAAGACAGGGGAAGCTCTGTGGAAGAGGTGCTTCCGGTTTGAAGGTCAGGCAAAGCTTTCATTTACAAGATCTAAGAAGCAGAGTTTATTTTTCAATTCTCAGAATAAATTCATCATTATAAAGAGAACAAACATCCTTTGAATACAAAATAATTTCTGGTTGTTCTGTTTTGATTTCAATTAGGAAATTTCCATGGTGCTCTCGTCTTGAGGCAATCTGCCCCTCAGCCCTAGGCTACTACTTCTCTCGGTGTCATTAAATGCTACAGGAAAAATTTTCTCCTGTGGTATTTATTTATTCAGTTATTCAGCTCTATCATAACCACAAGGAATATTGAAAAATCCTCACAATGTATTGTTATTTTTCTGGAAGATTTAACCTCTTCACTTTTCCTTTACAAAAACCAACTTTAGTGGTGGAACTCTGATATTAAGTTTTTCTCCCACAGATATTTTCATAATTATACGGTGCTTGTTTTGTTTACTCATTGCCATAAACAAAACTACCTCACAGCTTAGTAGTTTAAAGAACAAATCATTTTTCTGACTTGTAAGGATCTTAGGAACAGCTTAGCTGAGGGTGTCCTAGATGCCAGGAGCACCAGTTCCAAGAGGAGGAGAAGGTCTGTTTTAAGCACACCTGGCCTCTTGCTGGGTGTCAGTCTTGACCTTCAGGGTCTATGTGCTTTCTTTAGGCTTCTTGTAGTTGGCCTTAGTGAGGAGCAAAGGAAGCACTGATGGAATGTGTGGATAAAGTCCTTAGTAATTCAGACCCATGGGAACAGCAAACTCAAATAGATGGCAAAGCCTTCCTCTGGCCTGAGTACAAATGTTGGTGTGTGCAAAAACTAGCAAGCATGGCTTCCCTCTTGCCAACGGGCTATAGCCTGGGACTACTCACCAACAGACACCTCCTACTGAGACCAGCTAACTCACCACCCTGGCATAAATTGTTATGTGCTGTACAGAGTCTGGGTTTTTTTTTACAGTTGGTGCCCATCCATCAGAGTGTACACATTCCATTGTATCCCAGCTTTTCTGACTCCTGTCTGTCTTCATTTCCTTGCAACATAATCATCTTCCCATGTTAAAACTGTGAAGGATGCAGCAGCTGAAGAAAAACTTCTTAGATGGCAGGTGTTCTGTATGACTGGAAGCCACAGGTAGGCTAACCCTGACCTCAGAGGCTCCATAATGTCCGTTTTAGAAATGGTATTGAAAAAAGAGATTGATTAGGCAAGTCTAGTCTTACAGACAAGTGCCAAGGGGATGGTAACTCAGCTTCAAAGGGAGAATTAGGCATGAATTTATATCCATATTTAATCTGCCACTGTGCTTACGTCTTATACATAGTCTAAACATAACATGAAGTAACTTTAAATGCAAATAGATATTTATGGAAAATTTAAAAATATTCTTCCTTAGTACTCTTGCTATTTTTTCCAAGGGAAGTTGGAATTACCTTAAATATCTTTTTACATATTCTTGGAGAATTTCATACATGTATGCAATGTATTAATTATATGCCTCACTAAGTCTCCTCTTACAACTCTTAGGAAACGTTTCCCATTCAACTTCGTGTCCTCTTTTGATAATGCATTGAGTCCCTTTGCCCCTTTGCCCGTTTATGGATGATTGTCGGGGCACCCATTGGAGCACAATGAATCCGCCAAGTTCCAAGTTCCTAAAGAAAACTGTCATTCCCTTCACAGAAGCTATCAGCTACCTTAGCATCTCAGCTATAAGGTGGGTATTAAGAGTTTCTCCTAGTCCGGGTCCGTGTAGAATGTTGACTGACCAATCTCATTCAGTTCTCCTGTCAGCTCCGAAGCACAATGGCTCTGTTCTGTCTAGAAGACAGTTTCACAACTATCCTCCACAAACCCTACTTCTATAAATTTCATATGACTTACTGAGTAAAATTATCATTTTGGGTAGGTAAGTTATGTTTATGAGTTACAGCATTCTATAAATTGAGACTTTTTCCATTTCTTGTTCTTCAGTTAATAAGAAACATTTTCCCTTAAATTTTTACCATTTTCTTTTTGCATGTGGTATTCTGGATGCAGTCAATAAAAATCTCTTTACTTTCTTTGGTAATGATGATGAAGTTAGTAAGCTATATCAATAAATCTTTTACTCAATCTAGTAAAAGAAAATCTTCTGATCTTACAGAGATTAACCTGAAGATGAGAACTACTTTGGTACCGACACTTCCTGTCTTCCTTAAAACTTTTGTCGTTAAGTCTCCCCAGGGACCTTTATTCCAAACTGCCTCCTACACAACTATGTAGAGCTTTAACTTTGATCCTAGAAATTGTCATTTTTATCTTTTGGTTCTGTTGCTGTTGCTACTTAACACAACCACCACTATACCTATGTTATTGTGTTGCATATTTTTAAAAGCAAAATAATCGAAATATGAGTTAGTATGGAGTTACCCATAAACATTAGAATTTATGTTCAATAAATACAAGCTCAAAGTAGTTAGGAAAGCATGAAAGTACTAATAATACACTTTCAGAATATACTGAGAAAAACCCAATAGAAACTGAAGAATAAAAAGAATAAATGGAAACATTTGGAAATACAAACCTCTCAGCAATTGATATGAAAAGAAAAAGAAGTAAGTTAATGTGTAGATTATCCTAATTTATATCTATTAGTTGAAAACTAAAAGCTAGCTGTGCTATAGTCCACAAGCCCAAACTAACACGTTTTCTTTAGATTTTTGCTTTCAATTTTTTAAAAAATTTTCTTTGGCTTTCTTCCTTTCTTGTTTCCTTTCTTATTTACTTTCTTTCTTTCTCTCATTCTTTCATCATTTTCTTTAGTACTAAGAAGTGAAAGCAGGATCTTATACATTCTAAGCAATTGTTCTATTATGAAGTAAAATGTTAAAGTAATTTTTTATGCATACATTGTAAATCTTTCAAATTTCTAAAATAAATTTGGTGAGTTAAGTCGCCTGTAGTTAGTGTGAATTGAGTCTATTTTGATATTAAGTATTGTACTAATGGTCTGAATGTTCCCATTGGAAATTAATGCTCAGTGTATCAGTGTTAGGTGATTGGGCCTAATAGGAAGTGTTTAGATAATAAGTGTGGAGCTCTCATGAATGGATTCATGGAAGTAGTAACAGCACTTAGGGAGGTGACTTTGTGTTCATGCTCCTTCAACTTTCTGTGTGAGAGGACCTGGCCAGACACTGGTGATTTTATCTTGAACTGAAGCTTCAATTCTAAAAAAAAAATGTATTTATATTCCCTATAAATTACCCAGTGTGAAGTATTCTAACACAGCGGTGCAGAACACAGCAACTGTCCCAGCTCATGACCTAAAATATCTAAACAAGAAACATGTGATCTTAAATGCTGATTTGCTCAAATACCGCACAAAGTTATGAGTTTAAAAGTTAATAAGGCATTTACTATTAGATAATTGGCATTTCTTGCTGGTACTAAATAGCAAATGATTCTTTCAATCATTCTGAAGCTGATTCTTTTCAATCTTGTATTTGAAGATAGGTATTTGGAATGTTCAGATCATTCACTGATCTCAAAGTGCTCTCCTAGGTTAGACTTCAGATAGATAGTATTTCTATAGTGATAAAAGTCATGACATACTCATTTATTAAAGGGTAAAAAATGAAGCTGAAGTCAGAGAGTGGTCCTTCAGCGGGAAGGTAGTTCCTGTCTTTTGAAATTCTCTTTAAATGCCATGAAGCAGACTTTCCATCACAGTTCTACAGATTCTGCCCTCCGACAACACCATAGAATTTGGAATCTGGATTTTGTCAAGCAACTGAGGGTTTTTTTTTTTTTTTTTTTTTTTTTGCAAATGTTAACTGGCTGGGACTTTACAATGTGCCATCTTTCAGGCTGAATCAAGAACCGGCCTGCAATAGGAGCTGAGCTCCATAAAACCAGTGATATTCAGTCTTTATGCGGTTCTTCTTTCCAGGGTGTGCTTTCACTGAAGACTGATCATAGGTTTTATTATGTGGGCTTGTAAAACGCAAAATGATTAAAGACACATCTATTCTTAATCACATCGCTGTGGTTTCTTTAGTCAACAAAGCAGAGTTCTGGCAGTTTCCCATACGCTTATATAAAAGGTCAAGTTTAGCCATCAGCACTGGAAAACATTTTACAGGGCAAGATTGCTGCATTGTAATGAGTTTGGTTAGCATCTTCAGATTCGTGGACAGCTGAAGGACAACTGCTTTTTCAGGAAGTTCTCAGTTTCTCACCTTTTACACAGCAGGAGTATACTCACATCATGATGGAGGATAGAAAATGTTCTCTCCAGGGTTGCAGCTTGGAGTCATCCTCTTTAAATCTCCTCCACCTTCTGTGGCCCTTTGCCCGTTTCCCTGAGATTCCTGGATGCTGCTTAGTTTCGACTTCCACTTTGATTCACTCTGGCTGTTGGCTTCCATGGTCTCTATCTTTCCATTCTGACATTTGATTCTTTTTATTTCTTTCCTGTCACATCACAAGCTTTCCAGTTGCATATTTGATTTTGGAATTTTAATGTGACAGAAAAATGAGCTCAACAAAAGTGTGGGTGTGGAGGAAGATTGAAGTAAAATTGTGATGTATGTGCTCTGCATAGCTTATGCCATCACGTCAGACAGCTGGACAAGTTTCACTGAGCAAGCCTTTTTATCCCAGATGGCTTTAAGTAACTAAACAACACACACACACACACACACACACACACACACACACTTGATGTGCGTGTGTGGACCTGTGTGTGTATAAACAATATGCTAAGACAGAGTTATATAGATTCAAGGGGATTCAACTTTGCATCTAAAAAGAACACCTGTATGTCACCTTTTCTAGGAGACAGGCAATCTTAAGGTGCCTGTAGTATGTTGCCAAAAGTAAATATGGGCTGTAGTATGACAAGAGCACAGTGAGAATTCTTTAGACACAAACCATCTAAGATATTTGGAAATGGAGTCGCATAAAGCCTCAATATTAGTACTAGATAGAAACAAAGCATAGCACCAAAAAAAAAAAGTTAGGAGTAAAAATTAAATGTGAGATGCAGGTAGAAGAGGAGTTGAGAAGGTAATAATTCTGTGTCCAAATTCAGGCAAATATATAACACTCTATGTAGTTCTCCCAGAGACTATAAAGGTTAAACTCATCCATACCTTAATTTATTATGGTACTATCTAATTCTGAAATGATGAAGGATAAATAAAAAAATGGGAAAATTTCATTTAAAATATTAAATTCATATAAAAGCAGAGAAAAATCAAACTAAAAGAGATTCAGAATCTATCCATTTTAGAGCTTGCTTTTTTAAGTCTCTTCTTTGACAGACACTCAGTGTCAGACAGTCAACTATGAGAATGCTGTGTGGAGTGGAAATATCTTATTAGAAGCTGCTGGGCGGGGAGGGCTGCTGGCAGCATGGCTTAGGGGTGCATGTTGAACCTTCTCTGATTTGTGCTAAGTAAGAAATGGACCAAAATTATTGGTCATGATTCTATTTTATGCACAGTTCTGTGCATAATCAATTTACACACTCGATCTCCTACTCCTGTGGTTTTCATTTCTCAGAGGGGCTTCAGTGTTTCAAAATGAACATGGATCTAGTAGATAACAATGAAAACAGTTGCTGAACACTTGTTTTTAAATTTATTATCCTTTAATTTCACAGAGAGATAATAATGTGCAGACTGTTAGTTTTTCAGAGAGAGAGAAAAAATGATGGTGTCTAAATCCCAAGAGCTCTTCTCCCAGCAGAAGGAAGTCCCAAGTTACACAGATGAAGAAATCCTCAAATTTGTTAAATATAATAACAGAAAAAGAGAAGTTAGTAAAACAGCAATAGTCAATGTGGGAAAGCAAGCCAATGCGTGATTGCCTCTGAAAAGTGGGGTGAATGGAAGAGCCCTGGGTGGGAGAGACAACATAATACTGAAAATGGCTCAGTGTACATCTGAGATACAAACATCACAGGCCTAAAATGGGAGGAGAGGATGACTGATACCACTGTGTCTTGGTGTCTGGGGACTCAAAAAGACAGGATAATCCCGAAGCTTTCCAATCTCTCTAAAGAACTGCCAGTCAATATGTTGTCAGAAAGCCTTAAAAAAAAAAAAGGTTATAAACCCGGGACCAAAGATTCAGGGTCTTGCTACGTCATGTGTCCTGTTACACAAATGCTGATATATTGCTCTGAAGGAAAAGCACACTAAGAAAAAATCACCATGGGAGATAAAAATGTGCTAAACTTTTGGCCATGAGAATTAAGGTAGTCAAAGAAAAAATATCCAGGAACAGATTGCCAAGAGATATAGATTTTGCCCACTGAGATCATCTACTTCTAAGTCTGAGTCCAATAAAAAAACAAAAATATTTATGAGTAACAAATAAATTATCAGATATTGTAAAAGAAAGAGAAAATAAGAGAGAGAGAGAGAGAGAGAGAGAAAGAGAAAGAGAGATCGTGAGAGTAAAGGAAAGAACAGCTAGAGAAGCACCTTGAGAGTGGATCCCCAGAGCAATCCCCAGTAGAAAGATCAGACTGTGTGTAAGTCTTAAGAGATAGCAGGAAGCTTCATAACATGTGATTTAGTTTAAAATATTGTATATTAAAAGAGCACACAGAAGTGCTAGGTATCATAAACTAATAATTGTCAAGTCAGAGAATAGACTGCTTCTTAACTCTATCCTGGACAGACATGGTCTGATTTCATCAATCCATTACACCTGCCCTTCTAAGAGTGACCTTGTGTGAAATATCTTTTCAGTGATTTCTCCATGTGGGAAAGAAGAAAGAAAAAATAAAGAAGAATCGGAGACGGTAAAGGAGTAGGAGAGGAACAGGAGGAGGAAGAAAAAGGTGAAGAACAAGGATGAAGCAAAGGAGAAGCAGGACAAGAGTAAGGAGGAGGAACAGGGGAATGAGGCTGAAGTGGAAGAGAAGCAGTGGAGGAGGAAAAAGAAGAGGAAAGGGAGAAGAAGGAAGAGGAGAAGAAAGAAGATGAGGAAGAGGATAGGGAAGGGGAGGAGGAAGAAGAAAAAGCAAAAGAGAGGACTTTCTTCCAAGGTGATCTAAGGTCTATTCGAGTTTCATTGAGCATCCTGAAGTCAAGGCATGTTTGCTGAGGGGCCATGGTGTGGTATTTAAAGGTACCTGAGTGCATACTGACTCCCAACATAATGCTTAAGAGCACTTGAAACACTATAAATAAAGGAATTTCCTTTAATGCTCTTCACTGCTCCTCAACATTAGAAAAGCTGCCAGATATTTTTGTGTTCCATCCTTTCTATGTGCAATATTGAGGAGGCATTTCCACAGTCAAATGGTGAAATATAATGTGAATGGCATGCAAAGCAACACCGTACAGAATGGAACCTGACTTCTTACACCTTCACCTTTCTGACCTATGGGTTAAATAATTGTTGTATTATTGTTAAGTGTAAAGCACATATTTTAAATGTTTAACAGTATCCTGACTTCCAGAGAGTAGAAGCTAACAGTACTCCCCTATAGCAATAACAATGAAAAACACAACGAGGCACTTCAATTTTCCTTGTAGTGCAAACATCCTCCTGCTGAAGACCACTGCAAAACAGTCTACTCTATTAGTAGAATCATCTGGAGAATTTGAAAGTACTGACACCCGAGACTCCTTACAGTGACTCTGAGTCAACTGGAGTAGGGAGCTCTATGAAGCTCATACTTCCCCAAAGGTCTGACAATCAGTCAGTCTGGAAATTGCTTTTGACTTAATAAAGAAACAACTCAAAGGAGTCATATCTCCATTTTCAAATATACAAAATTTAGTCTATGAAATAAGACTCAACTTTGTTCTCATAACCCAGAGGATTTCTGAGCAAATTACAAAGCAGAGACAAATAGAAAATAATTTAAACATGACAGGACATGTGAAATCACTGAACATATTTAAATAAAAGCCGAATTGTCCCTTGTTGGGAAGTTATAATCATAAATCATGTATCTAGAAGGATGACCAATGACTTTTAAGGCATATTAATATAGTATGACTAGATGTAAAATACTCACAAAGAATGGAATATGGCAGTGTCTCATTTGCCTCACAAGTAAGAAACATAAAGTGAACTAATATCACTTCTATCTAAAATGGCTCCCTAACCCTAGGTAAATAAAGAACTAGCTGTTTGAACTTTCTAAGCTACATAACATTGAAAATCATTGTGCTCCATGCCAGGTCCTTCTCTTTCAACATACCTATTTCATTTGATAGATGAGAGTCATGTCTATAAGATTTCACATGGTTTTTTCCAGAACCAATGGCAGCTAAGTAGTCAGACCAGAACCCATTTCCCTATAACTTCAAAGAACAGAATTCTACCTGCAAGACTCACTGTGACCAGCACAGAAAAGGAAAAGAAGGATGAGCAGATTGTTTGCACCATATGGGAATGTTAAATGCCCTCCATCTTCTTTACATTTAATCTCATACAAACCAAAAAGGTAATAAAATAATAAAACATATAAAAGGATATTGGGGTGAACTAACACTTAGCCCTGATTATGGGCCTGGATGGTAGCTCAGTTGGGCAGCCCACCAGATTTCCCTCCTCATTGTCACCTAGTCAAGTTCTCCAGTACTGTCCAGTCTAGCTCACCCAATCAATGAATCAGGCAGCAAGGAACGAATTTTGTTCTCCTTCTCTTGTGTCTTCAGGTTCAGGTCACCCACACTCATACCACCATGCCCAGCTCTACTATTTTGCCCAGGCAAGATTCATGGCTTGCTCTCCTGATTGCTGTAGTTGATAGGGGACTGGACCAGCTCATCCATTCTGATGCCCATGGTCTACCTAAACTATAATTGCTAGAGTATGTGAAGCGGACAGACCTGCAAATTACACGACAACAGAATATTCAAGAGGAGATCCACTGATAGGATATTGATAGGGTAGCAGAAGCCAGAGGCTTCAAACCAGACTAATGACCCATAGCATGAACACTTATAAGTAAGGAAGTATGGACTAAAGGGTAGACTGTGGGACTTTCTTGGCCACAGTACAGTTTCCACACCTAGACATTCTTCTTTGTTTGTCTGCTAGTTTATTTGTTTGGTTTTGGTTTTAGTTTTAAATTTTGTTTTGTTTGCTGAGATGGCGTCTGCAAGGTCAGAGCACAGAAATAATGTGGCAGAAAGATGAAGGGGATCAGTAGGCAAGATGTGAAATCCAGAGATTCAAGAAAAAGTAAAAAAATAAAATGTAAGAAATGAAAACAAAAGGACATGCAATTGACATTATATGGACTGAAAAGTTTATATTTAGGAAGATTAATTTATATATACATATATGCATGCAGTAACAGTCAGTGAAATAAGAAGAGGACATACTTTAGAAGGAAATGGGAAAGGGGAATATTGGATGATTTAGATGAAGGAAAGGAAAGCGATAAATGTTCTAATTATGTTTCTATCTCAAAAATAAAATAAAAGGAAAAGGAATATAAAATTAATTAACCTCTTTTTTGCCTTACTTTTCCTGAGAAAGGAATCTCTAGAAAGGATATCATCAAGCATCCATTCAGCTCCAGGAATGAGGAATATGTCCCTGGCATGAGACTTACAAATTATTTCTGCCTTTGTGGATGCAAGCTCAACTTCCTGGCCTCATATATTATCCCAAAACATGACCTGTGATTAGCATGAGGAATTAGTTAATATTTATAAATCAAAATGTGATTTATCCTACTCTAATGAAGTTATCTTATGATGGAGAAGAATCCAACTCCTTCTTGCCATGCTACAGTGCTCGGGATAGGGGAGATAATAGGGGAAAGTGAAAATCAACTAGATTAATTTATGAGAAAGAGAAATAAAGAAGCTTAGAACATAAAAATCAGGAATAATGAAAATAAGTGAAGTTCATTACGGCAAGCATTAAATAATGGAGATTGTTTCAAAAATGCTACAAAATTACAATTGGTAGTTTTGTCTAAAAATACAGAGTCAAAGAAAGTTAAATATTTGTCCAGGGTTGTATAGCTTGTGCACAAGTATACAAATTAAATCTTTCCAATTGCATATATATGCTCCCAAGGTAAGATGTAACCATTATCCATACATCTTCCATTTGAATTGATTTCTCTTCTTCAAGGAGTAATAAATATTAACTATGTGGAGCTATCAGTCAGGACTCCCTGGTTTCATCCCATTTCCCCTTCCACCCACTCCTTTTCATTTTGTTATTGCTGTTAATCATAAAATACTAATTTGGATGCCCCAGTGATTCATGGAACCTTCTAATGAACACACTATAAGTGAGAATGCCATTCACGTTCCAGGCTGTTCTCAGACCTTACATTCTGGTTGATGTGGGCAGATGTGCTTAGCTAGCTAGGAATCAGCTTTGATGGCCTTCAGCCTGATAATAGCTGAGCAGATGGGCAAATTCTCTGAGATCCTCAGTCTGTTCCCCACAGAAGTAAGGCAGCTGCAATACTCTAATGAGGATCCAAGGTATTCCAACTTGCTGCTTATGCTTAAGGATTCAGGACACTCAGTGCATCTTCAGAATGTTAGAGAGGCTCTCCAGTCTAGGAGCTGGCCCCTACTAGCAGCACCACTACAAGCCTGTGAGTTCAAGAAGTCTGGCCTATAGTGACTCTCTGTCACTCCTGGGAAACTCAGAGCTACACCTCTGCTGTTGTTACTTTGAGACATCTTTCCGTTATAATACAAATGCTCCTTTGTGAAACATCTATCAGCAATGGAACAAGCCAGATGTTTTTCTGGGCTACAGTGAAACTGGATGGCATTGTGCTAGGAGTGTGTGTAAGATGCTCACCTTCTGGTAGTCAGACAGAACAAGACAGAAGGCCTGTAATAGTGAATTATCTTCCTTCCACTTCTATTCCACTCAAGTGTCCAGCACATGGGCTGCTATCATCCACATTTTTATGTTGTGTCTTCCCCTCACCAAGTTTAGTTGCTTGGAAACACTCCTGTAGACACACCCAGAGGTCATCTTTACCTAAAAAGGTGCCATTCAGACAAGGCTGGTTGGTATCATTAAGTAAAACTTAAAGCCACATTAAATATATTTCTTAAACCTCTTTCCATTATCCTTGTGCTCCATGAACCTGTTGTCTTCACCTTTCACTACTTAGAACTCTACATCTTTTGGAATTACTGAGGTTCTACCGTCCATCATCTTCTGTTTTCCCCAACTCTCACATTTTCTGACTCCAGTCTTTCAGTGTAGGACCATATTTCAAGACTATATTTTGACGTTGACCCCAAGTCTTTCTCCACATTAGTAACTCAGTCTGTCTTCATCATAGTTTTCTCATCTTCAGACAATTGTATCTGCCCACTTCTCACCTACAGATATTAATTAGATGATAGTAAGGCATAATATAGGCCAGTAAATGAACATTGCAGATAAAGAAACAAACACTGGAGGAGATTCAGACTACTGAGAAGTGAGTAGCATAGCAGATTAAGACTGACAAGTAAAATAGTTTGTCCAACACATCATATTGGGCAATGTCAGCATAACAATGGATTAATGCTCACTGAAGTCACAAGAACAGTAGTATTCAAGCAGTGACTATATTATGCAAGCCACTTTTACTTGCAATATTTTGCTCAATGTCTTGCTTAATTCACCCAAAATAATGGCAGGTAAAGACTTGGAAACATATTTTGTTGATTATGTATGTGAGGATCATACAACTTAAATGACAATGTCCATAAAATAAGTCAATAAAAGAATCACACTGAGGGCTGAGTGCTTGACTTTGAATAGCATGCATGTTCACTGCATCCCCTATCCTTCTGCCTGGACATTTCCCTTTAGACACAGTCTGAATAATGCTAATGATACTAACAATACCTATACGCTTCTGCCCTAATGACACAAAATCTAAAGTGTATGGTAGTGTGTCAGAGATCCTAGCTTCCTAAACGTAAACTCCAAGGATCAGGTTTCTCTAGCAATGTGAATATGGCCAGGTAGCTTCATTGCATTGACCCATGGTTTCACATGCAATAAAGAGTATTGGGTATACAAATCTCATAGCCCTGTTGTTTGCATTCAGCAGGAGAACTTTCAGGAATCTCATGACCTATTGTCATTAACCTGAAGAAGTAACACTTTTCTAAACTCTATATTGTGCATTTATTGCATTTGCAGTTTTAAAACACTTTTAATTTTTAAGAATTCATGTGTTACTGTACACTTTTAAGCTAATATGACTTGTTGCTTCTTTAGTTTCCATTAAGGATTACCAACTCTTAATATTCACTGGACCTTGAAGAACAAACTCTCTGCCACTTGGTTCATAGTTTCTCAAGACTGGTGAAGTCACTTGCTGTCCCACTTATTTTTCCTGTTGTGATAAATCTCCCTGCTAAAAGCAATGTAAGGGGTAAATGTTCATTTTTATCTCCTAGTTGAATGCACAGTCTGTTGCTGTGGGACAACGGTCTTGTACCCTGTAAATATTTGTCATCTGTATTGGTTTAATAAAATGCTGATTGGCCAGTAGCCAAGCAAGATGATCAAAACAGGAGAAGTCTGAGAAGAAGAAAGGCTCAGTATGCAGTTATCACCCAGACACAGAGGATGCAAGATGAGAATGCCTTACTGATAAAAGGTACCAAGCCACATAGCTAACACAGACAAAAATTACGGGTTAATGTAAAATGTAAGAGTTAGTTAATAAAAAAACATGAGCTACTAGGCCAACCTGGTTATAATTAATGTAAGCCTCCATATGTTTCTTTGGGACTGAACAACTGTGGGACTGGGTGGGTCAGAAAGTTCTGTCAACAGTCTGTTGTTATGGAGAAATTATGGCAACAAGGACAGCTAGAAATATCACATTCACATAAGAAAACAGAAGAAACGAATGCTCATCTCACTTTTCCTTATATAATCCAAGAGTCCTTTCCCATGGAGTAATGCTTCCCTTAATCTAGAAGGATGTTCCCAAGTCAATCATATTCCAAGGCATTCTAGACTCCATCAAGGTGAGAATTTACTCCAACCCTCCCAGTTCTACCATGTGCAATGAGGATCATTTTGGAGGGTTCTAAATTAGCTACAGTGAAGCATTTCACATTTTTATGTGCTGTGTAAATATTTTTCTCTGATTTTTTAAGAGTCTTCTTTTATTGAAACATTCTTTGACTTTTTTTATAGTACAGTAAAATGCATTTGGCCATTTTTGGACATGTGGCTTCATGATCATAAATATATATTGTATATACTGTACATATACATATTTACTGTATATATATATTATAAGTATACTATACATCACATATATCATTGTTTCCCATTTATCTGCAGAATCAATTTCATTGTGAAAATTAGAAACATTATGAGCCTTAGACAACTGATCTACATCTTTACCACCAGTCTTTGGAAACAACTATTATATAGTCAATATTTGGATTTAAGTATTTCAACAATCTCATGGGAGTGAAACCATAAGATTTGTGTTTTTTGTAGTTGTAAACCAACTTTTGTAAGCATGTACATTGTTTAACAATATCAAGATTTCCATCATTTTTAATGTTAAATAATACCCTTTTCTATATATTATAAATATGTTTGTATATATTATGTGTGTAATAGTGCATATTATATATTCTATAATATATGCCAATTTTTGTAGATTTAGCTATCTTTAGAAAGGTAGATGGCATCCACCTTTTAGCTATTTTAAAAAATATTGCAATAAACTTGGATCTTCAAAACGCTCTTCAAACACACAGATTTTCAATTCTTTTGGGTACAAATTCAGAAGTGCAATTGCTGAGTCATATGGTATTCATATTCTTAAATCTTAAAAAAAAATAGCTATGTTGTTTCCCACAGCAGCTGCATGCATCGTTTTACATTCCAACTTGCAGTACAAAAGGATCCCAATTTCCCTACATTCTTGATGTTTGCTCTTTTCTTTTGTGTTTGTCTTGTGTGAGGTGGCATTTCATTGAGGTTCTGATTTGCATTCCTGCATGTTTAATCATGTTGAGTCATTTGTCCTGTTTATTAACTACTTGCTTATCTTCTCTGAGGACATGGTTATTCAAGTCCTCCAATCAGTTTTGAATTAGGTTCTTTGTGTTGTTGAGTTTTAAGAACTCTACAAACTCTTTAAGTTAATTTCTTGATAATTTCGAATATTTTCTTTGTTCTTGGGGTTTCATGCAATCACAGTTGCTAGTGCCAAAAACTTTTGCATGAAGTTCAGTTTATTGAGTCTTTTCTCAGAAAGATTAACTGATGCTCTAACCCTAAGCATATGTATTTACTGTTTTTTTTTATAAACTCATACAGTGAACTTTAGCCATCTGAATGTCACATGATTTTCTTTGCCCTCCACAACAACACCAGTAAGCACTTCGATTAAAAAACTACCTTTGGTGGGGCTTTACTCTCTTTTCTTGATTGTAAATTCTAAACTATGAGAGACTGGGGGCTAGAACTCTTATCTGTTCATGTATAAGTACACTCACTGTTTAATTTACAAACCTTTTGTGGGAATTAAATTATTTCAGTGAAGCAACAGAAACATTGGGTTATCGTTAAGAGGTCAGAAGCTTGAAAAATATGAGCTAGTCTCTTTCCCTACTCAGGGTAAGCTGAGAAGTCTAAGATCAGAAAGGACTCTTTCTAGGATATACATATTTGATGTTCAGCAGTAGTCTCTCTTTACGTTTCAATACCATTTGTTATAGACATTGTAACAGAAGTCAGTTTAGGACAAATGTCCTGCATCAGCATGTGGAAACCTAGTTCTTATTTAGTCCATTTGATTTCATAAACCCTTCGGGAACAGGAATCATTATTAAGATAACACATCACACAGTCAGTAGCCACTAGTATTAAATAAGAACAAGAAGCATGCATTCAAGCCGGGCGGTGGTGGCGCACGCCTTTAATCCCAGCACTCGGGAGGCAGAGGCAGGCGGATCTCTGTGAGTTCAAGGCCAGCCTGGTCTACAAGAGCTAGTTCCGGGACAGGCAACAAAGCTACAGAGAAACCCTGTCTCGAAAAAAAAAAAAAAAAAGAAAGAAAGAAACATGCATTCATAGCTGAAACGTAAGTTTTGCAAGGCAATGTATAGAAATTTTTTAAAAAGCTTTTTGTATTATATTGTTACAATCTTATGTGGACCAGGGAGTGTAACATGCTAGTTTGAATGTAATTGACCCCAAAATATAATTGGAAGTTGCACTTTTAGGAGGTGTGGCTTTGTTGGAGTAGGTTAAGCCTTGTTGGAGAAGATATGCCAGTGTTAGTGGGCTTTGAGGCTTCCTATACTCAGGATACTTCCCAGTGTGGGAAACGTCATCATTCTCCCTCTCACGCTGATAATGGACTGAGCATCTGAATCTATAAGTGAGCCATCCTCAGTTAATTTTCTTTACAAAGCTGCTGTGGTCATAATGTCTCTTCACAGCAATAGAAAACCTAACTAAGTGGCAATGCTTCAGGCTTCTTCACTGTGTTATCACTTGAGCCAGTGCACTCACAGGTTTATCTCCTGGGAAGGGGAGAGAAAAAGCAACAAAGACATGATGAAAAGTAGTGGACACATGCAAATAGACACATACACACTCCCTGGAAGAGTGCCTTGAGTTAAGGACTAGAGAAATGAGAGACTGGAATCATGTCATGTTAGACATGTCATTAGGGAAGGCCTCTTTGACTTTCCTACCATGGATTGTGGCATATCAAAATGTATTCCTGACACTTCAGGAAGTCAATAATTTGATTTGCTTGCCCATGGCAATGAACCACATCTAGAGATGTCTATCTATCTATCTATCTATCTATCTATCTATCTATCTATCTATCTTACAACCCAGTTTCAGTTTCTCCTTACTCCTCTCCTCTAAGTCATTCCAACCTCAACCCCCTCCATCCTTATCTCTGTTGTAATAATTGGAGCGGCGGGGCTGCGTCCCCGCCACCCCCGCCGCAGGCATGGCTAGCTTTAGCTTATGCCCCGAAATAATTACACAGAAACTGTATTCTTTTAAACACCGCTTGGCCCATTTCTATCTAGCCTCTTCTAGGCTAGCTCTCGCACCTGGACTATCCCATTTCTAATAATCTGCTGTAGCCCACGAGCTGGCTTACCAGGAATGATCTTAACCTGCATCTGCCTGGAGTGGGAGAATCATGGTGACTCCTGACTCAGCTTTTTTCTCCCAACATTCTGTTCTGTTTACTTTTCCCACCTATGTTTTAACCTATGAGGGCCAAGCAGTTTCTTTTTATTGCTTTACCAATGAAATCAACAGATTGATATATGACACTCCCACATCATATCTCCCTGAATTCACTCTTCCTCCATTTCTGTTTAGAATAGGACAGGTGTCCCATTAGTATCAACAAAACATGGCATATCAAGTGGCAGTGAGACTAAGCACCTAACCATATGTTAAGGATGTTTACACAATCATCCTTAAGTATGACTCAGCTGTTAAAAACAAGGACACCAGGAAATTCCAAATGGATGGAACTAGAATAAAAATCATCCTGAGTGAAGTTACCCAGACCAAGAATAACAAAAATTTTATGCTAAGGGATCAGTTTGTGTTCAAATAGTGTCATTAAAAGACAGGGAACATGAAAAGCAACAACGCCACCTCCAGCTTTTTGAGCAGACCTGAGTCTCTGAAAAATTAAACTCATAATCGAGTCCCAGATAACTAAAGATCCTCTAATTTGTCACTAAAGCCCAGAGTATTGCCGGCTTCCAGTCTTTTGTCTGCAGACACACTGCCTGCGCTCTTCCCCACATACATACACAGCCTCACATAACACCAGTTGCATATCATTTGAATTGATTGAACAGCAACTTGAATGACTTTTGCTGATTGGGTAATATATGCTAGTTCAGCTCTCCTGAGTTTTTGTCCTAGAAATTCATAGTGTCTCATCCCTCATCCATAACCCACAGGGCCTCCAGAAAGAAAGAGCAAAAACTTCACAGTATGTACACATTCATAAGGGGTTATTATTTGGAAAATAAAGGCTAGTTATGCTATAGTCCACAAATCCAAAGAGACTTGGTAACAAGGAGGATTCATGGGGGGAATGCTGAGATCTCCATAGGAAGGGGAATTAGAAAAGATTTCATAAATGGGCTGCAGGCAGGTAGGGATAGGAACATGAGTGATGGGAGACTAGTGGGAAAGTACTGTAAGAGACTACAAGAAAGAAGGGGGCATTTCAGGCTCAGGGAAAAAAACTGGCACTAGGAAACCTCCAGGAATCTACAAGGGTGACCACAGTTAAGATTCCCAGCAGTAGCAGATACATAGCCTGAACTTGCCATCTCCTGTGACCAGGCAAGACTTCAAGTGAAGTGAGTGGGACACCAACCCAGCCACACAACCTTCATCTTATAGTCTGCCTGCCTATGAGGTATTCTGGGGTAAGGGTGGCCTAGAGAATGAAGGAATGGCCAACCAATAACTGGTCTATCCTAAAACCGTATAAGGAGTGTAAACCCACCAGAACCAACAGGCTGAATGACCCAGAGACCTAGGGTAAAACCAAAAATGATTGGAAGGAAAAAAGTCAATGTAATGATGCCTAATGATATTTGCTATACACTAGACTGGTGCCTAGTCCAATTGTCATCAGAAAGGCTCCATCCAGAAACTGCTAGAAACAGATGCAGACCTATAGCCAAACATTAGGTAAAGCTCAGGAAATCCTGTAGAAGAGGAGGGAAAAGAATTGTAGGAGTCAGAGGGGTCAAGGACACCAGAAGAAAACTCACATAATTAACAAACCTGGACTTACAAGGTTCACAGAGACTGAATTAAAAACTAGAGATGTACTCTTAAAAATAATTAAAATTTATTTTTGACAGTTTCTTGCTTAAATATACTGTATTGCTAGCCTATTCCTATTGTTTCCCTCCTTCTTGACAATTTCTTTCTCTTAAGTTTCTGTCCCGTCCTGTTTTGTAACCAATCAGTCCTCCAAAAAATACATAGAGGCTTATAATAGTCATAAACTGATTGGCCTATTAGCTCAAGCTTATTATTAGCTAAATAATATAACTTAAATTGACCCATAGTTATTGTTTATGTTTAGCCATGTGGCTTGGTACCTTGGTATCTTTTCCCAGTGAGGCAATCTCGTTTTGCTTTCTCTGTGTCTGGCTGGTGACTGCATCTCTCTACCTTACCTCTTCCATGAATTCTGTTAGTCTGGTCACCCCACCTATACTTCCTGCTTGGATACTGGCAAATCAGTGTTTTATTAAACCAATATGAGTGTCAAATCTTTACACTGTATAAAAGCATTATCCCACAACATCTCTCTCTTTCTATGTGTGTGTGTGTGTTTATGTGTGTGTGTGTGTGTGTGTGTGTGTGTGTGTGAGAGAGAGAGAGAGAGAGAGAGAGAGAGAATTTATGTTTAAAAACCTCTGCTTCTCCCTTTTCTTTTTTGTGTTTTATTAATTAATTTTTCTCATTTATTTTACATACTGACCACAGATTCCCCTCCCTCCTCTCGTCCCATAACCCCCACCTCCCATCTACCCCCTCACCTTCCACTCCTCAACCATAGTCCACATTCAGAAAGAGACAGGGCTCCATGGGCATGAACAAAGCTACTAAGACTCAACTGTGAAAGGCTACACCCTGGAATCCTATTTTAAAGCACTATTGTTGGATGAAGTTTCTAACTCCTTATTAAAAGAGTTAGTTTTGTTTATGTATATGTATCTGTGTAACTATATATCACTGTGTGTTGATACCCCTGATACCAGAAGAGTGTATCAGACTCCCTGGATCTGGAGTTCTAGGTGGTTGAGAGCCACAATTGGGTCTGGGAATTCAATTCTGGTGTTCAGTAATAGCAGCAAGTGCTCTTAACCACTGAGGAGTTTCTCCAGCCCCATAATCTTGCTTCTGGAATATAAATTTGAGGAAACTTATGTAAGACACACAAATTGGTATGATCATTTAAAACAATAGGTAATACAATCACTTAACTTTTCTCACTTAAAATGATTTCTAGAATTATCCAACTTTATACAACTAAGGTAACACTGCAAACTGTAACAATGCCTCCTAACACCCAACATCTGCTAGTCAATGCTCAGCGTTATCTCCTGTACCCAGAAAGCTTGGGTTGCTCTGAATTTGCTTAAACATAGAGATGAGATAGAACTGACTTTGTGTCAGTTCTTATCTTGGGTTTCATCAAAACATGACGTTTGCTGTTATTCTCCTACCTTTCTACCCTTACCATGACAGTGCCCCTGGGCTGGCCTGTGGGGAAAAGAGAGAGACATGAACAGGCTAGAATTATTAGTAAGGATTGCCGAATATTCATAGCCCAAATTCATCTGTTCAATGCAAGACAAACACATGCATTTATAAACAGATACCTGTGAACATCAGTGCAATTTTTAGTATATGTAACTGAGGACATATAGTCTGTCATTGTATATCAACTGCTTATTGATAAACATGTTCCTTCAAATGGTCCCTAAAAGAACAAAATTTTGCACAATAAAAAGTTTCCTTCCTTCAACCTACAGAAAATTCCATGTTAAGCTTGGTTTTCTCCCTACAGACACAAACACCTCATTAGCCAATTCTCACTGTCAGATTTCTGGCTCCTTTACTATTTACAATATGTTTCATTTTCTTCAAACTGACTTATGCCCAATCATTTATTACTTTCTTCATGTTTTGAGAAAACCAAATTTATCCCTATCTATTTACTATGGTAAAACATTTGAATAGAAAACAACAGGTGTAGCAACTAGAATATGAAGTGATTTTCAACATAGTCTGAAGCTTACTATAATCAAACTCCTTGAATCATATACAATACTCACTTCAGGAAAATCTTTTGCATTCACAAGTATTTCCTGCTGTATACCCCCGTGGTCAGCTGAGCTCTATACTCTACTAGCAAAGAAAAAGTGGGAATAATTTTATATTCAAAACTAATTTATCCTCTTCAAAATTATTTTAAAGGCAGAATGTAAGTCTGATCTTACCCATAAATATCAGAAATGCCATGCTACTACTTTAATGCAAATGAAGATTCTTTGAAGAAGACTGGAGAACTGGTCAGCTTAATTCATTGCAAAGTGGGAGTTGGGGAATGCTACTTCTTCCCCTGAGGCCCCCTGAACCTTAAGTTTCTCTGCTATAGCTGGTACTATTTCTAGAATTTATCCCACTCATCACATAGTTATATCATAGGGTGGTGTATGAGTTATTTTTGTTTTTCTGTAATAAAATACCTGAGGGAACACCAAATAAGGGGGATTTACTTTGATTGATAGTTCTAGAAGGTTCAACCCATGTTCATTTGGTCTCATGAGTTTAAGCAAAGCCCTGGTTCTAGAAGCATGTGGCAGAAAGCACCAATTCCCATCACAGCAGACAGGAAGTAGATGGAATATGAATACAGGAGCCTGTAGTATTTTTTTTAATTTTGTTTTCATCATCCCATCCTCAGTTTTCCCTCTCTCCTGTCTTCCCAGTCACTCCTCAATCTACTCCATCCATTCCTCCTCCTCCATTTCTCTACAGAAAAGAGATATCATCCAAACATGGCATCAAGTTGTAGTAAGACTAGGCACCTTCCCTCATATTAATGCTGGAAAAGATCACCCAGGAGGAGATCCCAAAAGCAGACTACAAAATCCTACTATAGTCTGTAAGAGTAGATAAAGAGATAGGTTCTACTCCTACTGTTAGGAGTTCCACAAGGAAACCAAGCTACCAGACTGTAACATATATGCAGAGACCCTAGGCCAATCCCAAGCAGGTACGCTTGTTAATTCAGTCTTTATGAGCTCTTATGAGCCCTGGTTAGTTGATTCTATGGGTTTTCTGGTGGTGTCATTGTCCCTTCTGACTTTTTAAAATCTTTCTCCTCCCTCTTCTGCAGCCCCTCTGCTCCACCTAATGTTTGGCTGTGGGTCTCTATATCTGTTTCCATCAATTGCTGGATGAAACCCTTCTGATGACAACTGAGCTAAGCACCAATCTGAGTATAGCAGAATATCATTAGATATCATTGATTTTTTTTTATTTTTCTTTCTTTTTATTATTTTTTTACTAGTTGTGTTTGCTTCTATCTTTAGACCCTGGGCTATCTAGTCTCTGGGTACTGGCCCTCCAGGCAGTGTCATGGTGGGCTGTCTTTCATGGTATAGGTATCAATGACCCTGTACAATTTCTGTGCCACCTTTACCCCAGTACATCTTGTAAGCAGAGCAAACTGAAGATTTTGTGTCCCAGACCCTTCATTGCAAGTCTTGTCAAGTTACAGTAAAGGGTCAATTCAGGTTTCATAAACCCTATGGCTAAAAGTCTTAACTAGGGTCACCCTCATAGATTCCTGAAAGTTTCCATTGCACAAGATTTCTAGCACTCCCTGAGATGCCCCCCAATTCCAGTTATTTCTCACTGTACTTTCTCCCTTCATCCTTCCCCAACCTGTCCTTCCTTTTTCCATTCTCACCCTCCCGCCATCCCACCCATCCACATTACAATGTCGATTCTCGCAAAATTGGAAATCGATCTACATCAAGACCCAGCTATACCACTTCTGGGCATCTGCCTAAAGGATGTTCTTTCGTACATGAGGACACTTTTTAACTATGCTCTTAGCAGCTGTATTTATAATAGCCAGAAAATGGAAACAATCCATATGTCTATCAATCAAAGAATAGATAATGAAAATGTGGTACATTTGTCCAACGGAATATTAATCAACTGTCAAAAAAGAAAAGTCATAATATTTGCAGACAAATGCATAAAACTAGAAAAAAATCATCCTAAGTGAGATAATCCAGACCCAGAGAGACAAACATAGTATGAAACACTTGTAAGTAGACAGCATTACAGACCCAGAGAAGCTAAGTAACAAGGAGGACTCAAGGAAGTATGCACCAATCTTTCTGGAAATGTCCCCTTAAATAACATAGCCTTTAGCGTTCTCATCTTCTATTTTATATTCGTTCTGGGTTCCCAGATCATGGATGTATGAATCATACTCAAGGTGAGTCTTCTCTCTTCTGTTAATTATCTAGAAACGCCTCACAGACTCATACAGAGATGTGCCTCCTTCTCAGTAATTCACAATCCAATCACATCAACATAAAGACTAGTCATCACAAGTGGTAATGTATCATTGGCCAAACAAGGTCCATGTCCTTATTCTCCCATTGCTGCATCTCAATTGCCACAGTTTTGATGGTATTGCTATAATTTGTCAGTAAAACCCCACATCTCAGGAACCTCTTAGGCTTAGTCACACCAGACAGAAATTATTTCATCTTAGGAGACTGAGAAATGACAAATAGAGTAGAAATGATACATTTCATAAGACAGGAAAGAAAAATCCAGTATGTATATTTTTAGCGTACTAAGCATTTTCTAAATCACTTAGGATTCCCATGAAAATGACAAAATTTGGGGTTTTATACTGCAGTCGGATTACATTGGGCAAATAAATTGATCATGTCACACAGTCACATTTAATATGGACAAAAGCAGAGGAGAATAAGAAAAGCTATGGATTCTAAGAAGTGAAGGGCATCTGCTTTTAAAAGGACATGTGACATATGAGAAAACAACCGAAGATGTCTTGAAGTGGGCTAAGAAGTATGTTGAGCAAATCGAGCAAAACCTTTCTAGGCTAAGGGAGAAAAATAACCCAGACCCTAAGCAATTTGCATAGGTTATATGGGTGGCATAAAGACAGATGTGCCTGAAGTAATGAAGAAAGAGCCAATGAATATAGGACACACACACACACACACACACACACAAAACAGTGACAAGCCAGACCATGAGAGACCATGTAGGAAGTTTCATTCCTGACTTTAAAGAGAGCTAAAGAGGAACATTTGCAAGCCTGAGCCTAGGCAGCAGCAATTATATCCACTGGTTTGTCAAGGGAAATTCACACATTTTACATGAAAACTCAAAAATACTCAAGAACTATCAACATCACCACATGCACAAAGTCCATTATTCACTAGAAAATAACAAAATAAGCAATGAGCCAGGAAAACACAATTGTTCTGGTTTTATTTCAATTTCTGTGATAAAATATCCTGACAAAAAGCCATTTAGGCAAGAAAGGGTTTATTCAGCTTGCAGTTGCAGTTCACAGTGCATCACTGTGGGATAGATTCATGGCAGCAACTTAAAACAACCAACTGCCGTGTATCTACAGTCAAGATCATAGGGAAAGGAACTCAAGTATGTCCACCAGCTTGGTTATTTGTGCTGAGCTCAATTTCTCCTCTCTCTAGCAGTTCATTCCTTGAGAAATGAGCTACATCATTAACACAATCAGCTCAGATCTTCCCACAAGTCAACCCACAATAAACAATCCATCATTGAGCCTCTCTTCTCAGATGGTTCCAAGTTGTGTCAAGCTGACAGTTAAAGCTAAGTGTCACAATAACTAAAGGGCAAAAAAGTTAGCTAATAGAAATATAACATCAAATAATGTAAACTGTGGAACCAGCAAACAAGGGTTGTAAAGCAGCTCATGAGTTCTGGAATTTTAAATTAAGGTGAAGGTGGTGGTGGCACTTCTATAAACCCTCAGGTTAGAAGAATCATGAGTTCAAGGCCATTCTGGGCTACATAAGGTGACACTTTCTCAAAAGTGCAAGCTAAAATAAAATAAATAAAAAGCCGCAAGCAACATTAAATATGTATTTTATTTATAAATATATCTGACCCAAACTCAGAAAGACTAAAGTTCCACGTTAAATGGTACTTTTTGCTAACTTTTTAGTACTGTGATAAAACACCATGACCAAAGCAACTATGATACAGAATTTCTTTTGGCTTTCATAGCAGAACAAGTGCCCACAAAGACAGAAGAGGTACAGCAGCAGGGCACTAGGGCAGAAAGCTGAGTGAGACATTGCAACACCACTGCACATATAGGAAATACAGAACATTAACTGGAAGTGGAGTCATGTCCTTCCTCCACTCCACCCCACTCCACTCCACTCCACTCCACTCCACTCCACTCCCTAAAATCCCCACAGTCTCTCCCAAACAGTGCCACACTTTGAATTAATTGTTCAGCTATTCAAGTCTATGGACATCATTTCTCGTTCAAACCATAACAGGTATGCTATCATCCGAAACTGAAAGTTAACTGTATAGACTTGGTGGCAGATTCATTTCTACGAAAGACTAGCTTAGCAATCCAACAAGCAAATGAAATATATTCAAGCTAGAGGATATTGTAAAGATCTCCAAAAATAAAGATGAGTCTCAGTGAACTGGAGAGCACTGTGAAAATGTCTGAACAGTGGCATAAGAGAAGTAGACATAAAAAGCAAGAAGGATTAAAAATGTATAAAATTAGAGTACGGAAGCTTAAAATCCTTCATATCATTTATATAGTTTCAGGAAACCCAGAAAATACCAATCTGGTTAAACATAAAGAACAAAACAAAACAAAGTATAGCAATAAATTTCCCCATATATTTAGAATCCCTTTGAAGCCTTTATTCAAGCCAGAATATTCATATGTACAATATGATTAAAATATAATAAATGAAGGCTTAAAGCATAATATGAGCTATGAGCTAGAAATTGGACTTATAAGTGTGTATGTGTATGTATATAAAATATATCACATATATATGATAAATTATCATATATGTGTGTATATACATATATGTCTCCACATCATATATATATATGTATATATATAAGATTTATAGATTAATTAGACTAAAATTACTGAGTAACCAAAACAAAGAACAAATTATAATAGATAATGAATGTTATCCTCATGGGTAGAGCTACTATTACCTTAGAGAGTTCAGGAAAGTATAGTTTACAAATACATATATAGTCTTGATTCATCATGCTCAAAACACTGAGAACTACATTCTGTTTGACTTTTGTTCAGCTTGAAGACACAACATGAAGAGAAAAGAAGCATAAACTGTGGAGAGAAAATGACAGTAGTTTTCCCGTTGGGAGCTATGCAAGTCAGAAGATAAAGGGGGTGGTAGGTGTGGGGAAGAAAAAGGAGAGAACAACAAGAGCATAATTCTGTATCTTATAAAAGGAAAATTTATATCTCAGAGACAAATGTAAAATGTGGCTTCTAGTGAACAAATCCTAGAAAATTAATTGTTAAGAAGTTTGGTCTGTAGTAAATGAATAATACAGCAGTCTGAATGCTAAAACCTTTTTTATCTCGAAATAAGGGCTGCATCCAGACTGAGTCCTGTAAGGAGACCTGTAAATCCACGTAGTTTCTCTCCAGGGCCTGAGCCATTTAGAGAACATTTACATGAGCTATGTGATTTATGGTGGTGGCTTTTGCTAAAATAGACACATTGTGCACTGTACATATTTGACTTTTGGAGAATCTAGGATCTTTAGTACTTCATTTTTATTGGCTTGTTCTCACTAAAATCTAAAGACCAGGCTGACTTCCCTAGGTGACAATACTCTGACATACTGACATGGTTCCTGTGGATATTAATTATGTCCGTATCTTTCTCCAGAGAGAGGACTTCAAGAAATATGTTACTGGTCCCTCTTACATTTCATGCCATGTGCTGTCCATTTTTGCTGATACATCTTTTCATTTCAATAAACTGCAACCATGAGTATAAGTTTCTGAGCTATGTGAGTTCTTTCATTAAGGAAGATACTTAAATATGGACTCAGAACTTTGGCATATTCATGTTTTATAAACATATGTAGGTATGTGTCTATGTGTATACTTACATATGTATGCATTTTGCAATAGATTGGTAAGGGACTAAGAAATTAAAAAGTCATAGATCCACATGCACACCACATACTTCCAAAGATTTCAAGTATGAAAAGAGGTAACACTAAATTCTGAGAGTAGGAATGAGGTTGTTATTGCCCTCAAGAAAGTAGAAACTATGAGGAAAGATGATCATTTTCAATGTGGTACTTTGACTGTTGCTTAAATGCATGAATTTGTTTTATAAAACTTATATAGATATGTATTATGGCAGCTGTATGAGAGATAGGTAATTGACAAAAGATAGTAAGGTAGATAATGGACTGACAGATCGTAGAAGATAGAGACAGACAAATAGATGATAAGTAAGTAATTATTTAAATAAAATTTTGGAAAAGATCTGGACATGTGCATTATAGCATTTGCATAGAATAGAAAAGGCCTTGGATTTGATCTAGCCCTGATAAAAGCAGCGTATAGCATCTTACACACATAATTGTAGGTAGTCATCTGTGAAGAAATTTTGATGTGCCATGTTATATTTAATTTTACTATGTTAAAGCCTTCATTTTTGTTTAAACATAAAAGGGGAAATGGTGTGGGTGGTCCTTTTGTCTGTGTGTTACTTTAAATTGGCTAATGAATAAAAGAACTGGCTTGACCTATGCATAGGAGGAGGAAGGTGGAGTCCTAGAGATGCCATGAATCTGGTGCCAGAGACAGACATGGCAAAACTTTGCTGGTAAGCCACTGCCACATGGTAATACACAGATTAATAGAAATGGGTTAAATTAATATAAGAGTTAGCCAATGAGAAGCTAGAGCTAATGGGCCAAGCAGTGATTTAATTAACACAGTTTCTGTGTGATTATTTCAGCTCTAAGCAAGCTGTGCTGATGGGAACCAACAAGTGGGCCCTCCTCCTAAAAAGTTTAACTTAAGAAAACACTGTACTTTGCTGATAAACTTTCTAATTCTGGAATAAAACATGTAATATCAAGATCATAAATTTTGTAAGCCCAAAGGAACTTAACCTAATCTTTATTAGTCATCTAACTTTATGCTCTAAAAACAGACTTCATTCATTTCTCTTAAGAGTCTTCCCTCTGCTAAATGGGAGGGAAGGGTCTTTGCATTTGAGTTCTATGGTGGAAGCAGAGAAATCACATAAATGGAGAGATTCAAATATTAATAAATACTTTGCTTTATGTAACTGTCATTATTATTGAGCTTAAGATGATGAAAAAAAGGAAAAAATAAGAGGGAGTTACTAAGAGTATTTCAATTTGTATACAATAGGATTTAGGAGGCTGGGGATATAGCTCAGCTGGTAGAGTTTTTGCTTATCATGCATAAAGTATGCAGAAGAGGGCATAATAGTTTATGTCTGTTGTCCTACCATCCAGGAGAATGATGCCAGGATAATTACAAGTAAGGAGTAAAGAAGAGGGGGAGAGAACTAGTGATAAAAAAGAAAAAGAAGAAACAAGAAAAGGAATGAGGGAGAAGTGGAGAAGAGACAGAAGGAGAGAGGAGGAAGCAAGGACAAAAGAAAAGGGAAAGAAAGGAATTCAGAGTACTGGAGAAACATCTAAATTCCTCCTTTCAAAGTATCTTTTATTATTTTTTTTATTTTGACGTAATTGGAAACAAAATACTTTTATAGGTAATAAAAGCACAACAGAATTAACGTTAAGTCATGAAAATTGAGGAAACTAATGTTAAACAAATGAATTTTTAGAAGGAATTTTGATATTTAAAACACCTTCTTACCCAGCACCATCAAAGATACTGCCATTTGTTACCAGAGAAAGCAGGGTGCCCTTGGAGCTTTTATTCCCATTAATAAAAGAATTTAAGAATTGTTTCACAAGGAAGCTCAAGCACAACTTTATTAGTGTTTAAAATAAAAACACCATTGCAAGGAAATTGTAACTCTCAGCAGCCGTCTGGAGGAGAATGGAGAAGAAAAGGAAGAGAACCATGTCACTTAAGTGGGCATGAAGCTCAGCTACACAGCAGCCATGCAACCATGGACAGAAATAATAAAGCCCAGTGTCCTGCAAAGTACATTTAGACAAGGGAAAAGAAAAGGAAAGATTGTTCTTTCCTGTGTAATCAAGAAAAGCCAAGGGGACATAGGAAGCTTTTTGTCTACAGCTCTGTAAGTGACTACAGTAGGAGCAGAAAGGAAAAGTTTATCATCCCATTAAAGAGACAATTATTGTGCCTATCTCTTTAATATAACTTAAGGGGTTCCACCTTTCTCAAGAGTGGTCCACTGGCAAGGTGATTGCTGGCCCAACTTGATTATCTCCTAAGGAAGAGACAACAGCACACTTCTATTCAGAGATAAATTTCATTCATTTGGTGAGGAGGTAACAACTTTCCTCCAGAGGGTCTTCAATACTACTATAACACATCACTGCGAGCTCCAAGTTGGACTGACAAAATCTCACACTATGATAACCACCATTCTTCTAAGACAAAAGGCAAGAGCAAAGGTATCCAGAGACCCTCTCAAACTAAATACGTTACTTCTAGTACACGGCAAGTACAACCCTTGATAAATCAACATAAGTGCTTAAATTCATTCATTTATAAATTTCATATAATATTCCTCATACCCTCAGGGATGGCAAATTTTGGGATTGAATACCTGCTTTTAAAGGACACTTATAACTTAAACTTGATGCCCTATGGCTTCCATAAATAAATTTCACACTCTAAGCTGTCCATAGCTTGGGGTTCATAAAATCTTATCTGAATTCTGACCAAATCCTATAGAATGTGATAACGGGCATAGGCAAAATATTAAGTGAAAATAAAATTTAATTTGATAGTCTTGTAGCGCAGCAAGTACTGATATTTCTGCCAGGATGATCTTGGGAAACTGCAGCATCCTACTGTGAGATAATGAGCTTCCATTTCTAGCATTTCAATCATTTAATTTCTCAGTTGCAATACACTTCAGAAATCATTATTCTCATGATCTATCTCCTCAAAACACAGGAAGCAGGCTCAGAGCAAGTATAAAACTTGCCTGAGCTCAGGAAGATTGTCAGAACCACACTAGGGTTCTCGAGGACCACAACAAGGCTCCTTGACTCAGGCCAGGTGCTTTTGAAAGAATTCCAACAAAAAATGGAAATGCCAGGGGCTAGGAAGATAATTTAATGTGTAAAGTGTTTGCTGTGCCAGTGACTACCTGAGTCTGAATGCCCAGCACTCATAGAAAGCTAGATACAGCAGATTCTGTAGGCAATTTCAGCACAGCATAGGAGGTGAAGTGAAAACAGGAGAACCCCTGGGAGCTCACAGGTCAGGCAGTCCGACATTCACAGCAGTGGCAAGAGATTCCCATGTCTTGTTCTTGCTGGGATTTTATCTGTTTTGTGTTGCCCCATTCCTTACCTTAGTAACTATTGATAAGTGATAGCTCTCTAGAAAGAGAGTGTCAGTTTTCTCTAAGTATAAGGTCTCCCTAATAGCGAGACCATGCTTTAGATTTTAGGGTTGAGAGGATGGCTATACACCTAACTATGGGTAATACTAATTAGATAAAATGTGCTTTTCAAAACAATTAAATGAGGGCACAAAGTCAAATGGGTTTGGAATGGTGAGTGGGCCTGGGAGAAGTTGGGGGATAGGCAAACATAATCGAAATACAATATATGAAATTCTCCAAAAAATTAATGAGAGATAGTAACAAGGACCTATAGTCAACATTTTACACACACACAAACACACACACCACTGCCATGCGCACAGGACTGTACTCTCACACAGTGATATGTACATACACACGCCCCCCCACACACACCACACACTGCCAAGCACACATCACACCATGCACACACACCCCACACACTACACAGAGGACTGCACTCTCACAAGCATTATGTACATACAAACTCAAATGCACTCATACATTTTGATGAGGATCCCAAGATTCTATCAAGCAGATAAAATCTGGAGTTATTTCTCAACATTTTAAATTATTAGCTATTTTGTTAGAAAATTATTATAAAAGCACCTATTTCAAAGAAATATACTACACTAAAATAAATTGTTGAATCTAAACAAAGAGAAGCAATATTCAGAATATTTGTAAGAGTCCAACATAACTAATTACTAGAATATTCAATAACAATTTTATATCCAAAATTGAATTTGGGACTAGAATGATGCCATTGACTACTCTGACTAACTCAGGAGAAAGTACAGTCATGTGATTTGTCTTTTTTTTTCCATTTTTTTATTGAGAAAAGGAGAAAAAAAAAAACAAGTTTCCACCTCCTCCCAGCCTCCCATTTCCCTCCCCCTCCTCCCACCCTTCTCCCCCTCCCCCCACTCCTCTCCCTCTCCCTCTCCAGTCCAAAGAGCAGTCAGGGTTTCCTGCCCTGTGGTAAGTCCTAGGTCCTCCCCTCTCAGTCCATTTCTAGGAAGGTGAATATCCAAACTGGCTAGGCTCCCACAAAGCCAGCACATTACGTAGGTTCAAAACCCCGTGCCATTGTCCTTGGCTTCTCATCAGCCCTCATTGTTCGCCATGCTCAGAGAGTCCAGTTTTATCCCATGGTTTTTCAGTCACAGTCCAGCTGGCCTTGGTGAGCTCCCAATAGATCAGCTCCACTGTCTCAGTGGGTGGGTGCACTCCTCGTGGTCCCGACTTCTTTGCTCATGTTCTCCCTCCTTCTGCTCCTCATTGGGACCTTGGGAGCTCAGTCCAGTGCTCCAGTGTGGGTCTCTGTCTCTATCTCCATCCACACGGGTCACGGAGTCTACAATTGGTGATCCCAAAGAAGCTAAGTAAGAAGGTGAACCAAAGGAAAAACATATAGTTGTCCTCTTGGCTATGGGAAGTAGACAAAATGGCCGGGGAGAAAATTGAGATCTTGGGGGTGGGGTGGGATGGGGGTAAGGGGAGATGGGGAGAGAAAAGGGAGAAGGGGAGAATGGGGGGAACTTGGGGAAACAGGATGATTGGGATAAAGGAAGGTTGAATAGGGGAGCACGGAAGCACAATTCTTAGTTAAGGGAGCCACCTTAGAGTTGGCAAGAGACTTGAACCTAGAGTGGCTCCCAAATGTCCAAGCCAAGGTCCCAAGTTAGTTACTTGGGCAGCTGAGGATAGGGAACCTGAAATGACCCTATCCTATAGCAATACTGACGAATATCTTGCATATCATCATAGATTTGTCTTATATATGTTAAATATGAAGAAAAAGGTCAGTTCAAACAAAGTTATTAATTTCAGTTCCTCAGTAATATTGCTTACACCAAGCTTCTGAATGTTATTTGTGTTGTAAACATGAGTTTGTACATAGGTCAAAGAAACTAGGAATTTCCAATTAGGATTCTCTAAGACTCTGCCTGCAATGTAATGTCAAACATTCTGCTTTATCATTTAATATATTATCTGAATAAGTTGTGACTAACACTCAGAAAACGTATTTATTTCCCCCACTCATGAGTTATCATTGTATAGCAGAACATATACTGGGAGGCATAAAATTGAAAATAATTTTTTTATATAAAATTTGAACTTGACATACTTCTATCTTCAACTGATTACATGCACACATAGCTTACTCTCTTTTAATCTCATTTTTCTCATGACTATATTGGAGATAATACCTACTTTACAAATTGTAAATAACAATGGAAAAGACCCACAGTTGTTTCTTAATTCTGTCTTTTTCATGAAAATCAAATCATTCAAAGATCAAATAAGAGAAAACAAGTCTTAAAATAGCCACTGGCTCATGATGAAAGTTCATTCACCCACCATTTCATTATTATTTGTTTTATTTCCTGAGAATTTCATAGAGTAAATTTGTATTACACTCTGCCCTGTCCTTCTAACTTCCACTCAACAGCATATTCTTTCTCTCTTAAAGATGAATAATAACAAAAAAGTCACTGAAATCTTTAAGCATGATTTTTGGTGGCCAATTGCTAGTGAACACAGGGCCTTTGCTGGAGTGCGGTTGATAGACCTATGTCACTACTTTAAAGAAAATTGATTTTCCTTCTTTCAGCAGCTATCATTTAAGAATAGCTTCTTGATTAGGGGTAGAACATTATTCCCACTTCCGCTCTTTTGTTTAGGCTTAAGCTTACACAGAACTTGTCACAAACCTGGTGAGTTTATATGAGTATCTTCTTTTATGTGTATGGAAAATAAGATTATTTACCACCAATGACTATTACATTTTTATACCATCTCTTCTTTATAGATGCCTAAGCCTTGAGGAATTGTATGAAAAAGGACATCACTTTCAGGGTATATCATGTCACATGGTGGGAATTCGTGTTAGTTACCATGTACGGTAAGTAGAAGCTTCTCTGACAAGGGTTAATAATGCAATGACTTATGAATTTAGCAATATATCACTTAGAGTCATGCAGCTTTGCTCACTTAGCAGATAATTGTAATAGATATTCCTCCTGGGCCCATGATTTATCTAGTATCTGGCTCTTGGGTTCATTAACAACATCAGGTATGTTTTTATCTCATGAAGTTAATTTAAATACAATTTTCTAAAGTGATTTGTTATTCCTTTGACTAATATAATAATAAAATGTGCCATTTTATGTTCATATTTTGAAATCATAATATATAATTCACAGGATTTGTAGCTGGGTGAGACTGATGATTACTTTTCTCCCCCAATAGTTTGCATAGCACCTACTAGCAATATGAATGCTAGCCAGTAGGGGTGAAGTTTCCAGTTGAGTAGCAATAAAATTTCTCCATGTTCTGTGCCATAAGTATGTGATGTCTTTCTTCAGCAATAGGTTTGCCCTCAAGTTGTAAAGATTAACCAATAACAAAAGTAATACCCTGGCGTGTTTGCAGGGGTTTACTTTCAGGTAAATAGTAGGATACAAATTTAGCTCACAAAAGTGAGTAGCCATCCTCCATACAAATTCCAAACATACTGAAAAAGAAATTGGAAAAACAAATTTTCACACAGCCTTGAAAATATTTTAGAATAATTCTAGCCAACCAAGTAAAAAACTTGTATGATAAAAAAACTTTAATGCATTGAAGAAAGTAGTTTAAAAAAGACATAAGGCTAGGATAAGACTGCTCATGGTCATATTTGTAGGATTAATATTGTGAAAATGATCTTCCTATTAAAGGCTATCTATAGATTCAATGAAGTTCTCATTAAAATCCCAACACAATGCTTTAAGGAAATTAAAAAAGAAATCTTAACCTTCAAATATAAAACACACCTAAAACAAAAAACAAATGAAGGGAAAAAAACAGAATCATTAAAACAGTCCTGAACAGTTAAAGAAATGTTGGAGAAATCACAATCTCAAATTCAAATTGCATTACAGAGCTACAGTAATTGAAAACAAAATGGCATTGGCATAAAAGCAGACATGTAGATTGGTAGGATCAAATTAAAGATCTAGACCTAACTCCACATATATGTAGATAACTGATTTCATGAATAAGTTTAACAGGCACAGTGGAGAAAAGATAGCATCTTCAGCAAATGGTGCTTGTCTACTTGGATATTGGCATGCAGAAGAACAAAACGTGATCCATATCTGTCACTCTACAAAAAACTCAAAGCCAAGTGGATCAAGGACCTCCACATAAGACATGACACTTTGAATCTGGTAGAATAGAAAGTGAGAAATAGTTTTGAACTATTTGGCACAGGAAATGTCTATTTGAACAGGACTTCAAGAACATAGGAATTATGATCAATAGTTAATAAATGGGACCTCAGAAAGCAGAAAAGAAACAGAAAATGAAACAGAAAATGGCACCATCATTTGAACAAAGAGTAAGCTTGCAGAATGAAAAAAATTTTATCAGTCACACATCTAACTTAGTATTGTATCTACAATATACAAAGGACTAAAAACTAGAACATCATGAAAACAACTCAATTTTAAAAATAGAGTGCAAAACTAAACAGAAATACATCAAGAGATAAAACACAAATATCTGAGAAATATATTTGAATTGAAACTAATTTGGGATTTCATCTTACCCGAAGCCAAATAGCCAAGATTATTAGAAAAAAAATGACATCTGATTCTGGTGGCAATTAAAGTAAGATGAACACCATTGCTGGTAAAAATCCAAACCTGTACAGCTGCTATAGAAATCAGTGTGAAGCTTCCTAAAAAAACTGAAAATAAATCTTCTGTAGATCCATGTAAACCACTCTTGATCATATACTCAAAAGACTCTACATCTTACTACAAAGATCCTTGCTCATGTATATTCAGTGATATTCTATTTTCGATAACTAGAAATTTGAAGCATCCTAGATGTCCATTAGCTGATGAAAGAATAATAAAAAACGTGGTACATTTAAACAATGGAATACAACTCAGTTGTTCAGAAAGACGAAATTTAAAAGGATGGATCTGGAAATAATCACTCTGAAGAGGTAACAGACATTACATGTTTTCTTTTATACATGGACATTAGCTTTAAGTTTTACCTATGTGTGTTTCATTTAGAATAGACATAGAATTTAGGTAGCTACGAAGGGACTATAGGCAGGAGGGGTTCTTCCTAGAAGTAGATAAAGAATAGAGTGTTATAAATTGTTTAAAAGGAAATTGGAACAGGAGGATTAAATGAGTTGGAGGATGGAAGGACATGATAGAGGAGGGAATAAGGGGAAGAAAAACTGGAACCAAAGACTTTTTAAAAATCTACATGAAAACCTACTACTGCAGAAGTTTCCAGAATGTATACATATATGAAAAAACTTTAAATGGAGTCACTATACAATGAGGGAGACAATGCCCTTAAAAGAGACCATAACCGACCAAAAAAAGCTCCCAGTACCAGAAATGGATTACATCTTTTTGATTCATTATTGTTTATTCTTGAGAGAGGAAATATCCCTGGCAAGTTTCATGAGACAGAAAATGCTAAGGCAAAGTGCTCACTGTTGTCAGGGACAAACATGATGTGAACAAGACTAAGAAATGCTGCTGCCATGATAGTAACCCTGCTGGTGTCTATGCAGAGAGTTTCCAATTTTCCAAACATAAGAATATCTTAGTACATAACTCTGTTCTTTCCCATTACTATATGACACTAGTGTGGTGTTGGGGGTGCATTGGAACTTTTTTATTTTAATTATTTGGGAGTGTGAACATTTACACAACACCATGCATTATTTCAGGGGATTTATACATTGCCTGGTGACCAATTCAGGGCATCTCACTTATCTATCATCTTGAACATGCATCCTTTCTTTGTTATGAAAGCATTCAAAGCATCTCTCCTAATTTTTTTTTGTCATATGTGATGTAACACTATTAACTATATCCATGCTTAGGTGTCACAGTTCACTAAAATGTATTTCTTCTCTCTGCATCTTTGTTCTGAATAAGTAACCATAGCCCCCCTCTTTTATCAATCCAGAAAATAGGTAAACAACTATTTTCCTCTCTACTTCTAAGGGGTCTTCTTTTTACAGCTTCCGTGTATATTTTTTTATCTACAGTTCTGCCAAAATACCTGAAGATAAAGGTTTGTTTTGCCTCATGGTTTCAGAAGTTTACCTCCATGTATGCCCATCACCAAAGGTTTCAAAGATTTTGTTGAAACCAAGATATGTCCCCTAGTAACTTCTTCTACTGAGTATATCCCACATCAGTAGTGTCTATCACTTCTGATCCCAGGGCCACTACATAAATTTATCAACAAATTTATTCATTGACTAGGTAATGGTGATCTTGTTGCAATGAGTTCTCAAGGATCACACCCACCCTCTAGGAAGCACACCTTCAAGACCTGAGATTTCTAGGGGAATTCCTAACTCATAAAATCAAATATGGGGAAAATTAATAGTGTTGTTGGATAATATGGTAGTTTCTTTTTTAAAAATTTGAGGAATTTCTATATTCCTTTTCATACCAACTATATACATTTATAAGTCTCATTAACAGACTCTTGTGTCCAAGAGTCCTCATTTCTCTAAATCCTCACAAGCATTTTGGTATCATTGGTTTTCCGGACACCATAGGTATTTATTTCACTTGAATTCTATTTATATGTAAACCTGGATTTTGAATTCAGAAAAAGAAGTAAATGGAGCAAAGCAATGAACAAATTTAAACAGTCTGGCTCTTAAGAAACTTCTATACCATATGCCGTAGTCATGCCATACTTATTGTCTCACATTTATTTATTTATATTACTTACTTACTTATTTGGTGTGTGTGTGTGTGTGTGTGTGTGTGTGTGTGTGTGAAAATGGTGCATATGTTCCATGGCAAACATGTGGAACTTAGAAGACAACTTACAGGAGTCAGTTCTATCTCTCTGTGTTGTAGGGTCCAAGTATCATATTCTGATAATCTCACTTAGTGGCAAATGTCTTTAAATGCTAAGCAATCTTCCAAACCCCTTACTCATTTTTTAAAGCATATATTGAACTTGCTTTTGGGCATGGAGTTGGATACTGACATGAAAAAATTAATGCATGTTCCCAATCTATGGGGACCTTACAGTCTAAAATGAAATCAACATCACTAATCAAAAAGACTATCAAACCATAGTTTGCTAACAAGTGAGATGGAGAGCAGGCCATTGGCAGAGAAAAACCATATCAGCATACCAAGGCTGAAAACCAGAATACATAACAACACAGAATACTCAGGGAATAGACATTCTAGCAAATAACAATCAACTTCACATGCTATAGAATGAAGGGAAGGAGAGATGTAGGAAACAAAGAAGGCTGAAGTCAGCAGGGACAAATCATAGAAGGGTTTTAATGTTAAGTATTTGTAGATTCCTATATCTTTGAAACTGATAGGCACAAAATTATGTTCTTTATTTACTAAATTTATTTACTAAATTTATTTACTATTTATTTACTAAAGAATAATATTCTTTAGTAAAAGATGTATAAAAGTGTTGTAGGGGAGAGTGGGATTCCTTTTTTGTCCAAGCCCCATGGTTAGCTTGCACCCTAAATAATCACACAGAAACTGTATTTATTTAAGCACTGCCTGGCCTCTTATTGGCTAATTCTTACATCTTGATTTAACTCATTTCTAGTAATTTGTATGTCAACAAGAGATCTTGACTTACTGGGAAAGATTCTAATCTATGTCCATTTCAGGCAGGAGTTTCATGGTGTCTGCCACACTTCCCTTCTTCCCAGCAATCTGTTCTGTCTACTCCACCCACCTAAGGGCTGCTCTATTAAAAAAGGCCAAGGCAATTTCTTTATTCAACCAATGAAAGCAATACAACTACAGAAGGCCCTCCTATACCATTTCCCCTTTTTCTGTTTAAACAAAAAAGAAAGGCTTTCACTTTAATATAGTAAAATTATATATAACAAAACAGTTATCAAGCAAGAATTACAGTCCACAATATTTAAATCTATTTTATCTTTTATCATAACAAAGGAAAATTATAACTATCTATCAATTTTTCAACTTTATCAAAGACTCCAGAAGGATATAATATTAGCTAAGTAAATAAGAAGTAAGCAACTTCCAAAACTCTAGAATTGACAGAGACATCTCACTGCCTGTACAGTCACTCAAAGTTCTTCTGTACCATTGGGGTTGGGACATCCATCTTCGGCCTTCAGACCCAAAGTATCCAGAAGACATTTCCATGAAGCAGAAAATTCCAAAGACAATTCAGTCACTTTCTTTTGTGTCCTGCAGAATGTCTTGTAGACTCTTTCATGAAACAGGAACCCTGAAGGACATCTCACCTTTAGGCAAGTTCAGCAGTCTTCTCTCTGTGGGTTCTTTGTGTCCAGTTTATACAACAGTTTATACCAACTCCATAAGGAGCCTCTTTGATGTCCATCTTCCTCTTGAAGTAGATTGGTGCTGCCATGAGCAGATGTGTCTCATTGTCATGAAAAGCTTTAAGTTATTAAAACATCTTAAATACCATATTCTGTAGTCTTTGAAAGATATAAAGAATGCCTATCTAACTGAAATATATCTCCATATATCTAGAAAATCTAACTAACATGACTACAAGCTTGACTATTATCAATGATTAGCCATTAACAACCTATATTTCCTAATTATACATTACATTTTTTTACTTTTAATACTTTTATTAGTGATTTAAGGATACCTTGCATTGTCATTTGACCAAATTCAACTCTCCACTCTTCCCAAGTTCCACTTCCTCCAGACATCTTTGGTTGTTCCCTTTTCTTTCTTAACATTCACAGAGTTCAATCTGACATTCCCATAAAATTCTGGGTGTTGAGCATGGCCTACAATGTGGTTGAACAATTCGGAGTTGCACATTCTTTTTTTTTTTATTTTGAGTTTTTTAAATTTATTTTTACTTAAAAAATTTCCACCTCCTCCCTTCCTCCCATTTCCCTCCTCCTCCCCCCATCTCCCTCTACCCATCCCCTTCCCCCTCCCTCTCCAGTTCAGAGAGCAGTCAGGGTTCCCTGCCCTGTGGGAAGTCCAAGATCCTCCCTCTTATCTACACGCATTTCCTTGCTAGAGGGATAGTATTTTCCAAAATCATCATGAGATCAATGCAATAGTTTAATTGGTATCCCTATTAATATCTCATCAAATAGATGCTAGTACCCAGTCACTTACTCTACCCGCAATTTTTTTTCTTACTACATTATTTCTCCTGAAGTTAAACTATAGAATCAATTTTTTGCCCATTTGATGACTGTTCTTTACCAGCATGTAAAATCTTTAGGATTGGGGACTTGCCTTTTGTCTACTTTGCAGACACTAAGATTAAAACTCATTATAAGTATTAAGTACTCAATATAAACTTACCATGTGAGTGAATTTGCCACATATTTGGTGTCTCTCTAGCATTCTGTAATTTCTATTTGAGTTTGTGCCAGAGACCTTTATTTTGTTTATAGCCATCTGAAGTTCACAATTAAGTAAAATATTCACCTCTGTCACCTCTGCAGTACTAGTTCCAGACTTAGGAAATTAACCTAGTATCTTGTCTCCCTACAAGACCTTCAGGCCCCAGGCTTTATAAGCAATTATCATTTCCTTTTTTAGTTAACAGTCATAGACCCTCAGTATTTCCTTAAGTCTCCAGACCTGACATTCCATTTAGATCAATAACATTCCAGTATCCTACTTATCCTCCCCCTTGCCTGTTTGCTATATAACAGCTTCTGAGGACAACCTGACTTGCTGTCCTTTCTCTTGTCTCTTGCCTCTTTCATTCCTCTCTCTTCCAGGTTTATCAGGGAACCCCCCTCCCCATTCGTGTCCTACTGGACAGGACAGGTTTGCTTTTGGAGTAACTGTAAACCCCTTTCTTTTCAATGCAAGGAAAGCATTGAAACTTCTATAATATTGTTATTCTTTCACTGTTCAGTAACTAGTCAATAGTAAAATCTGAGTTTAGAACTCTTCCTTTTTGGGGCTGGAGAGATGGCTCAGTGGTTAAGAGCATTGTCTGCTCTTCCAAAGGTCCTGAGTTCAATTCCCAGCAACCACATGGTGGCTCACAACCATCTGTAATAAGGTCTGGGGCCCTCTTCTGGCCTGCAGGCATACACACAGATAGACTATTGTATACATAACAAATAAATAAATAAATATTAAAGAAAAAGAACTCTTCCTTTTGTTCAATTTGTATCTCCACTGTAGTGAAAAGCCAAGTTTCCTCTTTGGTAGGCACACTTTATTTCCTATTTAATGTATCCATCTAGCAACACTAAAAAATTTACCTCTTCCTGGACAAATGAGTGAATATATTAAACGTTTCTCAGTTTCAATAATGAAGCCAACTAGATAGTTTCAGTTCTCATGTCTGCTGCTTCAATTATGAGAACAATGTAGCCTTTTCTTCAACATAAATTATGCTAGAATTACCCTGCTTATCTCCTTCACTTTCTTGGGAAGAAGTATTACTGCTGTGAAAATTTGCAGTGCTTTATATGTAGAGAGAAATTTAGAATGGAATATGTTCAATTAGTCATAAGTAAAGCCAGTAAAACATAATTTGTCTATGATCCTCCAAAGACCAGAAGTCATGCTGAAACAAGAACTCTGATGGGTAATATTTCAAGTCTCAACAAATGATTCCATTCAACTTCCCAGCTGTCATAATCATGATCATTTTTAACATAGGAGTTGCCCTGTCTCTTTCAATTTCAGGTTAAAATATAGCCATAAAATGTAATTCATATTCCCCCCACAATACTTCAGTATGTTTTATTATCATATAAATACCTCATAATAATAATACATATTTCAAGTTTTCATAGGCTTGTGTTTTTATGAAGGACAACACTATCCATACCTGTTATGTTTGACTAGTGATCTTGTTGTTTCAAATTATGTATTTATCATGCCCTTTCAGTAATTTTTGTCTTAGAAGAAAAACAACAAGCAATGCAAATTGGGATCAAAAAACTTTGTTCTGCATTCTTTGGAGTATTTCCTGATAACATAGATTAGAGAACTCATCACTCCACTTCCATCACTGTGAGTGGAATATGCCTCTCTCACCCATTCAACCAGAATTGGGACACTGACTTGTTCCAATCAATGGAATCCTAGTGGACAGAACTCAGACAGAACCTTGAAATGTATTCTCCCTACTTGAATTCTCTTTGAAAATTTAAGTGATGCACCTGGCTACTCCAGTCTTGGCTCAGGAATGTTACAGGTAAAGGAAACCTCACTTTTGTCACAGCATAAAGGAGTATATAAATAATCAACTACTAAAAGTATTGCTCAGATTACAACAGAATCTAGGGACAGATTGTGTGGGTCCAAATCTAGGCTCTCACATTATCTTTCTGGTAGTACAGTTATTGAAGCATGATTAATAAAAACTCAGGGTCAGAAATTTGGCTTCAACCTAAAGATCTGAAAACCAAAACAGCCAGCCACTGGCTCTTACCTCGACCTCAGTCTGAAATGGCTAGCCTACCTCCCAGAATGCCAGAATGAGACTGTGTGTTGACAACTGTTTCCTCCTGTTTTATAATCCGCTCTAGGGCTGGGATTAAAGGCATGGACCACCATGATTAAAGGCATGTACTGCCTTGTTTCTATGGTAACTAGTATGGCTACTTGAATTGAAAGTGTTATGTTGCCATAACCTAGTCTGTAAGGCTAACCAGAGGGACTCTTTTGCTCTAAGATCTTCATGCAGTCTTTATTTATTAAAATACAATTGAAATGCCTCTACATTTCTCCTTTTTGTCTAAAATAAAAAAGAAGTCTATAACTAATATAAAAAAACTACATACAATAAGTACAATAACTGTATATAATATATACAGGTAATAAATATATCAACAATGTCTAGTCCATTTGAATTTGACAAATTCAGAGAAAATATTTCATATCTATGCTTTTTATCATAACTTGCTTTCTGTTTATGGTAAACTTTAACTATAGGTATCTAAACTTAAACTCCCTCAGAGACCCAAGAAGGAAATGATATTAACTGAGTAAGCAGGAAGTGCAAGCAAGTGACTTGCAAAAGATGTGAATAATGACAGAAACAGCTGGCTTCCTGGACAGTCACCCAAAATTTCTCATTGATGGAAACAATTTTGGAGGTGGTGGAAGCTACAATGATTTTGGCAATTACAGTCTTCAAATTTTGGACCAATAAAGGGAGGAAACTTTGGAAGCAGAAGCTTTGTCCCTTATGGTGGCAGAGGTCAGTATTTTGCTAAACCACAAAACCAATGTGACTATAGTGGTTCCAGTAGCAGCAGCTATGCCAGTGGCAGGAGGTTCTAATTACAGCCAGGAAACAAAGCTTAATAGGAGGGGAGGGCCAGAGAAATTGCAGGGAAACTACCTTTGTGAACTGATCCAAGCACACTGGAGGCAGGGCCTAGCTGCAACAAAGACATGCTAGGCAATATTCGTGTGTATGGGAAAAAAAAAAAACTCCATGACTGTATTTGTGACTAATTGTATAACAGTTTATTTTAGTTTTGTTCTGTGGAAAGTATAAAGCATGCCAATGAAGGGTTTTACTGTAGACCTCTTCTCACCCATGCTGTTGATTGCTAAATGTAATAGTCTGATCTTGACACTGAATACATGTCTTCTTTTTTCTTTTTCATTTTAAACAGTGCTCTATAAAGTTAGTTTACTCTGAAGCTATCTTAGTAAACTTCCCCCACAGCATAAAGATGGAAATCTTCAGGGTGATTCCAAGTTCCATTTGGAATTTATTTATAATTGTTTGGGTGTAGAACTGTCTCCTTTAAAAGCCTTGGTGTGTGTAGTTAAACTGCCAACTAATATCTCACCATTAAAAGGGTCATCAGCAAAGCAAGGTCACAACTTGGTTATAAAATGATTGTTGCCACAACCTATGCAATATCAAAATTGAATAATGGTATCAGATAAAATAACATATGGGAATGAAGCTTGTGTATCATCCATTATCATGTGTAATCAGTAAATAGATTTAATTCTCATCAAAAAACATGTTCCTCTGCAACATTGGGGCATCCATCTTTGGCCCACAGGCCTAGCATTTATGACACACTTTTCTGTGAAGCAAGATATTTTCTGTCCTGCTTTTCTAATTAGTACATCATAATGTCAGCGGTCGAGGTAGGGCAATTTCGTGCCCAGTGGCTTACTTTTATCACAAAGAAAGTAAACTCTATGTGGAGGTTTTTGATGCCCATTATCTTCTCTGAAGTAAATGGGTGCTGTCAGGAGCAAACATGTTTCATTGTCATAAAAAAAGAAGAACCTAGGTTCTTAAAATATCTTAAATGCCATAGTTTGTAAATCTCTGAAGTGTTTGAAGATGACCTATCTAAATTATATCTTTGTTTGACCTTAAAAACATACCTAATGTGAGTACAATTTCAATTATACTACGTGATTAACTACTAACCTTTATTTCTTTATTATCTTAAACAGTTGATCATAATAATTTTCAAGGACTAGGAATTTGCATTACATTGCTAAATGACCTTTATTGGTACAATACCTTGAACAAAAGTAGAAATATAAGCCGGGCGATGGTGGCTCACGCCTTTAATCCCAGCACTCGGGAGGCAGAGGCAGGCGGATCTCTGTGAGTTCGAGCCCAGCCTGGTCTACAGAGCTAGTTCCAGGACAGGCTCCAAAGCCACAGAGAAACCCTGTCTCAAAAAAAAAAAAGTAGAAATATATATACAATACGTTTTAACAAAATTAATCTCAAATTTATATCAATATACAAAATTTGCAACAATATACAAAAGTAAAACCAATTTAAAACTATTATATTGCTGTTTAAAAACAGATTAAATATTATACCTTTCTATCTTGTAATATTTTTATCCTCTTTTTACTGTTTTCCAAAGGAGATTCCTGAGCCTACAAAATTTACACTCCAATCTCCAACCCTATACAGTTATAATCAACCCCTAATTGGTGTATTTAACCCTGAGAACTTTCTTGGGAGAGGGGACATTGTCTTCTAGAATTACTTCCAGCTGTCATGAGGGTGATATTCTTTCTATGGGATCCTGTAAAAATAAAATTATGCTTAAGTTTCAAGATTGCTATCTGGTATAATTGCAAATAGTCTCTGAGTATTCAGTAGGATTTTTCTGAAATTCTTATTTGAAGATCAGGCCAGAACATTGTAAGAAGGTACACCATTTCAACTAATCAAGTTGGAATCATTTTGAGCAGCTGGTACCCAAAACCAGTCTTAAAGTAATGCTATCAACACCATGATGTTATATTAACCAAGTGGAATCATTGGTATGAGGCCTCATCTTCTTCCATACAGATGATACAGCATTAACATAATAAAATTCTTTGCTTTTTAAACATATATTTCCTATATTCATTCCTATATATGTAAATAAGAATATATGTAGCTATGTATATACATTAGTAAACTTAAAACACATACATATATTAAAGTAAATCCTACCAATTCCAGGAATGGACTTCAAATGCAGTTATATACCTATGGCCTAACAAAATCAAATTATTGAAACACTTATATCACATGATTGGCCTATATCTAAAACTGATCAATCAAAATCCTTCCCAAATATATTCCCAAGCTGGGAATGTAGTCATTTTTCTGTGGTTGCATGTTAAACATGCAGTAAAAACCTTGCAACTAACTGGCATCACCAGAAAAATATTAGGGAAGTCTACTTTATCTTGAAGGAAACACATCAGTAGGAATCTGACCAAGAGAAGTAATTAACTTTTATTACATTGTCTAAACCTCTGAATCTGTGTTTGTACTCTAAACAAAACCACAAACAGGTATTTAAATATTATGAGCCAATCCACTCTTGCTTGCATGAGTCAGTTGAAGGTAGGTGTTATTAGTTGCAAAAATATATATAAAAAATAAAACAAACAGCAAAAGAAAACAAAACAAAAAACAAACAGAACTTTAGAAATTATAAGTAATTTCTGTGAGCCAAGATTTCGAATATATGTAATGGAACAAAAAAAAGAACTATATCAATGAGATTGTGTCTCTCACCTACAACACGCAACCAATGAAAAGTAACAATTATCATTAGCACCATCACCACATTGTCATATCTTAAATATGACTAACTATGAAGATGTTTGTCCTCTGATCTCTGTGTATTACTTGTAGGCACAAGAAGGGTTGCATTGCAATATGCTAAGGAACAGAAGAAGATGGAGGAAATGATGAAACAACTCAAAAGGAAAGTGGTCACAGCTCTCAAACCAAGATCTGCTGAGAAAGTAGAAGAGAGACAATTAATTTGTTCAAAGCCTTGTTCTGTCTGGCTGGCATCTTCTGTTTCCTCATGATTGCCCCCAACAGACTTAAAGAGCCATCAGTCCTTGCTGCCGCCTCATTTCACACTCATTCACTCTTCATTTTCATGAGACATAATTAAGTCACTTGACTAAATAGGAGGAAGGATACCAGGAAGAAAGGAACTTGAAGATAAATTTGTTATACTAGAGTTTGTTTTTTTTAACTTACGTTTTTAACTAACCTACAAATGATTCTGAAAAACAACCTACCAATTAAAAATAAAAATAAAATTGCAAATTATAATAATATGTTAGCTGTAAGTTAACATTAAAATCATCAGAGATTCTAAAGGCATCTGAACAATAACCATATGAGAAAGCCATCAGTGACCTACAAAATCCATTCTAATGGCCTTTCTTTGTTTATCGTTCTCAATATCTGGGACATAGCACCTGGATAGCCAAAGGTCCTTTTCCTGTCACATTTTTATAATGAAATTAATGTAAAGCACTTGTGCTGTAGTCAGAAATGCAGTGATAATAAATCAGTCCTGTGGACAAGAAGTCATAAATGATTTAGTAAACTTAAATACACAGGTAGATGCTCTTTTTTTTAATTGATTGATTTTTATTGAGCTCTACATTTTTCTATGCTCCCCTCCATGCCTCTCCCCTCCCCTTATACCCTCTTCCAAGGTCCCCATGCTCCCAATTTACTCAGGATATCTTGTCTTTTCTACTTCCCATGTAGATTAGATCCATGTATGTCTCTCTTAGGGTCCTCATTGTTGTCTAGGTTCTCTAGGATTGTGATTTGTGGGCTGCTTTTCTTTGCTTTATGTAAAACAGGTAGATTTTCTTTTTTTTCTTTTTTTTTTATTGAGAAAAGAAAAAAAAAAACAAATTTCCTCCTCCTCCCAGCCTCCCATTTCCCTCCCCCTCCTCCCACCCTTCTTCCCCTCCTCCCACCCTTCTCCCCCTCCCCCCACTCCTCTCCCCCTCCCTCTCCAGCCCAAAGAGCAGTCAGATTTCCCTGCCCTGTGGTAAGTCCTAGGTCCTCCCCCCTCCGTCCATTTCTAGGAAGGTGAACATCCAAACTGGCTAGGCTCCCAAAAAGCCAGCACACCCAGGTAGATTTTCTTAATGACTCTGTCCTCTACCAAAGGCCCATTCAGTCCTGAATCGTATTCCTTCTTCTGATTTCCCTATGCCTATAGGCAAGATCTTTTCCTCCTTACCCAAGAACAAATCTCATTCGAAAGTGGATTCAAAGATCCCTTCATCTAACTGCTAACCCACTGGATATTATTGTTAACTCCTATCATAAGCAAAATCTTTCTTTTCTAGATGTTGAAGCTGAAACAGAAGAGAAGAAATTATAAGAGTGAGGCAATCTAGAGTTGGCACTAGCTCTCTGGTCTTATGATTCTTAGACAAATATGTACTAACCTTGTCGCACTGACTCAGAAACAAAAATATTGAGGATGCTGTGGGTAGTACCTCCTGGGGCAGGTGAGTCATCCAACTTACAGTCCTAGAGACTTGCTTGCTTATAAGCACTTGGCTGCCATCAATTTCAAAATATGACACCCATAGTATTTTTCTGATTTTAACAGACCAAAGTTTCTAGGTCTCAGTGACCTTACTGCCATTACATAGATCAAATTATAGCTCTGGTTTTGGTACTCATTTCTTCCATATAAACTCCAATATTGTCTCAATCTATAGGTACAATGACCTTACAGGTCCTACTGGCTGAAGTCATTTAGTGATGTCTGACCAAAAACAAACAAAAAAATATTATTTGAAAAGTAAGGTGACATAAAGAATTCATGAGGGACACTTACTAAAGAGATAAAGATATTAGCAGAGATGATTCAGTTAATTTGCTATTTGTTTCCAAATTCCTATAGGTTCTATATTCTATTTTTCATAGAAGTCATTCTTCAAACATATTCACATACTTGTTTTCAAGAATGATGGAGGAAGGTCATTGGCTAATAAAGGAACTGCCTTGGCCCATTTTATTGGTTAGAACATAGGTAGGTGGAGTAAACAGAACAGAAGGCTGGGAGGAAGAGGAAGTGAGCTCAGACTCCACAGCTCTCCTCTCGGGAGCAGAGGCCTGAGAGAGATGCCATGCCCCGCTCCCGAGCAGACACATGCCATGAAGCTCCAACCCAGGATGGACTAGGCTAGAATCTTCCCGGTAAGACTGGTTCTCACAGATTATTAGAGATGGGTTGATCGGGATATCAGAATTAGCCAGTAAGGGCTAGAGCTAAAGGGCCAAGCAGTGTCTAAAAGAATACAGTTTGTGTGTTGTTATTTCGGGGCATAAGCTAGCTGAGCAGACAGCCGGGGTGCTGGGAACGCAGACCCGCCGCTCCTATTTCAACACAAGATAGGGTCTTTCTAGGTAGCCAAGGGTAGCTTTGACCTCATAGCTATGACCCAGATGTCAAAGGAGATGTCCCCAGGCTTGTTCCTTGGGCAGCTGAGGAGAGGGTGCCTGAATTGGCCCTATACTATAGCCACTCTGATGAATATCTTGCATAGAACCTTCATCTACCGATGGATGGAGAGAGAGACAGAGACCCACATTGGAGCACTGGACTTAACTCCTAAGGTTCAAATGAGGAGCAGAAGGAGGGAGAACATGAGCATGGAAGTCAGGACTGGGAGGGGTGCGCCCATCCACTGAGACGGTGAGGCTGTTCTAATGGGAGCTCACCAAGGCCAGCTGGACTGGGATTGATGGAGCATGTGATCAAACCGGACTCTCTGAATGTGGCTGACAATGAGGGCAGAGAAGCCAAGGACAATCACACTGAATTTTGATTCTACTGCATGTACTGGCTTTGTGAAAACCTAGTCTGTTTGGATGCTCACCTTCCTAGACCTGGATGAAGTGGGGAGGTCCTTGGACTTCCCACAGGGCAGGGAAACCTGACTGCTCATTGGACTGGAGAGGGAGGGGGAGGGAAATGGGAGGAGGGGAGGAGGTGGAAATTTTTAAAAATAAGGAAAAAAACAAAAATTAAAAATAAAAATAAAAGAAATAGAGTTAAATTACAGCCACATAAAGATGTAAAATACACAGTGAATATGGATACTATACGTTATTATGTTATCTTTGAATTTGTTGTAGGCCGCAGAAGGAGTAACAGCTTCTAAAAAATATTTAATTATAAATGCTGCCAGATTAATATAATACAATAATTTACATATATAATACTATATATCTATATAATGCCTTGACATCAAAATTTAAGTAAAAATATGTTATGATGGAAAAAACAAAAAAAGAAGAAATAAAAACATAATTTATAAATAAATTTATAAATAAATTATTTGTTGCAATCATTTCCCAATGACAAATCCACAGAGAAAGCAGTAGGTAACGGACCTTTCTCATGGTAATCAAACTAGCTTAATTGTCAACCATGGAATTATGTGTGCTTAAGTTAACCCAACAGAGAAAGTGTACATGGAAACTAAATTTTTTTACATATTTCTGTAGTCATGTGGCAGTTCAAATTACAAACCAACCTTTTCTGGGGTGATTGTGACCTCTCATCTTCCCCTCTGCCACATAATTAAACCTTATCAGTCCTTGTGGTATATATTCTTTTTCAATCTTGCAGTGAAAGACTGCTGATTTAGTTAGCATCATCTAAGAACATAATTAAAGTATCATTTGCCTAGTTATTTAACCTAAACTGATAAAGGTGAGAAAGTTAAAGATTCCTAGCTGTAATTTAGCTGGATTTCTCCTCAAGTAGTTCATTCCTATGACCACAAAGATTATAGCCACCATGCCCTCTGTGTTTCTGAACGTCTTTTGTAAGATACTATGATAAAAATTCCCAGAGAAAAAGTCAAGATTGGGCCCCCTTTCCTTTATTGCTTAGGGTCTTAACTGAGGATCCTTTGGATTCCTGGGAATTTCTCTAGAGTCAGGTTTCTTGCTAACCCTATAATGGCTCCCTCAATCAAGATCTCTCTCTCCTTGCTCTCATCACTGTGTTTCCTCCTTCTCAACTATCCCATTAATTCAAGTTCTCTTCACTCCTCCCCTTCTCTCCTCCTCTTTTCTTTGCACCCTCCCTTTCCCACCAACCTCCATGCTCCCAATTTTTTTTCAGACAATTTTGTCAATTTCAACATTCCAGGTGGTTCACCTTATTACTTAGCTTCTCTAGGATCATGAACTATAGGTTCAATGTCCTTTGTTTATAGATAGTACCCACTTATGAGTGAGTACATACCATATTCATCTTTTTGGGTCTGGCTTACCTCACTCAGGATAGTGTTTTCTATTTCCATCCATTTGCAAGCATAATTCAAGATGTCATTGTTTTTACTGCTGAGTTGTACTCTAATGTGTACATGTGCCAATGTGCCATGTTTTCTTTATCCATTCTTCGGTTGAGGGGCACCTAGGTTGGTTCCAGGTTTGTTTATTACAAATAATGCTGCCGTGAACATAGTTGAACAAATGCCTTTGTAGTATGATTGAGCATCTTTTGGGTATATGCCTAAGAGTGATATTGCTGGATCCTGAGGTAGATTGATTCCCAATTTTCTGAGAAACTGCCATACTGATTTCCAAAGTGGTTGTACAAGTTTACATTCCCACGAGCAATGAAGGAGTGTTCCCCTTATTCCATATACTCTCCAGCATATGTTATCACTGGTGTTTTTTATCTTAGTCGTTCTGACAGGTATAAGATGGTATCTCAGAGTTATTTTGATTTGCATTTTCTTGATGGCTAAAGAAGAATATCTTAAATATTATTGTAGAACTTTAATCCAGCAACTGATGAAAACAGAAGCAGAGACCCGCAACAGAGCACCAGACTGAGCTCCCAAACTCCAGTTGAAGAGTAGGAGGAATAAGAATATGAGCAAAGGGTTCAAGACCATGATAGCTCTACCCACTGAAAGAGTCTATCAAAGCGAATAGGATCTTCACAATTCCAGCCAGACTGGAAAGGACAAAGCATATGGCCAAGCTAGTTCCTCTGAATGTGGTTGATTGACAGTTGCATGGCTGGGGCAGACGGGTGGGGGGTCACTGGCAGTGGCACCAGGATTTAACCCTACTGCATGTACTGGCTTTTTGAAAACCTATTGTTTTTGGATGATACCTTGCTCAGCCTGTATATAGTAGGGAGGGCCTTGGACCTTCCACAAAGCAATGTGCCTTACACTTTCTGAGGATTGAATGGGGGTGGGAAGGAAGGGTATGTAGAGGGAATGGGAGGAGGGAAGGGAGTGGAAACTTGGATTGGTATGAATAATGAAAAAAGATAGTTTGTTTTCTTTTTTAAAAATGTCCCAGATGTAAAGTATCCCACAAAACAAAAATATTACTATGGCAGAAGTGAGATAAGAAATGTTGAATGAGTGATACTCACAAATTTTCTTAAAAGATTATAATCAGATTAACATATTAAGTACAAGGGCATATAGAAAAGAAAGAATAATACCACCCCTATTTCTTTGAATTCCTGTTTGAAATCCTCTGGAAGGAGGAGAACAAGGAAGAGGATGACAAGGATGAAACAGAGAAGGAAGACAATTACAAAGAAGAGGAGAGAAGGAATCTTGACAAAGAGATTTGGCAGAAATATATTTCAAAGAGAAAAGTCATTTCAAGATAAAAAGAGAGAAGAACAACTTTGCTTCTCTACTGAGTTTACATTTTTTATTTTCCATCTTCAATTTGAACTTCAGATTTTTTTCTTCTGTTCACTGAACTAATTCAATATTCATCTATGATCATTCTATCTCCAAACATCTTATAACTTGCAAAATTTAGCAGAACAGCAAAACTCTAGCAATACCTTCTTACAAGTCCTCTTATAATGAGATTAAAAATGTAATAAGCATTGAGGTTTATGATACTAATGGTCACTACCACAATGAACAAAAATCTCACAGGAGACCAACCTTAATCAGGTCACTTTCAGCATTAAACATAACTCATTTTTCTAATGAAACATACATGTGAGGTAGTAAAGTAGTCGCAGCAGAACTCTCATTAGGGTAGCAACATCGGCAAAGACAAAATAATTCAACACAATCCCTCTAGGTTGTATAGAGAGCTAACTCTACGAGGTCTCCATTTCAGAGGAAGCTGAGAAGAATATACCCAATTATCCTCTTTTATAAGGTTGAGATTACATTGAGCAAAAAATTCTGTGATAACAGTAGTCTAATATTGTATGGAGGCCCAAAGATATGTATGCATTACTCATTCAGGCTAAAATTTCAAAAGATAATGATTTGGAATGAGATTCTTACCCAAGAGGTTTTGTAAACATAATATTTTTATTAGTTTTTTAGAGCATTTCATACATGCAACCAATGCACTTAATGGCATTTGCTCCACACTCTTTCTCCTAATTGTTCTCAAATATACTCCCCTAACTTCCTATGCTTTAAAAAAAATAACCTATGCAGTTAGTTTGTATTGTCCATATAAACATATATCTGGGGCAATGCATTGGAGCATGGAAACCTTAGCATGTGCCTCGCCCAGAGTGAAATTTGACACTGTAACAGAAGCCATCAACTGTAAATATCTCTTCAGCTAGGGGTGGGGATTCATAAGGTTCTTACCCTTCATCAGTTTTAATGTTACAGCATGGATTGACTTGATTTTGCTTATGTCTTATACAAGTGGCCACAGTTAATCAACTTTATGAGTAACAGTCTTGTCACATCTAGATCATACTGTTTCCCTCTTGTCTTTTCTAACCTGTCTGTTAAAATCTTCCCACTAGCTCTTTGGCAATAATGCTAAATATTTAGGAGTGTGGATATAATGTAGATATTACATTTGTGGCTGAGCATTCCCCAGATACTTATTTTCTACCCTTTGACCAGTTGTGGTTCCGCATTACCTAACTACTATCCACTGTATAAAGGAACTTTGATGATGAAGTCTGAGAACTATATTAATCTACACCGATACAGAAATATAAATGTTTGTTTGTTTTTTGGTTTTTCGAGACAGGGTTTCTCTGTGGCTTTGGAGCCTGTCCCGGAACTAGCTCTTTAGACCAGGCTGGTCTCGAACTCACAAAGATCCGCCTGCCTCTGCCTCCCGAGTGCTGGGATTAAAGGCGTGCACCACCATCACCCGGCCAGAAATATAAATGTAAAGAACAGTTTGATACTATGTTTTGGGAAATAATAAACATCCAAGAGGCCGCTAAACTTCCAAACCATGAGATTTAGAGAATCTCTGATGCATGCCTGATTAAGAGTTTGAGAGGATCTATCCCACACTCGACATAGGGCTTTTTTTTTATTTGTCAACCTATGGCTTCTGTGAGGGGCATTATGGGAGACACCCTTCCCATTGGTTTTAAAAAGAGAGAATAATAACAAAAAATCTATACCAGTTAATGTTCTCAATGGAATGCAATCCAGTATTAATTACCAAGCTAGTAGTCAATAGTTCCTCCTATGATAAGATTCAAAGACTGTTAAAAGGCAAGCTTTCAACTGCCAATCAACCACCAGCTAGTAGATTTTTATTTATTATTTTATTGAAAAAAGTTTATGCATCCTCCCTGCCTCCCATTCCCCCCCACTTCTCTCCCCCTCCCCCCAACTTTTTATAATTTTTTTATAAAATAAGTCAAGGTCATCCTGAAGATAGGAGAAAATAGATAAATAAAAGTGGATGGCCTTATATAGCCACGAATTCAGAAGAGACTATCTTCAGTAAGTCTTTCCTCAGAAAGTATGTTACCACTCACTTCTGTGCATGTTTCAGTAGCTATATAAGGCACATGTATTATTCCTGAATCTATAAAAGTGCTGATGTTCTTTCTATGTTGAGAAAACACATAAAAGAATTTACCTCACAAAGTCAATCCTCTCACTACATCCAGAATGAATCTTTTTAAGCATTTCTCTTTAGATTTGTCAAGAAAGAATCAAGGGGAATCAGAGAAGAGTTGTAAAGTCCTTGGGTTGGCTTTACATTTTAGAAGAGGTGTTCTAAGTCACAAAGTACACTCAACCATCTTGTAGCAAGGATCTCAGCAAGGAATTTATTTTGATGTGTACCATAAATCAAGTGTTAAATCATGAGCCTTGTTGATGGCTGCCACTTAAGGAATGCTCCAGATTACCAGAGAAAATCAAGAAAAGACCAAACACTTTCTTATTGTAATTCGACTTTTGTCATTGTTGTTACTTTTAATAGGATGAAACTGATTGTGTCACAGTGCTCTGGGACAGTACTTAGTGTTACCATTTGTATCCAAGGTGTGTGGGAAATGTTGGTTTGGTTTGATTGTTCTTGTTTGTTTATTGGTTGTTTCATTAACATAGAAAACAATGGTTTTTACTGTGATGTTTATATATACATACATATATAAAGCAAAGATCAATGATATATATGCATATATATATATATATATATAAATTTTGCAATCAAAAGTGAGAAATGAGTGAGGATCATCATGCTTTGTAAATTATTTGTGTTGTCCTAAAACAAAGTTTGGATAACACGAAAGGGCCATGAGATACCAACGATATGCAGGTCATGTGTAAGAAAAGTTGCAGGGGTTGTAAGGTAGGTTGGAAAATGTCTTTGTACTATGTGTGTCCCAAATTTCCTACATTTTGTGTGTGTGTGTGTGTGTGTGTGTGTGTGAGAGAGAGAGAGAGAGAGAGAGAGAGAGAGAGACAGAGAGAGAGAGACAGAGAGAGAGAGAATGGGGGGGACAGGGAGAGAAAGTAAGAGACTGAGAGAGAGCGCACAGGAAGAAAACATCAGATCCCCTTAGAGTAGAACTATAGGTAGTTGTGAACCACATCCTACTTTCATGTCTTTGTTTCTAAATTTTTGAAATAACATAATTTGAACCATACTACCATTGTATTATCTAGTGATAGGAAAATAAATTAACCCTCTTAGCCTGTCAACCTTTGGTGGGCAAGGCAGATACATATATAACTAAAACAGAACATGTTCTCAAATGCATCAAAATCAAAGGAAGATTATAATTGAAGATTTCCCTTATTCCACAACTACAACTCTGTCTTACGTTAGAGTGAAAGAAATAAGTTAGTCAGCTCATAATACTTACTGGACACAATTCCTAACTAATGGCTGGTGCTCATATAAGTTGTCTAATAACTATGTGGTTAACAATAATTATATCAGATATAGTAAACTTTTTATTGAAACATGCTTAATAATTAATAACTTTTTATATGTGTCGCTGGGGCTGTTATTCATGGATACTCCCTGAATCTAAGCTCCATTATCCACATTCTAGTGACACATATTTGCATAATAAGCCTCCTGCCTTTTGCAGGTGCTTAATTTAATACTTCCAACTGAAGAGCAACAGTGACAGGTGGCACTAGAATTTTTCTGGCTGGCAAAAATATATACAGAACCCGTACATGAATACTTATACCTATCTTTGGTAAAAAACATACATAAATTGGGATACATAGTGAGATTTTGATAGGAGAATTTAATAAACATAAACAAGTTAAAATTACTAATATAGTTTTTTTTTACTTATTTATTTTGCTATCATGTGTTTCTGATTGGTGGTAACTCATGTCACAATGTGCATGTGGAGGGCTTAGGACAACTTTTAGAAGCTGATTCTCTCCTTCTGTCAAGAGATCTAGCCGGGCGGTGGTGGCACACGCCTTTAATCCCAGCACTCGGGAGGCAAAGGGAGGCGGATCTCTGTGAGTTCGAGGCCAGCCTGGTCTACAAGAGCTAGTTCTGGGACAGGCTCCAAAACTACAGAGAAACCCTGTCTCAAAAAACCAAAGAGAGAGGGAGAGAGAGAGAGAGAGAGAGAGAGAGAGAGATCTAGGCTTAAACGCAGATCATCAGGCTAGTGAGGTAAAGACCTTCATCCACTGCTCTGTCTCTCCATCGGTAACTTTTTCAGACTGGGAATTTCAATATAGAGAAAAATATCTGTCTGAATCGCACTCTGGAAAGTCACACAGAGATAAGTATGGTGACACAGGGCAAACAAGTCATTGCTTGGGAGGCAGATAACTCTGGGCTCACATTCACTAGGCTACCTTCTCTGGAAAACAGTACACTTTCATCACTACTTCATAGGCACGTCAGAAACAGAAAAGAAAACCCGGGGAATATTTCAGTCTTTCAGGAACTGTAATGTCTGCCTTACATGTGGTTTAGAAGTGAGTTTGAGGATATAGTGGTGGAGGGAAGAGATTGTTTTTATGGCTCTGAAGTGTCACCTGGCAGTTTGCAGCAGTCACCAGACGATTTTCCACTGTTCTGTGATGTTGAAGCTTTCAGGGTAGTATCAGGAGATATAAGAGATGTGCAAAGAAAAAAGAATAAGGGAAAGATTTAAAGAATGAAGATGATCTTTTCTAAGTCCTGACTATGGCAGCTACAAGTTGGCTTAGCACAGACTCCAGCATGTGTACCAGCTCTCTCCAGAAAGTCTGGTGTTTGTTTTTATGTTCTTGTTTCAGTATGAGGAATATTTTACTTCCCCAAACACATTAAATAAATACAGTATGGAAGGTAATAATTCAACACAGTGGCTTCAGGCTAAACATATTTGCCAATTTACTTGACACTAAAGTTTTTCCATTTAGAGACTCCCATAAAGAATGAACTGAATAAAGTTGTATTTGGAATGGACTTAAATTATTTTGCTTTAAATATAGACGCAGAGAGATGGCAAGACAGCCCTACCTAAAGGATCAGTTTGTTCCACCTATGTGCTATTCGCATGCATTTTAGGATCACTAGATCAACATGACCAGAGATTAGTAAAAAATTAACTAGTTTTTCACTCCCATGATGGAATTCACATTTTGACAAATCAATAGAAATACAAAATTTTCTTCTCAGCCCACTGCCAAAGATCACGGGTAGATAATAAAAAAGAAAACAACTGATTGTAAAGGAAGTAAAATTTTGAGTGGTTCTATATCAGTTCTTGGGTGAAAATGAGAAGGCGTTTATCTCCATAAGAAAATGGGATTTCTATGTGAGGAATAGATTTAGTGTAGATTAGCGTCAAAATCATCACCAGCCCCTTGATGATAGTAACTTGAATAATGAACCTTCAATAAGTACTACTCTGCACCTTTATTATTTCAATCCTTCAGTTAATATTCAACATTTGTTATGATAAATTCCACATATAACCTCTGATAATTTACTATATAAGTGTTGCTGTGTCTTATGTAACTTCCTTTTGTTATTCAATTGATGTGTTTTTCTATCTTTGAAAACTATTTTCCTTAGATTAGAATGCAAAGCATCATAATTTCCCCATTAAAACTAATAGAACCGTATTTTTGTATTTACATTTAATAGCTTTTCAGTTAGAGGAAAGGTTATCAGGGATGGATTAAGATCATTAGGAGAATGGCCTTTCAAAAGCCCTCCTTCATTTCAATATCACAGTGGCCCTGTGGGTGCATATTATCTCTATTACTGTTTTATTATCCTCCTCATCATTGGTGTTATCATCATCATTGTAATTACTTTCATTTCAATCATAATTCTCAGATTAGGAAACAGAAGCAGAAAGTAGTTTGGGGACTTGCCTAAAATTGCATAGCAAATAGGTTACAGTCGGGATTATATTTCAGATCTATCTGATTTGAGGGCAGTTCCAACTGTATTAGATCAAATGAGCAAACATGAGGTTATACATTGAGTTGATTATGGTGGTGTTTGGTATTAATCCCAACAATGAGGAGTTTGGGGTGGAATAACTATGAATTACAAGGTAGGCTGGGCTGTATATAGAGCAAAAGCTTGTCTCAAAGGACAAAAAACAATAACATGGCACAATTTATATTTTGGCAATTCACTTATAAAACATTTAAATTGCACAGCATTATAGGGCCAAAAATATTGCTCAACAAGTTCTTACCAAGGGAGCTAGGGAACTGAAGTTAATCTTCATGACTCATGTACTGGAAAGAAAGAACAGATATCTACAATTTATCTCTGACCTCCAAACATGAGTCATGGCATACTCACACCCACATATATGCTTACGTGCTTACACACAAAATGAAGAGCTAAATGGATTTTTCAAAATATGTAATATAATGCAAAGTGAAATCGAGTATAAAAGAAATAGAACTTCAGGTTGTCCTACATCTGTTCTATGAGGTACTAAGGAATAGACCAACAAAATCAAAAACAAGTTCAAAGCATTTTCTTTTCCGTGTGTCTGTGGATCAAATAAAAATTTTAATTGCAACATGTTTTACAAATATATAATACAGGACATAATACACACACATATATATAACAGAAATTAGGCTGTCATCTTTTTAATGCAATGTGGGGATCAAATCAGAAAATCTCACTTCTTTGACTCTGTGTAGCTTATAAAGTAATGCTAAATGTTGGTGTCCATACACTGAGAGCTAACAACCACTTTTGAGATAGTTTGTTACAAACAAAGTGTTTTCTGAATGTTTAAAACATTTAGGGACTTACTCTGAGTTTTCCCATTTATTATGTCAGTCATTTTAGTTGAATAATGTTGCATTGAAACAAGCATTTTAGAATCTAATACAAACATAAATCTTCTCTCTCAAGGAAACATGTACATCCCTATACATAATATGTGTAGAATGACCTTATGAAAGCATGGGTGCACATACTGGAGTATGAAGTTTAGGTCCTCAGACACATCAGCAGGCAAAGGTTGTGCTTTGCTTATACAATGGTAGACTAACACTGGAATATAAATCTGGTTTGCCCCTACATTTAAAAGTGAAGAAACAGCACTTCGTAAATGGGTTCAACTCACTCATCTAACAACTTTCATTGATTTAATTGACCACCTTTTATTGAAAAATCAGGTATTCTCAAAAATGTCTTATTTTCTTCTGCAAATGTTGAACAAGTATAATTTTAGACCCCTCGTCTATACAAAATTTTTCCTTGAATAGTATCTGTTACATACTTCCCCCCCCCACCCCTGTACAGTGTGTGTTACATGTACATATTAGGACATGTGTTTGTGAAGGTTCACTTGACCGCATAGGCATGGAGAGACTGGTGGGTAGCATAATGTCATGTCCTTTATCACTATCTTATTTTTATAAGGACATTATCTCTCACAGAACCTGGAGCTCACCATTTTAACTGACCAAACAGTGAGCCTCTGGAATCATCCTAGCTACAGTGGTTGCAGGCATGGCTTTTATCATATGAATTCTGGGGATTGAAACACAAGTCTTAATCCTGTGCATAAAAATCTTAACTCACTGAACTATCTTTCTATCCCATTTCTTATGTCCTGAGAGGTGAGTCAGGTAGAAGCCAGTGTCTTATTTATTTATAGTTTGTTGAAAATGTGACAATTCACTGATCAATTCACCAATGAATGAAAAAAAATGGTCAAAACCTTTAATAAGGAATTCCTATTCATAATCAAGCAATAATGCAGCTTTGTGAGGATAGCTTAAAACATTACAAGGAGAAAGGCTCCTTCATGGAAGGGAAACTGAAAAGAAACATACCAAACCATGTGCTCTTATTTATGTCATCTAAATTCAAAGCATTGCCTCTTTTTCACTTGTTGTTGCCATTTGCATTTGTCTTTGAAGGTGTATTATTACTCTTTTACCCTTTCTGGATATATTTCCCCCACAACCTACTGCTTTAATTTTTCAGATACTATAATTATTTGCAGTTTCTATGTTCAGTAAGTTTCCTCCCACTGTTGAAGTTGTGTACTTCTTCCAATCCATTAGATTCCCTTTCCATATCACCAAGCCAAGCACCAGATCACACTCTGTGTAGGTTTATACAACAACATCATCCTAGTTTTCTTCTTTGGTTTTTGAAGCATTAACATGTTGTGTATTTTTCTTAGTTCTTTTCTTTTTTGTCTTAGCTAATGCTTGTACTGCTGTGAAGAGACACCACGACCACAGCAAGTCTAATAAGAAAAAATATTTAATGTAGCAATATTTTGTTTGTGATTTTACAAAAAAAGCTTGACTGAAGATCAGAATGCAGAACTAAGCTATTAGAGGCCAGGCATTGGTGTCACACACCTTTAATTCCAGGACTCAGGAGACAAAGGCTGATGGATGTCTATTAGTTTAGTGTTACTCTGTGCTACATAAAATTGATCCATTCTAAAAGAGAAATAGAGCTCACATTAAGGTGATCCTAGCACTTGGGACCAAATTCTTTTTTTATCCCAATACTAGGGGAGTAGAGACAGGCATGATATGGCTGGGTGGTAAAGATGTATTCCACAAAATTGGAACATGTAACAGAAATGGACAATTTTTTAAATAGATACCCTATATCAAAATTAAGTCAAGACCAGGTGAGCAATTTAAATAGACCTATAAGCCATGAGGAAATAGAAGTTGTCATCAAAACCTTCCAATCAAAAAAAGCCCAGGGCTGGATGGTTTTAGTACAGAATTCTACCAGAACATTCAAGAAGAGCTAAGACATACACTCCTCAAAGTGTTCCATATAATAGAAAGAGAAGGGTCATTGCCAAACTCTTTTTATGAGGCTACAGTTACTCTGATACCAAAACTGCAAAAGACTCAGCCAAGAAAGAGAATTACAAACCAATCTCACTCATGACATGGATGCAAAAATTATCAATAAAATACTGGCAAAGTGAATCCAACAACACATAAAAAAATCATCCATTATGATCAAGTAGGCTTCATCCCAAAGATGGAGGACTGGTTCAACAAATAAAAATCTATCAATGTAATCCATCATATAAATAAACTGAAGAAAAAATAAAACATGTGATCATTTTTTAGATGCTGAAAAAGCATTTGACAAAATCCAACACACCTTCATGATAAAAGTCTTGGATAGATTAGGGATACAAGGATCATATCTAAATATAATAAAAGCAATATAAAGCAAGCAAACAGCTAACATCAAATTAAATGAAAAGAAACTGAAAGAAATTCCACTAAAATCAGGAACAAGACAAGGCTGTCCACTCTCTCCATTCCTCTCCAACATATTTCTTGAAGTTCTAGCAATAGAAATAAGACAACACAAGGAGATCAAGGGGATTCAAATTGGAAAGGAAGAAGTCAAACTTTCATTATTTGCAGATGATATGATCATATACATAAGTGACCTCAAGAACTCTACCAGAAAACTGCTACAGCTGATAAATACCTTCAGTGATGTGGCAGGATACAAGATCAACTCAGAAAAATCAGTAGCCCTCCTATACACAAATGATAAAGAAGCTTAGAGGGAGATCAGAGTAACATCATCTTTCAGAATATCCACAAATAACATAAAATATCTTGGGATAACATTAACTAAGGAAGTGAAAGATCTATTTGAGAAGAACTTTAAATCTTTGAGGAAAGAAATTGAAGAAGACACCAGAAAATAGAAAAATTCCCCATGCTCTTTGATAGGAAGGATCAACATAGTAAAAATGGCAATCCTACCAAAAGCAATTTATAAATTCAATGCAATCCCCCATCAAAATTGCAACAGAATTCTTCACAGACCTTGAAAGAACAATAATCAACTTCATATGGAAAAGCAAAAAAAAAAAAAAAAAAAAAAAAAAAACCCAGGATAGCCAAAACAATTTTATACAATAAAGGTACCCTTTTATTTCAAATAAATCCTCTTCTAAGTTAGTGCCACAAGTTGAGATTGCTGGCTTATGGCAGGAGCAGAAATATCCTTATACCTACCTACAGCATAGCCCATTCAAAGACAATACTGGCAGCCAGCCAAAGGTGAGGGACACCCAGCTGAAGAGCACTCCCTTTCCCAACCAGCCCTGATTCCTGCTATGCCATCTCAGCAGTCCACTGTGCTAAACACAATGGAGATGGGGGAATGTTGGGGCCTTCCTATCTGAGGTGTACATGGCCAACAGTGTTAGTGGTCAGAGCCCAGTCAGGGTCAGGTTCGTGGGGCCTTCTCCAGCAGCCAGGAAAGGATTGAAGAGGAGAGGCAGGCTCCAGGCTGGAGGGGTGGCTCAGATGAACGATTGTCACTGCACAAAGCACTTGGGTTTTCATCATCTGTATCAGCCTAGTAATCACTGTGTGAAAACAGGGCAGACTGTAAAGGGTGGTGGCCAGGGATCTTGCAGGGAGAAAGGAGAGCATCAGGAATAGCATCACAAATGCACTAGGACGTGCTGCCCTAAGAGTCATTGACTAAAGGGATCAAAATTCCACAATACAACAGCAAGTAGACTACCAGTCCTTGTGGGTAGTATCCTGAATATAGGAAACCACAAAGCCCACTCCCACAGTGGCACAGCTCTTTCATCAATAAGGTCATACCCACTCCAACAAAGCCACCCTCCTAATAGTGTCTCTTCCTTTGTGGTCCATTTTCTTTCAAACTACCACAGGGAGGAAAAGGTTTATTTGTTGACAGGAACATAAACAGTACAGTAAACTGGAGGCAGGAGAGGATGTAGAGGCCATGGAGGAGTGAGGCTTTCTGGCTTTCTCCTCACGCCTTGCTCTGCCTGCTTTCTCTTTTTTGATTTTATTTTTTATTATTTTTATTCACTATACATACCAACCACAGTTCCCATTCCCTCCTCTCTTCCTTCTGCTCCTCCTCCCCCCAATCTACCATGATCCTCTCTTTACAAACAGTGAGACCTCCATGAGGAGGCAAAAAATCCTTGCACATTCAGTTAAGGCAGAACCAAGCACTCCCATACCCCACATCAAAACTGAACAAGGCATCCCACCATATGGAATGTGCTTCAGAAAGCTAACTCAAATACTAGGGAAAAATCCTACTGTGGAAGTCATATAACTTGTTAGTACACATGGAACATCTCTTCCTGCACAGTTCCTTGATACATTTTTCTTTCAGGTTCTTGGTATTGAGACATTTTCATAACATAATTTAGAGCAAAGGCTCTCAAACAGTGGGTTAAGATGCCTTTGGGTATCAAAAAAAACTTTCATAGGTGATGGAGAAAATGATGATCTGTCTATGTGTTACTCTCATTGGTTAATAAAGAAACTGCCTTGGCCCATTTGATAGGCCAGCCCTTAGGTGGGTGGAGTAGACAGAACAGAAAGCTGGGAAGAAGGGAAGTGAGCCAGACATGATGGATCCAGCTGCCAGGTCAGACATGCTGAATCTTTCCCGGTAAGACATCACTTCGTGCTGCTACACAGATTACTAGATATGGGTAAAAGCAAGATATGAGGGTTAGCCAGTAAGAGGCTAGAGCTAATGAGCCAGGCAGTTTTTAAAAGAATACAATTTGTGTGTTGTTATTTTGGGTATAAATCTAACTGTGTGGAAGCCGGGAGGCAGGAATGCAGCCCGCTGCTCCGCTCTACACATAAGAGTTGCCTAAGATGATCAGAAAACATTACATTTTATTATACATTATTTACATTACATTTTATTATAGTAACACAATTACTGTTATGAAGTAGTAATAAAAACAATTTTCGGGTTTGGGGTCACCACAACATAAGGAACTATATTAAAGGATCACAGCAATAAGAAAGTTGAGAAACACTGGTTTAGAGCAATACATTCTATTACCAATACACCAAGTAGAAAACTTAATGAGAAGTAACATCCTTTAGTCATCCAAAACACCAAACACCTTTCCCACTGAACTGACTAAATTAATGTTTCAGAAGTACATTGTTTCAGAAGGTGAGGATCTCTGTGTGTAAATTTTAATTTCTAAGTGAAATGTGTAGAGAAGAAATAAAGCTTCCTTCTGTTTTCATGGAGCATGCATAGAAAATGAAAGTACTTCAGAGGAGAGAACAGTTATAACATGGGGTAGATGCTGCATATTCAAGAAGAAAAGATATAAAGTACATAATAAAGACCATAGCATCTGACACATGCATATTTTGCTTTATCCTCCAACCATTAATAATAGACATGCTTGTGTGAAACATGCATAACTAAGAAAGAATTTGTTCAAAACTTTGGTGACAACATTTTTTTCCATCAAATTCTTTCAAAATTTTCTCAAACATCACATGGTAAGTTATACTTCTTTAACTGAACATACATCAAATGAATTATTCAGTTTTTAATTTTTTGGAAGTGGATAAGTTACTCCTTCTAATATTTTAAAGTATAGGGTATATAGCAATCAATCAACTGCATTTATTCCTTAAATGATCTTTGGAGTATAAGGACAAATTGATTTAATCCTTAAGCAAAAATAGAGAATTCTTTTACCTTGATGTAATATCTGGTTATTGTTAATCAACAAATATTGTGAGATGTGATGAAAGGATAATTCAACGTACATGGACAGTGTCTTGATGCCTGTCTCTGGTTTCTATTACTGTGAAGAGACACCATGACCATGCCGACTCTCGTAAAGAAAACATTTAATGGAAGCTCACTCAATTTCAGAGGTTTAGTCCATTATTGTCATGGCAAGAAGCATGGAAGTTTTCAGGCAGACATGGTCCTGAGGCAGAAGCTGAGAGATCCACAGGATGTGGGATTCCCCTCTGTATGCTATGAATGCCATTGGTTAATGAATAAAGCTGCTTTGGGCCTAGTGCAGCTCAGAATAGGGCAAGGTGGGAAACGCAAGCAGATGGAAGTGAAGAGAATAGTCAAAGTCAGGGAGAAGCAATGTAGCCACCACAGGAGACAGATGCCCGATGCCAGAACGAAACTTACCACCAGGCCACAACCATATGGCAATAAACAGATTAAACGAAATCGATCAATAAGAAATAAGAGCTAGCCAATGATGGGGAAACTCTGTTAATCAATCATATCTAATTAAGGCGTGGCGACCTGGATCACAGGGAGAAAAACTGGGAGGAACCAGATGTGTGCTCTTTCTGTGTGGTGCCAGCGGGACAGATAGGAAGTCGGACCTCCCACTCTTGTAGCGTGAGTTTCCCCTTTTTAACCATTAAAATATAACTGTTATTCTTGAGCTGGCCTGGCTATTTATCGTACCGACCTAATTCGCTACAAGCCAATAAAAACCGTAAGCTAATAGAACAAGCAGTGTTTAATTAATGTAATTTCTGTGTGATTATTTCAAATCTGGGTGGTCAGGAAAGAACAGTCTCTGTCTACAAATTTGGTGCCCAACATGGGGGCTGACTACATCCATGTAAAACCTGAGAAAGCTTGAAAATTAATTCTAGACACACACACACACACACACACACACACACACACATACACACACACACACACACACACACACACACACACAAGAGACTTGTGCACCTTTTTGGTAGTCACATTTTTTTTTCAGATAGGCACTGTTTGCTGGCAGCAAGTAAAGACAAGGCCCTTTAAGAGGTTTCCTGACTCAGCTTTAATGGCAAAACTGCAAGGCTTCTTTAAGAAAAGTCTTCCTGGTTTGTGCTAATTACAGGAAAAGCTCTGGCTCTTTTGGGTGGCTGATGCACACCACCCACTTCAAGTCTCGATGCTTGTATGCCCACTCGTAATTGGAAGGAATGTAGCTGAGACCTCACCCGTGGCTCAGCACTCCCCACCTGAGCAGGCAATGAGATCTGGTCTGCTAGGCATGCACAGGCAGGCAAGCATGGCAGATTACTGCAGCCATACACAGAGATATTTCCAGACCATGCAGTGTGCTGCATGGCAGATTTAGCTTTTATTCAAATAAAACGGGTTTAAATGCTGCGCGGTGCATCCTAGAGTTGAGGCAATGAAGATGGCTCCCATACAGCATCCCAGAGCTGGCAGTGAACTACTTCTACCATATACAAAGCCTCGGAGAGACAGAGCCAGCATCCAGGGCCACTGTGACTAAGCAGCCTAAAATTTTAAAAGTACTCCTGGTCAGAAAATAATCACATCTTGCTATAAGATAAGGACAAATTCAGATGGAAAGTCCTCTAAATGGTTCAAAGTGTTGGATAAATGTAAGTAGGAAAGAGATAGAGAGATAGATGGGGGGGAGGAAAGACAGTTGTAAAAGGAAGCAAATCATTTAAAAAATAAAATAAAGTCTTTAAAGAGACAGAGTAAGACAGTCATAGATGAAAGGAGTAAAGAAAAATAAGCCACATAAAGATGAAATATATACAAAGAATCTGAATTATCTATATTATTGTGGTTTTTCTGACTACAGATAGATATTTGATTCTGGGGACTGCTAAGCTAAACTAAAATATATATTTTAAAGGTATTTTGACTTCAATATTTGAGTCTAGGGATATCTTGCTTTAGAAAAGAGGTTCTACTTTTATTTCCACAGAAGATATGAACCTGTGGATATTTCTTCCAGACTAATGTGGTTTGACAGATCAATACTCCCCTCAGAAGGTCTCTGTGAACCCCCCAAATATTTCACACAATAAAAAGCTGGAAGCAGTTTGTAGAGAACTATGCCCAAATTTCCAAATATTGTTTATAAATGTTTGTTTACATCTAAAGGAGCATATGCCATAGAGACAAATACTTTCATTGGTATGGATATTGGTTTATTGATAAAAATTTAAGGTCAATTTTGTTATATATATATATTACATATATATATTACATATATATATATATGTGTATATTACAGGTTATATATATATATATATATATATATATATTACAGGTTAATAGTCATCTATAATAGTCAAGCTTGTAATAATATTAGTTAGGTTTTCTAGATGTACAGAGATATATTTCAGATGGCTAGGTATTCTACAAACATTTGAGGAATATTAAATTCGTTGATACTATAAGTCAATGTCTAACTTTTATTTTACACTATGTATCTTTATGATGAAATCTCCTGAAAGCTTAATCCCCAGGGAAATTATTAACCCTGATAAATTCAAGGAAATTATGCAAAGCAGATAAGGTTCAGTGGGCATGAATGTCCATGTCTAGAGTCTCTCCAGCATTCCAATGATTATATATCATATTTAAGCTGTCTAAACATTCTAAGCGGAATTATGGTGAATTGTGATGGAACTGGTCATCTGTTGCTTATCCTATTATCAATAGACAGACATGTAAAATGAACCATATAAAAACAAATGTGACAAAACTGATGGAATAATGCAATTGGGATGAGCATAAAGTAATATTTTGTAGTATTATTTTTAATATATGAGAGGATGGAAGCCTAAACTCCTATTTCTTTAACTTTATAAGGTAGAGACAAGGTCTAAATCAGAAATCCCAGTTTTATGTAACTTTATACTGCCACAGTTTTAAAACTCCCCCCACCCTCACCATCAGGTTCCTTCAACATGCAATATACCATGAAATTAGATATCAGTCAACTTAAGGTAGAATTTTTGGAAATGAAAAAATTCCATGCAAAATGAGTGTATTAAGTAATAGGACTTGACCTCTTCTCAGGTGAATCTAATATTTTCTCCAGGGCCAAGTTGCTTTCCTCTCTCAGTTAGCTTGCCTTTAAACTAATTTTGTAGCATGTGAGGTGACTATTTTAATTTTCCAATTTGTAAGTCCTTTTCCATTTTCCAGATCATTACCATTTAAGATGTTCTGATCATCCTTCTTGAGAGTTTTTGTAGTAATTAAAGGAAGTCCTTTGAAGGGTCCCTGACCTTAGGTAGTACTTGTGTCATGCTCCGACCATCACCAGGCTCAAGAGCCTCCTCAGTATCCCATCACCTCTGCCTTAGAGGACATACTTCCATTTACACATCAACAAAAATTAAATGCTCACACTGTGCCAAGCACCGTGACCATCACTGGGTCAGTACACTGTCTATGGAAGGAAATAACAATTACAACATGTTCCATTAAAAACCTGTGATAAAGACAAAACATTTAGCAGATTTTGTGTGATCTCAGTGTGATAGGGTCAGACAAGGAATTCTTGACAGAAGACATCTGCATTTATATGGCATTTCAAATGTGAATCACAGAAAAAGTGCACAGGAACTCTGTGACATTTTTGTGTCCCCCAAGGAAGTATAAAACCCTTAACCAATAAAATAATAAATTCTTTTTATTCTGATTCCAAATGTCTTAAACTCTTTCCACATCTCTATTCTAATGCTATCATAACCATCCAATAATACTACCACAGTCGTATAAATTTTCATCATCCCTTACCCAAATTATCATAAGTATTCTCTACATCCCTATTCTTGCTTACTGAAATTCACTTTTTCCTAGCAGCTAGGCTTATTTTTTTTTAATTACAATGATGCTTTCCTGCACACACGTGCACATGTGTGTGTGTATGAGAGAGAGAGTGTGTGTGTGTGTGCCTTCCTCAAATACATACATGCACATGTAAAAGGTCGGAAGACAATTACTAAAAGTTTGGTTCTCTCCATCAACCAGGAGTTCCAGGGATAGGGTCAATGGGCTTACATACCAAGCACTTCTACCTGTTAAACTATTTCACTAGCCTCCAGGGTTGCTTAATATATAACTTTAACCCTTGCTTTTGCACTAAATTTTGAAAGAAGAAAAACATTTAATTCACCCTAACAAGTCCAATGATCTTGCAGAACCACATAAGAGCTAAGTTGTTCTCGCAGTAATTGGGAAGCAGAGTCAGACAGGAAGGGACCAAATAAAAGACCTACTCCTCAAAGACATGTGTCCAGAGACCTACTTCCTCCACCAGAGTCTCACCTCCTAATAGACACTATACTATAAATGCAAGGATGAATTCTTCCTTTATTGGAGTTAACATCCTGTAATACAGTCATTTTTAGTAGCTGTCATCTGAATCCATGGTTTGAAGATATATTCCTTCCTGATGATTTTCATAATCTAAACATGAGGCTATGTTGCTATAATGATTAAGTGTTTTTTTTAATAATAGTGTAGATTATCAGAAATATTATGTTATAAAGATGAGGCATACCTAGTCAGGTCAACATTATCCCCTATTGTAATTTTTTATGTGAAAACTTAATAGCAATTCATTTTTCACTTATTCTTCATTCACACAATACATACTGACCATAGCCTCCCTTCCCTCCCTTCTTCCCAGTTCCCCCACACCTTCTATCTCCCCCAGACCTACTATTCCTCCATTTCCCTCCAGAAAACGGCAGGGTTCCTAGTAATAACAGCCAAACACAACATAATAAGACCCAACAAATCTAGTCAAACACCCTCACATTGAGGCTGGACAAGGCAACACAGTAGTAGGAAAAATGTATCAAGAACAGGCAAAAGAGTCAGAGTCAACCTCGCTTTCATTGTAAGGAGTCCAACAAAAAACCTCAAGCAATAACCATAGTTGGTATTCAGAGGGCCTAGGGCAGACTCATGTAAACTCCATGGTTATAGTGTTTAGTCTCTGTGAGCCACTATGAACTCTGCTTAGTTGATTTTGTAGGTTATATTCTCCTGGTGTCTTTGATCTCCTTTAGTTCCTAAAATTCTCCCCATTTCTGTAAAGCTCCCCAAGTCCCAATTACTGTTTGTTTGTGATTCTCTGCATCTGCTCCCATTATCTGCTAGAGAAAGCATCTCTGATGATGATTGAGCTAGGCACCAATCTATAAGTATAGCGGAATATGATTAGGAATTATTTCACTGACATTTTTTTAAGTCAGTCATGTTTTGTTCTATCCTAGGTTTCTGGGTCATTCAACTTCCAGAACTGGAGAAACCTAGATGTTCCTTAACTGAAGAAAGGGTAGAGACAATGTGGTATATTTACACAGTCGAGTATTACTCAGCTATTAAAAAATAGCATCAGGGAATTTTCAGGCAAATTGATGGACCTAGAAATAATCATCCTGAGTGAGGTAACACAAATCCAGAAAGACAAACATGGTATGTACTCATAAGTAAATATTAGTTTTATGCAAAGGATAATTATACTACAACCCATAGATACAGAGAAGTTAGATAAAGAAAAGCCTAGAAAGGAAACATGGATCTCCCTGGGAAGAGGAAACAGAATAGATTTTTTGGGTGTACTGGAGGCTGGTGGGGATGGGAACAGGAGGGATCCCATGGAGGAAGAAGGGAGAGAGATGACTGGAACTGGTGGATCTTTTGGGATAATGTGGAAACAGACTGCAGTGGCAACTTGCTGGAATCTATGAGGTTTATCCTAGCAAGGACTCTTTGTAATGCAGCATATGAAACCTGAACCACCCATTTTCTGTAATCAGGCTAAGCTTTTAGTGTTAGGATTTGGACAATAATCCAGCTACTAACCTGATGGAGAACATCCTTCAGCCAATGGCCTTTAAGAGGCTGGACTAAATTGAAAATGGCTTTGGGTACCAAAACAGAGAGCACCCATCAGCTTTCATTCTTTCTTCTACCTCTCCTGGATCCTGGATTCATCTCCTATTCCCTGTTTGTGCAGATGGCTGTGACCTGAGTCCTCTCTAAATAAAGAACCCCTTTATTATCTCAATTCTGAGCTAGTGTGAGATTACTTTATTTGTGTTCACCTTCATCTAGCTACCCAATGTTGGACCAAATCCATGCTTACCAGGACTGACCTAAAAGTTCCATCCATACCTTCCCCTTTTTTCCCCTGCCATACTTACTGCTTCACCATCCAGCACACATTTTTTACCCCTGGCATGCCTGCCACTGCCTCTCCCCAACGTTCCCAAGGATGGTAAATGAATCAATAAATTTGAAAGTTATATGATGACAGAAAATATTATCATTCAAGAATTTAAGCCGGGCGGTGGTGGCGCACGCCTTTAATCCCAGCACTCGGGAGGCAGAGGCAGGCAGATCTCTGTGAGTTCGAGACCAGCCTGGTCTACAAGAGCTAGTTCCAGGACAGGCTCCAAAACCACAGAGAAACCCTGTCTCAAAAAAAAAAAAGAATTTAATAACAATTTTGTTTGCACTATGAATGGTATTCTAAAAGAATTAGGTGATTATTCTTATACATAATATTTGATTTGGGGGATTAGCTTTGTTTTTCATGATTGGCTTCAATTAGTTTCAGTGGTACTTGAAGACAGACAACAGCTGCTAAGGAAGTGCTACTTGTGAGAAGAGACAAAAATTTTAGTACAACAGGGAAAAACGAAAGGATTTGAAGCTTCCCAAAATCAAATTCTTGGTGAAGGCTATTATGTAGAACCAAAGGGTCAGACTCTTTATGACGAACACACCGTGTCCCTATGCCACACAGCAGCTTTAACTGCTTTGGACAGGATTCAAGAACTAGGAAAATGAACTGAATCATATACCAGGGTTAAACAGGTGTAGTAATATGGGTGCCGGGGCTGCGTGCCCAGCACCCCAGCCGCCCACACGGCTATCTTATGCCCGAAATAACAACACACAAACTGTATTCATTTAAACACTGCTTGGCCCATTCTCTTCTAGGCTAATTCTCACATATTAATTTAGCCCATTTCTAATCATCTGTGTATGGCACCCCAAGGTGCGCTTACCAGGAAGATTCTTGCCTATGTCCATCCTGGGTTGGAGCTTCATCCCGGGAGCGGGGCATGGCGTCTCAGGCGTCTGCTCCCGAGGAGAGCTGTCGAGACTCTGACCTCACTTCCTCTTCCTCCCAGCATTCTGTTCTGTTTAGTCTACCCACAGGGCCAAGCAGTTTCTTTATTGGCCAATGACCTTCCTCCATCATTTCCCCTTTTTCGGTTTAAACAAACAAACAAACAAACAAAAGGCTTTAACTTTAACATAGCAAAATTACATATAACAAAACAGTTATCAAGTAAAAGTTACAATAATCTTTATCATAACTAAGGAAAACTATAACTATAACTAACTATTCTTAACTCCATCAAAGACTCCAGAAAGATACAATACTACATAAGCAAACAAGAAAAAAGCAACTTTTAAAACTCGAGAAATGACAGAGACATCTCGCTACCTGGACAGTCACCCAAAGTTCCTCTGTACCGTTGGGGCATCCATCTTCAGCCTTCAGGCCCATGGTATCCAGCAGACATTTCCATAAAGCAGGAAAATTCAAAGTCAGTTCAGTCACTATCTGTTGTGTCCTGCAGAATGTCTCGCAGACTCTTTCATGAATCAGGAACCCTGAAAGATCATCTCACCTTAGGCAAGTTCAGTAGTCCTCTCTCTGCGGGTTCTCTGTGTCCAGTTTAAGCAATAGTCCAGGCAAGAGCAGTTTCTTGCCCAAATGGCTATCAAACTCCATAAGGTGCCTCTTCGATGCTCATCTTCCTCTTGAAGTACATTGGTGCTGCCAGGAGCAGAGTGTCTCATTGTCATGAAAAGTCCTCAGTTATTAAAACATTAAATGTCCTATTCTGTAATCTTTGAAAGACATGAAGAATGTCTATCTAAAATATATCTCTATATATCTAGAAAATCTAACTAACATGACTACAAGCTTTACTATTATCGATGATTATCCATTAACAACCTATATTTCCTAATTATACAGTACATATTTAAATGAACTACACAATCACAATACCTTAATCAATATCAGAAATACATATACATATAACAAAATTGACCGTAAATATCTATCAATAAAGCAAAATCTTCAGAGTCTCGACAGCTCTCCTCGGGAGCAGACGCCTGAGACGCCATGCTCCGCTCCCGGGATGAAGCTCCAACCCAGGATGGACATAGGCTAGAATCTTCCTGGTAAGCGCACCTTGGGGTGCCATACACAGATGATTAGAAATGGGCTAAATTAATATGTGAGAATTAGCCTAGAAGAGAATGGTTCAAGCAGTGTTTAAATGAATACAGTTTGTGTGTTGTTATTTCGGGCATAAGATAGCCGTGTGGGCGGCTGGGGTGCTGGGGACGCAGCCCCGCTGCCCATATTACTACAAACAGGGCCAGAGAGAACACTTTAGTGACTTTTTACAAAGATTAACTAATACTGTACAAATAGGAGTAGCAGATGCAGAAGCTAGATGAGTACTTATTGAATTTCTGGTTTTTGAAAATGCAAACATAGACTGCAAAAGATACTTGGGCCTTTAAAGGTCAGATCAGCACCAATGGAAGAATGGATCATGCATACAATGAATGTTGAGATATTTGACTGTAATACTGAGTCTTGGGTAAGAGAAGAAATTTCCAATGGTATAAGTAAATAATAAAATGCCAAATTCTTTAAATGTGGTAGAATAGGACATTTGAGAAGGGATTGTAGGCAAGGTTTTCCTAGAAATAATGTCTCCTCTGTAAATGATAAAAATAGAAGGCCTCAATCTTTTGTACTATGTAGAAAATGTGGCAAAAGCCAGCACTGGACCAATGAATGTAGATCAACAAAAAACAGACAAGGCAATCCAAAAGCATCAGGAAACTCCCAGGGGGACTTCTCGCAGGCCACCATGTCAAATGTGGTCCACTCATTCCCAGTTACTATGAATAAAATGTCTCACCAGGAAAATTAAAATATTCGGTGTCAGCTGTGAAAAATCATACTGTTCAGGATGATGAAATAGACACAGAGGATGAATCAAAAACTCCTTTAGGGAATAGGAAACACATATTTTGGCAACCTTCTATAAATGATCAATGGTCAATGCTAAGAATGCATACTAATTATATCATAATTGAGAGATTACTTTACACAGGTGTGGATGTGACTATCATTACACCAGAATCTTGGTATCTGAATTAGCCTCTTCAAAAGGAAGATGTTCAATTCCTAGGAATTGGAACCCTATCTCACGTAGAACAAAGCACAAAATGGGTTGAATGCATAGGGCCAGGAGGTCAGAAAAGAAGGCTGAGGCTATATGCGGCTAATGTCATAGTGAATTTATAAGATCATGACTTGCTATAGCAATGGACTACACAGATTAACATTCCTGCAATCCCGAAAACTTATGTTTCTGGAAAGGATATTATAAGGTACTACAAACAAGAGTCACCAGCCATTCTGGCTGTACAAGAACACAAGGAAACTAGCAAACCTTCAGAGGTACTAATGGCCCTACTTTTAAAATGGTTACTGAGGAAATAGTATGGGTATTTAACAGAAGAGAAACTGCAAAGCTGGTACAGGAGCTACCAGATGCTTCCCATATTGAAGAGCCAACCTACAGAATTCTCTAATGTTGTTAAAAAGAAATCTGGTAAATGAAGAATGGTGACACGTCTAAGAGCTGTCAACAAGGTAATTCAATCTATGGGTCCTCTACAATCTGAAATTCCATTGCTTTTTTATTACCAAAAGAATGGCCTCTTATAGTTATTGATTTAAAAGATTGTTTCCTCACTATACCTTTACAAGAAAAGGACAGAGAAAAATTTGCCTTCACTGTGCCTACTTATAATAATTCTCAGCCTACTAGGAGATGTAAGTGGACCATGCTCCCACAAAAAATGCTCAGTATCCCCACTCTGTGACAAAACTTTGTAAGACACCCATTGGAAATAATACACAGACAATTTCCTTAATCTATAATTTCCATTACATACATGATATTTTGCTATCTGGTTCAAATGTAGATACCTTAGAAAGAATGTTTGAAGAAGTAAAGAAATTTTTGCCTAAATCGGGATTACAAATTGCTCCTGAAAAATACAAAGAGGAGATTCTGTCAATTACTTAGGTTATAAAATAGGCTTACAGAAAATTAAAACACAAAAGGAACAAATTAGGAAAGACCGATTGAGAACTCTGAATGATTTTCAAAGATTGTCAGGAGACATTTCTAGTATACAACCAACTGATAGAATAACATTTTTTCTAATAACTTATTTAAACAAAACCTTAGATTTTGACAGATACTTAAATAGTCCCAGGGAATTAATAGCTGAAGCTGAGAAAGAATTAACAGTTGCTGAAGAAAAATTACAGGAGGCACATGAGGACAGGGTAGATTAAAATCTTAATTGAATTCTAGTCATATTGGCTTCCAGAAACTTCCGTACAGGAATTTTAATGCAGAGAGAAGATATTATCTTAGAATGGAGCTTTCACAACATAAACCAAGTAAAAAATTTAAGAAACTTATATGGAAAATGCCTCTGAATTAATTATAAAAGGAAAATTGTGACTTATTCAACTAGCAGGAATAGGCCCACCAGAAATTATAGTACCTTTTAGTACTGATGAAATTAAAAAAAAAAATAAGAAGACAATGAACGGTGGAAAAAAGCTTGTGCTAATTTTTAGGAGATATTAATAGCTAATTATCCCCAAAGCAAAAGAGTTAACCTTATAAATAGAACTACTTGAATTATTTCCCAAATTATATATGACATACCAATAAATAAATCATTTTATACTGATGCAAATAAATCAGGAAAGGTAGGTTACACATCAGAAGAGTTAAGTATGGTGGAACAAAGCCCTTATAATTCTGTCTAAAATGCATAGTTCGATGCTAGTCTTGTGGTACAAAAGGATTTTAAAGAACCTCTCAGTATAGTTACTGATTTGCAATATGCAGAAAGTGTTGTTTTTCATATTGAAACCGCTGAATTTATACCAGATAATACAGAATTGATTTCCTCATTTATTCAGGTTCAAGACATAATTAGGAACAGGCTTTGCCCCATATACATAAAACACATAGAATCCCATATGGGTTTGCCAAGTCCTCTAGCACAAGGTAATGCAGACATTGATTGATTATTGATTGGAAATTGCTAAAGGCCTCAGAATTTCTAAAAACATCATGTCAGTGGAAAAGGTTTAAATAAAGAGTTATATATTACATGGAAACAAGCAAAAGAGTTAATAAGAAGTGTCCTTCTTGCTCTTTCTATAACCAAACACCACTACCTGCAGGGAATAGCCCATAGGGTACTCAAAGGAATGCAATCTGGCAGACGGATGTGTTGCACTTTGCAGAATTTGAAAAAATTAAAATATGTGCATCACACCATTTATACTTATTCAGGTTTTCAATGGGCAACTTCTCAGAAAAGGCTAATTTAGTATTCACACATTTATTAGAAGTTATGACTATCATAGGTATACCTGCACAAATAAAGACAGACAATGGCCTATCATATGTCTCTAAGAAATTAAACAGATTTTCTGCTTATCATAATATAAAGCATATTACAGGCATATAAAACAATCATATAGGTCAGGCATTTATATAAAAATCAAATCAAACATTATAGGATATCTTAAACAAACAAAAAGGGATGGAAAATACCCCTAGAAATAGATCACATAATGTTTATTAACTATGAATTTTATAATGCTAACGAGAAAGGAACAATGACAGCATAGAGACATTGGATAATAGAAAAAAAAAAACTTCTGAATTAAGTAAGCCAGTGTATTTCAAGGATGTACTGACCTCAAAACGGAAACTAAGAAATGTGCTACATTGGGGAAGGGAGTCTCACTCTTGTTTCTGCAGGAGAAGAAAAGCTACAAATATCTTCAAAATTAATAAATATTCTGTTTGAATCTTTCTCTTTAGAAAGATAAATGACAACTTATTCACAGAAGTGACAATCATACAGGTGGTTAAAAAAAACTCATAAAGGTTGGGCAGGGTTCTGCTCTCATTGTTGCAGGAAAATTTTCATCTTCAAAAAGTCAAGAGACCCTAGACATTCAGATCCCTAAAGAAGAAAAGACAACTACCCAGAATGGATAACTAAACAAAGAGGACTATGACTTATGAGGACAGATCACCTGCAGGGTAAAATCTCTGAACATAAATATTTATTTCTACCACCCAGTAGAATAATAGACTCACTTCAAAATCAAAGCTGGCTTTGGAGTTGCACAATGGCTATCCTTCTCTAAATACAAGCATGTTATTAAAAGAAAAATTCAGAGTTTTTGTCTCATACCAGGTGCCATCTGGTGTGGGACAGAAAGAAGAAAGAATTTAGAGAAAAATTTACTTTTCTCTGTACATATTTTTGTTTATATGGTACCTTTCATTGAATATATGTCTATATAAATAATGTTTAAGTTTTTCACAATGAACAATAAATTTTCCTGGAGCAATCTTTGAAGTTTTGAGGAAGAATATGGGGCCCCAGAATAATGACTCCACCCGGTTGATATGATGTCATAATGTTGATAACACTGTTATGAGACAAGTGTTGGTTACCAGCTGCTCAAGATAGTTCCAACTTGGTTATCTGAAATTGTGCACCTTCTTATGACATTCTGGCCAATACTCCAAATAAGAACTTCAGGATAACACTATCAGCTACTCAAAGACTATTTGCAATTATACCAGACAATAATCTTGAAACTTAACCATCATTTTAGTTTTACAGGATCTGCTGGAAAAGACATTGCCCTCATGACAGCTGAAAGTCATTCTAGAAGACAAAAGCCCTTCTCCCAACAAGGTTTGTCTTCAGGGTTAGGAATATCAATTAGGGGTTGATTATAACTGGTATAGGGTTTAGGACTAGGGTGGAAATTTTGTAGCTCAGGGATCTTACTACAAAAAAAGAAAATTGAATGGGATAATAGGTAGATTAGTGTTAACTCACACAAATAATAGTGAGTAATAGACTTAATTAGTTGTGAGCTATTATTTATGCAAAATTTACATTGATATAAATTATTCTTGTATAATGATACAAATTCAAATTATATTTGTTATATTGAATATTCTTCCATTTTTTGACAATATTTTCACAGCTATGCAATGTTGTTTTGTCAGATTGTGTGCATGCATATTTTTAAACTCTGTTTAATACATTTTGTATATTAATTCAGTTTTAGAATATATTTATCATATTGCATTATACATTTCTACCTCTGATCAAGATGCTTATACATTGTTAATATCTGAGGCTTTTGTCCCCATTTGCTGCATAGTTGTTTAAAGATTTTTTTAATATTCTAATATAAAGTCTTAGTCCTTAAGTTATAAAGGTATTAAACATTATAGGTTAATAGTCATCCATGTACTTCCAAAGGCATCACAATCCCTGACTTCAAACTCTACTACAGAGCTACAGTACTGAAAACAGCCTGGTATTGGCATAAAAACAGACAGGAGGACCAATGGAACTGAATCAAAGACCCGGATATTACTTCACATACCTTTGAATACCTGATTTTTGACATAGAAACAAAAAAATCTAAAATGTAAAACAGAAATCATATTTAGCAAATTGTGTTGGCATAACTGGCTATCAAAGTGTAGAAGAATGAAAATAGATCCATATCTATCACCATGCACATAACTCAAGTCCAAATGGATCAAAGACCTCAACATAAAGCCAGTCACACTGAACCTCATAGAAGAGAAAGTGGGGAAGTATACTTGAATGCATTGGCACAAAAGACCAATTCCTAAATATAACCCCAGTTGCATAGACACTAAGAGAAAAAAATTAATAAACGGAAAATCCTGAAACTGGAAAGCTTCTGTAAAGCAAAGGACATGGTCAACAAGACAAAATGACAGCCTACAGAATGGAAAAGGATCTTCACTAACCCCACATCAGACAGAGGTCTGATCTCCAAAATATACAAAGAACTCAAGAAATTGGTCATCAAAAGAACAAATGATCCAATAAAAAAATGGAGTACAGACCTCAACAATTAACTCTCTATAGATGAATCTAAAATGGTGAAAGACACATAAGGAAATATTCAATATCCTCAGTCATGAGAGAAATGCGAATCAAAACAACTCTGAAATTCCATCTTACACGTATAAGAATAGCCAAGATCAAAAACACTGATGACAACTTATGCTGGAGAGTTTATGGAATAAAGGGAACACTCCTGCATTGCTGGTGGGAATGCAAGCTGATCCAGCCCCTTTGGATGTCAATGTAGTGATTTCTCAGAAAATTAAGGAACAACCTTCCTTAAGACTCAGTAATACCTCTCCTGGTCGTTAGTGGCAGACACTCCAACTTCTGTGCCTTAGTCTCCAAGAACATTGAATGTCTGTCTTGGCTGGAGACAAGGGCTTCTTTAGGCTGTGTCCTCTTTTTTTTTTTTTTTCTTCTTTTTTTTTTTTTTTAAATTTATTTATTTATTAAGGATTTCTGCCTCGTCCCCACAACCGCTTCCCATTTCCCTCCCCCTCCCCCCGATCAAGTCCCCCTCCCTCATCTGCTCGAAGAGCAATCAGGGTTCCCTGACCTGTGGGAAGCCCAAGGACTGCCCACCTCTATCCAGGTCTCGTACGGTGAGCATTCAAACTGCCAGGAGAGGCGTTACCCAATCGGGAAGGCTGCCTAGGGCCAGCTTTCGGCTTCGTGCCCTCCATTTCCTCAAGGGTCCCTGGTTCCACACACAACTGGAGTGGAACCCAGATTTGAAAGAGAGCAAGGGCCTGCCAGCTGAGTATTGCTCAGACATCTGTGGACAATCAGCATCCTCCTCTGTATTTCATGCCGTTCACAAGTGGCTTCATACTGTGAAAGTAAGACTTTGGATGACCACTGCCCTGTCAAATACAAGGTATGCTTGGTGGCAAAAAAAAAAAAAAAAAAAAAAAAAAGACTCAGTAATACCACTTTTGGGTACATATCCAAAGGATGCTCAATCATGCCACAAGGACATGTGCTCAAATACGTTTATTAGCAGCATTGTTTGCCATAGCCAGAACAAGGAAACAACCTAAATACCCCTTGGCCAAAGAATGAATAAGAAAAATGTGGTACATTTATACAATGGACTACTACACAGCATAACAAAAATAATGACATCTTGAATTTTGCAGAGATATGGATTGAGCTAGAAAACATTATTTTGAGTGAGGTAACACAGACACACACAGACAATTATCACATGTACTCACTCATAGGTTGTTTTTAAACATAAAGCAAAGAAAACCAGCCTACAAACCACAATCCCAGAGAACTTCGACAACAATGAGGACACTAAGAGAGACTTACATAGATCTAATCTACATGGGAATTAGAAAGTAGAAAAAGGCACTATCTCCTGAGTAAATTGGGAGCATGAAGACCTTGGGGGAGGGTTGAAGATGGGAGGGGAGAGGCAGGGAGGGGAGCAGAGAAATATGTAGAACTCATTAAAAATCAATAAAAAAGAAAACAAATAAAGTTAAGCATCATAAGCATTCTGATTAAAACCAAATTCTTTGCTACTTTGTTGATTAAAAAAACTGAAGCATAGAAGGGTGAGTTAATTTCTAAGTCAAAGAAAAGCATCCAAGCTGACAGATGTGATTGATTGCACAGCCACATTCCTTCTTGCATCATATTTTATTGCATCCTGAAAGTCTCATGTTTCATGTCTCCACCTGGACCACACTTGCTGATTCACATTCTAGTGTCATCAATTTGGCCCCATATTTTTTTACCTCTTTATCTTAAATTATAATATAGGAAATGTCCTGGTCCCTCCACAGCTGCTTTAGGCATTGAACAATGAAGATTGTATAAAGTTCACTGAGTGCTTTAGTGTATGGAGAAAGTAAACAAATGATTAGATTATTGTTGTCATCATCAACTTAAATTAAACAAAAATTAAATTAAAAAATGAATTTATCTTTACTTATAAATGAATAACAAACAAAATCCTAACTTTCAATTATCATATCATTTTTTCAGTTAATAGGAATTGCTGGGATAGACAAAGGAAAATATCAGGTATCTGGTACAAGGAGGGAGAAGGCTCAGGGTTACACTTTATGTTTATTTTTGTGTATATGTTCTGTGTGTCTGCATGTCTGTGTACATATTTACAGAAGCCAGAGGCAGTACATCAACACCAGGATTGCAGTTACAGGTTTGTAAGGCGCCCAACATATGTGTAGGAAATGAATGCTAGTCCTCAGAAAAAAACAGTACCACTTAGCCACTCAGCCATCTCTCCAGCTCCAAGAAGTTCAACTTTTAGGTGAAGTGTTAAACTTGGCCTTCTTGAGGAGGTACGCTTTGAGGAAAGATCTTAAGACAGCAAAGAAGAGACCACATCAATGTCTAAGGACAAGCAGTTCTACGAAGTATGTCCTCAGCCAAGGCTCTTCAGGGAGTGCTGAAAGGGATGATGATGAGCAAAGGGCAAGGAAGTAAGAACATTCCTAAATAGATAGATTTCAAGGTCCAAATCAGAAGGAGCAGAAGGAGAGAGAACACGAGCAAGGAACTCAGGACCACGAGGGGTGCACCCACACACTGAGAGAATGGGGATGTTCTATCGGGAACTCACTAAGGCCAGCTGGCCTGGTTCTGAAAAAGCCTGGGATAAAACCAGACTCGCTGAACATATGAGGACTACTGAGAAGAACAATGGCAATGGGTTTTTGATCCTACTCCACATACAGGCTTTGTGGGAGCCTAGGCAGTTTGTATGCTCACCTTACTAGAACTGGATGGAGGTGGGTGGTCCTTGAACTTCCCACAGGGCAGGGAACCTTGATTGCTCTTTGGGCTGAGGAGGGAGGTGGACTTGATTGGGGGAGGGGGAGGAAAATGGGAGGCGGTGGCAGGGAAGAGACAGAAATCTTTAATAAATTAATTAATTAATTAAAAAAGAATTCAATTGTGGGCACATAGACTTATACTTTGAACATTGAACATAGGTTTGAAAATATTTTATTCATCCTTTTAAGGAATCTTTGTGTTTGAATATGAACACATACTAGAAAACATTAGAAAGATACAATGAACCTGATTATGGAGGCAGAAGTAGTAATGATTTGGAATGTACATAAAAACAAGAGAGAAATGTAGCCCAAATAATAAAAACCCAAAGACGGAAATTCGGATTCAACCCCAAAACCAGGAAAATAAAACAATCAAACTTCTAGAGAAGTCTTACATCTACCAAGGCTGAGTGACTGTAAACTAAGCCAATTAAGCCTCTCCTCCCATTTTATATTCCACCTCTAGTGCTCAGATTAAAGGTGTGTGACTCCATAGAACTGGCATTAAAGGTGTGAGCCACCACCACCTGGATTTGTTTCTGCATTGATCTTGTGTAGCCCAGAATTTGAACACACACAGAGCTATCTGACTCTGTCTCCCAAATTCTGTGATTAAGGTGTGTGACACCATTACCTGACCTCTAGGTGCTTTATACTTGACTCTAGTCTTCAGACAAGATTTATTTATTAAAATACAAATAATATACCATTACAGAGAAAGAAGGGATGAGACAGACAGAGACACTTCAGCTTCTGCTTTGAAATGAGGTAGACGTTCACTTTAAATTCCTGGTTAATGAGATCTGCCAATGCTGATATAATAAGCCAATCAACCCAAATCAATAAATCCAGTTTTATTCTGAGCACAACATTCCTGGGTGGCCCCAGGGGAAGTTGAGGAAACCACAAGGGGAAACCATGAGGTGGGGCTTTTAATACCCTTGGAGGTGGAGCTGTACATGGGCTTTTTCATGTGTGGAGTAATGCCCACTTGGGGTGGAGCCCCCATGGTGGGCTTTCTCAGGGGCCGAGTCTGGATTGAGGCAATGGGGACAGTGGTGCTTGGTGTGCAACCTCCACTTGAACATTCCAGACTCTGCATCCCAGGGGTGATGCTTCCACTCATTGAATTGTGGAGTCTTGAGTATTTCCAGTATAAATGTGAATGATTAACAGGTCTGAATGAAAAGAAGACAAGAAAAAGACAAAAGATGAGTAGCAAAGCCTCATACAGAGTAAGTGGTTGGATAATCTCAAAATTTGAGATAAGATTCAATCTAATAATGGCTAGAAATTCTAGAAACAGAATGAAAAATACTCTTTGACCACAGAGAGCAGGAAGAAAGGACAGGAATACAAGAAATGCACACCTTCCTAGAGAAGAGCTCAGAAAGGTAAGGATGGTCCGGTCATCTGGGAATTTAATAACTGGGCTGAAGAACAGAGTATGTAGTGAACTCAGAACTAGTGAGTTGGAAACCAACATGGTAGAGTGCTGACAGTCCCAGCTGTCCTTAATCATTTCTTAATAAGAAGGGAAGTATGACGAAATGGCCTTGGTTCCAGCCTGTGTGATTTCACTTTGTGGGCAGAGGTAATCTCAGAGTATCAGTAAGGTATGTTTTGGGTTGAATACATCAGAGTTAAATAAATGAGCTAACTGTGAGATGGTAATATGGTTCTGATGACAAAGTGTTGAATGTAAAATCATGACCTGAATTCAGATCCCTGTCATCCACATTAAAAAGTCATCATGCCAGCAAGTACTTGTGATCCCAAAACTAGAGAGGTAGAGACAAGAGATTGCCGGACCACCAGAGCCAATCAGTGAGATCCAAGTTTAGTGACATACTATCTCAAAATATAAACTGGAAAACAATTAAGACACCATAGCTTCCACAGGTGTGTGCAAACACGTGAACATGCATCTGCAACCCCAAAATGTGTATATATATACTTAACAAAAGAAATAAAACAAGTTGTGTAACATTTATTGGATCAGGGTCATCTGAGAGTTCCTGAAGCCATTAAGAGTGAATATCGTGTCTCTAGAGGGAGGGGGAATGGAGTGGGGGGAGGGGGAGAGGAGTGGGAGGAGGAATGGGAAACAGGGAAGAGGTAGAAATTTTTTTCAACAACTAAAAAGATAAACAAACAAAAAAGAGTGAATATTGTTCTCTAAAATTGATCACATGCTCAGTAACAAAGCAAACCTCAATCGACACAAAAATTAGGAATAACACCCTGTTTCTTATCAGACCACCATAGCTTAAAGTTATAAATCAACAACAACACTAACTACAGGAAACCTAAAACCTCATGAAAATTGAACAATGCTTAATTGAATCAAGGAAGAAATAAATAAAAAAAATACTTTCTAGAATTCAGTGAAAATGAATGCACAATATACCCACACCTATGGGACGCTATGAAACTAGGGTTAAGAGGAAAGTTCATAGCACTAAGTACATATATACAAAAGTGGTTAAATCTCACAATAGTGACTGAACAGCACACTTGAAATCTTTAGAACAAAAAGAAGCAGACTCACTGCTATGAAGGAGTAGACAAAAGAAATAATCAAATTGAGGGCTGAAACAAATAAAAAAATCAAAGTAAACAATACAAAGAATCAGTGAAACAAAGAGGTGGTTCCTCAAGAAAATCAACAAGATTGACAAACCCTTATCCAAACTAACCAAAAGGCAGAGAAGGGGAGAGAGAGAATATCAATATTAAGCAAAAACAGAAATGAAAAGTGGACATAGCAACAGATATTGAGGAAATGCAGAGAATCATTAGGTCATATTCCACAAAATTGTAAAAATCTAAAATAAAAAAATCTAAAATAAAAGGAAATTTTTCTGGATAGGTAACACAAATCAAAATTAAATCAAGACCAGACAAAAAAATTAATTAGATCTATAACTACTAAGGAAATAGAAACAGTCATCAAAAGTCTCCCAACCATAAAAATCCCAGGGCTGGATGGTTTCAACACAAAACTCTATCAGAACTTCAAAAAAGAGCTAATACTAATACTTTTCAAATTGTTCCACACAGTGGAAACAGAAGGAACATTGACAAACTCTTTTTTTGGGAGCTAAAGTTACCAAATTCATACAAAGTCTCAGCTAAAAAAGAGAATTATAGATCAATCTCCCTCAAGAACATTGATGCAAAAATACTCAATAAAATACTGGCAAGCTGAATCCAAGAACACATCAAAAACTCATCTATTATCATCAAGTTGGCTTCATCCCAGAGATGCAGGGGTGGTTCAACATACTAATATCTGTAATCCACCATATAAATAAACTGAAAAAAAAGAAAGCCATATGATACTCTCATTAGATGCTTTAAAAGCCTTTGACAAAATCTAAGGCCCCTTCCTTATAAAGGCCTTAGAGAGATCAAGGATACAAGGAATATATCTAAACATAATAGAAGCAATATACAGCAAGTCAACAGTCAACATCAAATTAAAAGGAGAGAAACTCAAAACAATTCCGCTAAAATCAGGACCAAGACAAGGCTGTCAACTCTTTCATATCTTTTCAATATAGAACCCCAAGTTCTAGCTAGAGAAGTAAGACAACAAAAGGAGATCAAATGAATACAAATTGGAAAGGAATAAGTCAAACTTTCACTATTTGCAGATGATATGAAAGTATACATAAATGACCACAAAAAAAAATTTACCAGAGAATTTCTACAGCAGATAAACACCTTCAGTAATGTGGCAGGATACAAGACCATCTCAAAAAAGTCAGTAGACCTCCTATGTACAAATAATAAAAGGGTTGAGAAAGAAGTCATAGAAACATCACCCTTCACAATAGCCAGAAAAAACATAAAATATCTTGGGATAATGCTAACCAAAACAGTGAAAGACAACAACAAGAACTTTAAGTCTTTGAAGAAAGAAATTGAAGAAGATATCCAGAAAATGAAAAACTCTCCCATGCTCATGTATGATCAACATAATAAAAATGGCAACCTTACCAAAATCAATCTACAGATTCAATGCAGTCCCCATCAAAATCCCAACACAATTCTTCATGGATCTTGAAGAAACAATACTTTAGTTTGTTCCTTCGGAATACAACAGCAGCCTACAGAATGGGAAAGAACTTCACCAACTGCATGTCAGACAGAGTACTGATCTCCAAAATACATAAAAACTCAAGAAACTAGACATAAAAATACGAAATAATCCATTTAAAGATGGGATATAGATCTATACAGAGAATCCTCAACAGAAGAATCTCAAATAATCAAAAACACTTAAGGAGTTGTTTAACATAATTAGGCATCAGGGAAATGCAAATCAAAATAATTCTGAGATACCATTTTATACCAGTCAAAAAGGCTAAAATAAAAAACACTGATGACAGTTTGTTCTGGAGGGTCTGAGGAGTAGGGGGAACACGCCTTCATTTCTGGTGGGAGTGCAAACATGCACAGTCACTTTGGAAATTAGTATGGTGGTTTCTCACAAAATTTGGAATCATTCTACCTCAAGATCCAGCAATATCACTCTTGGGATATCTCCAAAGGATGCACATTTATACCACAAGGACATTTTGTCATCTATTTTTACAGAAGAATTATTTGTAATGGCCAGAACCTGGAAACAACCTAAATGTCCCTCAACTGAAGAAGGGCAACAGATAATGTGGTACTTTTGCAAAATGGAGTGCTACTCAGTGGGGAAAAAAAATGGCATCTTGAAATTTTCAGCCAAATGGATGGAACTAGAAAAAAATCATCCTGAGTGAGGTAACCCAGACCCAGAAAGACAAACATGGTATGTATTCACTCATAAGTGGATATTAGATATAAAGCAAAGAATAACCAGCCTATAGTCCACGACCCCAGAGAAATTAGGTAACAAGGAGTGTCCTAAGAATCACATATATGAATCCCTCTGGGAAAGGGAAACAGACTAGATCTCCTGAGAAAATTGGGAGCATAAGGGAGGGTGTAGTAGAGGGGGGAGCATGAGGGAATTGGATGTTTGAGATAAGGGAAGAACAGAGAGGGATAGAAAGGAAAGAGATATTTTGATTGGGGGAGCCATTATGGTGCTAGAGAGCAACTGGCACTAGGGAAATTCAGAGGAATCCACAAGATTGACCCCAGTAAAGACCCTAAGCAATAGTGAAGAGGGTGCCTGAACTGGCCTTGCCCTATAATCATATTGATGACTACCTTAATTGTCATCATAGAATCTTCATGCAGTAACTGATGTGAGCAGATACAGAGATCCACAGCTAAGCACTGAGTCGAGTTCCCAGAGTCCAGTTGAAGAGAAAGAGAAATGGTAACATAATCAAAGTGGTCAAGACCATGATACCCCTAGAAACAGCTGACATGAGCTATTGTCAGTGGGAACTCTGCATAGGACCAAAGGAGGTCCTCTGAATGTGGGTGACAGTTGTGTGGCTTGGGCAGTGGTACCAGGATTTATCTTTAGTGCTTGAACTGCCTTTTTGGATTCCATTATTTTTGGAGGGATACCTTACTCAGTGTAGCTACAGGAGGGAGGGCATTGGTCGTGCCTCAAAGAGAAAGCCAGACTTGTCCACTATCCATGGGAAGCCTTACCCTCTTCCAGAAGTGGATGGGGGATGGGGTGGGGGAAGATGGGGAGATCAGGAGGAGGGGATATTAACTGTGATTAATATACAAAATAAGAAAAGAACATGAGCAAGGAAGTCAGGACCGCGAGGGGGGCACTTACCCACTGTGACAGTGGGGCTGATCTATTGGGAGCTCACCAAGGTCAGCTGGATTGGGACTGAATAAGCATGGGATAAAACCGGACTCTCTGAACATGGTGGACAATGAAGGCTGATGAGAAACCAAGCACAATGGCACAGGGTTTTGATCCTACTCCATGAACTGGCTTTGTGGGAGCCTAGCCTGTTTTGATGCTCACCTTCCTGGACCTGGATGGAGCAGGGAGGACCTTGGACTTCCCACAGGTCAGGGAATCCGGACTGCTCTTCAGACTCGAGAGGGAGGGGGAATAGAGTAGAGGGAGGGGGAGAGGAGTGGGGGGGGAGAGGAGTGGGAGGAGGGGGAGGGAAATGGGAGGCGGGGAGGAGGCAGAAATTTTTTCAACAAAATAATAAATAAAAGAAAGTAAATAAACAAAATAAACAGAAAAATGTGTGAATACCAACACTGTATCAAGTTCTTTACATACAGATGCTTGAGTGTCCCACACCAGCCTTCACCACTAGTAAAATGTAAATTAGAATAGCACCTGCCACAGATAGTTAATCAAGACCCAAAAACTAGCATAGAGCTAAAAAATAATTAGAATCAGTAAAATTTACCATAATCAGTATTCAATAGGACTTTAAATGTTTTTTTTTTCAGATCTGCTGCTTTCTAGAACTACAACCATCGGTGCTGTTGCACTGTCCTGCCCGTAGAGTCGCTGGCCTGATGTGCCGCAGCTAACTGCCTCGAGGTGAGTTCTCTGTGTAAAGTTTCGAACATCTTCAAATATATCTATGGGAGTCTCAGAGATGTGACTCAACACTTAAGAGCACCGACTGTTCTTCAAGGGGACAAAAGCTGCATTTTCAGCATCCAAGTGGTAGCTCACAATCATCTCTCACCCTAGTCTCATGAGCATTGACACCCTTCTCTGGCCTCCGTGTGGATCAGTAATAAACATGGTACACAGACACATTTGCCAGCAAAACATTCATATACAAACTATAATTTTTGTTAAAGATTAAAAAGAAAGTGTATTCATAAAACATAGAAAGAAAAATATAGTAAACACAAGATGAACTGTTTTTATGTCAAAGCTTCATGCTATCTGATGAGAAGTGCATTGTTAATTTTACTGGGGACCTCCTTTAGCAATAAGTTGGGTATTTTTCTTGCTACATTAAGATTCCCATCTATATTTAAAGATAAGGGTCTGGTGGACACAATTAACTTTGAGATAAGTGAAATTTTAAAGCATTTTAAATCAGCATTTCACCAAATATAGGAAAGGTTGAGCTATCCTTCCTTTGAGTCTTCCTCCCCACCATTGAAACTGTCGATACACTTGATTGTGGCCCACATCCTCAGAATCCCTGTTTACACTCACTCTTCTTTACTTTTCTATCTTCAGAATGCATGATCTTAACTGATCTGTCTTTAAATTCACTGATTGTTTCAGAAGCCAGCTGGTAGAAACCAGTTTAAATCTGTTGTTGAAACCCTCTAGTGACTTTTATTTCTCTCCACTTATGCTTTTTACTCTAGCAATTCTACTCCATCTTCATGGTTTTTGTCCCTTTAATGATGCTCTCCTGTTAGGCATTTCTTATAATCATTCCCCTCTATACCTTATGGGATAGTTTCTTAATTCTTTGAGCATATTTATAATAAGTGATTTGTAGTTCTTGTGGTACACCAACTACCTAGTTTTCCTCGGTGTCTGTTTTTATTAAATGCCTTTACCCATCCCCACGTGCTGATGTATAAGCAGTAGTTTGCTGCTTTGCTTCATATGCTTAAAAAATGAATATTTTAAATAATAGAGTGCAGCAACTACTCTGGATATCAGACCTCCTCAAACCAATAGAGTATTTTAGCTGTTATTTCCCCCCTCCGTCGTGTGTGTATCTGTATGTGTGCACACAGGTGGGCATGTGTTAATGTGTTTATGTGGCTGTGTGTACTGTACATATTCAGAGTGTGTATACAGTTGCTTGTGGAGACCAGAGGTTGGCATTGAGTGCCTTCTCAATCTCTCTCCACTGTATTGTCTCTCACTAAACCTCACAATTCAGTTAGACCAGCTAGCCTATAATATCTAAGGATCTACTTATCTTTGTCTCCCCAGCACTAGAGTTACAGGTGCCCATGGCTATGCCTGGCTTTTCACATGGTGTTAGGGAATGTGATCTCAGGTCCTCAGGTATGCACGATTAGCATTTTGCCAAATGTGCCATCTCCCAAGCCCCTGTTCATGTTTTTCATGACTGTTCCTCTTTATTTATTAAAATTATTTATTTCCATTGCACTTGACCATTGATGAAACCTTGGATAGTTCCATTATTATTGAATAATTATAGAGGCATGTTCCTAAATATCTGAACCTCTAAACCTCCCTTCTTAGACTGTTAAGCTTGTGTGTGTGTGTGTGTGTGTGTGTGTGTGTGTGTGTGTGTGTGTGTTTAAAGGCACATATTCAATACTTACAAATATTGACCCTCAAGGCTATCTTTTAGATGAAAGATTACGGCCTTATCAAGGTCTTTTTCAAATCCAGAAATTTCATATCTACTGAACAGTGTGTTTATAGCCTTGCGTATTCACAAAACGCTGAAAATTTCATCTTAAAGAATCAGTTTCCCACTATTAGCATATCATTTTCTAGTTTTTCTTCTCATTCTTTCTCTAACTTCTTGTTGTCTCAGTTAACCACCAGTTAGTTACAATGTTAGGAAACTGTTAACAATGACTTCTACCAACCTAAGACAAGACCTGTACAAAAGATCAATGAAGGGAGTGGGCAAGGATGTCAGCTAGTGGCAACTTCTGAGTCACAGGGCTTTCTAAGTAGCACCTAGTGCTCTTTCCCTACCCTAACCCCTCTAGGCTTCTAGATTTACCACTCCCATCGTCACAAGTCTGCAGTTTCAGGACTAATAGAAACCTGGCACAGGGTAAGCTCCCAAATGCCGCGAAATATCCTGCTATTCTTCTTTCTTTCATAAGGGTCTTAATTGTGTAGCCCTGGCTAGCTGGAACTTGCTATGGAGACCAGGCTGTTCTCAGTCTCACAGTGGTCACCCGTCTCTCTGTACTGAACTGGGGTTAAAGGCCTGTACACCACATATAACTCTTCATGCATTTTCGTAAACAAAACCACCTGCTAACTTTTGTAAGGCTTTGATTAATTTCCAGGGCTCTGAAAGGTCGCTGCTTCTGCTTTTTCGAAGGAGTAGGGTTTGTAATCATTCTGGGAAATCTTCTTCCAAATGATACCTTTTGTTTGTGTGTTTTATAAGACAGGGTTTCTCCGTAGCTTTAGGTTCCTGTCCTGGAACTAGCTCTTGTAGACCATGGTGGCCTCGAACTCACAGAGATCCACCTGCCTCTGCCTCCCAAGTGCTGGGATTAAAGGTGTGCGCCACCACTGCCCAGCTCTAAATGATACCGTCTAAAGGACCAGTGTAAGCATTCTTAAAATTGTGCAACACTCTAGGGTCAAATCTCTTGCCCACCCTAAAGTGGCTCCCTTAACTAAGAATTGTGGTTCCGTGCTCCCCTATCCACCTTTCCTTTATCCCAATTCTCCTGATTCCCCAAGTCCCCCCTCCTTCCCTTCTACCTTTTCTCTCCCCATCTCCCCTTACTTCCATCCCACCCCACCCCCAAGATCCTAATTTTCTCCCCGGCAATTTGGTCTACTTCCCTTAGCCAAGAGGATAACTATATGTTTTTCCTTGGGTTCACCTTCTTACTTAGCTTCTTTAGGTTCACCTATTGTAGACTCCGTGGCCCTTATTTATGGCTAGAAACCAATTATGAGCGAGTACATCCCATGTTCATCTTTTTGGGTCTTGAGGTTCCCAGTTAGTTCCTTGGGCAGCTGAGGATTGGGAACCTGAAATGACCCTATCCTAGAGCAATACTGACGAATATCTTGCATATCATCATAGAACCTTCGTCTGGTGATGGATAGAGATAGAGACAGAGACCCACACATGAGCACTGGACTGAACTCCCAAGGTCCCAATGAGGAGCAGAAGGAGGGAGAACATGAGCAAAGAAGTCGGGACCACGAGGCGTGCACCCACCCACTGAGACAGTGGAGCTGATCTACTGGGAGCTCACCAAGGCCAGCTGGACTGTGACCGAAAAAGCATGGGATAAAACCGGACTCTCTGAACATGGCGAACAATGAGGGTTGATGAGACGCCAAGGACAATGGCACGGGGTTTTGATCCTACTTAATGTGCTGGCTTTGTGGAAGCCTAGCCAGTTTGGATGTTCACCTTCCTAGATATGGACGGAGGGGGGAGGACCTAGGACTTACCACAGGGCAGGGAACCCGGACTGCTCTGTGGACTGGAGAGGGAGGGGGAGTGGAGTGGGGGGAGGGGGAGAAGGGTGGGAGGAGAGGGAGAAGGGTGGGAGGAGGGGGAGGGAAATGGGAGGCTGGGAGGAGGTGGAAACTTGTTTTTTGTTTATGTTTTTTTCTTCTTTTCTTAATAAAAAAAAAAAACTTTAAAAAAAATTGTGCAACACTCCCTTGTCAAGTTTCAGAAAAAGTCCCCAAAGTGACTTACAAAGGGCTGTGACACCTGGTCTCTACTTACCTTTTAGCCTCTACCATGAGCATTCTCCCCCAAGTCTCCTGTCAACATCTACAAGAAGCCACCATGCTGATGGCCTTCTGCAAAGACATTTTCCCGCTCCCTATCACTATCTCCCTCTCCGCAGCATTCCACTCCCATCAGGCTAATTCACCTGAACTTTCAGATCTCCTGGTAAATGTCAATTCCTGGCAAATGTTTCCAACTTACAGGCAAGATTTAATCTCCACATTAAGTGTTCTCCTAGCAACCTGTGTTCTTCATAGCACTTACCCTGACAGGAACAAAATGTAATTTGTGCAAGTGTTTTGTTGCATATTGTGATTTCTGATGGCTGAGATTTGATCTGACTCAGAGGGAAATGTTCAATAAATGTTTGTTGGAGTGAATCAATGAATGAATTAATGAATGAGAGCAAAAATGCATTGTGCAAATGGCTGGCTACCGAAGCTGTTCTGCCTAGAGGAAGAGTGATAAAGAGGGAACAAGCAATATACACCCCTGAAGTTCTCCACAGATGCTACCACTTCAACCAGCATGGCTTAACCAGAGGTTCAATTTTAGAAATTAAAGAGGATTATGCAATTGCTAAAAAGTATTACTTGCCTAATAGAAGTCCTTGATTTTATGTGCTAGTGTATCCATTCCAGGGGAGCCAGGGATTTTTGAAAAAGTGGTATCAGTCAAGTGTAAATTCATGAGGAAAAAAAATTTAAAGCAAACAAAACCAAACCGCACACTTTTAAACACCCATACTCAGGCACAGCCCCAAAATTTCTGTGCCAAATCACCATTGGTGCGGCTATCTACATACCCTACATTCAGTCTGTAGGGCAGACTGATAGAATCAGCTGGGGTCGGGGAGGCAGTACTGGTCTCAACTTTCTGCTTGTTGACCTTCTAATCAAAGTGCCAGAGCCCTGAGAGCAGATAAGAGCAGGAAGATTTGGGGAAAGGGCTGATCATTGATGGCCTCGGGAAAAATCGAAGGGTAAATCCGTGACTTGGGTGTGTCTCTCCACCAGAAAAACTAAAGGAACGTGTACGCCTCTTGACATCTGGTACGGCAGGAAAAGCCTGTCTCTGGGGAAGAAACAACCTGTTTTCTGCTAATAAACTCCAGGGTCGCTTTGTGGCTGCCTTGATTAATTGGTGAAGATGAAATAACCAGGGCTCAGGGATACATGAGACAGCAAAGAATTGTAAGTGACAGTTTGCTGTTAAAATTCATCAGCTCCGGCAAAGCGCCTTGATTAATGAAGTCACTGCGCTTGCCTCCACCCCGAGTAGGGGGGCCGCGGTGGGAGGGAAGGGAAAACAGATTTGCAAGGATGCTCTCACTAAAGAGGTTCGGCACCCGAATTACATTTAATCTCTCCACTGTTGCATTGCAAGTACCTTCTCCCTCTCAATTGTTCCCCAGTGCTGCTATTAATCACAGACCCCTGTAAAGCAAAGGAACATAGGGAGGAGGGAAGCGCAACAGGGCTTGCCTTCCCAGCTTGTAGCAGGCAGGTGAGAATGATGGGGAAGCAGGGGACCCAGAAGGAGAACTGCTGGGTTATGACCAACCAGAGGAACTAAAAGCAGGATTCTCAGAGTTCAACCCCAGCAGGCCACAGCTGGACGCCCCAGCTCCCACCATTGCCTCAGGGAAGAAGTTCTTGATGCAACATCGCCATCTACAGCTCACGGTGAGAAATGCGCGGAGGGCATCAGAATTTGAGAAACTGTCCAGATCACACTGTGTATGCTCAGAGTTCCACAGTCAACTTCTTAGGGAGGAAAGTGGGACATCGTTTCCCACAACAGAGGACAATCTTCGTTTGTGCTTGGACGGATACATGTCTGGCCATATTTCCCAACCATTTCCATACTTTACGAAGTGCAGAATGAAGAGGTTCAATATGCCAGAGGTGCGCCTCGGGTTACAAATACGATCTGTCGAATGCACACAGTTTATAGCACATATTAGTAGTTCCTCAGTGTTACAGATGAGAATAACTTAGAAAATACACCATTCCCAGTTTCCCCCAACTACAAATGAACCTCACAACTTTGTCCTATGGATGAAAATAACTCCACCCTCCCAGCCTCCACGAACCCTTCTAGTCCTCTCTGAAGATGATGGAGCCAATTTATCAAGAGAGATCACCGGCTTCCTGAGCGTGGGCTGTGTAAAGAGGTCAGTTGACCTTTCTGAACCTCCTTTCTTCTTTTCTGCACCAGTACATTGAAAAAGGCTGGATGTCAATATGAGGTCTGGGGATGCTTGAATGGAAGTTGAAAACTGACAAACTTAAGAAATGCAAGTCTGGACCACTCTACTGAATATGTAACACTAGGCGCTGGCAATATATGGGCTCCTCACTCTGCTGACTCACCTTTCTCATTTGGGAGAATAATCAACAGGTTAACGTGTTTACCTGCAGTAGAGGAGAAAACATGGGCTTTGAGTTCGTCCGTCAAACCTATGCCACTGAAGTTTAGAGAACGCTGCCCCTCACAGGTGCGTGCCATCAGCACCTAGGCCATTTCCTCCACTGGGGTGCACATCATAGGGGCAACAGCTCCCAGGAGTATTAAAGCAAGTTCCAGAAATATTAAATGAGAGGATCTTTTTTTTCTTAAATCTCTTTATTAAAACCACCTTGGAATAGGACATGCTTGACAGCATTTCCTCGGACAGAGTGTTAAATACAGCATTCAAACCAGAAAATTACTCATTGATTTGCCCCGTGAAAAGATAAATGTCTATTCAGCTCCGTTCTATCCCAGTGCAGACCTTATTGTTTCCAGGAAGTGATCTGAGTGTAGGTCCCTAATGAAGCAGCTCAGCATGTAAATGTCTCAAGCACATGGCACAGGACAGAAACAGATCTTGCCAGCCAAATGCAGCACCCCAGAAGGCCACCTATGGCTCCCCAAAGCAGAGCATCCTTATGACCTAGACAAATACCAGAACCCCAGACAACAAAAGCATAGCAGCCAATACTCTCAGAGAAAATATGCACAGACAACAAAATCCTGAGCCAAAGAGGGCACAGAAGCAAGAGCTGATTATTCCCTGCCCCAGAAGCCTCTGGGTCCATTATAGTTTCAGGTTTGGCTTAAAGATGGCTTTCATAACAGCAGGTGACTGCCATCTGTAAGACACTATCAGACCACATATGCCTAATAATGCGCTCTCATTTTGATTCAGTGTTTTACAGCTCACACAGGGGTACTGCATGCCCAGTCTCATTTGATTCTCTTAACAACCCTATTAAGCAGGTGGTGGTACAGGTACCTACTATACAGGCTGCATGTCGTTCTTCAGAGAGACGTTGTCATAGACCACTGTATCTATCTGCTCACTCTGCAAGCATGTGTGGATCGGCCTCTCTGCCTCAAGCCCTGTGTAGAGGTGGGTCAGAGGGACTGAGAAGGAAGAAAGTAGAAGAGAAAGGGGAGAAAGCAAAGACAGCTCAAATAGGATGTGTATGTATAACTATGTTAGAAAATTACTAACTCTAAGGGGGTGGTTGGCAGACTTCTTCAGACCAGAATTTAGAGAAATCAGAGGGAGGAATCTGCAGTCCTTATGAGGAGCTTCCTGATTTAAAAGAGAACTGCTTTTAGGACCCCCTTTTGGGAGAGGGTGGGACTGGGAGAAACAGACTCCTGAGCATGTATTAAACACTAGGTTTGATCCCCAATATGATATAAAACCAGGCTTTGTGATATTCACCTTCTAAGCTCAAGAGGTAGAAGTAACAACATCAAAAGTTTTCTTATCCCAGGTTGGCCCCAAACTCTGTACGTAGCTGAGGATGACTTTGAACTTCTGAACTTCTGATCTTCCTGTCTAAAGCGGTGGGGGGATCACTCTACCATAGCTAGGAAATAATGTACATTTTGAATTATAAGTCAGTTGATAATTTTTTCCACATGCTATTTTGGTACTTTTTTATTTAAAATATTTTAAGTAGACACACTGATGCACTGAAAAGACACAAAATGATTGTCCATTAATTGGGTAAGCAGTATTTTTATCTCATTAATCATGTTATTTTATGGTGACAGGGAATTTTAAACTCTTATCTTCCACTTCTTGGTAGGCCCCCTAATTAATACAGCTGTCAACTCAACACAGCCCAGAGATATGTGAGAGTTTCAATGGGGATATTGCCTCTATTGTCTAGATTTCTAATGTCTGTAAGGGAGCCCAGACCCTGTGGCCACTGTAATCTCTTGGAAGGTGGTCCTGGTCATGAACTAGAAGGAGGAAGCCAACAAACCACATTCCTCTGTGGTTTCTAATTTAAGCCCATACCTTGAGTTCCTGTTTGAACTTTTTACTTGATGATGGACTGTAGCCCGTATGACAAGCTAAATCCTTTCTCCCACCGAGTTTTGTTTGCTCATGTTGTTTAACAAAGCAACCAAAGGCAGGCTGATTCTTTGTATGAGGCTAACATCCTGACCTTGAGGTTGGACAACAGGTACTTTTGTTCTTCTTGCATGGATGTGATGTTTGCAAGTCTTGCTCATGGCAATCCATCAGGGATGAACATGCACTAGAACACTATTTTCTGTTGAATTCTAATTTTGGAATGTAATCCAGTGCTCCTCAATTTCATGTCTGTACAAAACACTTCTTGCTATCATAAAGATTTGAATTCCCAGATTTGAGATCCAGCATTCATAGGATATGCCTGATAACAAGAGAATGATCTTTAGACCTCATTTTGAGTGGCAGAATTCAGAGTGATTCTCTTGTTTATTCTCAAGAATGAGTGTAAAATCAGAAGAGACAAATGATAGTAACAGTGATTTTAGTAAGCAGAAAATAGGGGGAAAATAGAAAATTAGAAAAAAAAAATATTTTTGATGTTTAAGGATATGTTGGGATTTTAATCTAATGTCATCTAATGTCTAGCTCTCTGGTGCCAAACTCTGTAATTCTCACATCTTCAGGAATCCCAGAAAGTATCAGTAGAAATTCGTGAGTTAATTTAAATATTCTGAAACTAACAGCTGAAAATTAAGTACATACACCAGGCCTCATTTGTTCATGAAAATGTAGACTCATTAATAAAATTTACTGTGGTTTTGTGTCTGTTTATTCCTCCCATTGCTAGCTTAGCACTTATTAGCTGTGCTTCATTTTAAGATATATATGTGTGTTACTAATAAAAACAAGAAAACGAATTAAGTATTCATAAATGCAGTTCAAGCACTAGAGACTAAAAAGAAAGTACTTGGTAGTAAAGTAAATTGTTGGGAAGTAATTCAAATTTCTTATTTTATGGTATTGTTTTATTGTTTAGCTTTATGTCTAGCACTTTTGTTTGTCTGTTTTTGTGGTACATTGTTTTGCATTCTCTCAGGTCTGTAAATATTAACTAAGCAAAAGTTTAAGAGTAAGCTGAAAGGAACCAGAACAAATTCCTAGCAGGCTTGCTTCAAGATAACGCCGATTGCTCCTGCCAAACATCCTATCAAGTGTCAAGAACTAACATTAATTATCATATTAATTCTTCAAAATAGCTTCACAGGGAAATTTACTTTAAAAACTGAAGATTTGTCTCAGCAGTTATGAGCTCTTACTAATCTCGAAAGGGGACCCAGGTTTGCATCCCTAGACCAACGTAGTGGCTCACAAACATCTTTAACTTTAGTTCTAGAGGTGCCCATGCCTCTTATCTCCAGAGTTCCAGCATGCATAGGATATGCATGCATGCCCTGAGACACAGACACAGATACGTTAAAATATTTATATGTGTTACATGCATATGTGCCTATTTCATGAGCACATGTATGTATGTGTGGTCAGAGGCTGATGTAGTCCTCTGTCATTTTTTTCACCTAAGAGCTTGAGAGAAGGTATATCACCAACTCAACAAGAACTGCCTGTCCAGCAAACCTGGGGACCTAGCTGACTTTGCTTTCCCAATGCTTGGATTACAAGGATACCCTACCATTCTTGGCTTTTTGTAAGGGTGCTGATGATATAAAATTAGGACTTAAAGTTTATGTGGCAATATCCTAAAATGGATATTTCATGGGTAAAATATCGAGTTTTAGAAACACACAGTAAGTAACCCAGAAACCCATAGCAAGTAAAAGGATTGTCTAGCAATGAAGCCTAAGTTTCTGACCCAAACCATAAAATTCTAATTAAAATATAATATTCCACAATCTAAAGATCTGCTAGATTCTAGTCTCTTCATATCATATGTCTCAATATGGATAGGAAATTACTGGTTTACTTATTCATTTATTTGAACCACAACTCTTTGCAAAAGTGTTCATGAGACTAAGAGAAATCTAAGTGGACCCCAGTGTTCTCAGCAGCTACCAGCATGCTGCCATTTCTTCTGAAGACCCGGCCCCTCCCGCCTGCAGGCACACAAAGGCAAAGACACTCATCCCACAAAAGCCTGGTGAGAAGTCAAACTGATTTCTCTGCATTTGCCCTAAGGGTGCTGTAGAACAAACACAAGTTTAGAATGAAATAAATCTAGATCTAAACCTGATCCCCACATAAGTGTCTTCTGACCACTGACAGTTCACGGACTTTGCTGAACCATTTTATTATCTGGTCACAGAGGGATACTACGGGATTTTTCACTGGACAGTTGTGAGAACTAAATCACTCTTTGTAGGCAGAGTCCACGGCACATGTGAAACACTAAGCAAACACGTTGTTCAGACCTGCTGCTTTCCACCTCAGCTTGGCTTATATCTGCAAAATTGTAGGCTTCCTATAGAAGATCCCCTTGATCATGGATAATCCACAATATAAAACTAAGCGTTTGGTTATCTGACCCTAGGTCAGGCATACTCAAAGCTAACTGTTAAGTCTGAAAACTACAGATGAGTGATACAATAAATGATGATGAAAAGTAAAATAAGTGATAATGACAAAACAGAAACTGTTGTATGGACCACAACTATAGCCAGAGTAAACCTGCTGTGACCAACCAGAAATGACCTTTGCTCAGGGTTAGAAAGTCGATCTGGCCAACCCTGCACGCCCCGCTCCACATTTTCGTTACTCCTACTGGAAAGGTACATTTTATAAGATACAAATAAGCACATGAATTCAATTTCCTCTCCAGGAGATAACACAAATTAAGAGAGCATGAAAATGGAGTGAGCCTAGTGTCCAGCAGTCAGACTGACATCTCAGGGAGTTGGAAAGGATAGTCAACAAAAAGCAGTAATGAGCTTATATCTTTAATAATAGAGAACAAGGATTTTGTTAAGGAAATTATAAAATAGAAAAGGAAAGAAAATTTAGGAGGAGAAAAACAAGTCCGTGGATTTAGTTTTTCATGTCGCTCAGTGCTCTTCTGAAGCACATAAAACTGCTGATTCTTCAGTTCTACTCCGATTCTTCTTGCATAGCCAGAACCAGACCTCCCGTGTTCACAAAGACTGTCACATACTGATTTTTAGCATCACCAGTGAGAAGCTTTTCACTCTTCTCCCAAGGAACACATGTGTGGAGTGAATTCTGCAAGTTGACTCAAGTCTGTTCCAGGTGGGTCTTCTCCTGCTGGCAAAGCAAGCCCGCAGATGCCCGCAGACACAGCCTGGCCTTCACCAAATCAACAGCCACCATGTAGCTTTCATTCCCTGGGGAGCCGGAAGAGTTCTGGTGGCATCTATTACTTGCAATGACAGAAAAAGAACCAGAGTTGGCATAAATAATGACATTTGAGGTTGAAGAGGACAAACAACAGGAAAATTTTCACTCTTGTCTCAAGATTGTGAAACACTTATAAATCTCCCGAAATATGACTTAACTCCCTAATATTTCAACCTTGCACTTGAAATATTACTCAAGCAAAATTCTTGGTTTTCAACTAGCAAGGATCCCTCTTACCTCCCAGATGTAAAGGTGGAATCATCAAAATACCATCCCTTGACCGTGATTTTTCATGGCATTCCTAAAGCCTGTGAACATTCTTAAACTCTTCTCTGTCAGGGTGAGTACCTTGAGTAAAATGGTCTACACATTTTTGATCTTTGGGAATTCAATATGCAACATTGAGCATGAGCTAATACTGTTCTTTGAGCAGTAAGTGTATGAAAGAATAAATAAACAAGAAAGGAAGTAAGCTATTTCCTGCCTGGTCTGTCATTAAGAAGCTAGTATAAACTTATTAGGTTACACTATTTAATGAGTTCACACTTCACTTCATGCTAGCAACAAGCTATAGGCATTGTATACAATCTTCCCTTTTCATCTTCACACTACCACTGTGAGATAGCAAGAATTATTAGTCTCATATCAGCAGGAAAGGAAAATAATTAGAGGCTCAGCAAACAGAAAAACTTGCAGAAGGCTAAACAGTCAGAGAGTCACAGAAAGATCGACACCATCTCCTTGTGATTCTCAGCATCTGAGTAAATGATTGGGATGCTCAGATTCTTTATTTTCGATTCTTTTCTCAGCATCCTGATGTAATTCATTCATAAACTCATCTATCCAATAGCTTTTGCATCTATTCGATAAATATTTATTTAGAATACACTTCGTTGTAAGGAGGCCATTAGTTAGTTTTTGGCTGTTTAGCCCCGAAATAATCACACAAAAACTGTATTAATTAAATCACTGCTTGGCCCATTAGCTATAGCTCTTACATATTAATTTAACCCATTTCTATTAATCTGTGTATCTCCAAGTGACTGTTGCTTACTGGGTGAAGTTTCATCTGGCATCTGTTTCCGGCAGGGTTACACTTCTTCTCTCTGACTCTACCTTCTTCCTCCTAGCATTCAGTTTAGTTTTCCCCACCTACCTCTGTTCTGCCCTGCTCTGCTATAGGCTCAAAGCAGTTCTTTATTAACCAGTTGTATTCACAACATACAGAGGGGAATCCCACATCAATACTTTAAACTTAATTCTATGTTAGACTTCATAGAATACAAAAATAAAATAAAATATGAATGGCATTTCATATTTCCAAAGAGCTTAGAGTTTAATAAGAAAGGTAATAAGATAGAACACTGCATATAGGTTTAGCCCCTCCAGAACTATGAAATGTAATAAAAATTAAATAAGACAGTGATCACCATCATGATCTTTTCCAAAACAATCCTTTTGTCTCTTTCCCTCTTCCTAATAATTTAGCCCTACTCCTCCACCCATACAATACTGAAAAGCAGACCTGCATTTTGTTCCCAGTACTGCCAATATAAAGCCCTTTAGTGCATTCTCATTGTAAAGTTAAAACTCTTAGGCTATTTTTATTCTCATGTTATAATTGTTCCATTCCATTAGTTCAAGGATTCTTCTGCCTATTCTGAGACTTCTGGTTGCATACACACACCACTTTATGAAAACATCTTCTCTCTGCCTCTGCTTCAGCCACTTCTACCTGGAGTTGTCCTTCTTTCTTTCCATTTCGTCTGTTCTGCCGACTCTAACCAGTTTGCTTCTGAACTCTTCTAAGCCATTTCTCTTTATGGAAGTATCTCATTTATTTTTGCATTTATCTGTCAGAGAACATTAAGTTATTCTAAATGGATACTAATTGCTTATACATCAGCCTTGTCTAGAGTGTCTCAGTAGCTATAGTAACTGCCCATTTATCTTTCTGCTCTCCTTAGTGTCCACCACAGTGACATGTAGTGTGGACTCTGAATGTCTGCAAAAACAAATGACCTGTTTAGTTTGGGGAACATTTACTAGTGCAAAGATCCTGTCTCCCATTTTGTCTGTAAGCTTTGTGAGGAGTGAGACTATAGCTTTTGTGTGATTTACTTTTACCTACTGCAGTTCCCAGTGTGGTCATTGGATACAGTAAAGACCCCAAAAATGATTGTTAATGAGTAGAAACTTGTAATTTCATAGTTTCTACTTCTGTAGAAGTGATATTTCTTCTCTACTAATCCTGAAATCTTTTAATCTGAAGTTGGTAGAAATTCACCAACCTCAGTGTGTGGCTGTTTTCTTTCTTTCTGGCACTTCTTGTACTTTCCACATGAAAGTCACAAATGGATAAGTAGACAAATCATAAATGCAAAACTTTATCCCCACAGACAGGGATAAGAAAAAACTCCCACAATCAAAAACTATGCAAGTTTTCTCGAGGAATGCTTGGCCTAAGTTGGTTAACTAAAGATGTGAGGTAAAGAATTCATGATAAGGAGACAGCCACACTGACCATGATGCCTGTGGGTAGCGCTGTCCCTCAGGAGCAGCTGCACTCTTGTCTGTTCCATAGTTTAGCTATGCTGCGTGATACTGGAGCAAACTCCCAATTCATCATTTTTTGTTTGTTATTTTCTTTTTTCCAAGATAGATTTTTGTCATTTGCTTCCAAAGGAGTCTTAATGGTTGCAAAGACTATTCTGATAACAGATACTGGTGGTTAAAGAACCAGAAGAAAGTGAAAAGGGATAAATACAGCATTACATTTCATAACAGGACTGCAGACATTTATTTAGGTCATGCTATAGAGATTCAAATGGTAGGAAAACAGAAGCCAATTGCTCAGAGGTTATCTGACCAAATAAGACACTGCTTAATCAATTCATAAGAAATTCTTAGAGAAGTAGGGAAAAATTTAATCATGCAATATGATAGCATCTAGATGAGTAATAAGGGATGGCCCTACAGGATTTATGGTGGACAGAAAATTGTGGATGATAACATAGAAACTTAGATCAGAGCCCACTGTGTCCTGATGAAATATTTTCCTCCCTCTCATCTGTCCTTTTTTCCTCTTACTTCCTTCATTTCTTCCTTTTTCTCTCCAGCCTCCATTTCTTCAATTCCCCCCACCTCTCTCTCTCTCTCTCCCTCTCTCTCTCTCTCTCTCTCTCTCTCTCTCTCTCTCACACACACACACACACACACACACACACACGCATTCACTGAATGCCTAAAATTTATTCTATCATGCCCAAGGCCTACTACTTAATGCTAAAATTGTGGAGAATAAAGACTTTTTCTTTACTCAAGGGCCATCTGATACCAAAGTTTGGAGAACAAAGAGGCACAACAAATTCAGAGAAGGTATCACCAAAAAAGACAATGACTGAGACGACTGAAAATGTAGATAACATTTGTTAGTGGCCAAGAGAGTGCTCCAGGTAGGAAACAACATTCTAAGATGAGAAAAAGCTTAAGTGCAGAGTCATGGTGATGTAAAATTGTATGATGTATCAAAGGGAGGCAGTGATACTCCCCAGCATAAGTTTTAGTAGGTTACAAAACACGAGTAAATTAACTTTGACAGTGTTTTTGGATAGAAATGGACTGTGTTAGATTTGTTTTTTGTCATCATGTTAAAATACTTGAGCAAAGCTGACTAAAGGAAGAAGCATTTGGTTCAAGGTTTCAGAGACTTCATCCTATTACATTGAGGAAAGTATTATCGAGTAGAGTAGTTTAAATCACAGCATCCAGAAAGCAGAGGCAGACACAGAGGAGAACATGCCTAGCAGCTGACTTTTTCTTTCTTTGTCATTGTCATTATTCTGAATTTTCCATTTTGTTTGCTTGGTTTTGGATTTTTTGATTTATTTTATATTTATTTTATTTTAAAAAAGAAAGTGAACTCTTTTTTCATTTTATATACCAATCCCAGTTCTACTCCATCTCCTCCTCCCATACCCTTCACCTTCCCTTTCACCCCACCCACCCCAAATCCACACCCCAGAGAGGGTAAGGTACATTGCTCCAAGGGAGGACCAAGGCCCTTCCAACTATATCCAGGCAGAGCAAGTTATCCATACAAAGAGAATGGACTCCAAAAATCCAGTACAAGCAGCAGGAACAAATCCTGGTCTCACTGCCTGTGGTCCCTCAGTCTGTCCCAGCCATCCAACTGTCACCCATATTTAGAGGGTCTAGCTTGGTCCTATGCTGATTCCTTCCCTATCAGGGCAGAGGTAGTGAGCTTCCATTAGCTTAGGTAAACTGTTTCACTGGGTGATCCCTTCATGGTCTTGAACTCTTTGCTCATATTCTCACTCCTCCCACTTTTCAACTCGACTTTGTGAGTTCAGTCCAGTGCTCCACTGTGGGTCTCTGCCTCTGTTTCCATCAGTTGCTGGATGAATGTTCTATGGTGACATTAAAGAAAGTCATCAATCTGACCACAGGGCAAGGCCATTTTGGGCACCCTCTTCGCTATTGCTTAGGGTCTTAGCTGAAGTCATCCTTGTGGATTACTGTGCATTTTTCTAGTACCAGTTGTATTGCTAGCCCCATAATGTCTCCTTCAATCAAAATATCTCTTTTCTTGCCCTCTGTCTCTGTCCTTCCTCCATCTCAACTATCCCATTCCTTCAAGTTCTACTCCCCCCTCCCCTTCTACCCTCTTGTCCCCTTTCTGCCCTCCCTTCTTTCCCCACCCCCATGTCCCCAATTTTGTTGGGAGAACTTGTTGCAGGGAGATTACTTGTTGGTTCCCAACTGCTTAGCCCTGAAATAATCACACAGAAACTTTATTAATTAAATCACTGCTTGGCCCATTAGCTCTAGCTTCTTATTGGCTAACTCTTACATTTTAATTTAACCCATTTCTAGTAATCTGTGTATTGCCACGAGTCTTATGGGGTAAAGTTCTGGTGTCTGTCTCCAGTGGTGCTACATGGCTTCTCCTTGACTCTGTTTCTTTATTTAGTTTCTTTAGAGTCATAGACTATAGGCTCATTATCTTTTGCTTTACAGAAAGTATCCACTTATGAGTGAATATATACCATCTTCATCTTTCTGGGTATGGGTTACCTCACTCATGATAGGTTTTTTTTTTCTAATTCTTTCTCTGTAGTGCAGGCTAGATACAAACTTGTAGCAATCCTCCTGCCTCAGCCTCACAAATGCTACAATTATAAAGAAATCATGACCTATAGTTTGGCTTCTTTTTTCCCCCTGTTTATTCTATTAATTCCTCAACACAAATTTAGAGCAGACAGGTCTTCTCCATTTAGTTAATTAGCTGGAAATGCTCACAAAGACATACCCAGAGGTCATTATTAGTGCAATCAAGCTGACAGTCAATATTAACTATCACACAGACATAGAATATTGTATGAAAACATCAAGGAAAAACAGCTAAGGCTTCTGTTGGGATTAAAATTCTGAAGACTCCCAGAAACAAACAATATCGAAACAAGTCTTCATACATAAGAGATATTTAAGAAAAGGAGGCATAACAAAAGAGACTTTTATGCAAAATAAGCAGGACATGGATGGACATGAACAGGCAGTGGAAAATCACATGGAGAAAAGGTTATAATTCTCTCCACAGTACTCTACCATCTTTCTCGCATAGCTCTACTCTTCAGAAGGGAGACCAGAATCAGAAGCCTGAATATCCTAGTTAAAGAAGGGAAATTAGCAATGTAGGCAAACTTCCTGGTTTCATTTCTGTTGTTGTGATAATACACCCTGACAAAAAGCAACTCGGGGGAGAAACAGTTTATTTGAACTCATAGTTCCAAGTTATCCCATTGTGTGGGAAGTCAACGGAGCAGGAACTTGAAAGAGCTGGTCATATCAGGTCAAGAGCAGAGAAAAATTATCACATAATTTATCACACGTTCCCTTGCTTGCTTGTGCTCAGCTGTACTTCTCAGATCTCATGCAGTTCAGGACCCTTGACTAGAGAGTAGTGCTACCTAAAGTGGTCTCAAAGGCAAAGGGTAACAGTGGAGATCGAACCAAAATGGACAGTGCAGAGCCTGTCTGGATGTGTATCACTTTCCAGTCCAATTAACTATCATACAGAAGCTGAGCCGAGGCTCTAACGGTAAAGGGTTTCAGATATGTGTGTTACCTCATATTCACTGTGGAACAAGAGTCAATAAAATTCGGTCCACTGACTGTTTTTGAAAGCAGAAGTTTATTTGAAAACTACCACATCTGCTCACTTACATATAGTCTAAGGGCAGGGCTGAACAGTTGCAGAAGAGACCTGATGTAGTCCGGAAAGTCAGGAACTCCTTACTATCTGCTATTTTACAGAAAATAGTACATATGTCATTTTCCCAAAATTTAAACACAAACTATAATGACTAACACAAAACTATAGTTTAAGAGTTAAAGAACCTTATATATTAAGGCGTTGGGGTGATTTTCAACAGAAGATACTCAGGGCAGAAGAGCTTCCTTTCTGTGTTTATTTTGTGGGCTGCATTGTGATATGGAGTACATGGGTTCAGGGCTGTCAGCATGACTCCCACAAGAGTGCAAGTCCCTTTAAGGGCAACCTTCCTCATGTGCACTTCCAACAAAGATGATGTACTTAGCTCCCTGATCACAGAAACAAAGTAATATGCAAACATTTTCAACTGGCCCCTGTACTACTGTGGAAGTTATTAGTAGCAAGCATTGAGTTTCCTCCAACTTTTGATCTTTGTTACAACATAAATCAGCCCAGTCTGATACTGGTTATTTTATTCACCTACCAAAGAAATTAAATGATGGTTCAATCTCTCCAAAACACTTTCCAACCTTCCCCCAAACAGGTCTTCTCAATCTGAAAGGTGCTATCAGTATCCTTTCACAGGAGGTCACATAACTCCTCTAATTTGAGGGTATAGTATTCTTACTGTTACAAGGCAATTATGTTAGGAAACTCAATAGGTGTGCCTCTAAATTAGGCAATTTGCTAGTATTATAAAGTCCCATTTTTTTCCACAAGCTATTTCAGATAGCTATGATTATTCAGAATTTTCTTATTCAAAAATACAGATATAACCAGAAAGACAAACAACTTCCCCCAGGTATGCAACAAGAAACATCTGAAGCCTACAGGTTTTCAGTTATGATTATGCTAAGATCTAGTTTCCTCCAGTGAGTCTGTGTACTTTGTAAAAAAGGTTATGGAGTCAGGAAATAACAGAGGACCAGCTTTTTAACTAACCAAAGCAGCATTTTTAGAGATTCTGAACATTTGGCAAGAGGAGAAAAGCAATAAATTATACAAATGTACTGTGAATAACAACTTTAATATTTAAAAATTCTTCCTGCAGGAATTTCACATCTCTCCAGATCTCAATGGGAAGGCTAATTGGAAATATTTGGATCTGATTTACACACCTCTATGCTCTAGTCCCCAACACCCACTTCCCTTCTACAGATTGTTCTGCTTGTAAATGTGAACCATGGATGGTCTTTCAGGTCACAATGTGTGAATCTTCATAATATTAGCAGATGGAAAATCTTGCTCACTAAAAACTAGTATTGAAATATACAATATTGAACGCTAAACATGGCCTCTAATGATTGGAAACACACACACGCACACGCATGCATGCACATGCACTTTTTTTTAGGGTTTGTTTTAAAATTCAAACTTAAAAGTACTTGGGGACAAAAATAAATCTTATAAAATACAGAATACAGATCTAAGTCAAGAGAAAAGTAGGAACAAACAAGATATTTACATAAGGCTTTTGACATCAATTGGAAATAAATTATACATAAAATGCAGTAAAGATGAGAGGGTAATAACAGATAAAAACAAATGCTTACAGAAAGTATGTGGTTAGTATGCTGTATACACACATACACATACCCTTCCTCTCTCTCTCTCTCTCTCTCTCTCTCTCTCTCTCTCTCTCTTTCTCTGTGTGTTTCTGTTTCTGAACAAATAGTTTGGAGAACAGTGCAGATCATTCTAGATTGTTTCCAAGTCTAAGTGCCTATGTAAACCTGAGGGGCAGCAATCAAGCAACTACACCATACTAGACCAGACACGGGGCCCAGCTGGTATTTATGACAGAATGTAAATTGCACCACTTCATTTCCCCCTCACCATTGTGAAGATGCACTGCTGCTACCATTTTACAGAAGCCAGCGTTGCTCCAAAATGAACTATTCACCTGAAGCTACACAGCGCGTTAGTAGTTACAGATGTTAAACCCGTATCCAAAGCACACGTTCTTTCCTCTAATCCTTTACAATCATAAAGCAATCCCACTTCATATTGTTCTATTCTCATTTTTAACAAGTATTAGTCACAGAAATTTGTTCCAGATATTAGAGGCAGATATTAATTTCCATGCATTTATAAAAGAAAAAGCTAATCCTTAGCAAAATTAAGCAACTCATTTAAATTCTCACAGCATATGCAACGGGGGTAAGAATTCAGATATGCTTACCAGTAAATCAGTTCTGCATGAGGAAATTCCTGATTCTTAACATCAGCCTTTTGTAACACATGAGTCCATGAACAGGTGTCAGGCCCATGAGTCTCTTACTTAGTTCAGAGCTGTAATGTTTACCACATATTTGGGGAACTGATTTATTAGTTCTGTAGAACAATTTATCTTTCTATTATTGGCTGCAAGGTTGCTTTGGGAACTAGATCACTGTATGTGATTGGGCTGTGGGATAGGCTCAGGAACTTCTAGGTGGAGGAAAGGTGTTGGGGGAACGTCAGAAGAGCACAGTGAAACTCAGAAATGTGCTTCCATGAGGAAAACAAAGGGGTGGAGGAAAATAGTGTGGGGGGCTATCAATCCTCACGGTCTCCAAAACAAGTCCCTGTAATAAGAATGAAGTATAAATTTCACTGATTTGCCCTTCCCCCTACGTACATACACTGAACTGAAAGAAAAAAATGGACTATCATATCTATGCTTCATCCACACAGTAATTAAAACCCAGTGCTTGGGTAGAAAGCAAAGGGGGACCACGAACTCACAGGGCCTTGAGCTTGCATAGGCCTGTAGGCAAAGCAGCTCAAACCAGCACAGAGCATCGAGGGACACATAACAGGGACAAAGTGGGAGGCAGGAAGTGCATGTTGGGTGGCAGTTTGTACAACAGAGGACCTTAGGGGATCTGGGTGCAACCGTTCCGTTATTACTGTTTTGTATTAGAACTGAAGTGGAAAGTTCCTTCAGGTGGTTGATTTCCAGAAGCACTGCAGAAAATTCACACATTGTCTGTGAGTCCAGGGTTTAGAAGATTAGGACAAGGAGAAGACTTTCAGTTCACAGGAAGCTATATATGCCTGATCATGGGCAACAATGGAAGCCCTCAGCTGAGGGCTTCAGGAGGCCATCTACATCAGTCTCAGGCTTTGTTCTCAGCCCAACTGTTGTGATTTATAGCACATGAGATGCTCTGAAGCAATGTTGCAAATGGAGACCCAGAGACAAAGCTCTTTTATCACAGTAATAAATTCACGTTCCCAGATTAATTTAAGCCTGTGTTTTTAATTCTCCACCCCTTACCTAATACAATTAAGGCCTGAATTAATTACAAAGGGAGTAAACAAAGAGATGTATTGCTTCACAGAGATGCAAAATCTAGCTAACCGCCCTACATTAATACCACTTAACAAATAGATCTCCAGCTCAGGCATATAAAATTAATCTCCCCTAATTTTCTGGTTTCAACTGATCTCCTTCAATAATTCTTTCAAAAAATGGTCTGTTAACTTCTGTCTCACCATTTTCCTTAGATATATCATATCTTAAAGAATGCGAGTAGATGATTGCATAAAGAGTAGCCCAGTGGACACATGAAGAGATTTTTGTCCTTTGTCTTTTCCTTTTCTGAAATGAAAATGGAGAACGTCAATACATCCTAATGCAAATGCATTTATCCTTGAGTTAAGGAAACACAAGTTCCACAGACTTTATTTTTGGAGCTTTAGTCATGTTAAAAGATTGTCTCAAATGTAGGAAGCTTTGATTTATTGAAGATGTACTAGTTCTGAAAAATATATAAAACCAAAGGTCATATTGTAAAGTTTGAAAGTTGAAGTGCCATCAGAAGAGGTAAGACGGCAAAATTCTCCCACAGGACAGACATCCTGTTTAAAATAAGTATGCATCAAATAGTGAATTTCAGATCTGAACTCGACCATCTGGGTTCTTCCTCACAAGTTACTCCAAGTCTGTAAGTCCTTCTTCCCTAGATGTAATGAGGGAGATAATGTTATTCGTTGTATAATATCATGGTGTTATGTGAGGTTACTTAGGAAATGTTCTGGTAAGAACTGATTAAACAACAGCAACAACAAAAACAAAGAACAAAAACAAGAATCTCTCCCAACAACTCTGAATCATTTTTTACCTTTTAATTCAGGGCCAACTCTCAGCCTTGAAGTTTTATGGAAAACTTATAAAGTTCTGTAATATTCCAGCCTACCACAGTGGTAGAGAAACAGGGTGACTTGTTTTTTACTATTTATTCTTTGAGAATTTTATCACATATATAATATATTATGATCATATCCACCCCTTTATATTTCTCCCCTTGTCAGAATACATTGGTTACAAAAGTCACAGATCCCACCTGTTGCCAACAAGATGAGATCATTCAAGGGTTTTTATATTAAAGACTAACAACAGTTTGTGACATTAGACTAGTGATGGACACAAACATCAACACAGGCTCCCCATCATGTGACAGAAGCAGGATATTTAACCTACACAAAGCCCTGGTCAGGAATGGCAACCTTATCCTGTTGCAGGAGCTACTTCTGCTCCATCAGCCAATAGCTGCTGAGATACCAGCCCATTGGTGCATGGTTTCTCTTTTTTTTTTTTATTGAGAAAAAGAAAAAAACAAGTTTCCACCTCCTCCCAGCCTTCCATTTCCCTCCCCCTCCTCCCACACTTTTCCCCCTCCTCCCACCCTTCTCCCCCTCCCGCTCCAATCCAAAGAGCAATCAGGGTTCCCTAACCTGTGGAAAGTCCAAGGTCCTCCCTCCTCCGTCCAAATCTAGGAAGGTGAACATCCAAACTGGCTAGGCTCCCACAAAGCCAGCACATTAAGTAGGATCAAAACCCCGTGCCATTGTCCATGGGTTCTCATCAACCCTCATTGTTCACCATGTTCAGAGAGTCCGGTTTTATCCCATGCTTTTTCAGTCACAGTCCAGCTGGCCTTGGTGAGCTCCCATTAGATCAGCCCCACTGTCTCAGTGGGTGGGTGCACCCCTCGTGGTCCTGACTTCTTTGCTCATGTTCTCCCTCCTTCTGCTCCTAATTAGGACCTTGGAAGCTCAGTCCAGTGCTCCAATGTAGGTTTCTGTCTCTATCTCCATCCATCACCAGATGAAGGTTCTATGGTGATATGCAAGATATTCGTCAGTATTGCTATAGGATAGGGTCATTTCAGGTTCCCTATCCTCAGCTGCCCAAGGACTGGGGACATCACCTTGGGCTCCTGGGAGCCACTCTAGGTTCAAGTCTCTTGACAACCCTAAGGTGGCTCCCTTAACTAAGAATTGTGCTTCCGTGCTCCCCTATCAAACCTTCCTTTCTGAACTGAATAGAGAATTCTCAACAGAAGAAGTTCAAATGACCAAAAGACACTTAAGGTCCTGCTCAACCTCCTTAGCAATCAGGGAAATGCAAATCAAAACAACTTTGAGATATCATCTTACACCTGTCAGAATGGCTAAAATAAAAAACTCCAATGATAGCCTTTGCTGGAGAGGGTGTGGAGGAAGGGGTACCCTCATCCATTGCTGGTGGGAATGCAATCTTGTGCAACCACTTTGGAAATCAGTGTTTTGGTTTCTCAGGAAATTCGATATCAAACTACCCCTGGACCCAGCAATACCACTCCTGGGAATATACCCAAGAGATGCCCTATCATATGACAAAAGCATTTGTTCAACTATGTTCATAGCAGTATTATTTGTAATAGCCAGAACCTAAAAACAACCTAGATGGCCTTCAATGGAAGAATGGATGAAGAAAGTGTGGAATATATACACACTAGAGTACTATGCTGCGGTAAAAAACAATGACTTCTCGAATTTTGCATGCAAATGGATGGAAATAGAAAACACTATCCTGAGTGAGGTATCCCAGACCCAAAAAGATGAACATGGGATGTACTCACTCATAATTGGTTTCTAGCCATAAATAAGGACCACGGAGTCTACAATAGGTGAACCTAAAGAAGCTAAGTAAGAAGGTGAACCCAAGGAAAAACATATAGTTATCCTCTTGGCTATGGGAAGTAGACAAAATTGCCGGGGAGAAAATTGGGATCTTGGGGGTGGGGTGGGATGGTGGTAAGGAGAGATGGGGAGAGAAAAGGGAGAAGGGGAGGACAGGAGAAACTTGGGTTTCTCTTTTAAAAAGCTGCCACTGCCCTCTACTCACCCTCTGGCTTTCAGCTCTGCTTCCAGCGACTAGGCTCCCTCCCTGATTATGCAGAGGGCTGTTGTCTGGGATGGTGATCTGTAAGTTTTCCCCCTTAAATAAATAACCATCCTATTTCCATCCATTTGCATGCAAAATTCAAGAAGCCCTTGTTTTTTACTGCTGAGTAGTACTCTAATATGTATATATTCCATACTTTCTTCGTACATTCTTCTATTGAAGGGCATCTAGGTTGTTTCCAGGTTCTGGCTATTACAAACAATGCTGCTATGAACATAGTAGAGCATATATTTTTGTTGTATGATAAGGCCTCTCTTGGGTATATTCCCAAGAGTGGAATTGCTGGGTCCAGGGGTAAGTTGATCCTGAATTTCCTGATAAACTACCACACTGTTTTCCAAAGTGGTTGCACAATTTTGCATTCCCACCAGCAATGGATGAGGGTACCCCTTTCTCCACAACCTCTCCAGCAAAGGCTATCCTTGGTGTTTTTTATTTTACATCTTACATCTGACAGGTGTAAGATGGTATCTTAAAAGTTGTCACTCTCCTGAGTGAGGTAAGCCAGACCCAAAAAGAGTAGCATGCGATGTACTCACTCATATTTGGTTTCTAGCCATAAACAAAAGACATTGAGCCTATAGTTAGTGATCCTAGAGAAGCTAAATAAGGAGAACCCAAAGAAAAACATATAGGCATCCTCCTGAATATTAACCTTCATCAGGCAATGAAAGGAGACAGAGACTGAGACCCACATTGGAGCACCAGACATAAATCTCAAGGTCCAAATCAGGAGCAGGAGAGAGAGCACGAGCAAGGAACTCAGGACCGCAAGGGGTGCACCCACATACTGAGACAATGGGGATGTTCTATTGGGAACTCACCAAGGCCAGCTGGCCTGGGTCTGAAAAAGCCTGGGATAAAACCGGACTCGCTGAACATAGCGGACAATGAGGACTACTGAGAACTCAAGAATATGGCAATGGGTTTCTGATCCTACTGCTTGTACTGGCTTTGTAGGAGCCTAGGCAGTTTGTCTGTTCACCTTACTAGAACTGGATGGAGGTGGGTGGTGCTTGGACTTCCCACAGGGCAGGGAACCCTGATTGTTCTTTGGGCTGATGAGGGAGGGAGACTTGATTGGGGGAGGGGGAGGGAAATGGGAGGCGGTGGCGGGGAAGAGACAGAAATCTTTAATAAATAAATAAAAAAATAACCATCCTATTAATCATAATTCCAAACTGGTATGGGATTGTTTGTGACTTACCCATCATTACCCAACTTTACTTCCTATACATCACAAAGGATCTAGGCTATTTATTTTTCTGGATCTACACCAATCTCAAACTTCCAGAGAACCGTGCTTCTTTCTCCCAGAAGGCTTCATTGTTCAAATGCTAATGTTTCTTAGGCATTCTTGATATCTTTATGGTCATTAACTTCAACACCCAAACAAAATTTTGAGTGGCTGCTTCTTTCTTTCTGTGTGATGGTTATAACTGTGTGGCATCATGAAAAAGTAGTATGGTAGAGTGTCTTAAGTCAAGCCATGAAGGAATATTGGTAGTATGAACAAGGGCTATACTAAATGTCTTTAAGTTCACCTGAATTTCAATGGAAGTATGTTCAAACATTTATATTGCTCTCTCTAACTGCTTGAATGATTAATTCCCTTATTATGCTCATTCACTGACGCTTTCATCCTGTCTTTCATTCTGGAAGTGTATGTTAAGCAAGTCCCATTAGATGTTAGAATTATTGTAGTTCATGTGATAAACAATAGCTCTGTCTTCCAATAACTCCCAATTGAGGAGAAAATAGAGACAAGCTAAGAGTTACAACAGATAGCATTCAGAGAGAAGGGAACAAGGAACAGCAGCATTTTAAGTGTACTTGGCAGAATTGATGACTGAGAGAGTGACAGAAACAACATCTATAAGCATGATATAGAGGAGCAACTGCAAACCTGGAAATGATCTCTGATGATGGAAAGCCAGTGAGAATCCCAAAGGCAGAGAAACCTGAAAGTGTTGTGATAATTTAGTATGATGGTAGAATATGCCAGTCATTTTAGTCTTTGATGAGGCCCCCTAACTAACATGGAGAGCAGAGTTGTGTGATGTTAGGATTAAAGTTAATTACATTTGATCTTAGAGAGTTGTAGGTTGATACTTTTTTTGGGGGGGGATTCAGTGTTTTAATGAAGGAAGTGTAGAAACTTCAGTAGTGAGGAGTGGTAGCACACACACTTGTAGGGACTGTTTGATAACATATAAAATGAGTTTGCCTCCCTAGCCTTCTCTAGTGCTACCCAATGTGACCCCAACTTGGAAAAAGTCAGCATGGGACCTTTATTCATGGACAACCCTCCCACTTGCCCTTTCTCTCAGATTTTAGGTTCAGCTTCAACTTGTAAGAGTTGTGTCATTTCAAGTTTTCTTTTAGCATGGGTATCTTTATTTGTAGAGAGGCAATAACAAATGTTTGTAAAGTTATAGCTTATGAGCACATGGAATTTCTTTAATTACATGAATTCATCCCCTGTTCCGTACCCGAAAGCTGTCATTAAATCCACTTCATGTTTGGAAAGAAGTCACAAGTCTCCTCAGAGTGAGATGAGGCTTCACCGTGAAGTCTCCTTGGGTCTGAGCAGATCTGGGCTGCCAGTCCTGATTCATTTTATGTCAGTGCCTGAGAAACACAGTGACTTGTGTTTATGTTTATGTTGGCATGGGGAGTGTGAGGAAGAGTGATTGAGATATGAAAAAAGACAAGAAAAAGAACTTTTGAAAAGCCAGTGCCACTGCAGGAATTTGTCTCTTCAGATTGATTTGCAAATAATTTCCTAAGGCTTCTTACTGCTTATTATCACTAAGGAGAAAGACCATGACTAAAACACTCACATAGTCTATATGTGGGAGGAGAGAGAAAGAAACAGAAAATACAACCACAAAACATACAAATTATACTCTTAATTCATTTAAACTGATATTAACTGTTTATAAAGATATTTTTCTTAAAATACCATTCAGCTCTTTATTTTATCAAATAATCAAATGTTTGATTTATCCTAGTTAAAAAAAAAAAACTCCAAAAAAACACAGAGAAACCCTGTCTCAAAAAAAAAAATGGAAATGAAAGATGGAGCCTAAAAATTTTCCAAAACTGCATTCTGTGGGAGCCTGATTCGGCCAGCACACATCTTCTGAGACAGCTGAGAGTAGAGGCTAGCTCAGCAAGGCTCATGTGGTCGGAACTAATCAGCGCACCACTCTAGTATTGCGCTCAGGACTCGAAGCAGATAGCAGTAAAATCCTTCCATTCTAGATTTCAATTACATGGAAATGCAAGCACATTGTACAATGACACAGTCTTTATATATCTTCTTCCACTCATAAAAACTTAGTCAACAGCTCGGTCATCACTTCTGCTACTTCACTTTCTGAGAGGGCTCGCAACGGTAAGGGAGTCACTGGGTTAAAGGAGGTTGCAGCTATTAATTCTGTTCTTCCATTTAACTGAACCAATTTCCAGATTAGAGAAAAATAAAGTGGCAATATTATTCTCTCTATTGTATATACCTTTATTCATTATGTTGCTTCTTATTGTTTAAAATAATTACATATCTTATATCCATTTGCAAAATAAGCTTGCATATCAGTGATTAATCTGGCATCAAGAACCCACAGAACTGAGTCCATTTTGCAATTTTATGAAAGAGAATTATAGATGTCTCAAAGAGTACCCAGTAGGCACTGAAAATCAAGAAAAATTCATTGAAAAGGTAAGTACTGTCAACATGGTTCGTTTATAATAATGCAACTATAAAATTAATCTAATTGTTTAAAAGCAGGGGATCAATTAAACAGAGAACACAGTAACTTTAAAATGAAGCTCCACACAGTCACTGCAATCAAATAATAAAATGGTATTTGATGGCTTGAGAATGGTTCTGCATTGTGAAGTTGCAATATACAGTGCTCAGAAACATGGCTCTGCTTCAGTAAGATAATGGCTTGAACATTCCCAGAATATCTTCTCCACTCCCATATTTTTCCTTCAGATTTCACTGAAAAATCAGTTTCTCACTAAAGCCTATGCTGAGCATCCTCACTAAAATTCCAGGTCCCACTCAGAACTTTTCATCCCAAAACTTCTGCTGACTTTTCACTCTGTATCTTTGAAAACGTTGTAGCATACAAAACACATGTGCCAAGGTCCAGGACATAAACAGACGATCCACAAGGTACAGTGAAGGGAAAGAATTCAGTAGAAGGACCATTTGTAAAGGTCTGGGCAGAGTCAAGGACACCGGTAATAATTTGCATGGCATCCAAAATAAGCAATGGTGGAAAACCCAATATTACATTTGGGAGTGAAGTAGTCAGGAAGATAGACCCTGGAGAGACTAGCTTGCAGTCTGGCATTGTAAGCTAAGAAATCTTAAGTACAAGAAGAATCAATTGTCTGAACTCCCATCCCTTCCACCTTCTACCAGTGCCCTCTATTCTCTAAATCCAACCAGAAGTCAAAGGCCAAGGGGCTCCACCTTACAGTTCCTTCTCCAAGAATGCAGAGCAGCATAGAAATTCACAAGTGGGCAGTGCCCCAAACCAGCACTTTATTATTTATTCACTCACTGGCTTACCGACACTAAAATAAGGTCTCCAATAAGATAAAGCAATTTTGTTACTAATGCATTGTCAGTACCTGGAAGAATGACTTTGTACAGTAGATGCTCCATAAATATTTGATAAATGAATAGAAAATGACAGTTATAAAACACTTGTATTATGTATTATAAAATATTTATGATAATTTTAAAATCCTCATATGACTTTCTATATTTTTCAAGTTTTATCAATAAACCTTTGTTAACATTCAGAAATATGTGTGTCTCAAATGTAGTGCTCTCTCTCTCTCTCTCTCTCTCTCTCTCTCTCTCTCTCTCTGAAAATTCAAAAGAAAGAGTTTTCTTGAATTCAGTAAGTAGGTGCTAAAAGTTTGAAGTGATTTCCCCGGCTCTGGTTTGTTTGGGTGTAGTCACGGCTAGAAAGTTCTGATCAATATTTTCTTTCCAGACTGTGCAAATGCCCCAGACCGATTGCCTATATATTATTTATGCTGTCAAGATAATATTTAGGCAATACATAATTAAACAACTCACTCTGGAGACATGGGAGAACATTGATCATGAAGGATTCCAGCCTTATATTGATAAAAGGAAGGAAAGGTGTCCTTTAGGGTTTGACAACTAATTTTTAATAAAACCAGACAAGAAGCTTGTCAGTTATTTTTCCTGCCAAAGCCCCTCACCCTTTAGCGATTTATACCCCAGCTGAATATCATTGCTTACAACTTTATCTAGTTACTTCTAAATTATAGCTAGCTCTATCATGTGCCAATTTGATCATTAGTCCCTAAACACAGACATGGCAATGGCTTCTAGGCAGGATTTCCCAAGGCAGAAGTTATTCTGTCAGCAGCCAAAAGGATCATTGGATGATATGAAATTGTATTTTATTACTTGACTCAAAACATATATAGTAAAATCTTGTTAAAATGCCCTGGTGTACCTCGGTTTTACTTCCCCTAGATACCAGGTGCTCCATCTTACAGCTGTCATTACAGCATCAAAACGCGAAGCAGAGGTTTTATCTTATACATCCACAGCATCCTCATGATAGGGGCTGCCAACATTTTAAATGGAAAGTAATAGATACTGATTTGCACGCCCAGGTGTAAATGATGTGCTTTCCTTTTACCACCTTCCAGCTTGAAAATAAATGAACTTCTATTTCTGTTCACTGTTGCTCCTTTCCTCATTCCAGATGTTGTTCCCTGTTTTTGCAATATGGTAATTGTGCATCTAAAAGTGAACACTTTTAGATTTCATAAGAAAATAACACCAGATTGTAAGAGAAAGTGTCTTGTTAGTCAGTGGGGATAAAATAAACTGAAATGCAACGTACAAATATCATCAAATCAATGCAAGCTCTACATCATTTTTAATTGGTGTTATATATTTGTCTGATTATGTGTTATGTATTTATAAACTCATGTTATCCATGTGTACATTATATATCTGTCTTCTATAAGAAAGTTCAGAAAGACTGTGTTCTATTGCAACAGCAGACTTCAGTCAGGTCACTGATAATAAAATATTAATCAAAACATGGTATGGACAGAGGAGATGAGATGTCATGCCTATTTATACCCAATGATTCTCCAGACACAGTCAATTTACTGAGGGTCACTGGTTAATTTAGTAACTATGGAGTTCTAGCCAGGGCTTTGCTGGCTCACCAAGTGTGAAGGAGTGGAGGGGTGGTGTTAGTGCTACTCCACAAGGGGAGGACAGAATGGCAATCAGCCTCAGGAGCGTGATGACCAGAGTGACACGTACTCATCAGGGATGTATCTTTGTGTTGTGAGACTTTTGATGCCTGTTTCTATTTCTTTAGCAGTGATAGGTCTATTTAACTTGTTTATTTGGTCTTTATTCAATTTTGCTTGGTGATATTTATCCAGAAAAATTTTCATTGTCTTTAAGTTTTCCAATTTTGTAGAGTACAGGTTCTCAAAATATGACCTAATGATTCTCTGTATTTCTGCTTTGTCTGTTGTTATGTCCCCCTTTTCATTTCTGATTTTGTTAATTTGGAAATTCTCTTTCTGCCTTCTGTTTAGTTTTAGTTTGTCTATTTTGTTGATTTTCTTGAAGAACCAACTCTCTGTCTCATTAATTCTTTGAATTGTTTTCTTTGTTTCTATTTTGTTGATTTCAGCTTTCAATTTGATTATTTCCTGCAGTCTAGTAATCCTGGGTGAGTTTACTTCACAAATAATAAATGGGCTGAGAAAGATATCAGAGAAATATCACTGTCGCGCCCGCCTTGACCAGCAAGGAAGACGCAACACCGGAGCTCTTCTTGCAAGCAGTTTATTCAGGACCTTGTTCTCTTTCTCTCTCTCTCTCTCTCTCTCTCTCTCTCTCTCTCTCTCTCTCTCTCGGCAAACCTCTCCCAGCCCTTAAGTAGGCATGGGCTACCCACCCCCGTTTGCCACGTGGGCACTGCCCATAGGTCCACGCATATGTAAGCAGCTGACAATCATTGCGTGATAACAGCATGAATCAGGCCTTAGCCAATATTAAGAGTTGATTATCACAGAGAGCACTCGCTTTCGGGATCACGGAGGGCAGGAGCCAGCACCATCAGGCACGGCTCCACGCAGCTCTCTACACATCGCCATCAGGTGCGGCTCCACGCAGCTCTCTACATGTCACCTTTCACAAAAGTCACAAATAACATAAAATATCTTGGAGTAACACTATCCAAACAAGTGGAAGACCTGTATAACAAGAACTTTAAGTCTTTGAAGAAAGAAGAAGACACCAAAAAAAAAAAAAATGGAAATATCTTCTATGCTCTTGTGTAGGCAGAATTAACATAGTAAAAATGGCAATCTTACCAAAAGCAATCTACAGGTTCAATGCAATCCCATCAAAATACCAGGAAATTTCTTCACATATCTTGAAAGAATAGTACTCAACTTTATATGCAGAAGCAAAAGACCCAGGATAGTCAAAACAATCTTGTACAATAAAAGAATTTCCTGGAGCATCACAATTCCTGACTTCAAACTCTGCTACAGTGCTACTGTACCGAAAATAACCTGGTATTGGCAAAAAAAAAAAAAAAAAAACAAAAGAAAAACAGGAGAACCAATAGTACCAAATTGAAGAAATGGGTATCAATCCACATTACTTTGAACACCTAATTTTTGACTAAGAAGCAAAAAATGTAAGCTGGAAAAAAGAAAGCATCTTCAACAAATGGTGCTGTCATAACTGGATATCAATATGTACAAGAATGAAAATAGATCCACATCTATCACCATGCACAAAACCCAATTTCAAGAGGATCAAAGACCTCAAAATAAATCCAACCACACTGAACCTCATAGAACAGAAAGTAGTAAGTCCACTTGAACACATTGGCACAGGAGACCACTTCCTAAATATAACCTCAGTAGTTCAGACACTGAGAGCAACAATTAATAAATGGGACCTCCTGAAACTGGTTAGTTTCTGTAAAGCAAGGGCAAGGTCAGCAAGTCAAACCAGTAACTTACAGAATGGAAAAAGATCTAAATTAACCGTACATTGGACATGGAGTTAATCTCCAAAATATACAAAGAACAAGAAATTGGTCATCAAAACAACAAATACTACAGTAAAATAAATAAGGTACAGATAAAAACAGAGAACTCTCAAGAAAGGAATCTAAAATTATTAGAGGAAGTCATTTTTTCATTCCTGGCTGCTCATCCCAGAAATAATCACACAGAAACTCTATTAATCAAAGCACTACTTGGCCTATATTCTTATTGGCTAGCTCTTACATATTAATTTTACCCATCGCCATTAATCTGTGTATCACCACATGGTTGTGGCTTACAGGACAATGTTCTGTCCAGAATCTGTTTCCAGTAAGGCTATGTGGCCTCCCTCTGACTTTACCTCCTTTCTCCCAGCATTCAGTTTAGTTTTTCTCACCTACCTAAGTCCTACCCTATTAGCAGGCCAAGGCAGTTTCTTTATTCACCAATGGTATTCACAGCATACAGAAGGGAGTCCCACATCACCTTCCATTTTCTGTTTTAAAAAGGGAAAGTTTTAACTTTAAATTAGTAAAATTACATATAACTAAACAGTTATCAAGCAAGAATTATAGTTACAATATGTGTATTTATTTTATCTTTTATCATGACTAAGGAAAACTATAACTATGACTCTAAATTCTTCAACTCTAGAAGGATATAATATTAGGCAGGAGATACATTGTAAGTAACTTCCAAAACTCTAAAATTGACAGAGACATTGTGCTCCCTGCACAGTCACCAAAGTTCTTCTGTACCATTGAGGCAACCAACTTCAGCCTACAGGCCAATAAGATCCAGCAGACTTTTCCATGAAACAGGAAATTTTAAAGACAGTTCTGCCTATATTGGGAGTTTGTCAGTCACTTTTTTCTGTGTCCTACAGAATGTCTTGTAGACTCTTTTTGTTCTTTTATGAAGGAGGAACCTCAAAGGATTGTCTCAACTTTAAGCAAGTTCAACAGTCATTTCTCTGTGTGTCCTGCATGTCCAGTTCATCAAGCAATCCAGCCAAGAGCAGTTTCTTGCCCAGATAGCTAGCAAACTCCATAAGAATACACAATAATATACATAATCCAGACTCTGTGAATTTTCCATCTTCATGTGGCATATTTTTCTTTACTCCTTTTAATCTCTGATTGTCTGTACTATGTCTCTTTAAAGAGTTATTATTTTCCTTCTCTCTCCCATGCCTGTGTACATTTATTCAACACTGTGACCCATTTAGAGGTCTCTTCCATCTGAATTTGTCTTTATTGTATATTTATAATTATTTTCTGACCAGGACTGCTTCTTAAAATGCTAAGACCTTCTTACGAACTTAAGTGGTTCCTTTTCTAGGGGAAATATGGCACTGCCGGCTTGCCTCACCCAGTCCAGCATGACAGAGCTGTTTGCTGCCTCTGAGTGTCACGCTCACTGCCATATTTTTAGGCACACAGCCAGTCTATGATGTCATTAAGCAAGTTGTAGCACTCTGTTCACAAACCCCATTTAAATGCTCGGTCTCCAGAAAGAGCCAGAGGTTGTGCTGGCAGCATGACCAAGAAAACTGGCATTTCAAAAGGGTATGGCTTTTTTTCTGCTACTGCTGAACCAGGAAAGCCTCTCTTAAGGGAGCTGCAGCATGCTGCCAGCAAGCAAAGCCTATTTGGAAAGATAAATGTGGCTAAACTTTGTTTTTCTGTGTCTAGAATTACTTTTCAAGCTCTCTCAGGTTTTACATGGATTTAGTCCATCATGTTGAAGTGCCAATTTATTGTAAGGAGGCCACTTGTTTGGTGACCAGCCATTCAGCCCCAAAATAATCACACAGATACTGCATTAATTAAATCACTGCTTACCCTATTAGCTCTAGCTTCTTATTTGATAGCACGTACATATTAATTTAACCCATCTCTATTAATCTCCATTAATCATGGCTGTGGCTTACAGGGTAAAGTTACATTCAGTGTCGGTCTCCAAATGGGCTATATGGCTTCTCCCTGACTCTGCCTTCTTTCTCCCAGCATTCAGGTTAATTTTTCCTACCTGCCTAAGTTCTGTCCTATCAACAGGCCAAGGAATTTTTTTTTTATTAACCAATGATATTCAAAACATATAGAGAGGAATCCCACATAAAATGGCTGAAAGACACTTAAGGAAATACTCTATGTTCTTAGCAATTAGAGAAATGCAAATCAAAACAACTCTGAGAGTCCATCTTACACCTGTATGAATGGCAAAGATAAAAAACACTGATGTCAACTTATCCTGGAAGGTTGTAGGGTAAAGGGAACACTGCTCCATTTCTGGTGGGAGTACAAATTGGTACATCCACATTGGATATCATTATGGTGATTTCTCAAAAAATTATACACTTTTGAGTATATACCCCAAGGATGCTCAATCATACCACAAGGAAAGGACATGTTCTCAACTATGATCATAGCAGCATTGTTTGTCACAACCAGAACCTGGAAACAACCTAAAAGCCCCTTAATCTAAGAACCGAAAAAAAATCTGCTACATTTACACAATGGAGTACTACACAGAAGAAAAAAATGATACCTTGAAATTTGCAGCCAAATGAATGGATTTAGAAAACATATTGAATGAGGTACCTCAAGCCCAGAAACACAAATATCATATATACTCACTCATAAATGGCTTTTATACATAAAGCAAAAGAAAATAATCCACAACCCTGGAGAACCTAGGCAACAAAGAGGACCCTAAGAGAGACATACATAGATCTATACTATCTGGGAAGTAGAAAAGAAAAGATCTCCAGAGTAAATTTGGAGCATGGAAAGCATGGGTGAGTATAGAAGGGGAGGGCAGAAGAAGGGAAGAAAGCAGAGAAAAATATATAGCTTAATAAAAACAATTTAAAAAATAGTAGAACTTGTCTTTACAATTCTGGCATACAATTCTGGCATAACATAGATCAACAGGGATCAACATTATTAGTGATATCAGGACTCATTGACTCATGACTCTAAGTTAATTCCTTGACACGTAATTTCCCTTGAGCCTGTTTTCTTTGTTTCTGGAGAAAACTAACAACTTATTCAGGAAAATAATGTTAACTATAGATTGTCACACAGACAGAGAAAAATGAAAAATAATTTCCCAGAATCTTCCAGCATCTGAAGATGAGGATGATGAAGTCATATTCTTCTATTGCCTCCACCCCCAAAAGTAGCCTCTGCTACAGAAATACTTCTTGGAATGTTAAATGCTGAGGGTTCAGTAATTCTCCCATGTCTACTTTTCTATTAGAATTTTAGCCACAGTGCCATGACTTAGTTCTCACTAGCCAGATCAAGACTGGATCCATCATGATGCACTAGTTTTAAATTCCCCAAAACTACACAGAAGAGTAAACAAGGGAAAAAGCACTATTTTGCCATTTTTTTCCAAGTGCTGTAGAGAGAATTGATGATTGAAAGCTAATAAGGCTATTATTGACTCAGAGTATAAGGGAGTTTGATTTATTTCAGAGCATGTCAGAAAAAAATAATAATAATGTAGGTGTGTCCTTTGCCATAAATAATGCAGATTTACTTTGAAAATTTCATAACTTTGATGATTCAGGAACAGGCTGACTCAAGTGTATCAGGCAAATCACTGGGGTAGCAATCAATAGCTCACAGAGTTGACACTTTCTATCATCTGTTTTCAGAGTTTGAAGTTTAAAGCTGCTATTTTTCATGCTTCATACTGACATCTTCACCAACTCTCAGTGAAGTTGGTGCTGTTACTTATTTAATCCCAAATCACAGCTGTGTCTCCAGTGTTTCTGAGGACAGACTAAAGAGTAATGTGTAATAGCCTCTTTCTCACTACCTTTTGAGGAAGAACAAGTACTCTCACTGTTGTGGAAAGGTTGACCCTCATAACCCAAGTTAAAAATATTTTTGATAATTTATTTTTATGATTGCTACTAAATCAGCAGTTGCTTATTTGAAAAAAAACTGGTTCTGTCAGTGTATGTAAAAATAGCTTGAGATGTGGTTGATTAAATATTAGAAAATGATTAAAACCTCTGCATTATTAGTGTGCTTTGAGGTCAAGTGCATGGAAATAGTATAGTTAAGTGCACTGGACTTTCTGCAAGGCATTTCACAAATACGTTTTATAATTTTGTGAAAAAATGGGAAAATTTGAGTACTGATAGGGTCATGAGTCCAGGGCTATCTTAAATGAAATATCACAGAACAGATCATGAGTATCAAATTGGACTAAGCTTAACTCTGACACAAAGTTATCATTGGCCGGGTGGTGATGGCACACGCCTTTAATTCCAGCACTCAGGAGGCAGAGGCAGGTGGATCTCTGTGAGTTCGAGACCAGCCTGGTATACAGAGCTAGTTCCAGGACAGGCTGCAAAGCCACAGAGAAACCCTGTCTCGAAAAACCAAAAAAAAAAAAAAAAAAAACAAAGTTATCATTGAACTCATCATCATCATCACCTTAGAAAATAAATATAAATCAAGGACTATGCTAAAAAATAAACTTTTCAAATGTGTTCCCAATCTTACGTTAACATCAGAGTAATTTTTAAGACTTAATAAAGGTAATTTATATACATATAAGTCAATTCTGAAATAACAATAAACAGTTTGGTGACTATAAAAACAATGTATCTTTCTTCCTACCAAAAAACTAATTCATAAGTATAATTGCAAAATATATTATTAAAATTTAAATTCTAGCATGTAAACAAGTGGGATCTATTTTGGGATTCTCAGATCTAAGATAATATACTTTGTCCTTATCGTCTCCCTTTTCTTCATCAAATTTTGTTCATTATTCTTCTTTCTCCCTTCCTTAAGTTGTCTTGCTTTCCTTCCAGGGTCTGTTTTCTACTTTTACAGCCCCATTTCCACATATTTTCATATGTATATATTTAAGTATGGACTTTATATGTGAGGAAACTACTCAGCATGTCTTTCTGAATCTGACTTAGTTTGCTCAGCTCTATGATCTCCATCCATTTTCTTGCAGCAGCAAAAGTTCTGGTACGTATATGGTTAACTTTTTAATTCATTCACCTACTGATGAATGACTAGATTGTCCTATTTGTTAGATATTGTGATATGACTGTATTTTAGTGATATGCTTGGAATTTTGTAGAAGGCCTCAGAATTTCATAAAAACATCATGTCAATAGCAAATGTTTATAAAAGGACTTTTCTATTACATGACAACAAGCTGAGGAGATTATAAAGAAACATCCTACTTGTTCTTTATGTAACCAGACACCACTACCTGCAGAAAGTAACACAAATGGTACTCAAAGGAATGAAATCTGGAGGATGAATGTAGAATTTGGAAAATTAAAATATGTACACCACATCTTTGATAACTATTCAGGTTTTGAGTTTGGGAAAGACTGATTTGGTAATCACACATTTACTAGGAATTATGGCCATCATGGGTATACCTGTACAAATAAAGACAGACAATGGTCCATCATATATCTCCAAGAAAATGAAACAGATTTCTGTTTATTATGATATAAACATATTACAGGTATACCAAACAATCCTACAAATCAGGCAGTTATATGAAGATCAAATCAAAATATAAAGGAGATGTTAAACAGAAAGGGATGAAAAATACCCCCAGAAATAGATTACATAATGCTTTATTAACCTTGAATTTTCTTAATGCAATGAGAATGGAACAATGGCAACACAGAGATATTGGATAGTAGAAAAAACTTCGGAGTTAAATAAGCAGGTATATTTTAAGGATGTGTTGACCTCAGAATGAAAACCAGGAGATGTGCTATTTGGGGGAAGGCGTCTCACTCTTGTTTTGACAGGAGAAGAAAAGCTAAAGATACCATCAAAATTAATCAAGATTTGGTATGAAAAGGAGAAACCTCTTAATAAAGAGAAATGACAGCTCATCCATGGAGATGACAATCCATAAGTTGTAAGGATACTTCATGAAAGTTTGGGTATGTTTCAATCCTGTCTTTTCAGGAAAATACCCACCTTTGAGAAGTCAAGAGACCTTGGGTATCTAGATGCTTAAAGAAGAAAAAATAGCTATCCAGAAAGAATTAGCAAGTGAAGAGAAATCTGACTTATGATAACAATATCCTCTGCAGAATAAGATCTTAATGACATACATATAATAGGGGTTGTCATTTATTAAAATTCAAAGTTTTGAAATTGGACGTTAGCTATCCATCTCTAAATCCAAGCATGTTGTTAAAAGAAATATTCAGAGTTTCTGTCTCATATCAGAAGCCACTGCTTGTGGAACAGAAGGAAGATAAAATCAAGGGACTACTATTGTCAAAACTCTGCCTTTCAAGAAAATTTTACTTCTTCCCATACCTGTTTTTGTCTCTTTGGTACCTTTCATTGAATGTATGACTCTATGAATAATATTTAAGCTTTTCACAATGAACAATAAATTTTTCAGTAGTAATCTTTGAAGTCTCCAGGAAGAAGATGAGGCTCCATAACAATGATTCCACTTGGTTGATAAAATGCCATTAGGCTGATAGCACCACTTTAAGATTGGTTATGGATTACAAACTATTCAAGATGATTCTCACTTGGCAAGCTGAGATGGTGCACAATGTTCTGTAGAAGGAGCTGCGGGCTGCTTTCCTGCCGCCCTGGCTCCTGGCCGCCTGGCTAGCTTATGCCCCGAAATAACAACACACAAATTGAATTCATTTAAACACTGCTTGGCCCATTAGCTCTAGCCTCTTACTGGCTAATTCTCACATCTTGAGTACTCATTTCTATTAATGGATGTAGCACCACAAGGCTTACCAGAAACATTCTAACCTAGATCCATCTTGGTTGGAGCTCCATCGTGACTGCCCTGGAGAGGAGCAGCATGGCGTCTGAACCAGAGAGGAGAGGCATGGCGTCTGTCTGAGGCGTCTTACCTCACTGCCTTCTTCCTTCCAGCATTCTGTTCTGTTTTCTCCACCCACCTATGTTCTAACCTATCAGGCCAAGCAGTTTCTTTATTAATTAACCAATAAAATCAATAGATTGATATAGAACACTCCCACATCATTTCCCCTTTTTCTGTTTAAACAAAAAATAAGGCTTTAACTTTAACATCGCAAAATTACATATAACAAAACAGTTATCAAGCAAGAATTACAGTTACAATATTTACATCTATTTTATCTTTTATCATAGCAATGGAAAACTATAACTATAACTAACCATTCTTCAATTCCATCAAAGACTCCAGAAGGAATATAAAACACATTACAGATATACCAAATAATCCTACAGGTCAGGCAGTTATAGAAAGATCAAACCGTACTATAAAGGATATGCTGAACAAACAGAAAGGGACTGAAAATACCCCCAGAAATAGATTACATAATGCTTTATTAACCTTGAATTTTCTTAACACTAATGAGAAACGAACAACAGTGGCAGAAAGACATTGGATAATGGAAAAGTCTGCTGATCTAAATCAACCGATTTATTTCAAAGATGTGCTGACCACTCAATGGAAGCCAGGAGATGTGCTACGTTGGGGAAGGGGTTTGCTCTTGTTTCCACAGGAGAAGAAAAATTGTGAATACCATCAAAATTAATAAAGGTTTGATTCGAAGAGGAGAAACTTCTTGGAAAGGAGAAATGACAATTCATCCACAATGATGATATTCATACTAGTGGTAAGAAAAACATATAGAATGGGGGCAGGGTTCTCTTCTTATCTCTGCAGAAAAACACTCATCTTCAAAAAATTCAAGGGACCCTGGATGTTTGAATATTGACACATGGAAACTATATACAACACAATAAGAATTGGCAAGAAAATCGAATAGGTTCCATAAGTAAAATTATTCTACACTTATCTTTAAATATGTATTAATGTATATTTATTTATAAATGTATAGAGCTGGTTTTGAAGTTGGACTCTGGCTCAGTCCCACTCCAATTCCAAGCCTGTTGGTAAGAGAAAAACCCAGAGTTTTTGGAGTTTCTGTCTCATGTCAAGAGCCATGATATGGGCCAGAAAGAAATATGAGTTTAGAAAACATCTTTGCTTTTTTTCATATCTATCATACTTTTCATTGAATATATCTATCATACCTTTCATTGAATATATGTATGTCTATATATGTCTATATGAATAATGTTGAAGTTTTTCACAATGAACAATGAGTTTTTCCTGAAGTGACATTTGAAGTTTCCAGGAAGAAGATGGGGCCCCATAACAACAACTCCACCTGGTTGATATGAGATCATGATATTGATAGCGCTACTACAAGACCTGTTTTGGGTACCAGCTGCACAAGACAGTTCCAACTTGGTTAGCTGAAATGGTGCACATCTTGTACAACAATCTGGCCAGACCTGCACAAACTACTCAGAGACTATTTGCAATTTTAAAAGATATTGATCTTGAAATTTAACTATCATTTTACTTTCACAGGATCCCCCAGAATGAATGTCACCCCCAAGACAGCTGGAAGTAATTCTAGAGGACGATGTCCCCTCTCCCAGTAAAGTTTGTCCTTGGGTTTAGGGACATCATTTAGGGGTTGATTATAATTAGTATATGGTTGAGGGCTGGGGGGCAGAATTTTATAAGCTCAGGAATCATAAAAAAAGAGGGATAATTGGATGATGGGATAATAGATTGGTACTTGTTGGTTCTTGTGAGTTATTGTTTTGAGACAAATATATTGGTATCAATTCTTATATATTGATACAAAGTTAAATTAAATTGACTATTGTATGCATGCTTGCTTCTACCTCTGTTTAAAATATTTTTATGTATTAATATATACATTGTATTGATATTGTATATTTACCATATTGCACTGTACATTTCTACCTCTGATTAAGATACTTATATATTGTATGTGTATTGATATATATTTACCATATTGCAATGTATATTTGTACATTGTTTATATTTGGAGGTCATTGTCCTCATTTGTTTCACAGTCATTTATTGTCTTAGTCTTTAAGTTAGATAGGTATTGAGAATTACATAGATCAATAGTATTCTAAGTTTGTCATTTATAATTAGACTTTTCAGGTTCTTTAGGTACATAGAGATTATACTCAGTATAGATAGATAATCTTCAACCTCTTCAAAGAGCTGTAGAAAATGGCCTTTAATCTAACTCAGAGTTTCGTGGTAGTGAGACACAATTGCTCCTGGCAACACTGATCTACTCCTGAGAGAATGTTGAGCACCAAAGATGCTCCACCTGGAGCCTTTCTTCTTGGCTGAACTGGCCTTTGGGCAAAGAAATGCCCATACCTCAACCACTGACAGAGATACAGAGTATCTGTGAATGGAAAAAACAGGACTGTCATATCCTGCCAAGACAGGGTAAGATAGTTTTGAAAAGTTTTTTGCCTTTGAAAATGGTATGTCAGTTACGTTAGGCCTTAGTCAAAGTTGGTTGCTGCAACACTGCAAACGTGACCTTGGGTGATTGCCCAGGTAGCTAGTTGTCTCTGTCATTTGTTGCATGTTTTAGAAGTTGTTTGATTGCACTTCCTAATTACTCAGGTAACCTTATTTCCCTTCTCAGATCTTCGATGGGGTTGAAGATTATATAAATGTAGTTACTTTCCACTCATGGCTTGGCCAAGCTATTTATTATATAAAACTTAAGCTAATTAGAATAGGATATTTGTACTTATTGTATATAATTTCGTAGTAGGTTTAGAACTCTCTTACTTAAACAAAAGGGGAGGGGGGTGTTGCGGGAGCTCCTTCCGCTCCTTCACCCAATACCTTCTGAGATACCAGCCCATTGGGGTGTGGTCTCTCTCCCTTTAAAAAAGCGGCCACTTCCCTCTCCTCTCTCTCTGGCTTCTGGCTCCACTTCCAGCGACTAGACTCCCTTCCTGATTGTGCAGAGGGCTGTTGTCTGGGATGGTGATCTGTAAGTTTTCCCCTTTAAATAAATAACCATTCTATTAATCATAATTCCAAACTGGTGTGGGATTGTTTGTGACTTACACCTTCAATGTTCTGGCCAGAAATTCTAATAAGCATTTCAGAAAAACCCTACTGACTACTCAGAGCCTATCTGTATTTGTACCAGACAACAATCTTAAAACTTAACCATCATTTTAACTTTTACAAGATATCATAGAATTAACCCTGCCCCATGACATCTAGAAGTAATTCTAGAAAAAAAAATGTCCCCTCTCCCAACAAAGTTGGTTCTCAGGGTTAGGAACACCTATTTGGGGTTAGTTTTAAGTGGTATAGGCTCTTAGGGGTGGAAATGAAGCAGGCTCAGGGATCTCTTTTGAAAAAGAAAGAAAAACTATTGGATGGTATAGGATAATAGGTAGATTAGTGTGCGCTTACTCACACTAATAAGAATAGTGAGTAATAGTGAGATTACTTTTGAGCTAATATCTATATACAATTTACATTGGTATAGATTCTTATATATTGATTCATATTATATTTGATATATGGAATATGCTCCTACTTATGTTTATAATATTTGTGCATGTATGCAAAGTTATTTTTGTCATATTGTACACATGAATGTTACATATCACTGCCTCTGCTTAAGATATTTTGTATATCGATGCAAACTTAAGATATATTTATTATGTTGCAATATACATTTCTACCTCTGATCAATATACTAATATATTGTTTACACTTTGAGGTCATAGTCCTCATTTGCTGCACATTTGTTTGTATATTATTTAATTTTTCAATAGGAAACCTTAGTCTTTAAGCTATACATGAATTAGTAATTACAGGTTGAACAAATGTCTTTGTAGTATGATTGAGCATCCTTTTGTTATATGCACAACAGTAGTATTGCTGGTTCCTGAGGTAGGTTGATTCCCAATTTTCTGAGAAACCACCATACTGATTTCCAGAGTGATTGTATAAGTTTGCATTCCCACCAGAAATAAAGGAGTGTTTCTCTTACTCCACATCCTCTCCAGAATAAAATTATTGTTTTTGATCTTAGCCATTCTGACAGGTGTAAGATGGTATCTCAGAGTCATTTTGATTTTTACTTTTCTGATGTCTAAGGATGTTGAACATTTCTTTAAATGTCTTTTGAACATTTGAGATTCTTCTGTCAAAAATTTTCTGTTTAGTTCTGTACTCCCTTTTTAAATAGGATTATTTGTAATTTTGATGTCTAATTTCTTGAGTTCCTTATATATTTTAGAGATAAGTCCTTTGTCTGATGTGGAGTTAGTGAAGATTTTTCCTATTCAGTAGGCTGCCTTTCCATCTTATCAATTATGTCCTTTGCTTTACAGAAGCTTCTCAGTTTCAGGAGGTCTCATTTATTTATTGTTGCCCTCAGTGTCTGTGCTACTTGTGGTGTATATGGAAACTGGGATTTGATTGTAAAAGGAAAATAGTTTTCTTTTTAAAAAATAAAATAAATCATTTTAAAAATTCACTTTAAAGTAAACTATGGTGCAACATTATTGACTAAATTCCATTTGTTATTATTAGGGTAAGATACAACATAAAATCCATTAAGAATCTAAAAAATAATAGACTTACATGTCAATAGTCTTCCAAGTTTGTCATACTTATAGTTAGACTAATCAGGTTCTTTAGATGCATAGAGATTATATTCCATACTCCAGGGTTGAAGACTAAATAGTCATAGGTGCTTTCTTCTCATGATTTAGCCAAAGCCATTTAAAATATAGGACTTAGACTCCTTAGGATAGGAGAACTATTGAAACATTTAGCATATGTTTCTTATTTGATGTTGTTCATGCTGGTTGTAATTCTAATTTTATATATGTTTTTGTCTCTTATTTTCCCTTGATACTTGATATTGTTTTTATTGTATATAATTTTGTAATAGGATTAGAACTCTCTTATCAGACAAAAGGTTGAAGTGTTGTGGGAACTCCTTTAGCCATTAGCCTTTAAGATACTGGCCCACTTTGACCATGGCCTCGTGTACTATAAATGCAGATGAAAAGTTTGTGCAGCTCTTTGCTGCTAGATTCAGTTCCAGTTCCCACTGCGTGCTGAGGACATGCTGATTGGTAGCCTTACTGTGAGTTTAACCACAAATAAATAAGCCTTTTTATATTCGATTCCAGGCTATTGTGAAACTCTTTGTTATTACAACAATATGTTGACTTACTCATTTGGGTATATATTCAAGAGTGTAATTTCCTGTCATACAGCATTTCTGTTTTTAGTGTTTTGAGAAACTTCTATATTGATTCTCATGGTGACTACACAGGTTTACACTCCATCAAATAGTGAATAATGGGTCCTCTTTCCCAAAATCCTCAGAAGCATTTTTAGTAATTGTTTTCTTGATCATAGTCACTCCAACCAGTGTGAAATGGAGTCCCAAAGCAGTTTTAATTTGCATTTCCCTGATGGTGAAGGATATTGAGAACTTTTTCAAATGTTTATTTGCTATTTGTATTTCTATAAACTTAATTTCCCCCTTCATTTTTTTTTCCAATGGCCCACTGTTTGCCCAGTTTCTGTTTTGGCTCTTGATATTAATTTTATTTTTATCTCATTATGATATGATGGGAAGCATAAAATAATTTCTGTCCTTTTGCATTCCTTAAGACTTGCTTTGTGTCCCTCTTTTGAACACTTCCCTCTATTTTGGCGCTAGGGTTCCACAATCTGCTGAGAAGAACCTAAATTTACTTTCTGTTGAATAGAATATTCTACAGATATTTGTTTAATCTGTTCAAACTGTGGCATAGTTCTGTTTTGAAGTTGCTTGCCTTTAGACTAGATGGGCTTTCTAAAGGAACAAGTGAAATATTGAAGTCATCTGGTAGTATTGTTTTGATATTTGATTGATATCTCCTATTGGTTCTCTGTCTTTGGATGGAACCCTTACTCATGTTCTTACATATTTAACTGATGAGCTCAGTCTTACATATCTAACAAAAAGTATCACATGTGTGAAAATAAAAGTTTACTAAAAATGTGGTTATTCATCAAACACTGACCATGCTACAACTTATTATTACCTTCTTTGTAGGTAATAATAAGTTATAACATGGTCACTGTTCAATATTTTGTACATCTTCTTAATACTTTGTACTTCTTTACACAAGTTATTTTAAAATTCACATAGACATGCACACACATACATACACATAAAACTAATGTCTATCACAATTACAATATTATGTCTGATTATCACTTAGCAGCTTGATCTGTTTCAATGATTTTGGTAAACTATTACAACATGGGATAAAAGTGATATGCATTATTTAAGGAGGTTTAAAACAGTTTTAGAATTCATAATTGTCATAGAAGATTTCAGTGGAGTATTTTGATAAGAAGGGTCTGAGAAATGGGTTGTCTTTTTTGCTAATGGCAATGTTGAGCTTTGTCACATATATAGATTAGATAAGAGGCATGTATATTAGGGCTCTCCAGAGGAAAGAATTAATAAAATGAATATGCATTCACAGGAAATTTATTAGAGTGGTTTCCATGATATGGTCATGGTAGTCTATCAATGGTGACTTCCAAACAGGAGATGATGAGAGTCTGGTATCTGCTTAGTCATTGAGGCTGGATGCCTCAGCAGTCCCAACCTGCTACTGAAGTCCTGGAAAATTTCTGGAGAGTTTCTGGTCTTCCATCTTCACTGGAAGGCCAAACAGTTTGCATTCCCCATTTCCATGTTAGTGGAGGCATACAACGGAACAGGGTAGATGAACTCACAATTTCAGCATGATGAAAAGACATGCGCTGTACGTAAAATACCTTTCCCTCAGATTTCCTTGTATCTGGAACTCTTCTAAACCATTTCAATTACATTCAAGGTGGGTTTTCTTACTAAAGTAAATGTATTCAAGAAAATCCCTCACAAGTATGCTCTAATCATTTTCTTTTTCTAGATTCAGTCATGTTGATAATCAAAGCCAACCATCACAATGTTCTAAGACAATGCAACACTCTCTGTGTCTTCAAATCAATGATTTATTATGAAAAGGCTAACAGAAGAGGGGAAATATCTTAAAATCATTATTCTTAAAAGGTTCTAGGTTCTTCCCTTGAGTTTCTTTTCTTTCATTTGTTCGTCTCACTTCAGGGAAGAGGTAGTATTTTTCTTCTGGTACTATGCCAGTGAGTGTTCAACATTGGGCTTCTCCATTTCTCCTGAACTCTTTAAATTCAGTGTTTCTTGATTTTATCTCATCAGTGTCTAAAATTGTATTTCAGTGCCTGTTGACATCTTTCACTTCTCCCTAATGCTTTTGTTTTAGCTCATGAAAGACTGATATTCTCAATATGCCATCTTTATTTCTTTAGTGCTCTGAAGATTAGTGTCTTTCATTCCTTAACATAATTTTTCTATTATATTTAGCACCTCAAAACACTCTGGAGTCACATAGGGCCGGGAGGTTGCAGCCAGAAGCCTGGCTATGGATATCCCAGGGGAAAGCAAATCAGAGTCCTAAGTAAAATCAGTGAAAATAACCAGCTGTATGAGTAACACAGGTAAATAAAGTATTTCAATTGGTAATTCAAAATCAGTAGGAGCCCTTTAAATAAAAATGTATTGTTTGACTCATACAGATCATCTTAAATGGACTCATATATAAGAAAGAATCATGATGAGGAATGTTAAAGGTATCCAGTATAGTCATAATGGCTTCTCTGTCTTGTCTTTAAAATCTATCACTGCTGAATCATTCACATGGTCTCTATTTAATAAGAGTTTACTCTATGACCCCATAAATCCACTAACAGTATTTTACTTATTTGTTGTGATTAAATTGTAGTAATTTATTCTACTTTTATAATTTATACCTACATTTCCCCCAGGATCCTAGAAGACTTTACTGCCATCATAAAACATTTCTCCCTAAATAACCAATATTGATTTAACTGCATCCTTATTTTAGATTTATTTTCTTATTTGTCATGAAGTACTAAGCTCTGTACTATTTATAAAAGTGTAAACTAGGTAACTTCTCCAATCCCTTTCAAAGATGTGTCTTCTGCATTCTGTTCCCTGATTGCCAGCTCTGAGTCAATTGCATTTGACAGCAGTGCTAATTGTGAATTTACTCAGTTGCTCCTCAAAGACAATTTTAAAGAGGGACGAGATAAGAGGAATGTATTACATTCAAAGTAAAACTACATTAAATATGCAAAATTCCTGGCCCCTGAACATATATTTCAGGCAATTGAGCTCACCAACCCGAATACCTGATAAGACAAATTTTTGCATCACATATTCTCTTTCCCTTACAGCTCTGGAAGATATGAAACTAAGGAGGAATCAATAATACAATAGAAGAAACTACTGGATAAAGTTAACAAGCTTTCTGAGCAATTTTCCCAACTCTTTAGAGGTAATATCTTGTGTAGAATCTATATAAATCACTTTAATGTAAGTAGTAATACAGTTTACATAAATGTATTAGTTCTATAGTTCTAAGATTGTGGATTGTGTTGTGTCATTTATCAGTGTGTGCTAGAGTTAACTTGTGATGCGAATTTATGAGGTGAACTCACATAGCCATTAAAAATCAGGCTTTGAAATACACATTTAGCCATCATTAAGATCACCTTTCTCTAGTTGCTTTCTTTCCCTCTAAATTAAAAATAAATCTCTGTACTCATCTTTGCTGCTGGGTACTCTGATGAGAAAATTGAGAAGTATCATATTAAACGTGCTGACCCTAAGAAAAGGTGTCTCAGTGCTGTGGCATACAGAGAGTGTGGTTGTGTAAAAGCTACCACGGAAGTTCACCACATAGGAGACTCTAGAGAGATCTGTAGTTAACAAGAAATTCTGAAAAAATATCCACATTTTTAAGGGGCCCTAAGGATGAAGTTAAGTAGCTACACTATAAAAAGTCTTGATTCATGAACTCCATAACCATGGCCAAGGTAATTGCTACCAAAGTGCTTCTCTAGAGATTTAATACAGAAAGCTCAGATCTTCATGGATGAGACATTAAATGACTTCTCTTGTGGTTTAAATTAATATAAAGTTAGTCATCTATTCCTGTGGGTTTGACAGCCATAGACTGAACCAATGTAGATCAAACATTAAGAAAAATGTATAGATAGATACATGATAGATAGATAGATAGATAGATAGAGATAGATAGATAGATAGATAGAGAGAGATAGAGATGTTTTATATTGTGATTCTATAAAATATGATATATCTATTGTTTGGCTGCAGTTTGGTGGTGTGCTTATTTTAGTTTCTTTTTAGTTGTGTTCTTATTTTGTTTTCTTATTTTGGGGGATGTTTTGTTTTATTAGTGTTTGTTGAGATAAAACTTAAAGCTGAGTGAGGGAAGAGAATCTGAAAGGACTTGGGGAAGGAGAAGAATATAATTAAAATATATTTAAATTTCAAATAGTTTTAAGTAGTAAAATATAACATAATAAAAAATGTCTTATTTAGTCAGTGCCATATCAACTAGCATGGAGGCTAGACCACAGACTTCTGAGAAACACTGTTTTTCATAGCTTTGAAACACTTGCTTCCACCTCCCTTTCACTAATTCTTCCACTCATTGAATCAAAGTACTAGAGTCACAGACATTTCATTAAGGGAAAATGTTCTCTGTTTCTCAAAAAACAATTTTAAAATTACATTTATAGGTCTATTTAAAAGGCTATTATATATCTTGTCTCTAAAATCAATGCAGTTGTATGTGAAACAAGTAAGATCATTTAGCATGGACACTAGAGTAAGGTAATGACATTATAACAGTTAAAATTCTGTAGGATGAAATAATACCTTTAAACTATTTATAAAGAATGACTTTTAAATCCTATTGACTGAGATTAAATCCCTACATTATTAATCAACATGTAGGATCTAAGAACCCTTTAGATGGATATATCGCAAATTTGTTGTGATTATTGGATTTTTATTTGATATACATACTACTTAAAGATGTCTTAGTCCAAATTGGCCAGTTATTAGAGCTAATTTGAAATGATTTTCATATCTTAAATCTCTGTCCTTCATCCATAATTTATGTTCCTAAGTCAAGCCCAAGTCTACGTTGATGACCTCAAGTTACAGTTCATAATATGTGAAATTATTCTCTTTATATGTGACACAAACATAGCTAACACTAAAACTCTGTTTATGACTTTGCTATTGTTAGGTTAGCATAGTTCATCATAGATATTTATATGGATACATATTTATTGATTGCTAACTTCACTCTAATGTTCAAGTCAGATAAAAACATACTAAACTAGTAATTATGCCTTTAGAAAACAAAATAAAACTCTGAATTGAACTCCTCACTATTTCAACACTAAGATTTGTTTGAATTTTATATGAAAGTTAGCTGAATTTCTCAGGTTTTAAACCAAAGAATAATGCACATATAAAAACCACCACTCCTTATTCTGAGTGTATAACTCAATGACATATGAATGTTTGTGTATACATGCACATAGTATTCTACATTATAACACCATTGTTTAATGACCTTATATTCACAGGCATCACTAACTTACTTTATGATTGAGAAACAACAAAATAAATTCAATTCATGTAGTAACATATGGTGTGATTTAATTTATATGAAAGTGTCCAGTGCAAATGCATCAATCTAGACAGGCCACAACACCATGATTGTCTGAATTTTGAAGGGAGGATGGAGAGGAAATGATGACCTGTAAAAGATTTGAGTCCATTATCATTAAATTATCAAACTTAGAATGCAGTGGTGGCTGTGTGATTCTTTAAAAATCCTAACAACAAATAAGTGGGCAAATGTTATAGTAATGTAAATTATATTTCTATGGTGTCATTTAAAATGGAAAATAATTTATTACATATTAATGGCGGATCATTAAAAGACTATTTAGAGCAAAAATTACAAGACATAAAAAATTAAATAAACAAATAAGAAAATCTAACCTAAGGTTTTACCAAAATCATCAGTTAAAACTTGAGCCTGAGGTCCAGTGTACATTTTGTCTAATTTGATTTGCTTCTGTTATTTCAAGTCTTTAGTTAAGATTACTTGAGAATAGAATCTAAAATCACAAAAGGAAATCAATATAGTAGTTGGCCAAGGCCAGGTTCAATAACACTACCTACATCTGAGTGCAGTGAGGGAAAACAGCATTCATTAGTCATATAATAACTACAAGGCCTTCCGTTTATCTCAGAAATTCCTCCAAGGAACACAACCATTTCCCACCTATTATTTTCTATTGATTTTGTCCACCTGCCAAAAGGCAGTACAGGAAGATATAAAGAAGTTAACACCAGAGATCAAGCAGTAGGGAGCCTCACTCCCTCTGCATATGAGACCATATGTGTTAACTGCTTTTCAAAATTAACTCCTCTGAGTGCTCAGTCTTCTGGCTTAACTGCCAGGTAGGATCCAGAATTCACTTTGTTGCCTGACTCCTGTGTTCTAGGAATTTGAAGGACAGAGTTTTAGGTTGAGATGAGAGATTATAATATTTTCATATAAGGTTATTATCATCACTCTTGTATTACTATTGTTTGCATGTATACTAATATTATAGTTTTAGATCACTGATTCTTCACTGTTAATGATTATACTGTTTATCATATTTCCATCATTGAGAATCCCAGGGGTCCTCTAGATAGCAAGAACTAGTTTCTTTTAATGTTTGGATACATTTAAAATGCACGATATTTGTTGATTCCTAAGTTCTGCTTAAGTACTTTGCATATTTTATCTTGTATATAATCTTTGAAACAATCCCACAGGGAAGATACATTCATTGCCATCTACATTTACAATTATGAATCTGGAAAATAATATAGCTGGGGACACTGTGCAAACCCACAGAGCCACAGAATGATGGAGGGTGCATGAATTGAGGTAGTATAGCTTTTAAGCATTTTTTTTTTATAACAACCATCAAGCTGCTCCCTTAGGAGAGAAATGTTTCTTCAAAGGCAAACATGTTGACCTACATTTGTATTGTTCAGAGATGCTCTTTATATACAAAGTGTATTTGAAGAAGGGTTTCTCCTGATTATATTTCTAAGTCATGTTTGTTTTATTTCACAGATCTCAAGCGCCATCAACTTAGATTGCTTCATGCATAATATTCAACAAGTACTTCAATAAAACTACAGATTCTTGATCATAGTAAGGCCTTAATCTTTGATTACACATGTAGTTACTTTGTGTTAACTAATACCCCATCACGCCCAGAACTGGTCTAGGCACTGAGAATAAAATATGAACAGGACAGACATGGTCCCTGCTTTCATATTGTTTTATTCTGACAGTTTCTAAACCTCAGCCTCTACGGATGCTTGGGTCTGTTGTAGGAACTGGTCAATTCACTGCATGATATTTAGTATCCCTTTCATCATAAAACTGAAAATCATTCTGATCATCGTTAAATGATACCTGAGTAGGCAAAACCACCAATCAAATAACTTTTAGAGTGTGAAGCAGATTAAAAATAAATGAAGCAATAAACCAACAAATGAGATAAAGTATCAGATGATGAAGAGGGTTCAGCAAAGTAGTAAAAGATAATTATATTTTAGGAAATATTATAAATGTGGCTACTGTAGGTTAGGTAGCCAGAGTAGGCTCAGAGAAGAGCTTGCATTTGACTGAACTCTGATTATCAAGTAAGAAGGTTATGGGAAACAAATTTCTAATCATGACCCAAATCCATCACAAAGATCTTGAGAAACTGGCAGTTTCAATTTGTGCCAATGTCAGAAAAAAGGACCTTGTGTACTGAGCAGAAAGAAACATATTTTATCAGTCCATTTTCTCACAATACTGTTACTTTCCTGGGATCTCTGCCTTTATTCCCTAAATACCACCCAAAAGATTCAACTCCTAATACTGTTACTTTGAGAATAAAGTGCAGAGACCATTGCAAAAAGTGTGGTCTTGATTTTGAAAGCAAATATCAAATCTCCTTACTATTTCCTGACAAAGAGGTTCTGGAATTCTCAGCTGTTGTTGTTGTTGCCATTTTGTTTTGTTTGCCAAGTTGCTTTTCCATCATAACTCTCAGGGACTACTTTTAGAAAGGTTAGGTTCTTGGTATTCTTAGCACCAAAGGCCTAGTTTTTGTTACATCTCACTTTTGGAATGGCCTGTTCTTTATTCCTTTAACCACAATCTTTTTGGAAAAAAAAATCATTTATTCCTACAATAAAATAAATTTTCAACATATTTCTTAGAAGCTAATATTTTTTCAATGAGTATCATTTGATCAGTTCTTGCTGGGTCCTAATGGCTTCCTCAGGGGAGGAGTTAAGAAGGCATAGAGTCAACAACATAAACACTGGGAGTTAGGTAAAAGTCAAACAATAGACTCATTTATTCAGCAATTGGAAGAGCATCTTGATCAGGTGATATTGTGTGGTCACCCTTCATTGGGTAGGCATGATCAGGACCTCTAACAACACCTGTTGTTAGATCCCTAGGCAGACTTTAGATTGGTTCATCTCTTCACCTCATAGGGCTTATCTTCCTACATATCCACCCTTTGTGATTTATTACATGGGCACTCAAAAGAAGTCAGAGTTCTTTGCTCAGGCATTGCTGACCCCATCTCAAGAGGGCTCAGCAATTGGACAGTGCCTGTCTTAGGTTAACCTACCAAACAAACTCTTACCTGTCATTGACTACAAATCCTCAAAGAGCATCCATTCCTAGAGAGCTGCCAGGGTGGGGGGACTAGGTAGTAGCCTTTTGAATTTCAGATAACCAAGCCTGCATAACTCTCTGTGGAGATTGTGAGAAGGATGCCTAAGGGTCAATAACACCCCAAGAGTTGCATTAATTGCTACCGGCTCCTGTTGGATATGTTTATAATGAAGATTAACAATATTACCCACCAATTAAGGGATTTGTGAACATCCCAAAGGAATCAAATAACTTTTTATACCATGGCGAATCTTTCCAAACAATGAAGAGTCAAATGGCATCGCCTCTGCTCTTGTCTAATTTAATTGAAAAGTGTGTGTTAACTGTGAAAACATGTTCTGAGTAAGGCGAATCCAGGCCTAACTCATTAGCCGCATTCTAGATAAGGGAGAGTTCAGCTATGGGGGTAGGAATCCAGGGCTGGTTAGTGGCATTTTGTCGCAGGTTGACTGGCAAGGCTTCCACCAGACTTTAAGGCCTGAGACAGGGAAGGTTGCATTGGCTGTGGATCATACTGCAGTGGGAGAGGATTTCCACCTTCAGGGACAGGCAGACATTGAGGCACTTTACTCCAAGGGTACTCTGGCTGAGGTATAGCCTCCTACACAAGAGTAGAAGTGACCGGAAGTGGCACGTGTGGTGTTAACTGTGACCACACTCTCCTCAGCAGGTTTTGCAAGGCCTGAACTGTCTGCCTCCTCATCAGATGCCCTAGAGAGATCATACATGGAAAGGGTGGACGTGATGGAGAGGTTACCGATTTTGTAGACGGAGATAGCAGACAAGCAACAGTCAGAAAAAAGCTGGCAGTCAATAGGGGTGAAAAAATTTGTTAGACCTTCATGTTCTAAGATTAGTGGGGGCAATTCCATGGTTTTGTAGGTCACAATTGTATGCCCACAGTGTCTCTGGATGAGGGAGCATATTTGGGGCTGAGCCTTTGTTCTGATTCCTGAGGGTTCAGTCCTTATGTGGAGACACCGGGTGAACAGAAACAGAAAAAAAAAAATGTGCCTTCCTGACCTGATGGGCAGACAAATATGACAGACAACACAAAAGAAGGAAAAAAATGGGTAAATCCCAACACTTAACTCCTGAAAAGATTGAAAACACACAGTATCAGAGAGCTTCCTACTGAAACACAGTCTGGGGGTCACTGTCCAGTGCCACAAGTGAGGGTGACAAGATGACTAGAACTAGTGCCTACCAGTGACAGCAAAACCATACAAAAGCAAAACCCAAAAATTACAGCCACAACAAAAAAGAAAAAAAAAAAAAACATAAGACCCTGACCATGCCAGAAGTCCCTGTTCAGGCACAAAATGTTGCTGGGTCCTAAAAATTCCCTCAGGGGAGGGAGTGAAAAGGCACAGAGTTAAAGACATAGACCTCTGGAGTCAGGTAAAAGGCAAACAGCAGACTCATATACCCTCCTTATATACCCTCCTCCTAACACCCAGGCTGCATCCCAGTCTGGTGACATTGCATGGTCACCCCTCATTGGCTAGGCATGATCAGGATTTTTGACAGTACCTTAAAGCAGACTCCAAGATGGCTTATCTCTCATCCTCATAGGTCTTATCTTCTTACAATCAATAAATAAGTGAAGCTGAGAGCCATGTAGCTCAATTTGGATAACATCTACAAATACTGAAAACATGAACATAGTGACTTGACAATAGAAAATAAAGGCTCTGTTATTATTATTGTTATGGTCATTATCACGATTTTATTGTTACAGATATTTATGAAAAAGAAAACAAACAATAAAACATAAGTGAGTTTCTAGAAGGTAGTCATGGGGGAGAGTAATAAGTTTCTTAGTAGATTTAGCTGCTAGACAGTTAATACCAACAACCCTTTATAGCTCATATCTTTCTTAGCATGTCTTAGGAATAAGCAAGAATAGATTAACTGCTTTATTTTGTAAAGTTTTTATGGCCAGACAAACCTCCAAATCAGACCAAATCAAACCATAGAAAAGGCCCAGGTTTAATGGATGCCAGTGCTCCTGGGTGGCCCTTGGGGAAACTAAGGAGAGGGGAAATGAGAACTGGTAAGGCCACATGTTTGTTCTCTGGGGGGGGGGTGTTCAAATAGCCTATGGGAGTGGTCTTGACCCTTTCTGGGGAGGGTTCACCATTTGGCAGACTTTGTTGGAGCTGGAGTCTGGACTGTGGCAACTCCCTGGGGAGGGAGCCTGGTATGAAAAGTTCCACTCAAACATTTTAGCATGTATGCCAGGGGCTGGAGTGAAGCCCCACCCAAACAACTTTAGCTTATTTCATTCATGCAAATCAACTGAAAACAATTGATTCTTTTCAAATGATAGCTTAATAATGTTACTTGGTTTGACCCAGCCACATAGTAGTGAGATATGTACTTAAAATCTTTCATTTATTTCTCTCATTTTTAAAATAATATATTTCCATCATTTTCCCCTTCCTTTCCTCCCTCCAAAGCCTCGCAAATATGCATCTTTGAGTCAGAGATAATTACAGGAAACTATTACCAATCAAAGAACATACACATGAAACCCAGTCCCAAAAGATATATAAAACAACCCCCTTACCTAAAATGCCAGTATTATTGCAGAAGAGAGGGCAGAACGACAGGACAATCCAGAGGATTATGGAGTGTGCTGTGATTTTGTGTCTCCTTAGAATGTCAGAATCTACACCCATTAAGTATGACTAACAAGACTGTCTACAAATAAATTGAAGAAGGACAAAATAGAGATGCTAACGTGGACAGGGAAAGTCAAGAGTGCCACAACCCTACACAGAGAACTGCAGACAAATAAAAAATGCACACCAGTTGGTACATACTATTAATTGTAGTTGAAAATTTTAGAATAGAAAGAAAATCCATGTAAGAAAAAATATGTAATGTTAAAATTATTAATATTGAAATTTCATGGATTAGAGATGAATAATAATGTTTCATACATAAACATCAAAATATAAGTATGTTGCTAAACTATTACTTGAATTTTTTGTGTATGTATGATTGTAATGAATTTATCGTCTTTTTTTGTAGATATTACTATGTGAATTTATATTTTTCTACAACTGTTCTGCATACACAGACACATATACACAAATGTTTTCACATATAATGCTTTCAACATGGACTGTTCTAGAGTTCTTAGTTACTCTTTGTGAACAGAGAGTTCCTTGGGCCTCTGGAGCATTGCACTAGAGAATGTTTTCTCTCTCTGATTGTCTATTGACTTTTCCAAGTTCTCAAATAATAAACTTGATATGGGAAATTAGTACAATATCCAGAAATGAATAAATCACTCTGCCCCAGCCTGGGAAAAAATGGAAATCCCATTATTAAGATTGGTTGAGCATGATAGTCATAAGCCCTCTTTAGTTCAGACAGAGTGTATCTCAGAAGGAATGCAGGAGGTCTCCCTCCAACACATTTTATTAGACCTCTGCCATCACTGGAGCCTGTAAATGACATAACTCAGAGGGCAGTTTTGCCTAGAGTGCTGGTAATTTTTGAGCCCCTATGTCTGCATCTGTGTAAATTTGAACTGTGGACTCCTCAATTATAGATGCAAATGAATCCCTGTTCCTACTTTACCTGATTTGAGAAGCTTTTAATGACACAGTTAAAGTGGTGTTAATTATAACATCTACAAACCAGAGTAGCCAAATTTGAGTTTTAAGTCCCAAATCTCTCTGCTTGAAAATAAATTCATTTTTGGTTTATTCCAATCCGTATAGAAAGAGCACAGAAAGAGCTGGACCAGGCAGGAACACAGGGCCCATCAAAACAAATCACACCACCTGTCTCGTGTTGGAAAAGCTTTCCTTCTATACATTTTAAATACCCTCTGTTTTCAGGTTCTTAAAATACCATGTCTGATAACTCCTCAAGTTTTATAAGCAAATCAAAACTATAAAATTTTCCTGATCATCATTCAGCAAAGAAAATCTTACAACTGGATTATACAGGTTCCTACACTAAGTAGCTGGATTTGAAAAGAGACTTGTAATTCAATATTCCAAAAAGTTGTTTACCCATCTGTTTTCATCAAGTTTAACATTAGTATTAACCTCACACATGAAAAAATAGCTTTGTTAATATGTGTCATGTTCTGGCAAAGCACAGACTACCCCAGCACCTTAAAATGATATTTTCCAGGTATAGCACAATAATTTCTCACTATTATTCATCCCAGTTAGTTTGGAAAAAAACTTGCTCACGTGTCCATCAACTCTCTATCACATAAACACATCAATAGAGCTTCATGGGACTCTAAAGCAAATAAATAAATAAATAAATAAATAAATAAATAAAGCAGTCTCATGTATTCAAGAGACATACTGAACAGACAGGTTTTTTTTTTTGTATTTACCTTTGTAAGGAAACAACTTGTTTCTATTCTATAACCTTATTATGTCCTATAATCTCCTTAGCCTTTCCCCTTCATAACAATTTATCTGCACCTCTCTTATGGAATTTATCATCTGCTGCTTTTATTATCTTTATATGTGGACAAGTCTTATCTTTTCTATAAGAACTTGTGCTCCTTGAGGGAAGGAATTTTGTTTATCCTTGTGTCTCAGGCATGCCACTGTACAGTGGTTTTTAGTATTTCTTGTTCCATAAGTATTAGAGTAGAAAAAAGGTTTAAGTGTGCTTTAACAAGCAGGGTAAACATTCGTGGAAGCAGAAAGATTTGTGACCTGCCAAAAGAGGTAGAATTAAACTAAGGCTAAAAAGTTGATAAGTTGTGAGTTCAAACTTCAGAAATTTGTTCTTCGTGTAAATTAAATATGGATTCCTACATAATAACTCATTTATTACTTAAACTAGCTTTTAAACACTGTCTAAAAATTGATAACAGAAGTAAAATTCCAGTTAAGTTCTGTGAAAAGTTAGGGATTGTCTTTATTTTTCCAAGATCTTAATATTTTATTCATCCACTGACTTCACCAGATTTTGTTATTTTCCTATTATTCATCTTGCTTAATTGAGTTATAAGGCAAAGGTTCTAAAATAAGATTAGAAAATGTTCAAATAAAACTGTTTGCAATGCTAGCATCTTTTAAGATGGAAACTAAGGGGAGGTTTGTGGAGTTGGGTAGGGAAATTGTAATTTAAAATAGAAAAGAGTAGGGGAAACAGAAAGGAATCAGTCATTTCTGGAAAGGCTTCCGGGGTAAGATAAAAAGACATCATGCTGACAAAATTATTTCAGTTAAGCCTTTGATCTAATCCTAAGAACATGAAATGTTAAAATATTAATGATGGTATAAGTATATATTTTTCCTGTGTTTCTAAAGTGTATAAATACATCAAATTTTTAATCTTCAAAGTCTACATTCTTCTAGTTGAAAATGGGATATGGCACTATTTATTTATTATTTTAGTTTTCCCATTTAGGCAGAAATTATTCAGTGTATATTTAATTGAATTATTAAAATAAAGTAGAAAACAAGAACCTAAAAATGGTAATAGACAATAGAGTCCTTGAAGCTAGGTGATTCCTAATTATTTTTGTCATAAAGACCATTTGATGTGCTCCCATTCATAAAAGTATGACAGAATTACATGTTCCTCTAGTTAAATATAAAAAAGAGATAGACCATATTTGAAATTATCCACAAAGAACCTTTAATTTTTAAATAGCATATACATTCATTTGTGTTGACAAAACATCTCTTCTAAATCATGGTAACTTAAAACAAAGAACAAGGAAGTTTTATTTCTTCCACTATTCTGTATAGCTACTATTTCCATTTACAATTCAGTTATAGAAATAAATATTTGCAACTTTTGTTACTGCTATTATTACTTCCTTTAGAATCACATCTTTCAAGGCTTTTTCCAGTCTTGAATTATCACACTGTTTGATGTTTTCCATCTCTTCTTTCTAGGGAAGTATCTATATAGCAGATAGGATTTGTCTAGACCTACACAGTCAATGTAGGACTCTACTCCTTGATGTCATGTTAATGAGAATATTTGGTCTCTCTCTTTGTACCCTAGTACCCTAGACCAAGAAAGATGAGGCTCAACATCTTTAAAAGTAGGGGAAAATTGCTAAGTAAATATATATATATATATATATATATATATATATATATATATATATATTTCAGCAATAAAGGGGAACCTAGCTGGGGTAATCCTTGTGGATTCCTGGAAGCTTCCTTGGCACCAGGTTTCTCCCTAATCCTATAATGTTCCCCTCTATCAAGGTATCTCTTTCATTACACTCCCTCTCCATCCCTCACCCACCTGTAGCATCCTGATCCCTCATCCTTTCATCTCCACTCCTCCTCCCACCCACAGTTTACCCAGGAGATTTCATCTATTTCTCATTCCCAGGATGATCCATGTATCTCTCTTAGGAGCCTCCTTGTTACCTAGCTTCTCTGGTGCTGTGGAATGTAACCTGATTATCCTTTACATCAAATATCCACTTAAGAGTGGGTACATATTGTGTTTGTCTTTCTGGGTCTTGGTTACCTCATTGAGGATGATTTTTTTTTCTAACTCCATCCATTTGCCTACAAATATCATTGTTTTTACTGCTGAATAATTCTTCATTGTGTAAATGTACCACAGTTTCTTTATCCATTCTTCAGTTGAGGGCTATCTAGATTGTTTACAGGTACTGGCTATTACAAATAATGCTACTATGAGCATAGTTGAATATATGTCCTTATGGTATGATTAAGCATTCTTTGGGTATATGCCCAAGAGTTATTTTTCTGAGTCTTGAGGTAGATTGATTTCAATTTTCTGAGAAACTGCCATACTGATTTTCAATGCTGTGTGCAAGTTTGCATTCCCACCAGCAGTGGATGAGTGTTCCCCTTATTCTACATCCTCTCCAACATAGACTGCCATTAGCATTTTTTTTATCTTAGCCATTCTGACAGTTTTAAGAGTCATTTTGATTTGCATTTCCCTGATACCTAAGGATGTTGAACAATTAATTAAGTGTATCTTGGCCAATAGAGATTATTCTGTTGAAAATTCTGTTTAAATCTGTAGTAACGTGAACTCTTCCTGTAATTAGATTGGTGACTACCTTAACTGTCATCATAGAATCTACATTTGCTAACTGACAAAACAGATGCAGAGATCCACAACCAAGCACCTGACTGAGCTCCAGGAGTCCAGTCAAAGAGGAGAAGGGATTATATGAGCAAGGGGGTCAAGATCATTATGAGGTGACTCACAGAGACAGTTGATCAACGCTCATGGGAGCTCATACACTCTAGACCAATAGCTAGGGAGCGAATATGGGACTGACATAGACCCTCTGCATGTGGATGACAGTTGTGTAGCTTAGTCTGGTTTTGGAGCCCCTAGCAGTGGGACCAGAACCTATCTCTGGAGGATGAGTTTACTCTTTGGAGCCCATGCCCTAAGGAGGGATACCTTTGTTCAGCATGCTTTGTTCACTTCCATAGGAGGGCTTACCCTTTCTGAATGGAGATGGAGAAGTGGATGGGAGGTAGAAGGGATGTGGAGGGAGGCTATAGAAGAATAAAAGGGAAGGGAAACTGTGGTTGGTATGTAAAATAAATATTTAATTAAAACATTTTAAAAAGAAGGGATCTAAAAATGGTCTTCCAATAAAGAGACAGTGTCTGTTCTTTTATACATTACAGAACAAAAACACAGGTTTTGATGGGAGAGAGGGTCTGCTGATCTTGGTAGGACCTTCAAGTAGGTCTAGGGTTTTTACCCTTTCTTCCATTCCAAACTCACAATGAATGGAAGTAGACAAGACTTGTTGCCTAAAATAACTTGTATTCTAGGGGGTTTATTATGCTGCTGTGATCCCTTAGTTTGAGTATTAACCTTTAGATGTCCCGGCCAGGATGCTGTCACAGGATATTCCCACTGGATGCTCACATAGGAGATGCTGTGTCACAGTGTCCCTACTGGATACACTGGACTTTAATCTGTGTTGCATACAGGGAACACCCCTGTGATTAACGATAGCCCCATGTCTCCTATCTGTCCCATTTGAAGAGTCTATGCCCTCTCTCTACTCATTCCTTCATATAAACTTCTAATAATAAGACTTTGGTTCTGTTTAGATTTTTGTTCATCAGACTGAACAGGAGCGTTAGTGACACCCTTACATTCCTCCACATGACCTTCTTATAGGCTGACTTTGCTTCTTGAGTACAATGCTTTGTTGTTAGAGGAATCTTTCAGTTTTGGGGTATCTTGGATACCTCCTCCAAAGCTTTAGAGAAACTCATTGGACTTGATGGGCAGCCATTTCAGGGAATATTTCACATTCCTAGTTTGACTTGGTGTTTCTATTTGAGTGTAGATAGTCATGGACTCAGAGTGGAGCTGCACAGTTTCCAAGGTACAGAGAAGAGGTAAAGCACATTCCTCTGTCTTAGTACATTACTGCAAACTTTTTTAAAAGCTTGATTCTCTCAGTTACTTCAGTGCCTCAGGCATTAAACTAAAGCTAAGAAGAGATTGGCACTAGCCAGCGTGTCCTTACTGTGTGGATAAGAAAGTTCAAGAGGATAGAATTATCAGGAGAGGTGGAAAAAAAACACATTGTTTAATATTTTAAAACTTTCCCAAGAAATAGGAAAAATTGTCTGTGAGGTTATATGGGAGAAAATTAGCATAAAGTTGAAGTTAGAGGAAGAAATTAGCATAAATTAGAATAAAGTCCTCTGATTTTGCTGATCTCTTTGCCTCCAAGCAATTCTATAGAACTGAACTGGAAATCTCTTTCAAAACTTGAAACTTGTAACAAAGGCTTTCTTTCCTGTTGCACACTTCTGCAAACACTTCGAGGTATATCTGAACTATCTCTGGGGAGAAATCTTTGTTTTACTAAATAGAATTTTTCCATTTATAAAACCTGATACCAATAACTGGTCATTCTGACTTTGCCCTTTGGTGTCTAGTTAAGTCATGTAACTAAAATTATTTCAATTTCTAAAATAAAGTTTTCTACCCAAAGCAATGGAACATATACAGTGTAGTATTAGGGGCGGCGGGGCCTCTTCCCCAGCACCCCAGCACCCCAGCCGCCCGCTCGGCTAGCTTATGCCCGAAATAACAACACACAAACTGTATTCATTTAAACACTGCTTGGCCCATTCTCTTCTAGGCTAATTCTCACATGTTAATTTAGCCCATCTCTAATCATCTGTGTATGGCACCCCAAGGTGCGCTTACCAGGGAGATTCTAGCCTAGTCCATCCTGGGTCGGAGCTTCATCCCGGGAGCGGGGCATGGCCTCTCTGCTGAGGCGTCTGCTCAGGAGAGCAGAGCTGTGGAGTCTGAGCTCACTTCCTCTTCCTCCCAGCATTTTGTTCTGTTTACTCCTCCCACCTGTCCTCTAACCAATAAAATGGGCCAGGGCAGTGCCTTTATTAGCCAATGACTTTCCTCCATCAATACAGTACCTTTTTTCCCATTAGAGTTTAAAAGTTCTTTCACAAAGAGATTGTTACTAAAACCAAAATATATCTATCTGTGTTTCTTGCATTACACAATCCAGAAATTTCTTATTCATCATTTTGTACCTTCTTCTTTACAGGAATCAAAATTTGTTCTCATATAGGAATACTGTGAATAACTAAATGAAGTTAAAAGTTTATGAATTAGTGACTAATGCATTTTATTTCAAAATATTTTAAATAGTCCACAGCATATATGCCTCTAATGTTCTATAAAAATGTCTATGTATACTGCCTCTGAGCTGTGGATATGCATGAGCAATGTTTATGTCCTGGTTTTTTCTATTTTTAACTCTAATCTTCCAAAGTAGGACCAAGGAATGGTCCTCCTCTTTCACCCATGTTAAGAGAGTACAGAAATGAGGTACTGATTCTGTCACTCATATATGAATACATGATCACTTGGGTTATAAAGAAGGAGACATATATTTTACTTGGAGACAAAAGATGTCCAGTTGAGTCTCTGTATCCCCTCTTATTTGTTGATTTCATTTAGATTGCCTTCATTTATGTATATTTTTGGGGTAGCTTCTACTGTATTATCTTTCCATACGAGCACTCAAATGACCCTTGATTTTAGCTGTCCCTTCCTGTGTTCCCTCTCTCATTTTCCTCTTCATCCTGCTGCTGAATTAATCTTCCCATTCCTGTGTCCAACTTTCCCACCCATACCTATTTTATTTCCCCTTCCTAGGGACATCTATCCCTTTCTACTAGTCCATTACTCTACACCTAACTTCTGTTGCTCTATAGATTTTACCATGTTTATCATTGATGTAACAGCTAATATCTACATGTAAGCGAATACACATAAATAATGTGTATTTGTTCGCTTATATGTATCAATAAATAAATAATCCTCTAGTTCTGTGTGATCTCACTCCAAGATGATTTTTTTCTAGTTCAATCCCATTACCAGAAAATTACATTTTTAATTACTGAGTAATATTCTACTATGTAGATGTACCACATTTTCTTTATCCATTCAACTGTTGACAGACATAGGATTACAATTTCTGGCTATTATGAATAGAACAATAATAAACATGGTTGATCAAATGTCTGGGGTAGGAATAAGGGACTTTTGGGTATATGGCCAAGAAGGATACAACTGGATATTGATGTAGGTCAATTTCCATCTTACTGAGGAACTGTCCCAGGACAGACCCAGAAAGATGAGCAGGGTATGTATCCATTCATAAGTGGTTACTGGCTGTAAAGCAAAGGATAGTGAGCCTACAGTCCACAACCCTAGATAAATTAAGTAACAAGGTGAACTCTAAAGGAGACATATAGAGATCCCCTTGTGATGGAAAAATAGATAATATCTCCTGACATAATTGGAAGCATGGGAATGGGGGAAGAAAAAAGGGCATAAGGAGAGAAAGGGAAGAGAAAAGGTGGGGAGAGAATGTGAGGGAACAGGATTGTCAAGATGGGGTAAGGAGCAGAGAAAGAGATATTATAATTGTGGGGGCCATTATGGGGCTAGAAATAAACCTGCCACTAGAGATTCTCAGGAATCCACAAGGATGATCCCAGCTAAAACCCTAAGCAATAGTAGAGAGGGTACCTGAACCCATCTTGCCCTATAGTCAGATTGATGACTATCTTAAATGTCACCATAGAATCTTCATCTAGCAACTGATGTAAACTTAGGCAGAGATCTGCAGCAGAGCAATGGACTGAGCTCCAAAAGTTTATGTGAAAAGTGGGAGGAGTGAGAATTAAGAGCAAAGAGGTCAAGACCATAGTGGATACACCCACTAAAACAATCTTCCTGAGCTAATGGGAGCTCACCAACTTTGGCTGGACAGGGAAGGAACCAGAATAAGTTCAAGCTAGATCCTCTGAATGTGGGTGACAGTTTTATGACCAGGATTTGTCTCTGCTGCTTGTACTGGCTTTTTGGAACCCATTTTTTTTTTTTTTTTTGGATGGACACCTTGATCAGCCTGGATGTAGTGGAGGACCTTGGTCCTGCCTTGGAGCAATGTGCCTTGCTCTCTCTGGGGAGTAAATGGGATGGAAGAAAGTTAGAAGAGTGGGAGGGGAAGGGGGGGATTGGAAACTGGGATTGGTATGTAAAATGTAAAATTAAAAAAAAAGATAGTTTGTTTTCTTTTTTAAAAAAGTGAAAAATATCCATAAAGATATATCTTTCATTATTCTTCCTTCTGTCCCTCTTCCAACTAAATAATCTTAATTCCTCATATTCCCATTCCTAATCCCCTCCCTTCTACCCTTATTCTACCTAACCTCGGAGATCTTAACTATTTCCCCTTCCTGGGGCCGTCCATGTGTGTCCCTCTTAGGGTTTTCCTTTTTACCTACCTTCTCTGGGGTTGTGGACTAATTGTCCTTTGCTTTACATCTAATATCCATTTAAGAGTGAGTACATACTGTGTTTGTCTTTCTGGGTCTGGGTTACGTCACTCAGGATGATAATTTTCTAGTTCCATCTGTTTGCCTGCAAATTTTATGATGTCATTTTCTTTACTGCTGAGTAATCCTCCATTGTGTAAATGTACCACATTTTCTTTATCCATTCATCAGTTGAGGGACATCTAGGTTATTTCCTTTATGTGTAATGCTGCTATGAGTATAGTTGAACAAGTGACCTCGTGATATGATTGACCATATTTTGAGTACATGCCCAATAGTGGTTTTCTAGGTCTTGAGGTAGATTGATTACAATTTTCTGAGAAACTGACATACTGATTTCCAAGGTGGCTATACAAGTTTACACTCCAACCAGCAGTGGAGAAGTGTTTCCCATACCCCACATCCTGTCCATTATAAAATGTAATCAGTGTTTTTGATCTTAGCCATTCTTTCAAATATAAGAGGTATCTTAATGTTATTTTTATTTGCATTTTCCTGATGGGTAATGATGTTGAGCAATTCATTAAATGTCTTTTGGTCATTTGAGATTCTTCTCATGATACTTTTGCTTAGATTTGTACTACATTTTTAAATTGGGTTATTTGGTATTTTGATGTCTAGTTTCTTGAGTTCTTTATATATTTTGAAGGTCAGTCCTCTGTCAGATATTGGATTGGTGAATATCTTTTCCTAAGACTGTCCACTTTCTCCATATATATTCAATATGATACTCAAAGTTCTAGTTAAAGCAATACAACAATAGGAGATCAAGGGCTAAAAATTGTGAAAAAAAGAAGTCAAACTTCCACTATTTGCAGATGATATAATAGCATACATAAGTGACCCAAAAAATTCTACTCCTATAGCTGATAAGCACCTTTAGTAATGTAGCAGGATACAAGATTTAAAAAATTAGCATTCCTCCTATATACAAATAATATTACAATAGACACAAATAACATGAAATATCTTGGGGTTAGTTCTCACGAAACAAGTGAAAGACCTGTATGACAAGAACTTTAAGCCTTTGAATAAATAAATTGAAGAAGATATCAAAAAATTGAAAGACATCCCATGCTCTTGCATAAGTAGGGTCAACATAGTAAAAATGGCAATCTTACCAAAAGTAATCTGCAGATTCAAAACAATTCACATCAAAAATCCCAACACAATTCTTTACAGACCTTGAAAGTCCATTACTCCATGTCATATGGAAAAACAAAAATAAACAAAGAGAGTCAAGGAGAAGCGTTAACCAAGAAGATGATAGAGCTAATCTTCCAAGCAGTGATTTCATTGATATAGTTTTTGTGTGATTATTTCTGGTCTGGGAGGTTGGAAAATGAACAAGCAGCCCTCCTAAAACAAATTGGCACTCCAACATGTGCTAGCTAAACCCATGTAAAATCTGAGAAAGCTTGAAAAGGAATTTTAGATGCAAAAGAACAGAGTCAAGTATGACCTTCGGTAGCCACAATTTTTTTCTAGGTGGGCTTGTGGCAAGCAGGGGTGCTGCAGTTTCTTTAAGAGAGGTGCAATAAAAACTGTGTGGCTTCTTTATAAACAGCGGCTTCCTGGTTTGTCAGCATAAATGGCTGTGACCCTTCTGAGAGGACCAGCTATGGAGCATTAAAATAGGATTTGTGAGCAAAGTGTTACAATTGGCTTAATGGCATCATTGACCCACTGTGCACCTGAAAATGGGGCTGCTGTGAGCATGGCTTGTGCTAAATAGACCTCCACCACAGCATATTGGACTGGTTGGAGTCAAAAGACAAAACAGACTTAGTACTAGTCAGGCTGCAACTTAGAATTTTAAGAACAGCTTCTGATCAGAAAATAATTACAGATACAGAAAAAGACAGAGTCAGATTTTTAAAAAAAAAACCTCTAAATGGATCAAAGTGTTGGATAAATGTATGTAGGCTAAGGAGAGAGAAGAAAGAATACAGTGAGTTATAAAAGGAAATACATCATTTAAAAATAAAACAAAGTATTTAAAGAGAGAGAGTACAGTCAGAGATTAAAGAAATAAAGAAAAATAAGCCATATAAAGATGGAATGTATACAGAGAGTCTGGATTATGTATATTATTGTGTTTTCTTTGAATTTTTTTTTACTGTAAAGGAGCTAATGGGCTGCTAAGATAAACCAACATGAAGGTTTCTTGATTTCAAAATTTGATTTTATGCATATGTTGCTTTAGCAAAAGGTTCTTCTTTTGTTTCCACAGAGAATGAGAACCTGTGGAATTATTCCAGATTAATGTGGTTTGATGGACCAAGAGCCCCTGGAAGGTCTCCTTAAACACTCCTCAGAAAATTACTTTGCCCAATAAACAGCAGGAAGCAGTTTGGAGAGAACTATATCCATTTTCCTAAATATTGTTTATAAATGTTTGCCTATATTTAAAGAGGGATATGCTATAGACATTTGCATTGGTACGGATCTTGCTCTATTGATACAACTTTTAGGTCAATTTTGTTATATGTATATTTCTGCTCTTGATTAAGGCATTGTGTTTGTGCAGCTCATTTAGAAATGTAACATATAATTAAGAAATACAGGTTAATAGATATTCATCTATAATAGTCAAGCTTGTAGTCAAATTAGTTAGGTTTTCTAGATATATAATGATATATTTCGGTTAGATAGGTATTCAAATATTTCAGAGACCTTCAGAATATGGCATTTAAAATGTTTTAATAACATAGGACTTTTCATGACAATGAAACACATCCTCTCCTGGCAGCACCAAACTACTTCAAGAGGATGATGGGCATTGACGAAGCTCTTTATGGAGTTTGTTAGCCATATAGACACGGAAATGCTCTTGCCTGGACTTCCTGATGAATTGGACATGCATAACCCACAGAGAAATGACTGCTGACTTTGCCTAAAGGTAAGACAATCCTTTGGGGTTCCTGCTTCATAAAAGAATCTGCCAGACATTCTGCAGGACACAGAAGAAAGTGACTAACAAACTGTGAATATTGGTGAAACTGTCTTTGAAATTTCCTGCTTTATGGAAAAGTCTGCTGGATACTATGGGCCTATAGGCTTAATATGGATGTCTGAATAATAAAGAAGAAATTTAGGTGACTGTCCAGGCAGTGAGAAGTCTCTGTCAATTCTAGTGTTTTGGAAAATGCTTACAATGTACTTCCTGTTTGTTTAGGTAGCATTATATCCTTCTGGAGTCTTTGATGAAGTTGAAGAATATATAATTATAGCTTTTATTAGTTATAATAAAAGTAGTTATAAATATTGTAACTGGAATTTTTGCTTGATACCTGTTTTGTTATATGAAATTTGAGTATGTTAAGGCTAAAACCTTATGATTTATTTAAAAAGAAAAGGGAAAATGATGTGGAAGTTCTTTCTATGTGTTGGTTTTATTGGTCAATGAATAAAGAAACTTGCTTGGCCTTATAGGGCAGAGTTGAGCTAGGTGTGGAAAACTAAATAGAATGCTAGGAGAAAAAAAGATAGAGTCAAGAGAAGCTGTGTAATGCCAGCAGAGACAAAGGCCAGAACTTTCCCCTGTAAGCCACAGCATCATGGTGATACACAGATTAATAGAAATAGGTTAAATTAAGATGTAAGAGTTGGCCAATAAGAAGCTAGAGCTAATGAGCTAAGCAGTAATTTAATTAATACAATTTCTGTGTGATTATTTTGGGTCTGGGAAGCCAGGAAACAAACAAGCAGCCTCCCTACAACAAAACAAAAAAGAAACAGGATAGCCAAAATAATCCTGTATAATAAAGAAATTTCTGGAGGCATCACCATCACTGATTTCAAGTTCTATTAGATCTATAGTAATGAAAACAGCTTGCTATTGCATAAAAACAGACATATAGATCAATATAATCAAATTGAAGATGCTGGCATTAATTCACACACTTATGAATACCTGAGTTTTGACAAAGAAGCCAACATTGTACAATGAAACAAAGAAACCATCTTCAACAAATGGTGCAGGAATAACTGTATGTCAGAATGTAGAAGATTGCAAATAGATCCATATCTATTCCCATGCACAAAGCTCAGGTCCAAATGGATCAAAGATGTCAACATAAATCTGACCACACTGAACCTGATAGAAGAGAAAGTGATGTAACATGAACGGGGGGCCTGCTTGTTGGGGTTTCTGTTCCGTCCGGTACCCCAGCTGCTTAGTCCCAAAGAAAAATCACACAGAAATCTCTATAAGTTATAAAGCTGATTGGCCCCTTAGCTCCAGCCTCTCACTGGCTAACTCTCATATCTTGATTAACCCATTTTTCTGATCTATGTTACCCATGTGGCTCAGTACATTTTTCAGTGAGGCAGATCACATCCTGCTGCTTTGGTGATCTGGGCAGGAGTGGGAGGAATCAACTTCCTCCTCCCCAGAATTCTCCTGTACTCATTACATCATTTCTACTTCCTGTCTGGTTTTCTCGCCTATATTTCCTCCCTGGCCAATCGGTGTTTATTTATAACATGATTGACAGAATACAGACAATTCTTCCACACCAAAGTGGGAAGTAGCCTTGAATGCATTGGCACAGGAGACCACTTCCTAAACATAACTCCAGTAGTACAGACACTGAGAGTAACAGTTAAAAAAAGGGACCTCCTGAAACCAAAGTCCTGTTTGGTCTGTAAGGCAAATAAGTTCACTAAGGATGAAATAGTACCATTATTGTTGTTGCCTACTTATCTGCTTAAATTACTTATTTTACATTGTATAAATTTTGATAGACCAGGGCTGGAGAGATGGTTCAGAGGTTAAGAGCATTGCCTGCTCTTCTAAAGGTCCTGAGTTCAATTCCCAGCAACCACATGGTGGCTCACAACCATCTGTAATGAGGTCTGGTGCCCCCTTCTGGCCTGCAGGCATATACACAGACAGAACATTGTATATATAATAAATAAACAAATATTAAAAAAAAATTTTGATAGGCCATATGATCTCAAAATTCATCCAATTCTTTAAATTTTTGTAATATAATTGAGCATAGTTTTTAAAAGTGTATCCTTAATTTTTTTATTTTAATTGAATTTTTTTGTGATGCCTCCTTTTACTTTTCTAATTTTATTAATTTGTGTTTTTTTTTCTATTATTTTTGCTAATTTGTCTAAGAGTTTGTCAATTTTGTTTACCTCTTCAAAGAACAAATTTACTGATTTTTTTATATATTTTACATTTCTATTTCAATAATTTATATTCTGATGGTATTTTTCCATATCCATTGCTTTGTGGTTTCCATTGCTGATGTTTTTCAAAGGCCTTAAGGTACACAATTAAGTTATTTATTTGGGTTGTCTCTCTTTTTTATGTAGGAAATAATGTTATAAACTTTTCTACATTCTTCTGAGGGCTGCTTTCATTTTCTCCCATTCATTTGTACATCTTGTGTTTTTATTTTTATTCGATTCTATGATGCCATAATATTCTTCTTGATTTCTTCAGTTGCCATTCATCATTTATTAGTGAGTTGTTTCAACTTCATGAATCTGTGTACTTTTTTTGTCTTATCTTACTGTTTATACAAATAGTTTTATTCCATTATGGTCTGATAAAAGACATCAAGTAATTTAAATTTTTGCATATTTGTAGATTGCTTCATGCCCTGATATGTATTCTATTTTGGAGAAAATTCCATGAGCTTCTGACAAGAATGTGTGTCAATTAGTGATTGGAATGTTCTGAAGATATTAGTTAGGTCCAAATATTTGGTTACTTAACTCTAATATTTTGTGTTTTGTTTGTTTCTTCTGGATGATATATCTATTTGTAAAAGTTAAATACTGAAGGTACCTACTATTACTGAATTGACCTTAATCTGGGGCTTCCTGCTTACTTGTATTTACAGCAATAGGCACACTTACATTCATTGCATATATGCTTATAATTGTAATAACCTCCAGTTGGATTACTGACTTAGCAAGTATGAAGTGGCCTTCATTATCTTTTCTGACCAGTTGTAGCTGGAAATACAGTTAGTCAGGTATTAAAATAGCTATAATAGCTTTTTTCCTTACTGTTTTCTCACAATTGTCTTTTTCCATCTTGCCCTAAGGTACTCTCTATCTTTCATGGTGAGGTATGTTTCTTGGAGGCGGCAAGAAGACTGATTCTATTTTTCATCATCAATTAGTTAACACCTTTTTGCTAGGGAATTGAAAATATCACTATTCAGAATTCAGAGCTGTGAATACAAAATGTATATTAATATTTTGTCATTTTGTTAGTTTTATAGTTTCTTAGATCTTTTTGATTAATTCTCCTGGTATTGTTTGTTTATCCCTCTGTGGCATCTTGAATATGTTTATTCTCTTCTTCCGACTCAGTATTACTTCTAAGTATCCTCTGTAGTATTGGTTTAGTGAAAATAAATTCCTTTAGTATATTTTATTGTAGAAAGGTTTTATTTCTCCAACTGTGATTATTAGTTTTACTGTATATAATAGTCAAGCTTTTCATTGTTGATATTTTTGTAGTTCACATATAACTTTTAAATACTTCTACTGAATATATGAGTGTTATTCTGATTGGCCTCCCTCTATTGGGAACTTTACAAGTCTATCTCCCTCTCTCTCTGCTCCTTCTCTTCCCCACTCCTATATGTGTTTTAGTCTCTCTCTGTTTCTCTATCTCTCTCTACCTGTCTCTCTGTATCTACCTATCTTTGTCTTTCTCTCTGTCTCTCTATACCTTTCTCTCTATTTTAATAGCCTTTCTTTTATCTGTGATTTAAGGTTTATAACTATGCTATGCCATGGGTATTTTCTTTCATCATATTGTCTAGTTGGTATTTCGTTGGATTCTTGTAAGGACGAGCATCTTTTTCTCACATACTTGAGAATATTCTTCTATTTTATTGAAGATATTTTCTATACCCTTCCCACCATAGTCTACTTAATTTATGCACATGTTTTGTAGATGTAGTCTTTTCACAGTGTCCCAAAACTCTTCTGTATTCCACTGAGTTTTTTAAAAAATTATCATTGACTTTGATTGAATGATCCAGTTCTTTTTTTTTTTCACATTGTCTATTCTCTTGGTGCATCTACTGAGTCTTTTTTTATTTTTTGACTTATTGAGTTTTTTCATTTTGACTAAGTTTTCAGTTAGGTTTTTCTTAAGCAACACTCTGTTGTACTATCTCTTCAAATCTTGAATGGACCTACTTAGTTTATTTAGACTTTGGTTTAGGTCTAAAATATGTTTTCTTATAGTATACTTATATGTTCTTTGGTTGCTTATGCATATTTGTAACCATTTTTTGAATTCTTTCTCTGGATACTCATCCTCAGTCAATACGGGCTCAGCCTCTTCTTCTATAGAGTTTCTTGTGCGTTATGGGATTTCTCCTCTTCTATCTTCTATTTACAATTTGGATAGAATTTTTAAAAAGTGGTCTATAATAAAAAATATGCAGCACTAAACAAACTGAATAGTTTGCATTTATATATTTAGGCATGCATATACACAGAGAGAGACATAATATACACACTCTATCAATTCTTTTTTAAATCTTGAGTTGACTTCCTTATTTCATTCAGACTTTTGTTTACTTTTCATATATATATAGATATAATATGTATATTAAAACTGTGTAAAGAGAGGGTGGGTAAATGGAAGAGGGAGAAGAAGAAATTTCATATTTAAATTAAAGTTAAAAAGAGAAGAATGTGCTATTAGTATACAAACCATCACCTTAGAGCCACATTCAAATCTTTGAGTTGCCTTTTGCATTTCTGGCCCTGTGAAGTAAACAATGAAGTTGATCCCAAACATGGGAGACACAGAGACTCCTGGGTAGTGATGCTAGAAATAGAATTTGGAAAAGTATCTGAGAGTCTTTGAAGTATAATTTCTATATGTGTTCAAGAGCTGGTTTGACCCTTAGTGGAAAGGAACCAGAAACCTAAAGTAGATACATGAGCCTATATTTCAACATATTAAGAAATTCTTTCCTCAGTTGAAAAAACAGGCCATGGGGTTTTTATTTGTCTGGAAATTATGCCAAGTTTTCTCTTACTATCAAAATTCTTTAATCCATTATGTTACTATATGTTACCAACTCACCATTTCCCCAGATATTAAAATTAATCCTAGTTAGATAGTCTCTTAAAAATTCTACTAAATATAGTAAATAGGTAGAAAGACAGGGTTGAATGGGAAGGGTAATAATAACAAGAATCCTTAAAATCAAAATTAAAAATATATGTCAACTTTACTTGCTTATCATATACTGTTCTCTCCCCTACATACTAAAATAATTTTACATCTTAATTTAGTGCCAAATTTAATCCTTAATAACTTAAGTTGCTAAAATCTCTGATTGTTTATTTTGTCCTGCACCAACTAGAGATTTTAGGGCTGAGTGCAATAGCATATAATGTAATGTAAGTTGAAAACAGTATGGTCTGTAGCCCAAACACAACCATAGTCCAGTTTTTTTTCATTTTTTGGTTTTTCGTGACAGGGTTTCTCTGTGATTTTGGTGGAGCCTGTCCTGGAACTAGCTCTGTAGACCAGGCTGGTCTCGAACTCACAGAGATCAGCCTGCCTCTGCCTCCCGAGTGCTTATAGGAGGTATAAGTATATTTTAGTTTTGGAAGTATTTTATATTTTCAGAAACAAGAAAAGAAAGTGGATGAGAACAAAGACATGGAAAAAGGAGGAGGATGTAGAAATTGAAAGGGGGAAGAAAAGATTTGACCATGGTCATTTGCAGTCTCACAGAGCCAAAATTTTTACAGTGTCAAATCTTTTCTTCCTCCCTTTTTGCAAAGACATCTCTAACTCAGGGTATATGTTTCAATAATTCAGATATAGAAGAGACATCTCATAACATGAGACTCTTGTGTGTTCTGGACTCAGCTCTCAAAAGTTAAGCCTATGTCTTGGTGCATAGTCACAGTAATGCTTCTGTCTCTGACTGAAGGTCAACCACCACCACCTTTCTCTCCTGGGTCTTTGTATTCATGTTAGAGATCCAGGGGCTCACACAATAGTTCTTAGTTCTCTCATTATTCCTGCCTCACTTTCTATTAATCCTGCATTATAGAGTGGCAATAAATTAGGCAAATATTGCCAGGGAAAGGATTATGAAGATCATAATTAACAAAGAAGACAGTTGGAGGATTCATAATGAAGGCTGATCCCAGTCTAGTTTCACTGGGAAAGTGTATTGTTTCACTGTCGCTTGTCAGTAATTAGCTCTGCCTTTATTGCATTGTAAATAATGCTTTAATTACCACACTCCTTAGTTCACAAGACAAAACTCAGTGTCCTTATTGGATTTCATGTGCTGGCAATCCCTTCTTGTCACTCTCATAGCCTTTGCTGTGCACAATACTTATATGCAAATGCAGCTGTCTATGGGAAAGAAATGCAAAGAATAGAGATGAACAATGTGAGATGAACTGGAAAAGAAACCACATTGGTCCTTCTGATATTTTTACTCTGGACTCTCAGGAGCAAACAGTTCACAAGGATAAGGCAACCCTGTGTGGATAATTTTGTAAAGGCTCAGCTAAGTCACTGCAGGCAGATACCCATTCTTCAGGACTTTCTTTCCATTAATTAAGTAAGCTGTAAATAAAATGGGCTGTGATGAATGAAGACACCTGGCGTCATCTTCTAGCCTCCACGCACATCTGAACACATATACACGTGTCCACAACACACACAATTATAAAAGCCAAAAGAAAACAGCATTTGTTATGATTCTGTATGGCTGATCTCAGTGCTGTGTCATATTCTGTTTTTAGCTACTGATATCATGGTAGCTTAAGCTTTATTCATTCCTTGTGCTTGCATTTCCACACTTGACTCTATGATGGTCTCTTTTTAATGTCATACAAGTGGAGCTCCTGGGAAAACCCCTCAACAGTCAGATGGACAAATGATCTGGTCTCCTGTATTTTATGCTAAGAAGTATGCGGTGCTAATCATGGTGCTAAGAACTGGATCTTACGACCTAATGAAATGCCCTCCATGATCTACCCTGATATTAGCCTGCTTTCTCCCTTATGTCTGCTTTCTCAGGATACTTCCTTGAAAAATTTCTTTCTGCGGGTGAAATGGCACACCTAAAAACCCAGTACTTGGTAGGCTGCTACACAGCAAGATTGCATGCTGAAAAGAAACCTTCCACCCAAGTAATTGTAGTCAAGGAAACACACATTAATACAAAAGAAAGAGTGTGACTGAAACAAGGTCAATGCTGAATTCAGTATTCTTTCCACTCTGCATGATAAAAAGACAGTTCATATGTTTGTAAATAGCCACCCCCAACCCCACCTGATTCTTTTATAGCATCTCATCAAGAATTATTTAACAATAAAGAAATAGTGCTAACAACTTTATAATATAAAAAATAAAAATACCATCAATTTGGGAATATAAGTAACAGTTAAAATAATCAAATACATTTTCTGATAGGCCTGTATTTGAAGAGTAACTGTACTTCTTAGGAGCTGTGTGACCCTGCTATAGACACCTTTTGCATCTCACTCTGCTCAAGGACAAGAGGTCAAGAATAATGACACCTAAAATACAGTAATCACTTGAAAATTGTCGTAATTATTTTATCGCTACCATTCTTTTGGTCACTCAAACAAAACAGGAAACTATCAGCACCACACATGATACCAAGGAAGATGTTGATCTTATGAGACAGCATCTGAGTCTTTCTTCATTTTTATTATCATGACATAGATACAAGAAAACACAGATACATATTATATATCCCTTTTTGCCATCCCAGTGACAGCATTTATCACTAATGTCCTTATATCTCTTGTGGTGGAGACTGACACTCCCAGAGTTGATGAAGACTGAAAAAGAGACCCATGCTTGCTGGATGGCTGCATTTCTAAGCTACCTGTGCCAACTGCTAGGGAACACAGCCCAGATATGCAGAATGAGCGGGCATTCATCCAGGATGGATACACAGCAATGCCAGGCCCTGTCAGAAAAGCATCCAAATCCAAGGACCTTAAATGTCATCAGATCGTGGCGATAGTGACCTTGCCAAGTGGTCTCCAGGCTTCTGAGTATTCTCACTCCCTAAGACAGTGTACCCCATATTTAGACAGATGGAACTTTCACAAAACTTCTCTGTATACTCTTTCAAAATATTTCCCTCTGGTTTAGAGTCATCATCTGTCATAATTCTAATCTAGCAAGTAATTTGAACAAAAGCTAATTCCATCTCCATATGGAAACCCTTGAAACAAAACTGGAAATCTAAGATACATCTTTTATTTGGCGCCATTCCCTTTGGCTAGACAGACCTATGCTCTTTTTTAGTTTTCACTAATACTCTACCACTCAAGGAGAACAGAATTCCACAGAATATAAGGAACAAATTTGACCCTTTGGGATCAAACAAATAATAATTCCTAAACAGACCATTATGATATGATGCTACGTGTTTAAACTGAGTTAGTTCATAGCTACCTTTAATTAATGGTCACATTTTCTTACAGAAAGAACATGGACTCTGGAGACAGCCAAGCTCAATTCGGCTATTTCTTAGCTGAATGACCTTAAATAGATTATATAATTTCTTTGAGATTCAGTTTATTTATCTGAAAATGGAACCTAGGATACCTGCCTCAGAGTCAACTGGTGACTACATGACATAGATTATGCCATTAGGCTCAGCCTAAAGTCTAGCCCATGGTGTAGAACATGAGTGTGAAGCAAGATGTGAGAGGAGAGTCTGACTGTGCTACTTTTATTATGAAAGGTCAACAGGCATCTCGGCTTCACTGAGCTCCGCGTTCCTCACTTGAAACATGAAAAATACATTGCAATTGAAAATGTATTGAAAGAAGTAAAATATTGCCTATATAATGTCAAGAACAACAGTATGTTTCTTGATTTGCCCTTACTTTTTATCAATTTAAGAAAGTTTTTTTCTCCTTTACATTCATGGGATCATACTTAGAAAATGCAAAGCAACATAATCTTCTACTTCACAATCTTCACTAAGGCGATAGTGGGAAAAATCATTATTATAAATAGATGCTGAGCATAATTTTCTGAACCATAAAGTCCAGAAGACCATTCTAGGAATTAAATTATTTCTCATATATATATAAAAGATCAAAGCAAAGGCAGCATGCACTTTAACTTCTTTACTTACCAGTTGTGGGGGGGAAAGCAAGAACATAACATATTGGTGGTGGAGAATTCTGGGACTGGGAATTGGGAGTAAAAATGCCAATGAAGAGTTTCACAAGGGTGAAAAGAAGCAAGGACTTGAACCACAGGATGAAGTCAGTTGTTGAAGATGTTGTAGAGGATCACAGAGTGAATACTAGAGCATTGGATAAGTTGCACATTTTGCAAATAGTAGGGATCTCAGCAGAAGTAAAAGTGAGAGAACTATAGTAGGCTCACTTGCTGCCAGTCTGTTCCGTCCAGTGGAAAATTATGCCCCAAAGATAAAATGCACATCCGCCCAAGAAGTAATGTCTGGCCCTGTGGATTTGGGGTAGGAGTTAAAGTACTTACCTTGTAAACACAGAGACCTGAATTTGATCCAGAGATCCCAAATGAAGTAAGCTGGACATACCAAGTCCAAGGCCAATAGGAGATCTGGCAGCAAAAATCAAGATAGATGATATCTGAAGAATGACAGCAGAGATTACCTTCTTGTGCACACAAGTACACACACACATACATGTATACAAGACACAGACTATAGGAATACATAAGAGCCAAGCAAGGAAGTGCTATACTACAGGCTATTTCCACTGAAAATTGCAAGCATAAAGCCAAGAGCAACTTTGAGACTTTATCTTGAAAAACAAATCCAAAGGCTTACCCCTAGCTTATTCTCTACTCTGTGCTGTACCTTGAAAAGATCACTTCACTTGCTCTCTATATTTCAGCTTTACCTTGTGGAGAAAGGGGATTATTGGCCAGTTTCTAAGGTCCATTTCAGTATCAAAAAGCATGCTTGTTCTTTTCTTTCAAAGAAAACAAGATTGATTGTCTCCAAGAAATAAAGTCAGGCCCATAGCCTGCCTGCAGCAAGCAGGGTGGGCCCTTTGTTTGCGAGCAAACCAAGCAGCACGGAGTTTCGATCTGGGCACCGAGTGAAACATCACTGTGGTGAGTGAGTGCTGCGGCAGCCGGGAACATACCTCAGCCCGCCCACACTTCCTGGCCATCCTACAGGGGCTATACTGCTTGATACTTCCTCTCTCTTCCTATCCCATCCAGCTTACATCCAGATCCCCCCACCCCCTGTCTCCCTCCCTCCCTCCCTTCTTTGTCAGCATAGCGCCTCCCTGGTCAGCCTGCTCGGGCGCTGGGAGAGAACCCGAACCAGGAGGGCAAAGGGGTGGGCGGTAGCTCCTTTGTCCCCATAGCCTGCCTGCAGCAAGCAGGGTGGGCCCTTTGTTTGCGAGCTATCCAAGCAGCAAGGAGATCCGATCTGGACACCAGGAGAAACATCACTGGGGAGTGACATCAATGGGAAGGTACATCAGTGGGCAAGAAGACCTGATCCTGTAAAAGAAGATCCATAGGGGAGTATTGGGAGGAAGAGATGGGCAGACGCCAATGCAAGAATTCTCCCAACAATCTGAAAAACAACACGAAACCACCAGAAGATAGCGACCTCACAACAGGAGAACATGAATACCTTAATCAAGAAGAAGTAGAAAAAACTGACTTCATGAAAGTGATTGACACCCTTAAACAGCATATAAAAAACGCCCTTATAGAAATGGATGAGAAGTATAACAGAAAGTTCGAGGAATTGAGTAAATCAGTGAATGATACCCTAGGAAACCAAGGAAAAACAATCAAGCAGATAATGGAAACAGTTCATGACTTGAAAACTGAAATGGAGGCAAAGAAGAAAACACAAACAGAGGGCCGGCTGGACATGGAAAAATCTAGGTAAACGAATAGAGACTACAGAAACAAGCATAACCAGCAGAATACAAGAGATAGAAGAAAGAATCTCAGATTCTGAGGATAACATAGAGAAAAAAAACACACTGATCAAAGAAAACAGCAAGTCCAACAAACTCTCATCACAAAACATTCAGGAAATATGGGACACAATAAAAAGACCAAACCTAAGAATAATTGGAGTAGAAGAAAGAGAAGAAAATATACTTAATAAAATTATAGAAGAAAACTTTCCCAACCTGAAGAAAGATGTACCTATGAAGGGTCAAGAAGCATACAGAACACCAAATAGGCTGGATCAAAAAAAAAAAACATCCCCTCGCCATATAATAATCAAAACACAAAATATGCAGAATAAAGAAAGAATATTAAGAGCCGCAAAGGAAAAAGGCCAAGTTACTTATAAAGGTAAACCTATCACACTTACACCTGACTTCTCTATGGAAACCATGAAAGCCAGAAAGTCCTGGATAAATGTACTCCAAAAACTAAGAGACCATGGATGCAAGCCCAGACTACTATATCCAGCCAAGCTTTCATTCACTATAAATGGAGAAAACAAAATTTTACAGGATAAAAACAAATTTAAACAATACGTAGCCACAAATCCAGCCTTACAGAAAATAATAGAAAGAAAATCACTAACCAAGGAGTCCAACAGTGACCACAATAACTCAGACATCTAGAGACCATTCACCAGCGCAACTCAAAGAAGGAAAACACACAAACCCTACTACTAAAAAAGTGACCGGAGTTAACAACCACTGGTCATTAATATCACTTAATATCAATGGGCTCAACTCACCTATAAAAAGGCACAGGCTAAGAGATTGGATACGAAAACAGGATCCAACATTCTGCTGTTCAAAAGAAACACAACTCAACCACAAAGACAGACACCTACTCAGAGTAAAGGGCTGGGAAAAGGCTTATCAAGCCAAAGGACCTAAGAAACAAGCAGGTGTGGCCATATTAATTTCTAACTAGTTGACTTCAAACTTAAATCAATCAGAAGAGATGGAGAGGGACATTTTATACTCATAACAGGAACAATTCAACAGGAAGAAGTCTCAATCCTGAATATCTATGCCCCTAATATAAAAACATCCACGTACGTAAAAGAAACATTACTAAAACTCAAGGCAGCCATCAAACCGCACACACTAATAGTAGGAGACTTCAACACTCCTCTCTCACCAATGGACAGGTCAATCAGACAGAAATCTAACAGAGAAATTAGAGAATTAAAGGAGGTAATGAAGCAAATGGACTTAACAGACATCTATAGATTATTCCACCCAAAGAGGAAAGAATATACCTTCTTCTCTGCAGCTCATGGAACTTTTTTGAAAATTGACCACATACTTGGTAACAAAGCTAACTTACACAGTTACAAAAAAATATTAGTAACCACCTGTGTCTTATCAGATCACCATGGATTAAAGTTAGAATTCAACAACAATGCTACCCCCAGAAAGCCTACAAACTCATGGAAACTGAACAGTCAACTACTGAACCATACCTGGATTAAGGAAGAAATAAAGAAAGAAATTAAAGTCTTCCTTGAATTCAATGAAAATAAAGAAACAACATACTCGAACTTATGGGACACTATGAAAGCGGTCCTAAGAGGAAAGTTCATAGCACTAAGTGCCCACTTAATGAAAACAGAGAAAGCTCACATTGGAGACTTAACAGCCCACCTGAAAGCTCTAGAAAAAAAAAAGAAGCAGACTCACCTAGGAGTAGTAGAAGACTGGAAATAATCAAACTGAGGGCTGAAATCAACAAAATAGAAACACAGAAAACAATCCAAAGAATCGATGAAACAAAAAGCTGGTTCCTTGAGAAAATCAACAAGATTGATAAACCCCTATCCAAACTAATCAAACGTCAGAGAGAGAACACGCAAATTAATAGGATCAGAAATGAAAAGGGGGACATAATCACAGACACAGAGGAAATTCAGAGAATCATTAGATCTTACTACAAAAGCCTGTATGCCACAAAACTGGAAAATGTAAAAGAAATGGACACTTTTTTAGATAAATATCATTTACCAAAATTAAACCAGGACCAGGTGAACAATCTGAACAGACCTGTCAGTCGCGAAGAATTAGAAGCTGTTATCAAAAACCTCCCTACCAAAAAAAGCCCAGGACCAGATGGTTTCAATGCGGAATTCTACCAGAACTTCCAAGAAGAACTAATACCTATACTCCTTAATGTATTCCACAATATAGAAACAGAAGGGTCATTACCAAATTCCTTTTATGAAGCTACAGTTACTCTGATACCAAAACCACACAAAGACTCAACCAGGAAAGAGAATTACATGCCAATCTCACTGATGAATATCGACGCAAAAATCCTCAACAAAATACTGGCAAACCGAATCCAAGAACACATCCGAAAAATTATCCATTATGATCAAGTAGGCTTCATTCCTGAGATGCAGAGCTGGTTCAATATACGAAAATCTATCAATGTAATCCATCATATAAATAAATTGAAAGAAAAAAACCATATGATCATTTCATTAGATGCTGAAAAAGCATTTGACAAAATTCAACATCCATTTATGTTAAAAGTCTTGGAGAGATTAGGGATACAAGGGTCATACCTAAATATAATAAAAGCTATATACAGCAATCCGACAGCTAACATCAAATTAAACGGAGAGAAACTCAAAGCCATCCCGCTTAACTCAGGAACACGACAAGGCTGTCCACTCTTGCCATACCTATTCAATATAGTGCTTGCAGTTCTAGCAATAGCAATAAGACAACATAATGGGATCAAGAGGATTCGAATAGGAAAGGAAGAAGTTAAACTTTCGTTATTTGCAGATGATATGATAGTGTACATAGCGACCCCCAAAACTCCACCAAAGAACTTTTACAGCTGATAAACACCTTTAGTAATGTGGCAGGATACAAGATCAACTCCAAAAAATCAGTCGCCCTCTTATACACAAAGGATAGGGAAGCAGAGAGGGAAATCAGAGAAGCTTCACCATTCACGATAGCCACAAACAGCATAAAATATCTTGGGGTAAATCTAACCAAGGAAGTGAAAGATCTATTTGACAAGAACTTTAAGGCATTGAAGAAAGAAAATGAAGAGGATACCAAAAAATGGATGGACCTCCCTTGCTCATGGATTGGGAGGATCAACATAGTAAAAATGGCAATTCTACCAAAGGCAATTTATAGATTCAATGCAATCCCCATCAAGATCCCATCAAAATTCTTCACAGATCTGGAGAGGACAATAATCAACTTTATATGGAAAAACAAAAAACCCAGGATAGCCAAAACAATCCTATACAATAAAGGATTGTCTGGAGGCATTACCATCCATGACTTCAAACTCTATTACAGAGCTACAGTAATGAAAACAGTGTGGTACTGGCATAAAAACAGAGAAGTCGACCAATGGAATCGTATAGAAGACCCGGATTTTTTCCCACAAACCTATGAACACCTCATTTTCGATATAGGAGCTAAAAGTATACAATGGAAGAAAGAAAGCATCTTCAACAAATGGTGCTGGCACAACTGGATGTCAACCTGTAGAAGAATGAAAACAGACCCATGTCTATCACCGTACACAAAACTCAAGTCCAAATGGATTAAAGACCTCAATATCAGCCCGAACACACTGAACCTGATAGAAGAGAAAGTGGGAAATACCCTACAACAGATGGTCACAGGAGATCGCTTCCTATGTATAACCCCAGAAGCACAGACATTAAGGGCAACATTGAATAAATGGGACCTACTTAAACTGAGAAGCTTCTGTAAAGCAAAGGACACTGTCACTAAGACACAAAGGCAACCTACTGACTGGGAGAAGATCTTCACCAACCCCGCAACAGACAAAGGTCTGATCTCCAAAATATATAGAGAACCCAAGAAACTAGACTTTAAAATGCTAATTAACCCAATTTAAAAATGGGGCACAGAACTGAAGAGAGAATTCTCAACAGAAGAAGTTCAAATGGCCAAAAGACACTTAAGGTCCTGCTCAACTTCCTTAGCAATCAGGGAAATGCAAATCAAAACAACTTTGAGATATCATCTTACATCTGTCAGAATGGCTAAAGTCAAAAACACCAAGGATAGCCTTTGCTGGAGAGGCTGTGGAGGTAGGGGTACCCTCATCCATTGCTGGTAGGAATGCAATCTTGTGCAACCACTGTGGAAAACAGTGTTTCGGTTTCTCAGGAAATTCGGGATCAACCTACCCCTGGACCCAGCAATACCACTCCTGGGAATATACCCAAGAGATGCTCTATCATATGACAAAAGCATTTGTTCAACTATGTTCATAGCAGTATTATTTGTAATAGCCAGCCAGAATCTGGAAACAACCTAGATGCCCTTCAATGGAAGAATGGATGAAGAAAGTATGGAATATATACACACTAGAGTACTACGCTGCGGTAAAAAACAATGACTTCTCGAATTTTGCATGCAAATGGATGGAAATAGAAAACACTATCCTGAGTGAGGTGTCCCAGACCCAAAAAGATGAACATGGGATGTACTCACTCATAATTGGTTTCTAGCCATAAATAAGGGCCACGGAGTCTACAATAGGTGAACCTAAAGAAGCTAAGTAAGAAGGTGAACCCAAGGAAAAACATATAGTTATCCTCTTGGCTAAGGGAAGTAGACAAAATTGCCGGGGAGAAAATTGGGATCTTGGGGGTGGGGTGGGATGTGGGTAAGGGGAGATGGGGAGAGAAAATGTAGAAGGGAAGGAGGGGGGGGGGACTTGGGGAAACAGGAGGATTGGGATAAAGGAAGGGTAGATAGGAGAGCACGGAACCACAATTCTTAGTTAAGGGAGCCACTTTAGGGTGGGCAAGAGACTTGACCCTAGAGGGGCTCCCAGGTGCCCAAGCTGAGGTTCCCAGTTAGTTCCTTGGGCAGCTGAGGATAGGGAACCTGAAATGACCCTATCTTAGAGCAATACTGACGAATATCTTGCATATCATCATAGAACCTTCATCTGGTGATGGATGGAGATAGAGACAGAGACCCACACTGGAGCACTGGACTGAGCTCCCAAGGTCCCAATAAGGAGCAGATGGATGGAGAACATGAGCAAAGAGGTCGGGACCACGAGGGGTGCACCCACCCACTGAGACAGTGGGGCTGATCTACTGGGAGCTCACCAAGCCCAGCTGGACTGTGACTGAAAAAGCATGGGATAAAACTGGCCTCTCTGAACATGGCGAACAATGAGGGGTGATGAGACTCCAAGGACAATGACACGGGGTTTTGATCCTACTTATTGTGCTGGCTTTGTGGGAGCCTAGCCAGTTTGGATGTTCACCTTCCTAGATATCGACGGAGGGGGGAGGACCTAGGACTTACCAAAGGGCAGGGAACCCGGACTGCTCTTTGAACTGGAGAGGGAGGGGGAGAGGAGTGGTGGGGAGGGGGAAAAGGGTGGGAGGAGGGGGAGAAGGGTGGGAGGAGGGGGAGGGAAATGGGAGGCTGGGAGGAGGTGGAAACTTGTTTTTTGTTTTTGTTTTCTCCTTTTCTCAATAAAAAAAATAAAACAAAATAAAATTAAAAAAAAAAGAAATAAATTCAGTAACTTACTAGACAGTGCATTGACACAAAACTCGGACTAGTAAAAGAGGATCAGAAACTATGCCAGAAAATATGTCAAGTCTAAAGTAGGTAAGTGAATTCTTAGTTAATGTTCAAAGTGATTATTTAATACTCTCTTAACTAAAATACATAATCACTTTGAATTTTATCATACCGGAGCAAGCACAGACTGAAATCCAACTATACCCACTCTTGCATTAAGATGTAACTTTTTCAAGAACAGAAGCAGAGTCTCCTGCCCTCTTCAGTTTAAAGTGGGGATGTGAGTTTCTATCTCTGGTGGTATGAATAAAAATAACTCCCATAGGATCAAAGAGAATGGTACTGTTTGAAAGGATTAGGACATGGGGCCTTGTTGGAATAGGTGTGGCCTTATTGGAGGAAGTGTGTCACTAGGGGTGGGCTTTAGTGTTTCAGAAGCCCAAGCTAGGCTGGGTGGCACTTTCTGTTCTGGTTGCCTGCTCCAGATATAGAACTCCTAACTCCAGCAACATGTCTTCCAGCATGACAATAATAGACTAACCATCCGAATCTGTAAGCCAAATTTAAATGTTGTCCTTCAAAATAGTTGTATTAATAGTGTCTCTTTCCAGCAACAGAGACCCTAACTAAGACTATCTTTAATACTATGAAGAAACTATCAGATCCCCTCTCTAGTCTTTGTACCCATCCATCTCCCCCTGTAGCCCAGCCTTAAACATCTTTCTCATGTAACAAGAGGGGAATATGTTGAAGTAGATGTCTTATAACAAAAAGAAATCTTAAGGGAGGCAGGGCATCTGTGAGCATGACTGGACATGAACATAAAGTCACTCCATTACTTATCTAAAATTAATAAATGAAGAGGTAAATGTAGGAGGAAAAGAAGAGAAGGAGAAAAGGAAAGATCAAGGGAGGAAAAGCAAACAAAAAGGGTACCTAGATACACTACTCTTGCAATTACTACCCTCCAGTTGATGCAAACTCTATGTGTGATATTAATGATATAATTCTATAATTGTATTATAATCAGAGGGAGGAATATGATCATTGAGGATATATATTTGAAACATAAACACCCTACCTAATTGTATAAACATATCACCCTGTCATCATGAAGTTTGTAAAGTGTTTTTTCATGGGTCATATTCTCACAGAAATGAAGATACTGTGACACTTTGACATCCTAGGCATCTTAAGGGAACCTGGTTTTCCCAAGGAGCTCCAAGACCCTTGCTTAGCATGGAGGAAAACTAGCATTCATTCCACACGACCAAGTCTCTGCCTTATCCTTTATCTTCTTCATTAAGTGTCTTTGCCATTCTATTCCAGCAACAGAAGGCTGGGGTGGGCCAGCCGGATGGCATGGTGCTGAAATCATTCCCCATAAAAACGTGCCTGCAATGTTACAGCAGCTTTGATGTCGTTGTAATGCGCCCATAAAATCAAGGAACATATGTAGACGCATCTGCTGGTGGCAGTGAAGGAATGTAAAAAATATGGGGCTGTTGAAAAACTTTGATAGATTTTACAGCTAGCAAAGTATATATTTTTTTATGGTCTGCTATATGGGCCTACAAAAAATAACCATGTTTTCTTTAGTGTGCTTATGCATTACCTCTTTCACAACAAATGCCCGAGAAAAAGTAGGAGCGCAGATGATTCATCTTCCAGAAGTGGTCTCTGTTTAGGCTTTAAAAAGCACAAGAGACAGAAACAGGTTTATAATAACTGGCCCTAGGAAGGCCAGGTATGATTAAGATATTAATCAGCAAACTATTCCCCTGCATCACCTCCTATGGGTACATCTAGATTCTGAAAGGATGCCCATCCAAATACACTGGGGAAGATGGGCTTCTCAGCCATCGTGTAATCCAGGCTATGATCAATTGCTATATTAATTTGTGCAGGGAAAGATACAACCAGGCCTAGGTAGAAGATTATCATGTAAACACTGCACAGGTGCATGGGATACATCAAGACGATGTGAGGAAAGTGTGAGAAATCACTCTATATTTATTTGTAGGTACTTGGAAAAGAAAATTGATGAATTTTGAGAATGTGTTTAATGAGCATTCCCCTATCCCAGGTAAAGCAGTGCAGACTCAGTCAAAAAGTGTGTTAAGTGACTAACAGTGGAATAATGAATTATTGTCATTAACTATTATATTGGATATTCATATTTTATGAAAAATTCTACCAATTCTCTACTGTTGTTGCTATTTTGGAAATTTCTCACACAAGAGTACAAAATGCTTTACCAAACAGTACAAGAAAAGTTTAATTATTCAATGGAAAGATTATTATATAATAGTTAATCTAGAACATAGAAAATACAGCAAATTTTCACAACATTTTATTTGGCTGCTGCATGTGATCTGTGTTTAGCCAGTGGCCCTGTGTTTGCTTTTAAACACTGTGTAAGGTTGGTACCTTTTTTTCATTACATTTTAGTCCATAGGCCTGTCATTGTATATTGATAGTTTCTATATTTGCTGTAAAATACAGTTGGGTTAAAAAAAACTAATAAAATATCAAGAGTCAGATTCATAATTTTAGCAACTTTCAGATTTAGCAATAGAATTTTACATAGTTTTTTAAAGCGTAAGTTCAATAATGGAACAGAGATCATATTCTATGTCCCCCCACAATCTTTGGGTTAGGGAGAATGGGACATGTGTTATTAGGCAATTTTGTTATTGCATGAACAAGTTTAAGTATAATTACACAAACAGGATGTAACAGCTTACCATAAACCTAGAAGATACATCTTATATTAAATATATACATATATGAAATAGTGTATTTATTGAGATATATGATAAAACAACCAAATATAAAACTGAGATGGTCCAGTTGGCAAAGTACCTGATACACAGGTATTGGAATTTTAGTCTGGATTGCTAGCATTCATATAGAAGAGATACAAGGGTGGGGCAAAGGTAGATGAATCCTTGGAGCTCACTGAGCCATCTGTCTAGCCAAATTAATGAGCTCCAGTTCGATGGTAGTCCCTGTCTCAAAAAATAATGTGGAAAATGATCAAGAAAGACACCTGACATCAATTTCTGATCTGTAAATGTCTGCACACATGTGTATATACACCCATATGTACATATGGATGTGTGCACACACACACACACACAGAATTAGAAAGAGAGAGAGAGAGAGAGGGAGAGAGAGAGAAAGAGAGAGAGAGAGAGAGAGAGAGAGGATGAAGTACAAAAGCAAATGCTGCAATCAAAAGAATAAGAAAAAGATGTAAAATTCTACTGCCAAAATATGATATACTGCTACATAGTAAAAATTATATAAGTAGAAATTTTCTCTTAAGTAACTATAAAAATACAGTGAAGCAAATAATAAACCAGTAAAAAACTGTTATCATCCTCAGGTATAATGTACTATACACTGTTACACACTATAGTTTTTATGGCTGGCATCACATTAGATTTGGTACAATCAACAACACTATGATCATATGAGTAATGCTGGTACTTTGGCGTTACAGCAGCCACGATGTCCCTAGCGACAGAAATGTTCTGGCTTCATTGTCATCTTACGAAATTGCTGTTATAGATGTGTCTGTTGGATTAAATGCTATGTAAGGCAGGGCTGTACATACACATGTTGCTCATTCAGTAGGCAAGTCATTTTCTGTCCCTTAGTTATAGAGTAATTAACTGTAAAATGCGGAAACATCACAGACATCTTTATAGAATTGGTGACACTTGACAAATTAATGTTGTTTACTGTTCACTGAAAAGGAAATAGAGACACTCCTCAACTCACGAAGGGGTTGAATTCTGACAGGCTCATTGTAAACTGAACAGGTCAAGTATAGAAACACAACCAAAACACACAACATCCAGCACTCCAGTGTTCAGCAAACATCGGGATGTGCTGGTCAAAACTGAGGTAACACACTGATGTCTTTCCACATTATGAGGATGTACTGAATAACAATAAAGTCACAAGTTTTGGCCAGATAATTCCACTTTCCTTGATAGTTTGGCCAAGCCAACTATAGGGTCATGTATTCAGATCACAATATTAACTCTGAAATCACGCATAAATATAGATTATAGGATGACTGTTAGAAGTCAGAGTTCAAGAGGGTTTAGAAGCCTGTGAAACAGATAACTGAAAATGATGCAAATAAAGTCTCTGTGGGGCTAAGAAAGACCCTTTAGGGAGAGATCTCTGGGGATGGACACTTCTGCCACTATTGTAGTGTTAGGAGGCAGGGTCAGAGTTGAGCTACACAAGGAAGAGAAAAGGAATGGTAGGATTTGGGGGAGGGTTAGACGGACTGAAGGTCCAGACAAACCAGAGGACCTGAAAGATAGGTGTAGGCAGAGTTTCCCTGTCCCAACAACCTGATCCCAAATAACCAATGCAGAGGCTTAACATTACTTATAAATGCTAAGGTGTTGGCTCAGAATTGCTACTACTCTGCTCTTACATTTAAATGAACCCATTTTTCTTATCTACACTCTGCCATGTTGCTTGGAATCTTTCCTCAGTACGGCATGTCCATCTTGCTCTCAGTGTCTGCCTGTTACCACTCTGAATCCACCCTCCTTCTTGCTGTCATTTTCAGTCTGGCTTTCCCACCTAACTTCCCTCCTGGCTACCAGCCCATCAGCTTTTTATTAACCAATAAAAGTAATATATATTCACAGTGGACAGAAGGATTATTACAAAGCAGACAGGCAGATGACAATTCTTGCAGGCCACATCAACTGCAGAAACTAAGTGTGGCTGAAGTTTTTAGGACACTCAGGAGTTCTCTTACTACCACTGCCTTGCCTCACTCACTTAGCAGTTGGATGACAGATTGTTGGGGCTTTCTGTATCATAGGACTAGGTCCCCATCTTGGGATGCTAATCTTGGTTGTCAAGTTGACTGCTTCTGGAATCAATCAAAAATCAAACTGATAGACATGTGAGAGATTTTCTTGATCAGGTTATTTGAAGCAGTAAGATCCACTGTATTCATGGGCAGCACTCTCCAGTAGCAACCTAGATGAAAAAACATGGAAGAACAAGACTGTTTTTCCCTGTTTGCTTACATGGTCACAGGCATGTTCATCTATGCTGCTGCTGCAGTATTCCTCTCATGATATTAGGATCACTTCTTTAGGATTACAAAATAAAGTAAGGGCCAGGAATTCTTTAGGATAGGGGTTCTCAGCCTGTGAGGTTGAACAATCACTATTACTTTGGGGATTGAATGATCTTTCCACATGGATTACATATCAGATACTTGCATTATGATTCATATAAGTAACAAAACTACAATTATGAAGTTGCAATAAAATAATTTTGTGGTTGGCATGACAACATGAGGAACTGTATTAAAGGGTCTCAGCATTAGGAAGGTTGGGAACCACCACTCTAAGTCTTCAATGCCAGGTTGAGACACTGAGCCTTGTGGACTGAAAAACAAATAGACTCTCAGCTTCTCCCGTGTGAGGCACACATTACTGGACTACCAAGACCATCCTGAAAGTCAGTCTAATCCATTTTTAAATTTGTGTGCATTTATTCTATCAGTTTTGTCCTTTAGAAAAACTAATACAATTTCTTAATGGAAGTGCAGGTGAGTTTTACCCTTTTTGTTCCCTCTTCTGCTTTCATGGATACCAGGTATTCATGAATTGTACATATACATATGTAGGCAAATCTCTCATAGACACAAAATAAAAGTGAAAAAGTAAAAATTAAAAAAGAAACACAGAGGATTATGTGTGATGCCAAAGGTATCTCATTTTTGCAGTACTGTGTGTATTGAACCAAAAGCTTTACAGGGAAGTGGATCACATCTATCAAAACCAAATCATGAGGACACTTAGTAAGCCTTTTGAAACAAGCCTTACTCCTGCTCCAGCATGGCAACAGGGTCTTTGATATTGGTGTGGTGGCTGTAATCCTAGTCTTCATGAGGCTGAGACAGAATGACTGCCATGACATTGAGGTCAGCCTAAGATTCATAATAACACTTGCAACCAAAATAAAAAAAAATATCCCAGATTTTGCTGTAGAGTGTTCTAAAATTTTATTTTACTGAGAAATTAGAAATGTGTGCCAAGATATATCCTAACTTTTCTTCCTATGTTCTTAATTATTATGATGCATCTAATTGACTTTTGAAAGTTGAAAAAAGGAAGGATAGACATAGTAAGTTTTCCCCTTCTCCAAACCAGCATCGTGCTTGAGCACTAAAGTCTGGTCGAGCCAGCAAGCTCCCAGCGACACTCTCTAATTGGTTATATGGTTATATTGTGTTCTGGGCTCTCACTGGTTTTTTTCACTATGGCATAAGAACAAGTCCCAGATGGTTCCTCTAAAACTACCCCCCTCCCATGTGCTTCAGGCACTGGCCAGTCCATCTGGCCTTCTATGAATATTAATGGGTATTTCACCTAAGCCCTTGAGGTCAACAATGGGAAAGTGCTTTGTTCTCAGGTTCCCGGCATTGCCAAGAAATTAAATCAGAGAAGACAAAGCAGTGTGCTTCCCCAGATACCAATCCCTCTCTGTATAAAATTGTACTAGCCTCTTGTCTTACAATATTTAGCAGACGTCTGAGAGACTTTTGAGGCCACATTTTAAACTCACTCAGTTTCCTTCTTTACTTCAATCTATACTCTACCTTTCTTAACACCCCCCCCTTTTTTTTCTAAAATCATATGCTGAATCTCCTGAATTACAGACTATCTTTGTTTTAAGATATGGATTGGTCTATAATTTTTTATTTTTTTCTTTGTTAAGGTACATGCTATGTATTCAGTAGAAACCACATTTTGAATTTTGATCTTTTCTAGAAGTGAGACAAATACTCGCCTTTCATGTTGGGCAGATTTGGAGATCTGCAGTCCTATTAATATGATCTGATCAAAAGGCCACCCTCTGATTCTTTAGAGTGACCAATGTCATTTTGGAGATGAGGTTGTGCCTTGTTCTAAGATACTCCATATTGCATAAAACAACATGTGTTTGGGCTGTGCCTTGTTCTGACAGATTCCATTTTACAAGTAGCTTTTGCTTATATTTTGAGGGTGGAGGATGACTCTACCTTGGTGAACACAATAGAGAAACATCTGTCTAGTACCAACCATACAGCACTGACTGATCTATGGCATATACCTGAGGGTAAAAAGGGTGCCACCTTATAAATTGATGAAACTGAATTTGGACTGGAAGAGCACATGGACATATTAAAATCCTTTCAGGAAACTAAGCCTCAAAACTAATTGAACATAAATTGATGAGCTCAGAAGAAGAAGGGTTTAGAGATGAAAAGTATAAAGAGGTAAAAAAGAAAGGGGGAGAGAAACAAAGAAGAGTCAGAGAGCAAGAAAGTGAGAGAATGGGAGCACAAGAATGAGACAGAGAGAGTAAGAGAAAATAAGAGAGAGCTAGCAAGAGAAAGCAAAACAGACAGAGAGAGAGACAGAGACAGAGAGATAGACATAGAGTCAGAGGAAACCTAAGTTTAGAGAACATACCTTCCCCAGGTCTTGGTCTCTTGGTGCATCGTGACCTTGGATAAGATTTCATTCTCATACCCTCACATTCCTAGTATGAAAAATAGTTATAACACAGCATACTTCCACATGTTCTGCTATAAATCATTGCCACTAAAGTGTGAAACTCACTGATCATGTTCCCATTCATTAGTGATTATTATTATTATTATTATTATTATATTGGTTTTCGAGACAGGGGTTTTCTGTAGCTTTGGAGCCTGTCCCGGAACCAGCTCTTATAGACCAGATGCCTTGAACTCACAGAGATCCGGCCTGCCTCTGCCTCCCAAGTGTTGGGATTAAAGGTGTACACCACCACTGCCTGACTAGTGTTTATTATTCATACTATCAACCTGTACATGCACAGGAAGAGTAGCTGGAAAACTGTAAAATGGCTCAGCAGTAAAGACAGTTGCTGTTCTGTCTAAGCCTGACAATGTTTAGTCCACCAATCCCAATGTCCAAAGAGAGGATTGACCACAGGAAGTTGTCCTCCAGTCTTCATGAGCATATCCTGGCACACACACACCTGCAACCCACAAACATACCCATAATAGTCTTAAATAAAATGTAAAGAAAAATAACAGTAACTGACCTGTCAGTGATGGCAGAATTTACCTCTGAGGTAGTTCGGTGATTTTAAAATTCAGATAATAGATCTATGTGAGCTCCCAAATCTTTGTAATGACTAACAGTTAATGAAAATTTTCACCATACTAACAGTTACTTGACAGTTAAAATTACATTAACAATTACACAATCAATATATTTGGTCAAAATTCTCCAAATACCTTAAATTCACACAGTCCATCACTTCCCAGGCACTGACTGTTGAGGCTATTATTATCACCACAACAATCTTCCAAGGCATTTATTACTAGACTACAGTTGAGGAGTAAGATTTTATTGTTTTTGAATTAAAAAGGAGTGAGCCTTCACCTAACGTGGTGAAGATGTGATGGAGAAGGAATTCAGATATTCAGAATCCCAGGAGCTCCACACGATGCCCTACATCACTACTTCCCAAGACTAACCCAACAACCAGGATACTTGTACCTCCCTCTTCATTCTAACTAGAACCAGAGTAAAGATCCCTGGATACAGTTGATGTGTTATTCCCCAGCTCATCTGCACACTCCTAATGTTCTCCTCCTCCAATTCATATTTACAAAGAAGAAAAACAAAGATGGTGTGACTCATGGTGATAAAAATGTGCTAGGAAACAGTTAACTTCAAATTTCTTCCAAAGAACCATTAACACATCATTAGATTTTTTTCCTATAAGCTCAATTAGCAGCAATTTCAGAGGGACCACCTGTTGCACAAAGAGAGGCCACCTGTGCCAGTCAAGGAGCTGTTGTTAATTCGCCAGCACCTCCTGGGGGTTTGTTTTCAATTAGAAAAATTCCTAATATGGTTTGAATCCCTGGGTATGAGCCCAGTGCTTCAGAGTACTTACCACGTTCCTGAAAAGGATTCTAGCAATTTCTGATTCCAACAGAGAGGCAAGAGTGGGAGATAGGATTGGAAGTGAAAATTTTAAATGCTTGAGTTCTAAGACCCACAGATGACAAATAGCTGTTAGTAATAGCGGCAGATTTGTGGACCTTGCCTGCCTTAGTCTAGTAAACCATATTGTCTGTGAGGACATATTTTATCCCAGCGTTAATATACTTTCAACAGATGAGTACAGTCAGTGTTTCTTTTGATTTCTGGGATACAGAGAACTAATTTTCAAATCCAGTAGAAATGATAATGTCTAGCTATTTTGCAGCTATGCTAAACAGTTTTCTGGTAAATGGAACAGGCACCAAAAACAGAATGGAGGCTAGAAAAAAATAGTGTATTAATGGGACCAGAGGAGTCAGCCCATAACACTGAGCCCTGGCGAAAAGTTTTCGGGAGTATTTGTAAAGTTTCAGCATTATTTTCAATTATTACATCATTGGTTGTTTTAAGTTTTGATCAGCATTAGAGTGTCTGTAAGACTAAGATCAAAATGAGAAATTGCTTTCTTGTGGTCTTAGTTATTTTTCAGCTGCTATAACAAAACATCACAACTAAGGAAACTTACAGAAAGAAGAGTTTATTGGAAGATTGCAATTTCAGAGAGTGAGTTGATGACCACCATGGCTAGAAAGAATCATGTTAGCAGGCAGACAGACATGGCGCTGGAACAGTGCCTGAGAGCTTACATCAAGACCCACAAGCATGAGGCAGAGAGAGGTGAGAATGGCATGGGCATTTGAAACCCCAAAAGCTCTCCCCAGTGTCACACATCCTCCAACAACACCACATCCTCTAATCATTCCCAAACAGCTCTATCAGCTGGGGACCAAACATTTAAACTTAGGAGCCTTTGGGGGCCATTCTCACTCAGCCCACCACAAGCATGTTTGCAGAAACACATTAGGGATGCAGAGTTTAGGACAAGTTTTATTTTATAAAACAAGATATTTGGAGGTTGTTCTATTAGGTAATTATAGGTAATCATTTTCTCTAGGTGGTCTCTTCAGTTCCATTTCCTTTAGTTTTTGTTCTGACTTTGTTTCCCCCCCTTCACAAGTATTTCTATATTCTAATGACTTCAGATTCTGAGACTCAAAGCCAGGGTTTACTTCCCTATCTCCCCCAACATAAACTTACTAATCAGTGCTGGGTTTTGTGTTTTGTTTCTCTGCTTCATTTAGTTTTCATTTTGCTTTGTTGTTGTTGTTGTTATGTTTTTTGGTTTTATTTTTTTTTTTTGGTTGTTGCAGTTTCATTTTGGGTTTTTTTTGGTTGTTGTTATTAAGGAGAGAGTCAAAGGGGGATTAAAGAGATGAAAAGAGGTACTTAGTTGAATGTCTGTTAATCAGTGTATTAACAGAACAGCAGGCAGTGCAGTGGAGCCCTCAGTGGAGTTTCTACCTTACACACAAAGTATCCACTTTTTTGTTTGTCGGATTTTTTTTTTAACACAGGTTTTTTTCAGTGTATCTTTCTTGACTGTTCTGAAACTTGTTCTGTAGACCAGGCTGGCCTTAAACTCAAGGTTTTTTGTTTTGTTTTGTTTTGTTTTGTTTTTTTGGTTTTTCGAGGTTTTTGAAGGGAAGGTTTTGCCTTGTGAGGAAACACACTTAACTACTATAAGTGACAGGTAGGTGAGCTGGACATGAGACAAATGCCACCAGATAAAGGTCACTGTTTCTTTGGATAGAGGCATGGATCTTGGTTAATATATGGCCTTTGCAATGTACCAGTGGTCAGACTGCCTTTGACCTCTGCTGGCAGGAGAGGTGTTCACATTTAGCTCATAGCACACTCTATGCAGACTCTAGTTACTTATAAGTCCTGGTTTGTATAATGTTACATGAAAATAATCATTTTTTCCCAAATAGATACAAATCAGAAGATACAATGTATGTATGTATAGTATCTAGAATTAACAATGATCAACTTCTAACTAACTATCTCATCAACATTCTGTGCTTTTCTTTCTACACCACTAGATTATTGCAAACAAATATCAAATATCCATATTTCAGAATACACACAAAAGATAAGTATTTTATTCTTGCACCTAATTAGAAGCCATGATTATTTCTTAATATTATTAAGTATCTAGTCCTTGTTCAAGTATGCCTTCAAGCTAAACAATTACTTGTTCAACTCAGGATTTACATAATGCCTTATAAGCTCCTTAAAGCACTCTGAACCGGAAGCTTCTGATGTGGGATTTCCCTCTGTATGTTGTGATTACCATTAATGAATAAAGAAATTGTTTTGGGCCTAAAGGAGGGCAATAGGGGAACAGAGCTAGGTGGGGAAACTAAACAGAATGATGGGAGAAAGAAGGGCGGGGTCAGAGAGAAACCATAAAGCTGCAGGAGACAGACACTGGTGGGAAATTTAGCTGGTAAGCCACAGCCACGTGACAATATACAAATTAATAAGAATGGGTTAAATTAAGATGTAAGAGTTAGCCAATAAAAAGCTAGAGCTAATGGGCCAAGCTGTAATTTAATTAATACAGTATCTGTGTGATTATTTCTTATCTAAGCTAACTGGGTGGCCAGGAACCAACAAGCAACTTCCTTACAACAAATTTCCTTACATTCTACCTTTTGTTTTTGCACAAATAAAAGTTGTTTACTAAATTACCATATTTCTATTGTTTTTATTGAGCTATACATTATTCTCCACTCCCTCCCATTCCTCCCCTCTTTCACTGCACTCTCTCCAATTACTGCCATACTCCCAATTTACTCAGGGAAACTTGTCTTTTTCTCCTTCCTATGTAGATCCACGTATGTCTCCCTTAGGGTCCTATTTGTTGTCTAAGTTCTCTGGGTTTGTGAACTGTACACTGGTTTTTCTTTGCTTTATGTATAAAAGTCACTTATGAGTGAGTATATATTATATTTTACTTTCTGGGTCTTGGATACCTCAATAAATATGGTCCATTTGCCTGCAAATTTCATGATGTCATTATTTTTTAACACTGTTTAGTACTCCATTATGTAAATATACATTTTCTTTATTCATTCTTCAGTTGAGGAGCATCTAGGTTGTTTCCAGGTTCTAGCTATTACAAATAATGCTGCTATAAACATAGTTGAGTACATGTCCTTTTGGTATGATTGGACATTTTCTGGGTATATACCCCAAAGTGGTATTGCTGGATCTTGAGGTAGATTGTTTCCTAATTTTCTGAGAAATTGCCATACTGATTTCTATAGCAGTTGTATAAGTTTGCACTCCCACCAGCCATGCAGAAATGTTCCCCTCACTCCACATCCTTTCCAGCATAAGCTGTCCTCAGTGTTTTGGATATTGGCCATCCTGACAGCTGTAAGATGGACTCTCAGAGTTGCTTTGATTTGCATTTCTCTGATGGTTAATGAGGTTAAGCATTTTCTAAAGTATCTTTCAGCTATTTGATATTTGTTGGTTAAGAGTGCTCTGTTTAAGTCTATACACCATTTCTTTGGATTATTTTTTTCTTTTGATATCAAGTTTCTTGAGTTCTTTGTATATGATAGAAATAAGCCCTCTGTCTGACTGGGGTTGGTGAAGATATTTTCCCATTCTGTAGGATGCTGTTTTGTTTGTTGACCATGTCCTTTGCTTTACAGAAGCTTCTCAGTTTCAGGAGGTCCCATTTATTAATTGTTACCCTCAGTGTCTGTGCTGCTGGCGTTATATTTAGGAAGTGGTCTCCTGTGTCAATGTGTTCAAGTGCACTTTCCATTTTCTCTTCTATGAGGTTCAGTGTGGTCGGTTTTATGTTGAGGTCTTTGAGACTTGAGCTTTTGCATGGTGACAGATATAGATCTATTTTCATTCTTCTACATGTTGGTATCCAGTTATGCCACACCATCTGTTGAAGATGCTTTCTTTTATCCATTTTATATTTTTAGTTTCTTTTTCAAAAATCCAGTATTTGTGGGAGTATGGATTGATATCTGGGTCTTCAATTTCATGTCACTGGTCCTACTTTCTGTGTTATGTCAATACCAGGCTATTTTCAGTACTGTAGCTCTGTAGAGTTTTGAGATGCAACTGATAGTTGGATCCACCGGAAACTGGAGGAGTAGTCACCAGAGACATAGTTCCAACTACACCAATTGGAGGAAAAGCTGGATAGACAACAAGGTAAGAACACACTCAACAACACAAAGAGAAACATGGCACCATCAAAAACTAGTGGTTCTACAACAACAAGAACTGAACATCCAAAAGCATGAAGCAGAAGAAAACAATCTTAAAAACAACTTTAGGAAATGTTTGAGGCCCTTAAAGAGGAAATAAAAATTCTCCTCAAAGAAATGAAGGAGAACACAAACAAAAAATTGGAAGAAATCAACAAATTCCTTAAAGAAATCCAACAAATGAAGGTTTTAATTTAATAATTGACATCCTAACAAGTGAAAAAAAATAACAAAATTTCTTTCTCTTAATGCATTGAGCCTTGTATTTTTTTTTTTTAGCTCTAACTAAACTTCCTATTTCTCTACTGTGGTTTCTGGTACTTTCCTCATGCACAGTGGCATTGATAAAATTCCTCCCAGGCCCTCAGTAGTATAGAAAGTTATTCCTCTGCAGTTTACATTATCATTTTAAAACTTTGTATTTGCTCTTTAGTGGACAAGATATAGATAACAGTTCTGTCTCCCCATCCACAGATAGGTGTTTCCCATATAACTTTTCTGATAGAGACATATTGACTCAATTTTCCCATTTTACTTCTTGATTTCTTTTTAGATGTGTGTTAGCATACTAAACATTTTATTGAAGTATTTCATATATCACAAGGATTGTCTTCCAAAAATGTAAATTATCTTCCCTTATATAAAGTCAATAATCATCAGTGGTCATTGCCTATATTCACTGTTTCATTCTGTTCTGTAAAATGATTCTATTCTAATTCTGTGATCTCTTCATATGTTTCATAAATAATCATTGTTCAATAAGTATAGTATTACTCTCAAGAATAGTTTCTAAAAATAGCAGTCACTTCTTGACTATTTGACTAAGATCTTATGGATAGATGTCTTGGTTCTTTGACCCAACTTATTACATTCCAAATTAATGTCTTTGTTTCTAAAATCTTCCAAGAATGATCAGCAACATTCCACTTGTTGTATTGTTAAATATTGCTTTGGAGGTTTTCTTTTCCTTTTATTGGTTGTTTTGCTGCTTAGTTGTTGTTGTTGTTGTTGTTATTGTTGTTGTCTTTTCTTTCTTTCTCTCTATTCTAGATCTCAGCTAACAAGCCTCAAGTTGCTGGTTATCCAGACAGTGTTGGTTCTGAGCTCCATTTAGTGGTGTGGGACTCAAATTAGAGCAGTCATTTGTTGCCCAGTCCCACAGTCTGTGCCTCTGTTGTTTCAGCACATCTTGTAGGCCAGATAAATAGTAGGCTGAAGGTTTTGTGATTGGGTTGGTGTCGAATGAGGCTGTTCATTCATTCCCAGCCACCCAAATCTAAAATAATCACACAGAAACTATGGTATTTGCAATGCTCTTTTGTCGATAGTTTAATCATATTTCTAGCTAGCTCTTATATCCTAAACTAAGCCATATCCATTAATCTGTGCATCACCACAAGGTCATGGCCTACCAGCAAATTCCATCCAACATCTGACGTCTTATTCTTGCAGCTACATGGCTTCTCTCTGTCTTTGCCTACTTTCTCCCAGCATTCATCTTTGTTTTCCCACCTAGCTCTATTCTGCCATGTTACAGGACCAGAGCAACCTTATTCATTAACAAAACACATTCACAGCATACAGAGGGAAATCCCCATGAGGTTTGTATGCCGGTTCCACCACTGGGTTCTTGCCTGGTTAAAAAGTTGGCCTGTTCAGCCTCTGTATCCTCCATTACTAGGATTACTAGATAGATACACCCTCATAGAATCCTGGGATTTTTTTTTCCTGCACAAGGTTTCCACATTGCTACCCAAATGTCCTCCAATGTAAGTCATCTCTCTCCATCCTTCTCTTCTACCTGACCCCTCCTGTTTCCATTTCCACCAACCAAATTTACCTGCAAAATTGATTCTATTTCCTCTTTCCAGAGAGATCCAAGCATCCCCTTTAACGTGCTACTTGTTACTTAGCTTTTCTGGGTCTGTGGATTGTAGTATGCTTATCATTTACTTAATAGCTAATATTCACTTATAAGTGAGTATATTTTACTTATATATTTCTGGGTCTGGGCTACTTCACTCAGGAGTATTTTTCTAGTTCTATCCATTGTTTGTGTAACCTATTTCTGTGACTCTTATTGTCAGTTTATCCTCTACTGAGTAGATGGGATGTTTGTAAGATTGATTCCTGAATCCTTTGGACATGAACTCAAGTCTTTGGTTGTAACATGGGGGGCCAGCTTTTTGTGGTTTCTGTCCTGCCCAGTTCCACACAGCTGTTTAGCCCCAAAGAAAATCACACAGAGATCTCCATAAGTCATAAAGCTGATTGGCCCATTAGCTCAGGCTTCTTATTAGCTCTTCGACATATATTAATCCATTATTCTGATCTATTTTAGCCATATGGCTCAGTACCTTTTTCAGCTGCAGGTCATATCCTGCTTCCTTGGTAATCTGCGCAGGACTGGGAAAAATCATCTTCCTCCTTCCCAGAATTCTCCTGTTCTCATTGCATCATTTCTACTTCCTGTCTGGTTTTCCCACCTATACTTGCTGGCTGGCCAATCATGTTATTTAAAACATGATTGAAAGAATACAGACAATTCTCCCTCACTGCTTCCCCCTCTTTTTTTTTTAAAAAAAAAAGGAAAATATCCATAGTCCATTTTTTGGGATGGCAACAGACATGGTTTCTCTGTGTATCTTTGTCCTGGAACTCCCTCTGTAAACCAGGCCATTCTTGAACTCACAGAGATCCGTCTGTCTCTGTCTCCCAGGCAAATCCTACCGGCCTGCACTACCACAACCTGCTACTCTTTCTTTCTTTCTTTCTTTTTTTCTTTTTTACTTTGAGAACTTTAATCTTTAGCCTGTATATATTTTTAAACACACTGTAAACCATTTAGAGGTTTGCTTCCTCTTTGAATCTCTCCTTACTGTATATCTCTCTTTTTCTGAGCACATGAGCCTTTAATTCACTAAGCAATCATGGCTGAGGTACTGGCCAGAGCCATGTTTATTGCCAGAACTCTATTGCATTTCAAGGTCCCTGCCAGCAAGCAAGCTGCAACAGTATGTTCATAAACAACACTCAAAAGCTCGTATGGCATTTCAAGGTCCTTGCCATGAAGCAAGCTGCAACAGTGTGTCCACAGTCTGACTGCCTACTTGAAAGAGTCATGAGTTTCCCCTGGCAGGACCGCCCAGAAAGTTGTCATACTTAAAAACAGCATAGCTTTTTTCCTGCTACAGCTGAAAACCAAAATGCTTTACTCTAGTCTTTCCCAAGCTTTCTCAGACTTTCTGTGGATGCAGTTATCCACGTGGGCGCCATTCTGTAACATGAGTGGGGCCCTGCTCAGACAGAAACCCCAAAAAGCCGGCCCCCCATGTTACATTTGGTAACTGGTTGTTTTCATTTGGGGTATTTTGTTTGTTATATCTGAAAACAGTATAATATTATAAAAAGCTGTCTTTTAAATTCTACACTCTAAGTTTTAGAAAACTAGGAAGAAAAAATCAAATACAACAAAATAAAAGCCATAATTCATTTTCCATTCTTGTTTTTAATGAATGTATATTTTTAAAATTAAGTTTATGTTTTATTATTTTTATATTTATCTGTAGTAATAGAAAATCAGAAATAAACTAACAGTGTAATAACAGGACATCTGATTTTAAAATTTCATACATTCATATATTATCATATAATTTAAGTATTAGAAAAAATTAATCTAGTAAAAATAACTTTCAAATATGGTGATAAAATGTGATAGAAAATCATCAGACTTTTAATTACTGGTTCTAAATAATGCTCTAGGAAAGATCAATTCTTATTCTCTCTTCTATAAATATATGATAAGTTATATGTTATATGATGAGTGTCCATTTCCTAAACAGCTTGTCAGTTTGTTTGCATGTGTGTATTTGTTTTGTTTTGTGTGTGTGCATGTGTGTATATGTGTGTATGTGTGTGCATGTGTGTATGTGTGTATATGTGTGTATGTGTGTGCATGTGTGCATATGTGTGTGCATGTGTGCATATGTGTGTGCATGTGTGCATATGTGTGTGCATGTGTGTATGTGTGTATATGTGTGTATGTGTGTGCATGTGTGTATATGTGTGTATGTGTGTGCATGTGTGTATGTGTGTAGTATGAGAAATTAAAACTAAGATTAGACAAGTGGTCTACCATGGAACTGCAATTCTTTTAATGTGCTGTTTGGACTTTTGAGTAGAGGCTTTGGGGACAGACTAGTAATGTTTCTCTCATACTCTTTGACTTTCTTTAGTATAATCCCTCTTAATGTTTAAGCAATAAAAATCATTGTGGCAGTTCCTAATGTCTATTTTTACCTGATCTTAGAAGCACATTTTTTTTCTGCTTTCTTTTCAGTCACTGATAAAAGACTTGGATGTACAATAATGTCTGTAAATCTATGATGAAAGACAAATAGCCTAATTTGCAAAAGGTCAAAGACAAAAGATGTACTGTAGCTTTCTGAGATACACAAATTTTAAAAAGGACATGTACATAGAGGTACAAATAAAAATTTAAGTTAACATCCAGTTGACTGACTATAAGAAAAAAAGTTAAACAGTAATAAATGTTGATGAGAATGTAAAGAAATTCAAACTTTCACACAACAGGACTAGCATTATAAAATACTGTAGCTACTTGTTTCATAATAGTTCTACAAGAGAAAAAAAGTACTAGCATATGAGCTATTACTTCTTCTCCTAGGTAAATCACCCCAAAATAAAAGCATACATGAAAAACCTGCTTGCAAATATTTACATCACTATTATTTACATGTCCAAAATATAGAAACACCAAATATTCGTCAACTGATGATAGATAAATATATGATGTACAATAATACATTATTATATATCACAATATAAATAGTAACATTCAGCCCCCACCCCATAAATAAAGCAATGATACATGCTAAAGCCTAGAAAAATGTCAAAGATGGTATTCAGAACCAAAGAAGAAAGTCACAAAAAAAAAACAGTGCAATATACTATTCCATACATATGAAATGTCCAAAAATAGGTAGGCCTGCCAAGACTGACAGTAGACTGGTGGTTTTGAAGTTTGGAGCAGAGGAAACAGAAGTAATGCCAATGAGTAAAGAATGATTTGGGGATACTGACAATGTTTTAAAACCATTGCAACAACAGTTGAACAAATCGTTGAACATACTAAAAATGCTAGATTTTGTAATACATGAATTATATGTAACAAGACTCTAAGAAAATAAACTTAGGCATAAGTACCAGGAGAGAGCAACTGGCCATTTTTCTCTAATTCTCCAACATTTGTAGTCAACATCACAGACAATAATGGTATTGCCATGTGGGAAAATACCTTTCTCAGACAATTTGTCACCTAATATGAAAACAGTGTCTCTGACTGTTTTCTTCTTGTAGCGGTGTAAACGAATGCAGACAGATAGTAAAAATATATATAGTTTTAATGTAGAAATAGACTTACAGAACCACCGTTCCCGCAGAGACCAGGAAAGCAGAAGAGACAACTCGGAGCATGCTCACCAAATTTATAGGCAGACATTAGCCTGAGGCGAACACGCCCCCTAAAGGGGCGGGACTTATCCCTACATCTCCCCTTTTTGTCTAAATAAGACAGAACTAAACCAAATACAACTACATACAATAACAACAAATAATAAATATAACAAGCAATATTGAGAACAAAAGCTTTGCTAAATATTCTATCTCAAGGAGTCCAAATAATGTAAAGAGTAACTACAATTATATAATCTTCAACTCAGTCAAAGATCTGAGAAGGGAATAAACACTACTCAACAAACGAGATATATCCAAAATGTGCAACAATTGACAGAGACAACTGACTACCTGGGCAATCACCCAAAGTCTCGTTTGCAATGTTGAGTCAACTAATTTTGGCTAAAGCCTAACATAACTGACATAACATTATTAAAGGCAAGGAACCTTTCAAAACTATCTTACCCTGTCTTGGCAGGATATGACAGTCCTGTTTTATTCATTGATGCACGCTCTCTATCTGTGTCAGTGGTTGAGGTATGGGCATTTCTTTGCCCAAAGGCCAGTTCTGCCAAATAGAAAGGCTCCAGGTGGAGTGTCTTTGGTGCTCAACATTCTCTCGGGAATAGAGCGGTGTTGCCAGGAGCAATTGTGTCTCACTATCACAAAACTCTGAGTTAGATTAAAGGCCATTTTCTACAGCTCTTTGAATAGGTTGAAGATTATCTATCTATACTGAGTATAATCTCTATATATCTAAAGAACCTGATTAGTCTGATTATAAATGACAAACTTAGATGACTATTTGTCTATATAATTCTCAATATCTATCTAACTTAAAGACTAAGACAATAAACAACTGTGTAACAAATGAGGATAATGACCTCCAAATATAAACACTGTACAAATATACATTGCAATATGGCAAATATATACCAATACACAAACATTATATAAGTATCTTAATCAGAGGTCGAAATGTACATTGCAATATGGTAAATATATACAATATATATATATATATATTTATATATCAATACAAGATATGTCAATACATAAAAATGTTTTAAACAGACATAGAAACATGCATGCATACAATAGTCAATATAATTTAACTTTGTTTCAATATACAAGAATTGATACCAATATATTTGTCTAAAAGCAGTAACTCACAATTATAAATCTATTATTGCATAATTTTCCCTCTTTTTTTTTTTCAAAATGATCCCTGAGCTTATAAAATTCCTCCCCCAACCTACCAACCCCTAAATGATGTCCCTAAACCCAGGGTAAACTTTACTGGGAGAGGGGACGTCGTCCTCTAGAATTACTTCCAGCTGTCATGGGGGCGACTTTCTTTCTGGGGGATCCTGTGAAAGTAAAATGATGGTTAAATTTCAAGATCAATGTCTTTTAAAATTGCAAATAGTCTCTGAGTATTTTGTGGAAGTCTGGCCAGAATGTTGTACAAGATGTGCACCATTTCAGCTAACCAAGTTGGGATCGTCTTGTGCAGCTGGTATCCAAAACAGGTCTTGTAGTAGTGCTATCAGTATCATGATGTCATATCAACCAAGTAGAATTGTTGTTGTGGGGCCCCATCTTCTTCCTGGAAACTTCAAATGTCACTTCAGGAAAAACTCATTGTTCATTGTGAAAAACTTAAACATTAATCATATAGACATATATAGACATACATATATATATATATATATACTCAATGAAAGGCATGATAGATATATTCAATGAAAAGAATGTTAGATATGAAGAAAAGCAAAGATGTTTTCTAAACTCATATTTCTTTCCGTCCCATATCATGGCTCTTGACATGAGACAGAAACTCCAGAAACTCTGGGTTTTTCTCTTACTAACAGGCTTGGAATTGGAGAGGGACTGAGCCAGAATCCAACTTCAAAACTAGCTCTATATATTTATAAAGAAATGTTTAATAAGACATATAAATAAAAATTAATACTTACAAAATGTGTCCATCCATCAGTAATTAAATATTCAGGGTCCCTCAATTTCTTTGAAGATGAGTATTTTCCTGTGGAGATAAGAAAAGAACCCTGCCTCCAACCTATCTGTATTTCTTACCATCAGTATGTTTGCCATCCTTATGAAAGAATTGTTATTTATCTTTGCCAAGTGGCTTCTCTTCTTCAAACCGAACCTTTATTAATTTTGATGGTATCCACAATTTTTCCTCACCTGTGGAGATAAGAGAAAACCCCTTCCCCAACGTAGCACATCTCCTGGCTTCCATTGTGAGGTCAGCACATCCTTGAAATAAACTGGTTGATTTAGTTCAGTAGACTTTTCCATTATCCAATGTCTTTCTGCAGCCGTTGTTCCCTTCTCATTAGCGTTGAGAAAGTTCAAGGTTATCGAAGCATTATGTAACCTATTTCTGGGGGTGTTTTCCACCCGTTTCTGTTTGTTCAACATATCCTTTATAGTTCGATTTGATCTTTCTATGACTGCTTGACCTGTAGGATTGTATGGTATACCTGTAACATGCTTGATATTGTAATAATCAAAAAACCATTTCATTTTCCTAGAGACATAAGCAGGACCATTATCTGTCTTTATTTGTGTAGGTATACCCATGATAGCCATGACTTCTAATAAATGAGTGATTACTGAATCAGCTTTTTCTGAACTTAAAGCATTTGCCAACTGAAAGCCTGAATAAGTGTCAATGGTGTGATGAACATATTTTAATTTGCCAAATTCTGCAAAGTGGAACACATCCATCTGCCAGATTTCATTCCTTTGGGTGCCCTTTGGATTAGCCCCTGCAGGCAGTGGCATTTGGTTATAGAAAGAGCAAGTAGGGCATTTCTTTACAATCTCCTTAGCTTGTTGCCATGTAATTGAAAACTCTTTCTTCAAACCTTTGCTATTAACATGATGATTTTTATGAAATTTAGAGGCTTGTAGCACACTACCAATCAATAATTGATCAATTTCTGCATTACCTTGTGCTAGAGGACATGGCAGACCCGTATGGCATCGAATGTGTGTTATGTACATAGGGCAAAGCCTGTTCCTGATCAAATCTTGAACCTGGAGGAACAATGAGGTTAGTTCAGTATCATCAGGTATAAATTCAGCAGTTTCAATATGTAAAATAACTCTTTCTGTGTATTGTGAATCTGTAACTATATTAATTGGTTCTTTAAAATCCCTTAGCACCATAAGAATGGCATATAATTCCGCCTTCTGGACAGAATTATACGGACTTTGTTCCACCTTATCCAAGTCTTCTGATTTGTAACCTGTCTTCCCTGATTTATTGGCATCAGTATAGAATGTACGGGCTCCAGTTATTGGAGCATCATGGACAATTCGAGGAAGAATCCAAGAAGTTCTCTTTATGAAGTTAAGCCTCTTGCTTTTTGGATAGTTGTTATGAATGTCTCCCAAAAAATTAGCACAAGCTTTTTGCCATGGCTCATTATCTTCCCATAATTTCTTTAGTTCATCAGCGGTGAAAGGCACTATAATTTCTGCTGGGTCTATGCCTGCTAGTTGACGAAGTCTCAGCTTGCCTTTTATAATTAACTCAGAGACTTTTTCCACATAAGTTTCAGTTTCTTACTTGGTTTATGTGGTAAAAAGATCCATTCCAAAATAATATCATCTCTCTGCATTAAAATTCCTGTAGGAGAAATTTTTGATGGTAGTATGACGAGAATACAATCAAGCTCTGGATTCACCCTGTCCACATGTGCCTGTTGTAATTTTTCCTAATCATTGTCAGTTCCTTTTCTGCTTCAGCTGTTAATTCTCTGGGAATGTTTAAATCTTTATCACCATCCAAGGTTTTGTTCAAATGAATTATTAGATCAGGTGTTATTCCAATAGCTGGTTGTAGACTGGAAATGTCTCCTAACAGTCTTTGAAAGTCATTAAGAGTCCGTAGGCGATCTCTCCTAATTTGTGCTTTTTGTGTCTTAATTTTTTGCAAACCTATTTTATAACCTAAATAATTAACAGAATCTCCATTCTGAATCTTTTCAGGAGCGATTTACAATCCCCATTTAAGTAAAAGTATCTTTATTTCTTCAAACAGTCTGTTCAAGGTATCCATGTTTGAATCGGATAACAAGATGTCGTCCATGTAATGGTATACTATAGATTTGGGAAATTTCTTGCGTATTATTTGCAATGGTTGATTCACAAAATATTGGCACATAGAGGGGCTATTTAACATACCCTGGGGGAGAACGGTCCAGTGGTACCTCCTCGAAGGTTGAGAATTGTTATAAGTAGGCACTGTGAAGGCAAATTTTTCTCTATCTTCTTTTTGCAAAGGTATAGTGAAAAAACAATCCTTTAAATCAATAAATATGAGAGGCCATCGTTTTGGCAATAAAGAGGGCAAAGGAATTCCAGATTGCAGAGGGCCCATAGGTTGAATAACCTTGTTGATGGCCCTGAGATCTGTCACCATTCTCCATTTACCTGATTTTTTCTTAACCACCAATACAGGAGAATTCCAAGGGCTGGTAGATTCTTCTATATGTCCAGCATCTAATTGTTCTTGTACCAGCTGTTCTAAAGCCTGTAACTTTTCCTCAGCTAAAGGCCATTGCTTTGTCCATATTGGTTTCTCAGTCAACCATTTTAGAGGCAAGGCTGTTGGTATCTCTGAAGGGACATCAATTGCTTGTTCTTGCACAGCCCGAATGGCCGGTTTTCTCCGTTTGTAATATCTTTTAATATTATTCTCAGAAATATAGGCTCTAGATTTAGCAGGAATGTTAATTTCGGTATTCCATTGTTGTAATAGGTCACGACCCCATAAATTCATTGCAATATTGGCTACATATGGCTTTAATTTTCCTATTTGTCCCTCTGGCCCTATACATTCAACCCATCTCGTGCTCTGCCTTTCTTGAGATAGGGTTCCAATTCCCAGGAGCTGAACATTTACATTCTGAAGAGGCCAATACGGATGCCAAGATTCTGGGGTAATGATACTTACATCAGCACCTGTGTCCAGCAGGCCAGTAATAAAAATGCCATTTACACACACTCTCAGTTTAGGTCTTTGATCATTTATAGAAGTTTGCCAAAACACACGTAACTTATCTTTCTGATCATTATTGCTTGTGACAGTAGGCATGGGGCTTCCTAATTGTCCTGATGAGGCACGTTCTCTGCAGAAACTGGATATGACTGAACCATGTTTGCCATGGGGGCCTGTGAGGCCCCCCCCTCTCACATTTCCCGACTGTATCAGGTTGCCTTGTCTATCTCTTGTAGACCTGCATTCATTCGTCCAATGTCTGCCTTTTCCACATCTTCTACATAAACCTGAAGGCTGAGTCCTCCTATTTCTGTTATTTCTAGAAGATGCATTATTATTATTATTTCTGAAAGATGCATTATTATTATTATTATTATTATTATTATTATTATTATTATTACCATTTCTGAAAATCCGTTGTCTACAATTCCTTTTCATATGACCCATTTTGCCACAATTAAAACATTTGGTATTCTGGTGTCTCCTTTTACCATTGGAAATTGCTTCTTCTACCCATGCTTCAGTGCCATAATCAAATGTATCAACATTGAGTGTATGCAAGACCCATTCTTCCAAAGGCGCTGATCTGAGCTTTAAAGGCCCCAAAATCCTTTTGCATTCCACATTTGCATTTTCATAAGCCAAAGACTCAATCATTATATGTCTTGCTTCTGGGTCAGATATCCCTATTTGTAGAGCCTTAGTTAATCTTTGTAAAAAGTCACTAAAGGGTTCTCTCTGACCCTGTTTAACTCTGACAAATGATTCCATTCTCTGTCCTGGGTCTTGTACCCTGTCCCAAGCCCTTAAGGCTGCTGTAGTACACATGGAGAGTGTGTTTTCATCCAAATTAGCTTGTTCCTGAGGATCGTAAAAGGGCCCTTCACCTAGAATTTGATCTAGGGAAATGTCAATTCCCTTTGCTTTTTCCTGCTGTTCTAAGAGTCTAGCCTCTTGCCTGAATAAGCATTTCCATTTCAATTGCGGTCCACTCTCAAGTACCGCAGAGCTCAGCTGGAGCCAGTCTGAGGGGGTTGCTCTGCTTTTCGTGGCCCAAGATCTTAGCATCTCTTTAACAAAAGAGGCTTGCATCCCAAAAGTCATGACAGCCTGTTTAATTTCCTTGAGGTCATTCATACGGACAGGCTCCCATGTATCCTCCTTGATGACCCTAGGGTTTTTGGAACCAATCACCTTCTCTGTTGTTATTACTGGAAAGGCAGGTAGAGCTGTAGGTAGAGCTTTGTGGAAATTGTCCCGGAGAGACTTACCCACAGATGTAGTTAAAATTTGCCTTTCTACCCTTTGCTCTTCTTCATCAGAATTTAGAAATTCCTCAATCTTTTCAATTCTATTCACCATTGCCTTCTGCAATGTCTGAATCTCCTGTCCAGAGTTATGTTCCAAAGCCTTCATTGAGGATTCTAAAGTATGAAGTTTGTCCTTTAGAGATAACATCTCATCTTTGGACATAATTTTTATGGCATAAACCATGCCTTCTTGTATTGACAATCTTTCCGTCAATCTGTCGTAAGCTTTAGATAAAATCCGATTGTCACATTCAGCAGTTTTGATTCTCTCAGTTAATGTTTCATTTCCTACAGAAAGGGACTGAACCTTACAATCCAGATCAGCTGTTCCCTCTTCCATAGTAATGGCTTTCTCCTTAACATCAGCCTGGAGAACTTCAAACTGATTCTTGAGAAGATTGTTATCAGCCTGGAGAACATCAAACTGATTCTCGAGAGAAGATTGTTATCAGTCTGGAGAACTTCAAACTGATTCTTGAGAAGATTGTTATCAGTCTGGAGAACTTCAAACTGATTCTTGAGAAGATTGTTATCAGCCTGGAGAACTTCAAACTGATTCTTGAGAAGATTGTTATCATTCTCAATTGTTTTTAAGCGTTCAATCTCTGCCTTAAGAATCCTGGATTCGTCTCGTAAAGACTTTATCATATTTCTATTATCAAACCATTTGGTGCCAATGAAAACTACGAATCCCAGAAGGATCCATACATGTGGGGTGATAGACACCTCTTGTAAAATCTCCCACATGGTACAATTAAAAAAACTGTTAAATTCTTGAACAGTAATGTGTTCAGACATTTTATTTATAAAAGAAAAATTTTTTACCTGCAATGATTGGTTACTGCCAGTGGTGGTTTCTGTGTTTTTGGAGCCTGTCCTAGAACTAGCTCTTGTAGACCAGGCTGGCCTCGAACTCACAGAGATCCGCCTGTCTCTGCCTCCCAAGTGCTGGGATTAAAGGCGTGCACTACCACGGCCTGGCAGGCCTCAAACTCACAGAGATCCGCCTGCCTCTGCTTCCCAAGTGCTGGGATTAAAGGCGTGCGTTACCACTGCCTGGACTGCCTCAAACTCACAGAGATCCGCCTGCCCTTGTCTCCCAAGTGCTGGTATCAAAAGCATGTGCCACCACTGCCCGGCCAAGTCACTTTATATCAGACCAAATCTGACACTGTGGCAGCTTTTGTTGCAAAACCGCAGGTACTTGAGCTTCTGCTAATTCAGGCAGTGGGGTTCCGCTGCAAAACTTAGCCAAGGCAGGCAGAATGGGCCTGTGTCGCCGAGTATGTCTCGGACTCGGCACTGGGGCCAGAGTCATGAACTGAAAAACAGCACCCGGGAGGGTGCTGTGTTAGCTATCGGGCTACCCTCTTGAGTTGGGGGCAAAATAGCCCGACGTTGGACGCCAAAATGTAGCTGTGTAAACGAATGCAGACAGATAGTAAAATATATATATAGTTTTAATGTAGAAATAGACTTACAGAACCACCGTTCCCGCGGAGACCAGGAAAGCAGAAGAGACAGCTCTGAGCACACTTGCCAAATTTATAGGCAGACATTAGCCTGAGGCGAACACGCCCCCTAAGGGGCGGGACTTATCCCTACATCTTCTCATGATGGCAGTGACACTTATAACTGGATTGAATCTACTGTGACAAAAGAGCCAGGATTCATAGAGCTTTTTATTCTAAAAAGGTGTTTTCTCTTGTGGCCCCTGAGTTACAATGAATACTATAGGGTATGAAATTCAACCATTTTCTGACATGAAAATGCCAGAGTTCTCTTGTCTATTAAGGAACAATTCAATGTACTCTGTTGGCGAAGGCCATCTTTCCTAGAAAGAGACAAAGTTGAGCCTCTCCACTCAGATGATAGTCTTCGGATTCATTTGAAAACTGACCATCGAGTAAGGGGTAGGACATTATTCTGTGTTTGATAGTCTGAGTTCAATTATTACTTGAGAATGGGTTTTTCTTGGCAGGTCATTATTATGACTAGGCTACTATGAGAGGAAGGGAGAGAGTATTTTTCAAGAGATTTCAAACAAGAAACAAGAAGTATTTTTCAAGAGATTTTATTTTGGGAGAAGTTTCAACATAGAAGGATATACATGAGAAGCTAAAAAAGTGTAACAGACAGGAATAAAGAAGAACAGAGCTGCAAAAGTAATCTGAAAGGGAAAATCTAGTATATGTTGGGAGGAACCCAATCAATATTTAGTGATCCCCTTTGTCAAATGAGTCTGCATCTATTCTGAGTCAACATGCAGACATGCAGGCAAGGGAGATTCCACAAATTAGACACTCAAGTATTAAGAGCCAAACAAGACGCACATAAAGATAGTAACTCACTTCTCTAAATATTCTTGGAAAGGGCCTCTCTGTACTATTTCAAAGAAAGGGATGGGAGAGAGGTTAGGTAGAATCTACAGGATGAAGGCATTATTGTAAGTAACCTGACTGCATAAGCAGATCTGAGTTCCATAAACGAGTGCCCCAAGATCAAGCTGTACTGTTCAATAAGATCTTATTTTGTGGAAATATAGATTATGAATTATGTTTGAGTTCACTATTTACAATGCTTTGAGAAGACATAAAGTATTTTATGGGCAAGACCTACCATTTATTAAAATGCTCATTTTAAAGGTAAAAATGTTCATCATACTGGAGCTGTCACTTGTGTTTTAAAGTTATGAAAACTGAGTCTCTGTGTGGGCAAACATCTGGCACAAAATCATGGGGTTTGAAACAATCACGGAAAATCTCACAAAACATATCATGAGGTTAATCTTAGCTAATTGTGTCTGAATAGTGATAGTGATATGGGAAAGGCATGGCTAAGGAAAGCCCATGGCAATGTCTTTATGGGTAAGAAGGTAGCGACCTTCAGAGAAGAACAAAAAGCATTGTCTAGAGGCAGAGAAAGTGTCATAACTGTTTACCAAACTTCTGATGTGCCTGAATATTGTCATCAGAAACCTTTTGCTGCTCTGCTTAGATCTTAGAATCCCCATGCCATACAACTAATTTAATTGCATCCATCAGTCTCACAGGTAACCAAATTCCACAAAACATGCAAGGTGAAATGTTAGCACCAGTTTCAGTAATAATGAAAGCCATACATCATAAATGCAAATTGCCAGGGCCCCTGTGGGAGCATGAGGGAGGTATCTTAATGACTGTAGGTAATTACCAAGCATAGACAGTTGCCAAAATCAGAAATGAAAGAAGATATAGCTGAGAAATGATCCAGACAGCAAAAGAAATGACCCTTATTTCCTAAATGATTCACCCACCAATTTAGACAGAAACATAGAAAGCATTAGAAAAAGAAACAGACCACCACAGCTGATATATCCCAGGTTATAAAGGCAAATGAAGTTGCATACACCAAGGTAATGGAAGGTGCATATTTCCCCAGAGGAAATGGCTAGGTCTCCATTATCCACTAATCATTTACTAAGAAGAATTACTAAGATTAGCAATTTTATACTGTGAGTTCTGAAAGTAACTGCTTTGAGAATATGAAGGAAGAAATTGTCCCTCCTTTAATGGTATTCCCAGCATCCTATTAGGATACTCTTATGGGACATACATTGGCTTAAATAAATAACATTAGAATGTAAATTTTTTTTAAAAAAATTCTTAGTATAAAATGCGAAGAAACAATATTTTCAGCTGCCATTGGTGCTCAGAGATGTTATGATGTATAAGTACTATAACTGTATTGGCACCGGCCATCACTGGGCTAACTGATTATTCCTTGGCTACATTAGGAATTTTTATTTACAAAATCTTGGCCTTAGCTCAGGCTTCTAACTAACTCTTTTTTAATTGATTTTTATTGAGCTCTACATTTTTTTACAAACACACATGCATGTTTCTGATACTATGCCCTGCTTCTCCATATGTCTAAGCAAGTATCTAGTTCAAAGTCCTCACCTAGAGTTCTACAACAGAAAAAGGAAAAGGTCATATTAACCTCCCAATAAAAGCAGCTTCCAATTCATTTACTGTTGAATGCAACTCAACACTGTAACAGTGTAAATGAATGCAGACAGATTGTAAAAATATATACAGCTTTCATGTTGAAATAGACTTACAGAACAGCAAGCACTGCGAGCACGCTCGCCAGATTTATAGGTAAACATTAGCCCGAGGCGACCATGCCCCCTAAGGGGCGGGACTTATCCCTACACAAGCCTTCATCTTTTAAGACTTAACAGGACATCACTGATACTTAAACTTTTCTTCATTTGATTTTCATCACCCCAGCCTGTAACTTTATTCTGTTCCTCAGAGCTTTTTACTGATTCCTCTTCATCATCCTGCCCTTCAACCTTCAGCTGTTGAAGTCTAGTCGTTTTGGGATGCATCACTTACTTAGTGGCATCAACTTAATGACAACTTTAAATGCTATTTATTAACTGATGAATCACTATACCTTCCTTCAAAACTAATCTATTTCCTGAACTCCAGACAATTGTCCTACTTTAGCATTTTGATGCCTAAAGACTTCTAAAATTTAATATTTATACATGGAAATCTATATATACATTTTGTCTGTCATTTCCACAAATATGTAATATTATACATTTTTCTTTTCTTAAGACGGTGCCTCTCAAGAAGTTGCCTGAACTGGCCTTGCCCTGTATTCAGACTGATGATTATCTTAAATATCACCATAGAACCTTTGTCTAACAACAGATGGAAACAGAGGCAGAGACCCACATCAGAGCACTGGACTGAGCTCCCAAAATGCAGTTGAAAAGTGGAAGGAGTTCCAAACAAGGAGGTCAAGACCATGAGGGGGTCAGCCACTGAGACACTTTTTCTGAGCTAATGTGAACTCACCAACTCCAAATGGACTGGGAATGAACGAACATAGGTTCAAACTAGTCCCTCTGAATGTGGTTGACAGTTGGAGCAGACTGTGTGGCCAATGACAACAGCACTGGGATTTGTCTCTACTGCATGTACCGGCTTTTTAGTATCCTATTCTCTTTGGATGTATACCTTGCTCAACCTAGATGTAGTGGGAAGGACCTTGGACTTTCCACAGGGAAGGATGCCTTGCCCTCTCTTAAGATTGGAGGGAGGTGGGGGAGGATGTGTGAAGGGAGTGGGAGGGGAGGTGGAGGAGGGGAGAAAGAAAGAATTGGGATTGCTAGTTTTTTAAAGTAATAAAAGAATTTTAAAAAAGATAGTGCCTCTCTATGCTGCTCAAGGTGTCCTGAAACTCAGTATATAAAGCATGCTGACCTTGAACTCATAAAGATTTGACTCCTAAATGCTGGAATTAAAGCTGTTCACTACCACATCTGGCTGATTTTACACTCTCTTTCTATTTTCTTTATATTCCCAATCATATTAAATAGTAACTCTGTCCTTTGAGTACTTCAAGATAAAACTCATGGAGTCACCTGCATTTCATCTAATTTCACCTACCCACAAATATTAATAAATTAGTCTAGCTCTAACAAACTTCAGTAAGTACCTAACTATCTTACTTACATTAAGGACTTTTAAATACATTTAAATTTATTCTCATATAGTCTGTAATCAATAAAATCAACATTTTAACACTTAAAATAAAAAACCCATGTCACCCATTGTTAGTGTTTTATGTAAAATGTAAACCAAACATCTTTGAATACATGGTTCTCCTTGTGTATAGAACTGTTCGGTGAGTGGGGCTGTTTCTTAAGATGGTGGAATTTTAGAAGGTGACTTAACTTGTGAAAGTAGATGGCTATGGAGCAGACATTGAGATCTATAGCCTGACCCCATAACCTATCTTTATGCATCTTATTCAGCACATAGGTGAGCAAGTCACCTCGTATTCCTTCTGCTAGAGCTGTAATCTGCCATAACACTATTTCTTACCCACCTTTTCAGATTATTTTTTCAAACCACAAGACATAAAAAATCATTCTTCTCCTAAATCACTTGTGGTTAGGTATTTCATCACAGCAATGACAAAAGATAGTCATTCTGAAAACTGAAATCAAGAAGGAAAGTCATTGCTCAAAGGGCTACTAAAAAGATATTTCTTTTTATGTAAATGATATGATATGGTGGTTCCTAATATGAGTTTAATGGTATCACAACTGATGTTGTAAAACCCTGTGTCACTGGAGTTACAGAGAAGATTTAGATGTTTTCATTGTAAACAAAGTTTAAGACTTTTGGGAAAGGAGAAAGGCTGTATTTAATGACATTTGTAGCATTGTGGGTTGGTGGAAGTTAATGATCTGTCAATACAGCACAAGTTTCACTTGATGGGCAAAGGATGTTAGGTTAGACATACAGGTGAGAAATGAGTGGCTGTTAAGGGGACTCTAAGTAGTCTTGTAATTAGGCTCTGAACCTGTGTCATCCTAATCCCTCCACAATCGTTGAAATTTTTAGAAGTCAACCAGTCATTGAAGAATGTTCGATGTGAGATGGCTCAAATACACTTGCACACACGGACAGACACCTATATACACACAATAAACACACACACATTCACAAATACAAATGTGCATGAACACAGAGTGTGGATTGATTCTATCCTGATATGGTATGGTAGACCACACCCTCCTGAAAAGTTGCTGTGAACACCTTCAGAAAATTACTTCACTCAACTGCTGACTGAGATGAACCTGGCACACAGGTTATATGCATATTTCTAATCTTGATTAAGGTATTGTGATTGTGTAGTTCATTTTTAAAATGTAATGTATAATTAGGAAATATAGGTTGTTGTTGAATAATCATAAATAATAGTCAAGCTTGTAGTCATGTTAGTTAGATTTTCTAGATATATAGAGATATTCTTCAATTAGATAGGCATTCTTTATATCTTTCAAAGACTACAGAACATGGCATTTAAGATGTTTTAATAACTTAGGGCTTTTCATGACAATGAGACACATCTGCTCCTGGCAACACTAATCTACTTCAAGAGGACAATGGGCATCGAAGAGGCTCCTTATGCAGTTTGATAGCCATTTGGGCAAGAAACTGTTCTTGCCTGGACTGTTGCATAAACTGGACACAAAGAACCCGCAGAGAGAGGACTGCTGAACTTGCCTAAAAGTGAGGTGGTCTTTCAGGGTTCCTGATTCATGAAAGAGTCTGCGAGACATTCTGAAGGACACACCAGAAAGTGACTGATGACTATGGGCCTGTAGGCCGAAGATAGATGCCCCAATGGTACAAAAGAACTTTGGGTGACTGTACAGGCAGCGAGATGTCTCTGTCATTTCTAGAAATTTAGAAAATACTTAGGTAATATTATATCCTTCTGGAATCTTTGATGGAGTTGAAGAATGGTTAGTTATAGTTATAGTTTTCCTTAGTTATGATAAAAGATAAAGTAGATATAAATATTGTAACTATAATTCTTACTTGATAACTGTTTTGTTATATGTAATTTTACTATGTTAAGGTTAAAGCCTTTCTTTTTTGTTTAAACAGAAAAAGGGGAAATGATGTGGGAGTGATTTCTTATTAATAAAGAAACTGCCTAGGCCCATTTGATAGGCCAACCCTTAGGTAGGTGGAGTAGACAGAACAGAATGCTGGGAGAAAGAAAGCCAAGTCAGGAGTCGCCATGATTCTCCCACTCCAGACAGACGCAGGTTAAGATCTTTCCTGGTAAGCCAGCTCATGGTGCTATACAGGATATTAGAAATGGGTTAGATCAATATGTAAGAGCTAGCCAATAAGAGGCTGGAACTAATGGGCCAAGCAGTGTTTAAATGAATACAGTTTCCATGTAATTATTTCAGGTATAAAGCTAGCCATGTGGGCGGCCGGGCGCCAGAAACATGGCCCACTGCTCCTATTACAACAGAGAGAGGGAGAGAAAGAAAGAAATTCCTTCTTAACTCTTCATAGAACATAACGTGATCTCATTTCAGTGCTTAGGGGTAGTTGTTCCCCACATGCGTCCTACGCATCATAACATCCCCTGGTTTTTGAAATGAAATATCACCTTGCTGTGAGGTCTGTTTTGACTACTCTGTTTTAAACTGTAGCCTTGCCCTCCCAGAATTACCTCTAATTTTCCTGGTTTGCTTTATATGTTTCCTACTAATGTGTGACACACACTATTGCCTATATATTTTATTGTATTTTATTATATTTTATTCTTTTTAGTATCTTTTCTGCCACCCCATACCATAAAAGCTGCTTGAAATTGTAAGTTTTTATCTCCTTAATTAATATCATTCATACTTCTTGACTAATGTGTGTCAGACTTAACCATGCATAAGTATATTTTAAATAAATGAATGGATTTTACTGTTATTTCTTTTATATACATTATACAGAAAATTTACTCAGTGTCTTAGTAGCAACCAACCATAGTGTCCTTTGAAATTCAATGTCAGCTAGTCATTGTCTTTCTCTTCACAATGAAGAAGTCTAATACATGGGCCAGATTCATGTCTCTTGGTTTCTCTCTGGGTGCTCGACATGGATGAGCCTAAATGAATATTTGTGATGGCTAATCATGGATATCAACTTCAATTCCAATTCTAAGCATCCAGGCATACCTGTGAAAGATTTTCTGGATTGCATCATTTGAAGTGAGAGGAAACACCAAAAGTGTAGGGTAAAAGGGTCACCCAAAGAAATACATCCTGACCCTGAAACCAGAGCCAAAGAAATACAGCCTGACCCTAAACCAAAGCCAAAAAAACCCACCCTAACCCTGATCAACTCAGAATGAAAATCGACTAGTCTCTAAGCAGGAAAACCAAACAATTCCTGAGAAAAAAAATACAGCCAATCTCTGAGCTTTTCTGAATTCAGGGATTGAAATCAAATTCCCATCCTGAAAATCTTCACCCTGGAAAACTTCTTCCTCTAAGAAATTCTATAAAATCCCTGTACCTGTTCAGTTAGGCATTGCCTTTTTTAACCCCAGTAGAGGCAGCCAATCTCCTGAATTTTTTCCCTCCCAATAAATCTCTTGTTTTACTTAGTTTTTTGAGATAGGATTTCGTTGTGTAACAGTCCTGGCTTTATTGGAATTCACTTTGTTAGACCAGGCGGGTCTCAAACTCACTGAGATTCACCTATTTCTGACTCCCAAGTGCTAAGATTAAAGGTGAGAACCAACATCGGCCAGCACAGTAAGTCTCTGGAATGAGGTTTGTGTGAAGACCTTCTTTCACTGGAGCAGGAGCAAATGGCTACATTTCTGTGGGCGTCAGAAAGAACCAATTTAATCAGAAAGGAGCTGATAAGTAACATCTTTCACAGGAGCAAGAGCAGAATTGCTATGTCTCTGCAGGGAGACTCCCTTAGCAAAGTGGAGCAGAGCTGAGCTATAATGGCTGTCTCAGAGAGGAGGTGAATTGCTACATCCCCGCAAGGACACCATACCCCACCAGAATAGAACTGTAGGTATCACCAGGCTTCAGACAGCCAGCATACCTTTCCCTTCAGAGCTTTAGGTGTAGCCTGGCTTCTGACAGTCAAGGATATCTTTCTCTTCAGAACTGAAGGTATAGCCTGGGCCACATCTTCTGGTGTCAGCCCAGATAAAAGCACATTGAGGGAGGAAACTTTTGCTTTCTGCCCACTTGCCCTCACTCTCACCAGAAAGTTCACCTATCCTGTTCCTAAAGTATCCTCTGAGTCTGGCTCGAGACTCCTGGTGTATCTACCCTCTTCCTCCCAGTGTTCTCTCTGCCCAGAAAATCCTGCCTAACTATTGATTATTTAGCTTTTCATTAAACCAATCACATTGATAAATACTCATACAGTATAAAGGCCTATTCCACATATATTCTGTAAGTTTTGTTCCTTTAGATAACCGTCACGAATACAATTCCCTATGGAAATTTATTAATTTCCATAAATTGTTAAATTCATCCCAAAAATAAGGATTCAGCATATCCCTCAAGACCATAACCCTGCCAAAATAATAATGACAATGGCAATAAAGGTAACAATGATGCTAATGATATAATGATACTAGCTAAGATTTCTTGAGTATTTATGGTCCATTACACATTTTCTCATTATCTAATACAATTTCAATAATTGCTAATGAGGTAGCTACCATATTGATATTTTTGATACATAAAAACAAGAGATAGTGATGAATCTATATAAATATATTCACATAAAAATAGTAATAGAATTCTCTTGTCTGATAACTTACTCCAATATCTAAGATCTTGGCTTCTATATTATATGACCCTCTCAAATTTCTGTCATTACTGAACCTATCCCATTATAAAGACAGAATTTCCTATCTGGTGAAAGCCACAATAATTAAAAGTAGGTATTAATGAAAAGCTAAGTTGATTGATATTTCAAGGCTGTTTGGATAGTAGAGCAAATTTCACATGTGTAAACACAGTCAAAATGACTATAATTGTTCATTTAATTCATGAGGACCTATTTCAGCATAGCAGAATGAAATGAATGAACATGAATGATTTAGTCAGGTTTATCTATAGGAAAATAAAAAATGTATATGGAAACATTTGAAATATGAAGCAAATTTATTAGGTTGACTTACATGCAGGAAATTCTGAAACTCTAGCTGGTATTGACTCAGTCCACAGACCTGGCTGTCACAGATGTCTCAAGAGCCCAATTCCATGCTGTATTCTGAAGCTCCCTGGAGATTTGCTGCTCCTCTGTCTTCACTGTCAGGACACATGAGATGGAGTTATATCATTGTTGGACAGCAATAACAAAAACAGGTGAGCTAGCTCAAGAAGAAGTAAAGGTAGGCAGGTGACACTGTTTTCTCTTGGACCTCTTTGTGTGTGGACCACCTAAGTGAAAGTGCATTTGGCTTTAAGGGCAGATCTCTACCTTTGGTTTATCTTCTCTGGAAATTCCCTCAAAGTCATACCCAGAAGCAAGTTCCTTAATTGATCCAAAATCCACCAGTCATCCAAATATTTTATAGAGATCTCTAACTTAGGTCAAAATATTAAAAATTAATATGAATTCACTGAAACTGTTGATGCAAATTGTTCAAAAACAGAGTAACTCCATGCAATCTTGTAAAACATCACCATGAGTTATAATGGAACAAATTAATTAAGTCAAAGCAATTTGGAGCAAATACCTAATAAATTTTCCTCCATTCAAAGGTTTATCCGTTTATTCATAGGAGTGAAACATGAGCTCACATTGTGTAAAGCAAAATCTGACAGACTTAGCTTCTACTCTGATTTCAAAATGTATGCACTCTAGAACTGTGGATACTTTTCAGGCACGGTAGACCTTGTTTTATCTATTTTTAAATGACATTAATGCCACCTGTCTCTCATTTGTTTAAAACACTGAGTGATGATATATATAAAATAGCGGCTGGCATAAGTTCTCAGCACAGGCTGTTTCACCATTGAGGTCTATAAATAAATTATTTCACAAAGTAGCATCGTGCTTTGTTATCAACGGTTAGAGGGGATTTGAATGGATTTTAAAGGAATTTTATTAGCTTTTCTATTTCAAAGGAAGCAAATCTTTCTATTTTGGATGTTCATAGAACTTTTGGGTTTTGTAACTACAAAGCATAGAAGTCATATAGTGAAAAACTTGACACTGAAGTTTCCTGCACATCATTATCACAACCTGAAAGGGAGTCCTTGTATTTTGGCCCAGGATAAAGAGAAAGGGGGAGGGAGACAGGAAGGGAGTGGCAGGGAGGGAGAGAGGGAGGAAAAGAGGAAGAGACTACTTCATTATGGGATCTATGAACAAATGCTTGAGACAAATGGAGTACTCAAAGAAAAATAAATAGTTATATGAGTATAAGTAGGTTGCTCTTTGTTGCATTTTGCATGTGAAACATTACTCATGCGTACTCATGTTTGAACACCCGGTTTCCAAATGGCAGTACTGTCTAGGATGGTTGTAGAATCCTTAGGCAGTGTAGGTTTACTGGAGAAAATAGGTGACTTGGATGGCCTTTGAGATGTTATAACTTAGTCCCACTTCCTGTTCAATAAAAATGAGTATAACCAGGCAGTATCCTGTTCCTGTCACCTTGTCCCCCGTACCATAAAGGATTATATCCCTCTGGAAGCATAAACCAAAGCAAGTCCATTATCTCTTAAATTGCTTTTGTAAGAGTATTTTATTACAGCCACAGAAGGTAGAACACTATGGTGTTCTTCGATCTGCTGTGATATACGGTTCCTCTTATCCAATGACCACAACCCAATTCAAAACATACATTGGTACCATAGCCCAGTGCACATGCACTTGGAAGACATCCCAGTGAGCAAGAACTGGTCCTGAGTCAGAAGTGGTACTGAAACAGAAGCAGCCACTTTTAGCTTCTATGTTTTCTGGTAGGTCTGCTATCTTGTCTCATTGATTCTACCTGTCCCTGGATCTTCCCTCATTGTCTTTGCTTCCTGAACAGATTTATTTCTAACTTCAGGAAAAAGTACAGCTTCCACAGGATGCATACCTCTAAAGAGGAGGCTCAAGAATTACATGAATTTTGAATTTTCTTCATTGTCTCCACTTTACATCCATCTTTTCCTCAAGGATGCCTAAAGTATAAATTTTAAATTACAGAATGAAAAACTCAAGCAATAATCAACCAATATGATTAATTTGCTTCCACAATTACACAAGGTCTAATCTTCTCATATATATATGCACACACATATACACATAGTGTCTTAGTCTATTTTTATTGCTATTACAAATTAACTGAAATTGGATAATTAAAATGAAAGAGAGATTCATTTCTTGTACTTCTGGAGGATAGGAAGTCCAAGGTTTGAGAACCCACATACCACATGGCCTACATGGTACATCTTCCCTGGAGAGAAGTTGGGAGGGTGAGAGAAATGAAAAGAGTAGAAGGAAGAGGAAATATAAGTAGTAAAAGTAAAAGAAAGAAAGAGAGGAAAGAGGAAAAGAAATAGCATGCTAGAAGAATGTATATATTTTCTATCATAAGGAACTCACTCTTACAATAATGAGTTACTTCCTATAACTCCATAATAATAATAGATGTCCACAGATGAAGGCACTGTACCTATATGGGGCAGAGATACACACACACACACACACACACACACACACACACACACACGTTGTGTGTATGTATATTTCCCTACCCATTTTTCTGTTATTCTAAATGAAATTCAATAGAGCAATATTACTTCATACCCTAAAGTCTCGGCAATGGAAAACACTGATGAAAGCCAATTCAGTCTTTATTTATATTTTGAATGTCACCTAAAATTTTAAAGATTATATAAAACCATTTGAAGTTGATTTATATGCCAATATCTAATACCTTTAAATATGTTCGTACATTTCAAAAGATATAACAAGGATAGAAGGGTCATAAATTATGCAGTGATGATGCATCAGGGTAGGAGTGGGGAAGTTTGAAATACTAGTCCTGGCCATAATTACCTTTCAAAACAAGAAAAAAGTACTGCAGAATGAGTTATAGACCTTCACAACTCTATTAGAAAATAGTATATTTATATAACAATATATGCAAAAACATTGTGCTTAGTGATATGGAAGATAAATCATTTTATGTCATAGAAATACAACAGATAATATCTAAATTTATAAAATCAATAGGCACCAAATATCATCAAGTTAATCAGAAGTGGGAAAGTAAACCCTTAAAAAGAAGGCATGGTAATAATTGAAAGTGTTTCCTTAAAGAATAAATAGAAGCATTTACGTAGATGAGGAAACAGAATGTTCTGCTTTATTATATTTTCAGTACATCTGAATGATGATTAGAGTCTTTAAAAGTATGTACATTTGTGACTTCAACGAAAATAACCTTATAGATGTATACACAAATTTCTTGTGTTCAAAAAATTCAAAAATAAACACTATCTGAGTATTCATTGTCACAAAAAAGACAACTAAATTCATGCTGTGTGCTATATAATGGAATGTATTGATGAGATACTCTTTTTTATAGTATTTTTTAATTGAAAAAAAAAATTTCTGCCTCCTCCCAAGCTCCCATTTCCCTCCCTCTCCTCCCACTCCTCTCCCCCTCCCCCCACCACTCTCCCCCTCCCTCTCCAGTCCAAAGAGCAGTCAGGGTTTCCTGCCCTGTGGAAAGTCCAAGGTTCTCCCCGCTCCATCTAGGTCTAGGAAGGTGAGCATCCAAACTGGCTAGGCTCCCACAAAGCCAGAACATTCAGTAGTATCAAAACCCAGTGCCATTGTCCTTGGCTTCTCATCAGACCTCATTGTCCGCCATGTTCAGAGAGTCCTGTTTTATCCCATGCTTATTCAGTCCCAGTCCAGCTGGCCTTGGTGAGCTCCCAATAGATCAGCCCCACTGTCTCAGTGGGTGGGTGCACCCCTCACGGTCCTGACTTCTTTCCTCATGTTCTGCCTCCATCTGCTCCTCACTGGGACCTTGGGAGCTCAGTCCATTGCTCCAATGTGGGTCTCTGTCTCTATCTAGATCCATTGCCAGATGAAGGTTCTATGGTGATATGCAAGATATTCATCAGTATGGCTATAGAACTGGGCCATTTCAGGCTCCCTATCTTCAGCTGCCCGAGGAACTAACTGGGGACATTGCCCTGGGCACCTGGGAGCCCCTATAGGTTCAAGTCTCTTGCCAACCCTAAGATGGCTCCCTTAATTAAGATATATGCTTCCCTTCTCCCAAATCCATTCTTCCTTTATCCCAGCCATCCCATTTCCCCAAGTTCCCGCCATCCTCCCCTTCTCCCTTTGCTCTCCCCATCTCCCCTTACCGCCATCACAACCCACCCCCAAGATTCCAATTTTTTGCCCTGCAATCTTGTCAACTTCCCATATCCAGGAGGATGCCTATATGTTTTTCTTTGGGTTCTCCTTCTTATTTAGCTTCTCCAGAATCACTAATTATAGACTCAATGTCCTTTGTTTATGGCTAGAAACCAATTATGAGTGAGTACATCCCATGTTCATCTTTTTGGGTCTGGGTTACCTCACTCAGGATAGTGTTTTCTATTTCCATCCATTTGCATGCAAAATTCAAGATGTCATTGTTTTTTCCCGCTGAGTAGTACTCTAATGTGTATATATTCCACACTTTCTTTATCCATTCTTCCATTGAAGGACATCTAGGTCTTTTCCAGGTTCTGGCTATTACAAATAATGTTGCTATGAACATAGTTGAACAAATGTTTTTGTAATATGTTAGGGCTTCTCTTGGGTATATTCAAGAGTGGTATTGCTGGAGAGGTTTAGCAGAAAATACTTATGATAAGTTAACAGGGGCAGCAAATTTGATCTGAAATACAAAGTAAGTGCAAAATGAATTGACTGGTAGAACTCTTTGGAAGTCAATGTGGGCATGATTTATGCCACTTTTCATGTGCCTTAATTAGGTCTCTATTGTGGCTCTTAATCACCATAACCAAAACACAAGTTCAGAATGGAAATGATTTATTTGACTTACATTTTGCACAGTATATCATTGAAGGAAGCCAGGATAGGAACTCAAACAGAGAAGAAGGCACAGAGACTTGTAACACCCACAATGAACTGAGGGATTCAATTAAGAAAATACCATACAGGTTTGCCTACAGCCTGATCTTATGGAAGTTATTTTCTTAATTGAGATTCCCTACTCTCAGATTCTTTTAGTGTCTGTCAAGTCGACATAAAACTATCCCTTGGCAGCTTGACATATAAACACATCATTGCTATGTCACAACTTTTCTTCCCTCATTCATCCACAAGATATCACATTATGAACATAAATAACTGTAAAAATCTCACAGCCTTTACAAATTCATGCACAATAAAAATTAAATCCCTTTAAAATATCCTGTCTCTTTTAAAAAAAAATCCAAAATTTCTTGGAAAATTACAAAATACCTTGGTCATGGGCTCCTGTAAAAACTAATATTAATTTAAATACTTTCTAATACTAAGAGGGAAGAATCAGGGCACAGTTACAATCAAATTGAAGTGAAACATAACTGCTAATACTGTAAATAACATAATGTCCAGTATCTTGGATAGGCTTGCAATCTTCTGCGCTCCTCCAAGGGTCGTGGATCACTTCTCCAGTTCTGTTCTCTGTAGCACATACAATTTTTCTTATTAGCTTAGACTATCTCTGCTCCACTGATTTTATTGTTCTTGACAGCCATTCCATGGTACTGGAATCTCAAAAATGCTTGAGTCTTCTACTAAAAACGAGCTGCACTTTCACCAATAGCTTCTCATAAGCTCTCTACATAATTCCAAGACTTTAGTTCTCTGCATGACCCCTTCAATCCTATGCCTTCACCAGTGATCTCTCCTGGCTTCTCACAGTGCCAAGCTTCTGCTGCTTTCTATGACCTCTTCATGCCTTCAACACCAGTATTATTTGGGTGACACACTACCAAGTTTGATTATCAGCACAAGGTACAACCTTAGCTACCACGGGAACACAATTTCTGTCTTAGAAAACACTTTCCCAAAGATTTCATATCAATAATGTAGGTCTCTACTTAACCACCATTAATTTTTCAGTTCTAATTGATTGACACTGAGTATACAAACAAAGCAAAATGTTTGTTTTAGTAATTGTCATATCTTATTGATCACAGCTGATTTTTTCAGCCACAGCTAACCAAAACTACAGAATCTTGATTGAATGGCCCTAGTAGAGGCTTCAGAAGCCAGGCCTTTATCTTCTGCATTGCTCTCAATAATTCATTCTTTCAATCTACTATAAAATAGCTCACCAAGCATTAATAGTGACTTCTTGTACAAAATTCCAAAGTCCATTGGCAATCCTCCCACAAAACAACATGGTCAGGTCTGTCATATCAATATACCACTCCTGGTACTAACTTATCATAGTTAGTATTTCTATTGCTGTGAGGCAATGCTATGAACAAAAAGCAAATTGGAATGGAAAGGGTGTGTTTGACTTACATTTTCACATTGTATTCAGTCACTGAAGGAAGTCAGGACAAGAACACAAACATGGCAAGAACATGGTGGCAAAGGTATGGAGGGGTGCTAATTACTGGCTTGTTCATCATTTCTTGCTCAGCCTGTTTTCCAATAGAACCCAGGATCCCAGCCCAGAGATGATACCACCCACAATGGTCTTGCCTCTCCCCCATGAATCATTAATCATGAAAATTCTCTATCAGCTTACCTGCAGCCTGATATTTTGAATGCATTTTCTCAAATGAGGTCTCCTGGTCTCAGATGACTCTAGCTGGTCTCAAATTGACATAACAGTATCCACTACAACATGTTTTAAATATTGTTTAATTGGAATATAAAAAAGAAAGGGAAGATTTGCAACAGAAGGCAAAAAAGAAAGTAAAAATAAGATGAAGGGAGAAGTGGATATAAATGAAAGGGAAGATGAAGAGGGACCTTATAATAGGCACGGTACCACAGACTAGAAAAGGGCCTTGGTTAGTCCTAGCTACAAATCCACCAGTCCATAATTGCTTAACAAGTATATACATGCTTGAGCAAAAATATATACATATATATGTATGTGTATATAAATACATATAGGCTATATATGTATGTACACACACATACACTCACATATATGCACACACATATAAGGCAACTTAAGTGAGTAAGGAAGGCTGGTTGTGCCAGAAGTTATAGTCCATTAAGACAAGGGAGACTAAGAAGAATTCACATCAGCTTACAGTTGTGGCAACAGGAGTGAGCTGTGGGATAATGTTCTTGTATACTCTAAAGATTTGTCACTCGTATTAATTTCATAAAATGGTGACTGACAAATATCCAGACATAAAGTATAGGTGGGGCAAACAGACTAAGAGAATTCTGGGAAGAGGAAAGACAGACACAGTCACTAGTCAGATGCAGAGGAAGCAAGCTGAGAATGCCTTCTTGAGAAAAGGTAACCAAGTCACATGGCTAAACACAGACAAGAATTGCTGGTTAATTTAAGTTGTAAGAGCTAGTTAATAATAAGCTCGAGGTACTAGACCAAACAGTTTATAATTAATATAAGGCTTTGTGTGTTTCTTTGGAACTGAATGGCTGTGGGACCAAGGGTGACATAAATTTGTCTACAAATGGTGCCCAAGAATTTGGCAAGAATTTTCACATAAACCTGAGAAAGCTATTAAAGAGATTCTACACAGACAAGAACAGAGTCCAACACATCTTCTTGATAACTGTCTTTTTTCCAGTAGGCTCTGTTCTCTAGCAGTGAACAGATATGTTGCTCCTTTAAGAGAGGTTTCCTGACTCAGAATTAGGAGCAAAAACCTCACAGTTCTTTTAAGAGGCTCTACCAACAAATACTTAAATGGTATTTATGAGCAGTCAGCATCTGGTTTCTTGGTGGTGACATGGGCCTAAAAACTCCACAAAGTTATAACAAAGTTATGACTCCCACCAGTACCTACTCCATGAAGCTAGACTGTCAGGATGCCAAGGAATGAAGTGGATCCAGCTGCCAAAAAAATTGCCACTTTAATTCTAGCCATAGCAGATTAAAAACTTATGTAGTGAGAAAAAGATTGAGTTATACAACAAAGACAGTTTCACATGAAAAGAAATTCTAAATGGCTTGTAGTGTGTTTAAAACTATACATAGGCTTGGGAGAGAAAATAAAAAGGATAGGAAAGTCCTTAAAGAAGAAATAGAATAACAAGGCATGATGGCAGCACATGCCTTTAACCTAGCACTTGGGAGGCAGAATCAGGTGGATCTCTGTGAGTTTGAGGCCATTTTGGTCTGCAGAGTGAGTTCAATGACAAGGAAAAATACACAGGAAAACTCTGTCTCAAAAGACTAAAAATAAAAGGCCATATAAAGATGAAAAATATTCAGAGAATCTGAATACTATACATTATTGTGCTGTCTTTGAATTGTTTGACTACTGAGGAAGGAGCAACAACTCCTAAAAGAAATTTGAATATAAATGCTGTATTAATCTAACCTACATATTTTGAAAATGCCTTGACTTCAATGTTTAAGTCAAAAGAAATGTTACTTTGGAGAATTGGTATTGTTTTTGTTTCCACAGGAAATGAAAGGCTGTAGATTCCTTCTGAATTAAGAAAAATAAGATCTGATCAAGGAAGACCCCCTAAAAATCTCCAAAGGAAATGGATGGCCCAGATGATTCTATGTTTCACAGCACTTCTATTGAAGTTTCCTTTGAATGCTACATCTAAAACAACCTCAAGATTGATAGCTGAGATGACCCAGCCTCATAGAATACTCGACTCAAAATCTGACCATATTCTAATTTTCTTTGGGTACCCATAGGATTATCAGTACCTCTAATCAGCAATAAGTAGCCTAGAAAACTATGCCCATATTCCAAAAAAAAATGAATTTTGGATTTTTGTCTTTGTTTAGCATGTTGATTACAAGCTGTTATGGAAAATAATGAGAAAAAAAGTCAAACATAGGAAATTAAATTTAGAGCTCTTATTTTGAAAGAAAAGGGGAAATGTTGTGGGATAATGTTTTTGTACTCTGTAAAGACTTGTAACTTCTATTAGTTTAATAAAATGCTGACTGGCCAGTAACCAGGCAGGAAGTATAGGCAGGGTAACCAGAATAGGAGAATTCTGGGAAGAAGAAAGTCAGACACAGTCACCAACAAAACACAGAAAAAGCAAGATGAAAATGGCTTACTGAGAAAAGGTACTAAGTCACATGGCTAAACACAGATAAGAAATATGGGTAAATTTAAGTTGTAAGAGCTAGTTAATATTAAGCCTGAGCTAATAGGCCAAGGAGTTTATAATTCATATAAGCCTCTGTGTGATTCTTTGGAACTGAATGGCCATGGGACTATGTGGGACAGAAACTTCCATCTACAGGAGTGTATGGTTGCTTTCTTATACTTCAGAAGATCAGAAAGGAGAGATATTAAACTTAAACAAGATCAGGTTGTAACCCTTAAGCCCAAAGTCCCTAATGAACTATCTTCCAGCTATGTCCCACAGCAAAGAATTGGCTTCAGGACCACCCAAATTGATTAGGACTAAGGACTGAAATTCAGGTGTCTATGAAGGACATTTCACATTCATAATATTTTGCCTCTGGTGGCCATGAGATTATGGTTACATCATAATGACAAAAGCATACATCAAAAACTACATAGTTTTAAAGTCCTCCTACAGTTTGAAATCCCAAACGTAAAAGTCTCAGAAATGGAAGACATAAAATTGAACAGCTGAATATTTTCAATACAGAATGAGCAAACATCCACATTTAAATGAAAGGATCTGAGGAAATATAATGATTGAATAAACCAAAGTAGGACACAGGCAAATATGAAATTATTCTTTTCTCTTCATGTCTATCATCAGAGGATCATGGGGGCATTTATGTTTCGTATCATGTGTTTCAATTGACTTAGAATACATAGTTCTGCTACTTTCACCAAGGATACTCTTTCTTTTGGACTTCCTCTGCTCAATGCTTGCAGCTTTATTTAATATATTTTATCATTTCTAACAGCTTATGCATTCAATTGTAACTTAGCAGTATTGTGAAACCTTGGTTGATGCATAAGCTTCCATGACCCAAATTCTTGCATTCTGCATGTCTGAAAAACACTACTAGGCTGTTGATTCCAAATTCTCTTCTCAGATCAAGATGTGATGTAGAAGGGTCTTTATCTATCTGTTGTTTCATTGGTTGATTAATAAAGAAAACTGCTTGGCCTGATAGGTCAGAACATAGGTAGGCAGAGTAAACAGAACAGAATGCTGGGAGGAAGAAGGCAGTGAGGTAAGATGCCTCAGACAGACGCCATGCCACTCCTCTCCAGGGCAGATGCGATTAAGCAAGCCACTGGGTCAGACATGCTGAATCTTTCCCGGTAAGACTGGTGCTGTACAAATTACTAAATATGGGTTAAAGCAAGATATGAGAGTTAGTCAGTAAGAGTTTAAAGCTAATGGGCCAGGCAGTGTTTAAATGAATACAGTTTGTGTGTTGTTATTTCGGGGGCATAAGCTAGCCAGGCAGCCGGGAGCTGGGCAGCAAGAAGACAGCCCCGCAGCTCCTACAACAAAGATGCAAGGTAATCTTTATGGCTTATTCTGGAAAATAATTTTCCTATGTGAGCATTTTTTTTTGCAAGGAAACCTTGTAGAGGTGCTTTTTCTTGGGCATTTTTCTTTCAAATGAAAGTTTTGAAATGGTGAACCAGTTACTTTTCTCTCACTGTGATAATAATATTCCAACAAAACAATTCAAAAACCAAAGGGTTTATTTTGGTTCATGGGTTCTATTCCATCATAGCAGGAAAGTCATGGCAGCAGAAATTTAAGGGAACTGGTCTCATGGTGCCCACTGTTATAAAGCAGAGAATGCTGGAAATCTATACTGAGTTCATGTTCTCTGTTTTATATAGTCCATGCCCATAAGCAAGAAAAGACCCACCAATGAGTAAGTCTTCATGCCTCAATTTACACAGTCAAGATAATGACCCCCATCATGGCAGGGACTCATCTCCCAGATGATAAGATTAACTGTCATAAGGGATTTGCTGTTTGATACCCTAATCCTTTAATGGGTAGGAGTTTACCCTTAAGGTTCTATTTCTCCAGTTTGGTTGAAAATAGAGGATATATCTTTAAATAAGATATCTTGATTAAGAATTACATCCTTGCCAGGCGATGGTAGCGCATGCCTTTAATCCCAGCACTCAGGATGCAAAGGAAGGCGGATCTCTTGAGTTCGAGACCAGCCTGGTCTACAGAGCTAGTTCCAGGACAGGCTCCAAAGCCACAGAGAAACCTGTCTCAAAAAAAAAAAAAGAATTATAACCTCTTTGTTGCACTCATATTTTCTCCTGTCCAAAATTTTAACTATGTACACATCACTATCTTCACAGATTATACACATTTAATATGACTGCACTCTACTTTCCCTTCTCTCCTCTCTCTTACTACAAGCCTGGATAGAAGCAATGTGCTATAATCATGTGTTATCCTGGATTCTATGCAGTCTTTAACTTCCTTAACCAAGCACATTAGTCTGTTACCTTTGATTTCAGTCTTGTTCGTACTTTTATGGCACATGAAAACATAGCCAATGTACTCCAAAGAGTACGCCTTTATGGTGTGCATATCAGGGGGTATTCAGGTCTTCCACTTAAGAAATGGCCTATTAAATTATTCTTACAGTATTTTTTAGGTCCACAAGTGACACCTTAAAGTTGTTCTATGTCATTTCTGGAAATCTGTTTCAAGGACTTGTAATCTGGTAGCCAATTTGAGAAAAGTAATTACCCTATTTATCTTTGCTAGTTTCTTTTCTCATCCCTACAATAACTTGCCTGGAACAAAAAGAACAATGCAAATAAGAAAGAATTTATGTTGTCCCAAAATCCATCATGGTGGGGTAAGCATGAGGAAATTCATGGAAGTTTGCCTCTCTCAACTTATACTTTATATCTCAGTAACTCACAGAGTACAATGATTAGGTAAAAATTAGGAATGCATTATAACCCAGAAGTCCCATTCATGAGGGACCACTTCTTCCAACAGGCCTACTTTCTGAAGTTTCTGTCACCTTCCAAACACACCTTCAACTGGAAATCAAGTATTCAAAAATTTGGACTTTGCTGAATATTTCATATACATCCATAACAATAAAATTTATAACTATTGGACTATTTAAAAGGTTATTCAAGACCATTCTTAACAGAATGCATATTATTTTCATGAAAGTCTATTGCTCTGATTTTTAAAAAAGTACGTATTTTTTTCTACACTGAATTTTATCTTTTATAGTACAACTTACAAAAAATCTCATGTAAATTAACACATTGACAGGTTTTGACAGATTTATGCAGCTGTGTAAGCAGTCAATGAAGAAAGTCAGCATTTTCATGATTTTTAGAAAGCCTCCCTGTGCCACTTTAAGGCAGTCCAGTCTTTCCCCAGTAAGTCATTGCAATTAGCATCTGTCTGTTAATCTTAGTTTATTTCTGTTATTCAATCTCAAGACAAGTGGAAATGCATTAAGTTGAACCAAAGAAAATGAACATGTCTATGTTTAAGTTTTGGTAGGACTGTTCAACATACACCATAAAACCTCAACAACAGTAAATGTTATTACTCAAGCTAGAAAGTAATTTTCTTGCAAAATTCCTCATATGACAAGAAAATGAATTGTGTTGATAGGTTTTCTGTCAGTTTGACACTAACGAGGGTCATCTGGGAAGAGCAGACCTTAATTGTATGTATGATTTCTTAAGATTGACTTATTGGAAAGTCTGTGGGGCATTTTCTTGATTACCTAGTTATTTGGGAAGACCCAGCTCACTGTGGGCAGTGTCATCCCCAGGTAGGTGCTCCTAGATAGTGTAGCAAGGTAAGTTTAGCAAGCCATGATGAGCAAGACATTAAGCAACATTTCTCCATGGTCTCTGCTTCAGTTTCTGCCTTCAGATTCTTAAGTTCCTGCCCTGACTTCCCTTTATAATATGCTGTGAAAATAAACCCTTTCCTTCTCAAGTTGCTTTCAGTCATAGGTTTTATCACAGCAATAAAAATACATGAATGTTAGGCCTAACCTCAATCCACAACCACAGCAGTTTATTATTTTGGGTAGCAATTTCCAAAGGAATATTAGGAACTGAGAGCATTGTTAATATGTCCACTTGTTCTTTTTTCTTTTTTAAATTTAAGATTATAATTTTATTATAACATTCATCTCTTCTCTTTCTTCCTTCCAAATCCTCCCATATATGCCTCCTAGCTCTCCCTCAGATATACATAAGTATATATGAATATATACATAGTATCTTCCTAGACATAGCCCAATTCCATCTTTTTATTAGCTTTATATTTTTCTCTGCTCCACTTACTTCCTCCTCTATTCCATCTTTATAATGATACCTATGTGTGTATTTTGAGTATTAAAAGTTTGTCACTGGATAACCAATGATGTGCTCTTACCTGGGAAATGTCACTTCTCCTATTCTCCACTTAGTTGCCTATAGTACTTTTGTAGGGTTGAGCCTTGTGGGATTTTCTTTATCTAGTTTTGCATGTTCATTTCGTCATTCTTGTTCAGCTCACATTTGGGTAGTCATGTTGGTGATAATTTAAGAGTATAGCTTCTGATATACTAGGAGACACAATATCATGGCAAACTCTCTGATTCTCTGTTGAGGAGTTAAAACTATATTTTAAAGAATAAATGTTTATAGATTGCTATTAAGAATTGTTCTAATTTAGTAAATTAGTGGGTGTGAATTCCCCTCCAATAGCCATGATGTCCCTAGCACTGAGAGTAGTTGAATAGATTTCCTGTACCAGAAATGGTCTCCCTCTTGTTGATCATATTTTAATTTCAATTAGACAGTTGCTGGTTGCCACCAAGGTATTCACACCCCTGCTACACCCTTGGGGTTATGCCATGTTGGTTGTTGATATAGTTCACAGGCATCATATCTGAGTAGGACTGTTGACTGTTTCCCTCCTTTGGAAGTTTGCATGAAGCTTTCTGTTACCATAAAAACTTGTCCTCAGTAAAATAGCTTTCAGGTCAGTTCCAGCTCATGGGTTTGTGGGCCATGTTTCTGGTGTGCACTATCTTTAGAAATAGAGGCTGCATATTGCCATGAGGCTGTGTCATACCAGGTAAAGTTCCGGCATTTGTCTCTGACAAGGCTACATGGCTTCTCTTGACTCTGCCTTATTTCCCCCAGCAGTCAATATGGTATTCCCTGCCTAGATCTGCTCTGCCCTGCTATAGGTCCAAAGTAGTGCTTTATTAACCAACGGTATTCACAGCATACAGAGGGGAATCCCAAATCCCTCCCTTTTTCTTTTATTTCCCTTTTAAATAAAAAGGAAGGTTTTAACATTAACATTGTAAAATTATATATAACAAGACAGGTATCAAACAAGAATTATAGTAACAAATTTTATATTTATTTTATCTTTTATCAAAACTAAGGAAAACTATAACTTTATATTCTTTAACTCCATCAAAGACTCCAGGAGGATGCAATATTACCTAAGATAATAGAAATTGTAAGCAACTTCCAAAACTCCAGAATTGACAGAGACATCCCACTGCCTGGACAGTCACCGAGCATTATTCTGTATCATTGGGGCAACCAATCTTCAGCCCACAGGCCCATAGTATCCAGCAGACTTTTCCCTGAAGAAGGAAATTTCAAAGACAGTTCCGCCTATATTGGCAGTTTGTCAGTCACTTTCTTCTGTGTCCTGTAGAATGTCTGTCAGTCTCTTACAGGAAGCAGGAACTCCAAAGGGCCATCTCACTCTTAGGAAAATTCAGCAGTTACCTCTCCGTGGGTCCCTCGTGTCCAGTTCATACAGCATAACATCAAGCAGTCTAGGCAAGGGGAGTTTTCTTGCCCAAATGGCTAGCAAACACCATAAGGAGACTTGTCAGTGCCATCTTCCTCTTGAAGTAATTGGTGCTGCCAGCAGCAGATGTGTCTCACTGTCAAGAAAATCCTAAGTTCTTAAAACATTTAAATGCCATATTCTGTAGTCTTTGAAAGGTGTGAAGAATGACTATCCATGTGAAATACATCTCTCTACATCTAGAAAATCTAACATGACTACAAGTTTGACTATTGTAGATGATTATCTATTAACCTATATTTCTTAATTATACATTACATGTTTTAAATGAGCTGCACACACACAATACCTTCAGCAAGAGCAAAAATATACATGTAACAAAGCTGACCTGCAATTTTTATCAATAGAACAAGATCCATATAAATGCAAATCTCTATAGCATATCCCCCTTTAAATGTAAGGAAACATTTATAAACAATATTTGGGGAATTTGGGCATAGTTCTCTCCAAACTGCTTCCTGTTTATTGTTGGATGAAGTAATTTTTGGGGTCTTCATGACAACCTTTCAGGGGATCTTAGTCTGGAAGGAATCCATAGGTTCTTATCTTCTGTGGAAACAAAAGAAGCTCTTTTCCAAAGCAACATATCCTTAGATCCATATTTTGAAATCAAGATACCATATATATATATGTGTGTGTGTGTGTGTGTGTGTGTGTGTGTGTGTGTGTGTGTGTGTTGGTTTAGCTTAACAGCCCATACAATGAAATATCTCTCTGTACTTAGCTCCTTCACAGTCAATAAATGTAAAGAAAACACAATAATATATATATATATATATATAGACTCTGTGTATATTCTATATTATGTAGCTTTTTTTCTTACTATATTACTTTTTAATATTTATTTTATTATCTTTACTTCTTTATTCTGACTGTCTGTATTCTGTCTCTTTAAAAACTTTGTTTTATTTAAAAAACATTTATTTCTTTTTATAAATATCTATACTCTTTTTCTTCTCTCTCCCAAGTCTATGTGCATTTATTCAACACTGTGACTCATTTAGACGTCTTTTCCATCTGAATTTGCCTTTATTGTATATCTGTAATCCATTTCTGGCCAGAACTGTTTATTTTTAATTTTTTGTTTTATTTTCTTAATGCTATGTGGTCATGGCTAGGGCCAAAAAAGCACTGTTTCCTTGCTCCACCCAGCCCACCATGGTGGAACTGTTCAATGCTTCTGAGAGCCATGTACATTGTCCCATTTTTAGGCACACAACAGGTCTATGTTTCCATTAAGCAAGTTGTAGCACTCTGCTCACAAACCCTATTTAAATGCTTTATAGCTGAACCTCCTGAAAGAGCCAAAGTTTGCTCTGGCAGCACAGGACAGCCTAGAAAGCTGCTGTTTCAAAATGGTTTTTTTTTTCTGCTACCACTAATCAGAAAAACCTCTCTTAAAGGAGCCATAGCCTTAAGCTGTGCTTAACTCTGTTGGTTTTTTTTTTTTCCTAGAATTCCTTCACAAACTCTCTCAGGTTTTAAGTGGATTTTAGTTGACCACATTGGAGCTCCAATTTGTTATAGGAGGCTTCTTGTTCATTGCTCAGCCACCCAATCTCCCAAAATAATCATGGAGAAACCATATTATTTAAATCATATTAATTATTGGCTCATAAGCTCTAGCTTCTTACTGGCTAACTTTTACATCTTAATTTAACCCATCTCCATTAATTCTGAATTGCCACAAGACTGTGGATTACTGGGTAAAGTTCCAGCATCTGTCTCTAGTGGGCTACATGGTTTCTCTTGACTCCAACTTATTTCCTCCAGAATTCAGTTTAGTTTTTGCTGTTTACCTCTGTTTTTCCCTGCTATAGGTCCAAAGCAGTTCTTTATTAACCTATGGTATTCACAGCATACAGAGGAGTATCCCATATTACACAGAATTTTATGTTGATAGAAGTATGCTATAGTGGGATGGAAAGAGACTTGTCTTATCAAAATCTGTCTTTTACAGAGAGATTTAGACATGGGACCCTCTTGTAAAAAAGGGAAATATATGAAAAGATGGCTTTAGGACATGAAAAATTGTCTGGGTTTGAATATTGCTGTCCTTAAAGCATTGTGCCCATGTCTATTACTTTTTTTTGTGGTTTTTCACTTTGTTACTGCAAGTAGCTGCCAGCTGATATTAGTGCGGCAAGAGCAGGATATGTCTGGCACAATATTTAGTCAAGCTTGCAAAATTTCCAAACTCTAGAAAAAGCTTATGTAGGGTGTATTTGGAGAAACATGATAGGGAACAATGGGGACTTTCAAGTGATTACAATCTATTCCTTAAAAGATGATATATTAAAAGTCAAAAGTAGGAGCCAATAATAAAGCTTTTCATGTGACCTTGGTAAGAAAAAACTTTGTTAAGTATAAATAAAGACAGCCTGAGATATTCAGGGTCACTTGATTGTAATCCACTTGGTTGTCCGAATTTTTCCTTGTGCTGACTGAAGCCTCTTTCTCCCCTCAGGACCTGAATCAAGCCAAGGCTGAACCCTGGCAAACCAGCTTGTTATTGTTGTTTGAGCTAAATTTCAAATAATAAAAAATGGTAAATTTAAGTCTTATTAAATATGTTCTATGAGTATTCCCAGGGACTTGTGTTGGTAGACTCTATTTTGAATGAAAACATAGCTTTGAAGGATTTTCAATGGGGTTTTAAAATAAATGTTTACCCTAAACCAAGCATATTGGATGACAACCTGTAAATTTGATTTTAATTGCTTCATTACATTATGTTTACATACACCTTTACAACTAATTATTACAGGATTCCCTTGACAGCTTTCTATTTTTCCATGGAGTAAATAATTGTTGTCAGTTGTAAATAACAATAAAAAGCAACCAGCCAGTTTTACACTGCATGGCAGAATAAAAGTGGTTTGTTCTAAAATAAAAAATGTGGAAGACAGACAGGCCCAAATATTCACATGAGTAGTCTGGGAAGATGGCTGAAGGGGTAACAACACTTGCTGCTCTTGTACACGACCAGAGTTTGGTCCCCAGCAACCATGGCATGAGGGTCACAATTGCCTGTAACTCCAATTCCAAGGGATCTCAATCTTTCTTCTAGTCACCTGTAAATATGAGCACATATCCACAAACAGACATGCATATACATAATTAGTAAATAGACAGGTAGATAGACAAAAGTAGATAGAGTTTAGGGTGTTCCAGTATACTTCTCTTCCATTAATCTAAGAATTACAATTTTGTTTTTATTGAGTTATATATTTTTCTCTGCTCCTTCCCCTTCCTCCCTACTCCCTTCTTACCTTCTCCCATTATGTTTTGATTTGCATTTCTTTAATGGCTAAGAATGTTGATCATTTTCTTGGGTCTCTGTCAGTCATTTTAGATTCATCTGCTGAGAGTTCTCTGTTAAGGTCTATACCCCAATTTTATTGGATTATTTGTTCTTTTGATGGCCAATTTCTTGTGTTCTTTGTATATTTTGGAGAACAGACCTCTCTCCAATGTGAGGTTGACAAAAATGTTTGCCCATTCTGTAGGCTTCCATTTTATCTTGACCATGCCCTGTGCTTTGCAGAAGCTTCTTGGTTTCAGGAGGTCCCATTTATTAATTGTTGCTCTCAGTATCTATGGTACTGGGGTTATATTTAGAAAGTAGTGCCAATGTGTTCAAGTGTACTTCCCACTTTCTCTTCTATGAGGTTCAGTCTCATGGGTTTTATGTTGAGGTCTTTGATATATTTGGACTTGAGTTTTTGCATGGTGATAGCTATGGATCTATTTCCATTCTTATACATGTTGATATCCAGTTAGGCCAGCACCATTTGTTGAAGATGCTCTCTTTTTTATTTTATATTTTTAGATTCTTTGTCAAAAATAAGGTGTTTCAGCTGGGCGGTGGTGGCACATGCCTTTGATCCCAGCACTCGGGAGGCAGAGGCAGGCAGATCTCTGTGAGTTTGAGGTCAGCCTGGTCTACAAGAGCTAGTTCCAGGACAGGAACCAAAATAAAGCTACAGAGAAATCCTCTCTCGAAAATCAAAAAAAAATGTGTTTTTAGGTGTGTGAATTGATATCTGGATCATCAATTCAATTGCATTGATCCTCCTGTCTGTTTTTATTCCAATACCAGGCTATTTTCAGTACTGTAGCTCTGTAGTACAATTGGACATCAGGAATTATAATGCCTCCAGAAGTTCCTTTATAGTACAAGATTCTTTTGGCTATCCAGGTTATTTTGCTTTTCCATATAGAGTTGGGTATTGTTCTTTTGAGGTCTGTGAAGAATTTTGCTGGTATTTTAATGGACATTACATTGAATCTGCAGGTTGCTTTTGGTAAGATGGTATGGTAAATCCTTCTATATATGTGTTGCTTTTACTGGCTATTGAATAAAGAAACTTACCTGACCTGTGATAGGACAGAGTAGAGCTAGGAAGGGAGAGTTAAACTGCATGCGGGGAAAAAGAAGGCAGAGTCAAGAGACACCATGTAGCCACTGGGGACATGCTGGGGACAGATGTGCTGGAACCTTGCTGGAAAGCCACAGCCATATGGGTATATACAGAATAATAGAGATGGGTTGATTTAAGATGTAAGAGTTAGCTAGAAATATGCATAAGCTATTAGGCCAAGCAGTGATTTAATTAACAATGTTTCTGTGTGACTATTTCAGTGTCCAGGAATGGACAAGTAGCCTCCTACAACAGATTAGCACACTGAAGTGATTGAGTAAGTTTCAAGTAAAACCTGCGAAAGCTTAAAAAGGAATTTTAGACACACACACACACACACACACACACACACACACACACACACACACACAGAGAGAGAGAGAGAGAGAGAGAGAGAGAGAGAGAGAGAGAGAGAGAGAGAATGACTCTCAGAGGCAATGAATGCACCTCTGACATGTTGGTTGACATCACGGACATGCTGTGACCTGACCCTGGATCTGGCATGGAAAGAATGGGTCTCAGAGACAATGAACAGGCCTCCAACATGTTGGACTGGGCAGAGCCAAAAGGCAAAGCAGCCTTAGTCCTAGTAATATCACTTAGCATTTTAAGAAGGAGTCTGGTCAAAAAAAGGATAACAGATACACAATAAAGACAAATTCAGATGAAATAAACCTCTAAATAGATCAGAATTTTAGATAAATGTATGTAGACTTAGAGAGAGAAAGAGAGAATGTGTATAAACTGTTATAATATAACTGAGTACAGACAGTAATAGGTTAAAGGAGTAAAGATAATAAAATAAATACTAAACTTATAGAAAATTTAATAGAGTAAGAAAAATTAGTCATGTAAAGCCTGAATATACACAGGGAATCTGGATCATGTATATTATTGTGTTTTCTTTAAATTTTTTGACAGTGAAGGAGGTAAGTACAGTTTATTGTATGGGCTACTACGCTATACCAGAATATATATGTTTTAAAGGTTTCTTTACTTCAAATTTGAGTCTAAGAATATGTTGCTTTGGGAAAGAGATTCATCTTTTGTTTCCACAGAGGTTGAGAATCTGTGGAATCCTTCTAGACTATTATGGTTTAGTGGACCAAGACCCTCTGAAAGGTCTCTGTGAACCTTAAAAAAAAATACGTTGCCCAGCAAAAAGCAGAATACAGTTTGGAAAGAGCATTGCCCAATTTCCCCAAATATTGTTTATAAATGCTTCTGTAATTCTTGCTTGATACCTGTTTTGTTATATGCAATTTTTCTGTGTTAAAGTTAAAACCGTTCTTTTTATTTAAACAGAAAAGGGGAAATGGTGTGGAAAGTCCTTCTGTATTTGTGTTGGTTTTACTGGCTAATGAATAAAGAAGCCTCCTTGGCCTATGATAGGACAGAGTAGAACTAGGCACTTAAAACTAAACTGAATCCTGGGAGAAAGGAGGCAGAGTTAAGGAAACTCCATGTATCTACTGCCAGGACAAACATGCAGGAAACTTGCAGGTAAAGCACAGCTTGATGGCAATACACAGACTAATAGAGATGGGTTGATTTAAGATGTAAGAGTTATGCATAGGGTAATAGGCCAAGCAGTGTTTTAATTAACAAAGATTCTGCGTGATTATTTTTGGAGTCTGGGCAGCTGTAAATGAACAAGTGGACTTTATACAACAGAAAGATTGCCAATTTTGCTTTATTAATTCTACCTACCCAAGAACATAGGAGATCTTTCCATTTTCTGCTGGCTTCTTCAATTCTCTCGTTAAAGGTTTAAAGTTTTTGTCATATATGTATTAAACTTGTTTGGTTAGAGTTACTTCAAGATATTTTATGTTATTTGTGGCTGTTGTGAAAGGTAATATTTCTCTGATTTCTCTCTTGTCTATATAAGGGAGATTTTTTTTTAGTTAATCTTGTATCCTGCTACATTATTGAAAGTGTTTATGAGTTGTAGAAAATCCTTGGTAGAACTCTTGGGGTAACTCATATAAACTATTATGTCATTGGCAAATAGTGAGAGTTTGACTTCTATTCTAATTTGGACCCCCTTGATCTCCTATTGTTATCTTATTGCTCTAGCTAGAACCTCAAGTTCTATATTGAATAAATATAGAGAGAGTGGCCAAACTTGTCTTGTTCCAGATTTCAGTGGGATTGCTTTGAATTTCTCTCCATTTAGTTTGTTGTTGGCTGTTGACTTGTTGCATATTGGCTTTATTATATTTATGTATGTTCCTTGCATTCCTGCTCTCTCTAAGATTTTTATCATGAAGGAATGTACTTTGTTGAAGGTTTTTCTAGCATCTAATGAGATGATCATATGGTTGCTGCTTTTTTTTCCCAGTTCATTTATATGGTAGACTACATCGACAGGTTTTCATATGTTGAAACATCCCTGCATCTCTGGGATAAAGCCTACTTGGTCATGGTGGATGATTTTTCTGATGTGTTCTTGGATTTGGGTTGCCAGCATTTTATTATTTCTGCATCAATGTTCATGACTGAGATTGGTCTGTAATTCTTTTTCTTAGTAATATTTGTGTTGTTTGGGTATAAGGATAACTGTAGCCATATAAAAAGAGTTTGGAAATATTCCTTCTATTTCTAGTGTGTGGAACAAATTGTGCAATATTGGTATTTGATTTTAATTGAAAATCATTTTTGTTGTTCGTTTTTCAAGACAGGGTTGATAGGGTTTCTTGGTAGCTTTGGAGTCTGTCCTGGAACTAGCATATAGATTTCTGCACTGAAACCATCTGGTCCCGGGCATTTTTTGGTTGGAAGACTTTTGATGACTTTATTTTTTTAGGAGTTACAGGTCAATTTAATTTGCTTATCTGTTCTTGATTTAATTTTGGTAAGTGATATTTATCCAGAAAATTGTCCTTTCCTGTAACTTTTCCAATTTTGCGGAGTACAGATTTTTGAAATATGATCTGATGATTGTCTGAATTTCCTCCATGTCTGTTGTTATGTCTCCTTTTTGTTTCTGATTTTGTTAAATTGGATATGCTCTTTCTTTTGTCTATATTGTTGATTTTCTCAAAGAACCAACTCTTTGTCTCATCGATTCATTGTATTGTTTTCTTTGTTTCTATTTTGTTGATTTCAGTTATCAATTTTTTTATTTCCTGACATCTAGTGCTTCTGGGTAGTTTACTTCTTTTTTTGTTTTAGAGTTTTCAGGTATTCTGTTAGCTTACTACTGTGGGGTTTTTCCAGCCTCTTTATGTAGGCATTTACTGCTATGTATTTTCCTCTTAACACCACTTTCTTTGTGTGCTATAAATTTGGGTATGTCATGTTGTCATTTTCATTGAATTTTGGGAAGTTTTTAATTTCTTTATTTTTTTGACCCATTGGTGATTCCTATGATCATTGTTTAATTTCCATCTGTTTGTGGGCTTTCTGAAATTATTGTTGCTGCTGAATTCTAACTTTAAGTCATTGTGATCCAATAAGATACATGGAGTTAGTCCAAATTGAGTTTTGAGGTTTGCTTTTTTACCTGACGTGGTCAATTTTTGAGAAGGTTCCATGAGGTTCTGAGAAGAATGTATATTCTTTTATGTTTGGATGGAATGTTCTATAGATGTCTGTTAAGTCCATTTGAGTCATCCAATCTGTTAGTTTCCTTATTTCTCTGTTAATTTTCTGTCTGGCAGACCTGTTTGGTGGTGAGAGATGAGTGTTGCAATCTTCCATTATTAGTGTGTGGGGTTTAATGTGTAATTCAAGCTTTAGTAATGTTTCTTTTACATATGAGTGTGCCCTTGTACTGGGGTATAGACATTCAGTATTGAGATTTCATCTTGATGCATTTTTCTTGTGGCAAATATGAAATGTCCTTCTTTGTCTCTTTTGATTTATTTTAGTTTGAAGTCTACTTTGTTAGAGAATAAGATTGCTAAACCATTTGTTTCTTAAGTTCAGTTGATTGGAAATTGTTGTTACAACCCTTTACTCTGAGGTGATGTCTTTCTTTGGGGATTATGTGTGCTTCTTGTATACCACAGGAGAATGGATTCTGCTTTCCTGTCCAATCAGATCTCCTGTATATTTTTTTTATTTTATTTTTCATTGATTTTATTTAGCTGTAGATTTTTCTCTGCTCTCCTCCCTTTTTCTCCCTTCCCCTTCAGCCTTCTCCTATGATCCTCATGCTCCCAGTTTACTCAGGAGAGCTCATCTTTTTCTACTTCCCATATAGATTAGATCCATTTATGTCTCTCTTAGAATCCTCATTGTTGTCTAGGTTCTCTGGGGTTGTAATTTGTATTGCCTGTGTATTTTTATAGGTGACTTGAATCCATTTATATTAAGGGATATTAATGGCCAGTGATTGTTAGTTCCTGTTATTTTAGTTTTAGGTGGTGGTGATGTTATTGCATCTATTTTTCCTTTCTTTGGAATTTGCTGTTGTGAGATCACCTATTGTCTATGTTTTTATGGATGTAGCTAACTTCCTTGGGTTGGAGTTTTCCTTGTAGTACTTTGTGTAGGGCTGGGTTAGCAGCTAGGAATTAGTTAAATCTGGTTCTGTCATGGAATATCTTGTTTAGTCTGTCTATGGTGATTGAAAGTTTTGTTGGGTATAGTAGTCTGGGCTAGCATCTGTGGTCTCTTAATGTCGATATAACACTAGACCAGGACCTTCTGGCTTTCATTGTTTCCATTGAGAAATCAGGTATAATTCTGATAGGTCTGACTTTATATGTTACTTGGCCTTTTTCCTTTGCAGCTCTTAATATTATTTCTTTATTCTGCATGTTTAGTGTCATGATTATTATTTGGTGAGTGGACACTTTTTTTATCCAGTATACTTGTTATTCTGAAAACTTCTTGTATCTTTATATACATATCTTTCTTTTGTTTCGGAAAGTTTTCTTCTATAATTTTACTTAATCTATTGCTTGTACTTTTGAGTTGGACTTCTTCTCCTCTTCTTCTACTTCTATCCTTATTATTCTTAGGTTTGGTCTTTTCATGGTGTCCCATATTTCCTGGATATTTCATGTTAAGCTTTTGTTAGATTTAATGTTTTCTTTGACCGATGAGTCTATCTCCTTTAATGTATCTTCAATGCTTGAGATTCTATCTTTCATTTCTTGTATTCTGCTGTTTATACTTGCATTTGTGGTTCCTGATCATTTTCCCACATATTTTCTGTTTTCAGAATTGTCTTGGTTGTGTTTTCTTTATTATCTCTATTTTGGTTTTCAAGTCTTGAATCATTTCTTTGACCTGTTTGATTGCTTTTTCTTGGTTTTCTTTAAGGCATTTGTTTATGTCTTCCAATTTTTTTTTAGTTTGGAAGAATTTTTCATTTCCTCTTTATTGGCTTCATACATTCTCCTAAAGCTATTTTTTAGGTCATTTTCTTTTGATACATCTGTATTGGGGTATTCATGTCTTGCAATTATAGAATCACTAGCTTTTGTTAGTGTCATATTGATGTTTGCAGTATTGAGTCTGTTCTTACCTTGCCTACCCATCTTTTCCTCTCATTGTGGTAGTTGTTGCCATGTTTTTGATGATCACTCTTCCAGATACCATTGGTCCAAGCCTCAGATAGTTGCTCCTTGTGGTGGAGTCAGTACCACAGCTCTGCTCACCCCCAGGTTGTTTGGTGCTGCCAGAGGTTCTTCTGCAACCCCAGAGGTCATTCAGGCCTGCTCCCATGGAGGTTGCTTGCTTAGGCATGCTCTCACTAAGGTCACTGGCTTGGGCCTGCTTCTGCAAAGGTCACTGACTCAAGCTTGCTCCAGTGGAGGTTGCTAGCTTGGGCCTGGTTCTGCAGAGGTTGGTGACTCAGGCCTGGTCCTATGGAAGTCACTGGCTTAGGCCTGCTCCTGCATAGGTTGCTGGCCTGGATCTGGTTCCATGGAGGTTGCTGGCTTGGGCCTGCTCTGGCAGAGGTTGCTGGCTCAGACCTGCTCCCTCAGAGGTCACTCTTTCATATCTGCTCCTGTGGAGGTTGTTGACATGGACCTGGTCTCATGGAGGTCACTCAATCAGGCCTGGTACAGCAGAGGTTGCTGACTCAGGCCTGGTCCTGTGGAAGTCACTGCTTTGGGCCTGCTCCCTTGGAGGTTTCACCCTTGTACCTGTTCCTGCAGAGGTCACTGGCTCAGGCCTATTCCCACAGAGGTCTCTGGTTTGGGTCTGGTCCCACAGAGGTTGCTAGCTCAGGCCTGCACCTATGTAGGTTGCTGTCTTGAAAAGAATTACCATTCCTAATACTGTTAGAATTATTTGGGTGATATTACATAAACTGAGATGACTCTATTAAAAAGCCTTTCTCTTTTCAACTCTGCTGAAATCATGCAGCAAGGAATCAGTTATTTGTTTAGAGAATTATGTTTTTAAAGAATGAGGTTGTAGGATTCTATTGTTTCTCACCAACACAACCTTTTTCTGGGTTTCTGTCATCCTCCTGCTCCAGAATTATTAAAAACTCTCACTTATATCTCAATTTCTAGTTACCTTCTTCCTTGGGGTATTTGCTCAAAACATGGATAAAATGAGCATCTTATTTTTATAATAATGGTGATACATCTTCCTAAAATACATACATATAGAGCTAGTCATGAAGTGGCACGTATCTTTAATCCCAGCACTCAGGAGGCAGTAACAAATGAAACTCTGAGTTCAAAACCAGCCTGGTTTACAGAGCTACTTCCAGGGCAATCAGGGCTATAAAGAAAAAACTTGTCACATACATTTTAAAAAGTGCATGCATATACATTTATAAAAGGAGCCCAAAGCTTGGGAATCAGAATTCATCTCAGAAGAGAAGGAAGAAGGGTTTTCAGAACTAGAGACAGAAGAGCCATGTTTGCCAGGCCTGATGGGACTATTGTACCAATGAACTCAAGGATCTATGACAGCATGTGTAATACCTAGTCAAGATCATGCCAGACAGAATCCCTGCATGGATGTGTAAAGGATCATGATACTCCAACATCTGCCAAGGAACTATGGCAACGGATGACTGCTCAGGAATGAGACTCAGTTTTCTTTAGAGACGGGATCCCAAGGAGCTAAATATGCTCCACTAGACTGCCTTGTACCCATACACACTAGTTGACTATGTGCATATAAGCAAAAGATCGCATGAATTTGAGAAAGAATAATGATGGAGAGCAGAGGGAGAAATAGGAGGGGGGAAAAGAGGATTACCTTGTTCAAAACACATTATTTACACATATGAAATTCTCAAACACTAAAAAAGAGAGAAAAAAAATAAAAAATACTAAATCCAATTTCTCTGCTTTCAAGGAAGGATAGCCAACAAACAAGCAGATCCTAAAATTAATAATGATTTTCATGGTACTTAACCAGACTCCTACATACTATGTAATAATAACTTACAACTCTTCACTGTATTCAAAAATATCAAACAAATTTTTAAAAGTCAAGGGTGGCATTTCACTGAGCCATTTTTGCTACAAAGTGTCAAAATTTTGCAATGCTTGAAACCACTGAAGGGAAGTGATGGAACACAGGGTAGTGCTGATAGAATTTAAAGCCTGTGTTGATCCCTACTTAAGTCAGATTAGGCTTCTGAGTCTTGCAACAAAAACTTTCCTAATATTCAAGAAAAATCTGTGTGACAAAATATCAAGGAACCTGCCAGCATGAATTGATGCACAGGCATCAGAAACTTAAAATATGTGGGCAAATGCTTGAGGAATCAGAGAAAGAGGAACAAGGCTCCAGTCCCAGTTTACAAACACAGTGTTTGTGAAGATGGCTTTCCTGCCGTTGGATTCATCACGGAAATCTGGTCTCACTGGTTGTGAGGAACATCAGGTGAAAGAGACACATGTATATTCTACTTCCTGTGGTCCTGTTTATTTATTCCTCATTGCATGCTGTCTTATGGTCTGGTATGTCTTACTATTGGAAAGCACTCCCATGACTTTTCTCTGAATCTCCTAACATACTTTATACTCTTAAAGAAAATGTTGACAATGTGTGATATTTTTTAAATTTTGTGAGCATGCTTCATACAGTACTTCACATGCAGTAAGATTTCAATAAATATGTGTTGAATAAATGAAAAATTTTAAGTTATTAAATGTTCTATACTGATGGGGATGATGTTTAGGTATCTAACCCTCTTTACTTAAAAAAAATACAACAGATGGGTTTACATTTAATTATTTGCTTTGTTGTTGGTGAGACCATGTTGTCAACCACTTCTAACTCTGTTGGGTAACACACAGGGAAAAAAAAATCTTACATGGATCTGGAAACCCATAGAAGCATCACGTAATTTTCACTTCTCCCAAGCATCTGTGTGTTAGATAACTATGGTTTTATTATTTTCTCATACAATCTGTTATGGTCTATTTATTTACCACATGTAAAATAAAACCCCATCATAGAATTTTTTCTTTAAAATTTCCTAGGTTTACATTCAGAAGCCCTATGTATCTGACCTGTACACATCTATCAAAAGTCTAGAAAAATAAATTGTCCTCTGCTATTTCAAGTAAGATATAGATTGTGGAGATTAATAAAGATAATTGTTTATAATTACTATTCTGAAAATAAGGGTGGAAAAGTGTCAAAAGGCCTCCCCTTCTCATGGTCTCTCTTGGGTCAGAGGTTCTACCCCACTGTAGTTTTCCTAGCCTAATGGTTGGCAATAAGGCTGACATGAGCAGCCCTGGGAAGTCAAGCCGGAGACGATCAAGTTTCCCAGTGCCCAGTAGTGTCTGCTTCCTTTCTCCTGTTCCCAAGTGGATACACATGCACCCTGCTGTGTCTGCCAAAATGTGCAGGGCCTAAAATGTGAGTTTTCCACCTTGTCTGAAGCTCAGAGAGTTTCAACTTACTCAAAGTTGTTAACAACAAATGCAGCTGCTACACACCCTGACCTAGGGTGTGGTTACTTAGTGTTTTGGACATAAAGGCATCCCAAACAGGTAGATCCACTCTGCCCCTGAACATAGGTCAGAGAACTCTAGCATGTTTATGTTCCTTCTTTTGAATTAAAAAGTTTCACCTAAGGAGTGGGGCTTCAGAATACTTGCTCTAGGTTGACTGCCTAAACAACAGAATGCTTTTCTCCTGAACTAATGGCTTGATGTCTCCAAATATTGAAGCAAGTAACTGCTGTAGTGTCCTTTGTATTATGTTAAAGCAGTCTTTGCCTTCCTACCCCTGTTGTATTGGGTATAAAAGTGTATGGAAAATTAAACATAGGCAATTTCAATATTCATTGGAATTCCCTCCCTGTACTACCCTATGTTTCTGTTTTATTGTCTTACTTATGCCTTTGTTCCCTTTACTAACTTTTCTAATCCCTATGTCCCTACACTGGTAAGTGGTATATTTGTCAAAGCTAGTCTCCATACCAAAGTTGGTCTAATCAATACCTTTCCCGCAAAGCCCTCCTTCCTTATTCCCAGGAACTCATGCTCTATCTCTTCCCTTTCTTTGGTTGTTTGTTTAGTATTTTTGAAAGAGATAGTAGCAGACATACTTCTCAGGAGAGAGAGAAAAATTTATCTAAGGCTGAAAATTATTCAAGGTCACATGAAAAATGCCCTGAGGTAGGGAGGGAGACTTGGAACTGCTATTAATTTTTTTCAAGGGTTTGAAGTTATTTGATGGCACAGGCTCAGAATAAAAAAAGGGGAGATAGGAAAAAATGGAAGTAGTAACTTCTAAATACTCATAGAGAAAAATATCTTAAAGACACCAAATGCAGTAGGCCTTCCACAAAAGCAGCTTATGCTTTCTCTCATGGCTTCTTCTCTATCCGTTCTTTAGCTAGGAGACAGCAAGTGTAGGTAAGCGGATCCAGAGAGCGGGCTGTGAAGGCAGCCAGGGCACAGACCTATTCCGTCTCTGCTCTGTCATTAATTAATAATCTACTCCACTTGTTTACACCTAGTCTTCACCAGCTCGTGTGAACTGGTACCTACTTATATTAGCATGGTCAGCCAGGCTCATTTTGGAATCTGTAGCTGCAGTACAACAAGTTCTGTCAAAATGTGAGTTTATTGCTCAATTTTCATGCATCATGACATTTGCCAGGAGGCCTACTGTCCAGTCACCTCCTTTCCCTGCATCCACAAAAGTATAGCCCTTGTGCATGGTGTAGATGAGCAGAAGACATGCAGAACTGCCCAGAATTTCATGCAGTCTCAGCCTTGAAGGGATATGTGTTCCTTCTGTTCATGTGTCATTGTCTAGAACTGCCTTGTGGGTTGCAGCCTTTTCCATTATGGGCTGAGAGATACACTCTTTATTTTGTTGAGAAAATGTAAATAAGATGTTGACCAGCTCAGCAATACCTAGCACATGTAGATAGAAAACTATGAAAAGATCGACAAACTGCCTGCTTCAGTGCAGTGACAGTCTGTATGAAGGATGCAAGTTCAAACTTAGCAGCGTTCCCACTCTGTTGTCCTGATATTGATGTTGCCCCTCACCTTTGTAGTTACTCAAACTTTGCCATTCTTCTAACACTCACGAAATGCTTCATCCAGAAGTGGAATGTTTTCCCAGCCACACTCTATCCCTGAATGTGCTGTTGTATGAAAGAAGAAATACTGGGGATTTCTAAACAAGACCTGGGCCCTAGAGTACTGTGACCCATGGCAAGACACTGAATATAGTGTAAGGGAATTGCCACCTAAAGGAAATAAACATGATGAACTGCATGCAAGAAACTGTTACAATCACAATCGAATTCTGCTAGATATTGAAAGCAGAACCTTATGAAAATCTTTTCATCTTTTTGGAATTTGTCTACAAAAAAGTAGTTTAAGTCAGATTCTTTAATATTCCATAAGCTAAGAAAGTTCAGCAGTTGCCAATAAGCCTTGCTTAAGAATGCTCATGTGCTCATGTAAAATCAAAATTTTCAATTACATTCCCAACACTATAGCCCCAGGCTCTAGGCTCTAAGTAGTTAAGGGCCTCTAAGACCCATGGATGACTTTAGTCACACTAAATAGGAAATAGTGAAGCAGGAAGAAGAAATGATTCCTGTCACTTTAGCAGGGAGAAGGATGTATTAGGCTTGTCCGGTGTGCTGGTTAATTTTATGTTAACTTGACACAAGCTAGAGACATCTAAGAGGAGGGAATCTCAACTAAGACAATGCCTCCATAAGGTCAGGCTATAGGCTAGTTCATAGAACATTTTCTATTTTTTCTTTTTCTTAATTTATTTATTTATTTTACATATCAACCACAGTTTCCCCTCCCTCCTCTTCTTCCACTCCTGCACACTCACCTGCTCTCTACTTTCCATCCACTCCTCTCCCATCTCCCCCATCTCCATTCAGAAGGAAGAAGGCCTTGCATGGGAGTCAACAAAGCATACCATATCAAGATGCAGCAGGACCAAGATCCTCCCCTTTGCATCAAGGCTGTGCAAGACATCTCACCACAGGGAATAGGTTCCAAAGATCCAGCTCAAGTGTCAGGACAGGTTCTGTCACACTGCTAGGAGCTCCACAAAAGGCTGCTACACAACCCTCACCCAGATACAGAGGGCCTAGGTTGGACCCAGCCTGGCTCCCTAGTTGTCAGTCCAGAATCTGTGAGTTCCCAGAAGCTCAGGTCAGCTGTCTCTGTGGGTTTCCCTGTCATGATCTTGATCCCCTTTGCTCATATAATCCCTCCTTCTTCTCTTCAACTGGACTCCTGAAGCTCAGCCCAGTGCTTGGCTGTGGAACTCCATTCCCGCTTTGATCAGTTACTAGAAGACGGCTCTATGATGACAATTAGGGTAGTGATTGATGGCAGAGAGCCCAGCCCATTGTGCATGGGAGGTATCCCTGGGCCAGTGATTCTAGGTCTATAAGAAAGCAGACTGGGCAAGTCAAGGAGAGCAAGCCAGTAAGCAGCACACCTCCATGCATGGAAGAATCTCTGCATCAGCTTTTCCCAGCATGTTCCTGTCTTGTTTGAGTTCCAGCCTTGGATCCTTCCATGCTCTGTGCTTCAGGATATGTAAGACAAATAAATCCTTTCCTCTCTAAGTTGTTTTTTGTCATAGTATTTATCACAGCATTAGAAACCCTAACCAAGACATGCAGGAAGTATACTTGTCCCCAAGACAGACTCCAGTTTATCTTTTCTTCATTCAGAAAGCAATTTCTTCCCCAGAGTAATGCATACAACCTTTTCATGACTGGAAGAGAGCAGAGAAGACAGGAGAGTATCAAGACAGTTTTTATTTTGATTTTAATACTTTACTCATGTATAATTACTATTTGACCAAGTATGACATTTCATATGTGATTTCTATATATGCACTATGTATTTTGGTATATTCACTGGGTTAGTTTTTATTATCACTCTTCTTTGCCCTTTTTTTCATATTTTCCTCCTATATCTCCAATATTGCCCCTTCAACTTCTGTGGTCTGCCATCTCTACCACCTTTTCTAGCTACCACACATGAGAATAAACAAACGTGGTGTTTTCTAAGTCCAGTTTTATTTAACCTAACATGATCATTTCCAGTTTGATTCACTTTTCTGAGAATTATATGATTTTATTTTTCTTTATGGATTGATCAAATTCATTTGTTAATGGGCACCTAGGTTGATACCATAATTTAAATACTTCAAATAATGCCATGATGAACACAGGTGCAGAAATCTCTGCAGTGAACAAATTGGATTCTTTAGCTGCAGAAGTACAAATCAAAGACACATTATGGGTGACTTTGTGGCATTAGCTATTGCCAAGCAGGAAGAGGCAGTGGAGTGAAGCCATCTTTTGCCTGTGGTAATAAGAATAGCAGATGCCAAGCATCTCTGAAAACAATGACTTGTTATCAAAGAATTAAAGGTGTAGAAGGAATGAGGTTGATATTTTGCTCAATAAAGACACTGAAGGAGAAAGATGAGTCACCGAGTAGCAGACAAAGTATGTGAGAAAATTGCTGCCACTGTTGAGTTTACATGAAAGGACCCATGAGCTTAGGAATGTGGGCAGACTTGAGAAGTTGAAAGGGAAAGCAGGGCCCTTTAGAGAAAACATTACTTTGTTGATAGCTTGATTCCATCTCTGTGTGAATGATTTAGACTCCTGAAACCCAGGACTCTGAGTTAACAGACATGCCAATTTAAGTTATAGAGTTTGTAGTGAGCTGTTAGAATAGTAATATAAAATGAATGAGTTAGTGATAAATAATAAGCAGCAGGCATTTTGTAGAGCAGGTGATTAATATTTGTGGAGTTCATGAATAAGGATAATACAGATAGATTCTTTAGACCCATGCTATACAGTAACAATATTATGTAAGTCTTAAAAATTACCTCTGAAATAGGTACCGATGAGACTGGTGCCAATGATGGGGTGAGATGGGGGTAAGGGGAGATGGGGAGAGAAAAGTGAGAAGGGGAGGACAGGGGGAACTTGGGGAAAAAGGATGATTGGGATAAAGGAAGGTTGGATAGGGGAGCACGGAAGCACAATTTTTAGTTAAGGGAGCCACCTTAGGGTTGGCAAGAGACGTGAACCTAGAGTGGCCCCAAGGCGATGTCCCCAGTTAGTTACCTGGGCAGTTGAGGATAGGAGCCTGAAATGACCCTATCCTATAATAATACTGACGAATATCTTGCATATCACCATAGAACCTTCATCTGGTGATGGATGGAGATAGAGACAGAGACCCACACTGGAGCACTGGACTGAGCTTCCTAGGTCCCAATGAGGAGCAGAAGGAGGAAGAACATGAGCAAGGAAGTCAGGACCATGAGGGGTGCACCCACCCACTGAGACGGTGGGGCTGATCTATTGGGAGCTCACCAAGGCCAGCTGGACTGTGACTGAAAAAGCATGGGATAAAACCGGAATCTCTGAACATGGCGAACAATGAGGGCTGCTGAGAAGCCAAGGACGATGACACGGGGTTTTGATCCTACTTAATGTTCTGGCTTTGTGGGAGCCTAGCCAGTTTGGATGTTCACCTTCCTAGATATGGACGGAGGGGGGAGGACCTTGGACTTTCCACAGGGCATGGAACCCTCACTGCTCTTGAGACTGGAGAGGGTGGGGGAGAGGGGTGGGGGGAGGGGGAGAGGGTGAGAGGAGGGGGAGGGGATTGGGAGGCTGGGAGGAGGCGGAAACTTTTTTTTTCCTTTTTTTCAATAAAATAAAATAAAAAATAAATAAATAAAAAGAAATGGAAGAGATGCTTAAAGGCAACTGATGCTTTAAATCAGAACTGCACTGAAGATCATTTAAGATATTGTGCCCATTCTAGGCCAGGATGATTTCATGCTTAAAGGTATGGGTGCTGGGACATGAATGTTTAATTCCATCATGAATCTACTCTGTTGATCTTGGGATCAAGCATCCAAGGCACAAATTCACTTTGCTTACAAATAAAGTGAAAGATAACAGTACCTACATAATGCGGTGATGGAAAGCAAATGAGTTCATTCAACAGAGAAATTATTCTGATATAATGACTTCAACCAAGTCATTTGTTTATAGTTGACATTCATTCTTACATCTATAAAATGCTCATTTCAAATTTGAGAAGGAAATTCAGGACAGGGAGAGAAAAATTGGCAACTCAAACACATTATTTTGTACTTTTAAAAATACCCAATTAAATAACTACTCCTGGAGTGTTATAATGTTAGAATTTGGCCCCAGTGGAAGAATATTTAAATATCACACAGTAGGATAATCCAGGTAAGCATCAATGCTGGCAGAATTTTGTCTTAATAAGGAATATTTCTGCCTGAGTGAACTAGACATTATAGCAGCATCTGTAGCTAGTCTCTGCACCCAGCATGTGTCTGTGAACACCAATGTCTCCCAGTTGTGCTACAGAAGAGTAAAGAGTTGAAATCAACTAAAAAGAAGGATATGAGGAACACCCACTACTCTTGGCATCACTGAGACTAAAGAATGTCTAAATGACTTCCCTATCACAGATGGTACACACTTGCACCTGTGTTTATATGTGTGCTAGTGTGTAAAAGGGAAGCAGTAGCATCAAAGAGAAAAGTGAGACTCCTCTTAAAAGTAGAGTCACTCATAGACTATCACAACTGTGGAATGTGACCACTGAGAGGACTGGGTCCCCTACATATCAAATGATAAATTTGTTTGTTGTAAAAAGTATCTTCCTCGTTATTATGTTTGACATATTAGATATGCAGGAAATATGTGTCCAGAGGATCTGAAAGCTTTTGCTGTCACAACATAGAATATCATGAAATTTATAGAAAAATTTATCCATGTATGATGTGTTTCACTTCTCCAGAATAAGAAAGAAATAGACATATCACACTCACCTTCAGAAAGAATCCATGAAGCATTAGAACCTATATTATAAGCTTCAGAGAGCCCCATAAGGAAGTCGTATTTTATTGCCATTTAAAGCCAAGGTTTCTAGAGGTAAGGAGCTGGGTTATACACACAGGCTAGAGGTGAAGTAAAGAGACCATAAGAAAGTCTCCTGAACTAAAGGAAGAGGGTTGGAAACACAGGTGTGTGGTAACTAGAAGATACCCAAGAGCAGGCTTCCTATCGAGATAGTTTATTTATGTGAAAAACCCTCAACACCCCATGTTGTTGGGAGATGTGGTCTGGGTTCCTTAGATAAAGCCTTTGGTACCAAGGGCTAGCGAATAAGTATCAAGAGATTTCAAGCAATGAGTATATCAATAATCATTGAGAAAGATCAATGATGAATGACCTTCTCAGGTTGCTGTAGGATTGAAGAAAGAGAAGATGAGAACAGTAAGTGGGTGTTCGGTTAAGGTAAATGTTCTATTCCTTTATTCATCGTCAGAAAACATCCCCTGGCCGTACGCTGCTCTGCTGCTTTTGTCAAACAAGACATGCCCTTAATTAAGAAGACAACTGCCAGCAGCTCATATCAGTAGAAGGACTGACAATGGTGAGACACAGAAATACACAACCCCTGCCCCCCCCCAAAGATCCACTCTGACTGAAGGAACCAGGGAGACTGACCCAGAGGCAGTGGCAACTGACATGATTCTTGAGGGATGAGTAGAAATTTTAAAGGCAAAGGGAGAACTGAACTTCTGAAAAGCAATTTTTTTCTACATTTGTAATACAGTCTTTTTCTTATAACATGATCTCATTGAGGAAGTGATGAGACTGAAACGATTAAGAATATTTGGGTAAACGGAAAAAAACCCAGTTCCAGCCTGTTTCACCCGTGTTGCCTTCATTTCCAGATTTCTGTGGCTCTCCTGCTGCATAAGGGCACTTTGAAATGTGGGCTCCTTGCAGAGCATAGATGCTGTTTTTTATGCTGTATTTGATTGCTAACATAGTGGTTTTGTTTAGTTCCACTCTAATTCTGGAAACTGAGACCCCTACATAATGATCAGCTAGTCCAGAACAATGCATGAATAGACTTCTTGCCTCAAGAGTGGGTTTGATTTTATTGATTTTCTTATAATGCTTGTAATTTTTCCCAGTTTATTGGAGCCTCTTTCTCTTTTCTTTTCTTTTCTTTGTATTCCCTAATTGCTTTATCTCTCACAGAAAGATCTGTTTGTGGCTTGTTGCGTTTTTTTTCCTTCATCAAGAATGTATGTTGTAAGAGAGCTTTGGCATAAAAAGGCAAAACTCTATTATCAAAAATTCCATTATGTCCTATGATATATGTCTTTCTTTCATGAAAATGCTACAAAATGTTTTGTCCTTCATTTCATGAAAAATCGTACTCTCTAGAGGACGAGAAAATCATCTGTTATATTCAGTGCTTTCATTTCAATGTTGTGTTATTAGTGTTTAGAAAAAACACATTTTAACTTGGTTTTTTGATCTTCTTTGTCCTTCTGAATACTTCTACATTATTGTCTGTGATTTTAACAAATGAAATGAGAAGCCACTCAAGGTCAGTGCACAAACCCCTGAGGAAAAACATCCTTTCTGATACATGCATTCAATCACTAACATTTGTAGAACACAAACTAAATGCCAAGTGTGTTTTCAATTACTGGAAATACAGAGGGAACAAAATTCTGATTTTCTTGCATGGATGCTAAATGAAGCTGTAGAGGGTAGTTGGAGCCTTGGATTCTCTCATCTCTAATGTGCATGATGTTCAGGTTCTGATGGGTATTTTGGAATCTCGAAAGTGTGGGCTGGAGTTGCAGTTTTGTGGTAAGGTGAATGACCTGTGGAACCTCCATGCTCTTAACAATCAACTACGGATAATAGCAATGTCTGCTTTGATATTTTACAAGATTAGATGAAATGCTGCATCTAGATTGCTACCCAGAGTGCTAGACACTTACTAAGCAGTCACTGAACTTGAATTCTAGATCTACACTGATCTTTCCTTATTTGCATTAATCCAAAAGACTAAACTCATATAAGTTCCCTGGTTGTTTCTATTCTGTGTGTGTGTGTGTGTGTGTGTGTGTGTGTGTGTGTGTGTGTGCGCGCGCGTGTGTGTGTCTGTCTGTCTGTCCTGTCTGGTCTCTCTCTCTCTGTGGGGTGTGTGTATGTGTGTGTGTGTGTGTGTGTGTGTGTGTGTGTATGTATGTATGTGTGTATGTACATCACAGTCAACATGTGAAATGAAAGGACAATTTTCAAGAGTCAGTCTCCTCTTCCATGGTGGGCTCTTGGGATAAAAATAAGGTAACTGGGATTGCATGAAAGTCCAAGTAGTTTTATCCAGTAAGTCAATTTCCCTGTCCTCTTAAGTACATATATACTTTGATCCTGACAAATCTCTTTATTAGGAAAATATATATATGTATATATATATATATATATATATATAGTCAGTCTAAATATTTTATCTATTATACAATAAAACGATGCACCATTGGGTATGGAGTTGAGTGTTTCCATTTTTAATCAAAGAATTCACAAGTGAACTTGATGGTTGGTGGGTGAAGCATAAGGAAATCACTTAAGCTTTATGTTTCAAGCCTATCCTATACATCCTAATGTCAGAACATTTCTATTTATTAAAAATTACTATAGTAACGAGCAAACAGCCTAAAATTCACTGATTTCCTTGTTGTATTTTCTAAATATCACTAAAACAATTTCTAAAATATAACTATTTATAAAATAAGATGTACCATAAACAGACTAAATCTCTGAGTGAAAAATAATTTCATCTTCTATTCTTTAGGTCTGACTTTGATCCTGACTTTCCCAGAAAACAGAACAAACGTTTAAAGAAATAAAGTGAAATCTACGCAGGCGCTTGCTTATCTACAAGGGCTATCCTCTACAACTCTCCAGGCAAATCTCTTTATTAGGGAAAAAAATAGAGAAACAAGTAAGATTCAAAAGAAGGCAGAATTAAATAAGCCTATAATAAAGAGTTCAAAGAAAGTAGCTTCTTAAAAGAATCCACTTCAAAAACTAAGTCAAGAGCCTTTCAGTAAGAAATCAGTCAGTCCCAGAAAGCAATCAGCAACTAATTGTGCAGCCCTCTGTGCATGAATCATTTTTCAAATGATCACCTAAAAGCAACCTCAAGCATTCTCTACCCATGTGGATAATAGCATGCCACGTACTAAGTACAAAACTATGAAATATGCTGACCACTGATGAATTAATAAATGAAACCAAAATACCCAAAGTCTTTTATATTTCATAACAACGTATCTTCCATGTATAATAATGACAAGCGTTGTGGACAAAATCTCTATGGAATTATGAGATATATTTGTTTAAGTTGAGTAGATCCTGTCCAATGGAGCATATGTACAATTTAAGAACTGACTGTGCATTATGGAATTCTCCTTGTTTTTGAAAGTTGATGCTTAACTGTTATCCTTAAAATGCCTCTTTATAGTCAACTTGCTCCTCGCTGGCCTGTATCTTCCTCTTCTAGTATTTATTGCATAAAGGAATGTTTCTCAGACTACTCACAAATAAATCTCCTCCTTGATGGAGGGCTTTCCCGCTGCCTATTATGTGCCTATTGAGGCTCAGTCAACAATTTATTACCAGCTGAAAACGGAGGCGATGAAGTAAAAGACTGAATTGTTTTTATGGCCATGTCCATATTTCTTAAAGAGTAAGAGCTTTTATGAAAAGAATTTATCTTTCAACTGTACAAGCCACCATTCATTTGGGCTAAAGTGAATTTGTTATAAAATATGGAAAACAGAATCAAATTCTATGAGGCTGTCATTGTATTTTACTACCAAGAGCTATTTCAATACTACCCACTTACTTTCTACCTTTTCCCAAATAAAGAAATGCTATCAGCCTACACATATGGCTTCATTTGAGCACCACAAATAATAGTTAGAGCCAACACACAGCATTAGAATATAGGACCCTCATTTGATATTCATTCAGGGAAAAAAATATCTCCATTCAGTATATGACACATTCACTGACAGCAATATATTTATTAGACCTGAAGTAATGGGAGAGTGCAGTGGTGGAAATCATAGCAAAAAGCTCATGAGACCTCAGTTTAATCCCCAAGCTTACAAGGTAGCATGCTTGGTTACCTTGGACAACTCATTTAATCTCTATGTGCTTCATTCTCTGATGTATATGATGGAAGTTTGGAGTCTACTTATGAAAAACTCTTTCTGAGTTCAGGTCAGATCGTTTAGTAATATTCTTTTCAGATCCATACATTTTCCAGGATTTTTCTTAACTTTATTTTTCTTTGCAGTTAAATAAAATTCCATTGTTCATGTGTGAACACCTTATCCATCCACCTGGTTCCATTTTCTTTTTACTGTGAATAAAGCAACATCATAGACATATGCACATTCTTGTGATTGGATGTGGAGTCGATTGTGTAAATATCCAACAATTTTAGACTTATAGAGTCTCTTTGGGGGACGAGTAACAGTCTTATCAAACCTGTTGCTTGTTTTTCATTTCCTATTTTCCCCTCATCTTCCACTCACTTTAGATGGTGAGTGCAGAAGAGGATGTCCATGTGGGCCTGCACATGCTACATTTGGAGGCCACAAATTGTCATTCAGCATCTTGCTCAATTGTTCTTCACCTTACTTTTGAGGTGAAGGTTCTCTCCCTTAATCTGGGGTTCAATAATTCAACAAGACTAGATGTCCAGCAAGTTCCAAAAATCACTCTGTCTTTGACACCCCCAGCACTAGCATTATACACATGTAACACCATCATACCTTGCTTTTCCACAGGTGCAGGAAATCTGAACTCATGTTCTCATCTTTGTGTGGCAAGCTTTTTACTCATGTAGCTGTCCCCTTAACACGACTCTTTCATTTACATAACCAAATCCTTCAATGTGCAAACATTTTAATCTGGTAAGACTGTCCTTCTCTTTTATTTATTTATTTAAAACCTTCTTTACTCAAAATTACATGGATATTACATCAAGCATACTTGTTCATTTTATAAAATCAATCCATAATATCAACATAATTTGAGCCTCTGAGAAACCTCTGCAATAGTAATCTGTAAAGTCAAATTTCAGTGAACAAATGACATGTGTATTAGATATCCACCTCTGTCTCCTCTAGCCAATCAGTGCACTTCTTATGCTAGTTAATAGTATTGGCATATTCCATTGGCAAAATATAAATGATATTTTTAATTAAATGTGTTGATGTGTGTGTATACAAGCATATAATGAATTTAATTATACTTGCCCTGTTATTTGCAGATGATATGATAGTGTAGATAAGTGACCCCAAAAACTCTACCAAAGAAATCCTAAAGCTGATAAATACTTTTAGTAATGTGTCAGGATACAAGACCAACTCCAAAAAGTCAGTTGCCCTCCTATACACAAAGGATATGGAAGCAGAGAGGGAAATCAGAGAAGCATCACCTTTTACAATAGCAACAAATAGCATAAAATATCTTGGAGTAACCAAGGAAGTGAAAGTCTATTTGACAAGAACTTTAAGTCTTTGAAAAAAGAAATTGAAGAGGATAACAGAAAATGGAAGGATCTCCCTTGCTCTTGGATTGAGAGGATCAACATAGTAAAAATGGTAATTCTACCAAAAGCAATTTATAGATTCAGTGCAATCCCCATCAAAATCCCAACAAAATTCTTCACAGACCTTGAGAGAACAATAATCAAATTTATATGGAAAAACAAAAAACCCCAGGATAGCCAAAACAATCTTATACAATAAAGGAACTTCTGGAGGCATTACCATCCCTGACTTCAAACTCTATTAGAGAGCTACAGTATTGAAAACAACTTGATATTGGCATAAAAACAGAGAAATCGACCAATGGAATCGAATAGAAGATCCGGATATTAACCCACAAAACTCTGAACACCTGATTTTCGATAAAGGAGCTAAAAGTATACAATGGAAAAAAGAAAGCATCTTCAACAAATGGTACTGGCATAACTGGATGTCAACCTGTAGAAGAATGAAAATAGATCCATATCTATCACCATGCACAAAACTCAAGTCCAAATGGATTAAAGACCTCAATATTTATTGGAACACGCTGAATCTGATAGAAGAGAAAGTGGGAAGCAGTCTACAACACATGGGCACAGGAGACCACTTCCTATGTATAACCCAGCAGCACAGACATTAAGGGCAACATTGAATAAATGGAACCTCCTGAAACTGAGAAGCCTTTGTAAAGCAAAGGACACTGTCATTAAGACAAAAAGGCAACCTACTGACTGGGAGAAGATCTTCAATAACCCCGCAATGGACAAAGGTCTGATCTCCAAAATATATAAAGAACTCAAGAAACTAGACTTTAAAATGTTAATTAACCCAATTAAAAAATGGGGCACTGAACTGAACAGAGAATTCTCAACAGAAGAAGTTCAAATGTCCAAAAGACACTTAAGGTCATGCTCAACCTCCTTAGTGATCAGGGAAATGCAAATCAAAACAACTTTGAGATACCATCTTACACCTGTCAGAATGGCTAAAATCAAAAACACCAATGATAGCCTTTGAGTAAGGGGTATACTCATCCATTTCTGGTGGGAATGCAAACTTATGCAACCACTTTAAAAAGCAGTGTGGCGGTTTCTCAGGAAATTCGGGATCAACCTACCCCAGGATCCAGCAATACCACTCTTGGGAATATACCCAAGAGATGCCCTATCATACTATAAAAGCATTTGTTCAACTATGTTCATAGCAGCAGTATTTGTAATAGCCAGAACCTGGAAACAACCTAGATGTCCTTCAATGGAAGACTGGATAAAGAAAGTGTGGAATATATACATATTAGAGTACTACTCAGCAGTAAAAAACAATGACTTCTTGAATTTTGCATGCAAATGGATGGAAATAGAAAACACTATCCTGAGTGTGGTAACCCAGACCCAAAAAAGATGAACATGGGATGTTTTCACTCATAAGTGGTTTCTAGCCTTAAATAAAAAAACATTGAGCCTATAATTCGTGATCCTAGAGAAGCTAAATAAGAAGGTGAACCCAAAGAAAAACATATAGTTATCCTCCTGGATATTGGAAGTATATAAGATTGCTGGGCAAAAATTGGGAACTTGGGGGTGGGGATGGTATGGGGGTAAGGGGAGACGGGGAGAAAAAAGTGAGAAGGGGAGGAAGGGGAGAGCTTGGGGGAATGGGATGGTTGGGATAGAGGATGGTGGATATGGGAGCAGGGAAGTATATATCTTAATTAAGGGAGCCATTTTAGGGTTGGCAAGAGACTTGACTCTAGAGGGGTTCCCAAGTGTCCATGGAGATGTCCTCAGATAGTTTCTTGGGCAGCTGAGTGATGGAGGAAGGTCATTGGCTAATAAAGGAACTGCCCTGGCCCATTTTATTGGTTAGAAGATAGGTGGGAGGAGTAATCAGAACAGAACGCTGGGAGGAACAGGAAGTGAGGTCAGAGACTCCACAGCGCTCTCGGGAGCAGATGCCTGAGAGAGACGCCATGCTCCGCTCCCGGGATGAAGCTCCGCTCCGACCCAGGATGGACTAGGCTAGAATCTCCCCGGTAAGCGCACCTTGGGGTGCTACACACAGATGATTGGAAATGGGCTAAATTAATATGTGAGAATTAGCCTAGAAGAGAATGGGCCAAGCAGTGATTAAAAGAATACAGTGTCCGTGTAATTATTTCGGGGCATAAGCTAGCCGGGCAGGTGGCTGGGGTGTTGGGGACACAGCCGCGCCACCGCCCTTATTACTTCAGCTGAGGAGAGGAGTCTAATATGGCCCAGTCCTATAGCCATACTGATGAATATTCTGCATATCACCATAGAACCTTTATCTGTCGATGGATGGAGATAGATACAGAGACCCACATTGGAGAAACGGACTGAGCTCCCAAGGTCCAAATGAGGAGCAGTAGGAGGGAGAACATGAGCAAGGAAGTCAAGACCGCAAGGGGTGCGCCCACCCACTGAGACGGTGGGGCTGGTCTAATTGGAGCTCACCAAGGATAGCTGGACTGGGACTGAAAAAGCATGGGATAAAACCGGACTTTCTGAATGTGACAGACAATGAGGGCTGATGAGAAGCCAAGGACTATGGCACTGGGTTTTGATCCTACTGCATGCACTGGTTTTATGGGAGCCTAGTCTGTTTGTATGCCCACCTTCCTAGACCTGGATGGAGGGGGGGAGGTCCTTGGACTTCCCACAGGGCAGGGAACCCTGACTGCTCTTTGACCAGGAGAGGGAGGGGAAGGGGGATGGGAGTGGGGGAGGGAAATTGGAGGTGGGGAGGATGCGGAAATTTTTAATTAATAATAAAAAAAGAAGGTATCAATCTGTTCCTGAAACTGCAGAACCAGCTTGTGAGCCCTCAGGAATTCCTTGGGTTTCTGGCAGAGTTGAGACTGAATCATCAATCAAGACAAAGTGAGAAAGTGTGAAGCCAAGGACAGAAGTGCCCAGGAGGACACAGGTCCTTCAGCTGCCTGCACTCCTGCCCAGGAGAACACGGGTCCTCCAAATGCCTGCACTCCTGTCCAGCATCACAGAGAAGCCTGACAACACAGCAGCTATCTTGAGAACCATGCTCTCCCCTCCAGAAATGTCATCACCGTCAATCCTTGTGCTAACATGCTCACCCCAACACTGAGACTTTCTGATTAGAGTGGTTGAAGATTTGTAGAGTAAACTCTGTTAATTCTTGTTGAACATCTTTAAAATGCTAACTGTGCCTGCTATCAGAAGATGTATTCCTCTGGGGGACACTACAAGTACTAATAAAGAACCCCTCAGCCATAAAGTAAAGCTAACTAGCTCACACAGGTAAATATTTTAGACCATATCTAATAAAATATTTCGAAGAAAAAAAAAGATTCCTTTTAAGTCTTCACCTAGGGGTGGATTTTTAGCATCCACATTGGCATGTCAATTTGTCTTGTTATTATTAAATTCTTAGCTTGGGTGACCATATTGTTGAGAATTCCTGAGTGAAGTTTCCCTGAAATGTAAAGAAGATACAGTCTTGCAGCATAATTCCAGTCCTCTGACTCCTATAATCTGAATGCCTTGACTTCCACAATGTTGTTTAAGATTTAGGTGGGGGAGTTGTATTTTATATCTTTCATCTGAGGCTAAGAACTCCATGGTCAGTTGTTCTCTGCATTTTTTTATTGTTGTAGACTTCTTTAATTGTCTCCATTTACTGCAAAAGGGAGTTTTGTGATGAGCGATGAGAGCTACATTTATCTATGGATACAGGATTAGTATTTAGAAGATAGTTAGAAATGTGCACGACTCATGCTTAGTCTTCTGTAAAGATCATATACCATAAAGGAAATACAGTTTTTGTTGCAGCATGGAAACATAAGCTACTATATTTTGGTCTTAGATGTTATGACTTTGCTAAGTCTGTTAAACAGTTTTAATACTACTAATACCTTAAAGGTCTCTATGTATTTGACCTGTTGTTTGTGAAAAAAAAAAACTCAATTTACTTCCTTTCCAAAATATTTTTTTCTTAAGATTTTTTTCTTGCACTATTGCATGAGAAAGGTTCCCTAAAACATTGCTGAATTAATATTATTAGAATGAATACCCTGCTTTGTCTGTGATATTAGGTGAAAAAATATGTATTCCTTCATTCTTAGGTAAGGTAGATTTGAGTATCTTTTGCCCCATTCTTCCTTCTATTTTTTGGCATCCTCTGTTCTTTTATTATGCTCTCTGAGACTCTGGATATTGCTATGTGTCTAACTTTGGCAAAGCCTCTAAACAACCATGAATCAATAATAGATTGGAGAAAGTGTCTGTGTATTTCCATGTACTCTCTTAACTTCTTTTATATCCCTAAAAACTATTTGTGCTAACCAGTTAAAAAATTAAAGAAACACAGACTAAGTCAAGTGTCCTCACTATTGCCATAGTGACCCCCCCCCCGCAAGATGTATGAGCAAACCCTACCAAAACCAGCAAAAACACCCACAAGCTGCAGATGACTCCCTGTAGGTACCTTAGCAGGCCCAGCTGAGATTACCTGAGCCAGGACAGCAGCTGGAACTCACAAACACATTTATTGTTTGGCACTCATAAAATTTTATGATTGCTGGGATGCAACATTACTGTAACACTGGATGACTGAAATGGCAGATTAGAGGAAGCCTATAGAAATCCCCATTTGTTCAGTCCAAGAATTTGGAATCTTTCCATACTTTCAAAGCAACACATACTACCTGCTCTTTATGTAGCCATTTCAAAGAGAAGGTGATGAACTACTATTTTATTTTGAAGGAACTTTTCAGTTAAAGCTTCCATGTAACAATATTTACAGTAACCATGAAAACATTCTCTTTTTTATTTATTTATTTATTTATTTATTAAAGATTTCTGTCTCTTCCCCGCCACCGCCTCCCATTTCCCTCCCCTTCCCCCATTCAAGTCCCCCTCCCTCATCAGCCCAAAGAGCAATCAGGGTTCCCTGCCTATGGGAAGTCCAAGAACCACCCACCTCTGGGGAACGCAAGGGGTGCACCCACACACTGAGACAATGGGGATGTTCTATTGGAAACTCACCAAGGCCAGCTGGCTTGGATCTGAAAAGGCCTGGGATAAAACTGGACTTGCTGAACGTAGCGGACAATGAGGACTACTGAAAACATTCTCTTTATGTGTAAATAGGAGGTGGCATTCAGAGTAGGAGAAAGCCGGGACTTTATAAGCCCAAATAAATTCAGTTCATTGCTGCACGACATGAGTATGTGTCATTGGCCACATCCCCTTCTTCAGCTCCAAAAGCAGTCTCCCCTCACTGTATTCCATCACAAGAGAAGTGTTCGTGGTGGAAGAGCAGCATTCCACTCTCATTTCCAATTTCACAGTTCAGTAAGGAACAAGTGTGAGCAGATAGTAGCTTGAGAAAAGAATGACAAATACAACCAATGAGGGAACCCAGTCATCTGTTCTGCACTCTTCCTCCCCAAGGTCCTTTCAATATGTACAAGAAAAAAACAGAGTGGGCATCAAGCCCTGAAAAGGTACCAGATACTTAACTTCTTCAAATGACTAGAGTCCAGATACTTAACTTCTTCAAATGACTAGAGTCCAATCAGGCAGAATCACGGGCTACTGTCTCTCCATTAATCTCTGGTTGTGTTTCTATTTTAAGGTTTATTTTAAAAATAAGCTTCTCCTACAAGTCTGAGCAGCTGAAGGAGAGGGGACAGAGGACAATGAAAGTGACATCTGTCAACTAGCAGTAATTAAGCAGAGATGTGTGGAGTTCCATGGCTCTAAATGGTCCCGTTAAAATGTTGATGAGCAGTGAAACGTCTGATTAAATTTTAAACAGGGATAAATTGGTCAGTCCCTCCATAGGAGAAAGCTAATGGAGGAGTAGACTAACAAATTAAATGAATACTACACCGGGGCTAGTAAAGAGACAAGCTGGCACAGGCAGTCCTGTCTACTGCCGAAGCATCACTTCTTCAATGCGATCACAAAGAATAAGCCCCCTACAAGTGCCCCTGAGTTTCAAAGCCAGAAAAGGTATACATAAGGATTCAGAGTGTGTACTGAAAATCACTAAGTATCATGGCAGTAGTTGGAAGGATAAATAGCCAGCTTGGGATCTCTTCGGAAACTCATTTTGTCCTTGAACAATAGTGGATCTTTTCTCATTTGTCCTGAGCGCCAAATCCCATGCACATTTTTTTGTAAGAGACAAAGTTATACTAATAAACAAATTTAAAGTCACTAGATTAATTTTCCAAAACTTTCATTTAACAGACGCAAAGGAACTTGGAGAAGTACATGGGTCCTAAGAGAATATTAGAATAGTAGCTTGTGCCGTAATGAAATCTTACAGTATTGTTCATCCCTCCAATGGTTTAGAAAGACCAGAGAGTGAGTGACTCCTAATGACAAGTCTTCCACATTTGCAAAGATACACGGAATGGAACTATGGAGTAGAAGAAATCTGAAAATCGTTACTTCAGCTTTAGTGACCAGGAAGTGTTCTTCCTATGCACCAAAGAATGACACAGACTAGAACTCATTCGTATTATAAAGAGCACCAAATTCAGAACTTGTATTTGATATTTCCTGTACCCTCTTAACACCTGTACTTACCATTTAATATATTTTCATTCTTTATACTTTCTCCTTCTACCTTCTCTTTCACACTGACAGATAACCTCATCATGTTTCACAATCACGTTGAAGAAATCATGTTTAAGCTGCAAAAGAGGCATGCATGTGCCATTTTGTTCCTTTTATTTGGTTTCTCTTTAGATCTTATTATTTCAAAGGAAAGAATTCACCCAAGTGGGACAGATAGCAGAAGCAGTTTATTCATGTTAGAACACTCCTCAGAAAAAGACTGGTGAAGTCTGACCTACAGCAGAGGTTAGCAGCATAATGGATTCTGAGTTATGAAATTTTAAGACTCTTATGACCATTAAGAGGTGACTAGTATGTTCACAAATCTAGAGCACACTTTCTTTCTCAAATAATGGTAGAAACAGACGGCCCCTCACCTTGTAGGAATTTCTTCTGATGTTTTTGAAAGGTTCATGAAGGAAGGGCGCGTGTGTGTGTGTGTGTGTGTGTGTGTGTGTGTGTGTGTGTAACAACAGTGAAATTACAATGAAGCCAGGATCATCTAAAGGGTTAAAGACCCTTCATTAGTGTTCACTGTGGCAACTGACCAAGTTTCTTCATGTCTTAATTTGTGATAGAGCAGGGAAAACATAACTATAACTTCAAGGATACTTGAAACTTCCACAAAATGTCATCGGGGAATACATTTACCCAAGAATAACTAGTTTCCATGGCTGCCTCATGTCTAAATCACTGCCTAATTCAGAGTCACAATTACCAAACTGTGGCTGTAGTTCTCCTTGATCATAGTTCTCCTTGTCATATCTTGCCCACCCAGACAGAGTTGGCTATAAATCATGAATCCTCACAGATCTGAGCAACAGTGCTGCAGAACCTTCAGCATTTCTCTGGGTTTTAACAGTGGAAGAGATCTCCCACCCTCTTGTAAAAAGTCTTAAGATCCATCACCTTGAGTCTCTAGGAACCTTAGTTATTAAATTTGTTTTATTTATAAATTAATCCTCTCTCTCTGAGTAGATCCTTCCAATCAGCAATCAAAAATACACTTACATATTTTTCAAAAATTATTCATTAGCACAGTATGCACACTGCCACACATGCTTAACACCCACCATTTCAAATTCTATTTTAGTGATAAATAGATGATAGTGAGGTAATTCAAATAGATACTCTCCTCTATTTATTTTCTACATTACTGCATTTTACTCAATTTTTAAGAGTTTGGTTGCTTTGAGAATGATTTATATTATTAAGACAAGAAATACAAGAGAAAGAAATAGACTACTGTTTTCATCAATTCTCATACCTGACAATTTTATTACGAACAAACATACATTAGTTTTGAAGGGCAGAATTGGTCAAAAGAGAAATTGAATTTTCAAAACCCAGAAGCTATCTTTTACATAATATACAGCTCATGGTTTAAAAATAGAATCTGACTAAAAACCATGGATTTGGGATATTGAAGTTATAACATGAGCAAATTTTTCTCTTCCTGCTTGATAGAAAGTGGGATACCGAAGTCATTACACCAGGTTCTGGATAAAAAAGAGGCAGCAGTGAAGGAGGCTGGAGAAGAAACAGATAATTGTAGTTCCTCATTCTAGGTCAAAACCATGGGACAACTTGCTATTTCAAATTATCATGAAATGTGAATTAAGATCTGAACAATAGAACCTATTTCTACCATTAGAAAATTTCTCATTTCCAATAAATAAATGTCATCTCCAATAAGATTTTATCTAAATAACAAACCGAAATATTTTAGGGATAAAGATAGGGCAACACAAAGAAGATAATTCACTTGAATCTCAGATTCCACAAGTACAGATATCTCCTCTGCACTATTAGTGGAGGAAAAGAAGCAACCTAGCCATGGCTCTACAAGGCACTCATTAAATTGCTTCAGAAAGTCATGAAGTATCCCCATAGCAGAAGGTGAAGTGTGACGTTCCTTGCTATGGTCCAGAATGAATGATCCTGACAGATTCTAGACTGTCTCCCATCTCAATCAGAACAGAGGGTAAAGTGAATGTCCAGAAAAGATGGGTACTAATACACCATGATAAGACATTCAGGATCACTTCCTGTTCCATCTAACAGTCCAAAGGCCATCAGGATTCCCAATGACCAGGTGATATTAAAGGACATCTTCATAGAGCCACTAAGGCTTCTCAAGATATCTTCATATATCAGTGAACCTGTTTACACAAATGTTCTTGAGAAAATATATGCACCCACTAACAGAAAGGCAATATATTATCATAAAGAAAAACAAATCATATTAAAAGGCTGAAAATGCACTAGACAATACCATTATGCTCCCTTCCCATGTGTCCAAATATACATCTCTCCTTAGACAAAATGAGGTCATTTCAAGTGTAATGCTCTCCAGTATAAACTGTCAATAGCTTTCCTGTTTCAGTCAACCTTCAGATTGTTGTCTTCTCATTCAATAAAAAAATAAATCTTCATAGGCCCCATGATTCAGACACTCAGAAGACATCTTAAAATATCTTCCATTATTCATAGAAATTCAGAAGTTAACCTACTTCACTTCACTTTCATTGCTACATCTTGTATTCTGACCTAAGCCAATATTAACAAATAGCCAGGGATATCTACCTTTAGCAACAAATTCAAAAGGTTTTCTTCCATACTACTTGGAAGAAGGGATGACATATGTGTATAACATCATATTAAAATATGTGAATTACTTTTTCCTCTCTTAAAATTTGTCTTGAGAGCTTAAAGAAGGAATAACAAGTAACTAATTTTATTGTCAGGAGCTGTTTCCCCCAAAATTATTACAGGAACCATTGCCATGAGGAGTTAGCAGAGAACCCCACTCACCCCTCACAATAATTAGAATTGTTTTACTGGCAGAGCCTATCCCACACCCAAATTAGCTGTTAATAGAGGCTATCTGCATTTTATGAAGAAGGGGTGATAGCAAGCCAATCAGAGAAGACCAATCACCTGTGAAGCTGAGAAAGCTGTTGATGACACATTAGTTCAGCAGCTTGCATAGTCAGTGCCTCTTACAAATCCACTTGTGATCAGCATGGAGTAAGAGCCTGTTGAGAAAGCACTAAAGTGTCTGAGACACAAACTGGGAATGAACTTGTATGCTTGTAGTCCAGACACTTGGAAAGTGGATGCAGGATGATCAGAAGTTCAAGGTCATCCTTAGCTAGTTCTAGGCTAACAAAAGCTACATTGGACCTCATCCTGAAAAGGGGAGAAAGAGAGAAAGAGAGAAAGGAAGGAAGGAAGGAAGGAGAAAGACAGAGAGAGGGAAGAAAGGATGGTATTTAAGTCATCTAGTCCAAGCAATGCCTCAAAATCATAAGAATAAGAAAACCCACAAAAGTAGCATCATAGGTAATCATTTAGCAACTTGTCTAGAAAAACAAATAAACAAAAGCAGTGATTTGTGGTGTTTGGTGATTTCTGTGGTGCACATATACTATGGTGTAGAATGGAATGTCATGGAAGGGATGTGCTAAATCTTTTTATCAGTGAAAAAGTTCCTACATGATTCCATGGCACTCTAAACCAATATTTCATGCATTTTGACTATGATGATCCTTATGTAAGTAAGGATGTATGTAAGCTGCCAGGACTTAAAATAACCACACAGAAACTCTATTAATTAAATCACTATTTGGCCTATTAGCTCTAGCTTTTATTGGCTAGCTCTTATATCATAATTTAACCCATTTTTATTAATCTGTGTATCACCGTGTGGCAATGGCTTACCAGCAAGATTCCAACTCATCTGTTCCTGGTGGCAGCTACATGGTGTCTCTGACTCCACCTTCTTTCTCCCAGCACTCGGTTTAGATTTCCCCATGTAGATCTGTTCTGCCCTACTATAGGCCCAAAGCAGTTTCTTTCTTAATCAATGGTAATCACATTAATGGTAATACAAAGGGGAATCCCACATGAACTCCCATTTTCTGTCTAAATGAAAAGGAAGGTTTTGATTTTAACATAGTAAAATTACATATACAAAACATGTATCGATAAGAATTATAGTTACAGGCAGAGGCTGCAGCATGGCACTTACTGAGCCCCAAGCCTTGAAGGAGTCTCTCTGGTAGGAGCCCACTGGGTCAAAGCTATACACAGCTCCCTTTCCTTCTTCATCGAGTTCACCGATGATGTTGTAGACATAGTACAGGAAGAAGCGCCGTGAGTAGAGGATGGTAGAAAGCATTGCAGCAATTGCCCCGGTGGTCATGGCCTTGTTATTGGAGTGCTTGTACATCTTTAATCTCGCTTCAATAATCTTCATCAGAGTAAGACAATCTCCATGGAAACCACTGCAGCCAATGACTGTTTTGTCTGTAAGTTTATAACATTTGGGGCTGTCTCGGGTATGAATTGAAAACCCTTCACTCAATCGAGTGTCTGAAGCAACAATGGAAAAATCTTCTCCAGCAATTGCCAATACAGTACCTCCATTGCCAGGTTGGTTTCAAAAATATGCAGAATGTGGACCACGTGCCCCTGTCTCTGGACAAAGCTATGCGGCTGGTGAAGGATGTCTTTATTTCTGCAGCTGAGAGGGACGTGTACACTGGCGATGCCCTCAGGATCTCCATTGTGACCAAGGAGAGCATCAGGGAGGAGACTGTTCCCCTGCGGAAAGACTGATTGTGAGCCATGTATTGCAGCTGTGGCACAAGCTTGTCATTATTAAAAGGAAGCATGAAAAGTACTCATTTTCTTACAGTGTCGTCTCTAGGTGTGACAAATTGGGAAGAATTTCTTTTTTTGTGGCTGAAGTGATGACTCATCAGTTCAGAAAGTGTGGCTCTTGCAGAAGACCTAAGTTTTATTCCCAGCACCCACCTGTAACTCCAGTTCCAAGGGATACGATGCCCTCCTCTCTCCTCAGTAGGCACATACACATAATTATATATAATGAAAAATAAAATCTTTAGTAAGAGAAAAAAAGAATTATAGTTACAATATTTATATCTATTTTATCTTTATCATAACTAAGGAAAACTATAATTATAGCTATCTATTCTTCAACTCCATCCAGACCTCAGAAAGAAATAATATTACCTAAGTAAACAGGAAGTACATTGTAAGCAAGTTCCAAAACTCTAGAATTGACAGGCATTTCCCTGCCTGGACAGTCACCCAAAGTTATTCTGTACCATTCGGGCATCCATCTTCAGCCTATAGGCCCATAGTATCTGGGAGACTTTTTAGGAAGCAGAGAATTTCAAAGACATTTCGACCAATATTGACAGTTTGTCAGTCACTTTCTTCTGTGTCCTGAAGAGTGTCTGGCAGTCTTCTTCATTAAGTAGGACACACCAAAGACTGTCTCACCTTCTTTAGTCAACTTCAGCAGTGATTCTCTGTAGGTCCTGCATGTCCAGTTCATACAGCATAATATCAAATAGTCCATGCAAGAGCAGTTTCTTGCCTGAATGGCTAGCAAACTCTATAAGGAGCTTCTTTAATGCCCATTTTCCTCTTGAAGTAATTGGTGCTGCCAGGAGCAATTATGTCTTATGTCATGAAAAGACCTAAGTACTTAAAACATTTTAAATGCCATATTTCATAAGCCTTTAAAAGGTTTGAAGATATCTGTCTAATTAAAATATCTTTATATATCTAGAAAACCTAACTAACATGACTACAGGTTTGTCTATTATAGGTGATGATCTATTAACTTATGTTTCTTAATTATACATTACATTTTAAGTATGGTGCATAAATACAAAACCTTAATCAAGAGCAGAAATATACATATAACAAAAATGACCTAAAATTTGTATCAATAGACTAAGATCCATATCAATGCAAAGTGTTCATATCTATAGTATATCTCCAGTTAAATGTAAGTAAACATTTATAAACAATACTTGGTAATATGAGCACAGTTCTCTCCAAACTGCTTCCTGCTTTTTGTTGGGTGAAATATTTTGGGGAGGAATTCATGGCAACCTTTCAGGGGTTCTTGGTCCATCAAACTACATTAGTATGGAATTAATTCATAGGTTTTCATCATCTGTGAAAACAAAAGCAGGACCTGTTTTACAAAGCAACAAATCCTTAGACTCACATTTTGGAATCAAGATACCTTTCAAATATATAGGTTGGTTTAGCTTAGTAGCCCATACAATTAAATGTCTCTCTATACTTAGCTTCTTCACAGTAAAAAATTCAAAGAAAAGCACAATAATATACATAATCTAGACTATCTGTGTATATTTCTTTTTCTAAAGTTTAATATTTATTTTATTATCTTTACTCTTTTAATATATGACTGTCTGTACTCTTATATTACATTTACTGTCTCTTACTCTTTTTCTTCTCTCTCCCAAGCCTGTGTACCTTTTTAAACACACTGTGTCTCATTTAGAGGTCTGTTATGTCTGAATCTGTCCTATTGTGCACCTGAAATCCTTTTCTGTCCAGAAGTGCTTCTTTAAATGCTAACCAGCATTATTAGGAATAAGGTTGCTTTGCCTTTTGGCTCCACCCAATTCAAATGGCAGAAGTCTGTTCACTGCATCTGAGACTGCCTGCCGAGTGGGAGCCATGCTCTTCACCTGAACTTTGGTAAGAAGTTGCCCCATGCTGCCACCAAGTAACTTGTAGCAGGCTGCCCACGAACTCCATTCAAGTGTTCAGCCTCCTGAAAGAGCTAGAGTTCATGCTGGCAGCACGGCTCAGGATGCCACCATTTTGAAACTGCACAGTTTTTTTTTCTGCTACTGCTGAATCAGGAAGACTTCTCTTAAAGAAGCTGCAGCATGCCACCAGCAAGCAGAGCACATCCGAAAAAAAGCAATGACCAAACTTTGTCTTTTCGTGTCTAGAATTTCTTTCCATGCCCTCTCAGGTTTTATGCGGATTTAGCTAGCTCATGCTAGAGCAACACCACATAGTGCTAAAATGGCTTTTTTCCATGTGTGTCTGATGACACGGCACTAACTCTCCGAGGGAGAATTTACTAACAATTTTGAAAAATAGTTTTGTAATTCTTTTTTGATTGTCATTATGACATTGATTATCACAGCAGAGTTTTTTTTTTTAAAAACAAATCTTATGATAAAGGGTATTTTATTTTAAATTCTGTATTGAATACTTTCTTCTGAATAAATTTGAACTGGGAGTATTTGTTACTGTGTATTTATTGAGATTGGGTCTTATTCTACACTTAGACTGGCCTTGAACTCATGGCAAGTACCCTGCCTCAACCTTTCAAAAACTGGAATTATTATAATGAACCACCATACATGACTGATTTTAAATTATTTCTTTGGGGAGTTAAGCATTGGTAACTTTTTACAATGTGAAAGTGTATGCTTTTGCTCACAGAGTGTTTCTCACCAGGATTTAACAATACTTTCATATTTCATCAGTCAGTTTCTATATAATCATTACCTTTAGCCAGTGTCAGGGAACAGATTTACACACTGTCAGGCTTCATCTAGGAGCAGTAAAACACATTCCTGCTTCTGTCTGTAGCCTTTTTTTCACCAACATCCTATGAGCAAATATCCCCAAGCTTTCCCCCAATCGCAAATAACCCTGAAAATCATTCAGAACAGGATGTGAACTGGAAAGACATGACCTTGGAGCACGCTGTCTGATCTTTTCTAACTCACTTGAATGAACCACTAAGCACCTGGGCTGATACTCATATCCGTGTCTTTAGCAAAACACCCCCTAGGAACTTTGATGTGTGTCCTATGAATAGATCAATTTTTAGATCGTGTCTTCACATCTCCATTTTGAGCTCTTTGGTGGAGGATCCTGGGAAAGTGTGCTGGAAGCTGTGTTAGCCCTATCATGTGGTGACAAGCAGTGTCATGAGTCACAAATGAGCCCATTACAGCTTTGCAGTGGAGGAGACAGGTTAATCCTTTGTCAAATCGCTGTGTGCAGTGTCCTCTGCCTTGTTCCAATTACCCAGGAAGTGATGGCACTTTCTCATCCAACAGCCCTTCAACACCTGCTGACACGTACTTAGGACTTTGCGGGACGTGTGGGTCTTCGCCGCACTGTGCTCAGAGTGCCTCATGGAAAGAATTAAAAACAGAACAAAGAAACGCAAGGGGAGACTGGGACACCACACTTTCTGTATGCATACAACCCCGTTTAAAAACCAGATGAAACAGCAAAACAAGCAGAAAGATTGTTTTTCCAAATTAAAATGTTTACTTAAATCCAGAAGTAAAATTGTCCCTAAAACATAGAAAGACAACACTGCATGGCATGTTGGATTGATTAGTGAAGAAGACAATTCCACAGAGAATGTGCTGTGCCTCCTCAGGTAGTGCATGTCAAAATTCCTCAGAAAATTACTCCTGGAAACAGTATTTGCTATTCTTTTAGCATTAGCAATTCAGATTCTTTAACAGCTTTTTTAAAAACTCATTCAACAAATAATCTTTGAGTGGCATCCATAAAGTCAATACTTTAATCATTAGGGACTTTAGGTAAGCTTGGTATGTGGTACTGCTGGGAATGTAAAGCCCCATCTTGCTTGGGGGTGCACCTGCAGACACATGTCAGAGTTCAGTGTACCAAGCTGAATCAAACCTACATGAATCATGATAATGCATATGCTCAAGTCTGTCCCTGGGACCTGGGAGGCCTTCCTCAGAAAGGTGTGTACTGAATTTTTTTCCGAGAAACAGTGCTTTTGACAAAGGACCAAGTGAGAAGGAGCCAAAGGTGCAGGCAAAGGCCCTGTAATCACACAGGGCACTCAGCATCCTGGTTTCCCCAGCTTTTTGAGCTCTTGGTCATTTTTGACCTTGAGGATGCACTTCCTTACTGATTTTGCCCTCATTTTTAGTTTTTCATTTCTTCTCTAAGTTTGATATAAAAGCAGTTATCAGAGAAGCAATTCTTATGTAATTCCTCATTTCTAAAAGGGATTCCTTCATCTTAGCAGAGTCAGCAGAAAGAACCTGAGGTTCTCTCTCCCTATATTAAATGCCCTTCACAAAAGGACCTCTGTGTTCATTTACTTATTTGTTTTTCTGTTTCATCATTACTTTCTAAGGCCTTTTAGCTCTGTCCATTTTCCCATTGTAGATGTTAAATCCGAGTTGTTATGTGCATGTATATTGAAAATTGTTATAACTTCTCAGTAAGTTTAGTGTTTTATATTGTTGCAAAATATACTTATTTGTACCTTATAATCACCCTTTAATGTCTAGCGTCTTTTAGTGGTTTCTTTAGAACATTGCTCTCCTTATTGCCCATTTGTTTGCAAGGAAATTCTCTTGCTAGATAGAATGATGAATGGATGAATAGACATAGATAGGTGGATGGATACATAGACAGATATATAGATACATAAAGACACAGATACATTCATAAAAATGGGCAAATATAAATGTACATCAAGTATGTCTGGCTTAGGGAAATACTACTTAGTTTCAAATATTACCTCCACGTTGAAAATGTTCCAGACTGTAGTTTTAATCTTTAGTTTGTACCTCATATAGACTATTAGATGCGTAATATGTCAGCATATTCCAAGGACAATAACAGAAAAGCTTGATGTGATATTGTTATATTACTACTTAATCTAAAAAGTTTTTATCAGATGTATAATGCCACTCACCAGACTAATTAATTACACAGCTGATATAAGAAAGATAACCTCTTATTTTCAAATGTCCATATCTGAAGACATGACTAGCCCAAAGAAAGAATCATACAATAACATTCACAGCACAGTTGAAGAATGGAGAGATAAAATAATATGATGTTTATAATAACCACCTACGTACTCAGCAGATATATGTTCTATTGCTCTGAGGAAGCTTCACAGTGACCTAACATATCTGGGAATTGGGATAAAGTTTAAAACAAAACAAAGACACAGAAAGTACAAATCTGGTAGGTCTATTTCTATCTCTAGATCTATATTTACACACACACACACACACACACACACACACATATATATATAAACTACATTCTATATTACATCTCATTGGTATTAAATCTCACACTGCATTCTTGAAAAGTTAATAAAAATATTCATGGTAACAAATCATTTGAGGGAAGTATAAGGCTAACACCAAGTTTAATAGCATCTATCATTTTTTCACTTCTTATGCTCTCTTATGGAGAGAGAGAGAGAGAGAGAGAGAGAAATTGAGTCCTTTTAAAGATACCAGTAACTCTGATTTACAGGCAGACATATTATCCTCAAAAGATAATGGTCACCTCACTGTAGGCCACATCTTGCTATGAAATGCTGCAATCTATCCCTGCAGAGATATCAAAGCCTGAATTGTACCATAGAGAAGCTTCACTTCAAAAGAAGGAGGGGCATTATTTACAGTGGTACTGTTATGGTAACATTAAAAGCCAATTAAAGGAAAGATTTTACTCTTTGTCAAGAGATTGGAAATTGGCCTGAGTGGAGACCTTGTAAGCCAAGCTACTCATAAACATAAGAGTTAATCCAGCTAGGATGGCCAATTGCCTAGCTAAGGGACGATCCCTCAGGATTCACCTTATGCATCACCAAAGAGAGAAGAAGAAGAATTATACTACTAGTGAGATACTGTACTTTTCCTTCCCAGAAAGCTCACTGTTGCCACCATTGCTTAAGAACCACAGCTACACAGCTGGATTAAGCATGACCTTTTCTGAATACCTCAGAAATTTGTGATTTTTCCTTCATTTTTCACATTACCTCTTTTTTTGTTTGTTTGTTTGTTTTGGAAATCAAGTAAGTTTGTGAAATTCTTTCCTGGATGCACCAGACTTTCCAGTTCTGTTTCTGTAATGTTATAAATCCACCACCACCGACTCTTCTTCAAATTTCTAATGACAGAACCCTCAGTCAACATATAGACATATATACAGAATACAGACAGTATACATCTGCAGAGTAAGATACAGTCAAAATAAGGACTAGAGGATGTAAACAAGTGGAGAGAAAGCAAAATGTGAAACGACTCCACTCTGAGAATGAGCACATCATCAACTGTAGTTCCCCAGGAGACCTGGTAGGAGGAAACACATGCAGTATCTTACATAATCTCAGTCTCCATCATTGCAACTTTACCTTTTCTGAGCTCATTGTGTAATATTTAAAAACTGATTGTTAACGTGTATTATCCATTTTATCTTGTGTACTTGGTTACAAACAAATAATCTGAGATGGAGATGGTGTGGCATAGTTCATTGATCACCTCCCATTACTCAGTTGTACAGAATCCTGGCTGATGAGAGGTTATTTCTAATTGTGGCAGGTGCTGATGCTCCATATCAGGTGGTATCTAACACTGTTGGATACTGTATAGTTAGAAAGTGTCATATGAATATAAAATGTGGGATTCTAGAAAGGTGGCCAACAAGGTAGTTAATGACTTAACTCATGGGTAGACTACAGAGATGTGTCTCAGAGTCATTTCCTGTGGTAGACATTTGGTAGGCCAATTCAGATAACTGCTTTACTAGATTCAAGTTCCCATCCATGGTTGTTGGAACACTGGCTGGTACAGGTTCAAACCTTCTTGGGAATTTTCTTTGGCTGACATGACTACTAACATGTTTAGAACACCATGCTTATGTCTTAGTTGTGACCCCACAGTGGTTCTTGATACATATGAAGATTCAGAAGTCTTACAGCTTTGCCTCAAAATCAAGCATGATTGTAGATCTCTCTCTCTCTCTCTCTCTCTCTCTATATATATATATATATATATATATATATATATATATATATATATATATATTTGATTGACACTTGGTCTTTTGTCCACTGGGGTTGGTGTCAGGACCAAATAGTAGTAGAGTTGAGTTCACGAGGCCATGGGATTGGTTCTGGTCTACATCCAGCACCTCTATTAGTATAAAATTAGTATAATGTCCCAGGAGGCACAGGCCTTACCTAATCTTGGACCACTGAAAGCAGTTGTAAAGCCTAAAATGGAGACAGGAATAAACTCAGGCTCACTTGTGGTGAGGAATGTGATTCACAGCACAGTAAAATCCCTCCCACAACTTCTCCTTATAAAGATTCACTCTACATTGTTCTACAGCTTCTATATGGGTAAGAGGTTCAGGAGATTTTACAGTAAGACTTGTGACCCTATCTCTAAAACTTTCATCTGCATCCTGCACGGAATGCTGTGTTCACTGTTATCTCTTGATGCTTCAGAGATAATTGACTATAAAATCTTATTGCATCCAGTTTTCAGTACTAATTAATTTACTGAGTGTCTCTCTCTTTCGCTCTCTCTCTCTCTCTCTCTCTCTCTCTCTCTCTCTCTCTGTGTGTGTGTGTGTGTTCATCTGTGTGTGCATGTGTGTGTGTATATGTGTGTGTGCATGTGTGTGTATATGTGTGTGTATGCCTCCAGTATATTTTCAGTTATCTATATCAGTTTGCCACTAGTCATTTCCTTTCTCCATCCCAATATTATTCAGAAAAATGATGTGTCTGACTATATTTAAAGGCAATGTGATTGAAGTTCAGTCCCTAGCTTTAGATCTTACGAGTTATGTGGTCATGAGTAAGTTCATTCATCTTGCTGAGCTGTGTCTATAAAATATGTGGGCTAATTAGTGATGATGTGGTTAAACAGCACAAAGTGACAAGTACAGCAGAGAAAGGTACCTGGAATTTTTCTACATACAAATTCCACACACGTTTTTGACTAAAAAGCTTGCTTTGTGTGCTCTAGACAAATCACAGCTTCTAATAGCAGATGGCAACTGAAAACCAACATTCTCATTTGAACGAGAAAGTGGCATTGGTGGATGTGAAAATTTATGCAAAATTCTTTGAACCATGCACATACCAAGGGCTCAAGATCACCATATCAAGAACAAGAACATATTCAAAGAGTTTTCTATGAACTGAAAATACGGACCCTTCGTTGAAACACTGCTAATAATTATGAGACCTCAACATCAGGTTCTGAAACCCAGCATGGGACCTTTCAGAAGCCCTGGTGGCAAGACTGACCCACGAAAAAAGAGCTGAACTCTGGAACTGAATGCCTGCCTCCTTTTTCTTTTTTTTCTTTTCTTTTTTTCTATTCTCTGCTGTATAGGCTAAGTTACACAGACAAAGAGAATAAGCTTGTTCCAGCTTCAAGTTAATTGAAGCTGATCAGGCAACTACCACAATGAATGAGCTACTGACCCTCCCTTCACCTCCCTTCAAGACAAAGGGAGTTTTACACTGTTACCAAGGAGCCCTATTCTGCTGACAGACAGGCAGGAGAGGAATCCTTTGCAGACCTTGTTTCTGTTTAAAGGTCTCCAACAATTCTAGCACCTTCTAGGGCACAACTTGAGACCTTTGTTATAAAAACAAACAAACAAACAACAACAGAATACTACCCCAGATAAAAGAAAAGGAGAATGGTAAGGGCAGTGGAAGGAGGGGAAAGAGTAGATGACAAGCAGAAAGAAAAGGAAGAGCAGGCAAGAAGATGTAAGTCTCATCACAACCCAAGCTGACTACCTCAAAGCAGTGAGCCCTAGGAATTCAAGGGAAAATTTGATGCTGCCAGGTAACCACAGACCTTAGCAGCTCTTGATACTTCTAAACTAACTGCCAGCCACAAGCCAATTAATGATAATTCTCAGATTGCTTTTTGTAACAAAGGTATGACAGACACCAAGTTTCCAGGCTATCAATTTGCTCTTCTATCTTAGCATTTTTATTCAAGGATGTTTGGGGAAAAGTGTTTTAAATTCTTTTGAAAACACCAATCCAGATCTATATGGAATAGACTAGGAAGAAATCTCTGCCACTCAATGCTCACTATCGTGGGTTGGTAAACAAAAAAGTGGGGGGACAGGAAGGGAAAGAAGAGAGAGATGAGGAGGAATATGTGGAGAGAGAGAGAGTATCAGAGACACAGAGAGAAAGAGAAAAGAGAGAGCAACAGAGAGACAAAAGAGGAGAGATATTTTCTTACCACAAGCACACACCTTGCTTTATTTAATTAGTATAGCATCCCAGAATGCAGCATCGGTGTCAGCAGCACTGTGCTGTAAACACAGTAATGGATGCTTTAGATGTTTGTTAACATGCATCACCAGCTGCTTGGTTTCTGATTTCGTATTTGAAATAATGCTTCCTGAAACATGTGGCCAACACTCTTCTTATGACAAGATCCAAGAGCCCTAAGTGGATACATTTGGCTCTGTAGTTTCATGAGGTGAACTCTCTTTCAAGTGTTCAGTCGGCTCAGTTTGTTGGAGCAAAACTGACCCAGACCAGTAATGAAGACTCATTGCTCCACAGTCCAAGAACAGGCCCTAATGGCCTTGTGACTTTGGCACAATTCACATCTGATGGAGGTAAAGAGAGGAATGGAGGGGAGTGAGAAGGGGAGAGAGAGGCAGCCCTACAGATGACCTTGGAGCAGTGAGAACAATGTCTAATGTTCAGCAGTTATAGGCTATCAGACACTAATGTACTCTCAGGGCTGAACCAAATAGGCCCATTACTCTCAACTGCAATTCACCATCTGTGAAGTGAGCTGGTGGCTTCAGACAAGACTACAAATTGCACTTGATACCAAAAGAGACAGAGAGGGGATGATGATGTAAAATGAACCGAGGAGCAGACAGAGACCAAAGGCCATACAAAGACAGGAAGAAAGGTTCTTAACCTTTAGAACACACTTAAAGGGACCCAAGACATTAACAAGACCAAATTCAAGTAACCTAACAAATGCTGAAGGTTCATGGGATCGAAGGTTTATTGTCATTAGGAGAAATTATGCAACTGGAACTTACAAAGCCTCCCACTCTAGGGCAGTCCCATTGTCACAATTCATTAGCTCCTCTGACTGTCATTTGGCATAATTTCAGAAGAGGAATACAACTGTAGATCCTCCCCCTCCAAAATATTGAGATTTTAGAAAAAAAATGATGACTAGAGATACATTGCCCTGATCAAGTTTGGATAAAGATAGTGAAAATGGAAACAATAGCCCATGATGTTGTTGGAAGACATTTTCCTAATCATTCATGAAATTCATTTCAGCCTTCACTCTACTGTGCAGGGTTTGTTACATATAGAATTGTGTTCCAGTAAAATCCACACATGGAAATCATAATAACTTTCAGTGTGGCCCTAACTTCTAAAGGAAGTACCTTTAAGAAAATATTAAAGTTTCAGTAAGCATACACAATTGCGGCCCTGGCAGGATAAGACTGATTGTGTGTGTGTGTGTGTGTGTGTGTGTGTCTGTGTGTCTGTGTGACTGTGTGTCTGTGTGTGTGTGTGTGTAAGACACCAAAATGTCCCCACTTTCTCTCATTCCCTTGTCTCCTGTTCTTTTTCTCTGAAACACATGCACAAGAAGGCCAACTGAGGACACAGTAAATGGGTCTCACTGTCACTGTGATATTTTAAGTCCAGCCTCAAAGACTATGGGAAATGAAATTTCTACTCAGGCTGTTGTATCTTATAATGACCACGAAAGCTAACTAGAAAAACATTATTAGCTGAGGCCAGGTATACTGAGTGACACCTTGAACAGTTTAGAAACACATTCAATATTTATCAAAGGCTAAGAACTTAGTATGATGAACAGCAGATTATTAGGCACAGATATTTCTCCCCAGATACCCAGGGATAATTTAAACAAAGAAGCCATGTTGAAGATGCATAATCTCTGACCTGATGCTGAAATCAGTCACCAGGTGTCAATATGCCACTGAAAAGGTATTTTCCTGAAAACAGTAATAACCCTTCCTATCTACATTAAGAATTCTAATCTTCTGACACCTATGTAGCAGATATTATATGAATTTCAATATTTGACACTTCATTCATCCTGTTTGTTATGACTCAGGAAAGGGAAGTAGCTTGCTTAAGAGTACACAATTGAACAATTGAAATAAAACCCTGACCCCAGAAGCCATAAAATTATCTGCTTTCTGATTATATTTAAAGCATTCTTCATCAAGGTGACAATTGCTATACTTAGTTTTATATCTAACATATTTGTAGCTGCTTTCAATTTATTGTATTATTATCTATTTCTCCTGTGTATTCTCTTTCTGCCTTCTGTTGTTACACAAAATATGTCATGTAATTACATTTTATCTAAGGATAGATAAAATACCCAGTATATTAGCTGTACCCCCTAAAACTTTTAGAAGTGGCTATATATTTCCAATATGTGTGCTTTGTGTGTTCATATATATGTTTATGTGTGCTGAGGTGCACATGTATTGAGTGAGTGTGGAAGCCAGAAGTTGATGCTAGGTGTCTTCCTCAGTTGCTCTCTGTATAATGATACAAAGTCTCTCACATCAAGCCAGTGCTAATGTGGGCAGACTACCTAGCCGGGCGGGTGCTGGAGGGAGTACACTAGTTGTCAGTGCAGCAGCAATGTGACAGTATTCTGTAGAAACACTAAGCGAAAGCTAATGCAATTCCACCCAGAACAAATATAATAAGATACATATGAAAATATGTTGCATAAACAAAAGAGTAAACCTACTAGAAAATAACAGTTCTTAGTACATGTACCTCCAAAACACTGGGATTACAGGTGGAACACCACACTCATCAGCATTTATGTGGGTTCTGGAAATCCAACCTCTGGTTCTCACATTTTACTTACATTTTCAGAACAGGTAACTTACCCACTGAGAAATCTCCCTAACCTTTCAACATATGTTTCTCAGCCAATTAAAGACCACCTTAAAGAAACTCTTCTTACATAAGGAAGACATCTGTGATGGTTAGTCTTAGTTGTCAACTTGGCATATCAATAAAGAAGGACCCTCAGTAGATAACTTGACTCTGTCATATTGGCATGTAGGAGGGACTGTTGTCCATTTTATTGATTTCTAATTGATGTGGGAGGATCCAACCCACCGTGGCTGTCTCATTCCTAGACAAGTTCATCTGGGCTTTACAAGAAAAGTAGCTGAACAAGCCAGAGGGATCAAGCCAGGAAGCAGCATTACTCTAGGCTCTGTGCTTTCACTTCCTGTCTCCAGGCTCCTTCCTTGGCTTCCCTTCATTATGGATTCTGAACCAAAAGTGATCAGTGTTTATCACAGAAACAGAAAGCAAAATGAGGGCAACATTTTATAAACCTGTCTTATTGCCTCCACTCATTTCACTTATACCTACACCATGACTACTAACTACACTGTGTTTTTTTTAAACAACTATATCTTAAAACAATTAATGATAAAGAAAATACTTTCTTTTACCTTCTGCCATTACTCCAGATGCTCTTTCCCCATGTGTGTCCATTTTCTGTTTGCATCACTTTCATTCTTTGTAAGTAACGTTAATGATGTTTCCCCCCAGGGCAGATTTGCTGGTGGTGAATTCCTTCACTTTCCATTGATCTAAGAAAGACTATTTCACCTCAACTTCTTAACTAAAATCTATTTTATGCATACTAATGGGATATCATATGCTATTTGACATAAACATTGTTCAAATCAAGTCAACACATTCACCTCCTCATACACTGATAATTTATGATAAAATGTGTGGTGAAACTTGAACAATTCTTTGTTCCACACTTTCACAAAGTATAGTGCATTCTTCATTCTTATTATCTATCCTCACCCCATGAAACTGCACACCAGTTCTCTAGTCCTATCTAACTGTAATTTCATATGCATTGATTAAACTCCCCTTATTTCTCCCCCCTTTCTCTCCTCTAGCCTCAATACTTGCCATTGTTCTCTCAAATCCACACTATCAAGCCTTTGGGGCTGAACGTGTGAATGAGATGAGGCACTGCCTGCTATTCCATGTCTGGCTGATTTTGCTGAAGAATCTCCAGTTCTTCTCGACTGCTGCATGGTTTCATTCAGTGTGTGGCTTAGTAGTTCTTCATTATGTATGTGTACCACATTTTATCCATTCATCAATTGATCAACACTTAGACAACTTCTATTTCTTGGCTGTTGTGAAGAGTATAACAAACACAGAAGTACAGATGTCTCTTAGAGAAGGTGATTTTATTTCTTATAGATATTATGTACCTAGTGGGAGTTTCTGGACTTTTTTGAGAAATCTACATATTATTTTTCATAATAAATAACTGCAACAAATTACATGTCTATAAGCAGTGCTTGCTACTCCCCAAGTCCTTGAAATATTTTTCATTAATTTTTAGATATTTTACATATCAAATTAATTCATTAATTAATACCTCATTGTGCTTTTGATTTGCATTTACCTGGTGATTAGCTACCGTACCATTTCTGTTGGTCATTTGTGGGTATTATTTGGAGACGTAAGTGTTTAGATGATTTTTTTTATATTCAATTGGATTTTTTTTCCTATTCAGCTTCTGAAGTTTCTATAAATATCAACCACTTGTCAGATGTAAAGTTTGCACACAGTTTCCTGTTTTTAAGGTTGCATCTCCTCACTCACGAGTTTTTTCTTTGCAGTGTAGAAAATTTTCTGCTTGAGATAATCACACTTGTGTGTTTTTACTTTTGTCCTCTTGTTGAGCTCCAATAATATAAAAATCCTTGCTTTTTCCCATCAACTTTCAATGTTTTTTTTTATCCAATACAGAATTTTAAGTTTATGGATTTTCTTTTCTGTAAATTAAACAGCCCACTCCAATCTCTTCTTGCCTTCATATATCCTGACAAGATATTCACTGTAATTCTGATCTCTGTTTCTCTATAAATAAGGATACTTTTCTTCCATTTCTTTCAAGAAAATCCCTTTGACATTTTTGAAACTATGATGTGACTCTAACTAAAACTGCTTTCTCTGTGGTCTGAGACTGTTCGCCACTGTCTTTCTGCTTCGTACTCTCTTTCTTACCCATTTGGAACATGAATCTTTGTAATTGCTCCATGTTCTTGTCTGGTCACAGTCTACTGGGTTTCTTATCTGTTGTTGCTGTTTAAAGATTTTCTTGTTTAGCTGTTGTTTGTCATTGTGTTTCAGTTTAAGATGGCTTTCTTACTTCATACCTCAGCTCTCGTCAAAGTCCTGGTAAGATTACCAAGATTTCAGTCAGTTTTAAATGCTTTAGTTATTTTTAATTTAAAATAAATTTATTATAAAATACAATATGATATATATTCTTATTAAAATGAATTTTTAATCAAATCATGATGTCAAACTCTTCCTACATCCTTACCACCTCGATGGTCACCTAACTCCACATCCTTTCTTTCTATACCTTTAGAAAGCAGGCAAACAGAAATTAAACCAGAATTTAAAAAAAAACACAAGAAACACACAAAATAAATAAACATAAAGCACAAAGTCAGAAGCTATAATATATAGTAAGAGAAAACAATAATCAAGCCAAAAATTCCATTGAGTTCATTTTTTTTTGGCTGCTCATCTACTACTGGGCCTGGGGTCAACCCTTAAGGGTAGTTAATACACTAATTTTTTAAAAAATATGCTTAAGTTTTTCCCTAGATTTGATTCTTTTTAAAAACTTTTAGTGATGGTTATCTATCCACTCATACATCACCTACTTTGTCCAGCACAATTTTGTCAGACATAATCACAGTTCTAGTTATTTCCTGCCTATTGATCTCACCACTAAATTTTATCTGTGATTAATCTGAATGGCCCCCAGAGGCTCACATATTTAGATGCTTAGTTAGTCATCAGTGGTACTCCCTGATGATGATGAGGTGTAGTCTTGTGGGAATAGTCATGGAAGTATGTCACTGTGAGTGGGCTTTGAGGTGTCAGTGGCCCAACCAAGGTCCAGTGGCTCTCTCCCTTGCTGCTGTCCGAGATGTAGAACTCGCAGCTACTCCTTCAGCTCCATGTCTCCCTGCATCCCACCATGATCCTCAGCATGATAATGCCAATGGACTTAAACCTCTAAAATTGTAATCAAGCCCTAATGAAGTTCTTTTTTTTTTATAAGACCTTCTGTGGTACTTGTGTCTCTTCACAGAAATAGAACACTAACTAAGACAGCAGGCAAATCCAGGTACATCTATCAAGATACGGTCAAACGAGAAAGGTGAATAATAAAGTGGCAAAATCTCTTCTTGTTCCCATCTAAACCTTGATAAAACCAGCCCCTCTTGGGACTCTCTGAAAAATAACCTACTTGACCAACTCCACACTTTCAACCTTTGGTTAGAGCTTGGAAGCAAGCAGTTATTGACAAACTACTTTGAGAATGTCACTTCAGTAGAATGTCATTTAGTGCTTGTGGTGTCACCCAGAGGTAAAAAGCTTCTCTGGGAAGTACACTCAACTCTCATTTTAGTTCAACAAGTTACATTCATTTTTATAGTCTCTTTAGACACGCAAGACTAGTAGATACAGATGTTTATTATTAAGCAGTTTTTAAATTCATACATTGTGGCAGTTTGTTGGCCATGAAATATTAAATATATGATTCTTCCTGATCTGCATGAGTAAAACTTTGGAGGAATAAGCTAACATTAAGTCACAGTGTAGCTGAGCCAGGTTATCAGGATTTAAACACAAAGCCTAAACCTTTAATCCCAGTACTAGAGAGTCATATGTCTTTAATTCCAGCACTAGAGGTAATATAAAATGAGAGGAGAAAAGTGCTGCTTGCTTAGTCTATGGTTGCCCATTCTTGGTAGAGATAAGACTTCTCTAGTGGCTTGGCTGCTTTGCTTTTCTGGTTTTGGGGTTGAACCCCAATATCTGACTCTGGGTTTTTATTATTCATACTGTACCTCCACATCACATTTTTTGCACCTTTGGCTCAGGAAACATCATAGAAGAAGGAAGAGAAAGATTATAAGAGTCAAAATATCAAGAAGTCTGTCATGAAACAATGCCTCCGAGAAATGGTTGCTTAAAGGCCAGAACAATGGTAAATATCAATGGAAATGTTAACCATTGGAATCAATGGAAAGGGGTGAATTTCATGGCCTTACCCTTGGAAAAAGAACTACAGGTAACAAATGACTACTGAGAAAATTATCTATATTGGGTAACCAATAAGAGGCCGCATCTCCCATAGAGGACTTTTATTAGTTATCTAATGTAAAATGCTCAACCCTGAAATCATATACACGCAAACAACAAAAGCAAACTCAGCAGTTTATATTTATATGTGTGTACATATACCTTTATACGTAACAATAATAATAAAAGAAAAACATGCTACCTAGGGAGGGTACCTGGGAGAGGCTAGAGGCAGAAAAAAAGATTTCAATTATATATATGCAATTTAGATAAAGTAAAACAAATAAAATATTATATATATATATATAATTTTATTTTATTTAGTTGCATGTCTTTCTTAAAATAAAGACAGGGTGTTTTCCAAAATAAATATATTGTTCTTCAAGAAAAGATGAAAAAAATGAAAGAAAATATTTTAAAATGCATCTGAACATGAGAAACTTTCCTATACAGAGTTTTGATTGAAGTGCCTCTCAATGTGATTTGGGGGAATCTCTAGCTCTATAGACAGATGAGCTTTTCTCCTGTTGGTAGGAGTATACAAAATTTACTGATTTTGTATGTAGATCATCTCACTGTTTGCATTTTCAAATATTTAAAATATGATACTTTGTGGTTAAGGTGTTCTGAAAATGGAAAGATAACATACTCTGAACTTTGTTTATGTGTTTATTTTAATTCTAGTATATTAATTTTACAAAGGACATTCTCATACAAAGTATAATGTAATTTGATCATATCTAGCCTCACTATTGCCCCTTCATATAATCCCATTCCCCTCCCTATTTCCTAGTAGTCTCTTTCTTATTTTCATATCCTTTCCCCCAGCTGGAGTTTACCCTTTAGTGATAGTTCCAGTGACTGGCTAGCTGCTGAGAATCTGAAATCACACTGCTACGGGTAGACATGTCTTTACAGATTTGTTATGTGTTGAGGTTCTTTAATTTCTACTTAAGACATCACTATAACTATCAGAAGGGAAAAGAAACTCAGTTAGGGAAAAACCATTTCATCCTTACAAGCCATGAGATTGATTATTGTCAAGTTCATTTATAAGACAAATTACAATGTCTCATGCTAGCATTGTTCAAATCAGGAAGATCAGGAGGGAGATTCCTGGAAGGGAATGCTGCAAGAACGGAGAACTGGCTGTATTCAAAAGTCACAAGGTCCCAGCTCCACACTTATAGTACCACAAGATAAAGAAGGAAAATTAAAAACCATAAATATGCAAATGAATAGATAGGGATATAGTTGGTAGAGTGCTTCCCTAATTTGTATGATGCCTTGGTTCCACACAACAGTATAAATTAAGTGTAACCCAGCACTTGGAAAGTTGTAGTAATAGGGGCGGCGAGGCTGCGACCCAGCAGCCCGGCTGCCTGGCTAGCTTATGCTCCGAAATAACAACACACAAACTGTACTCTTTTAGACACTGCTTGGCCCTTTAGCTCTAGCCCTTACTGGCTAATTCTGATATCCCGATCAACCCATCTCTAATAATCTGTGAGCACCGGTCTTACCGGGAAGATTCTAGCCCACGTCCATCCATGGTCGGAGCTTCATTGCGTGTGTCTGCCCTGGAGCGGGACATGGCATCTCTCTCAGGCGTCTGCTCCCAAGAGGAGAGCTGTGGAGTCTGAGCTCACTTCCTCTTCCTCCCAGCATTCTGCTCTGTTTACTCCTCCCACCTATCTTCTAACCAATAAAATGGGCCAAGGCAGTTCCTTTATTAGCCAATGACCTTCCTCCATCAGAAAGTGGAAGTAGGAGGATCAGAAGCTCAAGGTTAGCTCAGAGACAAAGCAAGCTGGAGTGGAAGCTTCTGTACATGAGACCTTGACACAGTAACAACAAAAAGAATATGCAAGCAAGATCTCATTTCCCTTGAATATTTTGCTGTGGTTTGTAATTTTGCACTCTTCCAACTTAAAGGTGCAGTGTTCTCGTCTTTATCTTGGTGATTCTTCACTTTGGACCAATGGAAGGCCAGCTGTCACTTCTGATTAGAAACACGAAATGTCCTTGTTGGCCTAGGCTTTCACTCTCATATTCTGTTGTCCCCTCAAAAATGGTATATTGAAAATTCCTTAAGCTGAAAAAGATGCTCGATGCATTCAGTATAAGCTACTAAATGCTCTAGACATGGAGCAGCATTCAGCCACGGCCAGTGGAAAGCAGCAGAAACTATCGGGCTAACTACAAAGATGTACATGAGAAACACAATGGCAGTTTAGGTCACTGAGTTCTGGAGTGGTTGTTACATAGAATTTTGTAGGATAATAAGATAATGGAAGCTTTTGACCTTGTTCAAAGACATTGTTGAGTATATGATGAACTTTATTTGCAGTAAAGCATATGCATAAATTCTAAGTTCTATGCAGTTAGAAGATTCATTGACCTTCTGAATGGTCTGTGAAGGTCTGGTTATTAATGCTGTTTTTATTCATACAGCTAAAGATAAACTTTCAGGTGTCTTGGCAAACTGGTAATTCAACCTGAAATATGAGTCAGATGAAAAGTCTACCTGTGTTATTTTGCAAATGACTTTTAAATATTTCTCTAAGTCTCTCTCTCTCTCTTTCTCTCTCTCTCTCTCTCTCTCTCTCTCTCTCTCTCTCTCTCTCTCCAGTCTTCTCATTCATTTCAAGAAACAAGCTTTTCTGGTGACACCTGTAAAATGTGTTTTGAAATTATCATCTTTCTGCAACCAAGCATTACCTCTGAAAACCCTCATTTCATGATGATTGTCGTGGCCTCTTATCTCCTTACCTGTCCTTTTGCAACCCATTTTGCAACCAATAGCTGAATTTCTACTCAAAACTTTCCCTTGGCAGTGTTTTTTATTCTAATTTAAAAAATAGTTTATGCTTATGTCAGGAACACTTTGCAATTCAGTTAAGAAACAGAGTTACATTCTGCTCAGCCTGAACCATAGGGAAAACACCTAATGGTTTTAAAATTGGTTATTCATCTATTCATTCATGTGTCTAACATTATTTATATGAAAGCAAAGACAATAAGAATCTTATATGATGGTACACAGAGCACTCTATAGATCTACTTTTAAGTATATGCAAAAGGTTTTGAAAAACAGAAATCAGGTATGGAGTTATACCACAATTGGTAAGATGCTTCCCCAGCATGGAGAAAGCTCTGATTTCAGCTCCCAGCACTAAAAACTACAAAATATTCGAGGGCCTATTTCCTAATATTTTCTAGCAAATAGGCACTAAAAATTTAAAAAGAAATCTGGATTATGATGTTTTGATAGTTTAGAAGTTTCCTAACTCTCATTAGTAGCATTGTCATGTTATTATTAATCGAAAAAATATTAGGTTCCATACCCACCTTACCAAATAATTCTAAATTTCTACTGGCTTCTATTTGTAGATATTTATATGTAGCATACTTTACATTCTTTACCTCTGGGTACATGTAGCCTGAAGTGTATTCAAACCCACCATATTCCAGCAAGAATGAGCTGGAATTTCTGATGTTCTTATACATGTTGGATGTAACCAGTTTTAACAGGTTACCAGATTTATGTGCAGATAGTTGATTATAGTACTGTGATTATTGTGCTTTTAATATCTTATCTGTTATAATATATCATACTTTATTTCTGAGAATTTTAATCTCTCTTCTCGTTTCTTCATTGATATTGCTACAGAATTATCAAATTTATTTGGCCTTTTCACCAAACTACTTCTTATCAAACCATCTTCATTTTGCTGATTCTGCCTGGCTTTTTAAATTAGTATCAATCCCATTTATTTGTTCTGTGATTAATTTCTGTCCTTTTGATAACTTTCTGCTTCATTTCTTTTGTTTTGTGTGTTTTGGGAATGTAAAGGTAAGTGGTTGACTTGAAATATTTTTTTCCTAACTTGTGCACTTCCTGCTTAGACTGATATTTGCTGTACCCTGCAAGTTTTGCTATCTTTGTTTTCATTTTCACTTCTACAAAATTATGTTTTTGTTTCCCTTTTATGTCTTTATTTTTACTGGCTGTTCTGAAGTACATTATCTCATTTCTATATACTATGCACCTTATATCTATGATCTACAATTTGTACTGCTGTGGTCAGAAAATAAAGTCATCATGATTTCAATCTCCTTAAAATTACTCAGGTTTGACTTGCTGCCTGATATATCATCTACCCAGCAGCGTACAGAGCTACTCCGCAAACATACAAGAAGAATGCATATTCTGCTGCTTTCAGCTCCTCTGATGTCTCTTGGTCCGATTTGATTTAAAATATAGTCTCATCTACAATTGCTTAATTAATTTTCTCTCTGGATGGCCTGTCTTCTGCTGAGAATAGGATGTTGAAGTCATCTACTGAGATTATACACAAACGATACACAAAAGTCATCTAAAATTGATTAAAGAATAAACATACAGACTGAAAACTTTAGAATTCCTAGAAGAAAATACATGGGAAAGGCCCCTTGACACTAATCTTAGCAGTGAGTTCTTGGATAAGACTCTAAAGCACAAGCAACAAAAAGAAAAACAAACAAGCAGGACCACATCAAATTGAAAAGGTTTTCAAGAAACACAACAAAATGAAAATGCAAGCTGCAGAATGAGAAATATTGACAAATCACTAAGGGGATATTGCTTCTAACATATAAGGAATTCATACAACTTAATAGAGAAGTCAAGACAAAGCAATACAAAAATGTGCCGAGGATACAAATAAGCATTTCTCAGTGTGGAAGTATCAATAAGATACTATTCAATGGGTACACACTTCCAGTTATAAGACAAATGAATCTGAACTTAAAACAGAGTGACTGACTTTACTTAACAAAATGTGTTTTATACTTGAGATGAGCTAGTATATCATAATTGTTTTCATCTCAGGAGTTGAAAGTAATACTATCAAATGATAGGTATATTAAGTAGCCTTGTTGTGAATATTATGTTATAATATACACATATCAAATAATTATAATGTACTATATATATATACATATATATGTGTATGTATATATATATACACCTATATATACAGTTTTCTTATGGTAACCTCAACATCAATAAACTTAGTCAACATTACTAGAATAGCTGGGAAAACGTGAATAAAGTCTATGTGTGGAGGCAGTAGTGTTCACTTTGATTTTCTAATTTGACAATCCCATTAAAGTTATGTAAGACTTTGTTATTAAATGACATACAGTTTAATGAAAGACGCTTTCCAAATGGGAGGTCTTCTTGCAGCCTTTCAAAAGCTTGAAGACAGTCTAAAAGGAAAAAAAAAAAACAGCTGAATTATTATCATTTCAGATTTCTTTTTGGTGTTTGGTTGTTCATTATTGCTTCTTTTCTTGTAAAAAGAATGTTCTTTACATCAAATTGAGAATAAAAGGCTAGAAGTAAATGCTGAATATATGAAGCATTTCTAAGACAGAGTGAATTAGAACCACCAACTAAAGAGTCCTAGATACACTCACATAATCATGGTCGACAACTTCTCAAAACAGAAATCAAAGAGATACCAGCTGATTATAAGTAGAGAAATCTTCTTTTCAGACAAATGAACTGGAAACTACACATCTTTAAGCGTGGTACATGTTACAAAGGCAGTTAGAAGTGACCATTTGGAGCCACAAGAACCAAATGTAAAGATGCCATGCTTCACTGTCCTCTTTTGTCATTACATAGTTTTGGTTTATAGATCACAGTGGTGTGAACCATGTGCTATCAAAGATGGGAACTCTAAGTGATAGAGACATTAAAGATATTAAAGGTGGAGTAGACAGCGATAGAACAGAGACAAAGGAGAAGACAAAGAAGAGAAATAGAAAGGGATGGGAAGAGAGAAACAGAAGGAGAGGAGGAAAGGTTCTTTTTGAGAAAAGAAAGAAGGGGATCATATATATGGAGTTAAAAATACCTCATTGGTTCCTACTTGAAACAATAAATGATAAAAATCATACTCAAAATATGCTGTTTATGAAACAATGCCTGAGCTAGCATGTACATCTTCTATTCCTTTCTAGGTCTTCTTGTGAATCCTGTTTCTTCTTCCTAGTGTATTCTCTATCAAACCCCTGAGAGAATAATTTACCACACCTGTTTATTTTCATCTCTGCTGAATATTTTTTATCATGAGAATCTTCTTTAGTGCTGTCTTTCTACAAGGATTGCCCTTCATTGTCACCAATGCTATTTATTTCCAAATGTGAATGCATTGCAAACATCGTGCCTCATAGAATCTCATTGAAAGCTTTCATTGCATATGTATCATATTTAAGGTAGAATTCTTAAAACACAGACAAGTTGCTATCAACAGTGTTTGTACCAGTTCTTGAACCCAGAGAAATTTAGATTTTCAAGGAACATTTCAAATACTTTCTGCATGTGGCAGATGATTTAGGGGACTCTGAAAGGGAAATAATAAAAGAAGAGGAGATAAAGATATATGAAATAATGAGGATGGTATAAAAAATCTAATGGTGTGATCCGATTAACCTTGTCCCATAATACTTGACTATGACAGCATTTAGATCAAAGGAAAGTGATCCTTACATAATGTAAAATTAATCTATGGAACTCTGAATTGAAGAATATTATTGAGGTAAATTGCTCAGTGAGCTTAAAGGTGGAAGTGAGTAACCTTTTAGATAAAGAGAAATTGCAGAGTCCATTCCAGAGGCTGAGATTTTTTTAGTCTCAGTTCCCCTAATGGAAAGTAGAAAGGATCAGCATTTAAATTCTTTGTATACTGCAGTAAAAGCTCTCAATGTATAAAATCAATATTTTGGATTTAGATGAGGCTCAATTGGTTTACACCTCTGTATCAATGTGCACGTACACAAGCACAAACTAAACTACAGCAGAAATCTGTAAGAAACAAAAACATGGACAGAAAATAGGAATCAATCAAGTAAAGACCTGCCATGCAAGCGTGAGAACAAATATTCAGTCCCTTGAGCCCACATAATCACCAATGATTTTGGCAGCATTTTTCAGAATCTCAGTGTGCCTGAGACAAAGGTAAGGGGTCCCCCAAAGCAGACTGGATGACTGAATTCGCTATAGTTGGGAGTTCTGGATTCTGGAAAAGATCCTAGCTTAGGAAATAAATTAAACAATGATGGAGGAAGATGTTCAACATCAGCTTCTGGTCTTTACACTCACATGTGTTTCCATACATGTGTAAGCATGAAGGTGCACATGGAGGCACAACACTCACACAAAAAGGTAGATAAAAGCAAGGGTTAATAATTAAATTTTATATATAGTCCTTTACTGAAATAAATATCCTGGAGCCTGATGTGGTGGCACATGCCTTTAATCTCAGAACTTGGGAGTCAGAGACAGGTAGATCCCTGAGTTGGAGGACAGCATTGTCTATATAGCAATTTCTTGTCATCCAGAGCAACACAGACAAAATCTGTCTCAAAAAAAGAAAACAAATTTTTAATTAACACATTTTAGTTTCTTTCTCTCCTTGCTTCCATGACTACATATCACTTTATTCTTTTAAAATATTCAGAGATCTTTTGTAACTTTCATAAGTAAATCTACTGTGCTTCAGAGATAATTCCTTGAGAATCAGATATAAGCAAATACCCTCATTCATTCATTTATTTATTAAACAGATACTTAGTAGTCATCTATTCTGTACCAAGCTGTGAAAAACAATTATGAAGAATGACCCAGTTCTCACATAATTTATACATCATCAGGAACTCTGATCTTTCAACTATAACACATGTTGTACTCTGCCAATCCCAGGAAGGTTGACCTAGTTAGTGACTTTATAATTTTCCTAAGTGAGCAATGAAACGAAAGGTAAAGAAACAATCATTCACTCCAGAAGAAAGGAAACAACTTGAAGAGTGTACAATGTGATACATCTAGACAGAAAACCAAGAAACAAAGAATGGAAAGCCTGTGGCTGCATCAAACAGAGGTAAAAGGGAGAAAGGCTGCACTGCATGCTGTGAAGGAGGACCCAGACCATGCTAGTTGATGCAAACCGTGCCATGATTCTTTTTTATTTTTTAATATTAAAAGTAGTATAAAGTCATGTGCATTTAAAGGGAAGATGATCGTGTAATCATATTTAAACATTTTAAAGATTATTCTGACTGACAAATGAGGAATGAATTAGAAAAGGAGAAGTGTTTGGGAAAGGAGTGGAAATTTGTAACATCAGTTAAAAAGAAAGAAAATAGTTCCTTTTACAGTGGAAGTCATAAGAAATAAGTAGCTAGAATTGTAGTTAACATCAAGAGGATGGATAAAATAAAGGCACAGTTAGAAGAGAACCAACACGGTATGATGATGTTTTGGGTTTTAGGGGTAAGAGAGAAGGGAGATCCAATGACTTGTGCCAGGTTGCTAGCCTATTCAGATGTGGATGAAATGGAGCCAATCACTGAATATGGTGATGTCTCTTGACTGTCAGCTTGACAGAATCTAAACTAACTACAGAAACAAGTGTCTGAGTAAATCTATGAAAGTTTATTAGGGTTAGTTAATTGAGGTCGGCAGCACCATCGCATGTGAAAAGTGGAAAGCTTGCTAAATATCATTATTCAGCTATAGATGATTTCGATTGAAGATGCAATGTGTCCAACTGTGCCATACTCCTGCTACAATACACTGTCCATTATGATCAACTATAATCTCGAATTATGAGTCAAAATAAACCTTTCTTTACATTGTTTTTCTCCAGTTCTTTGTTACAACAATGTGACAAATAACCGGAAAACTAAAAACAGAAGTGTAGGAACAGGTGAGATGAGGGAGACCATTGACCAGGTGAAGATATTTAAAATTTCAGATAGTCAAGAAAAGTGGAGTAGATATAAGATTTGTGTTAAACAGGGTTGAAGTGGGATAGTCTATAAATCAGAGGTATAAAAACTAGTTCCCATTTTAAAGACTTTTCACATCAAATATTGAGCCTCAGTTGCTGTTGTATAGATGATAGGCTACCTGGTGGTATTGATCTTTTGAAAATGATTAAAGAGAATTTATTGAAGATGAGAATCATGGTAATCATAAAGAAGAAATTGTATTCCAGTGTATCTTTTGAGAAAAAAATGGAGTCACTGGAAATTTATGAAATTTAAAAATTATCAGAATTAATAAGGGAGAATCTAGAACTACCCAGATGTCAGTAAACTTCAATGTTTGAGAAACTATCATGTACATGAGATTTTGCATGAGTCCTCATGTTATGAAATAAGATAAAGTCCTAAGATTCAGATCCTAAGACCAGGGATAAGAAAGACTTAGGGGTCATGTCAGAGAAGGAGGCTAATGTGAATCTAGTCTCAAAGACATTACAGTCCTATGCACATGAAACTAGTAGTATATACTGATTAAGTTCACTAAATTAAAAATAATCTTGGAAAATATTTGAAAGTCTGAAAAATCACTTGCTATCAAAAGTTCCTCTAAATATCTATTTATTTTAGAATGAGATAAAAATCTTGTTTTATCACTATTTTAAGCATTATTTTCCTCAAGAAGATATTTTTGTATATAAACTTAAGAATAAATTAAAATACTCTTGGCATAAAAGGCTTTTTAAAAAAATCTATTTTAAATGACTGCAATAGACATGCATTTGTTCTGCAGAAAATGAGACTATAATCTCATGTTAAAAAATATGTCTTGGTGTGTATATTGACAATTATGAATTGTTTTGCACAAATATTCATGGGCCTTCTGTAATATTTAAACTTTAAATTGAAACTATCTTGGATTGGTTGAAAAATGTCTCTCATAGGCTCATGTATTTGAACATTTGCTCCCAAGTTAGAAGTTTTGTTTAGAGGTCTTGTGAGATTTTTAGGGAGTTGAACCTTGCTAGAGAAAGTATGACCACACACTTTGGGAGTTCATACCCACTCCCCACTTCCAGTTCATTCTCTCTGCTTTCTGCATGTGGTTGAAGATGTAAACTCTCAGCTTCCCTACTCCCACCTCATTTGGCCTTGCTATCCTTACCATTATAGACTATCTCTCTGGAGCCATAAACCAAAATAGACTCTTCTAGAAGATGCTGCTGATCATAGCATTTTGCCCCAACAGAAAATCAGCTAACATAGGGGTCAAACTTACCAATATAAATTGGGTCCTAGTGTTTTCCAAAGGTTTATGTAATAAGGACTTACTTCCCAGGACAAGGCTATTAGGAAGTGTGTGAATTTGAAAAGTGAGGGGCTAGTGAAAGACTTTGGGTCATTGTGGGGGTGTCTTTAAAGTAGATTGTTGAATTCTAGTCTTTTCCTATTTATTTTGATTCTTGGCCATTATGTGAAAGAATCAGATCCATTATATATTTTCTGCAAGAAATACATTCTTAGTCAATATCCAACAGTTATTGTCAATAAATAATAACAGAAAACTGATCATGAAATAATATCTTTAAAGCTGTGGTCCACCTATACCTTTCACAAACGTCTCATGTGTTTGATATGATAGTGGAAAGTTAACACAGCTATATAATGGAAAATAATAACAACTATGAATCCCTTTACTTCATGTACCCAATTCTACACCATCTCTCTCCTCTTTATCTCTATGACAGCATAAAATACGCAAACATCATGTCCTCTAATTGACATTAAATCAACATTTCATTGTCCATAACAGATAATACCTTGTTTCTGTCTATACATTTACCAAGTATGTATATTAAATAGTTCGACTCTGTGGTTTCAATGTTTCTATGAGAATCAAATTTATGACATCAAATATCATATTTCCTAGCATTTTTTTCTCATGTCACTGGAACAAAAAAATCTAATACAAGATTTTTAATTCATGTATCCTGTCATTTATTTAATTATTCATTCAATACTTATTGACAGTGTGTTATATTTCTGGTCTTAAAAGAAGCACTGGGACCTATTGGGAAGACAAAGAAGGGATCTTTATCAATTCCAAGCACAAGTTCAGTAAGAGAAAGAGGAACCGTTGAATGTACTTAACACTTATGTTAAAGCCTTTAACCTGGAAGTTACTTAAAAATGAATATAAGAGGAGTATAGAAAAAAGGTGAGTATTTATTAGAAACAGTGATGATGGAGTATGGATATAAACTCTCTGGGAGGTCATTCAGAGACAGGCAGAGTGGGTGGAGAGACACTGCCAACAAGAGAAAGAAGTTAAGCAAAGAAGTAAGGTAAAGTAAAGGGAGCATAAAGAGAAGATCGTTGTTAGCTGAGGAGGTTTTGAAAGACCTAAGTGTATAAACTAAGGAGCATACAGAGATGACAGAGTTACATCAGCTGAGGAGGCATACCGAGAAGACAGTGGTTATTAGCTGTAACCCCACCACGTAACTTCTCATCTATTTATGGACTCAGCCACCACATCTTTCATATCATCTCATCTACTAGATGAAATTTTTCCATTCTGCTTTGTACTTTCCCAGGCCTGAATTCACCACTGTGTTGCCACTTCTCATCTTCTTGATGCTTTCCCCACTAGACTATGCGTGGTTTAAGAGCATGGGTGACATCACAGACTGAATTGTTCAGGTTCTAGTACAGCAAACATGAAATTCCCAGAAGAGTGACTCACCAAGATTACATCCAGAATCAACAACCTAGCCTCTCAACCTCCTCTGTTTTTAATGTAGCAGATCTCCACACCACACTGTAAAGGCCTACTAGTAGCAGTGGGTGGACTTGGTCAAATGCTATTTCCTAAGCAAAGAAGTGCCTCTTGTCCCTACGAACTATGCTAGTTCTCTAACACTAACATCTATAATAGTAGCTAGTTTCACAGACTCCATTACCGTATTATCCCACTTCCCAGAAAACTTAATAGGGCCCAAAAGTTTGCTACCTGCCTAAGCTTCAGCTTGTAGCAGAGCCAAAATTCAAACCCATACCTTTTTGACCCTGGAAATTACATAGTCAATGTGTTAGGCATTATAAAATATCTTCCCTATACATTCATGACTCAGGTTCTCTATACCATCTATAGTGGTATTAGGAGTTTGATAGCAGGGTTCATCTCTTATTTATATTTTGACATTCCTCCCACTTCGCACAAAGGCAAACATTTTCAGGACACCTGCTTACTAACAACTATTGCAAGGCTATCACATGAATGAACACATCCGCTCAGCAACACTGCAATGTAGGTGAAGCTTAAAGTTTCTGGATCACATCTGGCAGTCCCATCTGTTCCTTTAACTTCTGCAATTAATCTGTCTTTGAAAACAATAGTAAATGTCCACACTTTAAGTGTTTAAACCTTTGGGTCATCAGTATTTCAAAGTCCTGATTCCCTACCCCAAACAAGTATTCAGACACAAGCCTGAGCCAGTGGACAGGACAAAAATTAAAACCCCAACCTGGTGGTGCATGCCTCTTTCCAACCCCCATCAACACTGTGGTATTTATCTCTATTATCAACGGTCAGGCTTTCACAGTGAATGTTAACATTTTCACCTACATTTCTGCAGGAAAGGGGCTTGCTTCATTGTTCAGAATACCATTTGCCCCGAAGATATTAGAGACCAGAAGGCTGCCTAAGAGCCTGCGAGAATTCTTGAATAAACCATAGATTCAATGAAAGGCAAGATCTGGTTTGTCCCTAGTTGTCCGGCATATATATTGACAGTGATAAACATTCCCATGAAAGAAAGTTACAAATTGCATTATCTAAAAGACTGGGTCTACAGTCAATGTGATAGTTATTAATTTGACATTAGAAAGTCCCTGACCTTATGAGTGTGAAAAATCTTTAGTTAAACAGCAAAGCCAGATATATTGAGGGTGACATGTGGAAAACAGCTTTTCACAAGCTGATCAGAAAGAAAGGGACATGTAGAAACAAGACTTCTAAGTATTTTCTCATCTAGCATAGATAAATTGTCTATTGCATTTGTTGGAATACAATGTTGTTGATGGAATATTTGGAATGGGACTTGTTTTGACCTGAGAGATCCAATCAACATATAGAATGAATCATCAGCCCTGAACTGCAGAAAAAAAAAAAACTATACTAGTTAAGGTCAAGTTAAAAAATCACTGGATTTTAGATCTAAATTCAATCACCTGGTCTAAGATTGGTTTACAGGACTTGGTCTGCAGAAGAAAGCAAATTGTTTAACCAAATTCAGTATCACATTTAACCGTAAACAGAGAAAATAGCTTGGGAAAGAGCCACTGGGCTCTTGCTCAAGACTGCTACCTAATCTGAAGCATGAGGCTGACATCAACCACATCTGCCCCTGTGCTATACTCAGGGAGTGGGACCTACCTAATAATCTACCCAGGTTCCCAGTATAACTCCACACCAACGTGCTTCTCTTTGTCCATCTTCAGAGCACATATCTATCACAACAGAGTGGTTAAATACAGAGAAGGGCCTATTTGTTAAAGGCTGACTTATTCCTGCTTTGAACCTTTCCACATATTCAGTGCTTAGACACCTTATTTATTTACACTTTCCTCTTGCCTGGTGATTTTATAGCACAAGCCTACCAATGACTACACCCAGGGATTTGGTCAAAGTTAGTCTTGTTTATACCTATAGCTTCCAGAAACTTCAAACAACCAGGCAATGTGGCTGAGAATGAGTGTTCACTGTTGGTTGGCAAGACAGTGCAGTCAAGAACAAATACATTCTCCTAAAGTGTTGTCTCAGAAGATTTAGCATCTCCTTCCATCCTTACAAAGAGTCACATTTTATAAACAGCCCTCGCCACATACCAGGACTTTTCAGGACTCAGATGTGTGCATATGCATAAAATTTATAAGAAACAGATATCCAAAAGATCCAAACAGCAAATTCTATAGAAAAGCAGACCAGATTGCCTGAAAGAACAAACATTCCTGATTATCTTCCCATCCACTGACAGCCTGTACAGACTGTTGAATGCTTCTTTGCTCTATTATCAGACTTTTTTGGGAGGCTGGAAGCTTCTCCATGTTCTGCCAAGTCCAGTCCAGCCAAGAAACAAGGCAACATTACTCCTGCTGGGTCTCAGCAACCCCTTTATTGCTTCGCTTTAGTGACTCATTGACATTTCTATTTCTAATTAATCAGTGTAAATATATTTTACAAATTGTCCTGGTAGCAGAATCACTCGGCTTCTGCATTTATAGAATTCACCTCACTTCCCAAATATCACATTTGGCAGAACATGTGTCATTTTCTATAAATATTGAAAAATCAATAATTGCTGCCAGAAACCCTATATTTGTTCAAATCCCAGGAAAGATAAATGATGAATAGAAATGCTTCTCTCTTTAAAATTCAAAAACAAGGCAGATGTGATTGTTTATTCATTTGATGTTTCCACAGTGTGTCTGGTTTCAGTAATCAGATGCTCAGCCTGTCTTCTTCTCCTTCTGTTGCATTTAATTCTTTCACAGCATCCTTTAAATGAGCATTTAGTTACATCATGCCATCTTCCAAAGAGAGAGAGTTCCAGGTCTACACAGGAACAGGTATGCTGGTATATAGGTATAGCAATGGGCTGGGAGGAGAGTTGGTTTAAAAGTAAATAATCTTCCCCAAGGTGATAATAGCATGACAGCTGCTGGCAGGATTGTCTCTCAGGGGTTTTGTTTGTTTGGCTTGGTTTGATTTGGTTTGGGATTTTTGGCCATTCTAAAATAATTTAAAATATTTTAGCCCTACATACTCTCCCCCCTTACTCTTTCTCATTCTTCTTTCCCTTACGCGATGGATAGATAGATAGATAGATAGATGATAGGTAGATAGACAGACAGAAAGGTAGATAGACTGACGGACAGACAGACAGATGATAGATAGATAGATAGATAGATAGATGATAGATAGATAGATAGATGATAGGTAGATAGACAGACAGAAAGGTAGATAGACTAACGGACAGACAGACAGATGATAGATAGATAGATAGATGATAGATAGATAGATAGATAGATAGATAGATAGATAGATAGATAGACAGATGATAGAGCTATCAGCAACACAGCACACTAAGTATCAGCACCCTTGTAGCCAACTGGCACTGCAGCATTCTCATCACTACTGCCTACCACAGGGCACAGTACTGAATATGTAGTGTAGTCCAGTAAATTTAAAATTCAAAGTACCATTCTGTACTGGGGAGAGTTTGGGGACCTTAGCTTGAATCCTAAGAACTTAAGTGAAGCTAAATGCAACAATTAATTCACATGTAATTCTTCTCCCATGCTGAGATGAGAGGTAAGACAGGAGAATGACTGGAAGTTTGTGAAGTAGTTAGCTGGCTTCTGCTGGGACTGTGTTACTTGTTAAATATCATAAAGTAAAAACTGTTAAGTTGAATTATTGTAAATTGAAAACCATCTGTAAATATGCATACTATGTACTCAAACATAAATCTTCATGTTGCATACTTTCACTAAATATTGTTAGAATAAGCATTATATATTCAAAAACTGTTGTTTAGAAATTCTTTAAAAAACAGAAAGAAATAATAGAAGCCAAAGCATATTTTTGTTTCCCCAATGGGTTATCTTGCAGCCACCTGGTAAACAAACCATTTTCATGACAATTACTTGGAATCTTACTTTGTGAAAGACAAAAGCCTTTGCTGCAAATAGCCCAGTGCACAGCACTTCATATTTGGTGGGTCACAAAGTCTCTTTCTCCGCTAATCAACTCTGCAATTTCAGCTTGGACTCAGCCCTAGAAAACACATAAGCCTGCATGTGTACTGACTATGTTCTGATAAAACTCCACTTACAGAAACAGGTAGGAAGCCAGAGAAAGGGCCCATGGGAAGCTGGGAGTTGACAATGTCTGGTTTAGAATATGATGAAAAGGCATTCAAGATAGTGGTGGGAAGGAGAGCCCATGAGAGCTAGTGCAAACATAGCTTTTTCACTGTGTGCTTCCTTTTTTAATGTTCATTCTTTCCCAAACACTAAAATATGTTATTTTTCTGTATTTCTGTGTGCAGGTGTATAGACATATGTCTGTGTGCTGGTCAAAAGTTTTTCTTCCTTAGATTTGCTCTCTTTCTGTTTTGGGTTGTTTTCTTTTGCTTTGTTTGTTTTGTTTTAGATAGTATTTCTCACTGGCTGGGAATTAACAAGTCAGCCAGACTTGCTGACCAATAGGCCGAGGCATCCTCCTTCCTCTGTCTCTACAGTAGTGGAACTACATGTGCCACCATGCCTGGCCTTTTGCATGTGGGTTCTAGGGATGAGATGCAGCTCTTCATGCTTGCAAGGCAAATGCTTTTCCAATGGATCCACATCACCATACATTTCATGACTACAATATTGACCTGACTTTGGAACATATATCTAAAATCAAGAGAATGAGACCAATATATATGATGCAAGCAGCTTAGACTCATTCTTTGATGGCCTAAATTCAGATATGCCCAAAATGAGTATAGCTACAGTGCAACATGTTCAGCAGCCTCTGAATTCCTTCCTAGGTTTAGTTAGTTTTTGTTGGATTGTTCACTTATAGCCAATGGTGTGTGGTGTAAACTGATTCATAATTCATTATTTCATTTAATATGAATACAACCCAATGAAATAACATTTCTCTCATTTTAAAAGTGAGGAATTGTTATGCAGAGATGTAAAGCACTCAACCAAATTCTTTCATCAGGCAGCAGTGACAAGCTGTGAGTTCTTACTGGACTGACTCTCGACATGCAGTAAGTTTGGGTGACCATAACGTGAGACAGTATTTCTTGAAAGCTCATAAATCTGGGTGCAGTTTCACAAAATAATAAACACACAGAATGAGTTCCAGAAGCCACCGCTTGTGTCCCTGAGTTAAATTCCTTTTTAACTAAGAGAAAATAGGTATCGACCACAGTTGGCTTGATTGCAAATGCCAGGCTCTTTGAATTATTAGGAACCACAATGAAAAATTGATTACATTTAAAACATCCTGTGAAAAGTTTTACAATCACACATTAAGAAATGGTGTTAAACAAATAAGAACTAATTGTTCTCAGCTGCACTGGTAATAACCTTGTCTGCCTTCCTGGTACAATGAGTATTCATTTCATTTGAATGGGAAAAGTAAATAAAAAGAAAAAGTCACAGATCTCATTCACATTCAGTCGCTATAATTCTAAGCCGCAGGTCACCCTACCGAGGAAGGAGAGCAGTGCAACCACTAATGCTTTCACTGGGACACATCTGCCTATCCATGACTGTACTGAGTCCATGAGGAAATCAACAGGGAACTGATACCACACATCATATACTAGGTGTGCATCAAAAAATGCACTTTGAGGGACAAAGTGAATTATTTTAAGTGCCCAGTGAAGTACAAATCAAAGCAAATATCAAGGCAAATACATTTTCTGTCTTCACTCATGGTCAGCCATCGACTGTCTGCAGCGTGGCCCAGAGAACAAAAATCCCACCTGATCCCATTGCCGTCATCAACTCATCAGTCACATTGAGTGAGAACTAAGTAGTTGGGTCAGCTCCGCACTGCACTCATGGAGCCTTCTTTATATTCTGGTTTCTCTGCTGAATCCGAGTGGATGGGTGAGGGTTGCTTCAGTAACAAACCGTGCCAAAATGTTCAGTTTCTTACAATGATGTTCCTTTCTCATTTGGGCAAATTGAACCTCTTGGGACCCACATGTGAGTCTCAGCCAACTGAGAGCTTGTCACCCTTGCCACAAGAGAACTCACAACCATAGTGTACCACATCAGTGGACAGCGTATGCCTCTAGTGACCTTCACTCAAGTGGAGACCCTTTGCTCCAATGCCGTATTAGAGTTATGCTTTTCTGTTCCAAAGTTTTGAAAGGCACTTCATCTCAACAACTTCACATATGACTAACAAACTATCCATGTATGCCACTGTCATTTATATTTTGATTATCTGTTTGCAAATTTAAACCATTTCATAATATAACCATACTCATAAACACATGCTCTACTTCTGAGATCTTAAATTTGGCGATGTTTATTTTCTGGTCCCACCATACCATCATTCTTCCCTTCCTGATAGAGATGCAGGAATATCATCCACAGTCTCTTCTCCACTCGAGTTTATAGGCACAATGCAAAATAAACAACGTCTCTTAAGCCCCAAAGGCCTACAGAGGCTTCTTATAGCATGGTGACATCATGAGTCCTGATAGTCATGCATCTCAGCCACTGTTTGAAAATCCTGATGCCAGACAATATCACAAGTCAGTGAGGTGAAGGGTTTTATGGTCGTGTATTAATATGCTTGTAGAAGCACCAATGTGATTTCAATGTACAGAGAAATTTGTAGCCAGAGTAATAAGTCTGTCTTTGACAGGTGAAGTCCTTCAAGAAGGTGGTCTGCTCCCAGCACCCACAAGACAGTACACAACTGTCTCTGACTTCAGTTCCTTAGGATCCCATGTCCTCTTCTGGCCTCTTCCAAGTGCTTGCTCAGTTGAGAGCATCTCTCACTGAAACATCTTCACATGAGGTAATGGAGAAATCCTTTCTGAGCACCCCTTCCCCCATAAGCTTGTTATAACTCCTTCTGGCATGGAAATGACATCTCAATCTATCCCCATAGGAGATTTTCTACTTTCTTTTCCTGTCATAATAGAACTATTCCACAGGCCAACAAATTTCCAGAAGCATCACAAAATTCACTTATCTAAACTGAAACCCTTCATCTCTCCCAGTTACGCCTGGGAAGCCAGTTCACAGGAGCCTGTTGTTAAATATTTAGAAACTTCTAAGACTGCTTCCTAATCTTTATGTTAGCTTGAGGTCAGACATGATGAGCTGATTTCTACTATAAAAGCTGGAAAACCTTGCAAATCAAGGCTTCAAAATTTGTTAGTTTGTAAAATTTTTCAATATTTTTATGTTTAAATTTAAACTCTCTTATAATTTTATGAACTCCCTTTTTCCTCATTCTGCATTAAAAATCCAGAAACTCAAAAATACTTGAGCACGGTGCCCGTCATACCTAAGATTAAACCACAGAGCTGACTCCTAGGATATAACCTCTTGCCAAAGCAGCACTTCACTTATAAGATTAGTCACATGTGAACCCTAGACAAAAGTTGTAATTGGTTTTCATTTTTGTTTTTTCTTTTGTTTGTTTGCTTTTCCTTCATTCATTCACTCATTTCTTTTATTCATTAACAAACACTTACTGACTACTCTGTGCTGGAAACCAGAACTATCAACATAAATAAGATATAGTTTCTGTTCTAAGGACCTTCACCAATTGAGAAACAAAAACATCTTAGCAGACAAATCATAGCAGGATGTGATGTTTGAAACCCTGGCCCCTTTTATCTTCTCCATGGAAGTCAGGCATGTGCCCATGAACTGGGCTCCTAAAGTTAATGAAGATCTTCATGCAACCTGGAATAACACTTTCAGAAGCTTGAAGCTTCGTTCATCTCCATATGCACAGCTCATGGCATGATATTCCTGCACAGTTCATCCTTCTCTGTATCATGTGCTCAAAGACCAAGGACTGGCCTTTTTTTCTTCCCAGTTTTACATCAAGCCAGGCAAATGTATTGTCATTGGTTTCCTTGCATCTGCCAACGGGCAATATGTCAAATAAATAATTTAAACCAGCTGAGACACTACAAGAAAACAAAGCCATCAATCATCTTAGCTGCATTATTGATTGCCAATAACAGGATAGCTGCTAAGACAAATGACTCAACTATTACACTAGTGAGGTTTTAGCCTGTCCCAACTACATAAATCATGTGAAACTGCTTGTTGTTTTAAGGTGTACAAACATATTCATAATCCCTCATTTTGCTATTTATCTTGACTGGTTCTTCATATGCGAAAATCTCAATTACTTCATTTACCCACCTAATATATCTTTTTTCTTTATCTCTCTAGGAAATACCACCTGATTGCTGCTTATCCCCATTTGAAGATCACCTCTTGTTATGCCTGCTCAAAAAAGATCTAGATATTGGCTTAGAGGTAAAAGATGAGTAAAATACAATATCTTTAAATAAATTTATCCAAGTCAGATAGGCCAAGGTTTATTGATTAAATAAGAAAATGGCTACTGGAGTTGAAAAACACGGGTTCAGGAATAGCTATTGGTTGTATGAGCTTGGACTTTGTATTGTTTTCTCATTTTTTTTTTTTTTGGCAAAGTGGAGCTATTACTTGACCTTCTGACACCATGATATTGTTGTGGGAATAAATAAAACTACAATTAACACTAGTCAGCATGGTTTCAGCTTAAGATAACCATCCCCTCAGTTTGTCAATGTCCTATTACTCTGGGTGTAGTGGTTTTGGCAATAGAATCTTCTAAAGGGAGGGGCATAAAGACTGGAAGAGACAAAGGTGACTGAAACTGCAAAGTAGTCGTATTTTCTAGTCACAGTAGGAAAGATACACATACAAATTCAAAGAGATTATGATCACATGCAGAAGACTCATACAAACCCAAACCAGACAAAGGGAGGGGCACACGAAAAACTGTTAACATTTGAGATATTTTGGAAGAAATAATCAGCTTGCTTTAATGATGCAATCCTCAGAGCAGGGGGACCACACCTCAGAAATTCAAAGAAGGCCTAACTCCCAAAAGTAGCTGGACATGACAAACTAAACTCAATGGGAAAGAAAGAAGAAGACTAAAATTCAAATTTGGGTAGAAAAGGTGGTGAAGAAGTACAGACTGGATATAGGAACAGTTAGAAGAGGAAGGTTAAATATAATAAAAACATATTAAATGAAAATTGTTCTGACATGAACACAAACACCTTTATATTACCACGAGTATAAGGTTTTTTGATAGTCCACAAAGAAATTAGACAATTTTAAGGGTATACATTTGCCAAACGACTAACTGAAGGGATGCAGGAAGGAGTATAGGAATGCTGATGGATAGTGCAGGAGCTTAACTATGATTCCCGTAATCAGAGAGAGTACAGTACAAGAAAGAGAGCCTAAAAACTCCCAATAACAAACTTGTAAAAATGAGACTACCTTGGGAAAAACCAATGATTCCTTCACAGATATACTCAGTTCTGGGGAGTTTCATAGTATGGAATCAGATACATTCTGGTATCTCCTCATCAGCTATACCCTGACAGCACCTAGGAGGCAAAGGAGCTAGTACCTGTAACTTAGGTAGGTTAATGTCCTGAGGCCAAACCATGTGGAAATAGTTGGGAGGAAAATAAATGTAGAGGGACAAAAGAAGGAACCCAGTACAATATGACAGTGTGAAACGAACTGTGTTAGATTATCCTGCCACCATGAATATTACCCACAAATTCATAATATTCTTTGTCTCTCCAGAGCCCCAATTGCCTCCTGAAGTCTTGTCAACTTTATCTCTACCATTTCTCTTACATAGACTTTCTAATGTAGAAACCTTCTAGATTATTGTATTAGGTAAAATCTTTTGAAAGCATAATGTCAGAAAACAGCCCAATCTGTCTAAATAAATGAGGGATTTATTGGCTTCTTCACTTCAGTCTCTATGAAAACTATGCTCCATTCATGTTCTAATTTGGGATTCTAATTATTTCATTAGAATCTAGTCTTTCTTTCTGTATTTCTTGCCTCATCTACTTCTCAAGCTATAGACTTCCTTACTATGTAGGTGCTCTTTCCATTGGGAATTTGAGTTGCTGTGACCTATTAAATACAATTAAAGCTAGCAAAACAACAGAAGTGGTCCCCTATCAGAGTAGAAGTTCCAAATCTGAGCCTTGTTGCCCTCTATAACTTAAAACATGTTTCACTTCTTTGTAACGACTGTGACCAACATAAATAGTCTAGTTCTCAGACCTGAGCCAAGCATCTTCTCCAGAGATAATTGGTATCAGGTACACACACACACATATACTTATGAATATTGATGTAGAACTAATCAGTAAAATATTGGCAAATTGAATCCAAGAACACCGCAGAAAAATCATCCACCATGACCAAGTAGGCTTCATCCCATGCATACAGGCGTGGCTCAACATATGAAAATCTGTCAATGTAATCTACCATATAAGCAAACTGAGATAAAAAAAAAACACATGACATTCCCATTAGATCCTGAAAATGCCTTCTACAAAATTTAGCACCCCTTCAAAATAAAAGGCTGGGAGAGAGCAGGGATAGATTGAACATAGCTAAACATAATAAAGGTGATATACAGCAAGCCAACAGTCAACATCAAACTAAATAAAAACTCAAAGCAATCCCACTCAAATCAGAAACAAGACAAGGTTGTTCACTCTCTTTGTATCTATTCAATATAGCACTTGAAATTCTAACTAAAGCAATAAGACAACAAAAGGAGATCAAGGTGACACAAACAGGAAAAGAAAAAGCCAAACTCTAACTATTTGTTGATGATATGATAGTTTACATATGTGACTCCAAAAATTCTACAAGGCAGAATAGATCTAATTTACTGCTTGGTGGAAAAGTCTGCCAAATACTTATGAGTCTGTAGGCTGAAGATTGATGCTACAATGATACCGAAGAATTTTGGGTGACTGTCCATGCAGCAAGATGTCTCTGTCAATTCTAGAGTTTTGGAAGTTGCCTTCAATGCACTTCTTGTTTACTTAGGTAATATTATAACCATCTGGGGTCTTTGATGGAGATGAAGAATAGATAGTTATAGTTATAATTTTCCTTTAAATGATAAAGTAGATATAAATGTTGTAAATATAATTTTTGCTTAATACCTGTTTTGTTATATATAATTTTACTATGTTAAAGTTAAAACCTTCCTTTTTATTTAAACAGAAACGGGGAAATGGTGTGGGAATTCCATCTGTCTGTGTGTTGCTTTTATTGGCTACTGCATAAAGAAGCTGTTTGGGGCCTGTGCCGGCCAGAATAGAGCTAGGCAAGGAAAACTTAAGAAGGTGGATTCAGGAAATGCCATGGAGCTACCAGGGGGAAAAGATGTGAGCAACCAGCTGGAACCCTACCGGTAGGACATGGGCCTCATGGTAAAATATAAAATAATAGAAATGGATTAATTCTAGATGTAAGAGCTAGATAGCAATATGCTTAAGCAATTGGTCAAACAGTATTGCAAATAATATACGTTTTGTGTGATTATTTCATGTAAGGGTGGCCAGGAAACAAATAAGTGGCCGCATACAACAGCTGGGGTCACAGAAGAGGATAGAAGGAAGAAAGGAAGGAAGGCAGGGAACAAAGAAAATTGCATAGTTCAATAAAAGCAAAAAATGTACACTACCAGAGGAGAAAAAAAAATCATCAAAACTACCCAGTTATAAATCCTGTAACTTACCACAGCAACCTGCCTGTTTGATGTACTGGTGCAACTGTGGTACATATATTGTGGGAGTTACCAACTATTTTTTATTTTATTTAGGGTCCACTACATGAGATGAAATCCATACCTCACACTGCTAAAGGGGCTAAGAACCTGAGACTGGATAGATTATGGGCCTAGAGGAAAACTTAATACTATTATTCAGCTAAAGAAATATAACAAAAATGAATCCTAATGATATATTACTATACCCAAATATCAGTGCATTTTACAGTTCTCGTCGTAGAAGTTTCTTCTTGTAATTAACACAAAACCCCACAAGTTGACAATGTGTAGAGAGTTAGTGATTTTATTTATCACTCCGCCCTCACCACTCTTTATCAAATTTCTCTTCTTAAGTCTCTATTACCTATTAGAAAAAGGAGGCAGAAAGGTTGAAAAAAATCAGGGGTGCTGGATAACTTCATGAAAGCAGAGTTCTAGACAGAACGTGGCTAACACTGCATGTACAAGACCTATACAAGCCAGACAAACACCGCACTGAGAAGGAGAAGTAGCCACAAAGTCTCACTTCTTAACAAGAAGCTATCTGCACTTCATACCTAGTGGGAGAGAGAAAATCTGTGTTCCCAAACAGAATGACACTGGTATATTAACAACACTCTAAGGGCAGATCTCATACCCTATAGCCTAGTAGTAGTTAGCAAATAAAAAATAGACTTTGTGTATTTTGAGGGCTTTTTGCTTAAAGTTATTGTGGATTTTGTTGTTATTGTTTCTTTGTTGATTTTAATTTTCATTTGTTTGTTTTCTTTCTTTTTTGAGAAAGAAAAAGAACAAGAAGCTGGATGGTGAGGTGGGGAAGATAATCTAAAAGGAGTTGACAGGGGAAAAATATGATCAAAATCTATTGTATGAAAAATGAATTTTTGATTAAAATAAACAAATGAGATGTTATGAGGGATATACATACTTTAAAGGTATACAACTTTACTAGATGCCCGAGGTAACATCAAAATAAAAAAGATTTTGTTCATATTGGTGGTTGAGGGAGTGTGTGTAAGTGTGTTTACTATCACCTGATTCTGCCCCAGAGTTAATTCGTCTTTCATGGATCAACAATTATAGTTTTCTCTGGGTCTCATGCAGAAAAATGAGTGGCATGCACTGAAAACCTGTGGATCCAGCAGACACCTATAACTTCAAAACCAGTACAGAAGGTTGGAATCACTGGGGAAGATGAACTGATATTTGAATAGAGTTCTCAGCATTCTCCCAAAAGAATGATACTGTTCTCGAAGGAATGCTGAGGAATAATTGAGTGTGAATTTTTATCTTCTGTGTGTCTTATCCATTTCCTAATAGTGTAATCATCTTATCTCTACTTATTTTCAATTTTTATTTTAGTTATTATTAGTGTGCCACATTTACGTACATCCTTAGATTAAGTAAAAGTTTCTATACCCCAACATTCTTCTATACCTTCACCCCAACTTCTCTTAAATCTTTCTACACTATTATTCAACCTCTAAGTACATCACATGTGTTTTACTATTCCCCTTTGTTTGGCTTCCTCTGCAATTCCTTGCCATTATGCTGGCCTCTATTTACATCAATGAAACACAGAAATTAAAACTCCAGGCTCAGAAAAAAGGTTTAGAAGACTTGACTTCTTCATTTTCTGGCATTATTTTGTTTCATTTTTATAATGAAGATGACACAGAATAAGCATTAGAGTTGGAGCAGTTTGACTTCAAATCCTAATTATTAATATTATTACACAGAATATGTCCTTTTCCACCTCAGGATCACAGCTCCTCTAATATTTAATAAGTACATAAAGGAGAAAATGACAATTATCTCTGAGCTGTCACGAAATACACAAGGTTTGTGGCATCAAGTCAATGCACCTGTCTTGCCATGGTCCTCCGGAGAAAATCCATAGGAGTGTTGCATCCCAGTCTCAAGGAGATGTGGATTTGTTAGAGTAGAAAAAGAAGATGCATGCAATTATGGATGATTGTTACGTGGAGAGAGAAAACACATTCATTAAGAGAGAGAACAAGATTGCCCAGGAAATGGCAAAATGTTCAGAATATCTAGAGCACAAATTGCTGATACAAATCAGGATGATGGAAGTCTGCACAGTTAAGTAAGGCCCAAAAGAACAGGCTTAGCACATTGGATACAAAAATGGATTGCTGATAAATAAACAAAAGAGATATCTAACAAAATCATCTCTCCTCAAAACACATAGGATATGTTATCTTAAACACAAACCACACAGGAGATGTATATCTTAAATCAAAACCAGAAGGAAACACAACTTATGCTGTCCCCAAATATTCGAAATGACTCGACTATAAGAATGTTATCTGTAGGGTATCTATTAAATAGCTATACATAAGCCTGGTACATTTTTCTAAGATCATCCTGTGATTAAATATCTGTGTTAATGTTGCACACTACCTCTAAAAACTGATGAGTGGCTGTTGGATTTTGGCAATATATACCCAGTTATTGTGGTAGAATCTGTCAGATGATTTGGTATTCCAGGAAATTTAAAATTTTTCTTCATCTATAAGATATTGTCATATCACATACTTTCCAACATAATTTCCAATACATTGCATTTGATTCTTGCAAGCACGCATATATGGGTTCTTTCAAACCAATTTTTTTCTACACCAGCAAATATACTAACCTATGAGGATGAATACATCAAAACAATACATCTAAAATATACAACTGTAATAATTCCTTTTATTTGTATAGTGTTTTTATTCATAATTTATACACATCTGCTCCAAGAAAAGATGTGTGAGAGCTATAGCATTTTATAATTTATAAGACATTTCATCTTATGACAACCCTGGGAGGAAGAAAGAGTAAAATGTGTGGTAATCTTTTAAGAAGAAAAGTATGGAAACTGAGGCTCTGAAAGGTAAGGAAACCTGAACCCACCTCTAGATCTCTGCAAGCCTCACACTGCTCTTTCAAATGAGTTAAGCTGCATGCTCTAACACATTGTAAACATAGCAGTTCTTTTTTTTTCCTTTTTTTTTTATTGAGAAAAGGAAAAAAAAAAAACAAGTTTCCACTTCCTCCCAGCCTCCCATTTCCCTCCCCCTCCTCCCACCCTTCTCCCCCTCACCCCACTCCTCTCCCCCTCCCTCTCCAGTCCAAAGAGCAATCAGGGTTCCCTGCCCTGTGGTAAGTCCTAGGTCCTCCCCCCTCCGTCCAAATCTAGGAAGGTGAATATCCAAACCTGCTAGGCTCCCACAAAGCCAGCACATTATGTAGGATCAAAACCCCATGCCATTGGCCCTCATTGTTCGCCATGTTCAGAGAGTCCAGTTTTATCCCATGCTTTTTCAGTCCCAGTCCAGCTGGCCTTCGTGAGCCCCCAATAGATCAGCTCCACTGTCTCAGTGGGTGGGTGCACCCCTCATGGTCCCGACTTCTTTGCTCATGTTCTCCCTCCTTCTGCTCCTCATTGGGACCTTGGGAGCTCAGTCCAGTGTTCCAGTGTGGATCTCTGTCTCTATCTCCATCCATCACCAGATGAAGGTTCTATGATGATATGCAAGATATTCGTCAGTATTGCTATAGGATAGGGTCATTTCAGGTTCCCTCTCCTCAGCTGCCCAAAGAACTAATTGGGGACCTCGGCTTGGGCACATGGGAGCCACTCTAGGTTCAAGTCTCTTGCCAACCAAAAGGTGGCTCCCTTAACTAAGAATTGTGCTTCTGTGCTCCCCTATCCAACCTTCCTTTATCCCAATCCTCCATTTTCCCCAAGTTCCCCCAATCCCCCCCTTCTCCCTTTTCTCTCCCCATCTCCCCTTACTCCCCTCCCACCCCACCCCCAAGATCCCAATTTTCTCCCCGGCAATTTTGTCTACTTCCCATAGCCATGAGGATAACTATATGTTTTTCCTTTGGTTCACCTTCTTACTTAGCTTCTTTAGGATCACCAATTGTAGACTCCGTGACCCTTATTTATGGCTAGAAACCAATTATGAGTGAGTACATCCCTTATTCATCTTTTTGGGTCTGGGTTACCTCACTCAGAATAGTGTTTTCTATTTCCATCCATTTGCATGCAAAATTCGAGAAGTCATTGTTTTTTACCGCAGCGTAGGACTCTAATGTGTATATATTCCACACTTTCTTCATCCATTCTTCCATTGAAGGGCATCTAGGTTGTTTCCAGGTTCTGGCTATTACAAATAAGACTGCTATGAATATAGTTGAACAAATGCTCTTGTCATATGATAGAGCATCTCTTGGGTATATTCCCAAGAGTGGTATTGCTGGGTCCAGGGGTAGGTTGATCCCGAATTTCCTGAGAAACCGAAACACAGATTTCCAAAGTGGTTGCACAAGATTGCATTCCCACCAGCAATGGATGAGGGTACTCCTTCCTCCACAGCTTCTCCAGCAAAGGCTATCATTGGAGTATTTTATTTTAGCCATTCTGACAGGTGTAAGATGATATCTCAAAGTTGTTTTGATTTGCATTTCCCTGATTGCTAAGGAGGTTGAGCATGATCTTAAGTGTCTTTTGGCCATTTGAACTTCCTCTGCTGAGAATTCTCTGTTCAGTTCAGTGCCCCATTTTTTAATTGGGTTAATTAGCATTTTAAAGTCTAGTTTCCTGAGTTCTCTGTATATTTTGGAGATCAGACCTTTGTCTGTTGCAGGTTTGGTGAAGATCTTCTCCCAGTCAGTAGGCTGCCTTTTTGTCTTGGTGACAGTGTCCTTTGCTTTACAGAAGCTTCTCAGTTTTAGTAGGTCCCATTTATTCAATGTTGCCCTTAATATCTCTGCTGTTGGGGTTACACATAGGAAGCGATCTCCTGTGCCCATCTGTTGTAGTATACTTCCCACTTTCTCTTCTATCAGGTTCAATGTGTTCTGACTGATAGTGAGGTCTTTAATCCATTTGGACTTGAGTTTTGTGCATGGTGATAGATATGGGTCTATTTTCATTCTTCTACAGGTTGACATACAGTTATGCCAGCACCATTTGTTGAAGATGCTTTCTTTCTTCCATTGTATACTTTTAGCTCCTTTATCAAAAATGAGGTGTTCATAGGTTTGTGGGTTAAAATTCGAGTCTTCTATACGATTCCATTGGTCGACTTCTCTGTTTTTATGCCAGTACCACACTGTTTTCATCACTGTAGCTCTGTAATAGAGTTTGAAGTCAGGGATGGTAATGCCTCCAGACAATCCTTTATTGTATAGGATTGTTTTAAAGATGCAGTAGGAAGTGTGTAATAAAACACTGCAAATATGAGGACATTTTCCAGATTTTTTTCATGAGAAATATAGGAGAATTCCAAAGTCTGATCAATTCTTCAATATGTTGATCATTTAGCTGCTTTTGTATCAGCAGGCTCGATATAATGGTTACCTAAATTTTGATAGTGTAATAAAAACTCTGAAGTCAGAAATTGGAATAAAGATCTGATAAATCCATGTAACCGTGGAGAGTTGGTTGGAAGAAATCTCTCTTCAATTTTCTCCATCCACCAGCCTCAGAAATCTCTCTGGAAATTCCATCTTTTCTCTTCCTGTCCCTCTCTACCAGACCTCTCCAGTCCTTCAAAAATTCTGTGGCTAATCTCATGGGATACTGTTCTTTGAATTCAATCGCTACACCATAAGGAAGCCTAAATGGCACAGAGATGATATGTGAGTATGTCTAGGCACACAGACTTAGCAATATTTACTCCCAACACTATTCTCAACCAGACATACAAGCAACTGAGTTTTCACATGATCTGAGTCCTCAAACTTTGAATTATCTAGCTGAAAACCATAGCACCATAAAACTGAAAAAAAACATTTCATTTCTCTCTGAATTCCTGATCCAAAGAAACTGTAAGAGATAATAAAGTCAACATGATAATCACCCAGCAAGTTGGGAAGGAGTTAGGTGCAGATCAACAGAGAACTATTAACACAGAAAACTAAAAAAATGAACATAATAGAAATATTATGATGAAAGGGGAACAAACTCACCTACAGAATGAATAAGAAAAGTCATAAAAGGAAAGGAGAGAGCTTCTCAGAGAGAAGGCGTCAGAGGTTCACAGGAGGCGCCCCTCAAATCTTCATGAGTCCACTCAGAGTCAAGTAAAGCCACACCTGAAAGAAACAGTCTCTACCAAGGTAGCACACAGAACCAGAAATGCATTCTGTTTGAATAGTCTAGGATGAACAAAAGATTTAAAAAAATGTAACTAAATGTCACTATTCAACTATTCAGTAATGAACCAAGAGTTCTATAACAAGAGTTTCTCTGCTCTAACAAAAACCTTCTCAAGTGGTTGGGAGGAGAATAAACTTTCTCAAGTACAAATAATAAATAAATACACCCCAGAATAAAACTCAAAAATACTTACAGCAGCACAAAAACACCTATCACTAAGCAATGTAAAATTCACCACAATTATTATCCAATAAAAAGAAATGAACAGGCACACAAAGATGCAGGAAAATACAGCCCATAATTAGACAGCAAAATAGCACCTTTAAATTAGTAAAAGAAAAACAAAACTGTCAAATGCTAATTCTATTCCTGCCCTCACCCAAAAATCTGTCATAAACAACAAAAAAGAAACATTTTTATATAAAAGCCCGAATAACTCAGAATTAGCAGAACCATAGCTTGAAAACACGATTTTAAAAGGCTCCTGAGACAAAATGAAAATTATAGCAGGGATCTACAACAACATGAAGTTTTCAAGTACTGGGAAGAGTAACTAGAAAGAACATTTAATCCCTTTACTTTCATATTAAGATTTTACCTAAAATATGTCATTAAAGAAAAAGAATAACGACACAATAAGTTTGTAACACATTGAAGTAAATTGTACAGTGTATGTGACGTGAAATTTAGAAAAAGGTAAATGCAAGGATAGTTTCTCTATATGTGTTTTAAGCTATGCATGGTCTGCTATATATCAGTTGAAAGTACCTTGTATTAAATTAAAAAGAGCATTAAAATGCTATAGAGCCAGAGCAACAGTTCAGTCAGTAAAGTACTTATTTTATAAATATAAGAGCCTGGGCTTTTATACTGTTGTTTTGCTTTTACCCAGAACTAACAAAAATATACCCGCATACAGTGGCACAGGTTTATAGTTTCAGGATTAAGAAGGCAAAGAGTGGTAGCTTTCTTAGGTTCACCGACTAATGAGACCAGCCTCTTTTTTAAGGCTAATAGAAGGTTCTTTTTGAAACAGGGAGAGAGACAGAGACAGAGGATACTTCATAGAAAATGAATGATATATGAGATTTTTCCTCTAACCGTCATACGCTTTCACTTATGTCTACATATACATGTACCTCATACTAAATACACACAAACAAACTAAAAGCAATAACTAAGTAAAGGATAAATTTGAATTACACAAATAGTCAGTTAATCCAAATTAAAATAAAAAAAAAGGATAAGAAAATGTTGACAGGGTACCGCAAAAATAGAGTGGGATATGACTTATATTCAGCTGTACTCAAAATCACACAAAATATAAATGGTTTAAAATTGAGAGTCAGAAATTTGGTTGTATGGTTTAAAATAAATAACAACAATGAAAAACCCCTATGTACTTCCTATAAGAAACAAGCATTACATTTAAAAAGGTGGGAAATGTATACCATGTTAACAATAAATAAAAGGAAGCTGAAGAGTTTGTAATTTAGTTTATGAAACCTCAAAGCCAATCCTCAGTGACACACTTCCTTCAACACCTACTAATCCTTTCAAATAATGGCACTCCCTGGTGACCAGGCATTCAAATCTATGAGTCTATGGTAGCCATTCTTACTCAAATCATCACATTCCACTCCCTCATCCCCATAGGCTTAGAGTTATTTAATACAAGGATGCATGCAGTCCAAATCCAAAAGTTCCCATAGTCTATGACAGTCTCAACAGTATTTCAAAGCCCAAAGTTCGAAGTCTTTTCTGAGAATTAAAACAATCTCTTAACTGTAACTGCTCTAAAATCAAAATGAAAAATCAAATCACATGCTACGGTAAAGCATAATATACATTACCCTGCCAAAAAAGAGGACAGAGAGCCTAGTAAGAACGTACTGAACCAAAACACAAATGAAAATCACCAGGGAAAATTCCAGACTTTGCATTTCTAAATCTGATGATAAAGAACTGTTAGGATTCTAACTTTATTCCATGGTAATCCGATAAGACACTGAGCTCCCAAGGTCCAAATGAGGAGCAGTAGGAGGGAGAACATGAGCAAGGAAGTCAAGACCGCGAGGGGTGCACCCACCCACTGAGACAGTGGGGCTGATCTAATGGGAGATCACTAAGGCCAGCTGAACTGGGGTTGATGGAGCATGTGATCAAACCGGACTCTGAAAGTGGCAGACAATGAGTGCTGACAGAGAAGCCAAGGACAATGGCACTGAGTTTTGACCCTACTGCATGTACTGGCTTTGTGGGAGTCTAGTCTGTTTGGATGCTCACCTTCCTAAACCTGGATGGAGGGGGGAGGACCTTGGACTTCCCACAGGGCAGGGAACCCTGACTGCTCTTTGAACTGGAGAGGGAGGGGGAGGAGAAGTGGAGGGATGGGGAAGGGAAATGGGAGAAGGGGAGGTAGTGGAAATTTTTAATAAAAAAAAATGAAATATTAGATTAGTATCTTCAACTTCTTTTAACTTTGTTGTCTACAAAATAGTTCTCTCATTTGGACTGGTTCTACATGCAGTCTGTAGCTTTTAATGGCAGATATCCTATAACTCTGGCATCTCCGACATCTTGGGGTCTCGAACACAGTCCAGGCTTCTGCTTCACAGCTTAAAACAATGGCCTATCTGGGTATTGATGCATGTAAAGGAAGGAATGTTACTAATACACTTCATTCTGCATGACACAGAATTAGAGAGTAGGTGACTTGTGTTATTGAATTCTGGTAGGTGTTAGACTGGCACTGTAGTCTGGATGCACACATACCTCTTCTTATTCAAAGACACCCATACCCTCTCCATAAAAGTACTTCACCCCTAACTTGATCTGAAATCCTCAATTTTACAGAACACAAATTTCAGTGATATTTTTTTTCAATTTACTTTCTTTACATAGCTTTCACAATTGTGATTTATTGAATATGGATATATTATGTCTAGTTCATTAATTTTAATCATTGTGAAGACTGTTACATGAGTATCCTAGAATTGATCTATTCTTTTTTCTTTTAATGGGCATTCATGTTGTCCCCTTTTTTCATCATTACAATTAATGCTTCAATGAACATTTTAATACATAGGTCATAGTCTTTGCATTCATTTACCAGCTTTTGTCAATTATATCATTTTACATCTCAGGACAGCCTTCAGGAATGTCAATGGTTCTACTCATTTAAAATCCTTGAAATCACTAATTGTTTTCATTTGATGGCATTAAATTATAGCAGCTTTTGTAAAGTGTATTGTTTTACATCTCCAGACAGCCTCCAGGAATGCATAAGTCTATTCACTTGAAATTCTTGAAATCATAGATTTTCATTTGATCGATGGCATTACTTCTTCCATCTAGCAAGTGTTAAAACATACTGTCTGGATACAAGTTTCTTATCATAGTCCACATGTTTATCTGTGTGTTCCAGCTCATTGTTCAAATCAGTACCATATTATAATTCTTTATATTTGGGCATCATGATATAAGCTAACTGTTATATTTTAATCTTCATTAAAATTTCTCAGAACATTCTAGATCCTCTGTTAAATACCCACTTTACACATGGGAAAATCCCCATGGAACTTTGAAGGGAAATAACATAAATTAGTGTCCTGAATTTTAGAAATGGAGGCTCTTTGTGATTTAGGAACTTAAAGTCACAAATATATTTAACAACTATCTTTATTTGAATCTTTTAATAAAGTTTTTTTCCACACTACATAGGTTTAATTTTGATATTACTGCAAATTTTTTTGTGTGAATGTGTTGTAAAATATGGATGTACTGTATGCATCCATGTAAAAGAAGTTGCATGTGCCATTATGTGTAAATAGAAATTGTACTTTCATTTATCAGCCAACCAAACCCAAATAATCACACACAAAACTATACTAATTACAACACTGCTTTGTCAACCGCTCCGAAATATTGCTAGCTAGCTATTATATTAATGAATTTCTATTCATTTGTGTATTACAAGGCTGTAGCTTACTGGTAAGATTCTGACATCTTTCTCCTTCAGCAGCTACATGGTATCTACTTGACACAGCCTACTCTGCCTATCTCTGTTTAGATTTCCTACCTGGATTTATTCTGCTAAGTCATTGTACAAAACAGGTTTCTATATTAACCAATAAGAGCAGCACATATACAAAGGATATCCGATATCATCTCCCCTTTTCTGTCTAATTAAAAAAGAAGGTTTTAACTTTAACACAGTAAAATTACGTATAAAAACAGTTATCGAGAAAGAATTATAATAGTCCATTTAGTAGACAAATTAAGGAAAATATTCTATCTTCTATCCTATCTTTGTGTGTCCAAAGTATTGTGTCTAATTTATCTTTTATCATAACCAAGGAAAATTATATCTTTCTAGTCTTCAACTTGATTAAAAAGGAATTGCATTATAAGCAATTTCCAAAGTTTTAGAAATGACACAGAAGTCTTGCTGCTTGGATAGCCACCAAAAGTTCTTTTGTAATGTTGGAGCATCCATCCTCAGCCTTGTACTGGCAAAGTTTGTCAGTAGCTTTCTTCTGTGTCCTGCAGAATGTCTGACAGTTTCTTCTGTGAAGCAGGAAGACTGAAGACCCTCCCATCTTCTGGAAAGTTCAACAGTCACTTTTCTGTGGGTCCTGCAAGTCCAGTTCATACAGCATACCAGCAAGCATTCCAGGCAAGAAGAGATTCTTTCACAAATGGCTAGCCTTGTCACATTGAAAGCAAATTTCATAATGAGATTCTTCAATGCCCATCAACCTCTCCAAAGTAATTGGTGATGCTAGAAACAGACATGTCTCACTGTTTAAAAAAATCTAGTTCTTAAAACATTTTCAATACTATATTCTGTTGGTCTTTGAAGGTTTGAAGAATACCTATTCATCTGAAATATATCTGGGTACAACTGAAGAAGACTATTATAGATGACTATTATGGATCTATTAATCAATAATTTTTAATTATACATTATATTTTCTAAATAAGCTGTATAAATACCTTAAATAAGATACCTTAAATACCTTAAACAAGAATAGAGATAAAATTGACCTTAAACTCATATCAATAAACCAAAGTCCATACCAAAGTAAAGTATTTCTTTCTATATCATATCCCTTTTTTTCTTTAAGGAAGACCTTGACTTTGACCATTAATCATTTATAATCACATTCCTTTAAATTAAAACAAACATTAATAATAACATTTGGGAATTTAGGCATAATTCTCTAGACTATTTCCTGTTGATTAGGGGTGCTGTTAATCAGATCTTTAATTGGATATTCTGTGTTGCTGGTACATCTCAGCCAGCAATCCTGAAGCTTTTATGGATGTTGGACCACCAGGGCCATCACTTCAGAGGGTCTTGTTTGGTCAATCCATATGAGTAGGTAAGGATCCACAGCTTTCTATCCTCTGTGGAAACAAAACAGAACCTTTTCTCCAAAATAACATGTACTTAGACTTAAATTTTGAAGTCAAGATACCTTTGAAATATATGTGTTGGTAGAGCTTAGCAGCCATACAATAAAATGTCTCTCTGTAGTTAGTTCATTCACAGTCAAAAAAAATTCAATAAAAACACAATAACATACATGATCCAGACTCTGTATTTTTCCATCTTTATGTAGTTTTTTTCTTTTACTCTATTTGTTTTATTTTTAATTTTTGGTTGTTTGAGACAAGGTTTCTCTGTGTTTCTTTGACTGTCGTGGATTTCATTCTGTGGACCAGGCTGACCTTGAACTCACAGAGCTCTTCGTGCTTCTGCCTCCCAAGTGCTGGGATTAAAGGTGTGTACCGCTGCTCCTGGTTACTCTATTTCTTTTTTTAAAGGACTTTATCTTTGTTATTTTCTTTCCCAAGCCTACATATATTTTAAATACACTGTAAATCATTTAGAGCCTTTTTTTTTTCTTTTGGTCTGAACATGGCTTTACTGCATATCTGTAATCCTTTTTTGACCAGGAGCATTTTTTTAATGCTTAAGCAAGCATGGCTAGGACTAACATTGCTACTTTCCCTGTTGCCTCTGCCCAGTCCATCATTGAGGAAGTATGTTTGCCTCCTCTGTAAACCATGCTCACTGTCAGGGACACAGTGAATCTATGTCACCATTAAGAAAGTAGTAGCATGTTGCTCCACTTAAGTGTTCCTTAGGAGGAACTCCCAAAAGAATCAGACCTAGTCATGCTGCCAGCACAAACCAGCAAGTTGTCTCTTAATGAAGCCATGCCTCTGTTAGGCACCAGCAAACAGAACCTATCTGAAACAAATAAAACTACCAAGAAATGTAATTGACTCCCATTTTTATGGGTCTAGAAACACTTTTTTAAAAAGTTTTCTCAGGTTTTATGTAGAAATTCTTGCCAAACATTTGAATACCATTTGTAAACAGAAACTGTACTTTCTGTTCCTGGACACTCAAACCCGAATAATCATACAAAAACTATATTAATTACAACATTGTTTGGCCAACAGCTCAGGTCCATTCCTAGCTAGCTCTTATATTTTAAATCAACCCATTTTTATTAATCTCTGTATTGTCACAAGGCTGTGGCTTACTGGTAAAGTTTTGACGTCTTTCTCCATTGACAACTACATGGCGTCTCCTTGACTCTGCCTACTCTCCTTCTCGATCTCTGTTCAGATTTCCTGCCTGGCTTTCCTCTGCTAAGCCATTGGCTAAAACATGTTTATTCATTAACCAAAAAAAGCAACACATATACAGGGCATCCTACATCAAGTGGACATGGAGGCAAGAGAGCATGTCAAGTATCGTGTTCCATCATTTTGTCTGCTATCTTCCCTTCAGATGTCACTCACTGATCTTGGAGCTGGGCAGTAAGCAAGGAAGCCCCAGTCATCCTCCATCTCAGTTCCCACCTCTCATTCCCATGAGCTTAGCTTTTTATTTGAATGTTACAGTCTTGAAATTAGGTCCTTATACTTTAACATCAATGCTGCTACCCAATAAGATATCACTATGTTCTTACTAATGCTATATTTAAATTATACTCATTAATTGGGGTGATATAAATAATTTTATAAATTTGAGCTTAATCCTGTTATTGCATTTGTAGCTTTTTGTGAATTTTATATGCAAACAATAGCAAGAACTGAAAAGCAATGAGAGTTTTGCTTTTCCTCTTCAGTTTTCATACCTTCATGCTTTTATTTTCCTCCATGTGTTTTCTTATACAAGAAAGTGTCTCCATATAAAAATATAACAATCAAAATAAGTGTGTCTTCAGTTTGTTCTAGTCTTGAGTAGAAACATATCTAATATATTTATATTAAGAAACATTTTGTTCTCAGTTTATTCAAATACCTTTACTAAGAAATTACTGTTGTAAATTTGCTAACAGTGTGGGTTCATTTTTTTATCAGTTTTATGAGTTCTGATACATTTTTCTTATTCCATCTCTTAATGTTCTAGATATTTGCTGCTATAATAAAATAGCCTGATGAAAAGCAACATAAGGGAGAAAAGAGTTTATTTGCAATTCCAGGTTCATTATTGAGGGTAAATCAATGCAGGAACTCAAGCAGTTAGTCACATCATACACAAGTCAAAGAATAGAGGCATTCTATTATGATGGGTCACATCATACCCAAGTCAAAGAATAGAAGATTATAGGTACTCATGCTACCTGCTTGCTTTCTAGCTAGCTTCTTTTATTAAGGAATGTCATCTGCAATGAACTGAGTCAATTAATAATTAAGACAATCTACCACAGATATGTCTTCAAACAACCTGGTCTAAATTCCTTTAGACCTCTTACTAACCAAGTAGTTCAAAGTTGTGAAAAGTTAATATTTAACACTAAATAGCAAAATCTGTCCCTTGTCAACTTGACATACAAATTCATCCTTTATGTCATGACTTTTCATGCTTTGTCCCTCACGTCTTATTTTAAAGTTAAAATGTAAAATGTAGTAAATCTTTGAAATTTACATGGTCCTTAAAAATTTCAATACTTTGCAAATCCAGAGTCTCTTAACTATGGGAGTCAATAAAATAAAAAACAAATTAAATACTTCTTATTCCCAAAGTACAAAACTGGGCACAAAAGCAAACAGATTTTTTCTTAAAAAGCTGCAAACAGCAATTTAAATCAAATTTTTATCACACCAATGTATGTTATCTAGAACTCACTTTTTGTCTACTCTTTTAGGCTAGAAAGGGCTTGAGCCTAAAAAATGGACATACTACAGGTAAAAACGAAAAAAATCAAAATAATATCTATTCATAATTCTAGAAACAATGCAGCAGCATCTTTACCAAATGGACTCTTTACATCTCAACGACTGCAACCCTACCCCACGGTACCCATTAGACACTCCAAATTTCTTCAAACTCACATTCTTCATGCCTTAAAAACTATTTCTAGAATGTGGCGGGCTAGCATTTAAAACTAACCAGCATGTGTAATAAATTTCATTTACAAGTTCTTTAATATATTTTGTTATGAACCAAGATATTTCATAGAATTGTTTTCTTAGTATGCCTGGATCTAGATTTATGGTTTATAAGGGTTATTTAATTCTCATTTACTAATGAGATTTGAATTTGATTTTTAATTCTAATGTTTAGGTAGTATTGATATACTTGATTAATTATATGAAATAAGTATTCTCTTAATTTCTCTTCTATAAATAATTTTTATAAACATAAAATTTACTGTTTTCGAAGCTTTAATAGGTCTCATCTGCAAAATCCCTAAATTCTATTAATATCGTTTTTAACTCTTAATTTTATTTATTTAATGTCCCTATATACTTTCTCTTTCGTTTTTGCTTATTGGAAAGACAATTTTTTTAGGATATAGCTAATTTTTCCATAGCCAAATTGACCCTTCTAGAATCTTTAATTTATATTATTGTGAGATTTTTTTTGCTTTTTACATGTAATATATGCTATTTTAAAATTTTTGTATATGAAACGTATTCCTTTTATTCTTCATCAATCTTTTCATTTTTGTCTCTTTCATTCTCTCCAGCCAGTTAATGTCAGTCCTGAATTTTTCTACTTTTGTTGTTTCATGTTTTATTAATACCTGTGAATACATTAACCCTTTCAGTGTCTGAGTATTTACCTTTTTTTTCTAAGAATAAAACCTTTTTCTAACTAATAAACTTTGCACATGACCTTTGTATTTTATATTCTATTATGATCACTAAAGCTCACTAAATTGATAAATTGTCTGATGCATGTTATTTGTATTCATAATAAATATTTATGTCTGATATTTTTTCTATAATTGATTAATTAGTTACAATAATTTAATTGTTAAATAGTTAATATTCAATTGTTAAATTTTAATATTTTAATTTTAAATCCATGCTTGAAATATATACTTAAAATATAAATTTAAAATAAAACCACATATATTTATGTTTTTCTTTTTAATTCATGATATATGGTTTTCATTTTTATATTTTTATTATAAGATATCTATTATTAAAAATCTTGTGAATATTAGAGAGTGGTAGCTCACAACTTTAATTCCAGCCCTTGGGAGGCAGGTAGATATGTGTGAGTTCAAGGCTAACCTAGTCTACAGAGCCAGTTGCAGCACAGCCTGGGCTACACAAAGAAATCCTGTCTTGAAAAACAAAAACAAACAAAAAATAACCTAGCAAATAAAAAAAAAACACCAATTTGGCTTTTTGACTATTCTTTAATTTCCAAATATTTTTCATTTTGAAACTAGTATTTTATATTTGCCTATTTTGCTGAGGAGTACTCAGATTTATATGGGACACCAACATTTTACGCTTTCTTCTGAAAGCTCAAAGTTCATCATGTAGGAAGTGTGGAGAGATTGTAAAAGCCAGAGGTAGTGACTGATTATAGTGAAATGGAATTTTCCAGTATGACAGGGGAGTTGCAAACACGGGTTTACATCATCTGTGAAAACATGCACAAAACATGCTAAAGGTCAAGCCAGACAACATGTCTGCATGGATGGGAAGGAAGTCACAAACTCCCACCCCTAGCTAAGAAGCTGTTTGCAAATGATGTCTCCGGGGGCAGGGAAAGTCTGCTTTCTTTGGGATTGTACAGATCCCAGGAGATGGCCCGATATCCATGCATATACTGGCAACACAAAATCAAATCAGTGTTTTGTTTTGTTCTGTTAAATAACATGAAGTTGAGAAAAAATTATGGTGGGGAGGGAGGAATTAGGGTTAGGGAATAGGGAGTAGATTTGACCAAAACATATTATTTGTATCTGTGAAATTCTCTAGCAGGGTTTTAGTTAAATAATGAATAAATAAATAATATATCTGCCTCTTTCAGTTCACTAATCACTAGAACTCTGTTATGCATGCTCTACATACTAATTGATATGCCCTAGATATCTGTTTTAATTCAAGATGGCATTGTTGTTATTACATGAAATTTCATGCAACTTATGATAACAGTTTATATTTTAATCTAGTTCTCATATCCTTCTTTCTGTGGTTTGTTTTCTGAAATCATTTTTCCCTTTTCACCTTTGATTTTTTTAATAACTTCTCTAATTGGTGCTATGGCTGTGAGGATGCTTTTGTACAATGGATGCAATGCTTTGCATATGCAAGATGGTCAGCTTCTAGAGATCCACTCTGCCTACAGCCAACAACAATATGCAAGATGGTCAGCTTCTAGAGATCCACTCTGCCTACAGCCAACAACAATATGCAAGATGGTCAGCTTCTAGAGATCCACTCTGCCTACAGGTGACAACAACATCCTGTGCACTTAAATATTGATTAAGAGGGTAGATCCCATGCCAATTATTCTTAGTACACACACAAAAAGAAATCCGAGAAAGCTTTTGGATCTGATGTGTATATTTACGACTGTGTCTGTGATGGGAATCCTGTTGACAAGTTCATATATTAAAGGCATCAAACTGAGTACACTAAATATGTAAAGTTCTCATTTTATCAGGTGTTGCAATTATAATAAGTAAAATTGAACTTTGTTCTAAAATGAAGGTGTCATTTTAACTTTTTAAATAATAATCATTATAGAAATGCTTAACACTATGCATAGCCCTCCTTTCTTTGGATTCTGATAGCCCAGGGGAGTATTTTCTCTCTTGAAGATTATTCTTTGAGATGTATGAATCACATCTTCTCTGAAAACATTCTTGTTTGTAATCATAGTTCCTTTTTCAGCACCAAGCATACCCAGAATTTGAACAATGACTCCTATGGGACAGAATGTAATATATTATCTCCATTAGCCCTACATCAAAAGAGCAAACTTACCCAGGTTCAAGCAGCTGTTAGGGCTAAAGCTGGGATTTTAAGCTATGTCTGTCTATTTCTAAAGCTAGCTTATGCCATGGTATTCCTGATTTTCTTTTCCTGAGAAGCAAATACGTACAAAATGATTCCTGATATGAACATCTCTCAATGTGCATAACAACATTGAAAGCATTACAAAAAGAACCATTATAAAAAGCAGTGAGGTGTTATTACTGAAATTTTATACAGAGCCTAAACTTTGAATAGAACATTTGAAAATGTATAAATTTTATATTTCCACATTTTCCTGGATTTAAACAGGGTTAGGGAAGAGAGACTAAGACTGTTGGAAGCCAACACTGAGCTAGAAACTCCAGTTCAATAGTGTCTGATTCCCTCTCTGGCTTCCACAGGCATTGCACATGTGTATATCGACATGTGCACATTAAAAAATAAATGAATGAATAAAAAGTAAAAAGCATGGAATAAAAGAATCAGGTGTCACTCTGTTTAGGCAAAAAAAATCACAGAAGAGAATATTATACACATAAGAGAAGACAGCAAAATCAAAAAGAAAACTCAAGTCCTTTGGATGGCTTTTCCTTTTTCCCATGAGAAATCATTTCCAAAGCTATAAAAAACATTACAGAAATAGTGTCAAAATGAGAAGTCAGAACCCAAAGAATCCTTATCTCAGTTTTTCAACACTAATTGAAGTGATAAAGCTTGAACCAAATTCTGGATTTCCCAGTTCTTATGATTGTGAAGAAAATAAAAGTCTGGCACATGGCCAATATCCAATTTCAACAGCCACAATAGCTGTCCTGTTATTCTGTTCTGCTCATTACTAATAGATTTTTGTACAATAAACACTTGTAGTAGGTTGAATGTATCAAATGAAACAAATTAGGTGAAATACCTATCTTGAAATTAATGGTGGCCGCATACACATAGCTTAACTAGTGACCCTGTATCATGGTATTTTCAGTGCTACTTGGCAATAAAAATTATGTCCAGAAAACACAGAACAAGGATTTACAGATGAACATTACTATATCCACAATCTCTTTCTAAGTTTTTGCTCATTTAAAGCATCCATGTTATTGTGAATATAATTTAAAATAAACTCTCCTCCCAATCAGAAATCTGCTCCACAAAGTAATACAAAGAAAATAGACTGGTATTGAATAAACTTAAACAAGAATGCAGTTTTATCACAGACAACCCTTTGAAAGATATCATGAATGAAAAATATCTCAACACACAGTTAAGCAGATACAATCCATTTGACCCTTTCTCTCAAGATAATGCCGAGCCCTCATGTAGAAGGACTTGTAACACCATTACTCACATCAAGTTCATCCTCAATTCATGCAGAAGGTGGGCGGCCATCTGCCCTAGCAACTGGCTTTATGCTAAGGAAATATGAGTTTCTGAGGGGGTTATAACAGGTAATTTGGGAACTTAAAGTAAATCACAGGCTCAAGTTAAGCTCTAAGTTTTTTCCACAGAAACTGGAATGTAAGAGTGCTATTTGCTTAATTACATTTCAAAGAGATGGGTCCAGAGTCCTTCAGAGAGAAATTCCTGGATGGTAAAGCTGACAGGAGGCTTAAGTTTTTAAAAATTTACATATATTCCAAAGACACCGAAAAAGAACTTTTCATTACAAATTTTCTGAAGTAATTACTCTAAGGAAAGAGTAGTGGAACATGAGTCTCTCCCTCTCATTTCAAGAGAGAGAATTTTTAAAATTGCTTTTGTTCTCATAAAGGTATGAACCAGTAGTGGTGCTTGAACCACCCGACGAGCGCACAAAAGCTTTCAGTGGAGCAGAATATAAAGTCGTCATCAAGCCAAGGTTCTTAGCGCCCATCTGCAGTCCTGGAGATCAGTTCCTCTCACACCAAAGCTCAGTATTCAACCCAAAATTCAGTTTCCATCTGAAAAAGTTGAACAGATTCAACTTTTACATACTAGAATGCTTTGGCCAGTTTGTTATGAGAGACAGCCTTTCGTAGGATAGCAACAGCTGCTACAGAAAAGCCCAAACCAGCATCGGAACCAGAGAAGTTTGTATTTTATGAGCATAGTGGCAAATACTATACCAATCCATGTGTTTAGTTAACAATCTTGAAGCAGTATAAAACTGAACACACTTTTCATTAATAAAATACATAGCTTTATGCTGTATGGTAGGAATAAAAAATTTGAAGCTGGGCGATGGTGGCACATGCCTTATATCCTAGCACTCAAGAGACAGAGACAGCCAGATCTCTGTGATTTCGAGGCCAGCATGGTCTACAGAGAGACTTTCAGGACAGGTTTCAAAGCTACATAGAAACCCTGTCTCGAAAAAAAAAGAAACTTGAGATAAGATTTTTTATCTGCATGTGTGTACAAGTATAAGGAATATATTTTTAAAATATATTTAAATTAATAAAGCACAGTAAGTTCTGAGAAAGTAGGGTGAATTCAGAATAGTAATATATTGAAGAGAACCAAGCCTGGATTTGAGTCTATACTTGACCATAGATTATCTAGTTCTTTTTCATTTTCACAACTCAAAACACGTATGTGTGTGTATGCGTGTGTGTGGTGTGTTCCCGAGGATTCAGTATCTACTTTTCAAGGGAAAATAAAAATAATAACCTTACATGTTTGATAAATTAATGAAAAGACAAAATAAATCCATAGATACAGAAGAGTTTTGAGAAAAATATAAGTGTGATGCAACATAAGTCTTCCCCCTATTCTACAATGATCAATTGTGAAAAATGTTAGACTATAGTATTTCAGAGATGAGACCCACCTAGAATATAGCAGAGGAAATTATTAGGCATGCACAGTGTCTTCGAATAAAATGCATCACATTTATTAATGAGAGTAAAATGTTGAGTAAGCATTTATACATAGATGACTTTAATTGACCTTTGAAAGGTGCTTTGCCTCAAAGTAGAAAGAAACTATAAGGAAAAGGAGTCTCCATCCATGAATCTGGAAGGTTTTGAAAGAAGGAAAGGGAAGAGAGATGATATAATTATATTATAATATCAAAAATTAAGTTAATAATAATTGTAAAAGTCCATTTTAAATTATATTTTTCCATGTGCCTTAAAAGCAGTCATTTTGTCCCATATAGGACAGCATTTTACTTTCAAACAGATTAATTTATTAGAGAATAGAGAGGCATGGCCTCAAAGAGGAGGAAGGGTAAATTTGAGATCGTTACAAGTTGACACAAAGGATAGCCTTGCCCTCCATTTAATTAAACTTCTAAATTAAACTTCTAACCAGATACTTAAATATTTAGATCAGCAATTATCATATCTTTGCATTCCACTATCAGATGTTGTATTTTCCTAGCTGCCCTCCCAGATTAGGTTTTAATATAGAATGAAGCTTTGAAGTGGTCTGGAGTCTTATCTTTTCACGTTTTCCTTTAGAAGTGCATCATTCTCTTCACCAGCCAGTGATTTACTGAGCTCCAAAGAACACCTTGTCATAAATTAATGCTTGTCCATCTGAATTAAGACAGGATGTTCTTAAAATTGAAGCCATTGAACAGAGTGATGTGGTGGAAAGGCCGGACAGGTGACTGGGGAAGTTCCATGGTAACAAAGAACTAGAAATCAATTTGGACAAAATCGGAAAGAGCAACATCTGAGCCTGCCACCTGATCCTAGATTTGATGTACATGTTCTCAGGGTCAAACACCCCGAACTTCCTTTGCAACACCCTTACAGTTATATCAGCCCTTCCATCTTTCCAGGGCAGGGGAAGCTCACAAAACAGTTTTCTCAAGATTATATAGGCATTAGGGGCATAATCCATGTTTTGAATCCCAAAGAAGCAGACCATTTCACTGTGCCATACTGACCCCAGCCCTAAGATAAAACATCCAGCATTACCTTAAACATTAAAAGATACCACAACTTTGTTTCAGGAAAGATAACATTTTTGAAGGCCACCCACTAAACCATTAAGATTGAAAATCTCACCTACCTTGATTAGTCTAGATGGTCCCATTCCACCTTTGCCAGGTCTTTTGTTTGGGATATTGGTATAAATACAAACAAGAATACAAATTTGATAAAGATGTAGGTAGATATGTACAGGTTTAAATACGTGTATAACATAAATGCTGATGGTTAAACAGATACAAGTATGGATGTAGGTATGTATATAGCAGTATATATAAATGTGGGATATGGATGTAGGTACGTATATAGCAGTATATATAGATGTGGGATATGGATGTAGGTACATATATAGCAGTATATATAGATGTGGGATATGGATGTAGGTACGTATATAGCAGTATATATAGATGTGGGATATGGATGTAGGTATGTATATAGCAGTATATATAGATGTTGGATAGAGGACTATTCAATGTATGAAAGAATATCAAACTTTAGCTCTAGTTGTTTTTCTGTTTTAAGAGAATTTAGTGATTCTTCTTTCTCAAGGAAAAAATTAATCTGACATGATACCCATTAGTGGTTTAGAAAGGAGCAGTGATGAGCAAAAAACAGACCTTTTACATAGAACAGAGTACGTGCCCTGATTTCCATCCCTCTAAACCTGCACTACTAATGTCCTGCTTACATTTTTTACCTGACTGATTTCAAGCAATGAATATATCAGAATCATTGTGATTAGAATCATTTTGCACAGTCAGGTGCTGGGGACTTCACAGCCTCCAATCTGACTCCTCTCAATTCTACACATCACACAATCTTGTAATTGGTTTAATGTTCAGTTGTCATTGTGACCTTTGAAACCAACTTATTTTCTTGTAAAAATGAAGGTCAGAGGCATCTGAAAAAGACAAGGCTGTAGCTGTGTGTGGTCTCTAAATGTAGATATTATTTGATGCTGCTTCTACAACTTTGTTTCTCCAGAGGAGGGAGAGGTTTTAGACTAGAGACGAAGCAGAATCAACTTAGAATCCTCCTCCCTACCAAATAAGTTCTCTTACAGGCCACACGTTAATGTGTATATAACAAACCACACATTTCCAAGCTCTTTCTCACAGACCAGGGTGGAATATAAAATTACCCATATAGTTGTTTAGTTGGTAAGGAGAATAAGTTATAATGTGACTCCAGCCCCAGGTTTGAAAGAAAACAACCTAAACCAAAATAGAGTATAGTAATGGTTTTCAATGGTGGTATTTAAATCACTCCCATCTCTTCCTCAGACCAACTGTGAGAGGAAAGTCCACACACAAGGAAAAGGATTTCTTTTGCTATGAGCTATATCAGGTTGTATGGGAACAAAAAGCAGGATCATATACTTTTAAAATTCAAACTTCCCTCTTTTTTTAATTATATTTTAATTGTTTGTTTAGAGCTTCATATATGTTCTTTTTATTGAAAGAAAAAAAAAGAAATTCCCGCCTCCTCCCAGCCTCCCATTTCCCCCCCTCCTCCCACTCTTCTCCTCCTCCCCCCACTCCTCTCCTCCTCCCTCTCCAGTCTGAAGAGCAGTCAGGGTCCCCTGCCCTGTGGAAAGTCCAAGGTCCTCCCCCCTCCATCCAGGCCTAGAGAGGTGAACATCCATACTGGCTAGGCTCCCACAAAGCCAGAACATGAAGTAGGATCAAAAGCCAGTGCCATTGTCTTTGGCTTCTCAGCTGCCCTCATTGTCCGCCATGTTCAAAGAGTCCGGTTTTATCCCATGCTTTTTCAGTCACAGTCCAGCTGGCCATGGTGAGCCCCCAATAGATCAGCCCCACTGTCTCCGTGGGTGGGTGCACCCTTCGTGGTCCTTACTTCCTTGCTCATGTTCTCCCTCCTTCTGCTCTTCATTGGGACCTTGGGAGCTCAGTCCAATGCTCCAGTGTGGGTCTCTGTCTCTATCTCCATCCATCGCCAGATGAAGGTTCTATGGTGATATGCAAGATATTCATCAGTATTGCTATAGGATAGGGTCATTTCAGGTTCCCTATCTTCAGCTGCTTAAGGAGCTAACTGGGGACATCACCCTGGGCACCTGGGAGCCCCTCTAGGTTCAAGTCTCTTGCCAACCCTAAGATGGCTCCCTTAATTAAATATTGTGCTTCCGTGCTCCTCTATCCAACCTTCCTTTCTCCCAATCATCCCGTCTCCCCAAGTTCTCCCCATTCTCCCCTTCTTACTTTTCTCTCCCCATCTCCCCTTACCCCTGTCCCACCCCACCCCCAAGTTGCCAATTTTTTGCCCGGCAATCTTGTCTACTTCCCATACCCAGGATAACAACTATGTGCTTTTCTTTGGGTTCACCTTCTTATTTAGCTTCTTTAGGATCACAGATTATAGACTCAATGACCATTTTTTGTGGCTAGAAACCAATTATGAGTGAGTACATCCCATGTTCCTCTTTTTGGATCTGGGATACCTCACTCAGGATAGTGTTTTCTATTTCCATCCATTTGCATGCAAAATTCGAGAAGTCATTGTTTTTTACCGCTGAGTAGTACTCTAATGTGTATATATTCCACACTTTCTTCATCCATTCTTCCATTGAAGGACATCTAGGTTGTTTCCAGGTTTTGGCTAAAACAAATAATGCTGCTATGAACATAGTTGAACAAATGCTTTTGTCATATGATAGGGTATCTCTTGGGTATATTCCCAAGAGTGGTATTGCTGGGTCCAGGGGTAGGTTGATCCCGAATTTCCTGAGAAACCGAAACACAGATTTCCAAAGTGGTTGCACAAGTTTGCATTCCCACCAGCAATGGATGAGGGTACCCCTTCCTTCACAACCTCTCCAGTAAAGGCTATCATTGGTGTTTTTGATTTTAGCCATTCTGACAGGTGTAAGATGATATCTCAAAGTTGTTTTGATTTGCATTTCCCTGATCGCTAAGGAGGTAGAGCATGATCTTAATTGTCTCTTGGCCATTTGAACTTCTTCTGTTGAGAATTCTCTGTTCAGTTCCGTGCCCCATTTTTTTAATTGGGTTAATTAGCATTTTAAAGTCTAGTTTCTTGAGTTCTTTATATATTTTGGAGATCAGACCTTTGTCTGTTGCAGGTTTGGTGAAGATCTTCTCCCAGTCAGTAGGTTGCCTTTTTGTCTTAGTGACAGTGTCCTTTGCTTTACAGAAGCTTCTCAGTTTCAGGAGGTCCCATTTATTCAATGTTTCCCTTAATGTCTGTGCTGTTGGGGTTATACATAGGAAGCGATCTCCTGTGCCCATCTGTTGTAGGGTACTTCCCACTTTCTCTTCCATCAGGTTCAGTGTGTTCAGATTGATATTGAGGTCTTTGATCCATTTGGACTTGAGTTTTGTGCATGGTGATAGATATGGGTCTATTTTCATTCTTCTACAGGTTGACATTCAGTTGTGCCAGCACCATTTGTTGAAGATGCTTTCTTTCTTCCATTGTATATGTTTATGACACATTTCGGTTACATTTGCTACTTCTCATTCTCATGTCCCACTCCCACCCCTGTCAACTCCCTCTCCTATCTGTAAGTCCCCTTCATACATTTATGACTTTTTAGTTTGCCTACTGACATGGAGTTTAACAAGAACCATCTATATGACCATGGATTTGAAAGCATCTACCTAATGAAGCCCTCCTCAGTGGGTTCATAACTGAAGACAATGACAATCTATCCACCAGTATCCCAGGAGCTAATAGTTTAGCACAGAGGCATAGAACTCAATGAGCCCCTCCCTCATGTGTGACTGACTGATAAAAAGCCTGATAGTGAGTGTGCAATCCTGGGGCAGACACTCTTAGCTGTCATGGAATAATGATTTCAGTGGCTTTCTCATGCCCAAAACGTGGCATTTGGCAGCCTTTCCACCTTTCTTCTCCTTGTAATATTCTTTTTATTTCTTTTTTATTTTTTTATTGAAAAAAAAATTTCTGCCTCCTTCCTGCCTCCCATTTCCCTCCCTCTCCTCCCATTCCTCCCTCCCTCCCCCCACTCCTCTCCCTCTCCCTCTCCAGTCTGAAGAGCAGTCAGGGTTCCCTACCCTGTGGAAAGTCCAAAGTCCTCCCCTCTCCATCCTGGTCTAGGAAGGTGAACATCTATACTGGCTAGGCTCCCACAAAGCCAGAACATGAAGTAGGATCAAAACCCAGTGCCACTGTCCTTGGCTTCTCAGAAGCCCTCATTGTCTGCCATATTCAAAGAGTCCAGTTTTATCCCATGCTTTTTCAGTCACAGTCCAGCTGGCCTTAATGAGCTCCCAATAGATCAGCCCCACTGTCTCCGTGGGTGGGTGCACCCCTTGTGGTCCTGACTTCTTTGTTCATGTTCTCCCTCCTTCTGATCCTCATTGGGACCTTGGGAGCTCAGTGCAATGCTCCAGTGTGGGTCTCTGTCTCTATCTCCATCCATCGCCAGATGAAGGTTCTATGGTGATATGCAATATGTTCATCAGTATGGCTATAGGATAGGGTCTCCTTGTAACATTCTGTATGTCCACTATTCTGAAACTTTTAAAAACTTAAGAAGCTCTATGATGGGCATGTTCATCAGCAACTATTAGATTAAGAAACACCCATGGGATTAATGAAGCAAGCTCTGGATGTATCTGTGGAAGGTGTTTATTGATACACTTAGATCATGAAGGTTCTCAGTGGATTACCTTCTGGTAACTTCATCATATGAAGACATTATTAAAAAGTGAAGTTAAGGGTTTGAGCTTAACTGAGAGAAGTAGTATGCTGTGTGCACCCTTAGTGCTGTATCTTCCCCAACCTTTCTTCTGTCTTTCCTTTTCTTGTATCAACTGTCTCTTATGTGAGGTGTCCATGTTCACCACCCTCTCCTTTCCATGATAGATTGAATCCTCTGAAAATGTGAACAAAATAAATCTTTTCTTTCTTAACAAGAAGCATGTATTTCTAAAATCCAAACTTTCCTCTTTTAAATTACATTTTCATAGTTTGTTTAGACTTTTTGCCACAGATGAGAAGGAAAATACATGATTCTATCAATAAGATTTTCACTAATCTTGTGATGATATTGAACAGGGACAAAGATAAGTACTTCAAAATCAGGATGTAGAATGCCTTTTGACTGGAAGTAGGAGAAGGCATTGCCCTTCGCTAAACAGAAGATAAAAATTTCATCAGAATCCAGTATTTCAATGAAAAATCATGTTTTTGGTTATGAAGTGCTTACAGAGAGACTTCTATTTATGTTGAAATTAACTGATAGTCAATTAATTAATTGTCTACTTTGCAATATGATGCTGTGAAAAGTATTTGTCAAGAAGTATGGGAGTCTACCTTACAATGTGGTTGGTCTTAAAGCTCTTTTGTTCACTTATGTGACTACTTCCAATGCCATTAAGTCACTCCCTCTTACTAAAGCTTAAACCTGAGTGTCCACGACTGGAGGGATGCTTCAGAGGTAAAGAGCACTTGTTGCTCTACCATAAAAATTGAGTCTGATTAGCAACCATGGGGTGCAGGTGGCTTGGACACACAGAGCTCCACAGGATCCAATGACCTTTCCTTGTCTCCACAAGAGTCTACATGTACATGTATGCATATGTTCATATATACACACAGAGAATACAAACATTTAGATTCAGATATTTAAATTCAAATCTTTAGAACTATTAGCCCTACCTCTAATCAGCAGTGCTATCTCTTAGAAAATAGAGAAAAAGTAAAACAAATTAATATGTAAAGAATAGCCAAAAATTATGTAAGCCAAAATAACAGAAAGACTCATTAACTATTCTTAAGAAAAATACAGGCAGCAGGGGAAAAAGGCAGCAAGAAAGAGGATTTACATGGGAAGTAGAATCCTATTGTCCAGACTGAATAGACAAGATCATCAGTGCTTCCCTAAGCTACTGCTTTCCTGAGCCTGTCCTGTGTTCAGTGCATACTCCACAATTCTCCAGAAATTAGCAGAGTAAAGATGCAAAAGATACCCAGTTCATATTCACAGCATGAAGTAAAAATAGCTTATTTTATCTTCCTGACCTCAATTTTACCAACTTAACTCGGGGAGGCAGAGGCAGGCGGATCTCTGTGAGTTCGAGACCAGCCTGGTCTACAATAGCTAGTTCCAGGACAGGCTCCAAAACCACAGAGAAACCCTGTCTCGAAACCCCCCCCCCCAAAAAAAATGCAGCATAGCTAATGGTTTTAGAGGCTTCATAACATCGGGATTAGCCATTTGTTTTTTCAAAACATTTATACTGAATTCCAATGCAAAGAAAAAAACAGAAAACATAGACAATGTCAAGAAAAAGACTGAGAACTTACACTTTCAGCCACTCACTGCTCCTATACATCATACACACAGAACGCTGATTTCAGGGACCATGATTCTAAATGCCCTTAGTCTCAGGCTCATATTTCCTGACATGTCTACCTTCTGCCTTGGAGAATTCCCCCTTCAATTTTACAGGAAAGGCAGATTTTGCTCCCGAGCATAATATATATGCCTAGAAATAAAAATATATCTTTAACTGAGTCACACTCTTCTTACCATGTTCAGAAAAGGCCTGAAAAATATGAGCCTTTCTGTCCACCACTGGCCATGTGCTAAAGTTCCACAAGGCTCAGAAGCAATCAGTAGGGTTCCTGGGTTTATAATTGCTCAAAGATGATTTAGGGCCTGGTATATTGATAATGGATGCAATCAAATTTTCATTCCAGATGAAGTTTCAAAACCACCAAAGGCTAATGTCAAAGAATAAAATTACCTTATTAAGGAAAGGTCAAAGCACAGAACTTGGGGCTAAGACACTTTTGAGGATACAGGTAGTGTGTGAACTGTAGATGGGGAGGGGAGGAAGAGCCCTCATATGGTTTGAAGACCAGAGTCTGTTGTCTAGAAAAGATATACAGCATGAGATTATGAGGCATCACAAGATTATTATTGTTTTTCTAAATAGTTATTAATGATAGTTAACACCTATTGCCTCCTTCAAGTTCTACACACAGGTTGAGCGTCTAATTCTATTACCACATATAATCAATTCACCAATCCCGTGGACTCAATATATTTTTTCTAAAGCTCTGTTGTGTGAGAAAAATAAAGTTTAACTGGTTAAGAAACAAAGAGTCTCACAACTAGCTGAGGTCTAATTTGAGCAGCATGGATGCCACTGGGATTCTAGCCTCTCTCTTCCTGACACTAATACCCCTGGAACCAGGCAACTCTCATAATAACCCCCACATTACCACCAACACAACCCTTTTCATGGTTCTATTCTTATGCCTAATGTTGTAAGGAAGGCTGCTTGGCCGCTTGTTGATTCCCTGGCAGCCCAGACCCAGGAAATAATTATACAGAAACTGTATTAAGTAAATCACTGCTTGGCCCATTAACTCTAACTTCTAATCGGCTAACTCTTACATATTAATTTAACCCATTTCTATTAATCTGTATTGCCACATGGCTTTGGCTTACTGGGTAAAGTTCTGTCAGGCTCCAGCAGGGCTATATGGCTTCTCTCTGACACTGCCCATCTTTCTCCCAGCCTTCAGTTTAGTTTTCCCACCTAGCTCTACTGTATCCTATTACAGGCCAAGAGGGTTTTTTTGTTCACCAATGGTATTCACAGCATACAGAGGGGAATCCCACATCAGACCAAGTCAGGTACAACAACTTTTTTTAAAATGTGGAGGTGCTAGGGAAATTAATAAATCAGTAATGCCACTCTGCAAACTTGAGAACCCAAGTTCAATCCTCAGGACTCACATGCAAGGACTGAGTATTATAAGATATGTTTGCAATTCCTGCTCTGGGGGATACCAAAGATAAGTAGATCTCTAGGACTTGATGGCCAGCCAGCCTAACCTACTTCATAAACCCCAGACCAATGAAAACCCTATTTCAAAAAACAAGCTGAGGAAAGACAAATAAAATTTACTCTAGCTTCTTCATACAGACAAGCACATCTGCATCCACAGAAATACACACACACACACAACACACACAGGAGTGGATCTAATCATGTTCTATGTTGTATGATTCTGCATTGGTTTCTAACTTGCTTAGTTTTGTCAAAAGATAATAATCAAACACACATACCAGGGTTCACCTGTAATGCTGATAAAAATGCTCTAAGTGCTATGAGACAGTGATCGCAACCTGGTATAAAGATAGCAGAGTTGAGAATAAAGAAAATGATGACCAAGCTCCCTGCTCTGTCATCTAGCACTGAATAGCTCAGGAAAAGTGCCTAAGTGCTTTAAGATTCAGGCTCCTTATCTTAATAGAAGCTCGACTCTACCAGCCTGTGTACATTCGGGATAGTCAAATGAGATTAAGTGAGCCTGTTTCTAATGCCTGATGAATATCAATGTGCAAGTCTGCCATTCTTGAGGTTAGTAGTACGTTGACACTAAGTGTTCAGGCCTGAAAATAGATTATCTCAATTTAAAACTTAGCCATGTGGACTAAAGAGGTGAACCAGTGAATAAGAGCGTTTTCTACTGCACAATGCTGTTTAATTCCCCAGCATCCATGGACAGTCAGAGCATGGTCACCTTACCCAGTGATATGGGACACAGTAGGGAGTAAACACAGGACGATCACGAGGGCTTGCTGGCCACCAGCCTCGCTCTGGAATTCAGTGCAAGATTCCATCACATGGCAATAAGGCAGAGAGTGACACAGTGGGACACTCCACTTTCATGTGTGCTTGTACCACACATACATACAAACTCACAGGAAACATAATTAACTAAATTTATTTGCTGTTTTTGACCATGGGAAAGTTTATTAATGTCACTGTAATTGGACAACTGAACTATAAAATATTACATAGCACTGTTAGAAAGATTAAACATATTCTTACATTGTCTAGCATACATAAATAGTGATAATAATTAAATTTGTGTTGTATGAGATCCTATAGTTACTTTTAAAACATGTTGATATATAACATATTTTATTACATGCTATATATTTACAAATCATATGTTAAGATGTTATCATAAGTTTACCTTTGTAATTTGTTTTAGGAATCTATCATGTCATAACTCATTCAGAGAAACATTCTAATTTGCTGTTTACATGCAAACACCTAGGTCAAAAAGACACATGAGTCACATAAACAAAACACTGTCTGAGAAATCATCAGATATAACAGTTTCCTTTTTCTATCTTTCGTAGACTGTGCCCCTCTTGCTGCCTGTGGTTACTCCTGTGGCATGTGTCTGTTTGCTTCATCTCTGTGGAGACTCTTTATTCTTAACTCGAGGGCACTGATATAATAGACACAAAATGCTCTGTTGGTCCAAGGATTTCATACTCTTTTCAGCTCACCTCCCATAATTTTTTGCTCTGTTGTTCTATATTCTTATTCCATATTCTAATAGAGAGGTTAACTCATGAAGTCCCGCTTGGACTGACAACCTCAGCTGGTTTAGCCAATTCTGGAAAGAATATATCCCAAAGGCGCCCTAGGCTTGGTTTCTGGACAGTGAAAGGCCGGAGGCAGTAACAGGAGGGCAGCACTGGTGAGTAAGGCTTACACCACCAGATGTGGGACAAGGGAGGCATATACTCCAACCTGGGTCAGTCAGTACTGGTATAAAGTGTATGTGTTAAGTGTTATCATATATAAACATATGGGGGACGGGAGGCCAGTCCCACGAGGGGTGGCAGCGTGTCACCCAAGGTCTCGGTGGGTCCCCTTGGTGGGTGGGAGACCGAGGCAGGTGAGAGACAGACAGATACAGACAGACAGGTATACAGAGAGTTTGGTATAGATTTTATTTAGTGGATTATGGAGGGGAAAGGGAAGGGGAAGGGAGGAAGAGAGAAAAGGGTAAAAAGAGAGTCACAGAAAGAAAAGCAGGGGAGTTAGGCAGTAGTTACCTCTTCAGAAGTAGGATGGAAAGAGAGAGAGCAGGCTGGAGAGGAGGTGGGAGACCCACTGACGGGCCTTGCCTCTAAAAAGGGACAGGATACCCAGGTGACAGACCAGGCCAGCTGATTATAACATTAAGGTAAAAGCATATTCCCTTGGCTGGAATGAACTCTAAGAAACCACAGTATTACTCCAGAGAATAATTATGCAGAACATAAAAATGAAATGACCATAGTGGAGGAAATTCTAAACCATCTGAAGCCTGACTGGTGGAAGAACGGCCCTAAGCCTTCAATGTTGTGAATCAGTAAATACCTTGACCGGTTTTAATTGTATACTCTCTGTTTAAACCAAAAGACATAAACCGAGAGAGCCGAATGTCTTCAAAGGAGCAGTTGCTCTCCAATTGTGCAAAATTAATTAGCAGAAATCACAATCCAACCACGTTTTCCCTTTCATCTGGCTTTGAAATATGGTCCCTGTCACCAGCGCTCAGTAGCTGTAGCGACCTCTGGAGCAAAATGTATGTGATAAATGAAGGCGGGTTCCATGTTAATTGTCTGGTCTGAGGCCAGAGACGATGTTAAGGAAATAAGAATGCTATAAGGCACAAAGCTGAAAGGAACAAGAGAGTAGTAATTCATAAGAGGCTTACATCTTAGGGGAGAAACATGAAAATAGAGGCTGTCCTAAGGGACTTTGTCATTTGAATTCAGTAATAAGGAAAGAATACATAGTTGGTCTCCCAGGTCAAGCAGCACACAATGCAAGCAATGGTCTCTGCTCATTCCAGAAATCCAATTGAGACAACAATAAAGAAACATTTTGAAAGCATAAAGTTACAAGGACAAGCAGAATAGAAGATGCAATGGTCGTGCTGCTGTGTGGCTATGGAAACCAGGATGGCAACAGAGGAGAGCAGACTGATTTAGCACAACAGCGGGGACTCAGCCAACAGCTTGAAAACAAGGGAAGCAAGTATTTTCAATGTCTCAGAATCCTCCAGAAGGCTCAGAAACCAGTCACATTGAGCATCTCTGAAGACAGGGGTGAGAGAGGGATTAAAAAATAAGCAGCAAGGTTGAAAGTATGTGTAAAAGGCAATTAGAGCCTAAGATCACCTCTTATGTCACTGTAAAAGTAAGGCTTATTACAGGAAATGCTAAGTCATCAAGTATCTAGCTGAATCTCCCAGCATGGTAGGACTACCATGGTAAAAGAAGGATGAGAAAAGGGAAAATTACCCAAACAAAATTTCAAGCCCTGGTCTTTTTCTCCATCTGCTTGCACTGTATTGCCAGGACACATCCAGGCCTTCAATAGAAAAAAGACTAAAAGATATTTTCTGTGGAATATGACGCACTACCATCCTTTCTCTAAATCAATAAATAAATAAGCTTACTTTAAAAATACAAGCATAAGGGGCTGGAGAGATGGCTCAGTGGTTAAGAGCAGTGTCTGCTCTTCCAGAGGTCCTGAGTTCAATTCCCGGCAACCACATGGTGGCTCCCAACCATCTGTAATGAGGTCTGGTGCCCTCTTCTGGCCTGCAGACGTACACACAGACAGAATATTGTATGCATAATAAATAAATATTTAAAAAAAATACAAGCATAAGAAGTTCTCCCAAGGAATTGCCCTGCCAGATATTCCTACACCAGACCTTAGAGTCAAAGAGACTGGTTTATACAGTTTTCCAATCTGTTTCTGAGTACCATTTATGGGCAGATAAGCATCACTGGATATTGGTGTGATGTCTTGATTCTGCAATCTCAACACTCAGGAGGGTGAGACAGGAAAGGGACAGAGATTCAAGGACAACACTGGGAGCTCCTGCGATGTGGGATTCCCTTCTACAGAATTCTACATGCTGTGAATAAGTTTTATTGCCATTGGTTAAAAACGAAACTGCTTTTAGCCAATGGCTTAACAGAATATAGCCAGGCTAGAAGATATATACATATATATATATATATATATATATATATATATATATATATGAGAGAGAGAGAGAGAGAGAGAGAGAGAGAGAAAGTAGATTGAGTCACACACACAAAGATGTCATGTAGCCACCAGAGAAGAAAGACCAAGTCATCAGCCAAAACTTTACCAGTAAACCATGAGCCACTTTGTAAAATACAAAATAATAGAAATGGGTTAATTAAGATATAAGAGCTAACCAATAAGAAGCATGAGCTAATAGGCCAAGCAGTGTTGTAATAATACAGTTTCTGTATGATTATTTTGGGTCTGGGCAGTTGGAAAACAAACAAGTAGCCTCCAACTACATGAGATGACCAGTTCAGGCTACTTATCCACTATTGGCAATAGTCTTAGCTGGGGTCATCCTTGTTAATTCTTGGAGTTTATGGAAGTTGATGCCATGGAGACTCTCAGTAATAATTCTTTTATTGTATCTATTCCATAGATGAGGAAAAGGAGGCACTAAGAAGCTGTCCTGCTGAGGGGTACACATTCAGTAAGTAATCAGCCAGCAATCATGCCAAGCAACCATGGAAGGAGTTTAACCCAAATCTGAGCTGTTAGTTGTCATCCCAAACACTGAGACCAAACAGAATACACAATTAAACCCTTGTGCAATCAGATGACAGAATTAAAAATACTCATGCTAGAGTGAAATGCAGTTCCTTAGAAGCTAACCCCGGTGTTTACCAAGCAGAATTCCAATGTAAAGCTTGTTAGATATGAAATTGGCTCTGGAAAGTTGCTTTTAGTTGCCTTGGCAGGTTTTGATCTCAGGTCCCCTGAGTCTCTTCATAGTCATAGTGTGCTCAGGATGTGTCCTGTCAGAGAGCTCGTGTATTTCTCCATTTTTCAAACAGGAAAATTGAGGCCCAGTGAATTTTATTCCAGCATCATGATAACATACAGGCAAATGAAGATCAGAATCACAACACCAACATTTCATGCTCATATTCACTATTTCAGAGTCAGCATAAGTAAGAACTCTTAGTGAATAGCATTTACCTGGCCAGTATCCAGAGAGTTGAGAGGACCATAATTAGCCACTAACCACAGAGACTCACTACACAACAGCAGAGGAATGGATTTGAGCAGGTAACATTCCAAGGACGTTTTTAAATAAATGATGAACCTTTAAAGTAATGGAGCCCATATTTATCCTGCTGCTCAAATAGACTGCCGGGATATGGTTTATGATATTAAAACAGTGATAAATATATATTTAATTTCCATCCATCTCTACTAGGAACTATAATGTAAAGTTTAATCAGCATTTTCCCTAACATTTGAAAGGCAATTATAAGATGATATTAGCATCCATCTTACATGGCTCCTTAAAAGACTCAATTGTTCAGCATGGCTGTTAGATCATTAAGCAACTGCACTGTGTGGTACCATAAACAGATCTGTTCTGAATTCACTATTTGCTTACCTAAAAAGTCATTTCAAAGGCAGAGAGAACAAAAATCAGCTAATTATCACACAAGAGCCAGATACAAGTCTCTCATTATCTGTCATCTTGGGGAGAGTACAATACTACCATAATAGTAGAGTCAGCCATCAGATACCAGATACCTTAAATAAAAGCAAATTATCTTCAACAAATGCATTATTTTAATTTAAACCTTGTAGCCAATTCAACAACTTAGGGAAGCAACATGATCTGAGGGGAGAGTCAAAGAAATATCTTTAATCACAAGAAATGATAAGATAAAATTCTGCCAGTAAAATTCATTGCAGCCTAACCTGAACTTTAAGAAAACTTTTCATGCTACTTTCTTCATCAATGTTTTCTTGAGCTTTATTTCAGGAGCTTGCTGGACTTCCACAGAACTCCCTGTGTCTACTGGCAACATTCCTTATTCTGTCCAAGTATCTATGCTAAAGAGATGGGATTTGTGTTCCTCTGTAACCTGTCACTTGTATACCTTTGGTATTCCTGACTAGCTGCTTCTGCCATGTCCCTTCTTTATCCCCCCATGACTAATTCCTTAGTTGGATCTTTGCCACTTCCCATTCAAACCCCTCTTAACTCTCTCTTATCTGACTGATTCATACTTTAGAGTACAGATACAAGTGAGGCCTCAATGTTTCTCTAGCGTCTAAGCTCTTCAGGCTTGCATCCGAAGCTGTCACCCATGGAGACAGATCCCTTTCTCCAAGCTTACTTCCTATAAATAGAACACAAGTTACGTGCCATGGATTTTTAATTTCCGACAGGATACCCAGTGTCTAATATAATGTCTTGATATTTAGTAAATCTTAGAAAATACTGGTTTGATATTGGAGTATATATGGACAACTCTCACTTCACACTTAACAAGCCCTTGGATAATTATACTCAGATTTGAAGGCTCAGGTTTCCAGTTATAGTATTTACAAACCCTCCAGGGCCTTAGGAGATCGCTCATGGTTGAAGGTACTTACAGCACAAACATCAGAACTTTGTGTTCATAGGCCCCGCACCTACATGAAAAGCCTGGAATGTGTCATAAATATGCCTATAATCCCAGGACTATAAGGGCAGGGGATGGGGGAGACAGAGGATCTCTGGACTATCCTAGATGCAAGCCTAGTTTCAGATTCAATAAGAAACCCTGTTTCAAGGGATGGCGAACAATGAGGGCTGAGGAGACACCAAGGACAATGGCAGGGGGGTTTGATCCTACTTAATGTGCTGGCTTTGTGGGAGCCTAGCCAGTTTGGATGTTCACCTTCCTAGATATGGACGGAGGGGGGAGGACCTAGGACTTAACACAGGGCAGGGAACCAGGACTGCTCTGTGGACTGGAGAGGGAGGGGGAGAGGAGTGGGGGGAGGGGGAGAAGGGTGGGAGGAGGGGGAGAAGGGTGGGAGGAGGGGGAGAATTGAGGGAGGAGGGGAAGGGAAATGGGAGGCTGGGAGGAGGTGGAAACTTGTTTTTTGTTTATGTTTTTTTTTCTTCTTTTCGCAATAAAAAAAATGAAAAAAAAAGATTAAATGTAAAAATATTTTAAAACGTCTATCTCTGCTCTAGGCTAATTCCTCTCTTGGAAATAAATTGTCTAATTTTTCTTGCTCTTAAAAAAAAAAAGAACTGTTCTTTCCTATTGTGTCTGTGCATTCTCACAGGTCTGCATAATATATACATACTACACACACACACATACACACACACACACAAATTAATGACAAACTTCAGCAACATTTCAAAGTTTTGTTCTAGCAATGCCTCTTCCAATGTAACATTCAAGTCTTGTTAGTATGTATAGGAGTGTTGTGACTTTTTTCCTGTGGAAAATTGAACAGTTCACTCCAAATGAAAAAATAATGAGATACTTAATACATGATTCCACCAAAGACTAGCTAGGTGAATCAATGAGTATACTGGCTTAGCATCCAGGAGCATGGGGGAGGGGTCATTTCAGGGAGCATGGGGACGTGAAGGCAATGGCACTGTTGATGACTGACCAGAGTGCCTCCCTGGAGCCTCCTATACAACCTGAACATAGCCCCACAGGGGATCTATATTCACAAATTGTTTACTGTATATGAAACCTTGTGGAAGCATGTTGCAAATCTTGTAAATTTCTGAGTTTCTTTCTTATAAACTTTTCAAGTTTCTTGAATGCGCTATATTTCATTAGCTCCCTGAATCCTAGGAGACATATACCCTCCTCTAGAGAAAAAAAAAAAAATTTCAATTTGCAGGAAACAGTTATACAACAAGAACTTTATCTTTTTAAGTATAAACTTTTATCATGTTAAAACATACCAAATTAAAAATTTTCATAATTTTTACTGCATTTATGAGTCTGTCTGTCTGTGGGGGTGGGGGAAATGAGGACACCTCCATGCCAGTGAGTGTAGAGAGGTCAGAGGACAACTTGAAATAGTTGGCCTCTCCTTCTGCCATGTAGGTCCTGGGTATTACGTCATCAGACTGCTTAGCAATTGTCTTTACCTACTGAGCCATCTCACTGACCCTACCATAACCATTTCTAAATTTATGTTATACTAGGTTTAATATATTAATATTGTTGTACAATCATAACCAGCACCTGTCTCTGGAAATTTTTCATCATCCTCAACTGATATTGGGCCCTAGGAAGTACCATACTACTTTCTGTTTCTTCCTCACATATATAGAATAAAGATGCACTTATCTTTTGTGTCTGGAATATTTTTAATAGAATGTTGGCCAGGCTCATCAATGCTGTGTAGCACATGACAGAATCTCAACTTCTTGAGGCTGAGTCCCATTCTATTGTGAGTGCACAGTGCATTTCATTTAACCATTCGTCCTTTAATAGACATTTTAGCATTCTTTAATGAGGTGCTGGAGCTTTGGAGACATTTATAGATACTAAATAGAGACGCCAATGTTTTATGGGGAAAGCATTGGATGAGGAGAATCTTTGCGTGCTGGATGCACAGTAGGTAAAGATGGAGAGACCAGGTTTCATGCGTTCCTAGCCAAGCTTGAAAATGTCTGATTCTGAGCAGGAAAACAAATCTAAGACACATTTAGGGAGTCCAATAGTACAAATCAGTTTCTGTGTTACATTGTGTTGGGTGTGACATAAGAAATGCATGGGCAGAACTAAGGATCTATTGTCCTGTGCACTGAACAAGAGCTGAGGGGCACCCCAATGCCCCTGCAAGATTAAATAGTGAATAAAACTTGCTCAAAACTTCTGCAGTATCAAGAATTCAGTCCCTGTTTCTTGTGGAGCCCTGCAGATTGGGTCAATACATTCAAGTCTCTGGTGTATGTTTTTAAGGCCCAGTTTTACTTATCACATGGATTTCAGACTCATTACCTTCTAGGACTGTGCCTCTCTCACGGAGGTGTTATTCTCCAGATATCTCCACCACAGTCAGAGGCAGGTGTATTGAGTCGTGGATTATTGAATCTCACAAAACCATTTCAGCATTTTCCCAAATGTACTCCCCTGTTTTCCTCCTACTCTTTTGCTCACTTCACAGCAACATCAGAGAAATTGAACAAAATAAAATCATTAGTTCTCAAACACCCTCTTATTCACAGTACTTAATATTACTTAATATGTACTAAATAATGCACTTGTAATTACTAAAGATGGACAAAAGCTGCCTGTGGGACATGAACCTTATACTTGAAAAGGTTTCACTATATATTTGCTTAATTACATGATGAGATGACTTTTTTCAGTTTTGAAATGAATAATCATAAAAGAGACCTATCAGCAGCCACATATACTAATTAACACTGTAGATTGCCTTGTCTTGAATTTATCAAGATTGAACATCTCAACTTGTACTTATGTGTGTTTTCTTTATTCAGTTTAAAAGTTCTATTTTTCTTCAAACACTTGTGTTGTGTGTATATGTAGGGAGAGGTGTATGCAGCCATAGTTTTGCGGAGTCAAAGAATAAGTAGTAATTAAATAGTTAATCCATTTCTAAAAAAATCTAAAAAGTCATTGTTGCTTGTGATCCCATTGTATGGAGATAATGAGTTTCAGCAAATGCTTGCCCCAACCTGTGTGTCGGTGACGAGAGGTTCGCCCATCCAAATTCAATGTCTCAGCAGCTAGACTCTGGGAAACAAGAGTTAACCTTGCAATAAAACTGTTTCAGGATCCTGTCTGCTTTTTAAGTTTCCTAAGTTTCTCCTGCCTTCAAACTACTTGTTTATCTTTGATATTTTTAAACCCCTGACATTTAAAAGATAACTGTGCACAAACTTTACAACCATTTCTAACAAAAATGGCATTTGCTTTTCATGAAAATTCCCAGGGGAGAGTTTACAAAGAAACTTTACATAACAAGAGTTCCTGATGTTCAAGAGGGAAAGTGGGCTTCCCTATTCCATGTCAGGCCTGCAGCTCGGCAATCCCATCAGCACTGACTGCTATGTGCTGCCTTTCGGATCAATGAAAGATTCATAAGCTTCATTTGGATTACAGAAGTATGGATGGATGATGAAAGCATCAGAAATCCCCTGAAGCCAGAGGGCTCCTGAGACCACCTTGGAAGCCAGGTGATATTAACAAGGAAGTGTCACAGGAACTCAACTCTCAGTGGCTCCCTGTACTCAATTCTACAGGATAGCATTCACTTCAAAGAATGAGAGGACAGCAGAGAGGTACTGATGCTCCAGGGAGGGGCTCTGCAGGACAACCTTTGAGACTTCCTTTAGAGTTTGGCTTCAGAGGGAGTCCAGCAGTTCCCTGGGGTTAGGAACTTTGTTTCACAGCCCTGAAGTCCACAGGAGTGCATATAAGGGATGTGAAGACCATATCTGCAAAAGACAGGGATTGCTAGTCTGTGGTGCAGGCTGGCTATGAAAGGAGACTTCAACAGAGTGGTAAGTTAGCTCTCAGCAGCCTCAACTTTCATCTCAGGATCCAGAACTCACAGCACGAGTGACATGGATCTGCTCTGATCTGTTTGATTTTGGGGGGTCTGTAGATCTCTTTTCCTTCCATTCTTCTTGTCTGACAACCACAAAGTAAAGATGGTACTCACACTGGAAATGAGAGAGGAAGATAAATAACAGTCTCATAATTGTTAGCACCAAATCAGAGGTCAAAAATTTTTCAAAAGTAATGCACAATTCTGAGAAGACAGGGCATAATGCTAGATTGACACAGAACTCTTCCCATTTAGAACCCCCATCTCCTCAAGACATTTGGAATTGTTATAATGTAAGCAATTCAGTGTTAATTATGCCCCTATCTGAAGTGGTATTGGATTCTCAGCTATCATGGGCCTTCATGCAGTTACAAGTGAGTTATTGACTATGGATTTTTGCGAAGAAAAGGAAGACAGAGACTTTTGTTCTGTCACCCAAGACTATAAAATCACACTTTCACCTCCAGCCTCCCTGTATCATCTACCAGTGCTCCAGTAGACAAGGTGTCTGTCTCAGCAATAAGATCTCTCTTTTCTAGATCTTATGTTTCCCCAAAACAAAATGATGCTTGTGAAACAGGACAGTATATACTACAACATCTTCTAATGCAAGATGGAAAAACACCTAATGAATGGACTTGGTCTGATCCATTGTGAGGCCAGAAGCAGAATCACAATTGTAAATTATTCTTTTTCTGACCCATTCTCTGAGACGCAAATTGCTGTTTTGTTGTCTGCCTCTTCAGTGCTGGCTGACGTATACCACAGGAAACAAAATTCTGATCTAAGTTGGTTTATCTGTTAAGGTACTTTCACCGTACATGAAGACATATACACATAAATATTTAGTAGTCTCCCTAATCAAGAAATAGGAACGGAAATAGGATGGACTTTCCATGAGTGGTAAATAATTGCATAGGTAACCACTATTATTATTATTATTATTATTATTATTACCTCATTATTATGATTCAGTGTGCTCTGGGTTAAAAAGAGAATTATGGAAATTAGAATGAGGTTTTATGTTCTAATTTTATGATTAGAGTCATCTGTATTTCTTGTCGTAATTTGGAAGGAATAGGAATAGACGAACCAAAATGATACCTTTAATTAAACGGGAAGGATGAATCAGAGAGTTGCCTGGCTGAGCTCCGCTGTGGAGATGTGGAAATGCTAAATTCCTCAGATTGCTTGCAAGAGAAGACAAAGGACACTGTTGATCAAGCTTTTTGAAAACAAAGCTTTGGCAAAGAGAAGTGACTTACTACAGCAAGTCCTTTATCAAATGGCCATCAACATGAGCAATGGGTCAGGTCCAATAAAGAAACCGCATAATGATAAATGCTTAACCTTACATGTGGGTTCCCATTGTTTTGAGCTTGAATACTGCTTTCCTATAGGGTGATATAGCCACAGAGGACACTATCACATGATCTAAGTGATAAACATTGTGGTTGAGAATGGTAAGCACCACACTCTTTTCTTTATTTATTGGGCACATATATTTATGGAAGTATGTAGTGCATGCACATGTGAGCATATCTGTGCATCCTCAGAGCCATTATATATCCCGTTCTGTCATTCTCTGCCTTATCCTTTTAAGATAGTGTCTCGAACTGAATGTGACGCCAGGCTGATAATCAGTAAACCCAAGCAATCCTCTTATCTCTTCTCCCACAGCACTGGGGTTACAAGAGCTTGTGACCATGCCCAGTTTTAAAAGTGAGTGCTCAGTATTTGAATGATGGTGGTGAGAAGGGAAATGAAATGTGGTGGCAGTGGTGCCATACCCTGTGCACAGAACCTGCCTCAGCTAAGCACATCCTTATGCCATGTATGCTCTGTTTTCCAGGATGGGAAAGAGTCTTCTTTGACTAAGTGATGACTGTAGTCAGTTGATTATAACTCAACTTCGACAAGACTGGTATGACAGTACTGCTGAGACTATATGCAAATGCAGCCAAAAAATCAATTACCAGTGACTACTGCAGCCTCATTCAATAGATGGGGTGGCACTTAGCCTAGACATTGGCCCTCCACTTCTCTCAAATACCTTCTTCGACTAGTATAAATCCTATTCTGAACCATGAGCCCACCTTCACTTCAGCCTCACAGTGACCTTTCCAGAAACACCAGAGTAAATCCTTCTGGAAAGTAGACAGATCCAAATGAGACCATAAAGCCACCTTAACAAGCAGTAGGACTGTGGAGGAATATTAAAGGCTGTGATTCCCCTTCAATGCCCTTCAGATGAATTGAAAGAAGCATGCCTGAACTGGTGCCACATGTAAATTGTCTCTCTGTGGACAGTAGGGTCTGAATCCTAATAAGTTTTACCCATCCCTGTGAGTATATTCAGAGAAATCTAGCTTTAGAAGATACAGAGGTAGAGATAAGGAGAAACTTCAGTGAGAAAAGTGCCTGCTGCATAAGCATGAGGACCTGAGTTATTCTCCTCATCACCCAAGTAAAATGTCAATCAGGGCAACTTGTACCTGTAATCCCTATGTAAGGGAAGCAAAGACAAGGGATCCCAGAGCCTACTGGCCAGCCAGACTATCTAACTAAGGTAGAGAGTAATAAAGAGAGACACCCAGACTCAACCTCCAGCCTTTGCACACATACACTTGGGCAAACATCTGGAGACACAGTTGCACACGCATGAACATTGTACATACATGCATGCATGCACACATACATATATACATACGTGCATGCATACATACAATGTACATGCATACAAAAATAAACTTTTGAATAAACAGAGAAGAGGTTATATTTTCATCATCTCTAACATGTATGAATCACCTTCTCTTGGGTCCTTTTCTTTCCATTTTTGATTCACAGGCCTTCACAAAGTCCCAGTGAACTGATCCTGATAAGGGATCAGAGGGAAATGGCACAGTGAGCTTCTATACTTTATTAGAATTATGACTGAGGCAGAAAACAAGGATTAAAGTCAATAACCAACAAGATAATGTCTTAGAGGAATTACTTAATCCTATTAGAAAATGGAACACCGAGCGATTAAACCCCTCATAGTTATAGTTGTTTGGGGGATTAAATGATGTATCACCTTAATACATATTTGTTTGGTTTGATAGTGATATATGATCATTGTAAAAGAATAATCGGAAAGCAGATGTGTGTGCGTGTATGTGTGTGAAGAACATATAATATAAATCACTCCAGATCCTATGACCTAGAAACAACTCACACTATTCAACTATTTAGTCCACATCACTTATTGATAGAAATAGAACTACATAGTACACCACACACACACACGTACACACACACACACACACACACACACAATGAGGGTAAAAGAAGAAAGAAAAGGGGGAGGAGAGAGAGTGAGAGAAACAATAAGACTGTATCTTACCCCAGATCCTAGCAAGACAAAAAACCCAAAGTAACAGAAGGAAAACAAATATCAGTACATATTTAGGTTCCACAATCTTATCCTGTGGGTATAAACATAATCTATAAATTCATAGATGGATGTCTTCTAGATGATTTAGATCACTTTCAGTATACTGACATCATACAACCATGAGGTGCAATTTGCCTGGATGAGCACTATCTCTGACCAGATGTTGGATGAGGCCATTGAACTACATACAGAATGTCTATCA